>NC_050511.2:2218231-3418231 GCF_012460135.2 Molothrus ater | reverse complement strand
CATGGAGAGAATTGAATTTCGCCAAGGATGGGGCTAAAGGTCGTTCCATGCAGTGGACAGCTGTGTCTAGTCAAATCGAAACTATTGCTCCAAGTGTTACCAACAGAATGGCTGATAGCTCTGTTGTCAGTTCATTTACACTTGCATCCTGTTACAAATTAAACTGAAATTGTGGTGCGCTGGAGGAGCAGAAAGTCGGTTTTCTGCCAAGTGACAATTCCTTATATCACCAATTTCCAAGTGCAGCCACTATAGATCATTGCTAAAGGTTTTTGTGATTTCCAGAGATGAAGATTTAGGATTCTGATTTTCTGCCGTGGGCAAAATTCCCATTAGCACCTGCTCTCATCTTCTAATCCCATAGGTTGAAAAGGAAATGCAAAGCTCTGGTAACTGGCCTCTATTCTCAGCTCTGTTCACAAACAATACCATAAAATACAGAATTGTTTCATGACTTTTCCCATTTTCCAATCTTGCTTTTTTTTCTTTTTCTCCTTTTCTTTTTCTTTTTCTCTTCTTCTTTTTCTTCTTTTTTTCTTCTTCTTGTTATTCCTCTCTTTCCTTTCCTTTTCTTTTCACTTGTCCTTTTCCTTTTTTTCCCCTCTTTTTTTCCCTTTTCTTCCTTCCTCCCTCCCCCACTTTTTCTTTTTCTGCAATTAGGATGTTTGAATCCAGATACAGTGCAAACAGTGAAACACTGTAATTCTGCTACAAACTCTCCAGCACTGGGGCAGGGTGTAGTAGTGAGAACATCTTAAGAACACTGCTTATATGCCAATATTCATCTCAGCCCAGCCCAGCATCCTCCCCTGAAACACTCCTAAATCTCTCCATCACCAAGACAGAAAAATGCCTTCTGGGCAGAAACACAGCCTCTCCCAGGATCCTCAATGGGTCCTAGCAACCGAGCTGAAAGCCTGGGACTTGACCACATTTGGAATAAACTTGCCCAAAAACATCAATGCTAATTAGCTCGTGTTATGAATGGATTAAGTGAGACACCAGCTGCAATGGGGCATTTTGATTTGGGTTGTGGCTGGGTAATTAGATTCACATAAGCTGGCTGGGGAGCTGTCAGTCAGCAGGCAGCAGCTCTCTGTGCTGTGTGAGGGAGAAGAGCTTTTCTGTGTCCCATCATCTGTTTTGCTGTGAGCCTTTGGGTGATGTAGCAGTAATCAAGCACAGCGCTGAGCATGAACTGAAACCCTCCCCTGAGCCACGGCCACGCAGCTCAGCCACTCCAGAAACTCACTCCTCCCGCAGCTGAGCAGCACTCCTTTATTTACACTGCAAAATACTCCTCCTATGGCGGCTGCTAATGTGGATGCCATCCTTCCCTTTGATTCGTGCCTGCTTTCCCCCAGTTTCCAAACTGTCACTGGTGCTTGGAGCACAGTTTGGGGGAAAATGTGATTTATACTGTCATGAAATGACCTAGAACAATGGTGACTATAGAAAAGTTTCCAAAATTGAATTTATAGGTGAATGAATGCATGCAAATCAAAGAGTCGTAGAATGGTCTGGCTTGGAAGGGACATTAAAGCTCATCTTGTTTCAAATCCCCTGCCATGGGCAGGGACAACTTCCACTGTCCCAAGTTGCTTCAAGCCCCATCCAACCTGGCTTTGGACACTCCCAGGGATCCAGGGGCAGCCACAGCTGCTCTGGAAAACCTGTGCCAGGGCCTGCCCACCCCCAAAATAAAGATTTTTTTTTTTTTTAATCCATTTATAATTTTAACCTACTCTCTTTCTGGTGGTGTGAGCATCTGTGCTGTTCTGACTCTCTTTCTGGTGCTGTGATCTGTGGTGTAGCTGGGTTCATGGTTTTGGGGTCCCTGTCCAAGAGATGAAGAGAAATAGGCAACTCCAGGGAGATTCACCTATTTCAGACATCATCTGTGTTTGAAGGAGAGGATTCACAGTAGGAATCCCCAATGATTTGTTTAGATGAAGTTGTTTGGTTTTCCGACCTCTATTTTTAATGGATGAAACAGAAGGCAAATCCTTCTTTTCCTCCCAGATCTGGAGCTTTCATGAAAATAAAATATCCAGACAGCAACTTACTTAAATGTGAAGAAAAGCAGGGAGTAAAAAGGTGGCTCGATGCTTCTGGCATAGGGACTTTATCAGCTTCATAAATAAAGGACATATGCATGTGATGGCTGACTGCATCTCAGATTGCAATACCAATGTTTTAAAAGCCTGCTGACAGAGCATCTGCTTATTTCATTACTCCTCCAATGTCTTTGCAGGTAAGTCATGCATTATACAGTATCATCTCCAGCAATGCATGAACAGAGGGGGCAGAATGGAAAAATTCTGGATGGTCCATCACTTTCCCTTACCTTCCAGGAGAGTGGAATATAAGGAATTATGTACTCAGTTGATAGGCAGAATTAGCAAAATAAGACCCTATTTTTGGTGAACTAAGATCTGCAGTTTTTTAAAAGAAAAGACTCTGTCATGGTACTTTGTTGAGTTGTCTGCTTGCACAGCAGAACAAAAAGATCATTTTCAGTAAACTCCTGCTCAGAAAACATACTGAGGGGATCAGTATTAGTCAGGTGAAAAAGGAAGTGTCATGCTTGACTGGAAAACATAGAGTGGTGAGTTTCAAGAGCTTATGGTGAGCTTTGACACTGCTGCACAATTTTGAGGAGCACAGGTACAGATTCAGCCTGGCCCTGACCGTAACCCAATCTGTCCTGTGTGCACATCAGCTGTGTGTCAAAGGGTTAGTGGTCCCACTCCATTAAAGCTTCCCTTTAGAGGCAAAATTTGGTCCAGAGTTTGTAAAATGTGACTAATGGGCAAAGAACAAATATCTCCCCAGGCAGGTTTTCCAATCTGCAAATTCATGTTACCCTCGTGATGTGTCCCACTGCTCCATATCCCAAATGCTTCCTCTGGTTGCTGTTGACTAAAAATATTGGCTGTCAATGCCTTGTGGTTTTAGTGAGAGGTGATTTTCTCAGCCACAAGTGCCCACTTGCCTGCATGGCACTGTCTTGGCTCAGCTGAGTCCTTAATCCACCATTTCCAAGCCTTTCCTTTCAAATCTGCCTCCCTCCCTGGCCACGTGCTTTTGAGCAACGTCCACATGAGTCTGCTATGTTTATTTGGGTACCTACTGAGTTGTTTACAGGAAAAGACCCAGCCCAAAATCAGCTTTGTCACTGAAGGAAGAGGCCTAAAAAGAAGATCCATAGTGCCATGTAACACTGTGGCAGTACATTATGGGTCATTAAGGTATATTGGGCAATCTACATACACCTTCTTCTGTTGGTGTTTGTTTTGTTTTGGTCAGAGACAGCAAAGAGCTTTGAGACACCAAGATGCTTATGTAAAATGGGTTTCTGGGCCTCTGTCCATTTGATAGCCTCAAAAAATTATTTAGAAAATGCTCCTGCATCCAGCAGAGTAATGGATACAGGATGACAAAACATCAGAAGATGACAAAGAGAGTCATGGAAGCATCTTTCACTTCTGGAGCACAGGAGAATGTAGGCAGCAAAATGGTTTTAGCTTTATAGGCTTTCCTAATAAGCATCCATCACTGAGGAAATGCCATAAGACATTTTCCACAAGTATTCATTAGCTGTTGGGTTTTTATAAGCTTGGTTAGACTTTATACACTTTCTCCCACCATTCTGTCATGTTTGCTCTTGACAAATATTCCAGCAAACATGTTTGCACGCAGTACTGTTTGTGGAGGCTGTAAATACTGGAGAATATTCCTGAATAGTGCCTTTAATATTCCCACTGAAAACCTGCTTCCAGAGATTGTAATGTCCCTCTGTTCAGGAGACAAACAGCGCCGTGTCATGCAGACATTTAACAGCCTGTGAACTGGGAAAAGATCAAGAAGAGTTTTTAGAAAAGAATTTCAAACACGTTTTCTTAGGCAAACAGCAATCTGCCAGTAGTTCACAAATCAACACACTGAATATGTCAAATGCCTGTCTGTTCCCATTCCTGGGATTTAAGGTCATGAACAAATTTTGAAAGCAAACCCAAATATTTTATTTGCTATTCTCCTCAGTTTCAATCTGTGGAAGAAAAGAGGTGTTTAAGAAAAAAAAATGTAAAAAATTTGGTCCCTTTAAAAAAGCTTCCATAACACAGTTTCTTATTGACTGATCTCTAAATGAGAGACTCTTGCTCTTGACTCCTGTTTAGATGAATTACTTCTAAGGCTTTTCTTTTTGTGACAGCGATGAATTGGTCAATGTTTGTATTAAGCTTTTCTAAGTGCACTATTAAAGGAGAAAAACTTCAAAAATAAATCGGCTGACTGACTCAATGATAAATTGAAAAGAGGGAAAGATGTGTATTTTTTGACAGAAGAATCATCATGGAAATTGTCCAATTGCCATGCATTTGGAGGAGGGCCATGTGGAAAATGCTTCAGATAGGTACTAGACATTAGCTGCTGTTCAATAAATGAGACTGTGCTTTGGGAAAAAAAACAAACAAACAAACAAAAAAAACCAAGAATTTCAATGCCTATCTTGTCCTAAGGCTTTCCTAGGATCTAAATATTCCTGATAGTGTTGGAAGTAAAACCTTCAGGCGTTCTTCAAAAATCCTTTAAGTTCATCTTGTCAGCATGACTGGAAAGCAAGCTTGGATATTTTATCTTACCCTTAAATGAGAAAAATATATGGGCAATGAAAAATGAAAAGGAAAGGGGAGGAATCCTCCTGGACTTCTGTATTGCTTTGGGTTTTTAATAATAAGACCAGGGGTCAGTGTTGTAATTAAAAACTGGGTGAGGACAAATAAAATCCCAAGTTTTTCCCCTGTTTACACATCAGAGGATCATAAGTGTGAATGGCTGTTTCAGGAGAGGACAGATGGCATTTTCATGGCGTTCTTCTAAATGGGTCTTAAGTTCTCTTTGTGGGTGGAAGTTCAACCCTCTGTTTTTTCAGTCTGTCAGACATCGGGGCATACTGGCAGCTCCAGGATGAGCTCCTGAAGCTGCCAGGCCCATCCCCACACCCATGGAAAGCCTTGTGATGTTTAGCTGAAGGTGAGGCTAAGGGCCTGCAGTGGTTTCCCAGCTCTGGTGCTGGCTGGCTCCAACCCTCAGCAAACCTGCACTTCTCCGAGCTGTGCAAATGAGATAGCAGTATCTGTCTCACAGGGGGTGTTAAGAAGCTTAATTCATTAGTGTTTACAAAGTGTTTCTAGATCCTCAGATGTAAGGCTCTATAAACAGGCAAAGTATTACTAATTGCCAGCTTATACTGAACCGTAAAGTGAAAATAAAGATGGTTGGAGGAAAGAGGTGCTGAATTCTCTGGTAAGCAGAATCGTTCTAGTGGCTGTAGGTTAAACAGTTTAAAGTTTGATTTTGCATTACTATCATCTGATAAATCTCCATTCATTTATATTGGTGTAATATTTGACCTCCTGTTTACCTTGGGGAAAATAGCAGTCTGCAAGTGGGGCCTCCTATGGTAAAGAATAAATCAAAGGCTTAATTCAAGTAATCACTCCTGAATATGTGCCATGAGGTTGCATTGCTTTGAATGGAATGAGTCTTGCTTTACAGAATGTGGCTTCAATTGTGTTGTTCAATTTAAACCAAAATATGTCAGAAAAACTACCTTTCACCTCTTTGTGGCCAAGGAGAACACCATGGTTCCAAAGTTTAGAGCATTTCAAAGCATATGGGTGGATAATTTTTGTTCTTATGGTTTAGTTTCAAGGGGGGGTTTTGCCCTCTTCATACAGCCCTGGCAGGAAAACCAGACCATTTTATTTAATTCTTCCCACTTTTTGGATTTCCTGCAATGCCACAGCAATATCATGCTTGGGTTCATACTTAACTTTTTGTTGGCATTTTGGAACGTATCAGGAACAGGAGTAAGTTGGCTAAATTGTGCTGTTTGTACTTGTAAGTTGTGTTATTTATATGCATTTTTCTGCAAAGCCTGATTTTTTAGAACCATCCCCTCTAAAAGGTTCCTTCAAAAATGATTCACTGTAATGGAAAGAAACTTACTTAGTGTTTTTCACTCCTTAAGAAACACCACATTTTATGTTTTTCTGCCTCAAACCACACTGTTATAAAAGTAGTGGATAACCATTTCCCACTTGGCCTCCAAAGGGTGAAATCCTCATCTGGTATAAATTGGCATAGCTCTATTCAAATCAGAGCAGCTACATTAATTCATTCCAGCTGAGGCTCCAGCCCTTAAAATGCCAGCAAGGAGAGCGAGTTTTGCACAGGATGGGTTTTTGGGCTGGGTGGAAGGTTTTTCTGTGTGACTTAGCTATGTGCCTAGGCTCAGGGCTGTGGGAAACTGCCTGTTTGACATCTGCAGCATACGCAGCAAATGCTTTGGCAGTTTGAGTTAATGCCTTTTGAATTCACAGGTTGTTTACTTTCAGCTTGAATGTGGATTTGCTTTCAGCCTCAGTGGGAAATCTAACACAAGAAGTAATAGGACAAGCCATCTGTCCAAAAAAGCTATGAGAATTCCTGATTTTGAACCAATAACGGAGATCAGGGACAAGCTCACCCTGTGTGTAATCCCTGCCAAATTATTGGCGTGCTCCTTGGATTTCCAGCCTGGGACCCGATCCCTCTGCTGCAGTGTGAGCACACACAGACTTAGGGGAGGAAACCTGCGAAATGAGCGTGGCCAGCATCCCTTTCCAATGGTGGCTCCTGCAGATGAGCATTTTTCCAGCCCCCTCTTCCTCCGCTGTGATTTACAGCCCGTTTTGGCAGATAAGCTGAGCACCTGTGAGGCGGCCGCTGCACGGCTCCTGCTCCTCGGGGAGCAGTAAACAGCACGAGTCAATGGGAACCCCCCGCTCCTGCCAACATTCCCTGCAAGTAAACACCAATCCATGTGTTAGTCACAGGCCAGAGAATGGTGTAATAACTGGGTTGATTGGGTCACTTTTTTTCTGAAAAGCTCAGTGGCAGATTTCAGCACTCAAGAGTCCAGATTTTTTTACTTTAAAGCCAAAAAGCCAAGTCTCTCTCCCACGAGTAAACTAAGAAGCTGCAGAAGAGCCAAGGTTTGGGGGAAAAAAAAATCAACATCCTGCAGAATTCAGCAGGACACAGTGGGCAGGTTTTACTAAGAGCACAGCATGTGACAGGTAATGGAGCTGCTCTCCACTCACAGATGGGGATGTGAATGGGAATTTGGGCCTCGTGCACCTGTCTTGGTCACCCACAAGAAGTGCCATCACCTTCAGTGAGAAAATAGTTAGCCTCCATGTGCTGTGCTGTCTAGAAGCCTGTGTCCTTGTTTTGGAAGTCTCTGTGCTTTAAAATCTTGGTCACAGCTTTTCCTCTGACTTTGTTCATTGTTTCTGTTGACCTGGATTAAGTTATCCTTGTTTGGACTAGCTAGAAACATGAGTCTTGGTCTCCAAACCACTTGGGTGAGCTGAATATCTTTGCTTGAGTGTTTAATAAATAATAGGGAAGGCAGAGAAAAAGACAAGAAGAAATCGTTTGAAAAGAGCATCATCTGGTCTTTAACAACAAAACCTTCACTGCACTGTGAAGTGAATCCATAGGCTTTAAACCTTCATGAGGTGAATGGCTCAGGAGAGCAGGATATCTGCCAACATCCTTAGAAGCACACTAGCCTGATTTCGACCTGCCCTACCCACAGAGCAGCATTAACTCAGATACCCTGGTGTAAATCCAGCCAGAGGTCAAACCCAGCCCTGCAGCAGCCCTGTTTGTCCAGAGGACTTCATCAAAACAGCCCCATTCGGCATTCATTCCAACAGCACCAGGCTAATTTGCCTCAACCATACCTGGATTTCTGAAAACTGGAGGGCACTGGATCATGTTCAGACTGTTTTCTTTCACTCTTCTCTGTCAAATCAGGGCTACGGCAGATTGAGTGGGGAAATAAGAGTCTCTTCAAAGTCCTTTTTTTTTTTTTTTTTGGTTTATTGATTCAATAGTATTTCATGGCTAATAACCACCCTTGACTAACAGGCTCATTTGAACCAGGAATGCTTGATCTCTTCTGTTATCTAATGGCAGAACAGCCAGTTTACAGATAAGTAGTCTGCTTAAGGTGGGAGAACTCAGGGCTGGTAGCCTTTTCTTAGGAAAACTAGCTTCTTTTTCTGCCAATTTTTAGGGATCCTCCGCTGAAAGTTTTCCACAGAATCACAGAGGATTTTTCTTTATTTCCCGTGTACTCGCACAGTCATGAGAACAAGGATGACTTGAAATTAAAGTAGCACAGTTCAGCCTTCTTAAATTAAAAACTTTTTTATTAGCTTTTTTTCTTGGAACCAGAGGCAGATGAGCCAAAACACTGAATAAAATAAGAAGAAGGCAAGCTGGTTTTGTTGTATTTTTGGCACGGACAATGGCTTTCAGAGATACTGGAAGTCATGCAAGAAGAGTGTGTTATTAAAAGACTTCTAGCCCTGCTCTGAAGACTGAGGGCTTTAGATAAGAGTCTGCATGTGGGGATCTTTATCCAAAACAAACCACCCAAACTTTTGTAGTCACTAATACAGATTTCCTCCTCTGCATCTCTCTGTGCTGTTGCTCACACACACAAGTTCTTCAAGGCATCCTAAAAGGTTTCTTTGCCTGTAACAATTTAATTGCCTCTTGGCCAAGATTTTCTCCTCCGTGAAGAGAAAGAACGTGATCAAAGTGCCCTGTGCTGCCCAAAGAATTTCCTCTCCCCAGCCTCACTGCACACACCAGGACTGTTTTCCTCCCCCTTCTCCTTTGCCACATCTCTGCATTTTGCACAATTGTTTCCTGTGTTTTTATTCCCCTGCCTGGAAAAATCCAACATCTCCTCCCCCTGCCCTGGCAGCATGGGTGACACAGACAGAGAAATCAGCACAGTGTCAGCAAGAGTTTAGCCCCGCAGCTGGGACCTGAACTTTCAGCAGCAGAGCACAACCCTGGGTCACTGCACTAAAGCAAGCCAGATTGATACAAAGTGCTTGCTCACCCTGGAAGGGGAAGCATCAGAAACCAGTTGATAAAAATCTTTAGGCACCCTCTGTTGTGAGCTTAGGCTGTTTTTCCTGGGAAAATGACCATGGAGTGTATATTCAGTGTCACGACCCCCAAAGTGATGCAATATTTGGGTGCTCTCTGCACTCAGGCAGTGATATTGCACTGGGGCAGCATGGATTTCAGAGCTGTAGAAAATGGAAATGGAGCGTGTGGACTCGACATGCTGCACAGGGTGTGAAGTTTTCAGCTGTGAAGACCTGAACGATCGCGTCTGCCAAGAGTTAATGCGCTCAGAAAAAGGATGCTAAAATATTCCTTCCCACTCCAGTTTGCAACCGAGAACTTGCTAGCCTGTAATATCTTTTATTTATAGCACCTTTTGACTCAAAGGATCTGAAAGTGCCTCTCTGGGAGTCACTTCAATGATACCTGCAGGCAGGGGTGTTTCTTTGCAGATGACTCCAGCTGAGGTGTCAGGGCCTTCGCTGCCCTGGACACATGTGAGGAACCCCCTCTGCCTTGCCAAATGCCAGCACTTAGAAATAAGGGCTAGAGGGAGAGGCAGAAATCTGCCCTAATAAACGTCAATAACAGCAAACAGAGAAAACAGACATATAAACCCTATGGGAGAGAGCACTGCGATGGTCACTGGCTGGCCTTGGAAGCAGACATTGGCCACTGCTGGATGAGATCCTTCTGCAAAGAGCTTGGGACAGTAAAACCACAGCTCAGAAGAGGGCATTTGGTGTCCCTACCTGGATAACACTCCAGCCAACCTAACCAGATCCAGCTGTGCTGTGGTGGCCTGGAGAAACTCCAAGAGGGACCCCTACAAAGGATATGCATCCCAGTGGTGGAGGTGCTCCTAAAGACACAGACTGGGTTTAAATCCTCAAACTCACACATCCCTCAGTGAGCACAGTCATGGCAGGGCCTTCTGCTTATCTCAAGTCCACTTCAGCACCTGTCCATCAGCTGCTCCCCACTCAGCAGCTGGCTGAAAAGGACCAGAGGAGCAGAGGACCAGCTCCTCCACGTGGCTCCTGGCAGCTGGAGAGGTGTCACCAGCCCCCTGCTCCCTTCCTGTGCTGTCCCTGCAGGCCAGGGAGGCAAAAGTCGGGCCCAGCTGATGGGGTTACAAATCCAGTCCATGATTTCTGCTCCATCCATAGCCAGGCAAGATGTTGCCAAGACACATTTCAGGCAGCTGCTCAGGACGCTGCTGTTCTGTCTGCAGCACCCTGAGGATGCTGCCTGCCCGCCTCCTCTCTGCCTCTGCAGCCCCATATCAAGCCAGTTGTTCTGCTATTCCCTGAACATGCTCAGCAAGAGCCAGCCTTCTTTTTGGCGCTTCTGCTGGGTCTCCTGAGGGATTTGCCACCAGGCGGGAATGCCCATCTGCTTCAGCATCCTCTGAGTCCTGATGTGTCTCCATGGGCAAAGCCATCCAGGCAGTCCCATGAAAACTCCAGGGACACCAGTGGCTGTTTATGGGGCTCCTCCTACCCTGAGTCTCTGGACAGAATAATACACTCATAGCCTCCATGATAAAATCCGCAGCACATGTCTCCTCCCTCCATGTCCTTCCCAAGCCATCCCCAGAATCAGCATTATTATATTTTTTTTTTCCTCTAAATCTCTTTCCTCCAGGCACCAGACAAGGTGTATTTGATAGCACTTTATCTCTGCCATGCATATGTCAGTGTCTGAAACTCTGGTTTAATAGGAGTCACATCATGGGCTGGAAGCTGGCTCTCTCAGGTCCTTTCCATGGAGAACATGTGTTTTGCCTCATTCTCTGCCTTCCAACAAAAATTGACTCCTCCCTCCTTTGAGGAGGGGGCTGGGGTTAGCACATCCTGGTAGCCCACTGGCTGTGCTGCCTGCTTTTAGGGCATCTCTCACTCCTCCTCCTCAGAGAAGAGAATATTCTTTTTGTGTGTACATATGAGGTTTTTGGTTTGTTTTTTTTTTTTTTCCCGTTCTTGGTCCATTGAGTATTACATCAGGTATTGCTTCCTTTGGTGCCCCTTCCACATGTGCTGCTTTGGATTTGGGGGTGGGAATGGGAGGGATCAGAGTTCGTGGTGACTCCCAAGCTTATAGAGTCCAGCCCCAAGGATCCCCCATGTCCCTGTGAGTGTTGTGCAAATGCTCTGGCAGCCTTGGTGCATTGAGTGCCCTAGGGTGCCTGACCACCCTCTGGGGAAGAAAACCACCTCCTAATATCCATCCTACACCTTCCCTGACGCACTTCATGCTGCTCCATCAGGCCCTGTCACCAGGGGGAAGGCGGCAAGCTATGGACAAGCCCTGTCCCTATGAAAAAAGCTAAGAGGGGAATAGGGGAGGGAAAAAAAAAAAAAAACTTAAGAGGGGAAAAAAAAAAAGAATAAATATTTGGGAGGAGGGTGTTTAAGAGGAGAGAAAAACAAATCAAAGCTGGTGCCCGGCTGGAACCAGCAGCTGGTTGCCAGCACAGCAGGCTGAGAAGTTGCTGGTGGAAGCGCTCAGTGCCATGTTTGGGTTGCTTAAAAAAATTCGGTGTGTCTCTCCGTTGTGATCCCGCCTCTGCTTTCCTCCCAGCCCCAGGAACAGGAGCAGGGACTCGGCTGCCCAGCTCAGGCTTGTGCTCGCAGCAGCCCCGAGGGATGCGGAGCATCTCCTGCCCCGCCGCACCTGCGTGTGTGTGAGCACACCGAGCTGGACCAGGCGCCCCGTGGGTGCTCTCCCCGCTGCAGGGAGATGCCAGGGCATCGGCAAGCGTGGCACGATGATCCATCCCTCCTGCCCATGCGAGGGACGGAGCTGGCAGGGAACGGGGACGGAGGAGAAGGGCAGGGTGGAGGGTTGCGACGCTCGGCTGGAAAAATTTAGAGGCGTACAAAAGGGAGAGCGATGAAAAGAGGGCAGGAGGCTGCCGAGGAGGTGGAAGGAGGTTTATGTTCACTGGGCTGGGAAGACGTGGGGTGCCTCGGGCAGGGCTGGAGGCGCTGGGGAGAGCCTGGCAGCCCCGGCAGAGAAGCATCAGGGCTTTATTTCCCTCCTTTCTTCCCGCCTCCCTCCGCTGGGCGCTCGGAGGAGGAGGAGGAGGAGGCGAGACAAAAAGCTGAACCGGTGCCAAGAAGGAGCTGCAGCGGCTCGAAAATGGCACTCTGCGCCACGCTAATATTGCGAGGCTGGGCTGCGCTGAGAGCCGGGAAAACGTGTCAGGAATGAGAATGGCTGAGACTGGCCGGGCTCAGGAGGGTCCTCCCTCCTCCCCTGCCTCCCCTTCGCCTTTTAAACGCGACCCTTTTCTCCCCCAGCTCGCCCACCACCACCCGCAGTGATATTTAGGAGCTCTGGGAAAGGGAGGGGATCTTTGCTGGGGACTTGGAGTGTAAAGGGTCTCAGCCCCTCCTTCCATCTCCCTATCGGGGAGGGATTTCTATTTTTTTTTTTTTAATATTTCCCCCCCCCCCCCCCTCCCCGCTAAGGAGGAAAAGAAGACTCTCAGGGAGTTTTCTCACTGTTTTCCTGTTGCCCTTCCCCTGCTAGTCGCTGTCCTCCTCCTCCTCCTCACTGCACCCATCAGGCTGCTGCTGTGGGTCTGTATCTCGATGCAAGGTGACTTGTAGGACACAGGAGTCTCTGCTGCAAGGTGCAGCGTCGCCTGCGTCGGTGTTTCCCTCCGTTTCTCATTTGCTGGGAGATGAGGCAACTTCCAGGCGGCTCAGCTCAGATCCTGGTTGATGCAGTGGCGCTGTTTGGGCTGCAAAAAGCCCCTTCCTGCAAAAACCTGCCTGGATAAAACAAACAAACTGCATAATTTTGCGATGTTGGGTCATTTGCAAGAAATGGGATGGAGTTTTGTGATGATTTCTGTCTGAAAGGGAAGGTTGTGCCCTGTGCTCATCCCCTTGCTCTTACATTCCCAGGCAAGGAAAAAAACAAACCACCTATTTTTTCAATAGGGTTTTGATTTTTTAATTTTTTTTTTTTTAGCTTTAAAAAAATTATAACCTTGTAGTAGTTCAGTAGTTGAAGTTAAATACAAAAATATACCCCCCCCCCCCCCGCTGCACAGATGTTCCTTTTCGGATCATTCTGGAATTTATATTTAAAACTTTTGGTCATCATTACAGAAACTAGGGACTGGAGACAGGGAAAACCCCAGTCTCTGGTTTTGAAAACAGGTCTAGATGCTGTTAGAACAGCAGTTTTAGCCCTCACATAGTCAGCAGGTCAAGTTCAAGGAGACCTTTCTAAAGCACGGGCAGAGCCTCATTAGCTTGCTGCATCTCAGAAGCTTGTGGATTATTGGGTTGTTAGCTTGGCCCATTTTGTAGTCTCAGGCATGGGATGATCCCTGTGACCTCTTTCTCACCTGAAAACCATGCCCTAGTACACATTCAAACCACTTCAAACCTCACCTTTGGTCTCAGACATGTAGGCCTGGTTTGGGAGCACCTACCCCTGCCCAGGAAAGGCTTTTGGAGATGCTGTGATAAATAGGGGGGAGTTCAGGCAGACTGAAACGTGTTGTCTAGCGTGCTCTCCTCTCCCTCTTCTCACAGATCAATAGTCTTTCCTCTGTGGAGGATCAAATTCTCTGTCCCAAATTAATGCTGCTGGGAGTGGCACTCATTTCTAAGTTGATGCCAGCAGATTTTGTATGGAGTAGGAGGAACAAAGCAGCTGATCCCTTGCTCTTCCTCACCTCTCAGCTGTGCTTTGTACCCTGTATTTGCTGCAGTTCAACTTGGGCTTGTGCAGAGAAGGTGCTGCCATTCCTTCTTGCTCCTTTACCTTTGTTGTGACTGCAGGGTGTGCAGTGCTTGGCCCAGGACACCTTGGTTTCTTCACCATGGAAATATCAACAAGAGGGGTGGCCAAAGAACCTGGAGTGTGTTCTTGTACCTTCCACCCAATCCTACCAGTTTTCTCTGAATAAAAGACACGCATAAAACACATGGGTTGTCTGTGAAGAAGTGTGCATGCTGTCTGGTTTTCAGTTGTCCCTTTGGATGCCAGGAGTTAAGCTGTTTGAAACCCCTTCCCTACCCAGGGCACACACCATGCAGCCTTGCATGAATTTCATAGGATCACAGAATCCTTGCATGGTTCAGTTTGGAATGAACCTTAAAGCTGATGCAGTTCCAACCCTTGCCATGGGCAGGGACACCTCCTACTACACCAGGCTGCTCCAAGCCCTATCCAGCTTTCCAGGGATCCAGGAGCAGCCACAGCTTCTCTGGACAACCTGTGCCAGGGCTTCTTCATCCTGCAGCCAAGAATTCCTTCCCAGTATCCCATCTATCTCTGCCCTCTGGCAGTGTGAAGCCATTCCCCCTTGTCCTGTCCCTTCATGTCCTTGTCCCAAGTTCCTCTCCAGCTCTCCTGGAGCCTTTTTAGGTGTGGGCAGATGCTCAGCATCTCCCTGGAATCCTCTCTCCTCCAGACTGAACAGTTCCAATTCTTCAGTCCTTCCTTGTAGGTGAGATGTTCCAGAATTTTCCAGATGTTCTTGCTGACAATTTTGGCTGTTCCTCTGAGCAGAAATTCCTCTTTTTAACCTGAGATCTCAGGGATCTGTGCAAGAGAGAGTGGTGGTTAAAGCCTATCAACATGACCTGAGGAGACCCTGGTTCTTGTCCTGACCCGCCATGCACTGTACAGACCACTGCTCATGCTTTTAGATCTGGAGCCAGCTTGCGTTTACTGCTGATTTAAACTTCTTCAGTGTTCAAATAATTCAGTTATCAGATAGCAATTCCCAACAGATTTATAGAGAGGATCCCAAAGACATGGGCAGGTATTAATGTGGAGTGACAGCATCCATGTGCACACAGCAGCAAAACGGTGTTTGTCATTCAAGGAGAACTGGGAGCAACAAATTAAGATATCTTCACAAACCTTGTTGTTTCAGTAGGCAGATCTCTTTCATTTCTTGAAATCTTGACCATAGGGAAGCTTGTGGAATGCATCTTGTCCATCTTGGAGCAAAAATAATACTCTTGTTCTTTCCAAATGCTCAAGTCAGCCATCCGGGCAGCTTGGTCATGCTTCCCAAGGAGGGAAGGCTTTGACAAGACAGCTGTAGGTTTTTTGTCTTCATTTCTCCCTGTCTAAAAGAAGTGTCTTTGGATATTTGGATATTTTCTCCAGAAACATGATGTCTAATGTGTCTCAAGTTGCTTCCTTCAAATCCTTCATCCTTTTAGCACTTTATAATGAGAAACACTATCTACTTGGAGTTGTAATGAGGTGACTTGTGTCTGGAAGGGTCAGACTAAAGGGCTCTTCCGAGGCTGTCTTCCACTCCTTCTCCCCACACTTTCCCCACTCCCAGTCTTTCTTTAATTTTTTTTTTTTTTTTTTGGACCTGTAACCTCACATTTCTGTAATCTAAATGTGCAAATGCTTCGCAGTCACGGTCCAGTGGCTGGGTTAATCTCAGACCCCTGGAGTGGCAGATGGCTGATTTCTTGCTGATTCCAGTTATAGAGAATTGTGTCACCTATTATCTTTGCACAGACTGATGCTTAAAAGGATGCCTTTGGCAAAATCAGTGAAAAGCAAAGAAAAGCAAAGCAAACAGTCTGATCTGCATCACCACAGGTGAAACTGTGAAATATTTCACTTTTGTGTGAAGGGCTGGAGAGGTGGACAAAGAGGAGAGGAGGAGGGAGGGGAGGAAGGGGAGAGGAAGACCTCATTTTCATACCAGAAGTACCAAAGCACAGAGCAGTGCAGGTTTGCTGTAGTCACGCTGTAGAATCACGAGCACTTACTCTGTTTTAAATGGTTTTGCAATGTGGTAATCCTTGGCTTGAGCTCCCTACTTTAACTCTTATACAAACCAGGCGGGTTGGCTTCTTGTGACACCTCCCTGCCCTCTTCCCAAGGTTGTCAGAGGAATCCAAGGCATCCCTCCCTGATCCCAGGGCTCATTGTGTGCCCCACAGCTGCTGGGGAAGGCTGTGGTGGCTCTGTCGTGCCATCATGCTCACAAGGAGCACTTGGGAGGGGAAGTTTACACATCTGAGTGGGGTGAGGGGAAGCTTGGGGGGCCTTAGAGAACACTGCAGGACCGAGGGGGGACCCCACCACTGGCAAGTGGTGGTAGTGGTCATACTGAAATGTGTGGGGAAATCAAAAGGGCAGAGCAAAACTCTGGATGTTTGTGACCATTTTCTACACAGTCACCCCTACAATCAAGGTTTTCTTTCTTTCTCTTTGCTTTGGGAAACACCACAGAGTCAGATGAAGAATTTGGGAAGAGAGTGTGGGTTCCCTGTGCAGAGTCCAGTGACGAAATCTGTGAACAAGGTAAGAACAAGGGGATATGGCAGTGGTGATTTTTGTTTTATCCATTTCTCTTTCCAAACACAATTTTGCAATGTTGGACACAAAATTTAGCTATGTGTATCACAGAAACTGATAGTCCAAGCACCAAGCAAATGAGTCTAAAACGTTAATTTGGGTTTCTTTTAATGCATGCCATTATGATGGTTTGGGTTTTAGAACAGTTTGTATCATATCCAAATGATCTATGTGTGAATAATTGTTACCAACCTCCTGACACCAGGACCTAATTAGGAAGTAAGAGCCTTAAATAGGCCATTTGTGTACTGAGCTTCCATATGTCTCCTTGCACAATTTATTTGCTGCACTCCATTGAGGTATAATGAGAATGAAACTCTTAGAACTGCTTTTGACTCTGAGGCTCTTCTCTTCATCTCCTATGCAGCCACAGCCCCTATTAAGATAATATCTGTTTCCCTGTTTTTGGAAAGAAAAAGCTGTGGTACTTTCAGTCCAGATTGCCCAAGCTTCTCTGTTTCCAAGGTTTCAGTGGAAATGGAGTGAAAAAATGCCAAAAAAAAAAAAAATGCAGACTAAGAAAAATGGAATGCCATCAAAGAAAGCAGAAAGGTCAGGACAGAATGATCTTGAGGGAATACTCCCTATCCTATCTGCCTCACAACCCTGCTGAAAGCTGACGCCATTGTATTTCACTTAAACTATAGATGCAAAGGAAGGATGTATATGGATAGAAGCAATCTGAAGACATTTTTATTGGTTTTGTTTGGCTTTCTTCCTGCTAGGATGTGAGGAAGGGGGAAAGGTTGGGGCAAGGTGGCTTGGATTTTTTTCTTAGTTTTGAATATTTATCCCAGTCTGAGCGAACATCCTCCCTGGGACTCCTTGTTCATGTTTAAATACATGGTATGCTCTCCAAGTGTGCTTTCAGTATCTATTCTTAATTTCCAAACAGCTCTTGCATGCATGACTTCATCTTACACTTCATGTGCCCCACTTGATTCTTTTACTCCCATCATTCTGAAGTCAGAAAAACTTAAATGTATGATTAAGTGTCCTTTTCTATCAGGATTAACTTTAATAAATTCTTAAGGCTTGGGTTGTTTTGTTGGTGGTTTTTTTTTTTTTTTTCACCCCCAAATGTGGATCTCGTTTAGTTTCCCAGAGAAAGACAACTCTACTTGCAACGATTTTGTTTATGATAATTTCCTTGCATGTTCCCTTCCAGGAATTGTCATTGCCTTCCAGAAGGGAGGTTAGTGCTAGTCCCCTCGCAGTGATAATTATAATCAGACCTGTCAGCCTTCACACAGTCTAACTTATCACTTGCATTTAGAAGGATTTTTCCTGAAGCCTATTACCAGTTCTGCTTCTTAGGGAAAAACAGTCATGATTTTTTCTCCTAATCTTTGATGGCTCTCAGCTTTGAAAGCATGGAGAGGAGAAAAACGACTGCCAGGTGCAGTTAAAGAAACTGTCTGTTGGTCCTGGTCTAGAGCTCTGGAAAACCAGAGAGTGGGCGGATAACCTGGGAAATGCTGAGGGGTTTAATTTGTTTGTGACAACACTTCAGGTGTGCTGGAAACACAAAAACAGTTTCCCAATGGTGCTGCTCATAGGAAGTGCCTCTGCAGACCTGCTGGGCACGGGCTTCAGGTGGCAGGTGGCTCTTGGCAGTGGTGCCCTCTGTCCCTGCTGTTCTGGGCAGTGATTCCTGCCTGTGCCCAGAGAATTGGGAGCAGGATGGCCAAAGAAGTGGCTGCAGTTGCTGCTGGAGGCAATGACTGGCATCACATGGACCAGTTGCCACCAGTGCAACAGTGACCAGCTGGGCCAAGTCATGGTGTTGAGTAGGATGTGGTTCAGTATTTTATTCATCCCAGCCCCCCTGGTGTTATTCCCTGGGAAACAGGTTGGCCCATTTATTAGATTTCCCCCTATTTTCACTCCATTATTGCTATTGATGTGCTGCTAACCTCCCTTTCTTACCTTTCTGGTTTTTACTAGCATGAAGACAAAAAGGTGCAAGTTTTACCATTCCATTAGACTAAATGAGTTATGTATCTTTAAGTCCTTCCTCTGTTATTGCCATGTTTTTTGTAATTTGCTCAGAGATTTAGGCTCCTTTGATTTTGGCAGAATCTGAGGATGGTCAGCATTTTACAGCTTTTTTAGCAAAGAGATGGCAGAAGATTGGGAATTCTTCTGTTATGCGCAGTTTCATATTTACAGTGCACAGGGATATGATTTGCCTTTGTTTTATTTAAATTCACTGGGAACTAGAGGTTTATTTATCAGGTGTCATTCCCTGAAGGATGAATAATGCCATGAAGAAAAGGCTTCATCTATTATACAAACAGATTTGAAGGCTTTGCTACTACATTCCTCTGCCTGTTGAATGGAGTAAAAATGCCTTTGGCTGAGCAGAGACAGAGTGATACTTAGCAGTAGCATCTTTTGACCTTTTGATCAGCTGAGATCTCAAGCCATATTAGTGGACAGATTATGATGTGATGGAAAGAAGGCCAGGAATAGCCTTTTCATCATGGGATCTTTTCTGTGAATATCCTTCTTGGGTGTATTCAGGTGGTTAATCACTGGGGCCAGGGCAATCATTTGGAAGCAGGGGAGTGAAATGCTGGCACAGACAATCCAAATACGCTCAGGTTTGCCAAATGCAGCTGGATATTAGAGCTAATAGTTTCTTCCTAATATTCTCCTGCCCTCCTGTTTCCATCAAGGCTGCGGGTGACCTTGTGATTTTTTTTCCATCTGTAATAACCACATTTTGGCCAAAAGAGCAACACCAAATTTGCTCTTGGACCACAGGGGAGCTGCAGTTGCCGAATCAAAGGAATGCACATGGTGAATATGGATATCAGACTGTGAAGGGAAACTCACATGAAAATGTCTCTGTCATTTTAGAGATAATAACAGTAGTGCTTGAATCTATTTCAACCCTCCCAAGGAAAAAAAGAAATAATGTAGGTTTCAAAAAATGCACAGCCCTGATAGTATTTCTCATTTTACAGGGCTAACCAGAGCAAAGAATGACTTTTACTTTCTCTTACCTGCCTGTGCAGAATTACTGCTCAAACTTGGCTCCAGCTTTGAATTAGCCTCCTTTTCATCTTAATGGCCAAGAGGAATCTGCAGCCTCCTTAAAAAAATCAAATACAAAATAATCCCCTTTTCACTGCTGACTCTGCGCATCAATAGCAGTTGTGCCAAAGCTTGACCCAGGTGCTGTGGTCACTTTTGGAAGGAAAAGGGGCAGACACTTGGGTGTGGAATGCCTCTGGGCCGTGCCCAGGCAGCCCATGATGGTTATGGGCTATGCAGCATCATCCTGTACATTGCTAGCACAGGGGTGTCCAAGTTGCACACTGTTTTTTCCTCCTGAAGCCAAACAAGATGCTCATTTCAGTGTCAGGTGGAAGAAGGGCTGGCAGTGTGAGAATCCCAAACCATCAGTGTAGCAGGGATGATGATGCACCAGGCGTGGGGAACAATAGCTACCACAGAGGAGTGGAAACTCCTTGAAAATAAGGAGGTTGTGGAGGTGGGAGAAGCTCACAGCAGGACACTGTCTCCTCTCATCTCCCCCAGCCTTTTCAATCAGGTGCCTGCTGGGCTTCCCACTCCTCCTGCCTTTTGCGCGAGATGACAGGATCACAAGGCATTAGATTCTGCTGGCATGAAGGAATCTGCCATCCTCCTGGCATTATTGCTTCCCCAGTCAGGAAGCCACTGTGAAACATCGAGGCTGTGAGCCCACATGATGCTTTTTAGCTGCTTCTTCCAGGGCCACAAAGGTGTCCAAAGGGGAGCTGGGAGGTGACACCAACTCCTGACACAGGTCTGAACCTTCTTTTCCTTGGGAAAAACAGGCAAGACTGCAAAAGGTGGGTGGCAGCCTTGGTTCTGTCCATGGAGAAAATGCCACTGCTGAGATACAGCCAGCCCACAGGATAAGGAGCTCCCTCCCAAGCTCTGTCTGCAGAGATTAGGTAGGGTGCTGCACAGGTGATTGTTAGAAGCATCATGAGCCAAACCATTCAAAGGCATGTGTTGCTCTGAACATGTTGCTATAAGAGTTTGTGATGGCAGCTTTGAAACTTTTTCACTGGGAAGGCTTTGTGGTTTGTGTGGTGGAGAGAGGGTAGGCATGAACTATTTCCTCTGCCTCCCTGCTCTGCCTTGATTCCCTGTGGGGTGTAGGAGGGCGCCAAGGTTTGAGTGACATAGTACCAAGATCTTCCCTCTTGGTTTGGGATTGCATTAATCCTGCTCTGCCTTCTGCCAGATGGCCTTGGCTTGATAAAATCAATTCTCCTCAGAGTAGAAGAGCTTGCATTGGTCTTCTTGTAGCTCAGAGAAATCCATGAAAACAGAATTGTTCTGCCTTTTGCAGATCAGGACAAAAAGTTGCTATGGGACATCTGACAGTATCCGAGTTGTCATGGTTTAACCCCAACAGGCCCCTCATAGTTCCTCATTCACTCAGATTCACCAGCAGGATCAGGGAGAGAACTGAAAGGGTAAAAGATGGAAAACTCATGGGTTGAGATAAAGACAGTTTAATAGGGAAAATAAAAGCCTTGCACACCAGCAGAACAAAAAAGGGAATTAGTTCACAATTTTCCATGTTCAGGTGTTCAGTCACCTCCAGAGAGTCAAACCCACCACATGTAACAGTGGCTTGGGAAAACAATCACCATCACTCCAAACATTCCCCCTTCTTCCTCTTTCCCCCACTGAGCATGATGTCACACAGTCTGGAACATCCCTTTGGGGTCACCTGTCCTGGCTGTGTCTCCTCCTAAACTCTCAATCACCCCCATCCCCTCCCCAGCCTGGCAGTGCAAAAAGCAGCAAAAAGGCCTTGGCTCTGTGCAAGCCCTGCTCAGCAATAACAAAACCAGCTCTGTGACATCCACCCTGTGTTCAGCACAAACCCAAAAGACAGACCTGTAACAGCCCCTGGGAAGAAAATGAACCCTGCCCCAGACAAAACCAGCACACCAACAGTTAGAGCAGCACAGTCAGAGCATATGGCAAGCACTTGGGCTGGGATGCTTTTCTCGGGGTAAGAAGTTTAAAGTAGCAAACTTTGAAAATGTAATTATCAGGCAGATGTCAGTGATGGGCAATGGCATAAGGAGGACAGTGATTTGTTTATGAAGTTCATCTGTCCACTCATGACAATTTTTACACTTAAAACACACCACATCTGGCTCCTTGCAAAGATTCTTAGATTGCAGACAGCAGTAAACACACATCCTATTGAGTAAGAGTGATTTCATGAACCAGCAGAAGGATTATTGTCATAACCAAATTTACAGCCATACAATTCCTTTTTTCTGGCTGGAAAGAAGTAATCTTGATCTGGAAAAGAAATATGTCATAACAATAACTTAAGCAAGTTAAACAGTATCTGGGGACACTCACGGGAATGTTACTGGGTATACTCAAAGTACTAAACCAGTTCTCAGTACATTTTTGGTCCAACTAGCAAGCTCCTAAATCATCCTTAAGCATGGATCAGGGTTCATCCCTGCGAGCTGTTTGCATTTAGCTGCTGGCCTAGGAAAGTTAAGACAGGGTTGTGAGCAGAGGTACCAACCTCTCTGTGCCAGTTGGCCTCCACGCCTGGGGATATTTCTGGGCACATTTAATTACTGCTGGCTGGAGAGGCTCAGGCCCAACTGAGAAACTGGACTAGACTCCATTTGTCAGCACTGGGAGAGGGGAGCCACCAGCAGAAGCTGATTCAGCCTCCCTTGATCCTGACCTGCCCAAATTGTAGACAGTTGCTAAGGCAGCTAAGCCTGCAGGGTTTAACATGCTGATAGCAGAGGAAAGGCTATATTACCCCCCAAAAGGCAATGTATAGTACATTTCCTGCATATTTACTAGTCACCTCCCCAGCCTCTTGAAGCACATATAAAAAGATTATTAAGTTATTGAGGTGCTCTTTCTTGCAACAGGGAATGTCACCCATTATTTTAAATTTTTTTCTCCCCTACCATGAGGAGATTCCTTTTTCAATAAGTTTCAGCCATGAGATAGATGTTCTGTATAATTTGCTTTCAACAGTTTGATGGTTAAATGTGTCCCTAGGATACAATTATAGACTTATACATAATAAAGAAGCTCATGGAAGGGTATGGCATTATGTCTTTCAAATGTAGGTAAACCCTTTGTTTGATATAGAAAGTTTTATTTTGAGTTCATCCTATCAAAATATATTTACATGATAGATACGGGTATCTATTTTTTTCTCAGTTAAAAACCTCATTGGAAAGAAATAACTCTGGCTCAGTTCCTGCAACTACAGTATAATGCTTCATTATCTTTTCTTTCATTGAAAGCTTCTCATGCACAAGGTGATCTAATTTAATACTTGTTTAAACATATAAAACAAAACATTTTCACTTTAAGAATACCTCAAGTGTTTGGTCACAGTGGGGATGAAATTATTGATTGTATTTGGCACATATTTGGAAACATGACCTTAATCTGCTGGTTTCACGGGGAAAAAGTATTTTCCCCAGGTATGGCAGTAAGTCAGATAAGTAAATTATACTTTTGACATGTTAAAGATGTTCCATTTTAGACAAAGGAAGTGATATCCCAGTTGTGTCACTGAAACTCAATGTCCTGTGTTGCTTGTTAACAGCTGCACATTTGTTGTTTCAGTGTCCCAGTTTGCTCTCAAGTATAAATGAACTGCTACATGCCAAATAATCAATAGTTCTGCCAGCTCTGGAAATATAATATTGCTATTAATATTGATCCACACAACAGAAATCAAGGCATCAAATTTTGCAGGCGTCCCTTGCCAGCACCCTGCGTTTCTACACCTGCAGAGTAACCGCTTGAAAATCGCTATTCCCCAGGGAATAATGTTTGATGCTCACCCTCATTCCCTGTGTCATAACGAACACAAATATAAACACAGGGGGATCAGGGCACACGTGACCAGCAGACAGGGTGCATATATATTTATTTCAGCCTTCTGTGGTTTCTCAGTGCAGCAAACCAGATGCAAAGAGCACTGGTGAAAACAACCTGCATCAACCCTCGTATCCATCTCTAAGGGCATGGCCGACAGCCTGGCTGGCCAAAAAAATCAGTGTCCTGGATCTTAGAATCCTTTATAGCACCTAAAGGGGCTCCATGAGGGCTGGAGAGGGACTTTGGACAAGGATCTGGAGGGACAGGACACAGGGAATGGCTTCCACTTCCAGAGGGCAGGGATGGATGGGATATTGGGAAGGAATTCTTGGCTTTGAGGGTGGTGAGGTCCTGGCACAGGGGTCCCAGAGAAGCTGTGGCTGCCCCACCCCTGGAAGTGCTCTCAGGTTGGACAAGGCTTAGAGCACCCCGGTCTAGTGGGAGATGTCCCTGCCTGTGTCAGGGGGGCTGGAGTAAATTATCTTTATGTCCCTTTCCACTCAGACCATTCTGTGGTGCCTGGAGAAGGGTGAGATATTCCATGGATGCCCGGCCTGAGCCCTGTCCATGCACTGAGAGCAACATCAGTAGTGAAAGCTCCTATGGTTCTCTTGCAGAGGTGATTCCAGATTCAGGTTCTCAGGTGGGGCAAAAAAGGTCCTGCAACATTGAGTATTGCTGGCAGCACCAAGAGCATCTGTTCCTTGTTCTCCTGTCCCCTCCAAGCTGCCAGGTTGCCTTGGGAGAGAAAAAAAGTGGTGCTTCCCATTCTCACATGTGTGTTCACCCACACCTCTGTGAGTTTGGCGGGTTTTCTCATATCTGTAATGACTTTGCAATGAAGCTGTGAATGAAAGTTTGGCAGACTGGTTTTACAATTGTCAGCCTTCCCAGAAGCAGCCCAGAATTTCATTAACTGAGGTATAGGCATGATTTCTTATAAGCTCTTTTCAGATTTTACTAGATCCAGATAAATTAAATCAGTATTTTATCTATGTGGCACCAAAATTAGTTGTCACTGATGTCTTCATAAAGGAATGCTGTAGTTCTGGCCCCTCGTGTTTGAGCAGCAGCTGCATTAGATGATGCTCCCATTTTTTAATAAGTGCCTGTCCTTCAATAAGAATGATGGGAAATAAGAAACCCGGATATGAGCAAAGCATAATCTTGGTCAGGATAAGTGGGTGAAGTAGGAAGTTTGAGAGGGAATGGTCACACCATGTCACCATGGCTGGGTAAAAGTGCAGGAGACGTTGGTGGAAGCGTAGAAGCAGGAGCCACAGATGGGTGGAAGGAGTCCATGAGAAGCCCTGACAGGGTAAGGGAGGAAAAAATAAAACTTTCTTTTCACAAAACTTAGGAAGAGGGCATCAGAAGAAATTGTACCCTCTGCAATGCCTTGCTCCTCTCCCTGAGATGGTGGCCTGATCATGGCTCAGTGTCATCCTGACCCGCTGTGCTACAAGCTCAGTTCTCCCTCCTGGGTGACCTTTACCCACACCGTCCCCTGGCTCACAAGGAGCAAATTTATCAGCCTTATCCTTCATCAGAGAACTTCAGCTTATCTCCTGCATGAAAAGCCATTTAGCACCTGTGAGATGAAGCTCAAGACAACATCTTGGGGAGTCTACATGAGGAATGAGATTTGTATTATCTCTTACTGGGAGCAATCAAGGTCAGGATTGAGGAGCAGTCAGAGTTGCAGGGAAAATGAATGCAAGGTTCTTTATCTACTGGCAATTCCTGAGACCTGACTTCATATCAAAGATTACATTTCTGCACTCTTTCTGAGGCAAGAAACTAAAACTCAGACACTCAGCCAGGAGCAGGTACGAATTAGGGTTGCTTCCTTGGAAGAACATGGAGGCAGGGCTGAAATTGTCATCAGCTGTAGCTGTGTAGTGCCAGCAAAAAGAGGTGGTGTCATGATTGCAAGCTTTCAAAACATTTCTCCCCCCACTACTATCACTTCTTCTCTGTACAGCCTCAGCAGCTTACTTCAGCTGTGACTGAAACCACAAGTTATGTTATTATATTTTTTTGCTCCCATTGGATGGTGAGTGTATGGCCATTTCTTCCCTTATCTCTTCTTTAAGATAAAATGGCCCAAAATGCCATCGTTGAAGTTCAGAGGTCATCGGTGACTTTAAAATCCTCTCTGATCGCCTTGGATCAAACCCAAATTAAATAAAAAATCCATGAGAGAGTCAAGGGGGCAGGATACCAAAATAATGTGTCCAAGGCAAGCAGCTTGCTGGTTTCAGAGTGTTTCTGGCAGCCATCTGCTTGTTTGAATTTGAGGATGTGACGCTTTTAGAAGTCAGAGAAAAAAACACACACTCAGACCCACAGTCTTCAGATATTTTTCTTGATAACAGGATTCTCTTTTTTGTGCCTGTTTTCTTGCAGCCTCAAGAATGTCCTGTTTTGCAATCATACTGTCAGCAGGTGTCTGTAGTGCTGATATACCAGGATGTGTAATTGTTCAACCAAAAAAAGTTAAAAAAATCTTTCTGAAGCCTTGAAACATTTTTTCTTTGCTCCTCTTCATGAATGAGCAGCAGAATGGACTGTGTTACTAGAACTTGATAGTCACTCATTTATTTACATGGTTGATGATTGTCCCTTTTTAGCTAAAAAGATACAGTTTTTATCATTCTACTCCTATTTCAAGTCTGTGGTCTCAGCCTTGTCCTGTGTAACAAAGAAAATGATCCTTTTATGGATGGTGTTAACTGAGACACCAGTGACAAAACCACATTTAAGAGCTAAATTCCCCTTTTATTCTCAAAGGTGATCAGGATCAAAGCACCAGGAGTCCAAAGCTAAGAGAGAAACTTGAACTCCTGGTGTATCCTTCCTGTGAACAAATAAAGACATTATAGATTCCCTCGCGCCATTGTGACCCTTTTAATCAGCACTATGGCAGTAACAGTTATGAAGATGATATTGTGGCAGTCCATAAAATCCCTGTCATGGCCAGAGCACCCATAAAGCAAATATATTATTGTTCTTGGTCCCAAGTATGTGTGACAATAAAAGGTGAAGATGGGAGTTAAAAACCCTGCAGAGGCAGGCAGGAGTGGAAAAAGGCTCTGCAGGGCCCATTGGCACAGCCAGCTGTGGCCAGCTGTTGCTAGGGTTGGGTGCATCTCACTGGGAGAGGTTTGCAGCAGGGCTGTGGGCAAGGCTGGTGTAATGAGAGCCTTTTCCTTGCAGGAGTGACAGCCCTGAGGAGGAGATGAAGGTGTAGGAGCAGAAGATGTTTACTCTCTTACTTGGCGCTTGCTTAGGGAAAACATTCTTTCTCAATTTAAAAAAAAAAAACCTACCAAACCCAAAACGAAAATGAATAAGGCATTCATAAACTAATGAAAGCTTCATTTTAATCTGTTATAATGGACTTCATTAAATTCTGGACATTCAGCACATTACAATGTTTATCTGCAAAGCGGTATTTCCCCATGCCTGCTGAAAAGGAACAGCAGGAGTACCTCAGCAAATTCAACCCACTTCTGGCATCTGGTGTCAGGATTTTAATGGCACACACATTACCTTGTTTTTTTTGTTTTGTTTTGTTTTGTTTTGTTTTTGTACACCTTCATTTTGCTTTAAGTGACAATACTTAGTTTTGAAGCCATGCTTTTCACACATATATTTCAGTGTCTCAGTAAGCAGGGCATAACATTACTCCTGTTTCAGAAAACAGAAAAAAAAAACCTGAGTGAGGTGATTCAGTTGTGGCCACAGAGCAGAACAGACCTTGATTTTCTAAATCCCAGGAGTACATTGCATCTCCCACTGGAGGATTTACTCGTGAGTAGACAGTGTCACACAAGATGTGAACCAAAGGCTTGCACCAAATCTTGATGAAGACAAAGGACGTCTCTCCTTTGGCTTCCTGTGGTGCTGGACTGCTTGTCTCCAGAGCCTTTTTCAGAGTCAGGAATTCTGAAGCAGTAACTGGAGGGGAAAATATTCCACTTGGTAGATAAAGCAAATAACAGGAGGCTGCCTGTGTTTTCCTTCCATTTTTGTCACTGGCCATTGTCAGTCAGCCCTTTCTAGTGGGATTTTCTCTAAGCCCTGTTTGGCATAGAGAAGCAAACAGCTGACCTCCTCTGTGCTTCCTGTTTGTTTTCTTCTGGTCTCAAATTTGCTTCTAGGGCAGCTTGGTTTCAGTCTTCTGCTGAGGCTCTCTCTGTAGGACTCACCAGGTCCTGAGTTGGTGTCTGGCAACAGCAGCAGCAGCCACCAGGGAGGCCCAAAGTTATGGGGCAAAACTGGAAGTCCCTGCAAAATCCAGCTGTGGCAGTAGATCACATAATTAGCCAATTTTTTGGCAGGAGGAGAAGCACCTGCTTGATTAATTCCAATTCTTCAACTCTGCGCTTCTGGGGCCATCCTGAAAGTCCTGGGGCAGGGATTTAATCCTGAAGCCATCCTTCTGGGCTTTGAGTTGGGAACTCATGGCATTCCCAAATTGTTTTGCTGTACTACAGGTGGCCTTACTGCAGGCTTTGAGGAGCCACACCTTGGTACAACCACATTTGCTGTTGAAGAGCCATTGTGTCCCTTCAAACCCTCTGGCTTGTTCTTTGCTATCACATGCTGCATCATTTTGAAGTAAGGGTTCTTTTCTTTTCAAGAAAAATGGGAAAACTGGTGTCAAGCAGCTCCCAAAATCTCTGGGAACCATGCTTCCAAATGTCTTCTCCCTTTGGCTTTGGGAGTCTCCCAGCATGGCACTGCTTTTGATTTACAGTGAGAGGAGATGTGACAAATGAGCCTCTCTGGTCTCGCTCCTCCTTGGAAAAGCGCTAAATGGGTTATGTCCTTGGTGAAAGAATCAACCAAGTGAGTTCAGAAATATTCCCTCTGCTTCCAGGGAGAACTCAGAAATAATTCCCTGGTAAGTGAGGAACTGAGGAACCATCCCCCCACACAGCTGCACAGCCACTGCCCCCATGGCACTTTCCACAAAGGCAGCCTGTGGTCATGCAGCTCTCAACACATTCCAAGAGAAAAGGAGGGAAGTGGGCAATAACATCCTTCCTCCACAGCCCTGTCCACACTACAGACACATTTTCTGGCCAAGTTATTCCTAGACTTGGTTGTCCTCTAGTGGGCAGATCCATTGGCCAAGATTAGGCCTAGGGACTGGAGGAATCTGTGACTCAGCACCAAGCCAAGCTGCTTTTTCTCATGAAAGTTTTAAAAAAGCACCATTCCCCAATTTCATATACCTTGAGATCCTGGCTGCTGTCTACAGGTTAATGATTTTGTGAGGCTTTTATGAAACACTGGGGAAAACACTGGCTGAAACTTCCCTGTCCACGCAGGGCTGACCTGCAGGGAGGAATTGGTTTTCTGGACAGTGTTTCATAGGATGAGGAGAGTTTGGCAAGAGAGTCCAGCAAGTTGAGGGAAAAGAGCTTTCTGAGTACAGACACTCAGCCATTATTGACATTTTCCTGCCATCCCTGGCACTGTCCAAGGCCAGGGTGGATGGTGCTCTGACCAGCCTGATCTAGTGGAAGGCGCCCCTGCCCGTGGCAGAAGGGTAGAAATGAGATGGTCTTGAAGGTCCCTTCCAACAAAAGCCATCATGCGATTCCATGAAATGGTGCGATTAATAGGCCAGAGGGAGCTCACAGGAGCACTTCTATGTGACAGAGAAAACAACTTTACCTATAATGTGACTAAGGCACCAAACCCACCCTTTGCTGACATCAACACATGCAGTTTTTACCCTTGCATTTAACTCACAGTATCTTGGGTACTACAAGCACAGGACTACTTGGTAGTGCCAGAGTTGAACTTAAAAAGAACTGGAGTAACAGAAAGATTGAAATTATTTAGGTGAGCCCCATTCTTCTCCATATTTCCCTTGTCTTGCTTGGTTTGTGCAAAACTTCATTCCCCCTCTCACAGCTGATGGACAGAGCCAGGCAGGCACATCCAAAAGTTTCTGTCTGCAGCTACAGGCTTGATACACTCCAGAAGGACAAAAAGAGCAATCATCTAGATGTGAACTGAGCCAATTAAATGTCTGAGCTGTGTTTCGAAAGCGAACATGGGCGGCATCAGAAATTTTCCATCAGCTGTAATAACGCCAATTACTTTGCCAGTTGCTGATTCCACTGTGATTTGTTTAGTGCAGTCATGCTTCAGCTTCTTGCCTGGGCTGATACATTTTGTTTATGCTGACTCCTCATATACAGAGCTTTTCTGTCTTTTCTCCCCTCGTGTTTTCTCTTTTCCTTGGGCCCATCTCAGAGCATAGGATAATCCTCTTCCCTCTGCCCCTGCCAGATGGGGCAGAGTGTCCTAAAATGGTAACAAGTTTCTGGGGAGCAAGGGATGCTGCTGTTGTTCCCAACAACTTTGTAGATGCAGAGATCATCCTCTCATTCTCCTCCTGGTACTGAGCTGAGAAAGCAAAAAGCCCTCCCAAGAAGCCAAGGAGCTTCTCAGGGAGGGGGCTGCTGGGATTGGATGGTGATGGTGTCTCTGAAGCTGATTGCTTTTATCTCAGGGATAGAAAGGGGGACCTTGTGCCTCTCCTTGTGACAAAGGCACACAAATACATGTGCACACTCACAGTGAGTCTCCCTGGAAAGTCAGCTGGAGTTTTTCCTCGGTGTTTACTGTCAAGTCCATGGAAATTATTGGGCCACTTTGCACAAGAGTTGTGATTATCTTCCTGCTAATTGGGAAAGAGGCCTAATCACGGGCATTTAAAGGAATGCATCTTCCTGACTGGTGACTTGAATGTAAAGTGCTGCAGGGGTTGAATGCAGAGAGTTGCTGTATCTTCCAGGGATTTAAAATGCTGGTTTAATTCCCTTTTCAGTCAGGTTTAGACTGGGGAGGGTGGGATGACATTTCCTCTGTCCTCCAAGAGATGCCAAGAGGTGGCTTGACCTCCAGGGTGAGTAATGTCTTTTCCTCCTTTCACCCTCCCAGAGCAGCTATTGCCATCTCCAGAACACTTCTGGTGGTGCACTTTGCACATACCAGCCTTGCTGCCATCTTTCCTAATATCCAGTCTGAGCCTGATCTGAGCACCATGAGCACATTTTCACCAGGATGCAGCAGGGCTTTTTTCTATCCATCCCTGGGGCAAGCAAAGGAGTCCCCAGAAACATGATCTGCCACATGAAGTATCAGCTAGAGATGAGGCTATCAGCTCTATTCATACCCTGCTATCAGTTTCAGCTTTGCAGCTGACTAATATATGTGACACACTTTGCTGCTCACAGCCCTCCTTGTCACCAGGAATTGTAAAAGATCCCCTGGACGTGTCACAGTTCATATCAGCCACAAATAGACACAAAACAGACAAGCTGCTGGCTCGTGTCAGAGAAATGTGGCAAAGGGACTTTGTGGAGAAACATTTAGTAACCCTAAACTGAGAAAATTAAGGCAGGCTTTGGCTCCAGGAGATGAACACACTGGGATGTGGTTCCTTTTTCCAGCAGTGTCACTGCACTGGACCTCATGCCCAGTTGCCTGGCAGTTTAAAAAAGCTGCAGCCAACAAAAACTGCAAAACGTGACTGAGGCTGAAATCTCCCCTTACACAATCCAGGATAAAAATTTCTTGTCCCCTCTCTATTCACAGCAGCACAGCTGCCATGGACACCAGCTGCAAGTCTTGTTTTCTTTGTGAGAAACTGAGACATAATGAAAAATAACTTTTCCAAGGCACAAACCTACTTGGAGAAATAGTTAAAAATACACGAGAGCATCTCCTACCTCCTGTCTCACCTGCAGGACAGCCTTGCATTCAAAGATAGTTTATGTGTGAATGTTTGTAGAGCAGCCTGTAACTCAGAAGTCATTAAGTCCATACCATATCCAGGTCACCCTCAACTAAAGCAATCACACAACAGGATCATAGAATTGTTAAGGTTGGAAAAGACCTCCAATATCACCAAGTCCAACCTTTGATTGAATACCACCATATCAACTAACTGAAGTCTCACTCCCAGTATTGCTTGACCTCCAGGGACAGTGACTCCACCACCTCCCTGGGCAGTCCCTTCCAATATTTAGAAAACCTTTCTGTGGAGAAATTTTCCCTGGTGTCCAACCTGGACCTCCCCTGGCACAGCTTGCGGCCATTTCTTCTTGTCCTATTGCTTGTTGCCTGGGAGAAGAGATCAGCCCCCACCTGGCTACAACCTCCTTCCAGGTAATTTTAGAGAGCAAAAAGGTCTAAAAAAATCAAATACTTGTTGAGATTTTGAAAGTACTAAAATATTTTCTTTTTCAGAATGCAGACAAATCAAGTTCACTTAAGACTAAAAAGCCACTAACTTTTTTTTTCTTTATTTTTCCTAGTCCTCTGTATTCTTACAGAGTACTGTTGTAGGGTCATGACATACTTATTGTGTATGTGCCGCAATATAATAACTCATCTGGAGATTTAAACTAGCAAAGGGATTATAAAACTAGAGGCTGCTCTGTTGGTATGGCGGCTTGGTGTTTATTTTAGGGAAGGATCTATTATCTTTCTGTGTTGGAGAGCTGCCCTCAGAGCACCAACAATTCCTGCCCTTCATTTGAGGTCAAAGGCAGGTCTCTCTCCTGGTGTTTAATCTGACTTTTTTTATGGGATCATCTGCTGGGTTTTAGCAACATTTAGTAAAAGAAATAAAGCCAAATTTGTCATCAGCCTCATTAAGGAAACTTCACTGTTGGGTTACCAAATAAAATCCGGCGGAGTCCCACTGGATATGTTTTCTATCAGAGCACAGGGTATTTAATGCAACCCTTATGGTGAGTACAGCAGACTTTGTTTGTGTTAGGGCCTTGGAGACTTTAGAGTGGTTTTGTCTTTGGCCCAAACCAGCAGAATATAATTTTTCTCAAAAAGAAAGGGAGAATAACAGCTGATATGACAGGAGAGAACACAAGGTAGAGAACAGGTTGCAAGAAGCTGTGCTGTCTAAATCCAGCTGAAGCCTCATTGACACGTCTGCATGTGTATATCCCCACCCATAAAATGGGAAGATTACTAATTCTCTATCTTGCAGAGAGCTAAGAAGCTAAATTAATTACTGTTTGTGGAGCTAATTGAGATTCCCAGATGAGTACTGTTTGGAACATTTTAATTCTTATTATTATTATTATTATTATTTCCATTGAGGTTTGCCTCCATGTAATTAGTTTGCTATATCTGCAAACAGGTATATTCTCTCGAGCCCTTTGGAGGCATTCCTCATGGGACTGGCCCAAGCTGTGTGGCATGAGGAACCACTGACAGTCAAGACTGAGCTGTCTTCCAGCTCTTCTACCTCACCCCAAACCCATGTCCACCTCCTTGTATGGCTGTGCTCTTTAGAAAGTCATATTTCCTCTAGTGAAACAGCTTAAGGAAACCAGCTTGACTACAAATTTATGCGCCATTATAAATTGCTGTGGTAAATTATGCTTGTGTGTGTGTAGTGGAATCAAGCCTAGAGGTGGATTATGTCCATTCCAGGGAGGAAAAATGTTTTACAACAGCATTAAAGTGTGTCTAGTTTTGCCATCAGTCTCTATCGGGTTGAAAATTAAATAAATTCTCACACAATGTCTACCAGTCACCTATTGTTTTAGTTTATATTCACAAGTGCTGTTCACTTCAGTAATTCTGAGTTAGCTCAATATTTTCAAAAAAGTCAATAAAAGCTGCAGTTGCCATCATTGAAGATTCACTTGTCAAATACCTCTCCTATTTAAAAGTAGCACAAGAGTAGTAGAACAAAAAGACATACTGAAACTGTGCCAGATTTAAAACAAAACAACCCCTTAAGATTATGTAAGAGCTATATGAAGTATGTTGTTTTATTTATGAATGTGGAACTTTGTCTATTCATTATTTCGTGTGTCTGGGCCGGTGTGGTTTGCTTTTCCTTTCCTTTCATAAATAAGCAATAATTGACATTGAGACAGACAAAGGAGTGAGTTTTAAGGATCTTGAAACACAAGAGGCAGTTTTGCCAGAGGTTTCATCTGAGAGAAGCTAAGTCAGTATGAGCTGGAAAGCTTGGGGAAGTAGACAGAAATAATCAAGTCAACATGTCAAAAAAGGCTGTTCAACTTAGGCTGGAGCTGTGCTTGTTTACCTTTCTTGTGCATAAAGCTTGGAGGAGACAAACTCAGTGATGGGAAAATGGTTTTAAGCCAGCTGAAGTACTTTATGGTGTTCACATCTCTTTTACAATGGGAACATAGAGGTGCAGGCATTTCTATTTGCTTAACAAGTCAGTGAAACCCTCAGTCTGATACTGTGTCCAATATAACCAATTTTAGTGTTGTGATTTTTGTGTTCCTGTAATCCTGGGGCAGTCCTTCAAAATCCATATTTGCCAAGGCAAATATATTTGGCCTAAAGGGAACTGGGAGATTCCTTTTTTATATCCCTGAATGAATAAGAGGCTATAGTCCATTTTTAAGGATGTGTTCATGGACTCTGAGACACCTGAATATTTTCAGAGATCTGCCACTACCTCTGAAAAACTGAAATAATCATCACCATTGGTGTCTCCTTTGGCAGGAAACTTGTGGTTAGAGGGAGCAAGTTAATATAATAATTAGTTGTTTAATCTTCTCTATGTCCAGCTTGAACTTGCAAATAATAGAACCACAGCCAGGGTGCTTTTGCTGAGTGTTTCACTGGCTTTCCCATATTATCTAATACAGCACTGGAAAGAACTGAAATTTTAGACCTCCATTTGCAGGATTTCCCAGTGTTGCTATCAGCAACCTCCGAAACAGATCCATTCAGCTGGTCCTTTGATGTGCAATTAAACCCAGGAAAAAATAGCTTTGTGTAATGTATAAATAGAAAAGAGGAGAGATAAGGGTGGTGTTGAAGTTGCTGGCTGACAGCTTGGCATCCAAACGTTAAAGGTGAATGCCACTACCACTGCTTAAGAAAATTGTCTGCTCCTTCCCAAATTCCAGCCCCCTGAAATTTTAGCACTTTATTTATCTTGTAGCTACTTTGGTCAGTTGGAAAGGAGAACAAAACAAAACAAACACAAAAATACCCCACAGAAACCATTTACAAAAAATCCAAAGCCAGAGTAAGGTCTTGGAGGCCAACTTAATTTGTCTTACTAGCAAAATTTTTTTTTTTTTTTTTGTTAGAAAAAAATATTGCTCGCTTTCAAGGACAGTTTTTTCATTAGATGTTTTTTCTCTTTATCTCCATAAAAACAGCATTCTTGCAGGAAGCCTTTAAGTTTATCCATTCTAATTGATGAATAATTGGCATTTGAAATACAGACCTCTTGCATGCTGCAAAAGTTGTGAGTACATGGGCTGGTCTTGCAGGGATAAGACATCCAGGCACATTTTGATTAAACTGACAAAAGCGCAAGAAAATCCAGGTGGAAGTGAGGGTATCTGAATGAACTTCAGCAAGAAATTCAATTTCACCTTCTGAAGGAACCAAAAATAGCTGATGCCAGTGAATGAAGAAAGCCATTCAAATTCAGGAGAAAACAAGGATGGCAAAGGAAGTGATTATTACCCAACCATTACCTGCCTGAACCATGTGGACATCTAGTCCCAGATGGATTTCCAGGTTGAAAGTGTCTCTGTCTTGTTGGTCCCATACAAACCAAGTGAGGTCTTCCTATCTTTTGAAGATCCCAGTGGCCATCTGCTGCATGACTTCCAGCTGGTTGCTCTCTATCCTCCTGAACTGCTAAAAAATGTTTGGAAACTCAAAGCATTCTCCCCTATAATGTCAAAACAAAATCATAGAAAACTGCGTTCTGAAAAGGCCTGCTTTCCTGGTTCTGGTTTGGGTTTTTGTTGTTTTGGCCTTTTTTTCATGTGAATAGTTTATTTGCAATTTTATTTTTTTTTTAGGAGATTTTGCCATGCATGGTTTTGTGGCTGCCAGAGGAAAAATGTGTGACAAACACGTGCTCGTTTAGTTTTGTGGCTTCTCAAATGTAGATACAAAAAGTAGGTGTCACCTTTGCAACAGTGACTTGAGCAGAGGAGGTGGATGTCTCTGGTGACAGAGAATGAACTCATTCCCAGGTACATTTGCAAAGCAGTAATACATCAGCTACAGTTTAGTATGGAGAGAGCACCAGATCTTCCAGCTGCTCCAACAGGACTTCAGGCCAGGCTTTTCAATGGTGGCCTGGCCTCCTGCTTTAAGCAGATTATCACAGTGACACACTGACTGCTCTGCCCTGCCAGCACCCTTGGGCTTTGCTGCTCTGCTCGTGGTGGCTCTGCTGTCCATGAGGAGGAGAGGAGGCTGGGGCTGAGAGGAGGTTTTGCTCTGGGCCAGGGGTATCCCTGGATTTTGTCTTAGACAAACAATAAACAGCAGCAACAAAAATTGTTTATGGGAATTGTTTAACTTTATTATTAAGAGTAGTATTGTTATTACTTAGCAACCTTCTCAGGTTATCTTTGCTGGGTGCAGGTCTTTGAGCAAAAAGAAAAACAAATTCCCCATGCTGCAGAAAAGCCTTTGGTCCGTGCTGCTGGAGGTGAGCCATCTCCCCAGGGCTCTCTCTCCAGAGTGTTTATTTTGTCCCACCACAAGCTTGCCAGTTCCCTGTTGTAGTGAATTTCACTTTCTTCTACTTTTTGAGAGGGAATAATAGTCCCTACAGGGCTTTGAAGTGCATGTAAGTGTCGGGGTCACAGATGATAATACAACTGTTACAAAGACAAAGGCAGTGAGAGTGCTAGAAAGGCATGGGTATATGCTTTCCTAGTGAGAATCAGTGATTTTTATCAAAGTTTTTTGTATTTTTTCCACAAAATCTCTGCAAAAACCAGTAGAGTGTTTCCAAAATAAATGGCCCCACACTGGGATTAAATTAATCCAACAATTTTGGCTCCAAAACTAGAGAGCGGAATTCTGAAAAAAAAAAAAAAAGTTTTCTTATTGAAACATGTACATTGAGACAGATGGAGAGGAAAAGAAGGATGAAAGAGAGGAAACATAAGCGAGAAGATAAAAAGAATTGGACTGGGTTTTTTTTTTCCTTCAAGAACATGAGGAAATGCACTTCCTGAGGTATTTTATGTAGATTGCATCCCCACAAAAATACACTATTCCTTCAGTTCTTTTCCTGGATTCTGTCATGAGATCCAGTCTGGAATTGACATGTGACCTGCAGCAAGTGACAACTTCTGTGTGACCTGGCTCACTCTTCTGCAAACCTGGGGGTTTAATGGGTTTTGTTCATTAAACCTGCCCAGCTCCTCTCCAAGCTGGAGGTGAGGGTGGCACCACGTGCATGCCAAGTCTGGATAGAAACTGTCAGTCCTGTCTGCTCTAATGAGACTTTTCTCCTAAAGAGGACATCAGTGTGCAACCCATCTGCGGCTGTCATGTACACACAGCTTGCCATATATGCTGAAAAATATTCCTGGAGGTGCGTTCCTTCACTCAGCTTTTTTTGTCAGCAGTCCTCTGAAGATAGGAGGGTTCTGTTCCCTTAATGAAAGTTGATGGTGAAATAGCTCAAGAATTTTGGAAAAGAGAAGACAGTTCCTTTGCATCAATGACAGGTGTCTCATTCATGCTCCTGCCTATTAGATGATGCTTCAGCCAGGCAAGCAGGGAACTCATTGCCCCCACAGAAGGAGAGACATGAGATGGCCTGTTTGGGTATGAAATAGGTGCTGGAGTCTATCACAGCAATGGAAAGCAGCAGTCATACATCACAGTATGACATAATTTTTCATCATCCTCTGCCAGCTGAGCTGTGATTAACGTGTTAGCAGGTTTGTCAATTGTCAGATCATAAAACTGATCATTGGAGCTGCACTAAAATGTGCAAACCTTTGAAAACAGGCCAGGCTTTCAGTCTGATCCAGCACTGAATTTGCCTGCAAGTTTTAGTTCCCTCAAACGGAGGGAGATGATGTTGCAAGGAACACCCTCGTTCCCCACGTCTTTGCTGTATGCAATGCGTCTGTGCTGTGTCCACGTGAACATCAAGATGTCCTGTGTGCTCCTCTTCATCCAAACACCCTTCAGCTGAGGCATCTGATGGCATCTTATCTCAACAAGGACAGAGGTAGGCGCACTTTGGGCTGTTCAGGTTTCCCAACCCGTTTCTCAGTGTTGTTACTTTAGCACAAAACACAATGACAACGGCTATGTGTAATGGGATTGGATAACTAACCACTGACAAAACAATGGTTACTTGAACTAACAAGCATGAGAAAAAGAAAGAGAACTGAGGAGCGTGACCTAGAATGGGAGAGGAGTGAATAACAGATGCCTTTTCACAGTGTTTTGCTACTGCTTGTAATGAAAGAATGCTCAGATGTTTGGAGAGCAAGCCAAGACTCACTCTGGTCAACGGAGCCTCAAGGTGTTTGATTTACAAACAGCTAAAAATGCTGCAAAACTTTGAAAGTGTATTTACAGCCTTTTTTTCACCCTGTCTCCTTGCTGGCACACACGGAATTACGAGGGAATGGTTTGGGTTGTTACTGTGGTTTTGCTCTTTTACAGTTGTTCCATGCACCATTTTTTCCCCATTTTACGGGTCCCTAAAGATCCACAGGCCACCCCTTGAGAACCAACAGCCTGGAAAGACAAGGTGGAAAATTTGTGCTTAGGAGTGCATTTATTAGAGTTCCTCGGTTCTACAGCAAAGCCAGGAGGAGGAAAATCACGGACTTTGGGTTCTTTGCAAAAAGAGCTGTCTTGCTGTGACAACAAAGGCTTTTCTTGAAACAAAAACAGTCAAGTCTGAAGCTGTTGTGCAGTGAGCTCACCATGCTCCCAGGGGAGAGTGTCCCCATGCTGCAAATGCACCCTGGTGCCCTTCAAGGCAAAGACTCTGCAGCCAACAGGCTGGATCCAGCCCTCCCAACGAGAACAGTCCTACAGACTTGTCCATCATTCCCTGGGAATGGGAGGCAGCAAGGTGCAAGGACGTAGCATTAGCGAGGTCACCTTTCCCCTGACTTTTTTTTTTCCAGAAGAACGGGTTCATTGAAGGGAAAAAAGGTGTTGTTGAAACTATCCTGCTTGGCACCAAGCACCCCATTCCTCCTGGCAAAGCTTGGTTCTCTGCACACCCTGTGTCTACTGTGCCATGTTATCCCTGCGCTTCCCATGAAAAAGTCGATCCTTGAACCACGGAGATGAGGTGTTTTTGGTGAGGTTGAGTTACGTGGTGACCACACAGCTGAGGAATGCAGGTATTTGGGACTCCTCTGGAAAGACCCTGCTGCAAGATCTCCAGGGTGTACTGTACTAAGCATAAGCCTACCACCCCCAGGGTTTGGAAGAGAGCAAATTCCTTCCAGGATTATAGGATTAAGAAGTTGAAAAGTGATTCAAATTCTTCATTAAACAGAAGAAAAAAAAAAAAGAGAGAGAGAGAGAGACATGACGGGAAGCTCTTCAATGCATGCATCCCTCGACGTGTTTTCCTTGTAATTAAAGGAAGTTATTGAAAAATATTTGAGGGGATTAAATGCTCAGAGTATATGTGCCGATCAAATAACACAAGAGTCTGCATTCTTCTGAGTAATCAATTGAGGGACTTGAATGAGGAGGTTCAAAAGAGCACAGTTATTGTTAAAGTGCCATTGTAGTAGTATTCACCATACTGTATGGCAGATGGACAGGCCCAAGGGTTTCCCAGCAGGGAAACCTTGCTATAGCTGAAAAAAGCAAGGGTCTAGAACTCATATGTGGGTATTTCCACAGCTGTTGTTAAAATTTCAGTCAGGCTTTTCTTCCTGTTGTGGTCCCCAAGCTGAATGCAGAAAAGATATATTTCTAATTTCTTATTTTCCAAGTTTGAGGAAGGCTTCTTTTGGACTGAAACTTTATTTCTCCTTTATTCAAGGAAACAAGACATATGTCCACAGACTGTGGATGAGAAAAGTGTTTAAGGACTGAGCACAGGGCCTAAAAGATGGGAGGTGCTCCTGTGGTAAACAGGGAATTGTACTTACCATTATTCTTTCTTCTGTCTTCTGACAGCTTAATTGTTAGTGGTCATTATTTAGCCATTAATTAAGAGGTCATTATGTCCCAGACACCTGGTGTCCAGAATAGCCAATGTGTCCTGCAGTTTGTACACAGCACCATGACCACTCTGGTGTTCTGTGAGTGTTTTCCCATGTGTGTGACAGAAATGTTTCTCTATCCAGAGATCTCTGCTTTATTCTGACTTTTTCTTTGGGTGGTTCGGTGCTGAAATGGGCACAAACAGCAGTGTGACAGAGAAGAATGAGATTCAAAGGGTGTTTGAAGACCGTGAGGCTATAGGATCCTTTGTCATGTTACAGCAGAATGATGGGAATCAAATTTCCCTGAATTACCAGTGTCCTGTTTCCAATGCTTTTGGAGTAGGAAGAACCTGACTTTAGATAGAATTTGGCCCCAAGGTTGTACTTCAGCCTTTGTTCCTGCTCTGCCATTACAGCCTGTGGACAAAACATCTCACCTTTTTAGCTTCATTTTTATTTTATAAATGAGCAGATTAATGGCATCCCCTTCAATTCCTAGATTTAACTGAAAGTGCTGTGAGGTCTTGATATGAAGGATGCCATATAACTGTACAGGGAAAGATTATGCTTGTTCCTCTTTCATTGTCCCTATTAAGTGGTTCGCACACAGTGGAGGGAAGAGATTTCTCTTCTCCTCTCCTCTCCTCTCCTCTCCTCTCCTCTCCTCTCCTCTCCTCTCCTCTCCTCTCCTCTCCTCTCCTCTCCTCTCCTCTCCTCTCCTCTCCTCTCCTCTTCTCTCCTCTCCTCTCCTCTCCTCTCCTCCAGACAGAGTTTTCCAAACTAGGTCCAACACATCCCATCCTCACCCATGAAGAAGTCACAGTAATACCAGAGGTACAGCCACCTCAGAAGTGAAGCATGAGTCTGGTACTGGTGCTTGTCACCTCAAGATGCTTTCTCTCTGGAGCTGTTCATGACAGAATTCTTGCCAGACCAAGCTCAGGAGGTCACTGAATCCATCCCCCATGAGGCAGGGCCAGCTCTACCCCAAACTCATTCATCTGATTTCTCCTGTGCAGGTCCAGCAATGCTGAGTCCTTCAGCATCCTGCACCACCATGCAACTCTCCTTACCTTTTACTTGTTTCCTTAAATGTCTCATCTATATTTCCCCCACCTCAGTTTAATTACATATTTTTTTTTATGCTACCCACAGCAAAAAGCCCCACATTAGTTCCTTTCTCTATGCTTTGGCCACTTATAGTAAATAAGTCTGGAATTTGATCCAGTCAGGAAATGAATCAATTTCAGACATCCCATTATCCTCATGCTTTTGCCTTGACAGAAATGTCCAAACCAGGATGATTGTTTCCTAGCCAGTAACTTCAATCCTTTTTAGGCACTTAAAAGTAAACTTTCTTAGAGAGAGGATTAGCACACCGAGTACCCAAACTGAAGTTAGTGGATGCTCCTGAGAGCAAGTCCTGTTTATTTTGGCATCTCTCTGTACAAGTTAAAGTCTGATTATAGGTATCTGCATAAGAAAGTGAAGACAGAAGAGCTGCGTTTTTTTTTTCTTATTTCAAATATTTTTTATTTTAAAACTACTTGGGCAAATCAACCATCTATCTTCTCACTTCCTCCTTCTAAAAGCTAACCAGACAGCATATGCCAGCACCCAAATTTCCCACTGGTGGTTTGTTTATCATTCAGTCACCTTGAGCATGTAGTGGAAAGTCTGAGCTGACCCTCAGGTATGGTATTTGTTAATAACCAAAACCATGATGATGTGACCAAGCTGCCATTTGAAAACCTCACAGTCCAGCTGACTTTGTGTGATGCCACACAGTATCAGTAGGTGTTGAAATTCAGCAGAACTGAGTACAAAATGGGCTTTGGAATCCTGTGTCTCATGCCCTAGGGGCTAATGGAGTGGGTATTTTTCTAACCTTACAATTGTGGTTAATAAAATAATGGATGAGGAATGGGTGAAAGAAGTTTTTTTTAAATTTTTTTATTTATTTTCTTTTGGCTCCACAGATGTGCTTAAGCAAACATAATCTCCTGATCCTGCAAACAGCAGTTCCCTTGGCAAAATGGTTTTGGAAGGCTTTGGATAACTTTAGTTAAAAAACACACTTGCAAAAAAATAAGCTGTCAGAGAGTAAATATTTAACTTTTCCATTTGTTTTCCTCTTTTCATGGACTGTACATGACAAACCTTATTCATAGCTGCTAATGTTGTAGTTAATGTCAACAGAGTTATGGTTGGAAAGGAAATTACCCGGACTGTCATGATTTCACATCCTTTTTGTAATTCCTTCTCTGGACAAATTGGTTGTTCATGACGACAGACACTGAAACAGACTAACCTGCCAGCCAGCTCATAGTGACACACATTAAAATGCAAGTTCTGGAGTTCTGTACTAAAAAATTTACCCATAGAAAGTAATCACCACAATGAGAAAAACAGAACAAACCCACTGACCAGAAGTTAAAACCAGCACAATTTACAATAAAGAGGCAAAGGTTTAACAGATTAAACCAAGTTGATTCCTGGAGACCGGTTGTCTTGGGGCATCATAGGAGATTTTTGAAGGATATGTGATTTATTTGAACTTTACTAGACTTGCATGAGGTTGTTCTGCCCCTGTGCCCCTGGGCTCAGGTGAGAGCCCACCTGCAGAGCTGCCCCAGCCCTGGCTCCAGCAGCACAAGGAGCTGGAGCTCCTGAAGGGAATCCAGAGGCACCAACTTGATCAGAGGGATGGAGCAGCTCTGCTGAGAGAATTGGGACTGTTCAGCCTGCAGAAGGGAAAGCTTTGGAGGGATCCAGTTGCAGCCTTCCAGTAGCTGAAGGGAGCCATCAAGAAAGAAGGAGAGGGACAATTTACAGGAGTCTGGAGTGACAGGAAAAGGGGGAGTGACTTCACACTGACAGAAAGTAGGTTTAGATTAAATACGAGGAAAAAATTCTTGGATATGAGAGTGGTGAGGAACTCACATGGTTTGCCCAGAGCAGCTGTGGCTGCCCCATCCCTGGAAGTGTCCAAGGCCAGGTTGGATGGGGTTTGAGGCAATATGGGATAGTGGAAGGTGTCCCTGCCCATGGCAGGGGGTAGAACTGGGTGATCTTTAGGATTCCTCCCAACCCAAACCATTCTGTGATTCTATGATTCTATGATGCAGGGCTATTGTGGTGTGAAATCTGCAGGTGGTAAGGACGGATGAAGTCTCTCTCACTTCCTTTCTGGATCTGTGATTCACAGAGAGACTCATTTCAGTGTTCTCTCAGCCTCAGCTTGGCCCACACAATCTGGAGTCCTGGTGGGCATTGCCCTACATCTTGCAAGCTTGAGCTCTACAGCAAATGCACACACTTTGCAAGCAAGGCATCTCCTTTTCACTGTTTTTTGCACTGGAATGAGGCAGTGTTGAATTAAGCCAGGTGTAAAGTCTATGTGAAAACCATTAGGCAGATGCTGCTTTAAACAATGAGACTTACCATGATAATGAGTGTTAAACTCGGTAGTCAGCAATAACAGGGTCAGCGCCTTGGAGAGCAGCTCATTGCAGAGTGTCAAGAAAAGGGAAAGTGATTAGCAGGAGTTTCCAAGGGAAAATGAGCAGCCCACAAGTTCAGTGCTAGATTGTCTGTAGTAGTAATGTTAAGAGTCTTTGTCTCTCTTCCCTTCAGCAGTGGGATCAGAATCCCTGCTTTGGTTTGTGCCTTTCCTGTTGCTAAATCTATTTACACTGGGATTTGCTGGAGCATAGAGGAAGTGCAGTGATCTGAGCAGGCAAGAAACCCAGGATGTCCTGAGTTCTCGTGCTAAGACTTGGCAAAAAAATTGGCTCCTGCCATTTCCTCTTCTCCCTGCAAAGAGTTTAATTCAGTAATTATTCTAAGAAACAAGATCTCTGCATGCTTGGCGAGGGGCCAGAGATTCATCCAAACTTGTGGGCTTACTTCACTGATGTTCAGGCCAATTGGTGCACTCAGGCTGCACAATGAGTTGCAGATGTAGTGATCTCATGTACTTCACTGGTGAAAAGCACAGAAATGTTTACCCTGTAGTGGAATGTAAATGTAAAAAGATGGTTGCCTGAGACTGCAATCTGAACATCCCGAAACAGCATCACACCAGCCCTCCCCCAATTTAATCCTCTTCTTTGTTGCCTCATCTCTCCCATCTGTGAAATGGAAACAATTCCACTTCACTTTGTCCTGCTTTGCCCTGAGGAACTGGAATGAGCTAGACCTTTCAAAAGGACTTTGAAGACAGATTATTGTTTTTCATTACTGTGTGCAACACTTCTCACCATGAAGTGATATTTCAGAATAAAGGTACAATTCTGCTCTGCAAAGAAAGTAATGGTAACCTTCCACCAAAAACATCACTGCTTTGTTAGATGAAAATCAGCTGTGTTTGACAGAGTGATTTGTAAAACTTTGCTGATGCTGTGAGGTTCTGCATGACCAGCCTAGCCCTGGTGTATTTTATTTTTTCCCTTACTTTCTGGGGTGGATTATGTGCTGTGACTTTGACCTGGGACATTTCCTTTCTTCAGGAGGATTAAGCTTCGGTTGTTTTTCTGCTAGCAGTGAGTATCATTTGCAGACTAAGAAATATTATTTCCTTCTTTTAAAATGGGTCAGACCCTTTTTGGTGTTTTAACCACAAACAATGGAGTTCAGAGAAAAATCCAGAGGCGTACGGACTTGGGAGCCTTTTGTGGCTTCAGATGTGAAACAGGCCTGTCTAATGCATTCAGTTCCTTGTCAGTTGTGAAAGAAATGTCTAAAGTTTCATAATATCATATCAGTTGTGCAAGCAGCATGCCCTTTAAAGTAGGTGCTTAAATCTGCTCTTGGTTTAGTAAAGCTTAGTCTATTTTTATGCCTGAAGAAGTTTCATTTTCTAAGGGTGGTGGAAGGAAGGTAAAGAATTAATTTAAGGGTTTTTTTGTTTTTTTTTAGATAGGAGAGACGTAACTCCATTTCAGATGTCTGTGTCTCATTCAGGGCAATTAAGGATTTCATGTCATTTGATATTCTCTTTGAGAAGCATAGGAATTGGTTACGAGTTTCTACCCTTGTTAGATTTAAACTCCATTTCATTTTAACCCTGGGGAATTAGTCTGGGTTGAAGTGCACGCATGCATGAATTAAATCACAGCAACATTGCTGCATCTCTTTTTAGCACAGGGCTCTCAAAGCTCTTAATCATGTGTTCATTTCTCAGACCTGCCCTGTGATATGGGTAGGGTAGCTGTATCATTTCCAGAACTACAGAATCCGTGTGCAATAAAACATAACCCTTCCTTTCTTCTACTGCTAGGGCTGAACCTTGAGCAGGCTTCTCCCTCCACTGTGCAGCCTCCAGCTCGATGTGCTTTGTTTATAGCTCAAGCAGAGGGGTGCGAGTGAGGCTGTTGCCTAATAAAGGACGTTTTTAGCTGGTTGAGCAGGAGTAATTCCTGTTTAAATGCTTAGGATCCCATTGATTTAATCTGGCACAGTTTCAGCAGGCTAGACGGGTGAATGTCTGCTGCTCAGAGTCATCAGTGGCCTTAGGGCTTTCTCCAGTGGGGTGTGAGATGTGGATTTGAGAGACAAAGAGCTTCAACTCTGGCTCATCTGTGCGATCCAGCCTTGTGGGAGAGGTGATGCTTGCAAGGGGACAGCCCTGTGTTTGCAAAGGGGACAACCTTGCCCAGTTCTCCAAATGAAAGGCTTGAGGTCCTCATGCTCAGGCTGCATCCACCCTGAGCAGTGCAGGATGGATCAGATGGTTTTTTTTTCATCAGCTGTGTTTTTTGGTAGCACCTTCATATGCAGCACAGGCACAGGAAAAAGCACAAAGCAACCCAGGAGAGGGTGAGTGACTCTGTGACTCTGCAGAGCTCAGAACTGAAATTAATTGACATCACTCTCCCGTTGCTGGTGAGGGCCTTTATGGGGCAGCTCAAGTCCCTTAGCAAAAGCTGCAGCCCACAACATGACAGAGCTGGCTGCTAAAACCTGGAGGGATGAACAGCATGACAGCCGTGGTAGGTCACCTCCTGCAGCAAGGATAACACAACATTTGTGTGCCTTAGGCAGATGGAGGGACCAGCAGCAGCAGCACGTGGGGAAGCAGGTACGTTTGTAATTACCTAGAGAGGCAGCTCACCTTCACAGACCAGCAGAGCTGGCTTAATGTGGCAACAGCAGCTATTGCACCAGTTGAAGGAACAGCAAAGCTGCCATGGCAACGCCTTCTCCTCAGGGGGATCACAGGCGGGATTCTGGCCAAGCCAGACCAAATTTCTCCTGTGCTTTCCACTGGAAAAGTGCCCCTCCAGCTGGCTACAAGAGACAAAAATCCAGCCCATGAGCCGAAATAGAGTAAATATTAGTTAAGCAGTTGCAACTTTCAAGATCTTGCAAGCAGCAGGAGCAGCTGTCAGGCTGGGAGACGCGTCCTGCAGTGCGTGGCATGGCCCAGCCACAGTGTGTCAGGGATGCTGATGATGGGGTTGGCTGAAACCACAGCCCCAGGGAGTGGCTCCAGTGATCCAGTCCAAAATCAGCTCCCACCCAGGTGACTCAGAGATCAGAAGAGCCACAGAGCACCATAGATGGACAATTTTGCTACACGTTGCCACCTGGTGAAGGCCTTTTCTCCCATGTAGTCCATGAAACACCACAGGAAGAAGGTTCAGCAACTTCCTTGATGCAGAAAGATACAAAAAAGATTCAGAAAGATGCAGGAAAAGGCTTTGTACTTCTTTTTCCCCCTGAAGTTGGTGCTCAGGCTTCTTCTTTTTAATGAAGCCATCATGGAATGCTCAGTTTCACGGGTTGCCCCCTTTCTCTAAAACAGCTTTGTCTGTTTTCATTAATCATTAATTGCCTTGGCTGGAACACAGAGCTTTAGTGTGGACACTCATAGCAGAACAAGGAAGTGATCTTTTCTCTTGTTTAATGTTGCCTCTCAAGGAACTGCAGGTATTGATTAATGCTTCTCATGTTTCAGATATTCTCTGTGATGGGAAAAAAGTCATATTCCCCCAAAGTGTCAGTTGTATTACATATCAGAAAATATATCTCTTTAATGAGCTCAAAGCATCGCTTTTTTTTTTTTGAAGTGTCTTTTTCTATGTTGTCATATAAAAATAGATAGATAATATGCATCACATCTTTTTTTCTCCTAATGTGATTGAGTTATGGCAGTAAAAATTTTCCTTTCCCCCTCTCAATTCACACAATAAAGTATATCACAGCTGTAGGCACAGGGTAACATACTGGATTGCTCTACCTTCAGTAATTGTTTCTCATGTATCCATAAACATGAATAAATATGGTAGTCATGGCTGTCAATGATCCTTTCTTTCAACAAGTTGGCCATAATTAAGCATTGTATAAACATAATTGATAAAATTGATGTCTCTGAATATCCCTGGAAGTTTTAAGTCCTTCAAATTGCAATTACTTAGCTTGTGGCTAATTTTATAAAAGACGTAAAAGAGAGATATGAGTGTTTTATATGGATCTTAATCTTCAAAACAGGGTCTCCAAAGATCAGGTTGCTTTTTTAAAAATTTGAGAATAAGTTATTAATGACTTTGCTAATCAATATTCAGTGTAAAGCACCACTCATTCCTTGAATAAAATATATGTTCTAAAGCTTTTCTTGCATAGATTTTAAGTCAGGAATTGCAGAAATACTATTCATATTTTCCAAGGAAAACTAGCTTTAAAGCAAGGCAAAAATGGGATGTAAGTATTTGGGAATGATTTTAAAGAATGATTGATTTAAGTAACCAGAGCAACAACTGCTCAAGAAAAAAGAGCAGACAGTGCTTCTGGAAATTCTGGGAGTCTATATGATTGCAAAAGGGAAGCTTGTGCTGTGTCAGCACTGATTTTTTTATTTACCTTCAGAGACCTTTTTTTTTTTTTCCAATTGTGGAGAAAAATGACCCTATACCTCAGAAGTCTCATTGGAGTAATGGGTTAATGGGTGTAAAGATACATTTGTACTTTGTGATGTCCTTTTGAGATTCTTTGGAAAGTATGCTACATGAAGACTAAATATTCTTCTAGCATATATATATATATATATAAATATTTATATAAATATACATAAGCACATATATATAAAGATATATAAATATATTAAATATATATATATATATATATATATATATATATATATTTGTGTGGGGGAATAGGAAATGGATGCCCCCACATTGCTGTGGAGCTGAGAGGAGAGGAACAATTTAGCAAAGGAGAAAAAAAAAAAAGATCCAGAACTCTGAGCAAAAAGTCATTGGATGTGATGGATGAAGGTTTATCTGCTCTTTATAGTGACAGATAAGTAATGAGGTTGAACCGCTGTGATATTGTCTGGAAATAGAATAGATGACATTTTTAATAGGCTCAAATTGACTCTTAATAGTTCAGACCATCTGCTGAAACTGTGGAATAATAAAACTAGTACTTTTATTATGACCTTCTAAAGCACTAAATACTCTGGGAAAGTATGTGGACATTTCTAAATCTATGTTTTGGTTGGACAGTTTGGATAAAAGTGGGTTTGAGGGTCAGGTTGTTATAAAAGCAAACCCAGTGAGATTCCAGCTCTGCTTGCAGGTGCTTGAGAAATTCATCATCCATTTAAGCCAGTTCCTTAAGAGCTAAATGTGCTAAAGTACATATAAACAAAAATGCAATACTAATACTAATAGTGATGATGATGATGATGATGATGATGATAATAATAATAATTATTATTATTATTATTATTGCAAGTAGTAGTGGTAGTAGTATTTGGTAGGATATGACTCTGATCCAAGTTCTTAGATCAATATATTATCCAAATGATGGATGGGGACCATTTATAACACTATAGTCTGCTCTAGACAGGCACAATGATAAAAAAAATATGTTAATAGGCCGAGTTCTTCAAGAGGACTATTCAGTTTGAAGCAGGAAAAACAATACACATACATTGCAATAAATATGAGTTGAAGAGAGTTCTGTAAGGCAGAGACAACAGAACTGAAGATGAGGAGAGATTTTTACACTTTGGGATATCTCTTGTTTGTGTCCATTACAAAATAGCTTAAAATTGGCAGGAACCTTGCTGTTACTAGGTGCACTTGGAAACTGATCATGGAAACATTATCATCATGATATGATTAGCTTTATCTAGTATCTATATATAGCTGTGGGGGCTTTCTATATGGAGATGTTTTCAACTATATTCATTCACTTTGGCTGCGTTAGATGGAGCTCATGAAAATAAAAACCTGGACTATCCTTTGTGTTATTGTGCAGTGCAATGTGCAATAGGCTCCCCATCCATGACAGTATAAATAATGGCAACTGAATGAAGAGAATTAGCATTTGTGCCAAATGGCTATTTCTAGCATATTTAGTGTTCAGACAACCCCTTTTTTTTTTGTTTTTTGGGTGGCTTTTGTTGGTTTTTTGGTTTGTTTTTTGGGGTTTTGGGGGGTTTGTTTGTTTTGGTTTGGTTGGGGTTTTTATGTTTTGTTGTTTAGTGATTTGATTAACTGCCCTCCTCACTGTCCAGTTTCTGCCTGCAAATGCAGGAATTTGTTTGATATTTGGTGTGGCTACTGATTCCAAGGCAAATTTAAGTGAACTCCATCCAAAACTATTTCAGATGACGATTGAAACTTGTTGGCAATATATATTAATTTATGTTAAAATATATATTTCAATGTCACGGAGCCCACGTCAGATACCTTTTCTTTTGGAGGTAATATAAAGAGAACAAAAAGATGCTTCTTAGATATTGGAAATCCATCACTGAAAAAAATAGTCTCCAATACATTCATGTCCTCTTGCAGTAGAAAAGAAACAAGGTGTGACTAGAGGTGTCAAAGTGTTAACTGAAATCCAGTCCTTAAAATATATTGTTATAATTCAGGTAAGAGGACACCTGCTCCCACTTACTCTCCAGACCTGAGTCAGTTACTCGCCTTTTCTGCCCTCTTGTTTCTCTGCTTCTGAAGGGTTTGTGGCAATATTTATTTTAAAAGATGCCGAGACAATAATTTATTAATATTTGCAATCTTCTTTCACGTCCCTGGAAAGCTGGGGCATGCAAAGACATTGGTCTTATTGAGGCACATCCTAGTTAAACATAAAGATGAAGCAATGCTTCTGCTAGGTGGGTGGAAGTTTGTACAAAGGTCTTAAATTTTGAAAGGGAAAAGGGACCACTCGGCCTTCAGACTTGGCAATCTGAAACTGCATCTGCACTTCCAGAGAGAAAATACAGCAAACTCTTCAAGATAGAAAAGGCAAACAAAATATTAACCAAGGGAAAATTGGAACCAGTAGTGTTTTTTCCAGTGATAGTGTTTAATCACTAAAAGAAGGAGGCAGTGGAAGTGAAAAATTCTTTATCTTCCTATGTCTTCAAGATTGAAGGCCTCTCTGGAGGAAATGTTTTAGACAAAAATTATTGGGCTCAACAAAAGAGGAGGAGGGAAAAAATTAAAACTCTATGACATATAAAAGATAGATGACCTACTAGTGCCTCTACCCGTGTGATTCGTTTCACACAGCATTAGATGTTTGAAGTTAGATGCCTAAGTTTGAACTGGTCACCCTGGGCTCCCTTTTTAGTCAACAGTAAGAAATAGGTATCTCCAGGGAGCAATCCATTTGACCTGCCTTGGATGCCTGTTAGAGTGTGATGCAAATAGTCCTCTGGGGTACCTGCTGCTCCTCGTTGACTATCAAGGAGGCCTGTGGTGGTTTGTTCACATCCCACCCTCTCATTTTCAGATGCCTGAGGAAAGGTGTGTCTCTCTGTGGGACACCTAGGCGTTGTGGAACAGCAGCCCTTAATTTACAGGGCAGAGTCCTGTTTTGTGGTAGCACTTGCCTTGCATCCTTTATGAGTCAGTTGCTGGATGAGTTCTTCTCCTGTGCCTTTGAAGCATTCTGTGTTTTGAAAGGAGGATCTCAGAGCATCCCCCTCGTTTCTTCGGGGGCACAGATGTAGGTAGGGTGGGCCAAATGCTGTTGTTGCTCTGGAATAAAGTCCCAGCAGTCTCACAGATTTTGGGGGAATTACCATGCTTTACAACTTAATAATAAAAGCAGAAATGAGCCATTTAGGAAGGATTAATCCAACCACCACAGCAATTTGGTTCTTTCTGTTCATCGGATGATAAAGGGACCTCTGGAAAGAATGCTATACATCACAGAGTATTTTTAAAGCAAAGACTTTTGGGAAAATCCTTGTTAAGCATGTGGAGACAGCATTAAAAACACTTTCATCTTTCATTTCTTCCTGTCCTGTAGCCTTCCTGGCACCACTCCAAATTCACTTCATCTCTTGGTGTTACTTGGTTTAGACCTGTGCCTCCTGTGTATCCTGCTAATAGTGGATTCCTGTGTAGTGTATCCAAATTCCTCCAGTCTAGCCCTGTCATTCAAGATGATGAACCTGTCATCATGCTGGAGGTGTGCTCGGAGCTATGCCCAGCCCACATCTGAAGAGACCAACTGTGGTGCTCAGCAGAGGGGCTTAACCATCCTAAACACCCTCCCTTACCAAGGGAAGGAGGGAGTGCCTCTGGCAGGCTCCACAGCACAGGGAAGTCTGTTCTCTTTTTGTGGACCACAGGGAAGAGGTGTGCCATGGATGCCCCAGCTATGCCTGCAATGCAAGAAGGCTTCAGCAGTTGGTGTTGGCTGATCTTGGACCACATATTAGCTAGGAAGCTTTGCAGTGCATCAGTGAGTATACAGAGGATCCCCAAGGCAGAGGGATTTTATCACTCTTTATATAATTGCAGAGAAGTCAGGTATGACCATAGAGCAAGTCTGGGTCCCTGCCAGTTGTCCCTGTTACCAGCCAGGTCTGTTTTCCTGGCCTGTTTTCTCCCTGCAGAGTTAGTCCTAAGTGTCCACCAGCAGCTGCTGTCCACAATGGCACAGCAAGCCTGGTGTCGCAGACATCTTTTATGGAAAGTCCTTTCCTTAGGATTTTTCCTCCTGAGAAGCTGAGAGGCCTCAGGAACAAAATGTAAACAATGGTTATCTGCTGCTGTGGAATGCAACAGGTGCATCTGGGATTGGCCCATGTTGGATGTTTGTAATTAATGGCCAATCAAAGCCCAGCTGGCTCAGATAGAGAGCCGAGCCACAAACCTTTGTTATCATTCTTTCTTATTCTATTCTTAGCTTAGCCAGCCTTCTGATGAAATCCTTTCTTCTGTTCTTTTAGTATGGTTTTAATGTAACATATATCATAAAATAATAAATCAAGCCTTTCTGAAACATGGAGTCAGATCCTCGTCTCTTCCCTCATCCAAGAACCCCTGTGAACACTGTCACAGCCTGGCATGTCTCAGTGGTTTGGGTTCATCTGTGTTTCTGAGCAGCTCTGTGAAGCAGAGGGGCTGTGTGGACATGTGTGTCTCTGTGGACATGTGTGGCTGCAGACGCCTTGCCCAGATTGGGTCTCTGCACCACCAAAGACAGCAACATGCTGCCTCCACCACAGTGCATGCACAGCCTGATGTGCAGAGCAGGGATGGCGCAACCAGATGGCACGAGAAGGATCGGGACTGTCATCATCAGGCAGCTCTTTTTCGATTCCTTGCCCCTGCAATTTGTAGGTTCCCATGATACTGTTCCACAGGCTGTTCAGCCATTCCCGCACCACAGAGAAACCCAACCCTGCCAGTCAGGGGGGACGTGACACTCTTGCCACATCCAGCTACTTCTGGCACAGTGGTATGTGTGCTGTCTCAGCCCCTGGTGAGCCCTCTGCCTGCTGCAGCAGCACTCCCAGGGTGCCAGGTTAATCAGGTGCTTGAGGTGCGTGTTAACCTGCTGCTTTCCTCGCAGGCACAGACCTTGTGCTGAGGGGTTTTCTGTGCAAAGGTTGCCTGGGGGAAATTCTCTGTACACTGACATCAGCACTGGATGCAGAGGAAACTTTGCAATTTGGAGCTTAGGCATGCTTTCAGCTTGTAAAAATGCACTGTCCCATTAAGAAGAGACCCCTTAGTGCAGCTCTCTCCCCTGTGTGACACACTCCTGCTGATGCCAACAGGAGCTTCACTGGCACCACGGGTACACAGAATGCCTAGGGAGAGTCTCTCCAGCAGGAAATAAACAGCTATAGCTCTTGGGATGACCCGTGAAACCTTGGTTTTGAAAAGGCATGTGTTTTTTCCACTTTGCCAGATTTCACTGTGGTCTGATAGATTTTGGGCAGTGCAGAAATCTCTGCACTGAAAAAGCTAAAATTTAAAGGTTTGTTTGTTGCTTTTTTTCTTTTCCCAGTGAAAGATCTTGATTTTTTGGTTTTTTGTTTGTTTTTAAACAAAACCTTCATGTTTCCAGTCACTGAGGTTGTGCGCTTCTTCCAACAAAAAGAAAATTGGGAAAGGCTGATGATATGTATTAGGTGGCTTGAGGATTTGAAAAAATAAAAACATTCAGGGGGCAGTTAAAGAAGGTGATGTCTTTGAATCGTAAAATCACTGGATTGTTTAGGTTGACCCTTAAGATCATCAAGTTCAACCCCAAACCCAGCACTGCCAGGTCCCTGAGATCTGCGTGTGTTGGAGGTACCAACATCCTCATGGGGGTGTGCACCACCACTGAGAGTTCCTCACCACTTGAGATGCTCCGTCATTGCTCACTGCTTCTCTGACTGAGGAGCACAATCCCTGCTTTGAGGAGCCTCTTCTAAGAGGTAATAATTGCCTTTGTCCCATTATTTGCATCTGTCTGTGAACTGTAGAGACATCTCGGGACATACAGAACATTTTCCATAGTCTTGAACATCCTTGACACTGTCTCAAAGTTCTCACCTGACTGCCTTATGTCCAGGGCCTCTGCTACACCTGGGAGACAGAGCTGGGGCAGTGTCAGGGAATTCTATTTCACCACTAAATGAATGGGTTCATACTCAGAAAGTTAATGTTTATTATAAGCATGTGGGGAGCTAAACCTTTTTTGTGTTATTGATGAGAGCTCAAATGCCATAAGAGCTGGCCTTCATTCACTTAGGAAATCTTCTTAGATACTAATACTGAGCATATGAGCTGCTGTTTTTTAACTCCTGAGGTTTATTAAATATTAGATCATAGGAACTGTCACACCAGTCAAAATCTTATAATTGTCTTATTACACGTTTCCAATTACTGACTGTAGACAACACCAGATGCTTCAAAGGAGCAAGCAAGAAAACACGTAGTAGACAATAATAATAAACATAATTTGATCCTAAGAAAAATAGCTTTTAGACACTGTCTGTGCTCAGTGTTTGGCTTATACCCTGAGACATGACAGTTTATTTTTTATTAGACATACATATTTTAAAATTACAACAGTTTTCAAAAGAAGGGACTGGAATTTGGGAGGTCCGAATGAGATTTCAGCATTATTCCCTCACAAGAAGGTTGATACAAACCAAATGATGTCATCATTTGGTGACAAATGTGTCATCATTTTCATAATTTCCAAGAGCACCTCAATTTCCACAGCTAAATACCACCAGAGACCTTAACACTTATGAAGTTCCTGAGATCGAGGAACTAAAGCTATTACAAAAGGGCAAGGGAGGGTTACGTGAAAAATCAGATTTGTATCTTAAACAGGAGCAAGTATTAAAAGAAGTGAGAGAAGTTAAACCAGTGCAAGGGAACACAATGTGCTGTTGTCTTTTTTGGATTGTGTACTCCAGGCACTTGGCAGTGCTTGTGTGTGAACTGATGGGTGTGCAATCAATTTGGCTGTTTTCCCCATGCCATCCCTTCAGTGCAAACCCTCCACTTATTTGCATGGATCCTTCCGTCAGTGCAGAGAGACGTGCACTAAAAACAGAAAGACAAAAATTCCCCAGGCAGCCACTTCAGATCATACTATTCTCTGTTATTATTTTAAAAAGAGGAACACAGAAGTACAAACAGAAGGTCCTTGTTCTGTTCATCTTCCTGCAGATGACTCAAGAAGCTCCTTTTGTCCTTCCTTTGCAAAGAGTGAGTTAGGAAATGAATGACATCTGAAGGCAAGAGCTGGGTTGCTCACCCCAGATTTCATCTGAAGGTCACCTACCTTGCAATCCTCTGTGGTTCAGAGATGTTTTTATTATTCCTCTTTTAACCTTAGGGGTTTTTTTATTTTTATTTTTTCTTTCATCTCCCCCTTCCCCCCCGCCCCGCCTCCCCCTCACTTAAGCTAAATGACAAGTTATGAAACTTTGTGGTTTTCTTGTTCTTAATGTGAGTATTGAAAAATGATAATCTGCCGAGCGCATGTGACGGAGCACTCCCTCCTCCCGCTCCCAGCTCCCTCCCCGTCAGCTGCTGTGGCTCTTCATCGTGTTTAACCGCTCCCAGCTTTCAGAATACGCTGGTTTCCGTTCTCAGACCTTCTTTGTCTCCTCTTGCAGCTGTTTGTTTCGCAGTGTGGTCAGTGTTTGTGGGGTACATCAAACCCCACTTCTAAGCTCGCATCTCCTCTCTTCGCCCTCCGCGCTCTGCAAAGCTGGCGGGGCTGCCAGGGGTTCTCTGCTCACACTGGGAGGTGCCGGCAGGGAGAAAGGGAAACCATTAATAAAGGGCAAGTGGAGCAAACTGCAGAGTGGCAGCAGGCTCTCGTGCTACACCAGTCAGAGGGCAGGAGATTCAAAATGAGCCTTGAAGATCTTTTGGCGCATATTTGGGGAGGTGGTAGATAAATGATGTGACATGATCAAAAGCACTCGTTCAAAATGGGAAGGCACCAAGCAAAGCTTCAAGCCACTCTGTTTGGTTTGGTGGTCCTTTTGCCTGACTTAAATGGCAAGTATCCACTTTGAGGGTCTTTCCATAAAGCCTGTAGTATGACTTCTGCTATGAATCAGCACTCAGGTACCACATGTGAGGGGACACCCACAGTCTTCTGTAGTGGTACACCAGAATGGTAATATTTGTCTGTACATCACAGAATCATTTAGGTTGGAAAAAAACCCCAAGATCATTGAGCCCAACCTTCAAATCTTAGTCTGAGCAAGGAACGGCAAGTTCAAAATACAAATAAACTTCTATGAAGTAACATTTTGATGACAATAGTCATAGCTGATCAAAAACAAGTTTAAGAGCCTAAGCGAAGCACAAAGTGTAGGCAAGCCTTAATTTAGAGTTTCCCAGATTAGATTTCTTCCCACTCCTGCATAGTGTGTGCACCTAGAGAAAGGACACGGCACAGCAGCTGCCAGGGTAGTATCAAATAGAAAATGCTTCTGTGCCAGCATGCCTTGAATGTAGTTTCCCTTGGAATATTCCACTGTAAATCCACCAACCCCTACAGAACACACTGGTGGAGAGTTAAATATCCGTTTCCTATACACATTAGTTTCTGCATGGAACACGAGTGACTTTATAGGGTTATTTTTTCTTCCTTTTCTGTGGAGTTCTCCTGAGTGGGAGTGGGCCTTGTACATTGTACACCGCATTTCAGGTGAGAAACGTGCTTGTAGTCCTCCTTTGAAATTGCAGCTACTAAACATCCCATAGAATTATTTATATATCTAATCTGAAGTATTGCTGGATTGCTCTTCCATTTTAAGAATGGTTTCTAAATGATGTCTAGCAGTTTACACTCCAAGACAGGAAATTTAAATATGGAACAAAGCAGTAAGTGGCTTCTTGTAGTTTATAAGGTCCTACAAACGCTAATAAAAATAGAAGAGAAATGTTAAATATTCATTATACTATTACAACCCTCCTGGTTAATGGCAAAAGGCACCAAAATGATTCCATTCAGTAATGTTTTGGATTTATGCCTGCAGTCTATTGTTTCAACAATGTCAAAAGCTGTGTAGCAACTCTGGTTCATCTGCAGTAGTAACTCAATATTATAAATCTTTACAGGAAAGAAAGAAATATAACTCCATATATGCTCATTTCAGGCCCTTGTAGGATTACAAAAAAAATAAATAAAAGGAAGAAAGCAAATAGAAGTTAAGAGGGGGAATAACACCATAGGTATTTATAAAATACTGCCTCTCTTAGCCTTGGTCTATAGTTTCCACTATCAGGCAGTACTGCTCCCTTCTGAATGTTTTATATTCTATATGATCCACAATAAAGAGTTATGCCATCAAAAAAACATGACAATATGCATGCCAAGAGTCCAGGTACTCCCATTAGAATAAGTGTGACAGCCAAAGACATGAAATATGGGCATCTGATGAACTGGCTAAACCACTTGAATATTCCTCAAACAAAGAGAAAGCAAAGCACCCTCCCCCCTCTAAATAAAACTAAAATCTCTATCAGTAGTCCTGGGAGATAAAGTCTTATCCTAAAAACAGCTCCCACTGTAACCCAGTCCATGAATCACAGCACTTAAGCCTGAAGAGTCACATTCCATGTTGACACAGACCTTCAGTAGTCCCATTAAATGTAATGGGGTTGCACAAGATGTAAATCACTGTAAAATGTGAACCCTGATCTAATTTCTTTCTCTGAGATTAATTACTTCAAAGCCATTGTTTCTTATTTCCTTCTCCTCTAAAATCCTAGAGCAACAGAACTTTTGAGGGGAAATTATTTTAACTATCAGTACTCTGAAGAAAAGCTGCTGTTGGCTCTCTGGTGCACTTTGAAATTTTACTTTAAAACACAAGAAGAGATTTTTTGTTTGAGACTTTGTGTCAGCTGTGGGGTTTTATTGGACAACATACTCGTGGCTGGGATTACTTTGGGAGTGAACTAAACAGGCAAGGACAATTTATGTGTCCATATATTGGAGCATAGTGGGAAATAATGTATGTGTTGTGGTGAAGACCTAGTGGTCCGTTGCATTATTTCCATGGTAATTAGGAGGCAAATGACCCTTCTGATGACAAAATTGAATTATGCTTGTGAATATTTAGTAGGGACCATTGTACCTATTGCAAAAGGGTGACTTGAATGGCCTGAAAGGTCTCTCCAAAGGTAATATTTATGACTTGGTGAGGGGTAGATTTCAAGCCACTACCAAAAAAGGATAACACCAATAGCTGGAACAACCTGTACATGTCTCTGTATGACAAATAGAAATTAAATACAGTAGATGTCTCTTTGCCTTCTCATCTACTTCATCTACTGTTCCTAGGGAGACATCCTTGTACCCAGTACCAAACAAAAAATGAAAACAAATAAACAAATGAAACTTCAGATCTTGATCATTTGTACATTGCAATGAGTAACATTCTGCCTTGTACAGAGAAGATTTTTTTTCAATCATATTACACTGTGACAGAGCATATCTTTTTTAAATTAATAACAAAGGGGTTTTGTAAGACAACATAAAGGGTTAACTACAAAGTGTTTATAAAGTGTGTTTAAAGGTATTTTGGCAGGGGTTTTGCCATACAGAATGTTGCCCTAGGCCACTGCTTGAAGGCATTCAATGTTAGACCATCACATTTTTCCTTATTGAGACCCTCAACAAACAACCACATGGAAACTGAGGCACATGATATTATAGGGATGGTGGATCAGATGCCCCTGTGCTACTCAAAAAACTCTATATGTCCTTAGAACTGTTTAAAACAATCCCAAAATAGTTCATCTCTAACAGAGGTCGATAATCAGAATATGGGTGGTGATGGCTTGCAGATTTCATCAGTATGTATTTGGGATGACTTGCATAACTGATTCATGGCCTCATCACCCGTGATTAATGTGCTATAAAGTTACAGGAATTAGAGTCTCTCTCTGACACTTGGTGAAGCTGGGGCCTTGCAGAAAAGAGCAGTATGTGAGCATGTAATTAAAGCCTGTACCATTAATCTGTTTGCAGAAATGGACTGAGTTGAGGCCACACTCATAAACTCATCAAGCTGTGAGACCTTTCAGGTTCTTGTCCTTGCTTATGTGTAATGTTTTTATGACAGACATTAAAGTCATTTATTATAGATACCTATTACAATGTTCTGTAAACCGGTGTGATTACTTGAAAGTTCACATGCATAAACATTTGGGGAAATAATGATAGGTAATGCACAGTTCCTCTTTCATGCTGGCTTTCTCTTCTTACATAAGTGGTACTACTTCAGCTACTTTTGTAATGTTATTGCCCTTTCCTTTAGTCCTTGGATGCAAGGGGTTAAAGCATTTAATTCAGTTAATTGTGTGTATCTCTGCTGTATTCAGTCTGAAAAGGCCTGGACTAAACCTGACCCCTGTTGTGGTGGGCACTGTGAGAGACAGGTCTTGCTCCTCAGAGTTTATAGGCTAAGACAAAAACAGAGGTATGCAGCAAGAGGGGGGAAGGATTATCATTTCTGACCTTTCTGGACAGAAAGCCACAGAATTTGGGATAACATTCTGCAAAGTTTTACCTTCTTTGGAGAACAGATTTTATCCTTGTAGTCCAGATATAGTCCATGGACATCCAGAACTCAAATTAGATTTTACACTGACCTAATCATCATCATAAGTCTCTTTCTCTCTCTTACCAACCACTGAAATGCCTTTGGATGACCATTGACTGTGTTCCTGGATCAGGCATCTTGACTAGGGAGTGAACCCTGCTCCTCTTAAATCCATTTCTAAATGCCTAAGTAGGACATGATCTCTTCTGGCATTTTGGCTGGTAACAATAAAGTTCCCTGCTCAAAGTCAAAGAGGGTACAAGGGAATAAGAGGAAACAAGAGGTTTTCTAAATACCTATCCAGTGTGTTAATCACAAAATCTTCTTTCCTCTGAATAAGCTTTTCCTTATCCTTTGGGCCTGATTTTCCAGTAGGTTAAATAAGCTCCTTTATCAATACTTAAACAGGGCTTGCCAGTAGTAGATCCACTCTGGCAGAGAGCAACAGTTCTCTTATTTTTAATGGAGATTCCTTCATTTTCCCTTGACAGGGAGGGTGATAGCTAACATGCAACTCTTTTAAACTTTTAAGCATTTGTAGTATTGCAAGCACATGAGAGTAGGTGGGGAGGGGACAATGGCAGTGAGAAGAAAGCTGCACGCTGGTTCACAGTCAAGAGCCCCTTCTCTGATTTCAGATAGATCCAGAGGACTGCCCTACCATAGCTGGAAGAAAGGCTAATCCCTGGGATCATTATATTCACAATCCTGCCTTGTGATCTTTATAAATCTCCCTCTGAACACAGAGGATGAGCATCCTAGTGGGATTGTCAAAACGCTTTTTTGTATGAGTGCTGGGTTCAAAAGGAAAAAGAGCACTGTGAAGTGCCCATGAAGAAGCAAGCATCTGAAGGTTTGCCTTATGAAAGATTAATTTGCATCCTACAGTTTTGGTTTTGTTTTGGTTTTTATTTTTTTCCCCTTCGCAAAGTCTGTTTTAATGGTTCACGTTTTAAACGCTGTTTAATTATTTATGCATCCTGAGCAGTATTCTCTGTGTTTGGAACTTTTGCCGTGGCACTAACCTTTTTATTTCACACCACTGAAAGCTCATGCTGCACTGTGTACAAAACAGCCTCTAAAGGTCCCCTGGAGAATGCAGACAGCAAGTGTGTAAGGATTGTTTAAGCGTGTGTGTGAGGTGGGTTATTTGCTTGATTGCTCTCACTGGTGAGCCAGAGAGTGTGGCAAACCCAGCAGCATCCCTGCAAAGTGGTTTCAGTCCCCATAATTAAATTTTAACCTGCGATAGTGTTTAATTATACCTTCCAAAAAAGTATTTTCAGATTGTTTGTCAGTGGACATGTCCCAGAAACTTGTCCATGGATAGGAGTGATTTTAAAAGCACTTGAAGTTAAATAAGAGACTAAGGAGAGAAGAATCACTTGGATATCCCATCCCTGGAAGTGTTCAAGGCCAGGTTGGATAGGGCTCTGAGCAACCTGGTCTAGTGGAAGGTGTCTCTGCCCACGGCAGGGTGTTGGAAATAGGTGAGCTTTAAGGTCCCTTCCAACCCAAACAGGTCTGTGATTCTGTTAATCTTTGATTCTTGCTACAGGCTTGATAATGCAAACATATATAATATCCTGGAGTAATGTGCCTACATTTCTAACGCAAGGAAGTTCAGGAATAAGACTCTTGTGAGCACTTAACTCTTCTTGAGACTGTAAACGTGAAGTCAGGCACACACTGAAGTGCAGCTCAGAGCAGTTACTGAAAAATCACCCTTGCTCAGCATCCTCGGTTTTGGCCATTCTGACCATGAGAGATTTCTCAAACCTGTGTCAGACTAGCTGTGTTTCCACTATATGCAGTAAAACTCTGCAATGGGATTAAAATAAAATTATCTGGGAATACTGTTGAAACATGGGAGGGAAGAATGAGAAAGATGTAGATAGATAACCTTTATGTGTCTCTTCCTATCATTACACAGTTGCTCTCTGTGGCTCTTTCTCCATACTCTAATAATTTTTCTAGTCTTAACTGTTCAAAAAGTAGATTTCCTGTTGCATTTGTGGGCTGCCCTATAACTTAATACATCTTGCTGTCAGCAGGTTCTAATATTAAGTGTGAACTTCCTTTCATTTCATCCCTTTTCTCCTATTTGCATTGAGAAGAGTCAGCTGTCTCTTTAGATGTTAATATCACAGACCTGGGACTGAGAAGAAGGATTTTGCTCAGCCTTTTGGCATTCAGTGGGCTCTGTTTTACTATGGAGATTGCACTGATGTTATTGATTGCACTTGCACTTGAATGTAAAGATTAGCTTAAAGAAGGATAGATGCCTTCAGAGTTCAGTGTAGGCCTCCTGGGGAGGGAAAATTTCTAGATCAAGCCAAAATTGACTTTATCTGAGAGTGTATTGCAATCAGACATTGTCCCTTTTCCATCTGCAAAGCAATCTGCAGAATCTGGGCAAGTTTTCTCCAAGGGAGATGTCACGGCCTATTGCGAAATAACTCTTCATTTTCCAAAACACTCTTGCAGCTCAATCTTTTCCCATACATGGAGTCTCCTCTCTACAGTACCACAGCAGTAATGATACCCATGCTGTATGTAGTGTTTGTGGGAGATTTTGAAGGTTTTTCTTGCTTTCTTTTTCTTTTTTTTTAACTTCTTTTACAAGAAAATGGGATCAGGCACTTTGAAAGCCCTGGTGTTTATTCCGGGAGAAATCCATCCAAGACAAGTGAACCGTCAACACCTACTTCTCAATAAACAACTGTCAGGGTTTTGAGTGAATGAGGGCTGTGTGTGTGGGTGTGTGTGTCTGTTGGTTATTTAATTGCTCCATGAGCCTCTCCCTGTATCCCTAGTAACCTTGGTGTTTTTATTTGACTTACACCAAAGCTCAGCAGTGATATTCCCCAAACCATTGCTGCTCCCAAGACTGGAATTGTTAGAAAGCAGCCTGGCTTTGTTTGCCACTCGTGTTACTCCAGCGTGGGCAGAAAATTCAAACAGGCACCTCTGACCCTTCCTGTGTGCTGCAGAAAGGATTTTGTGCTGCTCTGATGCCTCTGAGGCTCCCTCACCCACACCTGTGTTAAGCCTCACTCTCCTGAATGGGCCACACTTTAAATCTTTACTATCAGGTTAAATCGGTTGGAAGTGAAAGAATTTAGCTCTTTTCTCCAGCTCACTAACAAAAAAAAGCACTGTTGCTTTAGCTCTTGCTGCTTGCCCAACAAACAAGCTGGTGTAGCACACACTTCAGGTGAACTTTGCATCTTGGCCACTGCTTACCTAACCTGCCAGAGGGGGAGAGATTCTCATCTTTGTCCTGAGGCAGCTGCCCTAATAGGGCTGGAAATCAGATCACTGGAGCTTAAACTAGGTGACCTGCTCCCCTTACTTCATGGGAAATTTGTTCTTTTTGGCTTCTAGCAGTTAGACAGGGTCTTCGGAGGAGGTGGTGAGCTAAGATTGTCAAAATTTAATGAGTTTCATCCAAAGTTTTGTTATTTTGACTCTGTTTTACTTTGAGGGAATTGTGCAGATATACTCACTTCAGCAGGACCTCTGCTAGAGTGGGAAAACACAATTTCTGAAATATCTTCTTTACTAAAATCATGACTTATATAATGTTTTTACTTTGGCCAGTGCCAAATTTGTGGTTCAGTGTTGCCTAATAACTGACAAAAACTGTCCCTGGACTCATTAATGACCAGGGAATGCTGGAGTCAGAAGCAGATACAAGAACACAAAAATGATCTCCAAAGCCCTAGATCAGTTAGACCATGTTGACTAACACAGTCCTGATTATTTTTCCTGATAAAATAGAAAGAAATGAGAAAAATGGTAAATTGGTGATGGAAAGAAAGAAGAGGGCGTGTTGGTCCTCTAAAGGATGCCTAAGCAGGGGCCAAGCATCAGTGGTCCAGCATCAGTGTGGCCAAAATCCACTGACCACATGTGTGGGGAGGCTCCTGCACCCCATGCCCAGATATCTAACATCAGGCACTGTGCTCTTCCTAGAACTTTTCATAGTGATAAGTTGTTTTTTTTTCCCCCAAAAGCCTGGGGAAGAGGGACCAAGAGTCGAAAATATGTCCACAGCAGACAATACCTCAAACCAGATTTAATCTCAGCAGAGGAAAGCCTTTCTGATCTCACAGCCCTCATCTGCCCTGGTCTTAGAGGACAGAGTAAATGAACTGCTCATTAAAGGTGTGGTGATAGGATGAGGCCTCTCTGGAAGCACCACAAATAGGTCAGAGATGCTCTTGTGGGAAATAACCTCCTGAAGAAGCAGGAGGGAAGGGTGCCCAGATTCACAGGGTGCTGCTGCTCATGTTTGAGTTTCATTCTTCCTGTGGGCAGTTGTTCTACCCTGTGGTTGACAGAATATCCTTAACTCAAGATTTTACTGATGAGTAAACCTCAAAACACTGAACAAAGGTTTGAACAAGAGGGCAGAAGTGTGGTCATCTGAGCAGCATGACCAGCTTGAATCCTGGTAACAGATTTGTTCTGTTTCCAAATGCATGTTTGCACAATGCAGCATTTTCAGAGGGACTGCAAGGAAATGTGACATCCTGCAAAAAAAGACTGGGTTTAAATTCAATTGTGTGCGTAACTTTGTTCCTTGGATTAATTTTTAAAACACTTCCTTGTCAAGTAGCAGCGAGGAAAGGAACAGAGACTGAGCTGTATCCAGTATTATCTCTGCTCTTCCATGGTTTGTCTCAAGAAAAGGAAACCAGAAGACCAATTAATATTAAGACTTTGTGATAGTATGAGTTGATGGTGAGGAGTGAAAAATTCTCTGCTTCAGCTAAGAGGGATGACATTAGACAACACCATAACAAACCACAATTTTAATAAAAATGTGTTTTCAAAAAACTTCAAGGATCTGTAGGCCAAAACAAAAAAATATGAAAACTTCAATCCTTTTCCATAAACAGGTTGGGCCTCAGTACATTCTATTGTTCAAGAAATGCTTCCTAAAGACTTTTTTAAGGGCGTAGTTCAGCCCATTTGGGTCTGACAAAGATCAGCAGGAAAGGGATTAAAAGTCTATTACAAGACACTGAGGTCAGTTAGGCTGTGTGCACACTACCTCCCATTGGACATCAAGTTTGGGTGCCTAAATCATCTTCTCAGGTGACCTAGACAGCCAGCAGGGTGAGTTAGCATGCCTGATGTCCTCTCTGGAGGCCTCATGGGCCACAGAGGGACGCCAAGCTCCCAAACCAGGTGTTGGTGACAGTTTGGTGGCAGAGCCACACTCTGACAATTCTCTGCTCCAGCTGATGAGCTGCACCAAGCCTTTCTACAGATGGGGCTGGAGGGCCAATGGTGACGGTGTTCACAGGGGTCTCATGTCGAGGAAAGGGATGAGGATCTGACTCCCATTTTTCAGAAAGGCTTGATTTATTATCTTATGATATATATTGCATTAAAACTATGCTAAAAGAATAGAAGAAAAGGTTTCATCAGAAGGCTAGGCTAAGAATAGAAAAGAATGAATAACAAAGGTTTGTGGCTCTGACAGAGAGCTGAGCCAGCTGGGCTGTGATTGGCCATTAATTACAAACATCCAACATGGGCCAATCCCAGATGCACCTGTTGCATTCCACAGCAGCAGATAACCATTGTTTACATTTTGTTCCTGAGGCCTCTCAGCTTCTCAGGAGGAAAAAAATGCTAAGGAAAGGATTTTTTATAAAAGTTGTCTGCAACAGCCAATTCCTGCAGCATTTTAACAAGAGCCATTCCAAACCTGACCACAGTCAAGTATTCATTCCATGCCTGACCAGGGTGCTCCAAACTACACTGTGGGAGCAAACTTGGTCATGGGGAAGAAAGATTTGAACACCAACCTGAATTTATTATTTTTCCTCCAGCTCTAGGATTCACTGTCTGTGGTTCCTGAGTTAATACTCTGTTTCTGGAGGAAAGGAGCCCCAAAAGCATGAAGTCTTTGCTTTAATTGCAGCCTTTCCTCTATCTTGCTCAAAGCAAAGCCCTGGTGAGCAGCACGCAGCCCTGCCGAGCTGAAGCCTCTGTCTGAAGTGACCCCTCCTTTTCAGACAGGAGATTCACAACAAGTCTGCAAGGGAGGAAAACCTAATTATGTTGCACATGCTCTAATTTAAGTTGCTGTACGTTGCTGGGAGTTTGAGCATAAGAAACACAAGGTCACTTTTTGCCTGCCACAGTATCTTCTGCTTGGTGAGAAGATGATACACCTGATAGCTTTTCCTGGTGTAATTACCTGTAGGGTGGGTGACTAGGGATCTTCCCCAGGTCTCATTCTGTGAGACTAAAACCCACTCTTTAAAATGAGATGCCCACCAACACAGTCATTCACACGCACACACCATGGCAGGTAGAGAACTGCAGGTATGCTGCAACAGCAGGTGCATAGATAATCCATTTCATTATCTCCACAAAGCTAAAACTCTTCAAAATGAACACTCTCGCGGGTTTGCAGCACAGAAATCACAGTCCTGTAGGTATGAGACTTGCTGGAATCCCAGCTGACAGGCCGTGAAAAGGTGCTGCTGTGCTGAAACACAGATCCATGCTACTCCTCCTCTGGCAAACAGGGATTCCAGCTGTGCCTGTAATAGGCACTTTAGATGGCATGTTCAGGCTCATACAGCAAGGTATCAGTTTGTTTGCACTCCAGACAGATATTCATTTACTCAAAGGCATGTTCGTCTAGATTGTAGAATGCCTTGGAAATGTGAACTTGTGGCCTTGGTCATGGGAATCTTCATGGTCATCAGCAAAAATGAGTATGAGGAATACTCACTAAATTCTCCCTTTTGCACTTGTCAAGGAACATGAAATACCTAGGGCAAATCACTGAGCCTTAGTATTTCCATCTGTAGGGGGACAATGACTGCTGCTTCTCTCATGAAGTGCTTTGAGATTCGGTTAAGATTGACTTTAGGTACCAACCAGGTACTTTTGTTTGGTGTGAATGATGCTGAGATGTAATAAACTTTAGTTACTTGTTTTCTCCTTGGTTTGTAGCCCTCTGCTCCAATGAGCATACTAGAACGCTAATTTTACTCATTGAAGTAATATTTTTACAAAATGTAGTTCTATGGCTCTGTATAGAGAATGGCATTCAAATCAATAGGAAAAAAAAATCATGTTCTGGATATATTTAGTAGTAGATGCCACCAGATGGGAAAATAGATGATAAGGAAATTAGAACCTTAATTTTTATCATCTGCTGTTGCAAGTCCATCTACCTGAGTGTTTTCCGGTCATTTTTTTTTTAATACCTCCTGTACCAAAACCTAGCACAACACTGCCTTCTCTTTAAATATTCCTTTTGTCAGTACAAGTAAATGCAAAATATGTTGCATGTGGGGAAAGGAGTGGCAGGAAGCTCTATTTCACTTCTCTCTTCATCTCTGGAGATATTATAAATGCAAGAAAGCTGACTCCTTCAATTATACCTTACCTATTCCAGAAGAAAAAAAAAATGGGGGCAAAAAAATTTACTGTAATAAATCTCATGACCTCTAGTCAGGGAAAAAGAGAATTCTCAGATATCCATAACAAGCTGAGCAGTCTGCAGCAGCAGAAATTACAAGTGCTGCACACTGAACTAAATTCTCTGGCACTTTAAAGTGCACATTTCCCAGCTTTGCCCTTTCCACAGTATTCCACAGGGGCCACCCATAGCAACTGCTGATAAGGTCGTGTGCAGGATGGGTGATGAATCTGCCCTGATTTCACAAGGTTGTTGTGTCTGGTACCAGAAAATAGATATCTGTGTATCCTTGAGAGAAATCCTTAAAGGGGGATTACGCAGAACTGTGTGTATTGTCTGGTGGAAAACAAAACAAACGGGGAAAAACAGAGAGAGGGAAAAAAAAAACCTGCTGAGTATTTAGTAAATACTTAGAATAAAATAGATTTTTTCATAAGGATCTTTAAAACAGTCACTGAGTAGTTTTTGCAACAGTGACTTCAACATATGCATCCCTTTTGTACAGTGGTTTGGGATTTAGCTTTTGCTCTTTTTTCTCCCCGCACACCCAAAAAATCTCCCCAAAACACCCTTCAGAACACCAACTGTGACATTTGGACTGAGGCAGAGGTCTCCAACTGTTCAGAGCTCTGCATTTGGGCTCATGTTCTCATGTTTTGAGACTGTGATGCAGCATACAGAAGAGCAGAGAAGTTTAACCAGAAAAGACCAATTCAATATGTTCTTCTATATTTAAAACTGGGGGGGAAAAAATAAAAAAAAAAAAAAAAGAAAAAAGAAAAAGAGAAAAAAATGTAGCCAATGTCTAAAACTGACTCCAGGGTTCTTCACTCTTCACACCCAGCATGTTTTGGTTTTGCAGTGTTTCAGAGACATCTTTGAGGCTTGAATCCAGATCAGGTGATCCTTAGTGCCTCCTTTTAAAAGCTCAGAGCCAAATCTCAGCTATTTGGCGAGGACAGAGTCAGTCTGGAGGAATATTTCACACAGATTTGCCTCTCAAAAGTCCATGCTCAGCCAGGTTAGAAGAATGGCAACAGAAATTACAGCAACTTTCCCTGTGCCAGGTTGGTGGCCTGAGAGTGTTGAACTGGTGGATTTTGGCACCTCTCATCATTGCAGGATGAAGTGTGGTACAACACTGCCCATCTTTTATTCCAGAGGGAACCACATCTCACTGGGTTTGCCAAGACAGAAAGACCCTTCCTAGTAAAATCAAGTCTGTCTTACCCGTGGGACACAGTGCCTTACAGCAGCAGGGGATATGGCAAGCGAAATGAATTGTTTAAAAATGTGAAATATTCCTTTTGGTCCAAGGATGAGGAGGAACTGTTGGGATGAATCCAGAACTGAGGTATGTCGAGGGATGCAAATGGTTCCAGGGGAAGGGAGAAGAGACTCTGAGCAGTGAGATTTATTGTGCTGGGATATAGACTCCCAGAAGAAGAGGCTGAAGACACATTGCTGGAATTGCTTAACACCAGGTTGGACAAAACACTGGAGGATTTAGAGAGGTTATATAGTGACAGATTTTAAAGACTAGAAAGAACCACTTAGTCAAACCTCCTGCATGACTCATACCAGGGGATTTGCCTAAATGTATTCCTGTTCCAAGTCCAATAGCTGTCAGAAAAACACCCAGCCTAGTTTTAAAAGAAACTCCCAGGTCTAGAGAACCCATTGATTTCTGTGATAAGGTGCTCTAGTGACTGTTTACACACCCTCTTAAAGTGTGAGCCATGTTTGTCATGTCAGGTTAGCAGTGTCTCTGCTAAACTAAGGACCTCCTGTGGCCCTGCTGTCCCCATGTGTTTTTATTGCCTTTCATGTGTACCTCAGATGCTTCTAACACCAGGTTCACCTCTGCTTTAGCCAATCTCCCTCTCTCCTCAACCAACTCTGGGAAACACATTCTGCCAAACTCTTCCAATCCTCCAAAATAAGTACACTTTGTAAAGAAAGAGACATAGATTCCCTCCCTTAGCAATGGGCAAGTGCACTTTGATATCTAAAATGAGTCCTGCTGCTTGTGATTTACCCTGTTTGCCAAGCTCCTTGGATAGGAGACTGTACCTTCAGTGCCAGTATTTTTATAGACTGACTCAACTCAAGCACGCAGTCAGCATTTAGGAGGAAGCAATAGCAGGGCTGGGAATAGTTTTGCTTCATCAACATGTATGGAGAAAAGAAACGTGGCTAAGTGAGTTACTAGAACAAAGGCAATTAAAAGGGCAAAGCTCTGAGGTGCTGGTGGAAGCACACCATGGCTCTGTCTGGTCCGATGCCAGTCCCAAGTGGAGTGTGTGCACAGAAATCTTGCATTTGTGCACAGGTTCAGGGCTGTAAGGGTTTCTCCAGAGAAGATTCTCAGCATGGGATAGGCCACTTTTTACCTAGATGCTCTCCTGATGCCAGTTCTGCTCTGGATACTAATCCCAGGCCTGAATTTATTATATTAAATTCATATAATAATAATTATATTAATAAATATAAATTAAATTATAAATATAAATTAAAATTTATATTTATTATATTAAAACACTACATATTTATCCTGATGGGTGTGAGACTCAGGGCTCCATTTTACACCTGATTTGTTGGGTGAGAAACTAGAGAAGTTCTGGAGGTCATTTAAGCACAAAGATGTGCTCAGGGTGTTTTGCAATCTTCCTTTCTAGATCCCAGCTCCCTGCCCTTTCTTTTTCTGCTCTGTGCTGCTGTGGATTTATATGTGTAGAAGACAAACCTAAACTTGCTCAGGGCCTTAAAGTGATGCTGTTGTACCTTAATAAAACTGTATTTAGCCTCGTGATATTGTGAAAACTCTTGAAAATATCTTGAAAGCATAAAAGCAAGGAACAATTAAATCTTGGGATCAGCTCCCAAGTGGATTTGCACCGGAGATTCACACTTAATAAAATACAGAAAATTGCATTTTATTTTGGTACATAAATACTGGTAGTGGGGGACTGTGGCATTTAGAAGAGAGAATCACTCCACCAGAAAACTCACTTCAGCAAAATGATGCAGTCCAGTTGAGCCCTTTTTATGATCTGAGAAATGACTGTTTTTATAGCACACTAAATAAAACCTGCTATTTGAGCTGGAGGTTTATTAGTAAAGGTGATTTTGTCATAGTTGGGGAGGGCGGGGAGGAAGGAGAGATGAGGGATGAACATCAAAGCAGAGATAGGTGCCATTCAGGAAAAGCACAGCAATGTCTCAAAAATGCACTACCTATCATCATCACATCCCCTAGCACCACCAGAGACATTTTATGTCACCATTTTGTTGTTTTTGTTGCTCCAGTACATTATTACAAGCCTGGTTAAATTTCCCCTACTGGGAAAGACTCGGCTACGGGTGTGGTGAGGAACCTGCACAAACATCTGTATGGCAGAGTTATCTGCAGGGAGCCAGATCCAGGGGGTGGTAAAATTGGCTCCTTTAGGATAGCAGTCAGATTTAGTCAGGGCAGCTTGTGATTTTGCAGCTGCCCAAAATCACCCCTTCTATGGTCTTGAAAGAGGACTTGCAGCTGAGCATTTTTATTCCCATAGCACATGTCCATGCCCCAGGAGTCCCACTGCACATCCTTCTCCAAACCTGTCTTCCATCATTCCTGGGAGTTCCTATGGATTTAAAATCTCCTGATTGACGAAAAAAATCTTCAACAACTGTGTCACAGGGGCATCATCTCTAGTCCAGAGACAGAGATGTCTGCCCTTCTTTGGCCTTATCAAGGTGTGCAAGGAAATTTCCCCAGCCATCACTTCCTGGGTTTCTAGGGAAAAGGGGAGAAGGATCATTTTCATAAGGTAACAATGGTGAAAAATAGTCACATGTTATGGGGAAACTGGAGCACAAATCTCCTGAAGCCCCACTCATCCTGTTGCCTTTTGCAAATGAAATAGGTTCCACTTCATGTCTGCTTGGACTGTTGTAAGGCCTGCAAGAGAAGATGAGAGTGGTCCTATTCCTTTCTGTCAGAAAGGTAGGATTTTACTGGTGAAAACAAAGCAGAATCCCACTTTGCAGTCTGATCTGAGACCAGCTTTTTGGGAGGGTCCAGAGCACATCCTGCTGCTGGATGTGTACACCCCACAGCACCCACTGGCTCTGCACAAAGTGCAGTGGCTCTTTGGTGTGTGCCCAACAGAGCCAGAAAATTTCACCACGTATGACCTCCCTAGGCAGACTTTGCAAAGGGAAGGAACCTCCCTCGTTTTGGTTCAGGTCACTGGAGTTCATCTTTTCACAGTGAATTTGCTGAAGGCACAAGTGATGCTCTCACTGAATTCACGGAACAGGACTCAGATCTTCATTCGGGGAAGTCAGAAGACACTGAGCATTTGACCTGTCCTGCAAATTTTCAAAGGGTTTATAACCCAGCTTTTCCTGATTGATGTTCTGGCAGATTTCTGGACTTTTTGCCAATGCTGTTGCACATTTAATGCTTCATGCTAGACCTTAGCTGCAATCAGGATGCTTTGGAAGAATTAATCTGTCGGTCAGTAACTGCTAAATGAAGTGCATGCTAAAAGAATGATGAGCTAACTGACTGCAGCTCACAGCTTTTATGAGCTTCCCCAAATGCCTGTTTTCAGGTGAATTCAGCATCTCCTTGACATTTAAGGACTCAATTTATAATCAAATTTTTTAACTCTAGTGGAAAGAATCACTGGCCTCAATGGAAAAGCCATTTATATTTCTCCCATCCCTCAGAAAAAAAAAAAAAGAGTATTCAAGGTAATGCTGCAATTCCTATATTAAATGAAGGATAAAAGAAACCTTTCAATGCAAATTAAGAACTGCAGGCTTTTAAAAAATATAGCAGAAATTTAAAGTGCACAGCTGTTCACATCCTTATTTCCAGTTTAGCAATCTCAGACACGCTGAGGGCAACTGAGATGGTGAAGGGCCTTGAGGGGAAGCCACACAGGGATCAGCCGAGGTCACTTGGTCTTTTTGGCTGGAGGAGACACAGGTCAGACCCCAGAGCAGTTACAGCTTCCTCATAAAGGGAAGAGGAGGGGCAGGCACTGATCTCTGCTCTACCACTGACAGGACCTGAGGGAATGGCCTGAGGCTGTGTCAGGGGAGGTTTAGGTTGGATATCAGGAAAGGTTCTTCACCCACAGGGTGCTTGGGAACTGGAACAGGCTGCCCAGGGAGTGGTCACAGCATCAAACCTACAGACCTCAAGAAGAGTTTCTACAATGCTCCGGGGCACAGAGAGGGATTGTTGGGGTGTCCTGTGCAGGGGCAGGAGTTTGATCCTTGTGTGTCCCTTCCAACTCACCCTATTCTGCCATTTTGGGATTCTGGGTTTAACATCCTAGAAAACACCACAAGTCTTTCACAGATTAGTACCCCTTACTGCTCCCATTTCTGCAGGTCAGAGTCTGTCTTGGGATCCTTCTGCTGTTATATTTTGGCTGAGCCACTGCACATATGTGCATTGTCCTCTACAGCTTGAAATTACAAAGTGGAAGACCAAGATGAGGTAGAAACTTGGACAAGCAACATCATAGTGACACACTGGTGACAGTAGGTTGAGCTCCACAGAATTAACCATTCCTGAAGGGATGGAAGTATGTTTTGTATATGAATAATAAAGCCTTAATATCACTCCTGCAGGCAGTTAAGTTCATTAGCCAGGGTTTTCAACAAATGAAAGCACTCAGCTCAGCAAAGGTGCCTCACTCATGATGTCTGAAACACTTGCCTAAAAATCCTTGCAGTGGCTTGAGGCCAAACAAGGACAAACCAGGGAGATCTCAGCAGCTGAATGGGGAAAATTGTATGAGTCCTGTTGTAGTCCACCTTAGCTGGTGCCCAATTGTTCTCTCCCAGCTGCCTAAACCTAGGTGGCAAACAGTGTTATGGTTAAACACGATATTTAAACTGCATTGTTGTGTCGGCGATGATGGGCTCTTTGTTGGAGATGACAGAAAAATCCCATTGTTTAGAGTTTTCCCAGACTCGGTGCTTAATACAAAGCTCTGAAAAGCACAGGGTTGTTTAAACATTTGATAAAGAAAATATGTGCAGCGATGGGTCTATTCCACCAGTAAGGAGCAGATCAGCCTGCAGCGCCAAATCCTACCTTTATAAATTCAACATGTTGCTGCAATTTGACAAAATAAAATCCCCAATCCCTCCATGTGGAAAATAGAAGTGTCTGCAAAGCAGCAGAAGATTGAAACAGTGTGCAAATTATTCAGTTTAAAGCTGGTAGCAAAATGAATTTGGAATAACTTTGGAATTTCTGAATTACTTAGAAAATCAAGACGCTCTACCAGGAATGCATGAAAAATTACAATTCACAACCATGTGAGCATCTTTGTACTGTTCAGTAATCTCTGCATTGATTTGTCTTTTCCTTGGATAAGTGCTTTAGACAAGGTATTCTCAAAGCAATCATGATGCCAAAGCCTGAACTTCAGCTTCTCTGTATTGACACAATCACACGAACGCACTCCACAGTCTGGGATGTTTTGTGTGGTGAATGGACACAAAGAGGTGCTGATTGGCTTTTAATTAACCCACTCCCACCCCATGCTGTGTTGTGCTCTCTTGGGCATTTTTGCATTAATTCCTGCCTCTCTTTGTACGTCAAATGAATGTTCAGGGGTTGGAACTAGATTATCTTAAAGGTCCCTTCTAACCATTCTATGATTCTGTGATCCACACTCCGAGTGTGATGGTTGTTTGGGCTTTGTGCTCTTTGAGACCCTGGGAGCTGTAGAAGGAATAAACTCTGGGAGTGGTAAATTTGCAACAGTACTCTGGAAAATGCCCTATTTTGGAAACATGGCAATTAATTTTATGTTACTGTTGCTGATGTGTTTTCTATTGGTGCATCACTTTTAATTAAATCCCCTACATCAGTTTTGAACTAGATTCAGTGGAGTTCCTCAGCAGACTCCACTGTTTGTGGTTTCAGCAAGTGTCCTTTTCTGGTTTGTATCCCTCATCCATGGCTAGAGTCACTGAGGACCTGAAGAATTTCCTAAGACCATTTCAGAGACTTGCAGTTATGAACTGACTTGACTTGATCACAGGCTCCTCACACCTCATGTCCATGACTGCTCAACCTGTAAGTCATCAGGCCAGAGTTATATTTGCCTGAGCCTGCTGTCTCCTCCACTTGGCATCTTTTATTTACAGAGTAATTCTGCACTGGGAAAGCTCAGTGCACTCACCAAAAGACATGAAATATCTCCAACCTGTAGCTCTGATTAGAGCCTGCAAGTGAGCAGTTTACAGCCATCCCATTGGGACACAAGGGGAAATGCTCAATTTTGAGCAAAAGTATGAGCTGATCCAGGATTATTTATTCATGTGTTGGACCTAGAAATCTCAGTTTTTTCTTTCTTTCAAAGGGTTTTTTTCTTCTCTGGTAACATGTGCTCATGCATGTCTAGGAAGCAGAAACTAAAGAGAAAGCTTTTTCAAGGGGAACAAATAATTTGGAGATTCTCCATCTTTTAGGAACTGAGGACAAGAACAGAGAACGATTTTTCAGAATGCCAATTGCATTTCCAGTCAGTACCTGCAGATTTATTCATTCAGCCTGGAACATCTCAGGCTGACAGTTTGCTAGACTCCAAAGTTCTGTTACAAGGATTGTCTGGAGTTTTGCTGGGTATAAACCCAAGTTAAGCAGCTCTGAATTCAGGCCTGCCTTCCCTCTGAGCTGGCTGGGTACAAAGAAGGTCCAGTCTGCATAAAGCATCTCTGCCACAGCAAACTGCTGTGCCTGAGCTAAAACCCTCCTCTGCATGGTTAGGAGGCAGCACCAGGGGATCCCACACCTTTCCAGCTCAGGAGGAAAAGCAGAGCAAGCGCCCTCACACATCACAGCTTCACCCCATGGATTTCCAATGAGATGCCAGCTCCTAGGCGGCAAAATTGACACCAAAAAATGCTTGCAAGTTCCTAGACCACACAGAGGTTTTATGTGATGTTTTGATCTGTTCAGATTTACTCTTTTTGGTGAAGCAGGGGTGGCCCTGAGATAAAAGAAAGGACTTCCCAATACCCTGTTTTAAGTGATATTATGCATTTAGGGAAGAGTTTCCTCCTCTTCTTTTCTTTTTTCTTTTTTTTTTTCAATTTTGTTTCCATCCCTGTGAAGAAGATAACAAAGGATGGCATGTCCTCAGAGCACACTGATGTGTCACTGTGGATGCCAATCCTCACAGACGCTCCTGATGTTATTAATTTTTAAAACAAACTTGCTGATTGAGGTTCTGACTGCCTTTAAATTGTCTCTACAAGGAGACTGTGTACTAATTAACCCACAGAAACAATCAATGATGTACCTTTTTCAAGTTTCAGGGTGATTAGAATATGAAAATGAAGAGCACAATGGTGCAGATGTTTTAAAATCACAGCAGACAGCAATTAGTGACATGGGAACCAGCTGCTTATCTCTCCAGATAAAGCCTCTTAATAGGGAATTACACTTGAGGAGCCATTACACAGATGGATCTGCGAATGATTTAAAGAGGGGGCGTTGTAGTATTAACTTTGATTTGCAAGCCAGATTCTTGACAAGCTTTATGTGTGTTACCTCCTAAAAAAGGTGCATTTGGCGCAGGAGAGAACGATCCCTTTAAGCACACAGATTTTTTTTTCAGGTGTTGGGTTTTCTAAATATATATTTTATCATAATTTTCTTAAAAGTTTTATTTTTTTTAAATTTGGATTTTTTTTTAATCATTCTTATTATATTACCAGACCATTGATTTTGTTGTTGTCATCTGCCCCCAGTTTTTGCATTTGGATTGGAAGCACCATGTGAGAATGAGTATGCAGACTGAAGCATCCTTAAAAAGAGTCCCTGGGGGATGGATTCTGCTGCTGGGTACCCCTTGCAGAGTAGGGTGCTGCCCCTCCTGGGACTGGCACAGCATCATCTCCTCAGCTGCAAGGGCTGCATACCAGAATAAAACTGTTTTGGGGACCAATCACGTCTGCAGGTGCAGGGCTGCACAGGACTGGAGGGACACCATAAAACACACAGCATAAAACCTTTTCTTGTCTGTGGCCAGTGATCACCAGTGTATGGGATCTGTCCTGCTCACAGGTCTGCCCACTGCCAAAGCTGAGGCCTGAAACTCACCAGTTTGTCATTCAAATCTTATTCTACTAATAAGAGGATGCTAATCTTATTCCACTAATAAGAGGATTGTAATCTTATTCTTATAGTCTAAGGTTTAGACATGTGCTGGATCAGGTCGCTCAAGCCTTTTTTGCAGTTACAAAAGCTATCATCTTCTTTTTGTTGTATTTTGTTTTCTTTAAAGGAAAGCTGGGATTATTCAACCTACTAAAAACATCCTCTTCATATACTGAACTGTATATGAAGAGAAATATTGACCAAGTATGCTCAGTTGTAGTAAAATTACATGAGGTAATTTACACTTCTACTTCCACAAAAGAAGGAGCACACTCTCAGTGCAGAATAGTTGGCTGTGGAAGAAAATCCCATTTAATGAAAGGGCAAATGACAAGCAGAGGCCAGCACTGAAGTTTGAAGCATTTTTAGGGTCTCATAAACTAAAAAGTAAATAAAGATAAATCCTTCTGTTTTCATGAAAAAAAGCCCCCTCTTCTTGATGCTGGTCTCGGCTGGCTGCCACAGGAACTCTATTTGACCCAACAGCCCTATGGAGCTGGAGTATATTACATACTTACTGACAAATAAAGTAAAAAATTTGGGTGAAAGGTATCAAGAGATCAGTTTCTTAAGATTCCCTTACCATCCTGACAGGTCTGACATCTCTGTCAGCTTAGCAGAGTCTTGGCTTAGCTGAGCTAGGCCTTATTGGCTTTTTGGGATGGTGCGCACACAGAAGGGAAAATTGAGGCCTAAGCATTAGGACCAACAGGATCAAACAGCAACCCAGATGAATACATGGGGAATAAAATACACTTGGCCACATTACTTTCAACTGATTTAGTAGTGCTTTTAGGTAAACAGTCCCCACATATCCAGTTCAGCCCCTGAAACCCAACCTGCTGCAGCAAAATTGTCTCTAGTCGCTGTGCTGCAGAGGAATTATTTTTGGGTGGCATGGATGTGTCTGGCAAGGCAGAGCCAATCAATGTTTCTCTGGAAGAAGTTTCATGAGGAAACCCAGCAGACTGTAATGTGCTTGGGCAGATATATAGTTCTGACATCCTGCTTAGGAAATGGAGTCCCCTGATCCTGCAGACCGGTCAGTTTTTGAAGGCCTGTTGAAATTGGAGTGCTTATCTGCATGATTAAATGCCTCCAGAGCTGGCACCTTTGATGACATAGGCATATCTTCCTCATGAATTTCAAGATCGATGTGGTGGTGGCCTGTGCTGCCGGAGCAATGACAGGGCTATCATTAGGGATGTGCTGGGAGTTGCATCACCACTGTGTAATGTGCAGGCCAAAGAAATGGGGCTGGAGGAGCCAAGCCCATATATCAGCATTCATCGCTGATCTATAGCTGGCCTCTCCATTCTGAGCCCTTATTAACTGCCTTAAAATACAGATCAGAGATTATTGCTCCTTCTAGAGCATGGATCTCCATGTGTGTGATAGATATGGAGGGAATAGGATGTTGCCAGAGTGCGATGTGGTTTTGTTCCCTGCTGTAACCTTCCGTCTTATTTTTATCTTTTTTTTTTCTCTTCCAAATGAAACGTTTCAGGTCATTTCGTTTCAAAGCTCAGCACTTGTAAGTAACGTGGGTGTAAGAAGCTGGTTTGGCTGCAGCCAGCAGGCTGGGATCTGTTCAGGAACAGCCTGGCCCTGCCTCAGTGTGGGTGCTGGGGCCCAAGAGGGGCCTCAGTCCAGCACTTCCAGGGCTTCTTCCCATCATGAGTTGTGGTACCTTGGGGAGATGAGGTTTTATGTGAGGCTGGAGAGAAGCACAGCCATCTCCCCCTGGGACATCACCAGGGCATGGCCTGCCCATCTCCTTGTGCCAGGACACCCATCCTAGTGGGAGAAGCCCAAGTGGCTCAGGCAAAATAGATCTCAGGAGCTTTGGGATCAGTTTAAAATTATTTAAATAAAACAAGCTGTAAAACTCCAATGCTGGTCCTGCTGGTTTCCCCTCCCTGGGCCCATCCCAAGATATGCACGTGGCTGGGCCCCCTGTTCTGAAGGAGGGCATCAGTGTGGGTTGTGTCTTCTGTGTGCTGCAGGGCTCGTGTGTGGGAGGCCACTGTGAGGAAGAGGAGGAGAGGGATTAATTCCCCAAGGGCTGTTTATGCTTTCAGCTCTTTTCTCAGGCTGAGGAAACCGGGTGTCGCTCACCAACGACATCTGCAGCTCCACCACAGCTGCATGCTTTCGTTCTCTCACTCCACAATTCCTGGAAATCTCTGTTTTCCCTGAGCATGGCTGGTCCATGTGTGTGACAGCTGAACTATCCACAGGATTTAAGACTCCCTGATTGCTGCTCAGACAATGGACCAGAACAACTTCATCATTATTGCCTATTCCAGAAAAGCCACATGTCTATATTTATATGGGCATGAAAGATAGCTCAGCATCAATTTGTCAATAATGTGCATGTTTAGTGGCCACTAAATAATGTGTCATGGGCTTGGGGTTGTCTTTTCAAACTTCTCTGAAGTTGCTCAGAACTAGGGATGCCTAATTTTCCCAGCTCAGAGCCCTCTTATTCCCTTTTGCCTGCTTGCCCCAAAATTTGTGTTGCAAACACCCCAAAGGGGGATCTAATGGGCTACTGAGAGGAGCTTAATTGTAACAGGGTGTTTGTAGGAACACAAGACACACTGTATTTATCTACTTTTCTTTCATTGGTTTTGTTTTTATTTTCAGCCTCATCATTTATTTGACATTCACAACAGTGTCAGTAGTTTGTGCAAAAGCAGTTGTGCGTTCTGACCCAGAGCTTTACAAAATAAAGCTGCAAAATCAAAAAAAAAAACCAAAACCCCAAAACAGATCAACCAAAGAAAGTAAAAATCAAATAGATAGATACTTTTTCTTTAAAAGGAAAAAGTTACAGCTGAAGTAAACCATTTTTTTTTTTTTTAGCTGGAGGCCCACCAAGAGAAAAACAGTAGAGTTTCTTTTGCTCTGTAAGAGTCTTCAGCATAATTCTGCCCTTGCTGTAACCTCTGCGGCTTGAAGAGCTCCTGTCAGAGTAGAAATCATGTTGAAAATATCTCTCACCAACATTGCAAATAGCAGAGTTTTAAAATGGAAAGGGAGTAATGCAAATCTTGAACCTGCCAAGTGTGCCTCACACACTTGACGCTATGCATATGATTTTAAGCACTAAGTATGAGGGGATGGCTTCCATGTGGAAATTCAAGTAAATCTTTGCAGAATCTGCCTTCACAGGGAAGTGGACCCATGGGTTTTCCTCTTGTTTGTTACAATTTCCAAGATAATTTTGCAGTTTTCTTGTTTACAATAATGAGTTTAATTGCTGCTGTTGAGCCTCAAGTTCTGTGAGTGATTATTTTTCAGGAAAAAGGCATTCTCACCAGGAGGCTGAGTTGCACCATTCATCCATTGAAAGGGGATATTTCACTTGTGTTTTAAATTAAAAATCAATAGAATATGTTCCCTTAGTAATTTTGCATTTATAGAAGTATTTCCACTGTTTTTAGAGTAGGGAAACCAAACAAAACTTGTTTACTGTGCATGAAATCTAAATGCAAATTTGGCTCAAGTATAGGAAGATTTTATAAAGGTTCCTTACTCTTCCGAAGTCATTGTTGTTATTCACTGCATAAATAAAGAGCTGCAACCAGTGGTTATGAATGGGCTGCTAAACTAATTTTTTTTCCTGTTTATTTTCTGCTCCCTTCCAGGTTTATGACAGGCCACAAAAACATTCTGCTCTGCACTATGATCCAGGCCTCCAACAAGACTTCACCAGTGACACCTTAAAATCAAAACACCAGCAGAAAAGTAGCAACCAGCACCACCTTGACTGGTCAGCAAGCTCCGACACTGGACCCGCTCCTCAGAGCTGCTTCATCAGCACAGAGCCCAGCAGAGAAGCAATTAGTGCCACCAAGGTCTCTGCTCTGGAGCCAGGAGTCTCCTACAGCAAATCCCAGGCCAAGAAGTCCTGCAGCAGCAGCAGCAGCAGCAGCAGCAGCAACAGCAGCAGCAGCAGCTCGTGGGGGCAGCTGTCGGTCAGTAGTAAAGAGCTGGCAATTTGCAGCACAGTCCCATCACCCAACAGCATCAGCACAGCCACCCAGCCCAGCAGTGCCTCCGAGTGCAATGGGCTCTTGCCTCTTGGAGATCAAGAGGGAGCTGTGCAGCTGGAGGCCCCCGATCAGCCCGCTGGAAGTACAAAGAAGAAGTCCAGCAAGAAGGACTTGATGAGCCAAACCATGCAAACCACAGATATGGAGTGGGTAAAGAGTGCTCAGAAAGCGTTTGACAGCAAATCCCATGACAGCATGGAAGGGAAAAAGGAGTCTTACTCGATGGACAGCATGTTGGATATGTCACCCTCGAAGCAGAATCCCGTTTCTGCCGTCACTTGTGAAAGTGACACCAATCACGTACGAATTACTATCCCAATAAAGTCTCCGACAACAGATGCGTCGGGCCACAAAAGGAAAAAGAGGCAATCCATTAAATCCTCCATAGAGAAAACTATCCAGGAGAAAAGCCTGCCTTCTGTGCTTGCTTTGAGCAGTGAAATGGCAAACAGGACCAGCTCTCAACCAGAGGGGAGTAAAAAAGATGTTCGAGCCACAAAGCCAGGGAAAGTGATTGAAAATGAGTCCCCCTTAGTAGCAATTGACAGCGGTGTGTTCACAGACAAAGCGTCCCCCAACAATGCTGCCCGACCCAGAAAACCTCTACCTGTGACATCCACTCTCCTACCCACCAATCTTTCCACAGCTGGCAAGTTACCTGACATCCAGCACCCCAAACATGCAGCTAAGCGTCGGTGGACCTGCAGCAAACCTAAATCTATTATTCGGGAAACCTCCCTGACGACATCTGAGAAGCTGATGGTGGAGCCTCCTTCAGCCTATCCCATCACACCATCCAGCCCTCTGTATACCAATACAGACAGTCTTACTGTGATCACACCTGTCAAGAAAAAAAGAGGACGACCAAAGAAACAGCCTTTGCTCACTGTTGAAACCATTCACGAGGGGACCTCCACCAGCCCAGTGAGCCCAATCAATCGTGAATTTCCAGGAACAAAGAAAAGGAAGAGGAGAAGGAATCTGGCCAAGTTTGCCCAGATGGTTCCAGGAGAGGACAAGTCCATCAGTGAACTCAAATTTCACAAAAAGGTCGGGAAACTTGGGGTCTTGGATAAGAAGACCATCAAGACCATTAATAAAATGAAAACCCTCAAGAGGAAGAACATTCTCAATCAGATCTTGTCCTCCTGCTCCAGCAGCATAGCTCTGAAAGCAAAAGTCCAGCCACCATCTAGTGCTGGGCCGACCACCATTGATGCCAGGCTAGGGAAGCAGATCAATGTCAGCAAGAGGGGGACTATCTACATTGGTAAAAAACGGGGCAGAAAGCCAAGAGCAGAGCTGCAGCCTCAGCCAGAAGAACCTAAGACAGCCATCAAGCACTCAAGGCCTGTTTCCAGCCAGCCAGAAAACCCAGCAGTGCCTTCCAACCTGCAGTCACTTGTGGCATCGTCACCAGCAGCTATTCATCCGCTTTCAACACAGTTAGTGGGGATCAACGGCAACCTCAGCCCTGCAAGCACTGAAACTAATTTTTCAGAGTTAAAAACTATGCCAAATCTTCAACCTATCAGTGCTCTTCCTACAAAAACCCAGAAAGGAATGCACAGTGGAACTTGGAAGCTGTCTCCGCCCAGGCTAATGGCTAATTCACCTTCTCACCTCTGTGAAATAGGTTCTCTGAAAGAAGTCACGCTGTCACCAGTGAGTGAGTCTCACAGTGAGGAAACCATCCCGAGCGACAGTGGGATAGGTACAGACAACAACAGTACCTCTGACCAAGCCGAGAAAAGCTCAGAATCCCGCCGGAGATACTCCTTCGATTTCTGCACCCTGGACAATCCAGAGGCTATCCCATCTGACACCAGCACAAAGAACAGGCATGGTCACCGGCAGAAGCATCTCATTGTGGATAACTTTCTCTCTCACGAAAGTATTAAAAAGCCAAAGCACAAGAGGAAAAGGAAAAGCCTGCAGAACAGAGATGACCTCCAGTTTCTGGCAGACCTTGAGGAACTCATCAATAAGTTTCAAGTGTTCAGGATTTCCCATAGAAGTTATACATTTTATCATGAAAATCCATATCCCAGCATCTTCAGGATTAATTTTGATCACTACTACCCTGTGCCATATATCCAGTATGACCCATTGCTCTATCTTCGCAGGACCTCTGATATGAAGTCTAAGAAGAAGCGTGGTAGACCTGCCAAAACCAATGACACCATGACAAAGGTGCCTTTTTTACAAGGGTTCGGTTACCCTATTCCCAGTGGGAGTTACTATGCACCCTATGGAATGCCTTACACATCAATGCCTATGATGAATCTTGGTTACTACGGTCAGTATCCAGCTCCTTTGTACCTGTCTCACACGCTTGGAGCGGCTTCCCCATTTATGAGACCTACCGTGCCCCCACCCCAATTCCATGCAAGCTCTCACATGAAGATGTCCACCACTGCCAAACACAAAGCAAAACACGGAGTGCACCTGCAAACCCCTGTGGGAATGGGCCTTGGAGACATGCAGTCCTCCTTGGCTCCTCCGAAGGTTGGAGGAACAAGCCTTTCAAGTGGCCGACTTCACAAGAGGAAACACAAACATAAGCACAAGCATAAGGATGAGCGGATACTGGGGACTCACGAAGATCTGAGCGGTCTCTTTGCTAGCAAGTCCACTGGCTTCTCCAGCCACACCATCAACGAGAGGCTGAGTGGCTCAGACAAAGACCTGTCCTTGCTCAACGAGAAGAGCAAGCACAAGGAGAAGCAGAAGCACCAGCATTGTGAAACCGGGCACAAAGGCTCAAAGAGTAACTTTGAAGTGGATACGCTGTCTACGCTATCACTTTCTGATGCCCAGCAGTGGTCACAGAGTAAAGATAAAAGCGACTCAAGCAGTGATCCCATTGACTCTTGCACAAAGAGATACTCTGGTAATACTGAGAGTAATGGAAGGTCAGAGTCCCTGGACATGTTCGGTGAAATAAATTCCTCAAGTGAGAAGCGGGACAATGATGCAAGTGGGAATAAAAGAAGAAGCTTTGAAGGCTTTGGAACTTACAGGGAAAAGGACATTCAGCCCTTCAAGACAAATAGGAAGGACAGAAGTACTTTTGATTCTTCAGCCTCTTCAGGTAAGCTTTGTTTTATTCTATTTTACTTTGACTATTTGCTGCACTTGAATTTCAATGCTAAGCAAAGAGGGACTCACCATTTACAGCAAATACATTTATGAGATATTAACTTTTCTTGCTTTTGTAACTGACTATCATTCTTCATCCAAACTTAGGGGAGATCAACAAGAAAGTTGGCCACAACTTAAGCCCAAAGTTTTACAAGTCTTCTAGTTGTTACACAGCACTTTTATAGATATTTGTCCTGCCTTGACTTATCTCTCTTGTTGCACTTCTTCCTAAAATGTGACCATTACATTTTGCAACAGCAGCAATTGTAATACCTGCTGGCAAGGTGGTCATCCTTCTAATCAGTGTCTAACATCACAGGATCAAAGTCACTGTCCAGCATCTGGGAGAAGAGCAGAGTCTCTGCTCTGGCCCTTAAAGTGACCAAAACCCATTTGTTGCTGGGTTGGACCAGACAGGTGGGAAGGTGTGAAGCTGTGTCTGTGTCCCATGAATGTGTTCTACTGCTGATCCAGAGGCATCCACCATGGTGATGGCTGGGCTGAATATTTAGAGATCCTGAGTACAGTCCTAATGTAAATCTGTCACTTCCAGTCCACAGGTGTAATGTAAAATAAATATCCTGAGCACTGAGGGCTGTGGGAAGGGACTGGTGTCATGGAAACAAACCCTCTCCAATGTACTCTGAAGAGTTTTAGGTCTCATGACTTGGAAATATAAGCTGGGTAGATGAAGAGGGAGGAAGCTCCTTTCAGCTGCTAAGGACATCTGTTCCTCTCCTGCAGAGTGGGGAAAAAGGGAATCTGAATCTTGCCTGAGAGAGTGAATTGTACTTTACAATAGGGAGCTGCTTTTGTGATGACACAGAGGCAGGTGTTTTGGTGCATTACAAATGAATTTAGCTTGGGAGCAAGCCCAGTGCTTCTACACCATCAGATATTTATCACAAAGCAGATTTCACACTTAGCTGTGGAGAGGGGTGAGCTTTTCTGAATCAATCAGTGGTGGATGAGATTCTGATGTGCTAAAAAAAGGGCTTCAAAGAAAAGTAGCTGATAGCCTTCAAAATTAAAAGAAAATTAACTGAGAACACAGGAGTAGAGAATTTGTACAACTTGCCAATGTAAGGATGTAAAGTTTTTTACTGACTTGTAACTGATCGAGTTCCAAAGACAGCTCATGCTTAAGCCACCTAAACATTTCCAATTCCTTCACCAAGACCAGAATATGAAATACAGTCCTGAAAAATGGTCTGAAATGACAGATTACCCCAAGAAACATTCCCATTCATGATATCATATTATATTAGACCAGTTGTGACATCAAAAAATGATACATCTAAAAATATAGGAAAAGAGATTTAAATAAGTCTCTGAACATCAGAGTTGCAACATGCCTGACAAGGAACAAAGATATTCTCCACCAAGTGCTGCAGTGGCTATTTCATTAAGGAAGTTGGGTCCTGGTACATAGGATTAAAAGGCTTCAAAGTGTTTAACAAGCTTATTTTTCAATTTTTTTTTAATGGAAGTTCATATTTTTCACAGTTTGTTAACAGCCTTTGCATTTGTAGCCTTTTTGCTCTTTGAACAGAAGATGTTTGCTAAATCTGCTAAATTTTCAATATATTTCACTAAGGCATAGCAAACTGTCAAAATTCCCAACAGTGTTGAACTCAAATTAGTTTCCAAAGTAGGGGCATGATCCCCACCAGGCTGATTTGAAGATGGAATTAGTAAAGAAAAAGTCGATTTGATGTTATTTTCCTTCCGTTTATTCCCCGTGACAATAAAAGGATAAGATGGAGGGCTAAAACTTGTCATAGGGATGCCATAAGAATTGCAGTTTAAACTTTTTAAACTAGCTCTTGTTTAAACTGAAATTAGCATTTTTATTTATTTTTTGTTCTTCATGCTTACAGCCGCGCAGCATTCCCCATGACCTAATCCATCACCTCTCAGATTATTAATCAATTTCTTCATTGTCATGCTATTATTTAGATGGAAAAATCATCAGCAGTTAGCTAAGCAGAGCCAGATAACCAGAGCCATACCTTGCACTACAAGGAAAAATACTAAAACTAAACAGCTCTGCCAAGAAAGGCCTGGAGCCAAGACTGCTCATTAAAGCCTAGAAACATCTGTCTGCTTATGAGTGCCTAAGATCTCAGCGCAGCTTTTTTTTCCTCTCTGCCTTTGACCTTCACTGGGATTCCCAGCAGAGGTCTGCACTTGAGTCTAGCCATAACTATTTAACCAGTTCCCACAGAGGGAGGATTGCTCTCTTCCATGATAACCTTCACCTTCTTGCTCCTAACTCACCTTGCATTTCCCTGAGGAGATTGACTAATCAGAGAAATATAAGGAAAAAGAAAAACAAGAAAGCCCTACGAGGACATATATGTCCATCCTAGGAGGCAACTTCCATAGCCTGATTGCTCTTTCCTTTCAGTATTTGTCATCTTTCACAAGTTAAAAATAATACATAACAGAGATAAGAGGAGACATCCTGAATATTCTGATGAAAGCTGAAATTAGATTTATATCACAATTTCAGTGTTATCTCTACTACACATTGTGGTGTGCTCAGTAGTGCCATTTGCAACTTCATTGCATTCTTCTGGAGATAATATACATATCAAAACCTACCCACACTCAGTGGATATATCTGTGATGAGAGGGATGAGAGAACCACTTATGTTTTTTTCGGTTATTCAGACACTGCAATTTGTTTCAGTGTGGTGTGCAGCTGCAGGTACCATTGTGTTGTTGTTAATTTATGTTTTTGTCTCTGTTGTGACAGCTCTTAGCCATTTCTGAGAAGTTTGGTGTTCCTTGGTGATAAATAGTGGCCCTGCTTATGGTAGAAAACAGTCCCGTTGCACAGTCTTTAAGCCTAGGTATGATTTTACTCTCTAGAAAGATATAGGCCATAAAGGGAAGAGCTGTCCTTCATATCTTTGGGAGAAGCTGATTGCAGTCCTGGCTCAAGAAGGGTGCTTGGCACAGGTTTCCCAGAGAAATTACGGATGTCCCATTCCTGGAATTGTTCATGGACTTGGTTGAAGTTTCAGTACCGTTGCTAGTGGAAGGTGTCCCAGCTCAGCCCAGGAGGTTTGGAAATTGATGACCTTTAAAGGTCCCTTCCAACCAAGCTATTCCATGATTCTGTGATTTGATGTGGAAATCTGTGCCTGAAGTGAGCAGACCCATTAAGGGAGTGTCACCAGTTACTTTGGTTGGTCACAACAAAAGTCCATTTATTGTCCTGCACCAGCCTGGACTATCACTGGCCATTCTTTAGTGGAGACCTTGTGAGATTTGAGCCATTATACATCTTTTGGGACCATTTTGGGCTAAATGTGCAGCGGCTAATTTCCCAGTGGCCTGTTCCACACCATTGTTCTGGAGAAGCTGGTGTTCCTCCTTCCTTCATAATAACAAGCTAACAACTCTTCCCATCCACTCCTCATGTACTGCTACATCCTGGTGCCTTTTTCTGAAATTGTTATTTTTGCTAGATTTCTTGTGCTCATCCAACCCTCCTGCATTTAGAAAGACTAATTAATCAAAACTAATTTAACAGTGCTTTTCTATTTAGCTGAAGACTATTCCAGTGGCATTAGCCTGGTCTACAGGCAGGAATACAGCAGAAAGTATTTCTGGTCCTGCCTTGCCGCAGACACTTGGGCACATCCTAGACTGAGCTGTCAAGCTGTGTGCACCAAGCATGGGCTCAGTTGACTCCTTCCCTCCCACAGTCAGAGGTACACCTCAACACACTTGCAAAGCAGCCTTGGAGTCCCTCTGGCACTGTGTGACCTGAGGCACTCTGCACAGCTGGTTGGCTGAGCCTTTCATCTGCTTTTCAGGAGTTACTGAAGCCCCAGGTGAGGGACCCAGGGAGAGGTCACAGATTGGTGCTGCACCTGGGCTGGGGAGACCGAGAGTAGAGCGGTTTTAAAGAGGCCCTTGTGGCAAACTCCACATCTCCTTGTCATGTGTCTGCCTGTTTCCTGATGCTGGAGAAAGACTTCCACTGCTGATGAGCAGCCTCAATGCCATAGCTCGTCCCACAGAAAAAAAGCAAGATTGATTGTTCCTTACTTTTTTTCCTTAGGTGAAATAATGAGGAAAAGCACATTTAACCTTTTAAGACGCACAAATAAAATGGCAATTTGCATGTAAAACCTGTCAGATTATGTCCTCGTTACAACCACTGCAGGCCAGGATGTAGCTGGAGGTGAAGCAGAGGTTGAGAGTTGCTGTATGCAGGGCTACATTTCTGATTTTCTTTGTCGTGAGACTAATCAAGGTCTGTGCTACTTTACTGTCACACTGTTTATGCCTCCTTGGTTTTTTTTTTTAAATAATGATTATGTGAACAAAGATTGCCTTGCTTGCGTGTTGGGTATCATGGCTCAAAGATCAGGAAGTGCATTGGTTTTATCAGATACAGCACAGACACCACGCACAGAATATTTACAGGAATAAAAAGTTAATCATATGCAGCTATTAGGAAAGCAGTAATCATCAGTCTCTGAATGCTGGATAGCTAGCATGAAAAACACGCTTTATAAATTAATGCTTAACTTACCTACAAGCCTCCCAGGCTTTCCCCCCTCAATGTCCAGCAGTGCTACTTAGCTGAATTTCTTCTGACTTGAATTTCTGGCTTGACCTTTCCTCCTTATTTGTTTTGTACAGCGCTGGTTTTACTCTTGAAGGAATCAGTATCAGCTTTAGCCCTGATCAGTCACAGTTTTACACTGAGAAGGGATCAGTATCTCAGTAGTGGATAAGCATATTTGTTCTAAATGTATGTGGCAGATGTACGTAAACAGTGTTAGCCAATTGCCTTATTAAACTTTGCTGATTTTTCGTATGATAATACTTTCCACAAATAATTTATAATTTTACATAGGCCTGGAATCACAATGTTGGTTCATTATTCTCCAGTGAATTCACTATTTCAGTGAAAATGGAAACAGTAGGACCATGCAGTTTGACCCACTGTTTTGGGTCCCTTATGGCAAGAAGGGTGTTGAGGTGCTGGAGCATGTCCAGAGAAAGGCAACAGACCTGGAGAAGTGTCTGGAGCACAAGTCTGATGAGGAAGGGCTGAGGGAGATGGGGAAAAGGGCCTCAGCCTGGAGAAAAGGAGACTCAGGGGGGACCTTGTGGCTCTGCACAGCTCCTGACAGGAGGGGCAGCAGGTGGGGGTCATTCTCCTCTCAGGTGACAAACAATAGGAAAAGAGGAAACGGCCTCAAGTTGCTTCAGAGGATGTTTAGATTGGATATTATGGAAGACTTCTTCACTAAAAATGTTTTTAAGAATTGGACCAGGCTGCCCAGTGAAGTGATGGAGTCATTGTCCCTGGAAGTGTCTAAAAACATGTAAAAGTGGTGATTTAGTGATGGGCCTTGTCAGTGCTGGGGGAATTGTTGGACCTGGTGATCTTAGAGGCCTTCTCCAACTTTAATGCTTCTGTGTTTCTGCAAACATCATGTGTGATGAACATTCTCCCACCTGACCAGCTCAAAGACATAAAATGAATGCCTGTTTCTGGCTGGGTCTTGCATATATACCTGTGGATGAACCTTTGCACACTGAAACGAGAGGAGACGTGAATATTGGGTGATGCAGGAAGTTGAATAGATATCCAGAAAACCACACCTGGCTTTCTTCAGTAGCAAAGATCTGACTTAACAGGACCTGTGTTTTGTAGGGCACTGAGTGCATAAATTCAGAGACAGACTGGTGTATGGTCTAGGATTTTCAGGCCCATCTTCCATATCTTAGTTTTCTCGTGTAACTGCAGGAAAAAATCTCCTAATTGCAGTTAACCTCAGTGTTTGAGTGGGTGAAGGGGATAAAAGCAGTTTCCTGCCACACAGTGCCTCAGTGAGCTCTGATACTCGCCAGTGCCCAGAGAATGCAGTGTTAGACCCCTGGCAGTGCTTGCAGTGGATGGGAGAAGAGCCAGGTAAGAACTTCACTGACTGAGGGTGTGTGGGCTATTCATCACCCTCCCTTTCCCCAGCTCTGCCTCTGCTGGGGTTTCCTCACACACCCCAGGCTCCTACATAGCTTCCAGCAGCTGAAAAACTTTTCCAAGCCCCAGTTTTAGTAGGGTTTTTTCCCTCCCACTGTGTCCTGTGATGAGGGACAAGTACTGTACAGTTACAGGGTGAGTGTTTGTGCCATCTGGCCCATAAAAGTTACCATCAGAGCTTTAAAAAAAAAAACACCATTATTTGTAAATACAGTTACATTCATCCAAACAGCTGTTTAGGACCCTGAATGTTTAGGAAACCAAACAAACCAAGCAAGCCTGAACTACTGAAACAACTTCCAGAAGCATTATCTGCCCCTTTAGAATAAATGTCCTTGTTTTCCACTCAGTTTTCTATCAGTCCTGTGGAGAGGAGAGCAAGCCAGCATGACTGTTGCTCCTCTCTGCCTGTGGTGTATCCTACAGGGGCATGCTGCTGATGGGGAAAGTGAAGCTGAGCTTTCCTTGAAAGTGTTTTGACTAAGGCAATTTAAATACAGTGAGTTTTGTCTTTGTTGTTGTTGTTTTAAGGCTACCTCTTGATTTACTGTGTTGCTTCCAATGTCTGCACTGACCAAGGAGAGAAGAAACAGGAGGGAAGCTGGAGTGGGAGAGGAAGCAGGACTATTTATCACCTAACCTAACTTTTATTTCCTCTCCTAATGACTGTATGTTTATTGCACTGCCTGAGGCTCAGTACAAAGTCCTTTAGACCAGCGATGAATTAATCAAATTAAATTCTGTGACCCTTTTGCTTTTTGGGAGTGTTGCAAGCCTCCCAGCACCCTGCCTAATTTCTGCTTCTTAACTTTGCTCTCTGTTCAGCAGTCAAGCAGTTCTCCCTTCACAACTTGGCGTCTCCCTGCTATTTATCTTCACTCTCTCTGGCCAATGCCAGAACGTCTTGTTTGAAGTTTTTATTCAGACCACTGCTAGTTTATGAAGCTGTGCAGATTCTACATTGGGTGTGCAGCTGCTTCACGTCAGACACAATTGGCCTCTGCTGGGCTCTTGGCTTTAAAAGGCGATAAAGAACCAGGGCCAGATTCTCATCTCGGCCCAGCATAAATCTCCCCACTGAAACTGGGGAGGTTGGACTTCAGGAGTGGAGTATCCACTGAGGCAAAAGGACAGTGTGGGGCTGGAAAGTTCCATCCACAGCTTCAGTGGCACGCCAAAGCAGGACACTGGGCATGCCAGGGTCATTCTGTCTGTGTTCAACCTGCCAGGTGCTGAAAATAGCCTTGGTTCAACACTTATAAGATTCTCTCAGCTTGGAGAGAGTGGGTCTGTTGAGATTTTGATGGTGCCAGCCTGGGCACTTGTGTAAGTGGCAGTTTAAGAAGAGTGAGAGGGAAGCCCGTTTGCTTTAGCTCTGGACTGTACACAATGCTATTTCTCGGCACTGATAGTGTAGGTGCAAGGCAAGAGGTCTGTTTGGATGCATGGAGGAGGTAAAACAGAGACGTGGCTGCACCTTTGCTTCAAACCTGCTGATCAGTGTGACTCAAAGCTGGCCATAGGAAAATCTGATCAATCAAATCACTGACAAATCAGATCAATCAAATCACTGACATAAGGCATCTGCCAGTGAGAGGGATCCTGATGCACTCAGAGCAACCTGCATCCTGACCTACCCAGCTGCAAAACTGAGCTGGGGTCTGACCTCCAGGACATGATCTGAGGCTGCTTCTCCATTCCCACTGTCTTCCAGGAGTTTTGTATCCATGTGTCACAGCAAGAGAAAACTTGAAAGGGCTCAGTCTGCATGATTGCAATAATGATGTTGAACAGCAAAAGGAGAAAGAATGTCCTGTTTTAAGGTCTCAACAAGAAGGAAGTCAGAATAATTCCCCTGTAGATAAAGGGCTGTGGTGGAGGCATGGGAAACAAAAGCTTTGACTGTCAAGGGAGGAGTTTTTACACAACCTCAATGACTTGAAAAGACCCAAGGACTCATAATAAGAATCATTAGTGATTTGTCATTGAAAACATGCACCTGGGCATAGATCCCCATAGGCTTTTGCAGCTGCACTGAGTCTGACCGAGCTCTCTCATGGCGCGGTGCAGCCTTCAGGAGGCTTCAGGACTATGTGCAGAGTTAACTGTCAAGCAAGGGCAGGACTGGATGGCTCCAAGGGATTTGCTAATGAGCTATCAAGCTGTGGGTCACTGGTTGAAATTTAATCTGTAAGAACAGTGACAGAAAATCAAATCAAAGTGCTGACGTCAGAGTGATGCTGGAGCGGCAGCGAAAGCGTTGCTTGTGCCTTATGCAGCACACAGAGGCAGCTCAAATGAACTCAGAGAAAATTGTGATGAGCTTGTTGGGATCCCAACTGCAAAATACAGCTCAGCCAATTTGAGTTATACCAAGTAACTCACTTGTCTTAGTGCAGTTGCTTGTGGGTGACAACAGACTATCTCTTCAGAGAATCTGACCCAAACTCAGCCTTACACAGAACAGAAAATACACTTGTGAAGACACCTGGGTAGAGTTTGCTCAGCAAAGAGTGCCACAGAATGTGAGTCAGCAATGCACCACAAAGCTCAGTAGCTTGTGGCACTGCTGATGGAGTTTTTATTGTGATTAGGTCCTACATTGAGGTCAGTAGTAATAACATTCCCATCCCCATCTCATGGGGAAACTTGGTGGTTTCACCATAGCTTTCTCTGGGCTGGGGAGGGCCCACACTACTGCAGGCTATTAAACCAGCTCTTGTGGTTTTCACAGTTACCAGAGGGAGAGCTGAGGAAGGAAGGGATGCCCTCAGCTGTGGTAGTGGTACTGGGTATGTGGGTCAGCCTGTTGGCTCAGGAAGGCTTATTCTGGTGCTTTATACCCCTCTGGTCTTGTCCTCTTCACTGATTTTTTTGAGGGAATTCAGTCCCAGGCAGCTGAGCTGAGGATACAGAATTTCTCCAGATGGCACAGTCTTGCCATTACAGCTCTGTGTCTCTGGCCTTCCCCGCCTCCACTGTAGGCAGGAAAGGGAGCAATAGTCAGCATTGTTTTTTGTGCCAGCTATGATTAGTTGGCATAAAGAGCACTTAAGTAAGTTGACACAGCCTTTGAGTTGCTTGGTTTGCTAAAAAAAGGAAAGGAAAAAAAAATCCCTGGACTACTACAGGGTGTCTTTGCTGTCTGAAGTCTCATCTGCACCAGTAAAAACCAGGGACGAGGTCAGTTGCAGAAACTTTGTCATCCAGATATTTATTTAATTTTTATTTAAAAAAAAAGTCTAGGAGAGCAACAAGTTTTTAAAAAAATAGTTAAATCCCAAATTCATGCAGATTTCCTGTTTTGCTTCTTTAACAAAACCTCAAAACCACTTTGAACAACTTTCCCACCTCAGCTGAGGGTGGAGTTGTGTACGCCCTACACGTGGCCTCCAGAAATGCACCCAGGGAGAGCAGCACACCTCCTCTGGCACGGTGGGGCTGGGTTTACTGCTCACAGGGCAGCCAATATCTGTGCCTGTGCTTGGCTGCCCACAGGAGCTCCTGACTCAGCCAGTTACGCTGGAAAATTTTAACTTTCCTATTTCCAGCAGAGCAGACAAAACAGTGGGGATGTGTCAGGCAAAAGCTGGAAGCAGTTGATAAAGGGATGCCTCTCCAAGATACTAGGCAGATATCAGCTGCTGTCAGTGCACTGCTGTAATTTCATTGATTTGATCTGCTGAGACAACATCTCGGTAAATAAGAAGAGCAGGGAAATATATTGCGCTGAAATTAATGGTTTGCTGCCTGATCTCCTCTTAAATGAATTCATTGCAATCTGAAGCAATGTGTGTGTTTTGCAAACCCAGCATTCCTTGGCTCCTACACTGCATCATGACATTACTTTAGGCGGTGAGGAAGATCTTATTTGTGATATAGTAGTGCAGCCTGGGAACTCTGGATGGAGTTATGGCATTTGGGTGTGTAATTCTAAGTAACAATAAGCAGTGCTTAACATTTCCTCCCACATGAGAAGCGCACCCATTAAAAGTTTAGCCAAGTCAGCTGTGCAAGTTCTTGCACAAAAAGACAAACTGCTAAAGAGCTAATAGGAGCCACTCTTATGTTAAAGAGTGGGTAGAGCATGCATTAACCCAAATTCTCCTTCTCTGCTGCTAATCAGTGAAGACTCTTGCTGAGATCAAAGAAACCCCTAGCAGGTAAAAATGGTAATAAATCAGGCTAAAGCCCAGGTTCAGAACTCATGAGTCGTTTTCTCAGCTCTGTTCCTGAGATACTGCATAGCTTGAAGAAGTCAGTGAATGTGATTTAGACCATTCATGAGTCAACTTAAGTCCCTGTGAGAATGAACTAGAAGTGTCTAAGTCCCAGGGAATGGCTCAGTCTGTTTCATCTGAAGAGGAACCTACCTCCCAGAGAGACTGAGTGTTACATGTAAATCTGGACAGTGTGTTTTAGACCTGAGAGGAACTTAAACTCAAAAGCATATGGTTTTGTTTGTGTTCAGTGACTGACAGCCTGTGACATCTATCATGACTCACAAAGTGGATAAGAGACTGCTAATATCTCATAAGGTGTGGAAAAGAGCCCACCTCATTAAGCCACGGTTTGACCAAACTTTCAGGTGGTATCGAGCTAGCACAAAACACTCTAGCAAGAGAAATTTGGAGCATGTTCATACTCTTTATGTGGTCCAAAGCAGAAAGACAGTCTGTGTCTCTGAACTGCTTGATGCAGGGTGGTTTGTTTTCACACAGCTAAGAGCTCCTAGCAGCTGGAGCTGGCAGATCCACACTGCACAACACTTGGTCCTGATCTCCACTGGACAACATCTCCCTGTAGACCTGGTGCAAAATTCTAAGTATTTCTGGGTTTTTAGGTTTGGGGGTTTGTGTTTTGTTTGTTTGTTTCCTAGTACAGATGCCAAAATGTTTCTTTTTTTTCTGCAGCCATGTGCTTCCTGTGTGCTCTGGGGAGTGACAGGAGGGTTACTGGGGTTTGAGGCTTGAGTGTAGCACTGCAATATTGCACCAGGTAAAGAGACAAAGCTGTGTGGAGCTTGTCCAGGCTGTGCCTGGAACAGAACCTGCAGCACACAGGTCAGCTTTGCCATGCCCAGCTTTCCTCTCAGATGGAAAAAATCCTCCCTAATGGCCAGCTAATAACTGCAGAGTGTGGAGGGCCTGGGTACCAGGATACAGGAGACATGCCAGACGTGTCAGTCTGGCAGTGTGGAGGCACCAGGCATTCCTAAGTGGCAGCTAAGTCTGGGTCACAGGGAAGGCCTGTTCCCCTGCTAACTCAATTCATGCCATTTATCTGGTAGAGATCTGCAATAGAAACTTTACAAGCAAAAGACCTCCCTGTTTACTGGGTTGATCTCTCTAGTTTCTGCATCCTGCACTGCTGTTTGTTGAGTGGTTGACCTTAGTGCCTCCACTCCAGCTTTACCTGTCTCCTGGAATAGCTGGGGCAATGGGAAGTGCTGGGGCCAGACCCCCTTGGTCTGGACAGCCCAGATCTCTACGTTTCTATTTTCAGTATAAGTGCTCAAATCATTCCTATCTTGTGCTTCCTCCCACTTATCCCACAACCCAGGTGCTTGCCCTTCAGAGGGGAATTTATATTTTGATTCCCACATAAGCAGGTTTGCTCACTGTTGAGCCTTGAATAAAGCAATTACCCAGCCACACTTGTGAGAATAATACTTCCTAGTGCTTATGCTTGGAGTGGCTGCATGTAACCACATTAAATCATCCCATGAAGGGCCTACAGCTCTCTGTTCTGTTGATGGAGAAACGTGTGAACATCACTTGGGTCCTACTTCAGAGGCATCTGTCACTGCCTTGCCAGTGTGGTTTGCATAGGCACCTGCCCTAAGAGATCTGAGTCATCCTGCTGGAGCCAAGCACCTCTTTTATTTTAGATGTTGCAATGAATAAATTGAGTGCCTAAAGCAGACAGTCTCAGCGTGGCCTCCAGGGTCTCCACGTTCACTGGCTGATAGAATGAGATAAAAGCCCTTGCCCAACTCATAGAGCTGTGGCAAGGTTTTAATTAATTAATGCTGGTAAGGCTTTGAAACACAGGCAATGAAGTGGGGTTTACAAACCAAGTGTACTGTTATGGCTTGATGGCACTTTCTACTTCACTTTCACACCCTACCTGAGCAGAGCACAGGGCGGCTGCATCCTCTGATTCATCATGAATCATGAAGCAGGATACTTAAAATGTGGATGGTATTGATGTATTCACACTAGTTAAAATATTACAGGGAAGAGGGATTAATTCTCACTCCAAGGATGCTGTCCAAAGTGCTGGCAGCTCTCTCCTTTTTATTAACTCTCGGTATTAAACCATCTCTAGTGGAGTCCTCAGTCAGCTCATACTCAATGTTTAAGCAAGATGTGCCAGCTGGAGGTGTGAGACTCCTACTAGGATTTGCAGAGGACCTAATTACTCCCCAGTGACAGTATTGGCTAGCACAGGTTCTCATTCTCAGCACTGTAGTCCCCCAGGTAGCTTTTGGTCTTCCATTTCTCTGGCATGATTGATGTTAATTATAGCCATGCAGTTGCAACAGTGGCAAGACACCCAGGAGAAGCTGATATCCCTGAAGTCCTCCTTGTGCTTAGCATCAGATTAGCACACAAAACTCCTTGGGCTAAGTCCCTTGGCAGGTCACACTGTTTCATCAAATTACAAAGTACCTCATTAGGTTCCCAGTCATATTCCACCTATATGTAAATTCTTAACGAAAAAACATTATAAACTTACTCACCAAGCACTCTGCCTCCACTGCTATATGAAACAAAGGTAAAGGCTACACGGTAAAGACAGGAGGGTGAGCATCTGCAACTAAACTGTGTAACTGCAGGTGATGTCACTGAACACCCAGGGGATGCTGTCACTCCACTGTCATCAGGAAGAAATGGCCTCAGGAGGAGGTGGCTGAAGGGCCATCCAGATGGCTGGAGTGATCCTACCAGTAGATCTCCCGCACCAAGGACACCTCTTTTCTTGTGTGTAACATGGTTTTCACAGATTTTTTTGCTCCTGACAGTGTGTGAGAGGAATCCCAGCATTGCTGGCTGGCCCTCGTGCATTTGTCCTGGCAAAGTTCTGTCCACCAAACCTGACCCAATAAAAGTCCCTTTTGTAATGACCCTTCACACGGAGGGGTACTCATTTTTCCAACATCTTTTTGTAACTAGAAAGCCTTGTACTTGCTGTAATTATCCCAGAGAAGCTGTGCCTGCCTCTGGATCCCTGGAAATGTCCAAGACTGGGTTGAACAGGGCTTGGAGCAGCCTGGGACACAGTGGAAGGTGTCCCTGGCATGGCAGGGGGTGGCACTGGATGGTCTTTAAGGTCCGTTCCAACCAAAGTCACTCTATGACTCTGTGATTATCATCCTTTTGTCTTATGGCATTCTCAAAGTAGAATTTAAATTTGCCCCCGGGGCAGTGCCTAATTCAGGGAATAAGAGATGTTCTAAAAACCAAGTGAAATTTAAAACTCTCTCAGCTAAAATGACCACTTTTAGTCCAGTTCAGACAGGAGTGAATGTCACAAGAGTGCATCTCCCAGATGAGAATTTACAAGCCAGTGGAGTTTGTGCTCTTGTTACCTATGCTATTAAATATTCTGCCTAATTTGTAGGTAGGTGCTTTTCAGCAGTAAATCTCAGACTAGTTTTACAAGAGAGGTCAGTATCTTTCCCCTCATTTCACAGGTGGATAAACCAAGGTGCAGAGAGGTCTAATGCCAGAAGTTTGGTGTCAGAGAGAGGAACAGCTAATTGCAACAGACTTAAATGCATCATTGTCCATGAATGTCATCATTCTTACTTATAAGAATTCTTATTGCACCATCAACCAAATTGCTGTGCAGGCATACAAAGACAGGAATAGAGCAGGACTCACCTCTTCCCTACAGATAAGGATGTGCTCTCCAGAGATTTTTTTTTCCCCCACAGAAATGATGAATGACTTAAAGAAGAGCAGGTGCCATTTCTCCACCTGGGTGATTATGCCCAGAGGCAATAGAAGTAATTTTTAGGAAATGGCTCTCCCCCTATTTACATCAAGCTAGTAGCAATACTTATTTTAACACAATTGCCAAGAGACTTTATTTTTAGATCTCATCCACATCATATCATTCTGAAATTCTTGCTTTGCTCAAAAAAAGTGAAGACATTTCAATGGGAACATGAAATTCACTGGAAGAATTATTGCTGCCTCACAAATATATATTGATAGCCTAAGAAGACAGTGATCCTTTCCTGTAATGAAAAATGCTTCAAATCTATAAAGCATCCCTAGTACTTTACTTTAAAAGACAAAATCACAAGTTGGGTTACCTTTCAGTAGGAAGTTTATAGGATTTCTAGCTCTTAAGGGACTCCTTTGGGAGTCTTATTTCATCCGAATGATATTGTTCTCTTGATGGCTATCACATTCCTATAGGAAAATTTGTCAGTGGGGCATAATATTGGTTTAAAAGATCCCAGAAAACAATACAAAATTGAATAGAAAAAAAAAAAAAAGAAGAAGAAAGGAAATGAAGGCAGAAGATGCAGTTGATGAAATTCACACAAATAAGAAAAATCCAGTTGCCATGAGGAGTGGTCAGCCACATGCATTTCTATATGTCATCTTGGTGTGCTACACTTTTCTATTTTATTTAATTACCATCTTTCAGATGAACTTAATAATTGCTGTACTGCATTTGCCTCATCTGATATTCCATCCAAAGAATATGGAAGAAAAGATATGTAAAAATAAAAAAATGACATGATGTGTCCATGGAAGGTATCTTTTCCTTCTTCCACTGAATAACAGATTGTTTTTTGTCCTTGTGAATCACTTTTTATATCCCTTTTGTTTTTCTCCCAGCATAATAATAAATACTCTTGCTACCTACACTTTGGAAGCTCGTGGGGTATTTTCTGTCTTTATAATACTTTTGCAAAATCCTTCCCCAGGAAGCAGAAGTTGAAATGTTACCATTTTTTTAAGAACAAAAAACATTAAAGAAGAGAGTCCTCATGGAAACCAACTTGAGAGTTATAGAAATGATTCATGAAGTATGAGGCTTAGCAGAGAAAAACCGTGAGCAGGGCTGAGATTTTAATAAGGATGCATCTTCATTTATACTCAGTTAAACCTTGAGAAAAGTACCTTTATATTTCCTGAATGCCTTCAGCGCTTGGTGTTGCCAAAGGAGATGAAGTTTACAAACAAAATTTATTTAAAAATGGGCAGCCATATCTCAGGAAGAGAGTGACAATTGTGTAGTGGTGTTCTTAAGTCCCACACACATTTTAGGGTTTAGAAGACTATGCCTAGCACTACAACAGATATCTGGAATTGCTGTGTTGGGGTTTTTTTGCTTCCCTAATTTATGTTGTTCTAACTAAGATTATATATATATATTTATACTGAAGAAATAGTTTTTCCGGACTGACTGCCAAGAAACCCAGAAGAATAATCTACTTTTTTCTCATCAAGAAGCAATATTTTTCAGGCTAAGGAATGACATCCCTTGGGATTTCATATGCTGCTGCTTTTTTGTTTTGTTTTGTTTTTTGTCTTTTTGGCAGAGCTGTTTTATTGCACAATGATAACATATTTATTGGGACTTTTAATTTGCAGCCTTAGAACAGGCCTTTGGTGGCTAGGGGAAGTCATGACCGTGAACAAGATTGCTCTCTGAGAAACAATATCCCATTTTTAACCATAACATCTGGCCAGAATTTGAATGATATCTTGAAGCTCTATCATGAAGAGATTTATGGATCACCTACTAAAGACCAGCACTAAGGTGGTTTTGATAGTTTACAAATCCAGAAGAAATCCTGTTGGACAAGCTTGTGATGGCAATAGTGTCATAAATCTTAATTTCAAATTTCATCAGTTGATATTTTTGGAGACCAAGACACCCTTCCCTTAGCCATGCTACCAGGTTTGAACACATGAATTAACAACACACCATTGACTCCACTTGATTTTCAATTGTCTGTTGATTTTGTCAGTGGAACCGCACTCCTTACTTCAGTGCCCATTTATCCTACACCCTTTCCTCTGAACTAGTAAACTGTTTGGTTTAAAAGGAGAAGAAACCAGGACATGTCTACATGTTACAGTCTCATTCTTCATGAGAATTTTTCGGTGTCACAAAAAGCAATGTGTATCCACAGAGCTTTACACAACCCAATTAATGACCAGTTGACACTGTGCCTCTAATTGTCCGCAACTGGACGCAAAAAATGCTGCCTATGAGCCAAAGCTGATTAATGCTCTTCGTTGATGCATTTCATTTTTTTTTTTTTTTTTAAAGGAGCTGAGGGAGAGCCACAAAAGCCTTGAACTTTCACAAGGACTGCCTCTGCTTTAGGGGAATTTTGATCTTGCCTGCTGTTTTGTTTGTTTAAAAAAATGGTGATGTGTAATCTTCAGGAACGTACCTCATCATCCAACCCACAAACTGTTGGCAAAATAATAAACCTACACAGAATGTACTGTTAGATCCTTTTTTTTTTTTTTTAACTTCTTCCTTTCAGGGGTGTAAATCACAGCTTTTTGCTTTTGCAAAATAAAGTATAGGCTTTGCACTGGGTAGTTGGCACTGGCTTTTTTCTGGCCAAATGTTCCTTGCTGGCTCTGAAGCAACTGTGGACATTGAGTTGGCTATAGCTTGTCTTTGTACTCATTTGCAAAAATTCAGTCTTCAGAGGCCTCCAAAAAATAATACAGAGTTTATTTATCAAATTGCTATTTAACTCTCTTGTGTGCTGAATTGCAAGTGGTAATTTGACTTCAGTTTTCAGTTTTTTCAATTTGTCTGGCTGAGTTTCATGCACTGTTTACCTCTTCTAGTTTACATAAATGGTATCATCCTGCCATTTAGGTCCAAAAAGTCTGTGCCTTTCTGATTATCTTACACAGTCTGGAGAAGATCCTAAAAATCAAACAGTCCTTTCACTAGATGGTTGCAAAACTAAGTTTCAAATAACACGACTATTATTTGCTAAATATACATTATATTTCCAGAAGTCTTCTCAGCTATGGATTTGTCTTTATGTCTCTTTAATGTAGTAGAGAAACAGGGCTATTGCTGCATCTTTCACTGTTAAGTTGCCCACTATGTATTTCTAAATAATTTTGAACAGAATACTAAATTCTAAATAGTATGGAATGGGAGTGCACCCATGGTCTCTCTCCTTCGACCAGTTTCTGGTTTTGTCTGTCAAACACAATTTTAAGTTTTAATCAGCTGGATGTTCAGCAAGAAATAAGTGATGGTTATTGATGTGTAAGACATTGCAGGTCTTGTGTTAATCTTGGACTTTTCCCTATAGCATCCTTGAACTGCTTTCTTCTGCAGGGCTTCCCTTCCATTGATGCGATGCCATCTTTGGTACTCTAACAAAAGGCTGTATAAATGTTTGGAACCCAAAACAGATGTTTTTGGGCAGTTTTCATTCAGTTTGCCAAGTTCAGGCATAAAACAAGATCCTGACCACTTGTGGTTACTGTAGATGGGATGATTTTTTCAAAGGAAGAGTAAGCGTGCTGGGCTCAATGACTTCCTGTCTTCTGGCATCCTACCACATGTCTTCTTTACTATACCATAATGTTTCCCAAGTTTGCTTTTGTTTCATTCTCATAATTGGCTTTGTATATCCACTGACTGATCTGATTTTCCTATCAAGACAAGGCTGTTCACTCCAGATTTTCACTAGTGTAACTGAGAGGAAAATTTGGTCCGTATGCTCTGTAATAAGATATATCATCACTGTCAATATTTTTCTTCTTCCCATCACTCCCCTGCCATATGGCAACTTCACAGGAAAGAAGTGAACTGCATATGTTCTAAGTAGAACTTCTTCATTCCCTGCAAAGTAGAGGTTGGTTTTAATATCATTCAGATTAAAAAATGGAGGAAGCCCATTATCCTTTAGCATGGGATTTTCACCAAATTCTAGCCACAAAAAAGCCAGCCAACCTGTGGAAACTTGTGATCTGAGCTCCTCCTACAGTCACGGGAGGGAGGAAGAAACTTTGAGAGGGTGACTCATCACTTAAGAGTTGGAGGAAAATTTTATTTCCATGAACACAAGTGCAAATCTCTTCAGTACCCACTGGTCTTAATGGTGTTAAACTGATGAATTGAGTTGCAGACCCACAGATTTACCTGTCTGTGCTGGTGACTGCAAAGGGGACAGGAGGTGATTGTCCTGAGCTGTTGTTGGCCTGTCTCAGGTGTGTTTTGGCTTGTGGCTGGCAACTCTCTCCAAATCACACCCGAGAATGACTCAGTGGGCAGCGAGAGCCAGGGATGGTTCTCAGTCAGCAAGACACAGATGAGGTGATCATGCTTCAGGTAGGAATTTTAATCCTAGTAAAACAAGCCATTCCATTTGTTTTCAGGGGCAGTGTGTGCTGGCCCATTTTATTTACTAATGGCCCAAGAGGTGTAGGCAGTGAAAAAAACAAACCAAAAAACATACAGGGAAATGAAAGATGAACCTGAAAGTTTCTTATTGCCTGACACTGGGGCTTGTGTGCAAGTAGCAGCCCAAGAGAAAGGACCCACTGTTAGTGAGTCTTTTCTTATTTTAAAATTTCAAAAGTTCTTCTTGGTGTTGTTGCTAGAAAGTGACTGACAGTGACTGTGGAAAATAGTATTTGTAAAGAAAGACTTCCAGATCCCACTAAATTGCTTTCTGAAAACAGTCACCTCCTGGTCCGCCTTTGAAGCTGCCACTTGGAAACTGATGTCCAGAGGGTCTGCATCCAGGGAAACACCCAGTGTCACACAAGTGTTTCTGAAGACTTTCTGAGATCTGCCTGCTGGATTTTAAGACTTGGGACAACTTTGCCTTAAGCCCTCCCACTGTTCACCACAGAGAGCCCAGATGGAGCCACAAGCAGTGCAAAAGGTTTCAGCCACTTTCAACCCCTGCTCTGATACCCAGGGACCATGAGATAAATTCAGATGAATAGCCCTAAGTTTCTTCCAGGGAGTGTGTGGGCATTGCAGACCTTTTACTGCCAGGCTACTCATTTTTCTGCACTGATAGTTTCCATGCTAGCTGACTGACCAATCTCCCTGATGTGTCGCATCAGTTTTCTTATTAAATATGAAAATAATGAATGTTAGGAATGAGCCTCGAAAGCTCCTCGTCTCCCAGTCTGGGTCTTGGTGCCAAGTGTCTGGCTGGCATCGTCTCCAGGGTTCTGCAAACAACATCTGCATGAGTGTGCAGGCTGTGTCTCTGGTAAAGTTAGGGTAAGTGACTGCCATGATCTGCTGAGCAGTGCTGAGCAGGGCTGCTCTGCCAGGGGGAGGGTTTGCAGCCTGTGGGATACACAGCCAGGCTGTGCCTTTCCCAGGAGAGAAGAAGGGTGCCATCATGTGCAGGAGTGACCCTGGGAAGATTTCCCTTTCCTCACCAGGATTTCTTTGGCCCACAGCGTGCTAATGGCACATCTCTGCTGATGTGATCGCTGCTGTGATGAGCAGAAAGTGGCTGATCTGGGGGCACTGACCCAGCCCAGCAGCTGCCTTGTGGGATGACCTGGAGAGGGACAATGTACTGGAGTTGGGGGATTCTGGAGGATGCACAGGAGGCCCCAACTCCTGACTGACAGCACACCTTGCTGCTGATCTGCTCAGCATCTGACAAGTCCAGTAACACCCGTGCTAGTGAGAGAAAGGTGCAAGATGCTCCTGCTGCAGCCATGAATGTGATGTGATGCTGTACAGGAAGGCAGTGCAGGCACTAAACTGGAGCCCTGTGACTCAAGTGCCGCCAGTTCTCTGGAGCATCATGTCACTGCCTAGGAGGAAAAACTTGAGCTGTATAGGGAATTGCACTTTGCTCCCTCCCTCCTGGAAACAAGAATATGATATCAGCCATTTTAGCAGAGGCCAGATCCACTTTCCTGCACCCCAGTTTAGTGCAGGCAATATAAAATAAATATTTTAAAGCAGCACATGACTGTTTAATTTTATAAAAAGGCTGAGGTTTTTTGTTTCTCATGCTAACACTTGCTTAAGTTAATTTTTTTAATGACTCTCAAAACCAGTGCAAAACCAGGCTGCTTCTAGACAGGTACTAGGACTATCCTTGTTTGTTGTTTATGTTAACCTTGGGCTAAAGGTTGGCTCTTTTCCAATATCTGAAACTTTCCAAAGAAAACAGTCAGCAATGTGCAAATAACTAAACCATGCACCCAAAAATGACTGAAATATCATGTGATGGGTCAAACTTTAGTTGGGTTAAGTCAGGCATTTAGAGTAATCCTTCCTTACCCCTCTTAAATATCACGTAGGTAAGTCGTGACAGCTCACTCAATGCCAGGAAAAGCTTGCATTATCCTCAAGGATGAATCCAGGACCTCAGGAAGCTACCAAGTCAAATGAAAAACAGAGACAACAGGCGATGGCTTAGCAGCTTAAGCCATATGCCACAGATCAGTCTAGCCATAATTTCAAATGCCAGAAGGATCATTACCAAGCTAATGCAGATCTATTGAGTGCTTGGCTATTTACTACAGGCTGAACAAGTCCTCTGAGTTAAATCCTGAGAAATTAGATCCTTTGGGGGTTTAATGGCTATTAAGGATCACAGGATATTTTCATAAGGGGCGGAGTTTTTCAATCTTATGCCACTAACCAAATTAGCCCTTTCATCCCACAAATATACTTGCAGTTCCTTATTGCAAAAGGAAGATGGGAGAGGAACAGAGATTGAAACTCCAGTGATGTGCTCTGTCTCACGAGAGCTGTGCTCCTGTCATCACTGCAACTCAAAGGCACTGTGGATTTTTGCAATGAAGTCCTCAGAATGTTGTTCCTGGATTTCCTCTACCAGTGGCTGGGCTACACCCTGAATTCTTGTTCTGCATTTAGGACTAAACACAGGTCATGTCTTGAAAATTCAATTCTGTATGTGTCCCCAGCACTTGGCATCCCACGCTGACCTGGCCTCTAGCTCTCATGGGAGTTTTGCCAACCAGGGACAACTTGTGAGCATTGTTTGTATTGTTATCATTAGCCCACAAGAACAAGGGCTGGTCAGGAATCAAAGCCATCTGTAATTTAATTATAAAACAAAAGATAAAGGGCAAAAGTTGGTGCAGGAGCAATGGAACTGTATTGATGAGTTTGACAGGAAGGGCACTGGTGTGTCTGAAAGATTTTGTAGGTTCCACTGCAGGAACAGAGCCCTACAAGGCAAGCAGGGGGGTAACTCCATGGGTGATTAGAGGAAACCTCACTGGAGTGCAGAAAATGCCATGGTAGATAGTGCAGAAGTGTTTAATTTGAGAATTATTGGAAGGCTGATGGAAAACAGTGTGATGCATTAATGACAGACAGCCACTATTTGCACAGAGGATGAGGGATGTCACCCTGCTGAAGCTGAGAGAGTTGGGCTTGTTCAGCCTGGAAAAGAGGTGGCTTTGGGGTCACCTGGTTGTGGCCTTCCAGTACCTGAAGCCTGCAATAAAGATGGACAGAGACTATTTACAGGGGTCTGGAATGAGAGGACAGGAGGCAATGGCTTCAAATTGACACAGGGTAGGGTTGGAGTAGATGTTAGAAAGAAATTCTTAACTCTGAGAGTGGCACAGGCTGCCCAGGGAAGCTGTGGCTGCCCCATTCCTGGAAATGTCCAGGTTGGATGGGGCTTGGAGCACCCTGGGATAAGTGGAAGGTGTCCCTGCCTGTGGCAGGGGTTGGGTCTAGATGATATTTAAGGTCCTTTCCAAAACAAACCATTCCATCATTCTGTGATTCTCTGATTCTTTGATGGGATGCAAATGTGAAGAGGAGGAATGGCATTCAGCTCCAGACCTGGACCCATGGATATGGGCAATCTGGGAGGAGCACAGAGAGAAAGCCAGGATAATAATGAGGGTATGACTGTGCTTACCACAGTGTGGATGCTTCACTTCTGAAAGGCTGCAGACCAAGGCTGCCTGCTATTGTATATTCACAGACAAATCTCTTGGCTTGATGCAAATATGCTCAGTGAAATATGGCCCTTACCCTTAAAATCTGAGCATCCCTGCTCTATGACTTATTGCTGTCTCTATTTCCATCTGTCAAGGGTAGTCCTTCAGCATTTCCAGTGGCTGAGAGCTGCTGATGCTGGGAGGCAGCCCTGGTCCAGGCCAGAGTTCTTCAACATCCTTCTATGAAGCTCTGGCAAGATTCAGAGATGCTACATGCCTTTCCCAAACTTGGATTATATCTAGCAGTAGGAGCCAGATCTCCTAAATCACTGTTCTTTAGAAATCAACTGATAACATTCTTATGGCTTTGTTTTAATGATCTGTTATTTAAAATGGAATGATGTTGGAAAATTGTCAGAATACTTAAAAACAGCCAGTGAAGTTACATTTAATGGATCATATATTTTTAATTCATTTTCTATTTTAGATTTTTATTGAGACAGCTCACCCAGTAAAGAAAAACTGAATTTTGCCTTTCTCTTTCAGCTTAAACTTGTGGTGAGGAACACAATGTTTAAATTCTTAGTTTGGAATAACTCTGCCTGAACAAATAATAAAACAGAAGAACAGATTTATCTGTCAGATAAAGACCTTGGAGCATTTTGTGAAGAATATTTGAAAGATCAAAACATTACAGGTTTCTCACCAACGCTGGGAATTGAAAAGTAAACAGAATTACCTAGAGATCTAACTGAAAGAAAATAAATTCTAAGGAAAAAAAAATCCTCCTAAATACATTGTTCTCTCTCCAGTGTTATATTAAACCAAAAATTACACTGGTGCTGAACAAGTAATTTATACCAGTGCAAAACCAAATAGTTTCACAAAGATGAAGGAGAGCTTTTATTTTAAGGTGCCATTACCAGCAAAAGGCTTCAGAGCATTTTCCATTTTTAATTACTTCGGCAGCATGCGGAGCAACAAAACACAAGTTTGAACTATCTTGCATGGATTCTGAAATGTCAAAACCTGGTAACTGAGATAATAGATGGTGCCTACATGGCTGAAAAGCCTAAGGAAGCAATCCTTTATTCCAGAGATTTCAGATTAAATCCCATCCCGCTTGATACTCAGTGAAAATTGCAATGTAATGGATTTTCAGCCTGAAATGGGCTGGTTTGCAATGAAGATCCTCTTGGAGATACAACCAAAGATTTGAATCAACATGACAGTTTCCTGTCCTTATGGGGCAGACTAGATGACTGGTTAAGATTAGATATATAACTTTTGGGTGGCTGGAATATGAGATAAATCCCACCCTCCCTTGCCTCTTTCTTCATCTCCTGCCCTGAGCCCCATCCATCTTTACCCAGTGCAGAAATACTCTTTAGGCTCAGTTGGCAGAGAAGTGGAGGGGAACTTCCTCTGTGTTAATAAAACATCAGTTGATGCTGAATGCTTGTTTGAATTTGATCTTCTCCTTCAGCCACCCCACAAGCCTTTAATCCCCACTGGTTTTTTTATGTTTTTCCTTGTCTAGGGAAACCCACACTGGGCTTGGACTTCCCATGGGTTGATTCCTCAGGTGTTCCCGCCTGGAGAAAAAATAGTTTTCAGGACTAGGTTAAATTATGATGATGTGGGAGAGTAGCTTAGGATCATGGGGTTTCTTTGATCATTCACATTAGCTGTACTGGCTTTTCAGGACTTGTCCAGCAAATAGGTGCATTTTAACAGATAGGAAGGCAAAATATTGTGTTAATCTCATGCTCTGGCATGTCTTAACCAGCAAATTAGCTGGAATTTGGTGTTTCCATTACTCAGCAGTTGAGACTTTCTCCATTTGCTGCAATATGGGTGGGAAACTAAGCTTTAAATAATGAGAGGCTATGAATCAAGACCCCTTAGCACACAAATATAACCTGTCTTGATGCTCCCCCATGGGAGAAGAGGTCAAGCAATATTTTGCTGCTGGGGAAGGCGGAGACAAAGCTTCTGTGGGAGGATCAGACCCATCTTCCCTTGATCCAGCATGCTTATACAGCTGGGCTTGCACAATCTCTGCAGCCTCCCAAGTGAATTTCAGCCTTGCACTCACTTTAGAGCCATCTATTACTCCCCACTGTGTATGTTCCTACCTAAAAATCCATAACTGGTCTTGCATCGAATCAATGCTCCCAGTCAACTTGTATCTAAACAAATTGAATGAAGCTGAGAGCTCTGTAGATCCTCTTATTTATCCCATGACAAGCAGAGAGACTCCCAGTTCTTCTGCTCCTGACAACTTTGTCAATAAAATCTGCAGATTGCACAATATAAAGTTGCTTTATAATTCATCTCCTTGACAATAACAGAACCTTTGAACAGGAATGCTTTATGTGGTTATCACAAGAACAGTGCTCAAATAGAGGCTGCGTCAGTAAAATGCAAAAATATCTTTTTTCTCCTCTTGTGCCGTCACATTTCAAGCAATTTTTTTGATGTAGGGGAGAAAAGATCAGATTTTATTTCACAGAAGAGTTTCCATTTGACTGGCAATTATATCATAAGTAGCAATCATAGGCCTTATTAGATCATATATTCCACTCGGCTTCCATTACAAGATTGTTTTTCAGACCTGAGCTCTAATTTCATTATTTCAAAAGGACAAAATATCAGACTTACAGAAAATAATGTAATTGCTGCAGTAGTTCCCTTCAAAGGACATTTCTAGGCAGTACCCACAAAGCTGCTGTCAAATAAACTGCAAGTGGAAATATGGCAAGTGGATTTCTGTTTGAATGAGTTTGAGCTGATATCAGCTCACCTATCTGCCCTAATTCATGAAGATGTAGTAGGAGATGTTTTAAAAGTTATGCTGTTTTACTCTGTTGTATAAATACTCAGCCATGTTTTAAAGTAAAAGATAGGATTTTCAAAGCCAAGTGGAACATTACTTTTGAAGTTTCATTCATTTTAGCAGAAAGGTGTATGTCAAAATCCTGGCCTTAGGATTCAGGTGGGTAGATTGCACGTTCAAGCAGTGATCTGAATTTAATCTAAAATTAGATTCACATTCTTAGTGTTCTATTTGTTTGTCTCTGAGAAGAATTCAATTGATTGTTTTGTTTCAAATTCGAATTTTAAGTCTTATCTTGAGAATAATTGAAACAAAACTGACTCTGAAGGAACCAAGACAATTTTAGGTAACAGGACAGAGTCCTCCATCTCCAGTTAAACATTTGGCTAAAGGTTCAGGAAGATGAAAAAATGCCTGGGAGTTAATGGTGGTGACACTGATACAGTGGCATGATAGCTTGCATGTCAGTGCTCTTCAGGCAAGGACACGATGAGGTTTTACCAAAAATAAACTAAGAGAAATAACATTTCCTCATTTTACAGATATGTGAGGAATGCTTAGAAGTGTCAGGTGACTTGACTGGCTTCTGTGTCTGCAAAAGATGGAAAAAAATATTTATTCACTTCCAATTTCTCTGGGTGTCTTTAAGTATATCTGCCTTAGTGGAGGGGCTGAGATTCATGGATTATTTGGACCCTGCCAGTGCAGCAGAGCCATTTGAACATGGTATAAAATATGCAGCAGAGCCATTGTGCCCTGGTGGGGTTTGTGTTTCAGTGGGACCAGTCTGTTCTTCCAATGTGTCATTATCCTTCTCAAGGAAGTTTCATTTTACTCTTGAATCAGCTCACATTGTTAATGTGCTCATCAGCCAACTCAGGATATACAGACAGCTGCAAGAAATCTAATTAACATTTGACTACAGAAGAAGAAATTGCAATCTACTGTACTATTTAATCTGTCAGTGAGGTCTGGATTAGAAATGGCTTCAGAATTTCCCTGTAGCTTTTCCCCTGTTTTAATATAACAGAATCATAGCTATTAGAGGTGGAGAAAAACCATTAATTTAGCTTGGCCATCAAACATTTCTGCTACTTTTACCCTTTGGATGACCCTAAGAAAATCTCTTCCTCTATGTTTGCATCCATCAAACACCTGCAGATTGTTATCCTCTGTATCTTTAGTCATCATTTACTTAGGCTGCAGTAATTAATGTAATATTTCCCAACAAATCCAAACTTCCATTGTTTTTCCAGTACTAATTTGTCCTTAGAAACCAAACAGCATTCCAGCATTATCTCCATCGTGGTACACAGTGCTCTTACCATCTAGAAGAAATATCTGTGTCTTATACTAAAATATATCTGCTATTTAGTTTAAGGTCATGATTAGCGTATTAGTGAAAGGAAGATTCAAAGACACTCCATGATTTTTTTCTTTTCCTGTGAGAGAAGAATAATGTAATTTCTGTGTGATAACTGTTCTCTGATGCATAGAAGATAGGACTAAAGTAGTATGAAGCACACAGTAGTTGAAAAGGAGAAGCTTTTTCAAATTAATCTGAATGTTTAGAGGATTTTTTTTTTCCTAAACAAAAAGAAACAACAAATTGTTTGGATCATAGAGAGTGACTGTGTTGACAGCAGACATATGAATGATACTGTTTTTACAGATGGACTGGTGAGAATCAAATTGAAGCTATTGATCTGTATTTGTGCAGGATCCTGCTAAACAGCAAGCTTTGAGGGCTTTGCCATTAGCAGCATAGGTCATTTTACCAACTTGGAAAGGCAACACTCTCTGTTTCTATCATACACACTCCACTGCTAGCGCAACAGAAGATGCCTAGACTTCAAAAATGTCAAGAGCCCTTCTGCAGAAATGGGGATAATCCTTCACAGATATAATTAAAAGCCTTTTCTCTTCCCTCAACAGGCACAGGCAGAAAAGATAAGTCTTCTGAGTCAATACGTCAGCAGTCTGGAAAAATTCTAAGTTAACTTTTTAACTTCAGTAGTCTTGCATCTTCTGCTTAGTGGAGACTGAGCAGAGACTGAAGAGAGTAGGATGTAAGTCCTACAGTGCAACAGTAAGTCCTCAGGTCTCAAATTGATTAGTGCCTTTGGAAGAGAGTAGAGAGAAGCACAAATCTTTCTTAAGCAGGGCAATTTTGGGTCTTCTCTCCCTAGAGCCTGTGTTCCAAGTTCTCATTAGTGCCCAATGTCCTTGGGAATCCGAGCTGGTGGAAGCAAGGAAAAAACTTATTTATCATGATGGTTGCTGGTGGGACTGGGACCACCACGACCTGGTCAGCTGGGAGCACATAATTGTAGCCACGGGCAGCAGTAGACTGCAGCAAGTGTGAAAAGAAATACTCAGACTCTCTCTCTCTGTCTCTCCTTATTTCTTTCTTTTCTTTGTTTCCTAAGTATATGATTCGTGAAATTAATTTGTTGTTACAGGAAAGATGGTTTTATCAGCTGAAACACATTTCTTTCTTGTTTGCTTTGATATTATCAGACCTAAGTAGAAGGATCACGTTCCAATATGACATCCATGGTCTGATGCTAGATAAGGGCAAAGTATTTGAACATTTGTAATCAGATTCCCCCATATGCAGAGTAACATTTCCCTTATCGAGGAATGGAAAAGTAATTGAGGCATCTGATTTCAAAACTTGCAAATATATCCCATCTGCCTCCAAGTCACTGGGAAAAAGAATGTGTTAACCTTAAACAAACTTTAGATCAAATTATTTCATCCCCATGCTTACATTCTATAACGTTCTCATCTAGGAATGCTGTAAGTTGCACTTAAGCAGCTTTTTCTTCATGTGTAGCTTATTCTTATTAAGTTCTGCTCTTTAAGTGAGGAAAAAAAAAGCCTACAGCTGTAACATCTCCTCATGTATTACAAAACAAAATCTATAGGAAATTAATTCATTTAGACAAAATAGAGGGAAATCCAAATTTATATATAGTTTTGTTAATGCAAAAAAAAAGTCATAAAATTTCAGTCTAGAAAAAATTAATTTCAGGAAGACAGCAAAAGTCTATTGTCATTACATTCCTAGTTCTTTGCTGTTGCAAACAGAGTTGCATTACCAGAAAGGTTGGCAAAACACAGAGGAGTACCTATCCTTACTTCTGAGTTTTTTCCACAATTCTGATGCTGGGACATGACCTTCTCCTGCCATCTGAGTTTAGCCATGGAAAAAGACAACTTTTACTGCTGATATTTGGCACAAACGACAGCAGTAGTGGAGTTGCCAATATAAAAATTTGCTGAAGCTCAGCACAGATTTAGCTGTTGCTGAAAATAATGCTAAATCTATATTAAAGAGTGGATATGAGAAGGTTTTCATAATTACTGTGTTCACATGTATTATTTAATGGCTGTGACTTAAAAATGGCCAGATTCTCGTTAATTAGTTTATCACCAGTGATTGGGTGTAATGGTGTTTTAAACAAAGTCTGTGTAATAGGCAGGCTTGAACATACAGACCTTAATGCAGTAAGAGTCTTTATCCTAGAGCAACTTATAGTATGAAATGGCCTTAAATTAGGGATAAAATAGATTTCAAGCCTTTTTAAACTGTAAAAGAGATATAATGAGGACATAATGTGGGTCAAAGTTGGTCCAAGAGCAGATAGAGATAGCCAAAACACTCTTTGTGGTTGTTTCAAATACCACAGGAGAGCTCTCAACAGCCATAAACAGTTTTTGATTGAGAACTGGATGGAGCTTGTATGAGACCACACTTCCACACATTTTACTGCAAATTGTTTTTAAAAAAAGCAAACAGCCTTTAACTACAGTGTACTGCAGAACTCCATTAGAATGCCTTTTTAGCAAGGTTATGAATTTTCAGTAATTGCTGTGGTAATCCATATTTAGCATCTGCAGGATTACTTTTAATCAGCTTTGAGGATATGATTTGACACCATTCTTTTTATGCCTCACCATTTTACTGGTTAGACTGTGAAAAAATTCCATCATTTGCTGACTTAATTTAAAGCCAATAACAGCAAAATTGAGGGTAAGAGGGAGGAGGGAGATTTGGTTACCAGCAAAAGATGAGGAAAATGGCCATGTGTTGTTCTTAAAAAAGCACTCATTGGATCAATAATTTTGGTAATAAAAAAAATACTTTTTTCTGCTGTAGGAATTTTCCTCCATAGATCTCAAGGCCTTTGTGCATTAAGAGTCAAGAACAGCATGCATTCTGCATATTTCTAAGTATTTTTATGTAGTTCTTAAAAGCATCACCTCTGCACATGTGTGTGTTGTATATATGATTTCATTGTGGCTGCCTTCCTCCAAAATTACTTTTAGCTTCTAATCATGTATTAGAACCAAATCAGGACATTCTTTGGCTGATGCTTTTATCAGAGATATTTTCTCCAGGGTATATATTGGGGGTTTGCCTAGACAATGGATATACAGAGGCTGCATGGTTTATTGGTGGGTCTGGCAGGGCTGGGTTAATGATTGGACACTCAGCCTTAGAAGGCCTTTCCAAACCTTAATGATTCTGTCATTCTGTGATCAGAGAGTTCCCAACCGAGTCATCCTTGTCTTGTGCCCTGTTGGGTGGGTTTCACTCTGTTCCCTCAGCAGTGGAAAGTTGCCAATGTGACATGGTCACAGCAGTGAAGTGAGTCCTCAAGGCTTGCTAAACACAAGGTCAACAAATTCCAGTTAAAACCAGGGAAAAATAGAGTACCTTCATGATGCTCGTTGGGGTTTTTTTTTTTGTTGTTTTTTTTTGGTTTTTTTTTTAAATCACAGCGTTTGATAAAATATAAGTAGTGCTTTAATCTATTTACAAATCTACCCAAGATAAATTGCTAAGCACAAATTCAAATGGCCCCCTCCAAGGCTCTCCTGCGTGTTTAGTGAAAAGATAATTGAGCTTAATGATTACAAGAAAAGTACTGGATGCAATATTGTCAGAAAAAATATCTCTCCTTCTCTTCAGCAAGGACAGTAAATCCATAACAGAGCAAACATCCACAGTGTTCAACAGCCAGCCTTCCTCGACCCTTACATCAAGGTCTGAGAAAGCAGTTCAAAGAATTAGTGCCTGTTTCATGCTGTTCTTGTAACAGGATCATCTCCACTAGCAACAGGAATGGCAATATTCTCATTTTACGGAGGCTGCTTTGTAGCCATTGGATGGGAACAACTTTATGATAACTGCAGCAGCCTGGGAGGGAGAATGTGACGCTAATTTTTGGCTTAAGGCATCTAGTCCAGAAAGATATCTGCGTGCAGTGCTCTGTGAATTGAAAATGTGTAAGTTTTGAGGCAGCCTCTGATTTTAGTTTGCAGTCTCTGATTTTTATTAATGTTGTCAGTCTGTCAATTGAAGAAGTACAAATGATTTGAAAGATACATATTCAAGGAGTTCCTCTATGTGACCTTATCTAAATTTCTTATAAGGTTTAGGAAATGTCCTCTAAATTTGAATGTCTCCTTTAATCCTCATTGTTCCTGAGGCTTTTTTTGTCCCCACCAGCCTATAAATGAAGAACACAGAGTGTTTTCCTCTTCTTAATGTTGGTAAATTGACTGAACAAAAGTTAACAGGTATAGGACTCCAGTGCCTCTCAGATTCTCCTGATAATAATGCAGCAGCCATTAATTTCACTCACAGCCAGACAATAAAAAGCCTTCTAACTTGGCAAAATCCATTGAGATAAATAAAATCTGGTTGTTCCGTAGCCAGACCTAAAAGAAAATTTAATGGGAATTTTTGAAACATGCTGGATCTCACCTGTGAGGCTGGAAAGGCAGGGAGCCCTGCTGCCACCTCCCATTGTGCCTGTGCCATGTTCTCCTGGAGGGAATACCGAGTCCTGCTGCCGCCCTGCACAGGACTTCCCCAGGAATCCCATCACCTGTGGAACCACGCCAAGGTCTAGAATTCTGTCAGGCTTGGGGCTGTGGCCACTCCCCTGGGAAGCCTGTGACTGTGCATAATCACCCTCTGGGTGAAAAAACCTTTTCCTTATACCCAGCCTAAACTCCCCTGACTCAGCTTCAAGCCATTCCCTTGGGTCCAGCCCCTGGTCATCAGAGGGGAGAATTTAGTGCTGCCCCTCATGAGGAAGCTGTAGGCAGCTACAAGTTCCTCTCCTCTCAGTTTTCCCTTCTCCAGGCTGAACAGAACAAGTGTCCTCAGCTGCTCCTTGTGTGGTTTCCCCTCAAGGCCTCTCACATTTTCATCTCTCTCACAGTGCTCTCTTCTCACAAGACCTTGAGGCTTCAGTGGGGGCGTGGAGGAGAGGGCACAGGGGTGCGCAGGGTGAGAGCTGAACCATGGTGAATTTCTGTAGCAGGGCAGAGGATGGCTGGTAGTCTTCAGCTCCATAGTGAAGCAAAGAAAGGTTTCTGAGGATGCTTGCAAGGCAAAGAGCAAGAGGCAGATGTGCCCGGGGAGTCCCAGAGATGAGAGGGGTTAAAATATGTGAGTCTGCAGGCAGAGAGGTGAGCCAGAGGGGACATGCAGAAGACATAAAACCTGAAAGCTGTAAGACCACAGAATCACAGAATGGTTTGTGCTGGAAGAAACCCTACAGATCATCTCATTCCACATTCCCCTGACATGGGCAGGCTTACCTTCCACTAGACCACACTTCTCCAAGCCCCATGCAACCTGGCCTTGGACACTTCCAGGGATGGGGCATCCCAGTAGGGTGCAGTTCTGTAGCAGTTTAGAAAATGGCTCATCTGGAGAAAACATTGTTCAGATGGGGAGATATGGTCCAGGGAAAAGTACAGCAGGGAATAGAACTGACATTTTCCAAATGGGTCCTCAAAGACACGTGTGATTCTGGTGTCACCCACCCATGCAGCGCCACCAAGGCTGTGTCTGGGTGTCAGAGGGTGCTGAGGGGGCTTGGGAGGAAGAGTGGAGCTGTTCATATAGAGAGAAGGAGGGAAGGGATGGGTCACAGCGAGATCAAAGAGGTGAACAGCATTCAAGACAAAAATTAAACCCTTTAGAGGCCTTCAGGCTTCAGCAAGCAACTTAAGCACAAGCTCAGCTTTGGGAAAGCAAGAGGCATCAGTAAAATCTGTGGGCTGCGTTCCCACTTCCAGCAAGCCCTGTTTTGGTAGGTTTGGCAGGCTAAAACCCCAACAGGGAAAAATGCCACTTTTATAATTTAAAAGAGGACTTCATGTAAGTAAGAAAGTCCAAGTGAACTTGGTCCGTACTGCTGGATTGGAGCCTTCAGTGCAGGGCTGGTCACAGAAATGTCTGTGGCTCAGATTCCAGTGCTCATTTTTCTCCAGGAAAAGCTGTGTATTTTTCATGCACAAGCCTGCATCTTCATTCAGCAGCACTGCAGGGCTGTGCTGAGCTATCTGCATTGATCTGGTAAATGAAAGGCCCTTTGCTGGCAGTGAAGCACAAACTCCCTGAGCCCTGAAGCAAATTGGAACAAGACAGCTCAGACAAGCAGTGGCAGTGCTGGGTTATATGCAATTGTATGTTTATAACATAGATGTGTATGTGTATAAAAGTATTTGGTCAGAAAACATCCGATATCTACAGTCTCCCAATTCTAAGGTGTTTGGGGTGATTTTTTTTTTTTTTCAAATTTCAAATGTTTTCAAAACCAGAAAACAGGTGGTACTACAGACCAAATATATGCTTGCCTATGTATGTATAAAAATGTAACCTTCAGAAACCCTGAGAAGTGAATGACATCCTTAAACATAGGCCAGTGGCCAAGAAAAATGTTTGTGTATGGGGCTGAGAAGTGTGCAGAATGAAGTTTTTCACCAAATCATGGAAATCAGAGATAAAAAAGACCTATTGGATAATCCTGGCTATTCTCTTGGCACTGAGATACAAGAGAGCAGGAAAAGAAACAAACAAACAAAAAAAACATAAAAGCTATGAAATGTCTGCTATGAAATGTATATTTTTTCAGAAATCACAGTGCAAACAGAAGTCCTGCGACAGCCACTGCACATTATGTTGTTTGAAACCCGTCAAAACTGATATAAAGAAGGAAAAAAAATCTTTGGAGCTTTCTTTAAAATGCCTTGGGCTTTTCTTTTTTCACATAACAAGTTTTCCATAAACCGTAATGTTGAGACTTTTTTATCTTGTTTCCAATATTGAGTGATTAAAAATATAAAAAAAAAAAGGAGATAAATTGCCATGACACTGACACAGCACTTTATGTATTAAAGAATCCAGTGGTTCTTACAGAGACCTTGGCAAGGGTATGTAAATCTGTATTGATGAGTGCTCTGCCAGTGCCAATGGATTGACCAAAGGGACTTGCATTGCCCATGAGGAAGATGAAGCAGAGTTGAGGTGAATACTAAGGCTAGCTGGTGAGTCAGTGGAGAAACCAGGATATAATTCAGGAGTTTTGTCCACTTTTTTTGGGGTTTCAGGGTTGGTCTCTTTCCCAGGTAGCTCTGGAGGGAGTAACTGAAGACACCATCTCTTTGTAACCACTGAAGCAGAGCAATTTCTGTAGGCTGGGTACACCTGTACTGGCTGCTAAAATCACTGCAGTCTTCCCTAATTAAGCTTGGCACAGTGCTTGCTGCTTGTAATATACCCTTGTAATGGATATAGCACTGAACATTTTGAAGTGGGAGCTGAAAAGGTTTTAGCAGTGTCCACTTTGGATTAGGGGTCTACATTTTGTGGAAGGTCTTTTACTTCTTGGCTAGTTTGGGTTATTGGTTTTTTTTGTGTTTTGTTTTGTTTTTTTTTTTTCCCTTAATTGTTGGCAGTGCAACTATTGACTTTTAGAGAGAAAGATGAGGATTTTTTTGGTAACTGTAATGATTTTATCCCATTTGCCTTCATTTAATTTGGAAATGGAAAGCATATCTTTAATGCTAATTAGGCAGCACATTGCTTAGTCTTCCTGTCCTCATGTAAATAACAATTAGCAATAATTTAGCAGTTATACACTCTGGCATCTTCTAAACCATACCATTGTATACCATTCCAAATTTCTTTGCATTAATTAGGATCATAAGCCAATCAGCACTAATTAAGAAGAAAATAAGTATAATAACAAATGAAACAACACTAGTGATTTGTATCTGTTCAGTAGTTCTCTGCAGTTTATCAAATAGTTGTAATGTGTAGGAACTTCTTCTAATTGAAACTAATTATGAGCTTTCCCCTGCTACTTTGAGCCTCATGTTCAAATCCCACAAAGCTCATTAAATAAGTAACAAAGCTGGAATCTTTAGCACATATTGTAACTTGGTTCACGTTAATTAGCACCACGTTTTGGAGGCAGTAAGAGGCCGTTCAGCACCAAATGCTTCCTAAAGGGACATTAGATAAGGATTTCTGCAGGCCTAAGAGGCTGCACGCAGAACTGAGCCAGGTATTACCAGATTTGGCTGAAATGCCACACACACACCTCAAGACTCTATGCTAAATATGCTACTTTTGCAATTCAGCCCATTTTGACCTTGTCCTAAATGCCTGTTGTTATTTGGAGCCAGCATCTGGGGAAACTTAAACATTGCAGTCATTACCTCTGAAGGTCACTCCTGCCTGTTGGTGCCTCTGTCATACAACAGCATTCATTTTCCACAGCTGTTTTGGGTGTCATTAGCACCGTTTCACTTTCAGAAGAAGGAAGCAATCTCCATGCCACCATCTCTGCCAATCCCAGGCCTCCTTAACAGACTGAAATTGCTGCATAATCTTTCTGTGTTAATGACACTAAAAATATGATGGTAGGTACAGTCTCCATTCAATTGCATGCAGTAATTTCAGGGTAGGCAGTCAGTGAGTGTTGAATACAGTGAAAAAAATCCATGGACCTCTGGTTTTGTGTCTCTTCACTACAAATTCACATCATCTTAAGCAGTTTTCAGTACAATCTTACAAGAGAGAGTCACACACTGGTCTTACAAGAGATTGCTGCCTTGCTGCTGTGCTGCCACTCTCCATCTTCATGGACAAAGACACGCATGACCTGATCTTATTGGAAAATCTCATATGCCCTGAAACCAAACTGAATTGGAACAAATCACGGTCTAGTTTGTGCTTACACGACATCCCTTTCCAGCTGACACTGTTTTGAGATCACTAATTAATTTACTAATTAATTAAAATACCCTGCAAGTGACACAGTAACTCTGACATCTTGGATTCTTTGTTGGACCCTCTGGCTTTTTCAGCTGTGTGTATCAGCAAATTGTCAAGAGATCTCTGACACCCCCAACATCCCCTACCTGCTTTCCTTGGGGCTGTGAGCCTGGCCCAAAGCCATGCACAGGTACAGGACTGCCATCCCTATTACCCAAGCTTTCTTCCTGCCTGTCAAGACCACACCTGGTTGGTTTGCAGACAGGACAGCCAGGTTCAGGTCTAGTGGTAACTGAAAATGAGAAATGGATCCCATTTTGGACAAAACAAAAAATGTCTTCGTGTAAATCAGGAGGAAAGAAATGCCAGTGCCCTTTTGCATTTCCAAACAAGCTGTTTTCATTGAATGATTACTATAATTTGAGGTAGTGTTTAAATGAGTAGTGAGAAAAAGACCACAAAGTTTCATTGCAATCTTCTCAGATGAAAAAAGAGGCCACATGTAGGTTACAAAACTCTGAAAAAAGCATATGATCCAAAATTATTCAAAACTGAGCTGCTCAAGCACTTATTAACGAAGCTGAATCCAGTGATGGCAACATCCCTTTGCCCTGTTATGTGTGAGAGCCAAGTCAGGCATGAGCATTGATTTGTTTCTCTGACATGAACAGTGAGCAGGACTTCCTCTTCTGAGAAATCAAAGCCTCAGTTGCACCAGGGAAGGTTTAGATTGGATCTTAGGAACAATTTCTGCATTGAAAGGGTGGTCAAGCATTACAACAGGGAAGTGGTGGAGTCACCATTCCTGGAAGTGTGACTTGTAGCTGTGGCCTCAGGGAACATGGGTTAGTGGTGGGTTTGGCAGGGCTGGGTTAATGATTGGACTCAATGATTTTAAGGGATCTTTTCCAACCTAAATGGTTCTGTGATTCCATCTTTAGTAAAAAGCCTTGGGTGGTCAGGATGTTGGAGAAGCAATGTGATGGGAAGGGTCTCCAAGGTGTCTCCAGGGTTGAAAACTCAGCCCCTCCTAATGTCATCCTCCAAAACACAAAGGGAGCACAGCTGATGTACTTTTAGGTTTTCAAAGGAAAAACAGAATAAAACATCTTCAGCTGCCCATGTTTGCTTTTCCTTTTCAAGAATTTGGGCAGTTTCTGCAGAGGAAATAGTGTACAGCTAGCTCTCCCTCTCCCCAGTGAGAAAACTGAAAGTTTCAGGTTATATAAAAATTAACATATACTCCTCTATTTCTTGTGACATGCCTTTAATGGAAGAAAAAGGGCCATGGTTTTCTTAGGAATATATCAAAACAGCCTGGTAACTGAAGCAGCTGGTCCTTCAGGAAACCTCCTAGACCCTGCTGCTGATCCAAGTACCATTCTACACATTTGGTTTCTTTATCTGAAAATGGAATGCTTTCCAATAAAAAACAAAACAAAACAAAAAAACCAACCAAACAAAAAAAACCCCAAAAACAAAACAAACAAACAAAAAAAAAAAAAACAAACAAAAAAAAAAAAACCAAGAAAAAAGAAAAAAAACCCACCAAAACAAACTCACAACCACAGAAAGACTCAAAAAAACCCTCAAAAAACAAAACAAAAAAACTCCAAAAACCAAAACCAAAAATAAAAGCCAACCCCCCTGAAGCTTAATTTGGTGTTCCTGATAGCAAGCATGTATGACTAAAATGGAGCAATGGAAAATAATAAACTAAGTTTAAAGAAAAATTAAATACCAACTGCATTCACAGCATATTGGCTGTGAACTGAAGGTGAACCTAAAGGAACAGGTAGGGGAAATTAGAGGAAATTGGGCTATGCAATCCTTATGTTGTGGAAAGCAGGCAAAACAGGAGTCACCAGGACATTTTTTCTTGTAATAGAATTGTTTATCTACACACCTTTCAATAATTCCTAGTTATGATCTGTTAAGAAGTGTCTGAAACAACTGGGGAATGTTGATCCTTAAGCCTCTTTCGGAGGCCCTTTGAGGTTTGACTCACTAAATTCCTTAAACTGTTTTTCAGTCTCTGTCTGAAAAACATAAAATAACAAAAAAATGGAGTGATTTGCCCCACCTGTCTTCTGTGACAGTGACCCAGGCAGAAAGGTTTGGTAATGTTAAAACCACTGAGGGAAAACCTGGCACATCATGAATGCAGTTTTTGTTTTTGCTTTGGTCTGAGCTGGAAGGAGTTAAAATTACAGGGAGTCTTACCTCCAGAAATGGAGAGGGAGAAAAGGAGAAGGAAAAGGGAAGAGAAATAATGCACCAAAAAAAACCAAAAAACAACAAACTTCTTTTTCTTTTGTGGAAAGGATTGGCTTCTGATTTCAATTATTTCTGAGTTGTAAACATTTTCAGGGACAAGGAATTCCTTTGCATACACATATTGCTATTTGCAAAAACCAGGCCCAGTCCAATGGAATTTTGTTTTTGTCTCAGAAGAGTCATTTTATTCATCTGCGAGATTTTATTTAATACTCTGGTATCAATGACAGCAAGAAATTAAACAGTTGTTTCACTCATTTTTCTTCTTTTCAGAGTGTGTCTTTCTTCCCACTACCCCTCTCAACCCCCATATCTTTATAATTATGTTTTAAGACCGTAAATGTTTCCAAAGGTAGTGCCAGATTTAAAATACTGGTTGTTATTACAATGTGTGGGTGGCTTTACCCTCTCTATTTGCAGCCTCCAGCTTTTATCTGCCTTGTTTCAATCCTCCTGCTATAAGAGAGGCATCCAAAAAAAAAAAACCCAACTCATTTAGGTGAAAAGCAGCTTGACTCCTTTTATGATGATTGTGATTATTTTAGACTGGAGTGACTAACCTTTAGCAGGTAAAACAAAAAAAGAAAAAAAAAAAGAAGGGAAAAGCTCTGAAAGCTTAAATTTTGATGCAATAAATCAATCAAGCATTCAGCCCTTGTCTCCCAGGCTCATTTCCATCTCACCTCCCTGGCTGCAGGGATGTTGCTCCATGGTGGTGATGGGAATCAGGTCCTCTTTCTGCACTGAGAATGTTTAAAGAAGAAAGACATTTTTGCAGCCTGTTGTGGCACATCCCAGACCCTTGTCTTTTCTGCTGCCTACAGGGAGTGTGAGGCACAAACCACACATTCAGCAGGCTCAGGGTAGGGGAAGGGGATAGCAGAGACTGTCTCATCCCTCTCATTGTACATTTTTAACTGCCATGGGTGAGAGCTGTGCACAATTTCTTTCATGTGATGAAAGGTGTAGCATTGTGAATAATACATTTGCATTACACATTTCTGCTGGTGCCACTGGGGATGGGCTGCAGGATCCAACATGCAGCACTGTGCAAGTGGACCCAAACCCAGAACCACTGGCCAAATCAGCCCAGCATGGGCTGAGAACCGTGGGTGAGGAAGGAACCAGTGCAGCAGTGACATCATTCATCCAAAAGAATCCACTTAAGGCTGGGCTGAGTTGTCCCTTAAACTCTGCTGGCTGTAATGGCTAGTTTCTGATACTGATAAAGGGCTTGCTCAGATATCAGTGTTTCCACTAAAATGTGTTCAGTCTGATGAGCCCCAGCTCCTGGGAACAGGCAACAAGGGATGTTTCCAAGGCAGGTCTGTCCTCCCTGGGTGATAAATGAGTGGTGTTGGCAGGCTGCTCACCACAGCACTACAAATTTCTGAGCTGGTCACCCTTAGGCTGCCTTTGAGGGCTGGCAGTGTTCTGAGACTGTCCTGGGAGCTGGGAGGCTTGGGTTCCCCAGAGAGTGAGGATGGGTTTAACTCACATTTCCCATTTTTCTGGCTGTAATATCAGGAATAGGTGTCCTGTGTGTTCACAGGGGAGGGTGTGAGCTGATCAGATAAGCACCAGACAGGCTTTGAAATGAGCGAAGAGGTTTGAGGATAGGTCAAAATGGAATTTTTCCTCCCATCTTCTCCTGGCTAACAAGTATTGGTAGGGGGTGGGGTCAAGTCTCAAAGATTCTTTTCTTGGCTCCCAACCAGGTAACACACCAGGCAGTGTGGGAGCACCAACTCCCACACAGCATCTGAGGTTTGGGATCAGTGTCACCATCTCAACACAGCTTTCCTGACCCGTCCTCCAGGGTTTTCCTGGAGAAAGATCCTACAGGAACCAAACATCACTAAAGCATGTCCTTGGTGCACCTTGCTGCAGGAGGGAAACTGAGGCACAGGGAGAGAGAGATTTGCTCCAGGAGCAGGGATACTCCAGAGCTTCAGCAGAATCCCTGGAGCAGCTAGGGACTTCCAATTCTTTTCTTGAGCTGTTAATGTGATTCTTTGTAGTCATTGCAGCTCCCCCTATATCTGAGTGAAGAGTGCCATAAAAGTTTAGCGTTATCTGTCTGCCTGCTCTCCTGATTATCTCTGCTCCTATATGGCCACTATTGACTCATTATTGGCGTGGCACTGATCTGAACTTTGAGTTTATTGTGCTGTGGGAACACAGTAGCTATCCAATAATGTAGTTATTTCAGCAGGCACCCTTTCTTCTACAAGATAAGAAGACAGTTGTATCTGTTTAGTGCTATCATAAAGTTGTGTTGCTTTCTCAATAAAAAGGAGTCTCTGCTTGCTGTTAAATGGAGAGAGAGCAGCACAGCTTTGAATCCAGGGTTTGGATGAACCCAGCTTCTGTTTAATGAACCGTTGGCTTGCACTTTGGGTGTATCTGTTGATCCTTTAATCAGCAAAGCTTTACTGAAATCAGGAGGCTTCCTGATATGTTACAAATTCTGAAAACAAGTCAACTGCAAGGTTGTAATCTTAGGTCCTTTCCTTCGTCCTCCCATCATCTGTAGGGCAACAAAGTGCTTGTGTTGCTCCAATCCTTACAGCTTCAAAGCTCTTTGAAACATGGCAATGTGGTTTCAACTCACAGCTACCCAGTCAAAGTCTGTCCTTGGCATTATATCTTCAGCTGTTTGTGATCCAAATAACTAGGCACGTCAGGCTGGACTGGGAATAATATATTAGATATGTTATAACTCTTTCCCTCTGCTGTAGTAGGTGGCAATTCTCCACCAGTGAGAGAATTTTAAAGTGCAAGAGCTGTTTCTCCCATTTTTTTTTTTTTGTGGAAGCAAATATTTAAGCTAAAGACACTTGATTTTTGCAACTATGGGTTATGGTTGGTTTTGATTACATTTTCTGTCTCAAAAGCTATCAGTATATTCTAAACACATGTAAGTAAATGCTCAAGAGAGAGGAAAAGTGTCTGGGAAAGTCTGTGTGCCCCCCAGAGCAGAGGATACAGGCTGGAAAGAAATTATTTGAAAGAAATGGGGGAAAAAAAAAAGAAAAAACCCAAAAAACCAAAACCCAGTAAGGAATCCATATTGTATCATTTAAGTCCTTTATACACGAAATAGTCTGGCATCCTGCTGAGATCCCTGACTTGAGTTTGGGCTCTGAACCCCCTACTAGTCTATTAAAAAGAGAAGGGATATTTGCAAAGACTGGGCAAAAGCATACAGCTGTGCTAATGTTTAGAGATTCTCATAACTCAGATTCTGGCTTAGCAGCATCTGTAAAATTAACAGCTTCGAGGTCGGTTCATCTGTAGGAGCAGGGAGGCTGCTGAACACATGGGGTCTGAGCATAATCTTAACACTTGTTTGTGGGGAGATCACACAGAGAGCTGCATATGGTTGGATTTCAGCTGCTCCTGGGGTGCTGAGGGCATTTCTGATGAGCAGGGGTTGGTATTAAGATCAGTGTGGCTCAGGATATGGAGATGCTGTGAACTTTTTGGAGTGCCACAGCCTGTTTGTTCGGCTGGTTTTGAGATCCTGAGGGACCTGGCCATCTGCAGCAGCCTCAGGCATTCTTCTGGTGCTGGCCTGTTTCTTTGTAGGTCTCCCATCAGCAGAAATCATATGGCTGGGGTTAAAAAAAAAAAAAAAAAGAAAAAAAAAGACTTCAGCATTTTATGATTTCCAGAGAATCACTTTGCCAGCTGCCTATGTGCTCATCATTGCAGATTCTGCCCTGCATTTGTGGTGAGAAATGGGAGACTTGGTGACTTGCTCAGGATGAACTTGTGGAGGCGGGCAAAGCCACCCTTGTGACTTTTCATTTCTAGTTTGGGATTAGAGGGTACTATTTTTGGCTCTTTCTCCCTGCCCATTTATCTACCTGTCTGTTCTCACACCCACACCTCTCCCATTGTCTGCTCACTGTGGTCATGGTGGCCCATTTCTGATCTATTTAAATCACAACAATGTCACAGCCACAGGCTGTGTCACACTGTTGTCAGCTCAGTGGAGTGGCATCTCTGTTTACTAGAAGGCAGCAAAAAATTTCAGCGCTCCACAGCTCCAGGAACTCAAATCCTGCTTGTGTGGAGGGAGTTACCATTTGCCCTCTCCCTCTGATGCTTTTCAGGGAATGCTGTTTCTCAAGCCACTTCAGTGAATCCTTAATGGATAAAAAGAGGATAGAAAAACACCTAATTTGCACCTTACAACCTATTTTTTCCCCTATTGCACAAGGGCCAAGGACAATGTTTCTTTTCTGCCTTCCCCCTGTAGTTCATGCACGTCTACTTGATCTTTCTCAAAACCAAACTTTGGAAGACAAAAGAATGACAGAAAGACCTCAACTAAATTTTCAGGGATGCTTTTTTTCTCTGATAAGTTTCCCAGAAAATTTTCAAAGGGAAGGTGCCAGAGCCATCCTTAGCCCAGACAATTTAGGACTTCTGTTGAGCAGGTGAAGAGCCACCATGGCCATCTCCAACGTGCATGCATTGCCTTTGGCAACTGTCTGCCGACCAGGCCAGCTGGAAGATCCATTAGCCATTCTGGATAAATCAGGGACTCAGTGCCATGAAATATGTTGGGATGCTGTCCATGTGTTGTCCTTCCAATCCCCCTTCCTTCTCAGCCTACACGCAGCCTCAGTGTCTTAATTTAAAAACTTAGTGGCAGCACTTTTATGCCCAAACACTTTCCTCTATCTCTGCCTCTACTGGAGGACAATAACATTTGTTTGGTGAGAAAAGCTTTTTTTGAATATCAGTTATTGCTGTGGCCACAGAGTAAATTAGCTGCTTAGTTGGTAGGTAGGAAGAGGCAAATTTCTGGGGAGAAGGCAGCACATAAGACCAAGGTCAGATAAAAAATGGAGCTGAGCTGCCAGTTCTTTTGCCAAGGCCAGTAAGGGAAATTAGAGCCCTAATTCTTAAAGCCAGCAAAGCCAGCGTTGAAGAGAGCCACAGAGACTGAAAAGAGGTCAGTGAGTGATGCGTGTTGGAGCCAGGACAAGGGAGTAACAGCACCGAGTGCCTGCAGAGAAAGACAAACAACAGTGGTAATGTGGGCAATACTGCTGAACTGGCTTCAGCACAAACCACCCTAAAAGGCTGTCACTCTGAATGGGGCTGTGCCAGAGCCAGACCATTCCTCCTGCTTCCTCCAGCATCTTCCCAGCCACAGGAGCACGTCTGCTGTCAGTGCAGCAAGTGCTGTGCAGACTGAGGAGGACTTTGCACCATTATTATTATTATTAAAGGTCTTATTCATGGAGCAGGGTTAGACAATCTAAAAAAACGGGTATGTACAGCCTGGGAGGGTGCTCATCACAGCTGTGAAGAGCCCTTTCCACAGCTAAGCCACACTGTATAAAAAGAAGCTGTATATAAAAAGAATAAATGACTTACAGCAAGGGTCACGTTCCATCCTCCTTAAAACACCCGTTCATCCGTCCCTGGAGGCAGTCTCAAGCCTGTGGCAGAAGGACCAGTGAGATGACCCCTCAGAAAGCTTTCAAAAAAGGGTTTCAGATAAGCTCTGACCTGACACCAGCTTTTAATAACTCTTTATTTTTGTATTATGCGCAAGTGTATATATTCACATATGTTTATTCATCTATTGATATCCATATGCAAAACAACTTTTAAACAACTGGTGCCTCGCTGGGCCAGTTGAGGGTCCTTTAAAAACCCTTTTCTGCAGATGCTTGGAAGCTTAAAAAATCTCTTATTTTGAATAAAGCACACACAGCACTGTCCTTGCAACATCAGAAGACATTTTTAAGCCCTCCCCTTCAGTATCCAAAACTAAATTAATCTAACATCAGGAGAGGCTTGTGGAAGGAAAACCTATCAGAGTTTGAAATAGTGTTCCCTAGGGAAGCTGGGGAAGCCCAGTCATTTAAGGATGAATGGACTGACTATTCTGGGACAGCTGGAAGGATAGGCTAGCTGAGCTAATATGGCTTTTCCATTTCTAATATATCTGACCTAAACTTGGACAGTCGATACCCACCAACGCAGGCAGACGTGCTTTCAAGGAACACACCAGAAAATGAGGAACAGCATTTTTAGTAGGCAGACAAGTCATAACCGCAGGATCCCTGGACATTCAGTTGTGGCTTTTTGTCTTCTTCCCTCTCCAAATTTTGTGCTAAGTCACTTTGCTCTCCAAAAGCAGAAAAGACTCAGGACTCCCGCTCCTGAACTGATGTAATCTAGTTTAGGAACTTGGGAAACAGTTAAAGGAAGGAGGAGACTGTGGCAGGAACGCTGAAGGGAAAATGTACTGGAAGATCAATGTACGCCCTGTTATGGTTTGGGTTTTAAGTAAATGACAAATATCATTCTGAGAAGGAAAAATAAACTTTGAGTTGGAAACACGCATATTAATGTTCAGACATAACTTGTTTTTTCCTCCCACATGCCATGGTCTGTGGAGTCTAAGTAAATAAAATGTTATTTAATTTTCATAGTAATTGTTGAGGATATGCGTGATTTTAAGACTTGGTACATATGTATACATATCTATATATAAATATATGTACATCTATATACAAAGAGAGAGATATATATTATTTTTCATTTCAGCTTCTGTAAACCAAATTCTTTGAGGAATATCTGTTGCAACAGTTTCATCATCCTCTCCACCTGAAAGTTGGACTTGGAAAATAAAGTACACAAATTTTGTTAGGTTAACTACTAGAATGAGATGGGATTCTTTCAGGGAAAAAAACAAGTGCTGTAACTGCAACAAGCAATTACACAGACATTCACCCTTCAAAAGCTGCATCTTGAGCAGAGATCCAGTATCAGAGATTTGGCATAATGACCCTTCAATACAAGTCAGTCAAGGACTGTAGGAATGATAAGGAGTGAGAAAGATGTTCTTAGGGGAAAGCTACTTTTTTGTAGACTGGAACCTGATTTATCCTTAGCAATGTCTAATGCTGGTCACAGCCTGTATTCTCTACCTCATTTCCTATAGGGCAAAAGAGCAAGGAGATGTGAAATGTGGGAAATGAACTGAAAGTCTCAGTAATTGCTCCCTTTGGAGACAAACGAAGACCAGTCAGTCCTGGAGTGTGGTTTTACTCTAAGAAACAAAATCCAGGCTGAAGGATAAGGATAGCTCCGGGAAAGTCCTTAGGAGGAAGTAGTTAGGTGTTCATCTAAGAGTTTTTAAACTATGTTTTGGTTCAAGGGAGTCGTATCTGTCACACTGGACAAGACCAGCCGATACATCACTCAAAATCTGCAAAAATCCATTTGTTGAGTTGCTGAGCTCAAAAGTCATTGCGTACATACCTTCTCTGTCACCACATGTTTGGGGCTGTCAAAACCCCATAAACATAAAATTTTGGTCTTGGTTAACTTCAGCACTGATTGCTTTCACAGTCTCCCAGCAAAACATTCAGCAAGTCACCCTCTTTCTCCTGAATTATCATCGGGAGACATCATCCCTATGTTCTAACAATACTGTAACACTCCAAAAGATTCTAATGCTCTCAGATATCAGCAGTTTGGGGAATTACTCAAATATTAAATTTCATTTCATTTACATATATGAAATAGTTTCCATTGTGTTCACCTTGTTGTTTCGTATCTTTGCAGGGAGCAGTAAGTTATTTTTTTTCATCCCCAACAGAAGAAGGGATGCCATCCTGCCTCTTTTTTTAGTTTCTTTGGGGTATTTTAAATTTTTTAAAGACATCTGACATGCACTCATCACTCATTTTGTAAAGTTTCCACTTTTAAGAAAAATATGTTGCAATGAAATTACAAGCTGTTATGGCTGCAGTAGCTGGCAGGATTTGTCTGTGTGGCTTCTCTCTTCCCATAGTCTTTCTTCATGCTGGTCAGAACAGGATGCTCAGATTACCACCCAGACTTCCCTTGCAATCTTTGTCCAGTTGTTTTTAATACAGTAAGATTCAGACATGAAAGGAAATTCCCTCATGGCTCTTGCTTTGCATGTAGCCACAACTCCTCTGCTTTAGCCTGTGTTGTTTGTTATTCTTGTGAGCTTGTTGAATGCCTCTTTCAGGGGAAAGTAAGGGCAACAATTTTCTAGCAGAAACCTTCCCTGGATCTATTGGGAGATATTCAACAGTTAGGAAGTTCAGGCCCCTAAGCAGCAATTAATATCTCCCTAGCCCATGAGGTGCTCTCCTCCAGGGCTCACCTGTTAGCTCTTCTACACAAGCCTCACAAGACCAGGTTCATCCTTTTTATCCTTTTTCTTTTTTTTTTTCTTTTCTATTTTTCTTTTTTTTTTGTGTGTGTGTGTGTGCATATGTGTGTGTGTGTTTAATTTGTCACATCCTTAGTAAAGTGAAGCCCCATAATTACCTGGAAGAAATGCCAGGAGGGACTGAGGGCTGTGACTTGTGTTGTTAGAGATTCAGGGGATCCTGCATCTTCCCCAGAGGCCGTGCCAGGTCAGTGCCCTGTGTTGCTGGGATGGCTCACACTAAGAGTTATGCACCATCTTCCATCAGGGTCTCACTGAGTAGCAGGGATTAAGGACTGTGTCATCTGGGATGAGAGAGGGGAAGGACAAGTGGAGAGGTCAGTCATTATAGTCTGTGGGATCTCCATCCTGAGATAGGTATCTCCAAGCTGAGTCACAAGCTCTGACCATGCCCATCAGGCACGCCCAATTAGCTGATATCAATCTACCTGAATGTACCAGTGAAAACACAAATCCTTTCTTAGACGAGAGGAGTTGCTGCCTTGGCAGGGAGACTGCAGTCACAGGCTTCATCCCTGCCCATCACAGACTACCCCACCTCCTCCACGCAAAATAATTGCTTGGTGTGGGATTGGCAGTGCTGGTTAATGGTTGGAGTTGGTGAATTTAGAGGCTTTTCCAACCCTAATGATTCCCTGATTCTGTGATATGATCACAGACCACCCCAAGTGGCTGGTGAGTAAGTGTGGTGTGTGCTGCCCACCTGTTCTGTACCTCACACCCTCAAGTTACTGACATACTAAAGTGACTTAATAATTCCAATTTTACTGAAGGAAGCAATGGAAATGCAGGCTTTTGCTGTGGTGAAGAAGATCTGAAGTATGGTTCAAGAGCATTTACTGTTCCAGTCTCATTTTTTAAGGTCTCTCCTTGTCTTCCCTGTAGCCCATAAAGCAGATTTGTTTGTGGCAAACATAGAGTAATGTGCTTATAGAGAGCACAGAGGCTTAAGCAGCTTTCCTTGATGGCCTTTGATTCACTGAAATTTGCCCTGGGAAACACTGCAGTGGTGGTTGATCTACTCCATCCCTCCTCCCGGTGCTGTATATTTCCCATATCATATTCCTCAATATTCCTTCTGGCAGATGTGCCAAAAGGGCGGCAATAAAAGCCCATTTGTGCGGCCAAGAGTTCATCGCCCCTACTCTGAAGCAGCGAAAAACCAACATTCAATAATTCTGCTTTGCAAGCCGTTGTTATTTTGATAACACTTCAAGCGAGCAGCAGAAATACCGAGCAGCCCCCGGGCGGGGGGAATTATCCAGGGCAGTGTCTTTCCTGCAACTGGAGGTCTCTGGAAAACAAGGGCGGGTTTGAAGCTGGATGCCTTGGGAATCAATGGATGATTGTTTGCATGTGGGGGCCACAAAGTGCTGAGGGTCAGTTGGTCTTACAGTTACAAACTGCATTTTTCGGAGGCCTGCCGCATGCCTGTTTCTATTTGCAGGCGGCAAATAACGCGCCACACAAGTGGTCTGCAAGCTCCCTGCTTTTCCTTAAAGGAAAATATATGTGCTTGAGGGGAGAGGGAATTAGCAGGGAGCTGGCACTGCGTTTCAAGGCCCGTGCTTTTGCTTTTAAACTGTGTCCGCTGAAGTCCTGCTTAGCCTTGATGTATTTCTCTGGCCAAATCTTTGAAGTCATGCTTGGAGATTTAGCTTCACAATTCTTACTCAGTTTAGTGGGAATCTTTCAGCTAAATACAAATCCATCAAATTGACAAAATAGATGTTTATATTATATTATATTATATTATATTATATTATATTATATTATATTACATTATGTTATTTTATTTTGTATTTGGACTAATCCAAAGCACACTGCAGTCAATAGAAATCCAGTGAAGGCTTTAGTGGACACTGTACCATGCTATCATCAAAAATGTCTTTATTAAACACATTCCAGTAGTCAGATGGGCTAATATTTAGACAACATTTCCTTACCTTCCCTGAATTCCTCCCTGTCAACACAGGCAAGTACTTATACCCTGTTTTTGGTTTGAAGGGGTTTTTAGTTTTGGGTTTTTTGGAGGTTTTTTTTTTGGTTGGTTTTGTTGTTGTTGCTGTTGTTGCTTTTTGGGGGGGTTTCTTTGGGTTTTGGAGTTTTTCTCTTTTTGGGGGGAGGGTTTTGTTTGTTTGTTTTTTGGGTTTTTTTTTTCAATATTATTTTTACAAAATAAAGCTGTTGAGATACATGCTCTGATGTGAAAAAACGTGTAGCCACCAGGACACTTCCAGCAGCCCACTAGGTAGTCAGCAATATGCAGGTGGGGAAAACAGATTCAGGAAGTAGAGACCTGCAGGCTATAAGTGCCCTGTGTGGGAAGGGTAAACAACCTCCCTTTTCCCTCTTCACTATATTTTATTTAGTATACTTGAGGATCAGGTCATTAAAATAGTTGTCAATGGCTGTTCCTTTTACTGTGTAGAATGATCTTCTGAGATGCTGAAGGCCCTCAGTGTTGTCCTCCATGGATCAAATTCTTCATTTATTCCACAGTCCCTATGATATCACCTCATGCCAGTGTCACCCTGCTATGATGGTGATGTTCCCCTAAGACCCCTGGAGAAGACCTCCAATTGCTGTTTGTGTCTCCAAATTATCTAATTGGGAAAAGAAAGATTATTTAGGGAATTAAACATTCTATCATCATCCCAGAAGTACAACTGGTATAATACAGAAACTCTGACTTTAGGATACAGTGTTTGCCTCCCCATTAAAACTCAAGAGAAAACATGATACAAAATCAATGGGATTGCTTAGTCTCACCCACTAGAGATAGGGATCATGTTTCTCACCTCCAGGGGTTCTGGATAACCACATCTGTTAATATATATTAAAAAAACCCTTTGCACTGCTCTAGCAAATGGCATTATGAGACACATGCAAAGCTGTCATTAACCTCTGGGACTCAGATCAAACAGGAGCTCACTCTTAACCACCACTGGATGCTGTTTCCCAAAACCAGACCCAGAGCAGGGAAGTTTAGCAAAGCAAACCCCGGCCTCACCTCTCCCCCCTCTCCCTGTGCCCGGGCCCTTTGGCAGAAGGAGCTCCCCAGGTGGGCTTTGGGGGGCTGTGCTGAGCTGCTCTCAGCCACAAGCCACTCCTGCATCCCTTTAAGGCAGTCTGGTTCCTTCACAGCCCCTGCGAGCTTTCCCTCTGCAGCTAAATACATCAAACAGGCAGGGAGAGACCCGTGAAAGCTCCGTGCTCCTTCAGCCTTTCAGTGGCATGAGGAGGACACACACTGAGGGCCTTTGCTGCTGCACCACGCCTGCACTGCCCTCCTTGCTGCTCTGCCTGCCTTAGCTATTCCATCTTTGCTGTAATTTGAAGAAATTCCTTCATCAAAGTAGTGCAGCCCTATTTCCAAGTCTGTTCTCTTCCTTTGTGCTAAAGCTGTTCCCTCTGCAACAGACTCCAGTAAGTCTTTGAAAAAGAGCATTTGGATTTAATGGCATGCAAATAAAACACACGTAGAAGGGTTGAGGAAAGCTAGAGCTGTACTGATCTAACAAATAATACTATTATTGTTTCTCTGACTGATCCGAAAAACAACGTATTTTCGTTGAAGAGGCACCATACCTTTTCTAGACCAAGCAATTTTATTTCATCTTCATATAGCATACTATTTCTGTCGGCCCTGTGGCCAGGATAAGGTGTTTTCTGCTCCTCTTACAGACAGGTGAAACTGAGGCAGGGGAGAGTAGACCAACTTGCCCAGGTGTCTGTCCAACATTAGTCATCCAACCTCCATGCTTTATCCACCTGGGTTGCCAAGGTTGCTGCTGCTGGCTGCTGCTCAGCATTCCACCACAGAACATGGGCAAACATTTGTCATTCCCAAAAATCAGGCTGCTTGCATAGTCTTGGGGTAAAAGTGATGTAATGAAATTGCTCTGTTTGGTTTCTCAAGGCTCTTTACAAGCAGTGGTGTCTCTGTTCTGCATTCCCTTACTGTGTTCAGCCTCTGAGCACCATGCAAAGCTTGAAGAAAGCAATAACATTGTTAATTTGCATTCATTAGTGCAACTAATAATTGAATAGGAGGGTGTGATGAATTGAAAACATGGACTTGGAGCTGAAAACAGCCATCCCAGCCCCTTGTGCTCCTCAGTGTTCTCTCAGTCCCAGCACCAGAGTACACCACAGCCTTGAAAACCTGTCCTTCCCCTCCCACCCTGCTGCCAAGACATGGGACCCCCCCAGTGCACAGGATAACCTTGGGAACCGCCACAGATTGCCTGAACAAGGTTCATGTTGGACTTTGGAGTTTCAATTCAATTACCTCTTGCTCTTGCAACGCCTAACTAAATTCCTTCCTCCTAAAAATTCTGTTCAGAAAAAGGAAAAAAAAAAAAGAAGAAAATCAATACTTGGGCTTCCTAATTTTAAGCTGATTACAGTTGGTAAAATTAGTGGTGACAAAAATGGTTATCTGTGTGCTGTTTCTGATAGTTTCCCCGTGGGAGCAGCTTGGAGCCTGCTCTGCCAGCACTTTTTTTCTCACAGAATTGAAACCTGCGGGGTATTGCATGTTCTGTAAGTGCTGAAGTAAAACAATACTGTGGGTGCTAAGGACCTATCTGGAGCCCTTCAGCACCTGGCAAAATCAATCTACAAGTCATGCCTCTCCCTTCCTAATAAAAATGGCTTTTTTGGAGGAAGGGAAAAAAAAAAATTCCTCCCCAAAATATGTTATCTTTGAAAAACCAACCTGCTTTTGCAAGACAGGCTGTAATTGAATCCCAGCTGAATGCAGCTGCAAGTGGGGTGAGGTGCCAGCGTCATGAACAGCATCTGGAAAACCACAGAGGGCCGAGGAGCGGAGTTGCATAAGCTGAGGAGCTCCTTAAAATATATGCATGCATCTGTGTGTGTGTGTGTGTGTGTGTGTGTGGATATTAAAAAAAAAAACAGGCAAAAAAACCAAACAGAGGGTCTGAGGCCAGCACAGCAGCCTCCCAGTCGCAGAAAATGGCGACTGAGTGAGCCCTGAGCCTCCCAAACCCTCTGTGTCCTGGAGCATCCTGCGGCCGTGACCCTCCCGCATCTTTGTTCCTCACAGTGCCCCGCTCCTGAGCTCCAGCCTGAGACTGTTTACTCCTTCCCTCCATCTCTCCGAGGGATATGATTCACACGTTTTCAGATTTATTTGAGCAAAATGCAATAAATATGCCGCTTCAATTTTAACTGCTGGAATGTAGCCAGGGTTTTTAATGAATCTGGCCTGTGCGATTGAAGTGGTCCAGGATCTCAAAAGCTCTGGGCACTGTTAGATTATACACACAGACATCCACACACACATATCTCCCCCCACCTCCCCTTCCCTTGGGGCTCTGTGAGTCACATGTGACTGCAGGTTTTTCAGATTCAGCTCTGGTTAAAATTAGCAAAAGCCTTTATTATTCAAGAAGAGGAAGGATTCCTATCACAGCTGCTGAGAACTGCCATATTTTTCTTGTATTTGCTGCATCGACCTATTATAATTTAGCTTTATCTGTTATTCCTTGTTTCCCTAAAATATAGTAGCAGGGCTTGGTCCTGTCAACACTGAATTTTAATTACAAGTTCATGAAGATCACTGCATTAATCTGTAGCTGGACCATCATGGATCTTGTTTCTGTGCAACTGGCATCTCTACAGTTTCAATCATTTAAAGTGATGTTTTACAACATGGTCTGCTCTGAGCAAGGCACCAGTTTTGCAAGCTTCAGCAAGAGATGCATTTCAAGCAGCTGTAAACACCTTTTTAGTTATCAGAGCATGTGACAAAGGGCTTTCACACCAAAATCTGAAGGCATATAACTCACGTGTGGATGGATAAAGTCAACCACCAGATTCACTCCATTCACGAGCTGCATTCATTTAACAGGAAAACCAAACGAGGAAAATGAGTTATGATACAGTAAATACGGCCCGTGTCAACTCAGCAGGAAGGTTTTTGGCCAGATCCCAGGAGACACAGGACCAAAATTGCCACGGCCCGTGGGAACAGGCCTGCTCTGGTGGAAGCACTCTGGTGTCACTGCTGGAGCTCTGCCATTCCTATGGGCCCAAACCAAAGCGGAGGCGCATTGCCAGGGCCACATGGAAAAATCAGAGGATGTCAATTCTCCTGTGCCTCCATCTGCGGATAATTGGTTGAGCACTAAAATTCACAAGGAAAATTTTGTTTTAGAAAGATGATAAAGAGAACAAACAAAGGACAGGAAATTAAAATTTATGTAAACATAGCGGTTCCCAGAGCAACCATAAATGAGCCACATTGCATATATAGACGAAGGCATAAAAGTTAATACCATGTGCAGCAATACCATACACTACCAGGTACCCCTGGGACCGTGTTACATTAGCTATGGGACCCATCATTTTGAATGGTTTGACTTTTACGCTTTTAAAGCCTCAAACACAACGTTGCAGCCACTCCAGGTGGGAATAGGGCATTTGCTGTTTATTTGTTTGTTTGCGTGAAAAGAGAAAGGACTGTTTAAACAGAATGAGAGACAAGCCGTAATTTTTCTCCCTTTGCATACCAGAGACAAAGGTTGCAGGCTTTGATCTCAGAGATATCTGAGAAGTTTTGCTGGGGTGTTCCTTCTCACTGATTTAGTACCCAGAAAGTGAGATGGCAGGAGCAGAGAACAGCTCTCCTGTCGAGATAGGGCAGTGCCTGCTCAAACAATGTGTTACAGCACAACATAAAGCACAAGGCTTTTCCCTAAGTAAATGTGGGAGTGCAAAAGGGATTGACTTAGCCACGTAAAGTGTCGGTCCTGAAATGCCTGGACTGCTTGGAAACATGCCTTCAGCTTGCTCTTCTATTTTTTGCAAGTGGTTATCCTGAGTTTGATTCTCTGCTCCCTCATGCAGTTGTTGACATCAGTAACATGGGTGTAAAATGTCACCCGATCAGAAGGCAGCCAGCATTCACCTTGCATTTGTATTCATGACTATACAAGGAAGAGGGCAGCACCAGGTCAGGCCCACTGAGATCCACAGAGATTACTTTGTCAATGTGGGATGTTTATGTTCTGATGGGGTGTTTTATAATCGACTCTTAAAACTCTGCCACAGCCTATTTGTTCTGGTTTCATGGCAGGGCAGATCAGAACATAGGAACTGTTGTGGTTTTCCACCACCATTGTTTTTAAAATCTTTTGGGCCTTTTCTTTTTTTTTTCTTTTTTTTTCTTTTTTTTTTTTTTAAGCATTGCATCCCCTATGCCTTCATCTTTTTGCTAAAAATTTCCAAAACGTTAAGCATTTGGTCTAGGATCTGACTTGGGCCGCCAAGTCTGCTCACCCACTGGTGCAGGCACTAGTGCTTTCCCATGCCATACAGAAACCTGGGAGCAAGTGCCCCTCCACTCTGTCTCACACCAGTCCCAGCCTCTTGCCACACTGAGGCACCCAGATACATCCATTACAAGACATCCTAAGGGCACCTCTTTCCTGTCCCCACCTGAGGTGGGTTGAACTGCCTTGCACCCACCCAGCTGCGCTGTCACTCCCACTTTTCAACAGAACAGAGGGATTAAAAACAAAAAAAAAAAAAAGTGAAAAACCTTGTAAAGATGGCACTTGAAAAAAGTTAAGAATCAAAATTTGCACTGGACATTGTCCAGCTGTGAAGATGACATGATGAATCTGTAAGATCTCCAGAGAAAATGAGAGCTGTGGGAGGGAACAAATACATGATCTGGGTGCACTGCTGCAGTGAAACCTGGGCTTGCACCCCTGGGCCATCAGCACCACCTACTGACACTTTCATCTGCAGGGTACCTCTGTCCTGCTCCAGCCTGACAGTGCAAGACCAGTCTGGTGGTGCCACCTGGAGATCTGAGCCATCTGTGTCCCCATCCCTGTGCCCCAGGAGAGAGGCACTGCCTGTGCCCACCTTACAATAACCCTGAGATGGTCTGTGTGAGGGAACTGGGCTGGGGAACAGGAGTGTGACCCATGAAAACCCACAATCGTTTAGGTGGAAAAGCCCTCCAAGACCATGAGTGCAGCTGTTCCTCCACCACTGCCCAGCCCAACACTGACCCATGTCCCCAGGTGCCACATCCACAGGGCTTTTAAATCCCTCCAGGGATGGGGGCTCCATCACTGCCCTGGGCAGCTGTGCCTGGGCGCCAGGTCTTGACAACGCTGTCCATGAAGCTTTTCCCAACATCCAATCTAAATCTCTCATGGAACTTGAGAGCATTCCCTCTTGTTCTATCACCAACTGCATGTCTTGCTGACTTGCTGTTGGGTGGTAGGTTGTTTGCCTGCCACTCACGTGTGGATTTCTGGAAGTTTGTGTGGGTTTGAAGCAGCCAGTGTGGGTAACTCAGGGACAGTGAATTGTACTCAAGCACAGGCATCTCGCTCAAGTGGCATGACTTGACCTCTGGAGATGTCTCCTCTCTGCTGATCATTTGAAATACTAAAATAACTTAGCTTAGACACCACTGAGTGATTTGAAAACATTTTGTGTATTTCTGTTTCCTGTTCTATTTTTTTATTTTAACTCTTTTTCTTCCTTTCTCTATCTACTGATGTGGCTCATTTCTCATTTCGTATGTCCGTGTTACTTGTACAGTTGGAACTCTAGCCTTCATTGAAGCCAAATGCTTCATCTAATTAATAATAATAAAAAGAGAGAGATATACTCTTTGTACAAAAGTTTAATTTTTTTTTCTAATTCCTGTTCAGTCGAAACAGCTCATTTCTCTTGGAACACAATTGAAATGCCATTAGTATTTTCATTAGCATGATGACTGATGATACAAGGCAGGCAAGTAGGTTTTGGGCCTAGGCTGATAAATGTCCATGATGTTTTTTAAAGTCTGTGCTAAACACTTCTGAAGTCACATGCCAAGTAGTTCCAGATCTTTTTAAAAAACAGAGGACCTTTTTTCCCCCCCCTTTAACTCCTGGAATGAGAAACAGCCGCACAGCAGTACAGAAATAGCACAGCAAGCCCTGGAAATGCCCACCAGTTGCTCAACACTTTTTTTCTTCATTTAAACAGTTAATCTTCATAAATGAAGATATTTTACTCATGCGTCTTTGGCATTTCATGGGAGATTTTTTTCTATCTCTGAGGATTCACAGCTCTAGATGAAATGGCTCTTTTGTTTGTGGGAAGGAGAGAAATTCCTGTGGAGAAACCCGGATTAAGACAAAACCATAACTTAGGCTGCCTTGAGAAGCTTTTTTTTTTTTCTTGAGAGGTCGAGCGGTATTAAAGTGATACATGTGCATAAGTCATCATGATGCTTTTGCTTCCAGAGCATTTTACCAAAACTAAATGAATGATGAAGAATGGATAAACAAGAGGACAGAGGAAATGTTAAGCTTAGTTAGTTGTCTCATCATTTTGAGACATATTGCCTTTTTTGCTTTGAGGTAGTTTCAAACACAGATGAAGCAAATTGTGCACTTAGGAATGGCTTGTTCTTCTATCAGCTGGATAGGCTATATTAGTTTCATTGATTTCTTCTGTGCAGAACAGCAATTGTAGAGCTGGAGATCCTGTAAGTTCCTGTGTTTGTCTCCCACCTTCAATTTTAAATTGCTGATTTGATAGATTTATTATAATTATTATTATTATTATTATTATTTATTTTATGGTCTGTTTGATGGAAATAGAAATATATGCTTACTTCTTTACAATGTGAAGCCAAAGACCCTTGCCTTGGGGCAGGAAAAAAAAATTCCTAATTTTCAGCCTGGGTAACAAATGCATCCTAAAGGATCAGAGGACATTTCCACGGTTTAAATTTGCTGCCCATACACCTTGATGTCTTGCATCACAGCCATTTTACCTCCTGCTCAGAGAAGAGTTGACAGGACATGTTTGTGCTGCCCCTTCCCAGGTGACAGGGGGTATTTACAGTGACGAGATATTTCCCTACCCACAAGGGACTTTGGGACAAGCAAGAATGAAGGCTCAGGACTTGATTCACTTGCCCACACAGAGTTGTCAACTGTCATTTGAGATGCCCAGAATATCCTGCCTGGCCTCCAGCTGCTCTTGCAGAAGGGCAGAGGTCTTGTCTCAAGCCCTTTATCATATCTGCCAGCCTCCCTCGCATGTTTCAAATAGCTCAGGGCATCTCAAATGCAACCAGGTGCCTGCACAGACTCCTGGCCCAGAGATGCACCGTCCACATTTGAGCCTCTCCTTTTGAGAGGGAGGAATTTACACTTGAGTGGTGATTTGGCCACGGAGCTTCAGGGGGAGGATGGTTGCTCTCACCCAAATCTGGGTATCCACAGCATAAGATTGCTGCCTGAGTTAGATTTCTCTGCTTTTACTAAGTAAAGTTAGTCAGTGAAAGTTTAGCTAATGGAGCCTGGAGCATAAATAATCTTGCACTAAACTAGGCCCCATTTTTTCAGCTGAAACGCCCACTCCACTCTTCTGACTGCACTAATTTTATCTTTGTAGCCTTAAATACATAGCTCTCACATTTCTCTCATAGAAATATGACTTGCTGCCACCTAAAGTGAGATGAACCCACTATTCCCTTTGTTATTAAAAGAAAACACTGTCAGGAGGGTGTTAAGTACAAATCCATAAATTTGTTTGTGAAGAGAAAATTCAAAACACTGAATTTGATTGAGCTGTTTTCCTGGGCACATGTCCCAGTATGAAAAAAACAAGGCCTGAGTTCCTTTTTACACCCAAACTGCTAAATAAAGTCCCTTTAGGTTTCTTCTTTCCAGAATTCTATATTTTCTGCAAAACTTACAAGGCCAGCTTTTACAAACAATTTTCTGAAACTGAGACCTATCCTCGTGTTGGTCTGTACTAGGACACAGAGTCCTGAAAAAAGAAAGTACACTGTTAACCTAATTTTAGGCATAAAGTTTGGAGAGCTTGTGCTTGTCAGTTTCCTGACATTCGCTGTTTTTTCCATAGGGCTGTGACCTGACCAAAGTCTCAGTCAGGGCCAGAATTTCAGCAGATTCTGTCTCTGTTCCATCTTCTCTTTTGTACAATAAAATTCTGCCACCCCAGGAAAGCAGTCATCATTAAAAAAAAAAATAAAAATCTTTGCTTGCATAATCTTTGCTTCATCATGATGCTCTCTCAGAGAGGATGCTAAAGGGAACATATTCCTACCCTGATCCTCCAGTCTGTATTTTGTCTGCCTGGTGCTATAAAATAAGAGTATAAGGCTATAGGGAAAGCAGTTCACTGCTTGGAGAACCTAAAATACTCTGTTTTGGCTCCAGTAAATGTGAAAACTGAAGACAAGCTTGCACCAAAGCCATGAAGAAAAGCTCTCTGCAAATTTAGAGTGAGTCAAGCATAGATGTGCAACCTTAAAGTTGATAACATAGCTCCAAATGTCAGTGGTTAAGAGCATTTAGACTTTTCCATGTATGCTCTTTCTTCTGGTTCTTGTCAATCTGCTCTTCACACATGTCTGTAATAAGTGATTTCCCTCCTCCAACTTCTTTCCAATCTATTCTTTGTCTCCTATTTCCATCTATTTTCCCTATTTCATTCCACTTTGCACTCTTCACCTCTTTAACCTTTTCTTCATCAGTCACATCCCTCCTTGTGTCTCTGCTCCACAGAGGCACTCTCTGACCTTATTATATGTGGTCTCTCTGCCATTCTTCTTCCACTACTATAGGAAGCAGTCTCCAGCAAGAATTTTAATGAAAAACACTCTGGGTAAAGTATTTCCTTCAGAATTTTCCTCTTAAAAGAATGTAAAACTGAATATTTTACACTAAGGTTTATATCAGAACAATAGTGTGTCACTGGGTTTTTCAACTGGATAAAAGCAAAATTAGGAATTTCAAGGAAAGTTCTGATTTTCCTATCTGGCTGTCTGTTCTCCATTCATAGGAACACTATGAGCTATTTAAATAAAGCCAAACATTGTAATGTATTTGATAATTTTCACGTATTTTAGTAGTTTTCAAATGCTGTTTAACTTATTTTTGATAAATTTAATTGTCAATAATACTCACAAGCTTGCCTACACATATGTTTAAACAGATTTCAGTTTTCATAATCAAGTCAGTTACTGTAGTCTTCCTCATGAAGGTGAGAAAACACCCCTTACTATTGATCTGAAATAGAGAAGAAAAAAGAACAATAGATACACTTTCAGTGTGTACTGAAATTTTTCATCTATTTTTCATCTCTGTTGCTAATAAAGCTCTCATTTTATGATAAATCAGCATTAAAGTGGGATGAATGAACTCAGATTTTAAAACAAAGCCAACATGAGTCTTTCTAAAAATAAAAACTCCTCTGTTACAGTGGAGTTTTACCTCTTCTCGATTGCAGGGTCTATGGAGACTCCCATTAAGTGCTGAGATTTCACTTCAAATGCGTGTCATACTCAGAGTATCTCTGATTGCATGAACTGTGGCACAGCTTATTACAGATAAAGAACAAAAATGAAATTGCCCTGCTGCCCTGCCCAGCAGGGAAAATGCTAACTTAGAAATCATCAGCTCTGGATGCTTTTGTCAGCCCTGTGACTTTCTGCCTATCCTCACCCCACCTGTCCCCAAGTACCTTTGTGCTTTCTCAGCCACCTTCACCTGCAGCTGCAGGGAGTGGAAAGGTGTGGACCCCTTGGGGGCTCAGTTCAGATGTCACTGAACTGAGTTCCACGGTGGAGGAGCTCCCCTGGTTCTCTTCTTCTCATTTTTTTGTAACCAGATGAATTTCTGGGGTCAACAACCTCCCTGACACAGTTTATTTCTCTAATACAGGCATCACCATGGGGCTGCTGAAGTTGATGTGGTGCAAATATAACATTTATGTTAGCAAGAGAAATATATCAGCTGAATAAATGCAGCAAACATATATTTTCTTTTGCTAATGCATACACAGAGAGAACGAAGCTGTTTCTGGAGGAACATTGTTTCCTTAGTGAAGGTCTCAGCTGAACTCGTTCAGGAAGACTTTTGCTAATTATTCTGATAACTTCTCTTAGTTTTCATCAGGTTTTGTACCATGGATGTGCCTCAAAAATTACTCCCATCATTACACCAGCCCAGCCCTTGTGCATCATTTGTCCTCTCCCCGCAGGCAGCTTGACTCTTCCAGCTCTGCTTCATGCCAGCACTCTCCCACCAGAGCTGCCAGTGTCCCATTTAATCTGTGATAAATACAAACTGCTCCCAACCCTACTTGCCTAGGGGATATCAGCTCTATCTGCCACATTTAAAAATGATCATCCCTGTTGTTTAGAAAAACAACAACTCAAAATACCACCCTTGACTTTTCTCATTACTTACGGACTGAAATTTCCCCATCTGTCTTTCCTCAGCTGTGTTCTTGAGAAAGAAATCCTGTCTTCTGTTTTCTTTCTCCCCAGTGAGCAAATCCTCATCCACTGTGACAGCTCATCTTGGAATGACTACTTATTCTAGGTAGTTCCTTGCTCCTACCTGGAGATCCTTTCATTTCTTCCCCTCAGTGCACCTAATGGCTTTTCATGTTTTTTTTTAAAAAAGGAGCCCTTTGTGTCGCCTTTCCACCTAAGCATCCTCCCTCAAACAATGCTTTTTTCATTTCACCTCATTCACAGATTTTAATTTTTGCCCTATCTCCTCTGTGAGAGACTTTAGTTCTTCATCACTCTGTATTAAGTGATTCATTTGCTGAGATTTAACAGCAAATTTAATTTCTCCAACCCTGTCAGCCTCTGTCTGCCCCTCTTGATTCTGTCAGTCTCCAATAACTGTAAACTGTAATTTTTTGTTCAATTTTCAGTCTCTGAGCAGGAAAAGCTTTTGATTCTGAACCCTTTACCTTGAAACTCTGTTCACAAGGCCTGGGAACTCAGAGCCTTTGACTCTGAATTAGTCTTTTGACCCCTCAGGTTTTCTTTTCATTAAATTTATTTATTGCTGTCACACACATATAACTACTGCGTTCTTCTACTTTGATCCAAATTCCACTAAAAATCCTAATTTCACGTGTTCATTACTTCCTGGCATTAAAAAAAAAAGAGAGAGAAAAAAAAGAAAAAAAAAAAAAGAAAGAAAAAACTTGGTGGCTTCTTCCATGATATTTTAGAATACCAGTCCTATTCTATTTGAAGAACTGGGAAAGGGCACACAGTGGGCTGGAGGGGACAGGACAGGAGCACTTTTACAGTCACCTTGTGTGACTGTCCTGTGCTGCCCTGGACTGGGAACCGTTCCCACAAGCTCCATTAAGTGTTCATCTTGGAATTCACTAAATTCACTAAAGACTGAGCTTCCAGACACACAGACTTCATCTCAGTGATGGGGGCTGCATGTCCCTTCTCCCTCAGTCTCCTGACTCACCCTGGCAATATGCAGAGGAGGAAGGAGGTCTGTGATTCTTCCTGTACTGGTGCAGGGAAGAGGAAACCCAAAGCAAAACCAAAAGGCAAAGAAGAACAAGACTGCATCTGCCAGGAAGTCTAATTCACCACAAACGTGAAAAAGACAGCAGACTGGTCCTTTAAAATTCAGGTTGCAGTTGATCGTCCTGTTAGGCTGCAGCCCCAGGAGCATGGGCAGCAGGCTGAAGCTGGGGATTCTCCACCTTGACTCTCCTGTCATGGAACCCCACCTGCAGTGATGTGTCCAGCCCTGGAGCCCCCAGCACTAGAGAGATATGGACCTGTTGGCAGAAGCCCAAAGGAGGCCATAAAGATGCTCAGAGGGCTGGAGCACTTCCTTTCTGGAGTCAGGCTGGGAGAGCTGGGGGTGCTCACCTGGAGAAGTGAAGGATCTAGGGATACCTTAGAGGCCCTTCCAGCACCTGAAGGGGCTCTAAGAAAGCTGGAGAAGGATTTTGGAAAGGGCCTGTAGTGACAACACAAGGCTGGGATGGCCTCACACTGACAGAGTGCGGGGTAAGCTTAGATATTAGGAAGAACACCTTACTTACATTTCATGGCTGAGCAATGGACTCTTGAGCCTTGTCCTGATGACCAGAAAAAGAATGCTTTCTTTCTCTATTCTCCTGGGGTTTAATCCTTTTACTGGCAATGCTGACAACTACGCAGTCATCAAATACTGCATGTCATTGCATGCAGCTCCACGTGGCCCTGGGGCCTTTGTCCCCAAACTGGAAGGGGACCTGAAGCCTCCCCAGAGCATCCCAGATCTGCACAGAGCCACAGCAGCTGCTCTGCAGGCTGAGGAGATCCTTGCCAGGCTTCAGGTATTGCAGCAGTTGCCACTGTTCTCCCTGTCAGGAAACACAATTATCTTTGTGGAGAAGTGGAGAGGAAGACTCGCGCTGCATTTCTCGAACACAGGCACAGAGATTCACCCAAGTAGAAAGGAATGGCAAGATGCATTTAACCTCATTAGTTTCAGTAGGGCTGACTTTGTGCAATCCATCAGTGTACAAATACATTAGGGGAACTAAACTATTTCCACATCTCATTTACATAATGGATGGGATGTGAAATGAGTCCTATGGAGGAGAAGTGCCCTGGAGGCACTAAAGTTTATCACAATATGTAAGAGTTCTTTTAGATCATTGCATTAAATTTCCACTAACAAGATAACAAATTAATTGTCTGCATTACTGTACTAACCCAAAGTGGATAAAGTGTATGATTTCAGAAGAGGAAGGCAGCTGTTTAAGACAGCTTGGTGGTTATAGAAGGAGGCAGAAGAGATTAGTGTGTCTCCCAGCATTTGTATGCCATGATGCCAGCCCTCCTCCTGCCTCTTAAGGAAATCCAGCTCTTCTCTAATCTGATGTAGGACTTGAGCTTTATTAGTGAAGTGAGGGAGAATGAGTAAATCAGGCTTGTATCAGACAAGCCTGAGGACATCTGGAAATTGATCATTCTGCAGAAATAAGCACTCTGTGTTTATTAGCTGGGAGTTCATCACTATCACTTCTTTTTATTCAATTCCTAAGAGATTTCAAAGCTATCATCATAGTATTAGCTCTTCTGACTGTGCTACTGGAGATAAAGATCAGAAGATCTATCTAATGATGGCTTTCTCAGTCTCCCTCTTTCTTTCTCTAAAGCTATTCTGATTAAAAAAAAAAAAAGTAGGAAAATAGCAAGAATGAAATAAAGCAGACTTCATCTCTTAAATTTTTGCCTCTTGGCAATAGGAGTAATTTTTTTGCATTATTATTCCACAGGCACTCGGTTTTATTCAGGGGGACACATTCTGCAAAATAGAAAATCCCTCTTAGAAAAGGTGGAATTTGAAGTTTTTAATGTGGTGGTGGAAAAGGGAGGAAGATAAAAGGACTTAAAGTCATAAAGCAGTGCTTTACATTGAAAGTACAGTTATTTTAAATGATAATACACGTCAAATAGAACCCAGGGAAATTACTTCCATAAGTTAGAAAGGTAATAATATTACTTTAAGAAGAATAATTACTTTCCTTAACTACATTTATCACATAGTAATTCAGTTCTCCCTTCTGGAATATGATGCAATGCCAAACTTTTGACTGATTTATTTAAAACCAGCCTTAAGAAAAGATTCACCAAGATATGAGGTTTCTTCTGGTTCTTTATTCCAAACTGAGGAGTTATCAAAATGCAAATGCTCTGACTAACTGCATGTTTAGACGTGCATTCCTGTACAGCTGCATTGCGTAGCTTCATTGTGCAAAGACACTGGGAAGGAAAAAAAAAAAAACATCTGTAAGAGTTTTCCAATAACAATGGTCAGACACATAAACAATTTAAGTATAGCTGTGGATTTCCAGAAATCTGCGGGGAGTACAAATCCAACCCCATGAACTCTCTGAAGAAAAATCTTCCCTAGCGGAAGCTTCGCTGAGATCAATTTTTATCAGCTGATTTTTTCCATTTTCAATGGCAAATTAACATTTATTATCTCTTTTGGACTGGCACTTTGAGTTCCAGCCTGGGTGCACATTGTGCTAGATTCTGTACACAGATTAAAGAATAAAAGGTGCATGTTGTCCAAGAATCTTTCTGTGCAAGTAGACGATGAGAGAAAACAGATGAATGCAATAAGCAGGGTGATCATGATTTAACAGTAAAGCAAGGCGAGTAAATTAATCCATTTGTACGGAGCCCAGCACAATGCAGCTGGACCACATAGCACTTAATAACAATAACAATAATTACCAGGTCTTTAAAATTAATGTATTAATTTCAGTTAGAACTCATAAGTTGCTTAGCCAGTGAATGAAAAATGCTATAAATCTTTAAGGAAAGGCCAGTTTCAAGTCAGCATTGTCTTCCCTCCTACACAAGCTTTCTGCCAGTTGGTCCTGAACTAGAATCATGCTTCTCCTGAATCACCTTTTTACTTATGATTATGGTCATTATTTCTTTCTAATCATACCATCACTGTTTCAGGCTCCTGATAAAATCCTTCATGTCCACCTCTGCTTTTGAAGCTGTCCTGTCCCCGTGCCCTTTCTCATTATATACATAATGATTGATTTCTTTCCTTCTTTGCTGCCCATTGTTTGCTTACATGTGGTGTTGTCTGTGCTGTCAGTAGGACTCAGGGGAGTTAAGGTATGGGTCTTTCATGGGATGAAAAGGGTTCTAATTTGGAGGAAATGCACAAAGATCAACAGAGAGGTGATAAATAAGGTCTGAATCAGGCTATGACTTTACATCGTAGAATCATAGAATTGTTTGGATTGTAAGGAACCTTAAATAGCATCTTGTCTCAACCCCCCTGCAATGGTCAGAGACATCTTTCACTATCCCAGGTTGTTCCAAGCCCCGTCCAGCCTGGCCTTGGACACTTCCAGGGATCCAGGGGCAGCCACAGCTGCTCTGGGCACCCTGTGCCAGGGCCTGCCCACCCTCAAAGGCAAGTATTTCTTTGTAATATCTAAAACTTCCCTTCTGGAATTTAAATCAGTTCCCCTCTGTCCTATCACTATCTTTGTGCGCAAAAAAGCCACTCTTCAGATTTTTTTGAAGCTCCCTTCAAGTACTGGAAGGGGCAATATGGTCTCCCCACAGCCTTCTTCAGTCTGAAAAACTCTCATTTCTTCTCAGCCTGTCTCCATGGCAAAAGTGCTCCAGCCCCCACAGAATCTTCTCTCTTTGTGCGGCGGTGCCAAAAGATAAAATAGACTGATTCAACAAATGAGTGTGTGAATTTTAAACTCTTACATCCCTCTGATGGGATGGGATATTTTCACCTGATTCTTAGATGGGTTGAACTAGGGCCTTCTCCTACCCAAGGCCTTCTGAACAGAGCAATCCAATTGACAGGAAAAAGTGCAATGAGAGGTGATGATAGCACAGCAGCAGGTCTGCCCACTGAAGGACAGACATTCCACTACTGCAGCATGCATCAAAACCTTGTCAGCAAATTGCTGCACCTCCGCGTGTTTCCAGCAATACCTCTGAATCTCTGTTTGCGTTTTGGTATCCAGGAAAGAAAACTGATGGCTCTCCTTTATTGACTGGTCCAGATCCATAAATTACCCTTCTTCCTCAATATAGAGGAGATTTTCAGTGAGGTGAGGGATACAGGCTGAAGAAACCAAGCCCCTAAAACAAGAGACAGATGTCTGAGCCCATGATTCACCAGTGATGAGCTGCAATTGGGCCATGTAGACTTTGAAGTAATTCATTACATTTGTATCTCTTCTGTAGGGGGAGGGCTTTCCTCAACGATTTGTATGACCTTGCTAAACCCAGATAGGTGGTAATTGAGCAGCAACTACTTCTTCAGAAGAAACAGAATAAAAATATTGAAAATATTGACTCACCCCAAAGGCAGTGAGCAGCACTTTGGTCTTTGACCTTTAAGCATCCTAGGGTAGTCAATAACCTGGCTGTTAGATGCTGTGCCTGCCACTGATTTTGATTTGGGAGTAGTTTAACCTTGAACCAAGATCTAAGTAACCACGGCAACAGGAAGTTGGCCTCTCCATCCAAGGAGTGGGGATCCATAAATCAAGGTCCCTAATGCAAACACTGTGTGCAGGTAGAGATTTGAGAGGATAAGTGGTTTGTGGGGGATTACCTTTGAAAAAATGAGTGATTGTCCCTTGATATGTTGAAACACAGCTTCACAGACTTTTTTCTTTTTTTATCAATAGAGGTCAACAGGTTACAGCTGCATGTTTTCATATGGCTCTTTATATAGGCCCTTCAGTTTAATTAGGACCAGATGTTGAATTTATGAGGTTGTTAGCATTATTATGTACCATATGCACGTGCATATATGTGTGTGTGTATTGATACATGCACCCACATGCGCACATTTCTTGTGCACCCACTACACTCATGAATAAATATTGTTAAGGCACAAACCCAAGGACTGTGTAGTGGTGAGACCTCAGGTGTGCATACACAGAGCTCCAAAGGGTAATTACCTAGTCAAATATCTCACTTATTCTACGGGACACTGCTTATTCAATGTATAGAGCTCACCTAATGAACAGCTATTTGGGAGCTGGATTTTCCTCTTGCTATTCAGTGCTTGACATCATGTCTCATTTATTCCACATTTCTAAGCTTCGGTATGAATAGATGAATGTTTCATGAATGTTGATAATTTTATTTTCACAGGACTGCTCTTGAGATGAGGGGTATATTATTGTTCTCATTTGCACTAGAGAAGCCGAGCAGAGAGAGATTGAAGTTTAATGGATACAATTTGAGATGCTTAATAGTAGATTTGAGGCTCTGGAAAGATGTGTGGTCTAATAGGCAGAGACTGCTCTGTTTATCCTCACCAAGCTGTGACCTCTAACACTGTCTCACTTGTGACTATTTCTGCCCTTTCTTCCCTCCCTTAAGTCTACCAGCTGATATCAGCTCACATTTTCATCAGGACTCCTATCCCAAACTGGCCCATTTGTATCCCTGTCTTTCAGACTCCTCTAACTGTAGCATTTCTGTGCCTGAATCTGATAGGGATCTCTTCCACAGCTTCTGAGACAACCCACAGATCTGCTGATATTTCTCCTTTTACGTGCCAGAAACCCAAGTTCATAGGGACTCTTCATAGCAGCTCCAAATAGCAAATATAAGGAATTTTTGGTTTGTGTATGGAGAAGCTGAGCACAGTGAAGAGACCCAAAAGGGAAAAGGGTCTGGAGCAGCTGAGAGAGCTGGGGGAGCTCAGCCTGGAGTAAAAGAGGCTCAGGGGGGACCTTCTCACTCTCCGCAACTCCCTGACAGGCCAGACTCTAATCCCAGGGAACAAGGGACAGAACAAGAGGAAAGCTGTGCCGGGGGAGGTTTAAACTCTATATTAACAAAACTTTCTTCACAGAAAGGGTTGTCCACTTCTGACACAGGCTCTCAGGAGCAGTGCTGAATTCCCATCCCCTGCAGGGATTTAACAGCCAGGTGGATGCAGCGCTCGGGAACATAAGTCAGTGGTGGCCTTGGCAGTGATGGGGGAATAGTAGGACTTGGTAATCTTAGGGAGCTTTCCCAGGCTGTGTCAGAGCACCTGTGGAAAGTCTTTGAGGAACCAGCAGGTGCTGTCCAGGTGCAGCCAGGGGTGGCAGTGGGGGTTCAGTGCTGCAGGGGATAAAGGCCCTGACCTGACCTGCTGTGCCAGGAGGTTTGCTGCTAGCCTGGATCAGGAACATTGTGGAGACATACAAAACCAGATCAGGGTGGCAAATCAAACTCAGCAAAGATGTCAGGAGATTCTCTTGATTGACCAAGAAGCTCCAGGTACAAAAAGGAATCAATAGAGACGCGGAAGCAGGTGATCCAGAGAATGAGATCTACAATGTTCAGGCATGCAGGGATGGGCTTAGGAAGACAAAGCCCATCTGGAGTTGAATCTAGGGCAGAAGATCAACAAGAAATGTTTTGACAGTTACATAAAGCAGTCAAAAATAGCCTATGGAAAATATGGGTCCCTTGCTGAATGAAACAGGGACCCTGGCTGAAAAAGATCAGCAGGAGACTGATTGTCCTCTTTGCCTTGGTCTCTGCTGGTAGGACTGGCCTTTGAGAATCCCAGGCCTGTAATGCTGCTGTGGAAAGAAAACCTGCTCTTGGAGGAAGATCTGATTAGGGAACAGTTAAATGAACTGGACATGCATAAATCCATGGGATTTGGCAGGATGTACCCAAAGGTGCTGAGGGATCTGGCTGGCATCACTGTGAGACTACTCTAGGTTGTTTTTGAAAGGTTGTGGTGATCAGAAGAGGTTTCTGAGGACTAGAAGAGAAGAAATATTAGTCAAATTAGGTCAAGAAGCAAAAGCAAGGAAGCAGCAAGGCTGTTCAGTCTCACCTCAATCTCTAGAATGTGATGGAGTAAATAATTGTGAAGAGCATTTCCAAACATATGAAGGAGGAAAAGATGACAGGAGCAGTTATCACAGATCTGTGAAGTGGAAATCATGCCTCACCAATCTGATGTTTTTCATCTTGACTTTAGCATGAATTCTGCCACTGAGTTCCATCAGCTTCTTACAGACAAAATGATGAAACCCAGGCAGAATAAATGCACACTGTGATGGACTGAAAACTGGCTGGTCTCAGAGGGCTGTGATGGGTAGCTCAAAATCCACTTAGAGACCAGACGGTAGAGGTCCCCATGATATGGGGACTAAAAACTTTTAATATGGCAATTAATGAGCAGGTGGCAGGGTAGAGAACACCTTCCACAAATCTGGAGAATTTCAGAACTCAGAGCAGTGGCTGATATGTCAGAGGAATATGGACATATGGGAGAGAGTCCAGTCAGAGGGTACAGAGATTATGAAGAATCTGGGATATTATCTCTCTTATGAGGAAAGACTCAGAGGGATGGGATGTTCTGCCTGGAGAAGAGAAGGCTCAGAGAGATTTTTTCCACATATGCAAATATTTGATGGGAAAGATTAGAGAGGATGGAGCCAGTTTATTCTCAGTGCTGGCCAGTGACAGGACAAGAGTAATTGGGCACAAGCTGAAGCATTAACACAAGTTGTTCCTGAACAGTGTAGGTTTACTGAGGGGATGAACAGTTTGTAGGGAGAGGTTGTGGACTCTCCCTCCTTGGAGATATTCTCATTTGGCCAGATGTGGTCCAGGGCAGCCTTCTGTAGAGGACCCTGTTTGTGCAGTGTGACGTGGGCAAGGTGGTCTCAAGAGAAGTTTTCAACCTCAGCTGCTTTGTGGTTTTTTGAATCATTGTATAATTTAGTTGCCAAAATCTGGTGCATTTTATCTGAGGCTCATGTGCAGGTTGAGATCTGAAAAAAGAAGGAATTTATGAAGGATTATCTCTGATAAATTAATATCTGCCCTAATCATGTTGAAGCCCAACATCACAGAGACTGGGAGAGGTTTTCAAATTTCCCTGCCAGGAGTTTAAATTTCACATATTTAAACCATTTTGTATCCATTTTGTTTCACATATCCTGAAACAAAATGGTTACAAACTATACAAGAGTTTGAGAAGTACTGTTAGTGGAGGAATTTGCCAGCCATAAGTGCATAACTTTTATTTTCCTGGAATATTTAACTTCTTTGGCATTATTTTACCACTCATTTATTCTGCATTGTAAACTGTAGGTAGAAAGATATATGGATATATGACAAACAACTCTTTCTTTCTTTAACTCACTTCCCTTTGATGAGCTGCAAGGCAAATTTAATTAGGAAGGGAATTCCTGAAAAATAAATGTAACGTGCTCCGGATGGGAATTGCATATTGAGGTTGTTCCTGATGCCTGCCCCTTGCTCAGATGAAACACCCACTAAGTCAGGTGTTTATAGCAGAGAAGTTTGTAAGTATGTGTGGAGAATGAACTACACAGGAAATTATACATAGGCATTCCCAGTAAGCAGGGTTACGAAGGATATCTGTCTTTATACATGCATCAGAGTGTACGTGGTTTTTTAGAAGAAAAAGCACTAATGCAGAATGTTTTGTTGGTTTATCATTGTTGATAGAGACCAGTGATGGTACATTCTTCAGCAAAATTATCAAAAATTGATAACAATTATGATCTTTGCTAGTATCAGGACTTTATTACAGATACATCCACAAGGAAATATGGAAATATATCAGTGCAGCAAGGACAGCAACTGGCTTCTCTTTTTTTCAGGTATATCCCCAGACATGTTACAGTACTAACACTCATCCAAATTTTGTTTCCCCAGGAATTGCAGGTCCCCACTTAAAAGCAGACCAGACTTCACTTCATGGTAAAATGGAAAGTTCTGCCTGTAATGTGATGACCAGAAGGAAACCAGCAGCTGTTGACAGTGTTGCAATGCCAAGTCCAGTATTATCTCTCCTACCTTCATCATCAGCAACATCTGAAGCAGGTAATGCTGTTTTCACTCCACCCTCTCTGTTTCTTCTGCATACTCTTCCTTATGGAGCTGCACAATATGTTCACCCAATTCTCTTCCTGATTGGAGAAGTAGCTGCAAATAATAACTAATAATAATATAATAATGTGTATATAATAATATACACTTATTAGAATAGTGTAGAATAGAATCACAATAGAATAACTAATGTGACAATCAGGCTTTAACATCTCCAATGCTTTCTTGCTGTGATGGTAGATCTTGGCACATCAAATCTATTTTATTCACACACCACCACTTGTGCAATAATGAGGATGCAAGTAGCACCAGCCTGTAGGGTCTAGCAGGACACTCTGAAGCAAGATTCCTGGGTTCCTTCCTCAGCCCCATTCTTCATTTCTTTTAAATGCTCCCATTCCTGTAGCATGAACAAACCAAATACACAGTGAATAGCTGAGGAGCAGATGAGATTTCTTACTGCATACTTCAGTGATTTTAGCATAATATTCTGTCTTGCAAATGCAAAATTGTCTGGGGCAATGAGCAGTGATTTAAAATACCAGAATAAATAAGTCAGAGTAGCATGCTTTTCTATCAACTTATTTTTTGTGCTTCTATTTTGAATAAGATCAGAAAGGTGATATCTTTATACTGCTGGAAATTAGCCAAGTCATTCAGGCATCATCATGCCTTTTCTTGGGCATGGATAGAGAGGTTAATCTTCCAGTTTGTATTAATTTCCAGTGAATGGGGAATCCACAGTTCATTACCCTACATGCAGCCATTAGGAGTTTCATAGTCTTGTCAAACTTTTGATGCCACATTCACAAGAAACATATTTGTATCACTGACTTACAGAATTATTGCATATTTAATCATTCAGCTGAAAGTGTTTTTTCAACACACTTATTTTTATTTCCCTCTCACTTGAATAAATTGTGAAAGAAAGGGTTTCATGCTGCAAATTAGCCTCTGTAAAGATAAATTTTTATATTAAAAAATCAGGATTGTCTGTTTAGTCTTTAGTACTTTCCTATATATAAACCAAGGACAGATTTTTAAAGCGGCAAAGAAGGAAAGCACACAAATATTTTATGATCCGTTTCAAGATGAAAGTGTATGCCTGACTGCATAGTTCATTCTTTTTATTTTCAGAAGTCTAATTAAATTGTTGGTTTATCTGTAGCCCAGATGTTGAAATAATTTAGCTGAAAACTGAAAGAAACTGTGTTAATGGGAAAACAGGACAGTGCTATGGGTTTCCTGTAATTAATAGGAAGCTCTTTGAAAATTCCTCCATTCAATGCAAGCCAAGAAATTGACCCCAGATTTGAGCAGCCTCCTCTGTGCCATGTTCTTGCATGTGGCCTCAGGCACCTCAGAAGGGATGGAGAGTAACAGGCAGCAAGAAGGATTTTAGGGCTTCAGACATAACAGAGCCATCCAGAATAAACTTATGGGGCCAATGAAGAACATCCAAAGGGTCTGGTCTACCTGGGCTCACCTCCTCATTCACCATCATTGCTGGAGTGGGTCTTTCAGCCTCCTCTAACTCCCCTTGGAAATATTTGTATTTTTGGTGGGAGTGGCTCTCTTTGCTTCAGAAGCTGCTTCCAGCATCATTTCATTCCTGTGTGGCTTCCCAGCATGGCCTGCAGCCATTTCTAATTCGTGAGACTGAGCCTCACTGCACCTGTGGACCCTGGCACGGGGAGAAGCACCAGACCTCCGTGTGCCCTATTTGGAATGTGTAAAGCTGTGGTTTAAGGCTAACATTGGTTCTTGCTTGTTTTGGGGCAGCTAGCTGGGGTTGTTTGGATAGTGGGGAAAGGATGAAGCAAAAGTATAAAAGCTTGGGCTGCACCATGCATTTCTAGTTTCCCTTCATTTTGGGGTGGATTTTGCTTTTGTGGAGGCAGACCAGAAAAAAATCCAAAAAATTAAGACCAACACAGACCAGCCTGGGTCCAGGGTTGGGCAGGGTCTGTCTGGATGAAATGGAAAAGATTAATGCATAGCTTTGGCTTTCAGCAGAGCAGTGTGTCACACGGCAATATAGGAAAATATTTTATATCAAAGATTGCTCACCAAGAGCTTCCAGATGAGTTGATAACACCTAATGGCTCTCACTTCAATACTGTTTACTTTGGCAGATCTTCCTGATATTTTATCATAGGCACACCTCATCAAAGCTTCCCCCTGCAGGCCCATCAGACTATTTCTGCATAGTCTTCCTGCACCAAATGTAGAAGCAGATGTCCTTGACATTCAATAATCAAAATTATGTTGGGTTTCCTAATATCTCATTTTAAAAGCCTGACCTGAAAGCACAGGTACTTACCCAGTACATGCATTCTGACTACTGGCAGACTGTGTAACAACTCAAATGATTTCTAGAGCCTGCAAGTTCAGAGGCTTGCTAGGAAGAAAGAAAAGGAATTATTAGTAGCTTCTAACAAGCTCCCTGAGAAAGCCATAAACACCCCAAGGCATTTACAAAGGAAAAATTAGTGCAGTTAGCCAGCACAGAACAGCACATAGGGGTTTTTTTTCCTAAATGTGAAAAGGTATTTCAGCACAAAAATGAACAGACTTGTGAGTTTGCAAAGTTTTATAGGGGCAAAAAAGTATCTAAACATGAAGGAATGCACTGAAAGTGGTGTTTGGCCATTCATTTACATGCAGAGGCAGAAGCCTACCCACAGTTGCCTGCATATCAGTTAATTTTGGGGAATTGGGCAGTTTGGCAGAAGGCAGGTGCCAGCCTTTGCTCCACTCAGGCAGTGTCTATTCAGAACCAGGCTCCACTCAGGACTCTCAGCCTGAGTGACCTCTTGAGTGCCTAAGAGGGTTTCAGGATGGACAGGAGTTCTGTGTTCTCATCCAGCATCAGGACATCAAAACAATGTGCAAGGTCATCTTGAACTGCATTGAGTTCCCATTTCAGGGTTTAGAAGCTGAGGTCATCCTCTACCAGCTGTACAGACCAGGTCTCCATTGACCACGTTCAGGCGGTAACGCCAGTCTGCAGAAACAGCTGCCTGCAGATAAATCTCAGTAAAGACATAAAGTCTTTGCAGGGACTGGGCTAATGCTTTATTTCATTTTTTTCCCCAGTTCCTTGGCTTACTTTCTTTCCAATGAAAATTGAGAGTAAAGCCAAATCTCCTGGTATCATCGTGATACCTTGCAAGCTTTCCTGTATTTCTGGTAAATTTTCCGTTGTCAATCACCAACTGAAAAATTTCAGCTTTACTTTCAGAAAAAAAAAAAAAGCACCTCAAATATTGGAATTTAAAAAAAAATATATTTGAAAATGTGCCCTGACAATAGAAATAAAAAGCAAAAGGTGGACAGTGAACTTGAGGATTGTGCCAAATGTTTGATTTTTTTAGATCTTCTGACCTGAAGCTACTCTCAGGATATGGGTGGGACTCAAAGGATTTTAATGCTTAAGGCTGAAGTTATTGGGGCTACTTATGTCAATCACCAGTGAGAACAGATGAGAATAATCATTTTCTGTGACAGGGACTTAACCTTTTTTGATCAAATTTCTGGGAAATAGCTTGCTGCCACTTGCCTTTAGGGATCTTGAATCCACAGTTTTTTAGGGGTGACCTACTTGGGAGGAATTTTGTGCAACTAATTAGCTTCTCCTGAGCAACTTGGATATTTCATTTCCTTTCTCTTTTCCTTTGGTACCAAAATGACTGCATTCCTCTTTTCTTTTGTCCTTTGTGAACCACAAACTGCAAATGGGTTTTATTTTTCTTTTTGGTGTGGGGAGTGGGTTACATATGGAAAATGTATTTTGTTTTGTAATTAATGAAAACCAGACTTTGGGAAGTTGGCCATCCCAGGTCTTTATTTATAAGAGAGCATATGTCTGTGTTTTGTTTATGACTCACTCCTACTTCTTACATTGTAACTTGGGTTTGTTTATGCAAGCTCTTCGCTGAATCCAAGCAACATGGTGGTATAAGAGCCAATAATTTATGTTCTCCAAGAGGGGAGGCCAGTGAATGAGGTTTATATGCTGAATCTGTCACAGCCCATAGAGAGCAAGAGGAGATTCTACAATTTGACAGCTCCTGGTTATCTGCAGAAAATGCTACAATAGCAACTTTATTTAAACTACTGCTGGAAGATTAGCCTGTTAGCCATGAAGGCAGAGATAACCCCCAAATGAACCTTTCTCAAAATCTTGCCTGCTTGGGAAACTTCAAGGATTTCAAACCCAAATGACTGCTTGACAGTCAGGTGTAAATTAAGTTTGCAAGTAGATGTGGGCTGAGGTTAATTTAGTAGGATGTTTTATTCTTTACCAAAAAGGAAATTCTGAGTTCCATCATTTCTTTCCCAGCAGCACAGAGTGGATATGTTAGGAGTGAAAGGGAGCACCAGCTATTGCAATAGCAGAATTAATACATTCTGCTTCCCTCACAAAGGGGTAGTTCCTTCTAATCCGTGTGCAAATCCTGAACTCTGAACAGATGCCATGTTCAGGAAAGGACAATGAGACAATTTAGGCAAAACAAGCAAGGTCTCGTGTCCTAAGCAAAGGACAAAGAGCCAAGAAATTCTGGGTACTCTTCCCAGCTCTGACAATGACTCACAACGTGACCTTGGCAAGAAACTTAACTACTTTGGACTTTGTTCAGATCTAAAGTAAGTGATCTGAACCAGGAGTAAGCTTACTTTGGGGGCCATTAAAGTCAATTATATGACTGAGTAGTTTCAGCTAGTAGCTGAAGAGATGATAGTACAGAAACCCAGGCAGGGGTAATGAATTTGCCACAGATGAAGTGACCCACACATCTTGTCTCTGCCCACTAGTTTCAGCAACAAACACTTTTCATACTAACTGGCATTCATGACAAGAATTAAAGGCTGAATTGAAGATATCAGGATTATATCTTTGGGGTACGGAAGGTTTAATAGTTAAGTTGGACCAATATGACAGCTATGCTAGGCTTCCTTCTCTCCAGTTAAAGGTTGAAAAATGAGAATGAAGCAAACTCATGCTAAAACGTTGCTGTAGCAAAAGCTTTGTTGCTTTAGAAGAGGGAACAGGCAGAGGGCAATCTCTGAAGACTACTTGTATGAAAGTTGTATTTTCATCTACTCTTCATGATGCTCGAAGGGGTAAAAGAAGAGTTTCCAATCACTGTGGTTTGACCCACCCCTGTTTCTCTCCTTGTCTCCCAACAGCCAGCTCACCACTGAAGAAAAGGTTCAAGCGCCGTGAAATCGAAGCAATCCAGTGCGAGGTGCGCAAGATGTGCAACTACACCAAGATCCTGTCCACAAAGAAGAACCTGGACCATGTGAACAAGATCCTGAAAGCCAAGCGGCTGCAGAGACAATCAAAGACAGGCAATAACTTCGTGAAGAAGAGGAGGGGGCGTCCTCGGAAGCAGCCCCTTTCCTTTGACGAAGACTCCAGAGACCAAATGCCCGTTCTGGAAAAATGTGTTGACCTTCCAAGCAAAAGAGGTCAGAGACCAACACTCAACCCGTTAATACTGGAGCAAGCAGCCACTCAAGATACAATCATGGCCACCATCGAGGCTGTCATACACATGGCTCGAGAGACGCCACCGCTGCCGCCTCCTCTGCCTCCTCCACCCCCTCCACTCCCTCTCCCTCTACCCCGGGCGCCCCGGGTCGGAAAAAGGAAAAACAAGTCCCCGCAGGAGGAAGAGGAGGACGTGAAAGTGAAGCGGCACCGGAAGGGCAGAGGGAGTGAAAGCGAAGGCCTTCCCTAAGGCCAGTGCACCTCGTCAGATGTTGGGTGCCCACAGTGGAGCACGCCAGGACTGGGGGACAGGAGGTGCACAGTCGGCCTCACCCCTTTGGCAGCACCAGACTGACCTGTCCCTTCAGCAGCCAGAACTCATTGCAGAGAGCTGTGCCAGCTGGGGCGCGCATCTTTCCTCTTCATCGCTTTGACCCAAGCCCCCCCCCAAGGAAAGAGGGGGGAAAGGCGCGGGAAAAGTGGGGGATACAGGGGAGGAGGATGTGTGTCAAAGTTGGAAAAAGCATGAACTCTGCCGAGTTTCCAAAACTAATCTGAATCTCAGCATTGCTGTTCTCATACCGTACCCAGAGGCTGGAAGTCATCCTCGCAGATAGCTGAACGTTGTCACTAAGGGTGCATGCTCGACTCTGATTCTGTTTGGTGGGCCAGGTGAAACTAAGAGTAACTTTACCATAGTATAAATCACTGTAAAAAAAGGAAAAAAAAAAGGAAAAAAAAAAGAAACAAAGAAACAAAGAAAGAAACAAAGAAACAAAGAAAGAAACAAAGAAGAAAAAACCCAACAAAAATAATGTAATTTTCTCAACTGTGATATTGGTTATAATCTATTTGATTTTTTTTTTCCAGTTTTATATACCTACCAGGCTTTGGGACAGCATAAGCCAAAATGCCTGGCTCCTGCTAGAACTATATATTTCTTTCTCATTTACTTGCCTAGTTACAACTAGCTGCAATATAGGCAATAGAAAATTAGAGCCTTACACGCGTGCACACTCATTCCGAGTGCTATCCCAAGAAACAATGGAATATCACAGCATTTAAAATAAGGTATACACGGATATTCGGTTACAATAGCACGTTTATATGAAGCAACTTGGCAATGGCATGTGAAAAAGGGGTCATCCATCAGCCAAGTTGTTTTGATGCTCGGTACATATGAGTAGAGAACAGCAAGACACTTCTGGGGAATAGTTATAGTAAACATGGAAAAAAAACACCAAAAAAATAATATAAAAAAGATAAAAGAAAAAAAATAGGACACACAAAAAAAAAAAAATAGAATAAAAACCAGAACCCAAATCTACCAAGTTTTTGCCATCTGCAATTCCCAGTGAAATTAATGGGAAAACCAGAATATTAATAATTTGCTTTGGGTAGCAACGCCTTGATATTATCTTTTAAAGAAAATAGATAAAGTAGATTGTTTTAAAAAACTATAGAACAAACCCTATGGATAATAGATCCTTTCTTGGCAATTATTTCTGAAAAATAAAAAAGAAAAGGAATAAGTGTTCTTATCTGAAAATAGAAATAAAAATGTTCAAAGGGTATCACCACTGCAATTGTATTAATGCCACTTTGGACATGTTCTCCAAGTTGTGGTTGCCTTAATAAACTAAAAAATAATTTTTTTTTTTGTACATAATGTAATTATAAAGCTCTCAGTCTGCATGGATGCAAACTGTGTGTGACAAATCGTCTCTTTAAATGGTCAGTTCAAATTGTACATTTCTCATTCGAGTTGTCCGTTAGCCATTGATTAAACTTGGGTAAAATACCCAAGCTCCATATCCACAGCCCAATTAAGATGTTTCACTAAAACAAAGACTGAACAAAAAGCTGTTCCATTGCAGTGTCAATGCTTTTAAAAAAGAAAGTAAATTGTTGAAATTTGAAATAGGTACTTTCAAATTTATTTCCTTTCTTTTTAAATCCTGCGGTGCACTCAACACCTAGCATGGCAAGATGGATATTAAAATGGGAACAGGGAGGGAAGATTCCACCAAGGGAGGGGGGATTGGAATTTCTTAATGGTTGACAAGCCAAATTCTATTCCCTTTTTCGAGAAATCTTGAATTGATTTATTGCCAAGGAAGCTTCATATAGCACGACACTAAAAAAAAAAAAAAAAAAAAAAAAAGAAGAACTACAAGAAAACCCCACCAAAAAAGCAAAACAACAAACTCAACAAAAAGTCCCCACAAAAAAATATTGTGTTTCTATTCTGTTATTTATTTACAAAAATCATATCAAGACTATGGTGTTAGAGGAACACTGTAAACATACAACTCGTTGTTTTTTAGAGACTGATTTTTCTTCTGTGATAGCACCTTAGCTTATTAAAACTGAACGCATATGGGGATAGGATTGCGTCGGGGAGCTGGAAGAGGGGATGTATTATTTTTTATTTTTTTAAGACTGGAACAAATTTTGAGGTCCTAACTCCTTAAAACTGATAAGAGGGATCGCAGAATTTTGTTTCCAATTTGTTTTGCATCATTCATCATACCTATTTGTGCTTTTTGGTTTCCAATTAATGCAGCTTAGAAATAAATTGGCTGGTTGTTCGTTCTGTTAAAACCAGTTTTGCTTTTCAGCTCTCTTGAATTAGCACAGTGTTATTGACTGAAGTTGTAGGCCTGCAGAAAAAAAACCCTAAACCTCACTGAACTCCTCTCTTCTTCCTTATAAAACATTGGATTGAGGTTTAGTTAATTTATAAATCTTTTATTCCCAATCTCCTTTGGGCTTGAAAGTAGGTGACAGTCACTTAAAATGACAGAAAAAAATCGTAAGTTTGGTATTCCAGGTAGCTGAAATTAAGCCAAACAACTTATCCTTAGTTTTATCTCCAGTGATGTCCTTCCTAGCATTGAAGGACATTTCAGTGTGTAATGAGTGAAAAGAAGGTCTGAAGGCAACAAATTCTGCCACCCAATGCCCATCGTGGCTTCAAGAGGGTCCGAGTACCCATAAGGGCTGGATTTGTGCTGGACCTTTCTGGACACACTGGGATAAAACTGCCCCAGGGAATGATAATTGAGTGGCTGCTGCCTCTCAAGCTCCTGAGATTTGGGAAAAGAATGCTCTTATCCTTCCAAAAAGTGCTATCCAAAAGGCTGCTAGAGGCACAGTGTTTAAGGAGAGCATCCACATGGAGGGAACAACCCCACAGACCCTTCGTTGAGCAAAACCATGAAGAGGTCCTATTTGTCCTAGAGAAACTAAGCTCAGGACTTGGTAGCTAAAAGCTCTCAGCATGGGATGGGCTCTATCCAGAAGATCAAGGTTTGTGTTTTCATGGCAAGAAGGTGCTGGTGGAGCGTGGTGCTGTGGTTCAGCTTTGGCTGTTTGTCCACACAACACCCTCATGCAGCTGGTCCTGGGCTGACAGGGAGAGTGGCTTGTTAGCGTCATAAAAAGCAGACAAAATACTGTTAGATGGCACTCAGAATTTGTGTTCTGCATGTTGCATAGTCTGTAGAGATGATAAGCAAGTTGCTGACAGAATAATATTTTAAGGCGATGTACTACATGCAGATCATAAAGGATTTAGTTTTAGGGCTTAAGGCTAAAATCCCACTCCTGCCGTTTATTACCCAACAATATTCCAGTAATGAGCTTTTTGATTTTTTTTTCCCTTACCACAAGGAAGATTTACTGAGGAACTCTCTAGATTCTCTCCACACATTTCCAAATACTGTATAATACTGGGGTGAAAGCCCTTTTGCTTACTAAGACCAAAAAACCTTTCAAACACCTCCACTGTGTCAGATTAGCACACATCTGAGTATGCTTCAATAAAAACACAAAACAGTATCACGTGGCTGTGAGCCATATGAAATAAGGCCACGGGTTTGCATCCACTCTGTGGGTCTTTTATTCCTCAATCCAGTGTAAAACCAGAAATGGGGATAAATATTCAGGGAGAGAGGAAAAAAAAAAAAAAAAAAAAAAAAAGAAAAAAAAAAAAACATTACCACTTGTGTCTCCAAGACCTTCATGCTGCCAGTTTCTTGAGCCCTTCAATATTAAATTTTCTGTGACGCACCTTGCATGTTTTTGGATAACTTAAAAAAAAAAAAGGAAAAAATAAATTTAAAAGAGGTGAAAATAGTCATCAGCTACCCGGGTATCCTACAGCATGGCCCATTTGGCAGAAATGTTGTGGAACATAGAATATTGTGACTATTTGGGTAGCATCTGGTGCAATGGGGTGCCAGTTGATCACAAGGACTTCTGAGCACTACAATAATGCACCAAATAAACAGAAATCACTGTTCCAAACACAAGGATTTCCCTAACTCTTATTTTCACAGGCCCTGATTCAGGACTGCACGTAAGCACGTCTAATGAGCATCCTGAAGAGTTTGAAGAACAACTAAAAGAATACAGGGAAAAGGGAAACAAAAAAAAAAAAAACCACCAAAAATCTTTAAAAAGGAAAAAAAGAAATCCAAGAAACAAAACCAGGATGGTTTTCTGAATTGAAAAAATAAACATCTTGCCCTTGTAATGCCTCTTCTTTCCATATCATCCAAAAACTGGGGTGCAGCAGTTCTGAGATAATTAGAAGCACATTTCAACAAAAAACATATTGGAGATCTCCTTAAGATGCCTGCCTAGTTTGCATAAAACACTACATAGAAAAAAAAAAGAAAAAGAAAAAAATATAAAAACATGAAAAGAGCTGCCAATTGGACAACATGGGGAAGCAGTTCAATCCCATGTTGGTTTGTTTTACTTTTCTTTTTCTTTATTTTTTAAGCTATTTCTTAAATAATAAATGCACATGAAGTGTTAAATATGTATATACTGTATTTCAAAAAATTAAAAAATCAAACGAATGGGGCACAAGATTGTTCTATAAGTCGTGCTGGCTAATTTTTAGTTTGTATTCATAAGTGGTTTTTAAAAGCCTTTTTTAAAGTGTAATTTGCATGTTCTACTTTGATTGTATGTAAACATATTTTAGAGCAAAAAAATGTATTTGTATTTTATTGAATATAGAGGCAAGAAAAAAACTTGTACATTGTTTGAAATGTTCTTTTTGTAACAGTTTTTATTCATGAAGCATTTTTGTACATTTAAAAATGGATATGGACTTGATGTTCTTTGAGGCTTAGATACATCTGGCATGCTTTAATGTCATGCTCCTTCATGATCTTAGATGTTGGTTTTTAAACATTTTTTTCTAAAACAAAGCTCAGTCTTTTCGCTACCAAATCAGGTTAGCACAGTATAGAGCACTTAACTAAAAAAAAAAAAGAAAAAAAAAAAGTTAATCCTATTCATATGTTATTCATTGTGTGAAATTAAAGGAATTCAATTCAGTCTAACATGAGTTGTGAATTCTTTTGTCTTATTTTCCATCTGTTTCCCATCACTAGGGAGTTTAATAGCTTTTGGGAGACTAATACCATGCATTCACAAGCCCTCTTTATGGTAATGGATAAAAACATGCTTTGGTTCTGTTCTTTTTTATTTTCTTTCTTTCTTTCCTTCTTTCCTTCTTTCTTTCTTTCTTTCTTTCTTTCTTTCTTTCTTTCTTTCTTTCTTTCTTTCTTTCTTTCTTTCTTTCTTTCTTTCTTTCTTTCTTTCTTTCTTTCTTTCTTTCTTTCTTTCTTTCTTTCTTTCTTTCTTTCTTTCTTTTCTTTTCTTTTCTTTTCTTTCTTTTTTTTAGTTTTTCCCAGAATATCCTTAAAAGTTGAAAATGGACTGTGCCATGGACAGAAGGGGGCTTTAGTGCTGTGCCTATCACTGGAAGGACAAAAACATCTCTGGTCCAAATCATGTCCTCGGGCACCAGGAGTGGAGTAGAACTTGCCACCCAGGTGGGATTTCCACTCCAGATGGAGCATCCCTCTCCAGATTCCTGCAGGGAAGGCAGTCCCAGGGGCTGGGCTGTCGACAAGGGGGTGATGAGAGCCAACTCTCTCCTCCCTGAGCAGCAGAGAGGAAGGGCTGTAGGCCAAGGGGTATTTTCCGTTCAGTGGAGCCCCATGCTGTGACAATGGCACAGGCCACAGCTCGTTGTAGGGGTTGAAGTTTCCTTTCCAAGTTGCTGCTGAGAGCAGTCTTGCTGCCATTGCAGGCAGTCAGCCTCAGCATCCACGAGCTCCTCCACAGCAATGCCAGGTTTCATCTTTCTCCTCCTCAGAGAGAGCTCAGCACCTTCACCAGTGGCTCAGCAGCCTCATGGAAATTAAATCACCTCCTGGAGAAGTCAGTGATGGCCAGGCAGGATAGGTAACTTAGTGTCCTCTCACATTCTTCCCTTTTGGGGCTTTGTGGGATGGACTGCCTTGGTGGAACCAACTCATCCAACTGCAAATACAGCCCCTCTGGCTGCTGTTTTGACAGCTGTTGCTTCGTGTTACTGTAGTAGATCTGCTCCAAAGATCTCATATGCAATGGAGTTTATTTTCTTTCTCTTTTCTCTCTCTTTCTCTGTATGAGACACGCATAGCCCCAGCTTTTGACAGCTTCCAAATGTGCTGACATTTTTGCTCAGTTTTTTTATCAGAATCTGTGATGTATAAGCTACTGGTCTCCAACTCTAACCACATTTTAGTAAAAAGTCTGTGGTAAAGCTCCTTAGGAAGCATCTGTGAACTGTCAAGATATGTGTTTGCTGCAGCAGTATCTCAGGGCTGTTCTCTCCTCCTGCCAGCCCTTTCTTGAGGTTTACCTCCCATCAGCACAACTCTGCTGTGCTTTGGTGGTGCCACCTCACAGCCATGGGGTAGCGAGGCGTTGGGGAACAAAGCTGGAGGTGTTTGATTTCTGTCTGTGGGTGAGGCAAGGGCATGAGGTACTTCATCTGTGAGGTGTTCGTCCTTTCACCCTTTCTTCCCTCTGGGCTCTTTTTTTCCCATCAGGCTGGCACCACGTAGTGCCAGAAGATCCCACTCCTCACCAGTCTCCTCCTGGGCAGGGAAGATCCTCTGGTCATCACCCCAGCCTGCTGTCAAAGGGTCACACTTCTCTAGGATCCCTCTGCCACTGTTTCATCTGTGACTACTCCAGCTCTGCTCCTGTGGATTACAGCATCTCTGAGAAAAAACTCAGGAAGTCTTAGAAATAAAGTATAGGGAATCCACGAGCTCTGGTAGGGTGTAATTTATTTTAGGCACTTTTTGTTTAATGATATTTGATTCTTCTTCCCTGGAGACAGTCCTTAGTGGAGTTCTCTAGGGAGTCCTGCTTGAGAAGGGGTTTGGACCAGATGTCCTTCAGTGGTCCCTTCCAACTTTACCCATTCAGTGAGATTGTTATTTCGTCTCAGTTTGCAAGAGTTCAACGTTTTCCAAATTAGAATACTTTCACTAATAATCTCTGCCCTGAAATAATTGCAAATAATGCAAACATCAAGTCTGATGGAGAAACAGCGCTGTTTTCTGATTATTGTCCTCTTTCTTCTGAGCATCCTTTGCTCATGAAAGTTGTGGAGACCTGCTCAAACCTTCTTTGGCCATCCTCCATATCATAGGAGTTTGAATTTACGAGGGAATTTCACACTCTACCCTCAAGGTATGGATGAGATGATGCCTCTTGAGGCAAAGTATGATCTTAATTCACTTTTGATAGTGAAGAATGTTTGTGTGGTCTAGGATAAGGAGCCTTTCCAAGGTGGAAATTTGTCCTCCTCTGGCAGAGACAAGACAAACCTCAACCTTCGCCCCCCTCATTCTCATGGTACCGTTCCCCACCAGGATCCTGAGCTATCTCATCTGTTAAATTTATTTTGAGTCAAGGAAAGTTTGGTTGGTGGAGACGCCTGCAGCTTGTGTGCAAGTTGTGTGAGCTCATGACAGCATTATTTGGTGTTCTGTAACACAATGCACTCACATAATTTTAGAACAATGCTACTGTTACTGACGGAGTCGAAAAAATGTTCCAGTGACCTTGAGGGGACCAGTGACAGGACCCTACTCAAAGCCCTTCAGCACGCACCATCTGGCAAGCTCTAGAAAGCAAAGGGAAGCATAGATGTCAACAAAAAAAAAATATGCTTGGCCTTTTATGAGCAATTCATGAACCACATCACTGGTGCACTAACATGGGGGGTTAAGAGCTAATAGCAAGCACTGAAGTTACAATGAAGAGTGGCATATCAAACGGTCCATGCAATTTTTTACTGGGATCTGCAAGAAAAAGTGGTGTGAAAGAACCACAGGAGCTGTAGGAGGACTTTGACAAAATGTTAGTGCAATCATAAGTCATTTCATTGTGACAACCAACTTTCTTTGTAACGCAGAGCAAGGCACGCTGGTTCACATTCTCAGCTTATGCAGAGCTGTGCTATCAGTTTCAAATGTGTGAAATCAGTTTACAGGAGCAAAAGATCTGCTTTCATTTTCTTTGTGGAAGCTATTCATCCCAAAGTGGCTTTGGAGTGCTCCTGGTAGAAGGATGTAATATAAACTCCTGTGGTTTGTTGCCTGTAAGAAGTGTCATGTTGAGAAAATGGGCCTTTGTTAAAGATTCAAGTGTTTGGAAACTGGTTCACCAGCTCAAGTAGCCAACTCATCACAGTTTCATTAGAGCTATGGTGGAAGGAAGAGGGTAAAAGAACTGGAGAGTCCTCGGAGAAAAGATGAAAGAGTGTTCTATGCACCAGGAAGTTAAATTAAGTATCAATATCTACTTCTCATGACTCTATTGTGCTACAAAAATATTCAGAAAAAAAATTTCCTTGTCCTAAAAATCATGGAGTGCCTCAGTCCTGCTTGAGTCAGGCATACAGGAAGCCCAATTTTTCTTCTTCTTCTTCTGAAATAGGTGCATCTTGTATGGCACCTGTTTTCCTCACTGGATTTATCCCCTTGTGGACATCCTCCAGTCAGTGATGGAAAGCACGGCGCAGGGACCTTTCCTCTCTGTACTTTTCCAGGTTACCTGCTCCAGAAAAAAATCGCAGGTAAAATTGGTTTTCCCTGAGAATCTTTATTAAGGCAGAAAAATTTCTGGCCTGGCTCCATCCCACTCCCATGCATGATCATATCCGGTAGTTCTCAAACTGTCCCAAAAATATTGTTGACGAAGAGGGCTCCAATCAAATTAATAAAATTTTTTGTCATTGACTCAAAGGGAGCAAAACTCCCACCACTTCTCCCTGATTTGGCATGCCACAATATTGTGTGTGCACCCTGATAGCCCTTGGTGTCTTCTACTTGCCCTGCCTGTTTATAAATAAAAAAAATTATAAATTTTATAAATATTAACTTTTAAAATAAAAATAAAATATAAATTTGTAAATATAAATATAGGATTTAACTATAAATAAAATATAAATTTATATTAAAAAATAAACTTTTTAATATAAATTTTTCCTGTTTATATTCCCAGAGAGCAAGCATATCAAGCACAAAATTAGTTTAAAGGGGAGAACTGTGAAAACCTCTGCAAGGCAGAGGCAAGGAAGAGAGCACGTGAAAAGCATCTGTCGTGAGCCTTTTCAGAGCATGGCAAGAACACAATTAGAGAAGGGATGAAAAGTGAGAGATCTCTTAGGGAAGCAAATGATAATGTGGCAGAGCTGTAATGAAGCCAGTGGCAAAGGAGGGCAGTGATTATTTTTCTTGAAGACAGGAAAAAATAAAACAGCACCACTTGAAGGGGAAGAAATGCACTCAGAAACACAAAAGGGCATTTACTGAAAGGAGGGAGAGGCAGGAGGATATGAAGATCTAGGTCATGGAGAGAGTATAAAAATGGATCTTGAGACAGAAGATGGAAGAGGCAGCCTGCTTGCTTACTGGGACTTTATTGCCAGTGTCTAAGCTGACACAGCACTCCTCATTTATCCTCATTAAACAGCTACCATCAGGGCATAGTTAGTGACCATTAGGCCTCAATTCTCTCTCCTTAAACTGCAGATAAATAGATAGCTACTGTGAGAAGTAAAACTGTCTTTGCTTGAATTACTGATAGCTGCAGTTTCCCAAAATTCTGGTCAGGGATCAGCCAATGACAGCAAAGGTCTGACAGTAAAGACAGCAGTTGTGCAGAAGCCTGCCTGCAAGGATGAGAACTCAATGAGATGGAATGGACTGGGCCTCATTTATTGCAGAGATAACATGATAATGTTTGGGTTCATCCCAAAGTTTCTGGTTTAGTGGAAGGTGTCCCTGTCCAGGGCAGGGGGGTTGGAATGAAATTATCTTTATGGTCTCTTCCAACCCAAATCATTCCCTGATTCTGTGATCTCCTGGGCAGATGGAACACACGTACTTGTGAGGTGTCTCATTATCTTACCTTCCCATGGGGCTGAAGAGAACTTTGTGCCCAAGAATAACCACTACAGCACCCCATTTGTTAGAGAAGGCAAGAGAAACACTGTCCATATCATCCAGATTGTACAGTGCTATTGAGTGCTTCTATTTTAAAGTCCTACACATGCCTCTTTGTTTTCTAAATATCCCAAAAAAGAGCCCATGGTTTTAGTGGAGCAGCTTTTTAGATCCAAACTTCACCAAACTTCTATCTTGGTGATTTTCATAAAAGTCTGAATAAAATTAAAAAGTGAAGAATTTGACTGTGAGCCAATCGTTATGCTTTTGCTCAGGATACCATGAAGATTTTTTGTTTTGCTTTGTTTTCAAATGGTGTTTCACCAGAATGTCATCTCCAGAATGGCCATGGTGACCCTGAGGGTTCAGATTACATCAGCCAAGAATGATTTTGCTTTTCTTAATGAAAAAAAGGGGGAGTACAGAGGCACAACAGATCTCTGGGATCTGAACCACTGTCTCCTTAATTTGCAAAATCTCATTATCATGCTTATGGAAATTCAGGACATAGTATAAACAAGAATGTATGTTCAAGCTTTGGTTTAGTCCCACTGATATCAATAAGATTTAAACACTTTAAAATTAAGTAAATGATTAATTGCTCTTACAAGAATGAACCCAGCTTCCAGTTCCAACACCTAGTCCCATCGGCCAAGATGAAATTTAATTATTTTATTGAGTGGAAACAGAAATCAATAGACTTCTGTTTTAAACAAGCTCACAAAGCGTTCCTAGCCCCGGGCCTCAGTTTGCCATGAGTAGTCCTTGCACACATAGAAGGACTATTTGCTAACATTACCAAAACAATGTGAATTCCTTGCTGGAGATGGGCAACTTGTATGAGAGAACATCCTTATCAAGACTTTAATGACAGGGCATTGTCTCCAAGTCAGCTCCTTTCCTTATTTCTTTAACCATGAAAAATGAGTCCGTGTCACTGACACAGCAAAGTAAAAATGAATCTTTAAACCAGGGCACAGGTTCCTTTGTCCTTCTTTACTGCAGCCATATGTTTCTGTCCATCCTTCATTAACTCAAAAAAAAAACAAAAAAACAAACCCAAAACCCCCATGAAATTATTTCTTTTCTTTAAATAGTCCTCAAGACACGTCTGTTCACACTGGTTGGGTTTCTGAAGATGCAAGCTACGCAGTTTTGGATCAGCCATCTCTTTATGTCTTCACTGATGAGGGTGTCCCAGAAATGATATCTGTCTGCTCCTGCTGCTTCAGGATTCAGATCATAGACTGGGTGAGGACATTGAGGCTGAATCACAGGAGGGGAAGCATAAATGTTGTTCCATCTGCCTTGGATTCAAACACTTAAGCTGAAAAAGGGTATGAAAATCCTGACAAGGCTGGAAATCCTGAATTCCATCTCGCCCGACTTCTGGGGAGGTATGTGCAGGACCTCTGAGAACTGCTGCACGCACATCAACCCAAGGGCCTCTTGCAGGCTTAGCCAACCTGAGTTTCTGCCTCTGTTTCAGGAAGTGGTAGCTTTGAAAGACCATATCAAACTAGTACATTGTGTTTCCTGCACATCCTGCTTTATTGGAGGTTAATTCCTTCTGACGCATGCAGTCTGCTGCTGCCAATTAAGTCAAATGTATTTTACGCTTTACTTTTCTGCTGCCTTGCAGGCTTTTGTTGGGAAAAAATTAATAGATAAAACTTGCCAAACACTGTTGAATGACACGGTCTGATGATTTGAAATAAACACCCAGATTTTAATATATCAGAAGGATTGAGAGAGGGGAGGAGGAAAGTCTGGAGCAGCATCCAGCTGGATGCCAAGCGCACAGCACCCAGCCACCAGCCACAGCATTAATTTCTGACTGTTGTAAAAGCAGAAAAAGGAACCCCAGGTCAAGCAAGGAGTGTGGAGTTGTTTCTCATGCAGCAACACTGCAATGTATGATTCTTTGGTAGAGGAAGATAAAAAGTAGCTGCACTGGAAGAGCAGTAAAAGTGCAGGACCAAATAGACTCTTTCTTTGCAGTTCCATCTCAGCTGCTTCATATTGTGGTGGTTTCTGGGTTTATTCCTATTTTATACTGCTGTCTATGATCTCCAAGTCATCTCTTTCAGGCTTTAGAGAAACAGCTGAGAGTGTTCATGTTCAAGTTATGATAAGAGAAACTGTATTCTGTATTTACTCATGGTCAGCTGAGACACAAAATTATGTAAAAACTCATCAGATCTTCTGAATAAAAAAGATTCATTTATTTATTATTTTGTTATCCAACTCAATACTGAGATAGTGCTTTGACAGGGGACACTCAGTGGAGCTTGTGGGTGACATCACATCGCACTTTGGAGAAGAGAGGCAGCACCAGCTCAGAGGCACCAGAAATACAACCGAGGTGAAGAAGGGTCCCAGGAGAGCTGGCCCTGTGTATCAGTGACATTGTATATCACCTGAGATTCCAGGTTCCTGAATGGGTCCATGGTCCTTAATTCCATTACATTGTTTTACTGGAAAATTTTAGAGCAACTTTCAGAAAAAAAAAATCAAGCCCAAGGTGGGGGGGATGGGGGGGGGGGATGTTCAATTCCTTTTCTTTGATAACAACAGAAAAACCTAGCATAGAAAGCTTCCTGTAATAAAATTGCAGTGTACTTTACCCAAAATGACACTTTTATGTCTCCTGTGGGATAGATCATAAGTGTTGGAGACACTAAACCCAACACTCAAAGCAGTTTCTGTGAGAAAACAATGGTTAACAGCACTCTGCTTGCAAATACATACAAAGATCCTTCCAAGGGATGTTCAAGGCAGGCATCTCCCTGAGAAAAGACTTGTCACTGATGAGAGAGAGAGATATGCAATTATAGAAAAATACCTGATGCAAGAAAAGAAAAATTCCTTATTTGTAGTCACAGACAGGGTTGATGCTCAACTAGAATATGGCTTGAAGACAGTAAAAAGGCAATATGTATCATGCTTGAATGATGGAGTGGCAGCATCAAAACAGTTCATCAGCATCAGGTTTGAGTCTCAACATCATAGCTAAAGTTTAATTTTAAATTTAAACAAATTCTCTGGCAGGGAAGTGCCTTCAGACTGGCAGCTAATGATGGGAGAAAAAGACAATCAGCGCTCCTTTCATCCAAAAAAGTTCTTTTAAAATCTTTGCAAAAGTGCATAAGATAGGGCTGAGATAGTGCCTCAGAAAGCACATCTGACCAGTGCTTCCAAGAAGGTGAGATGATAGCATCCAACACACTATTGCTGGCAGCACTGGATTGCATGGCAATGATTAAAACAGGAGGGCAAGGATGTTTCAGATAACAGTAAGGTTCTGCTCAGTAATTTTTATTCCTTTTACCTACAGAAGTTTGCTGATCTTCGTCACACATTCGAATTTCCTGTGATTCTCAGATGTATTTCATTTGGAGAATAGTTGAAGGGAAAATGGGCATGCTCTTTAGCAATAGCAGCAATTCAGACTGGAGAAGAGAAGGGTGAGGAAAAGCCTCATCATAGTCTGCAGTTTCCTCATGGAGGGAATCGGAGGGACAGGCACTGATCTCTCAGGTGACCAGTGACAGGACCCAGGGAAGAGCTGGAGCTGTGCCAGGGGGGTTTAGTTTGGATGTCAGGGAAAGGCTCTTCCCCAGAGGGTGCTGGCACTGCCCAGGCTCCCCAGGGAATGGGCACAGCCCTGAGGCTGCCAGAGCTCCAGGAGCCTTTGGACAGCGCTGCCAGGGATGCTCAGGGTGGGATTCAGTCTGTGCAGGGCAGGAGCTGGACTTGATCCTTGTGAGTTATTTTCAACTCAGGATATTCTATGAACATTAACTATGAGCAGTAGTTACTGCAGATGTTTTTTAACTCGTTGACATTAACCCATTAAAAGCAGGCATCTTTATTTCTGAATTATCTTGTAGTTGGTTCAATTTGTTGAGTAACAAAGAGGGTGTGATGAAATGGAAGCCACACAGCAAAATTCTTCTCTCTCTACACAAACTCCTTCTTGTTTTCGTAGGCTGACTGAAGGATAAATAAATCCTTGTTTTCCCTGGAGCTTTCACAGATATTTGTTAACCTCCTTTATCATTATAGTAAAGGCTCACTATGGTAGCAAGCTCTGACTGCTAAATTTCTGAACTCTTCATTAAAAGGTTCTGATTTTCAATCAGTTCCAAGTAATCCCAGTGAAATGGACAGCAGATATGTCCAACATGATCTAGTTATCTGCATAAAGAGCGTGGTGAAATGACTGCAGGCTATGTATGCATCAAGAGAGCCAGCTCTGAAATCAGAAACGCTGTAATTATGTATTTAATTACTTCACCTAAGGGACAGAGTCATGCAGTCTGGTTGTACTGTTGTGATCTAAACTAATATCTCCACACCAAGGGGTATTTAGGTTGGCACTGCCTTGGAGATTTTGTTCAATGAACATACATTTATAACTTACAAGCAGATTTAGAGTCATATCTTCTCTCAATTTATCTGTAAGATTTAATTGGACTTAGAAGCAGCGTGACATATGTATGCATTTCTAGCATTTCATTGTTCTCCAATACTCTTTTTTTCCCACTCCTTACCTCTTGCTTATATTTATTCCACATATCCACTCTTATCAATATTTCTTCCCCTCCTTTCTATCTCTTTCACTAGTTCTAATTTCTTGTTTAAACCAGTTCTCTTTAGTATTGGTGTAACCTGATGCAAAGGATGAGCAATTGGTTGCTCCCTCATTCCATACCATAATTTGTGCTCAATTTACTTTAAAAAAGTAATTCATTTGCTATGGTTGATCCCAACTTTCTCTCATTAGGTTCTTATCTTCCCTTCCTATAAGGAGGTTAGATTCTTAATAGCATTGTTATAGAAAAAAAACCCTCAATACTCTAGGAGAAATAATTTATGGTCTTTGAGAATATTTATTTTCTTTCTTGTTTTTTGAAGGAAAAATTAGGAAAGTTTATGGTTTCAGAGGGAAGTTGAAACAAAAATTCATGGTTGTTTTTGAGAAAAAAATCATAGAAATGATAGTGAGTCAGGCTTCAATTATCATCAGAACTCCAAGAAGGTTTTTACAAACATTTATTTGATGTCTAAACTGATAATAATGTGTCCTTTAAAATAATGGGGAATGGCTCCATGATATAGCTCAAAAATATTTTCTCATTAATCCTTGTTAACTACCTTTGCTATCACATTCAGCAGCACACCCATGCCTGTCCTGTGCAGAAATACTGTGAGTTTCCATACATCAGGTGCCCTTATCACCTCCCAAAACTGAGACCATGAATCAGCTCAGGGAGGTGTGATAATGGGTGGGGGAGCAGGGAGGCTCTGAACGATTGCACTGATAAATCAGGAAATGCCTCCATGTGGGAAGAGGGACTGTGCTGTGTTTCCACCCCAAGTCCAGCAGACCTGGATGACACCCCAATCAGGCAGATACACCTGGAGACACTGCACTAATTGAATCCCTCCAGAACTTGTTTTCTTCTGCTTCTGTGATGAGGAACAGAAGCTGCAAGGAGGAGTAAGAGGCTGGAAGTGACTCTGAAGGTGTGAGGGGGCTGCATGCTCAGGGGATCCTTTTTCCTACAGGTGCAACACAGAAAGATGTTCAGAGATGTGTTATATAGGTCAGAGGAAGAAACCTTTCTTTAGTTAAATGAAATTTGAGACTACACAGCACAAGCGAACCAGGAGCCAGTTCATCAGCCTCATGTGTATCCCTTCAGGAGATCTGACAACATTCATTAAACCCTGAAATTAAATAATGGTGCTGAATCTGCAATTATATTGAAACCAGTAAATTCAATTAAGGGTAAGTAGTATACTTTATTTGAATGGCTCACTTGGTGGCTTTTTGGTACATGTAAGTAAGAAGATAAAGAAAAAAATGCCTTTTTTTTTTCAGATTATGCTTTGTCAAATGAAGACCACACAGAGAACCTTGCCCAGAATCGCACAGTACAGCAGAGCTCATAAAGAAGGAACAAGCACTCAGGACAGAAGCATGTTTTTTGCTCCAGAGTCATAGCTTTTTTTTAATTTCTCATGTTATTACTCATATACGTTATATTAATCCTTCCCAAAACACTTAGTGGCACTCTCATTATAGTAGACAATGTATAAATACACAGTCCTCAAAAGAGCAATGGCAAGTTTACAAATAGTAAGTAGCTGCAGGCTAGAGCAGAAAGACTGAGGAAATTGATTGCTAGAAACCTTGGTTACCTGCTCCCTTCTTTCAAAAGACAAATTTAAATAAAATAATATTTTAAAAACCTATAAAAATTATATAAATTATTATAAACAAGTTAAAATAAATTAAATATAAACATGGACAAAACTGGAGTCATCCTGTGACCTCAGTCCCTGGCAAGCTACACCCTTCCAAGCCAACGCATCTCCCCAAACATTTAATGGATTTCTTAGAAGCTCCCATGTTTGCCAGATTGGATTTCAGCACATCCCCCTCTGCCTGGTCAGGCTCCATCTACACTCACACATAAATTCTTTCCCTCCCTGGTTTCTCCTGGTGGGTTGTTTTGAGGATGATGGCTTTATTTCACGTCTGTCTGAGCAGATGACTGCCAGAGGAAGTTTTTCCTACTTTTTCCTTTCAAAGCATGGCTAAGCCTTGGATGTTCTCTGTTCTCTGAGAAACCCGAGCACGGCTCTGTCGCTTCTCTTTGCTGGCGGAAGAGCCCGGCCAGCGAGCTGGCGCACAAACACATGGCACCAGCCACAACTGCTGCTACTGCTTCCTTCCATTGTGCAGGAGAAGTTCCCTTGGCTCCTTTCCACGGGGTCTGTGGGCTTTGATCCGGGCAGGGTGGGCGGTGTGTCCCGCAGGCTCCGGCTGAGATAACCAAGGCGTGAAGTCTGCGGTGTTTTCTCAGTCGCGCTCACCAGCCCCGAGCAGGTTTGGAAGCTGCTCACTCAGCAGCTAGCACTAATCACCTCTCCTCTCTGCCTTCTGCAGCCAGACCTATCTCATTTCCAAGGTGTTCCCCCGCCTGCACTGGGAGCTGAGGTGCTGCCTTTGAGGTTACAGAGCTGGCTTCGGGAGGCAGATACTTTAAGAAAAGGTTTTACGTTCTCAGCATCTGCTTAGCCACTTGCAGTTGGCATTTTACTGCAGGCCTCGAGGGTGGATCGGAAGGAAAAGAAAAATGGCTTTCAGGATGGATTAGTTTTTGGAAGAGTATTGTGTGCCAAAGGCAGTGCAGAGAGAAGTAAACATTCAAGCAGACAAGGATGACATCATTTATTCAGTGGAACTGACAGGGGCAATGTGAGAAGCTGTAAAAGCAGATAAGAGGGCTGAGGTTTGAGGGCAAGGCATTAAAGCTGGAGAAGGGAGAGCTAAGCAGCAGAGCTTGTTTTTCTGTGCTGCTCTGTGCCTATGCAGGCTACACGCCTCCCACTCAAAAGTTCATATCCACCCATTCACTGTGGAATATCCTCTGAACCACATTGTTCACAGGGTCTTTACTGGGTCATCTTGACACTGGGCTCTCAGAGCAGGGGAACAGAAAGAAATGTTCTGTTATAAGCTTAGGAGAAAAACTGCATTGTGGTTTTGGAACACTGAGGCACCGCTTTTTCAATTAAAATTAGAGGTGAAAAGGAGTTTGGTCAAGTGGGTTCAATAGAGACACCTGGGTTTGGTTTTGAAGGCAGAAGTGGTATTTTCAGAGTATTGCATGTCTGGAGCAAAAGAAGGATAACAAAGCCTTGCCCACAGAAATAGGCTGTGATGTTCTAGAGAATAAGAACAGTTATTTTGCTACCAGCTGTAATAAGTTTCAAGTGCTAGCCAGATCAATAGGAGAAACTGGAAAGAGACCAGATGTAAGATGAGGCACAAATACGAAAAAATGAGAGCAGGGCTAATTCTGAAGGTCATGGATAATTGCTGTCATGAGTAAACTGATCTCTGTGCCGGACTTGATATTTTTCATGAAAATCAGCCCACTTCAATCCCTTTTGTTCCAAGTAAGGACACAGTAAAAATTAGTCACTTTCGTAACACACACCTAATCCTCTATCCACTTTCTGTCTGTAATTAGTTTGTTGGTTGCACTGGGAAGGTTGGAAAATGAGTTAACAGAGAGACCCCTGAACATCTTAGAGGCTTGAAGCGAACCTAATAAAGACAACTCCTGACATTGCTGACAAAATCCTGAGGAGAGGAAGCACCAGGAAATTAGGATTTCTTTGTGGAAGTTTTATCTGGTTTTTCATTAGGAAAGCGTTTTTCTAGGTGATTGTCTTGGCCAAATTCAAAATAGTTTATAAACACAGCGTATGAAATGTACCTGCCTTTAGAGATGTTGACCATGCATAAATACCTTCACTCACACCGTGTGAGGTTCCTTTCTGGGTGTGAGGAGGTTTTTTAAATTTTGTTTTGTTGTTGTTGTTGTTGTTTTGGGTTTTTTGTTTTGGTTTTGGGGGGTTTTTTGTTTGTTTTTGTTTGGTGTTTGTTTGTTTGTTTGGGTTTTTTGGTTTTTTTCATTTTTTTTTCCCTTGAGCTAATATGAGAAAGAAGAGAGGATGAAACCTTGTAGGAATCACAGATTTGGTTTCATGAAAAGGTCTCTCCTCCAATTCTGTACTTGGAAGCAGCAGATTTTCCTCACAGTGGGACCTGGATTTAAATATTAGAATTATCTTTGGAAAACAAGCCTTCTTACCCATGAGAGTAAAAGCTGTTTCCTCCAGTTAAAAAGACACAGACGTACACACCTGCACTCACACATGCCCAGTACGCAAGGCAGAAAACAGACATTGTATTAAAAGAAAAAAGGATTTAGCTTCCCAAAAATCTTACTGGAACATTGCACGTCCTGTTTTATCCAGAAATGCCAGTGGCTGGAATGGACTGACTATAACAGGACATTCTGAGCATCTCTATGCTATAATTCACAATTCTAGCAATTTTTAAGTGTTCTTACTTAAAAACTCTTCTTACTTACTTAACTCTTCTTACTCACTGAGACATGTCAATATTTATATATATGCTTCTAGAGGATGATTTCACAGACTTTTGTGATTTAGATGGGAAAAGAAACAGTTCAGATTCAAGGCAAACCAGGTAATTATATGGCCCAGCCCCAAGGGTATCAGGAATGTCTCGTGAATGGAGAAGACCACAAACCTCTCAGTGAGAACAAATTAGTTGTGTCCATGCTCTCACACGAGAGGGCTACACTTGTAACCACTGCATTTCTGTTCCAATTTCAAGATTTTCATCAATGTCAGTGAGTGAAACATTTCCAGGTTGGAGGACATTTTCTTACAGAACATGTCAGGAAGAAGCTCATGACTCAGAAGGTTCTGAGGCCCTGGCACAGGTTTCCCAGAGCAGCTGTGGCTGCCCCATCCCTGGAAGTGTCCAAGGACAGGTTGGACAGGCCCTGGAGCACCTGGGATAGGGAAAGGTGTCCTTGTGCATGATAGGAGGTGGAACAAGATGGTATTTAAGGTCCCAAACCATTTTATGATTCAATGTATGTAATGACATGGAGAAATACAGGGTAAGTGTGCAGTGAGAAAAAATAGTCCTGGATAGTCCCTCAGCAGGGACTGCTCATTCACTGACTGTTTTTACACAACCATGCAGGGGAGAGAAAGAACTTTTTTATTTTTTCTTTTTTTCTTTACAATTTTTTATAATATAATTGCAGTTATTTTATTTGTTATGTAATGCAAGATCCACCAAAAATAGAAACATGAGGGGCTACTATATCAGTATATCTCTTACTCATTACTATTTGCTGTTATAATTGCTGCCTTACCTTGACCACCTGTGATGGCTGGTTCAGGATCTCTTTTACCACTGCATTAAATATTTTTACATGTGATTTAAAGAAATGGCAACAGCTTCTGTGTTTGTTTAGATTTTATGGACCAATTATTGTTTCCCATTCTCAGACATGAGGATAATTATTTTATAATTAATCATACATGGAAAAAAAACCCCATACCATCTCTAAAAATGACTATTTAAGCATTTATAATGGGAAATGTGCACATACTGAGTTGTATATCACACACCCTGATTATTTAGTTATATTGACCATATGTTACTTTATTTGCCTATTATTTGTTAGATGCATTGAGCAAAGAAGAGAAAAGGTGCTCGAGGTATCAATACAACATTGTTTTGTTCCTGTAGAAAAGACCAGGGAAAAGAATCTGGCAACTTGCCTTGACATCAACCATCTGTAAATTCATCATTCTTTGGATCCCTAGGTAATTCAGTTTCAGCCAAAATGAGCATTCTCAATGTTGACAAATGGTCTTGCTACATTTCCCCAACAAAAGTAGTTTTGTTGGAGATTTGACCTTATGGAACTCTTGTTTCCCTTGAAAAAAGTGGAAGTACAAGAAAAAACCTTTATGATTAATTGCCACTACTGCCACTTTTTCAGCTATTAGTTCAATTAAGAATTTGGCAACGGCTTGTTTCACTGAGCTATTATACTTCAGTAACATTCATGGACTCTAGAGAGTTTGAATATGCATTTTTTTAAGGAACCCTTTTCTTTGCAAGGTCCATGTATTTTCTGACACTATTCTTGACTCTCCTATTAATGTATGCATTATTTTTCTTCCATAACCCCATCACATCCCCAAAATACAGTAGGGTGACAAGCAACATGCATAAAGCCATGGATCATATTCAGCTTCTAAGATGTAGGATATCCATCTTTGATCTAAAAACTCACTGAAATTGTCAACTTCCTTCCTCTTGTAGAATGCCTGATTTTCCATTTCCATTATAATTATAGGGTTGAGTGTAAAAAATAAAAGGAGCATCACAGAAGGACTGTCTAGGCCATTCCCATGCCTTGAACAGAACTGCATCTATTATGTCATCCATGCAGATGTTTTCCCAACATCTTATTGATGACTTTCAAAACATCCCTAGGTAATAGAATACAATAATAAATCCCACACTGCTATTAGACTATGAAGAATCCTGCTGATTACTCATCCCACACCTAGGGAAAAAGGACAACAGCTTTTGCTTTACGTCTTCCTCCTAACACAGTATTTTTTATGTGTTTGAAAATTGTTATGATATCTGCTCCTGGTCTCTTTATAAATTAAATAACTTTGGTTATTTCAATTTCCCCCAGATGTTCCAGTCTTTAAACCCCAGATCATTTTTGTTACCCTATCCTGAATTTCTTCCAGCCTCCACTTAGTTCCAAACTTCCTCCATCCTCCTAAGGATCAAAATTGAGCAACGTTGTCCATTTGTTGAAGTTTTAACAGTGCTCATGAGACAGCCCCATTTCTTCTATTTATGCATCCCAGTAAAGTAGTATCTTTTTTAATCACCACTAATGGTGTTGAATTTGTTCAGCTTGCTATTTGCTGTGACAGGTATTTTCTGCAGGGTTGGACCAGTCATTCTCCATAGTGAAATTTTATGGATAACTTTTTTTTTTTTTTGGTACAGCTGTTCTCTAACGTTTTGCCTGAAATGTGTCCTTTCTCCTCAGTTACACCAGTTTTTATGAAATCAGCTTGAATTTTAAACCTCAGGGGGGATTGCATCCTTTATTTCTCTTCACCTTCACATAAATTTCAATCCTAGCAGACAGATCTACTCTTTTATACTTCAATATATTACTTAAACTATTACAATACTGAACTGCAGAACTACATTGGCAATAAAGCTTTGGTAAGTTTTTAGTTACTGACATCACAGAAGTTACATTTGGACTTTGAATCCTTAGTTGCCTTTTTAAAAGTGTCCGGTTAGTGCCAAAGGTACAATCACATCTCATACCTGTCACATCCTAGTGTGCCATGGTGGTTTTGGGTAGACACAGCTGAGGCCTCACCAACAGCATCAGCCTTTGGAAGATGAAAAGCTTCAATCCATTTCACCCAAGGATTAACAGCTTTGACACAATTATAGACTGACATGGCTGTTCCAAAGATGCCTCAAATGATTTCTGCTGGAACATTTTCCTGCTCTTCTCGTGAAATGTATAGCAAAGCTGGCGTTCATTTCATGGTTTAACACATTCTCTAAATGAGTTCCGAGAAAACTTTGTCTTCTAGGAAATCTTTTATGCTCTTGGCCACGATCAGTTCTGTTGTACATGTTCTCCAGGAGATTTCGTTTATGTGCTTCCTTCCCCAGGAGGTATCTCTTGTCCTATTCATCAAAGTATCTTCTGTACTTTCCTTAATCACACCGCTTTGCTGGCCTCATCTTATTATTTGGCCTCATCCTATTTAATATTCAAAAATAATTATTCATTATAGGATTTTATGCTATTTTTAATCAGTTTCATATGATTCCTGCTTTTCTATCTGTAGCCCAAAGATATTAATTCATAGATGTCTAAAAGAAGCTATTTTCAGATAAATGGTCCTAATTATTTATGTGTTTTCCAGGTCCATTGATAGCTATTGAACAAACTAATGTCAATTCTATGTCTGGCTCAAAAAGTACCTAAGGAAGCTGAATGGGATTTTTTTCCTGCATTTTTTTTCCTTAGGCATCTGCTGGTAAGACATGTTGCAGGATAATTAGTGGTTCATTCAATATCCAAATAGACCATATGGATTTGTAAACTGCTTTTCTCAGACTGTGCATTTCTTAATATGGCACCTGTGTAGTTTCCAAAATAAACTGATTTCTCAACTTGAAATATCAGTAGAGGATAAGTAATAAAGAACATACAAAGGGCTCTGATTTAAAAATTAATTTTCAGTGTAAAAATGTTACCTACTAACCAACTCTGATTAGGTACTTCCTCATTTGGACTGGAGAAACAGGAGTGGCCATGTCTGAATGCCAAGTCCTTTGTTTTTGAGATGCAATTAGCATAGCTATCAGACCTCTTTCAAGTGTAGTATTCTAGGCAGAGATGTGGTGTAGTTTCATTTCTATGCACAATAAAACCAGCTATCTGATGGCAGAAAAGCTAAGCAACATTTTACTTCAGAAAGAATAGTGCAAGGTACTTGAATAATTTACAAATTCTTCACCATCCTGCTTGCAAAGGAATTGTTGGTTATTTCAGATACTTTCCTTGATTATGATTTTCATTTTGTTCTGTGCTTTTGTGTTTGTTTTGGTTTTGGTTTTCCTTTTACTTTTTTTAAGATCTTTGACTATTTGCACAACAATTTCCCTCTAGATATTTTTTAAAACTGCTCTTAGCCCTTCTCTTCATAATGATGACTATGTCTGACTCTCACATTAGGTGCCCAGTGTGGAACAGCAGTCATTGATAGTGGATGATGGTGTAAAGCTTCTACTTTACGTGCTGCCATGCACATAAAAAAAAAAAAAAAAGATACTCTTTTGTGCTCACCTCTACCACTAAAATATTCATTTTAATGGTAAATGAAGCATATTTCTAAAACACTGCACACTAGCAGCATAGTTAATGTTGCAAATCCATTTTCGTCGTACACCTGGAAGAAATCAGTGCTATTAACTTCCTATTTTCCCCAAGCATTAAATTCACACAAGACTAAATTAACATGAAATTCCTCTTCGAAAGACTCTGTAACAAATGAATGGGAAAGTGCAGTTAAAAATTTGACTCTTACAGCATTTTCACTATTTAAAAAGGTCAGTTTCTACTCACAGCATGTATAGGTAATTAACCACTGGAATACCTTGTCCAGCATAGAGGAGATCTTTGCTATGCTTCGGGTATTTTTTAAGGTTTTGATGGTACAGCTTGGTGTAGGAAGTATTGAGTAATTCCACATTCTGTGGTAAGCAAGAAGAAAATGAACCCCACCATTCAGCTTGGACTTGAAATTTATAATTTTAGAACAGGAAAAGGTAAGTAAATATTGTCTGGTGAACTTTTCCCATTTTGTTCTAAGGAATTTATTGTTCAGAATAAGGATCCTGAAGTGTCACAAACAAGCACATAAATCTCTATACAGGCATTTCCCCTCTGCATCATGAACCTGATAGACACATCTTCCTTTCTCAGTTACTGGAATGTCTCCATACCAACTGCTACAAAACCTTCCACCATCAAAAAAAAATTATATCATCAGAGTTCTACTTTTACTTTAAACAAACTTATAGGCTGGAGACAAGCAGACTACTCATCAGAATTCAAGGAGCCACTGCTCTATGTACCAGACATGAATCTCCTCAGATATCAGATTTCCAAGGACTGCAAACTATAAAGTTCAAAGGGGTCAGGCATCACAAAATCATAACTGAATTCACCAGTATTTTCAGGGCTGCATGTTATTTGGGCCATGTATTGTAACATCCAGTTGTAAGAGCCATTCTCTGAGCAACCTGGTCTAGTGGAAGGTGTCCCTGCCTATCGCAAGTTGTTGGAATAGGATCATCTTTGAGGTCACTTCCAACCCAAATTATTCTATGACCCTATGATTCGTTTCTATTAGATGTGGATTTAACATAATATGACTGATTTTTCAGTCTTCTCCATAATTTATTTAAAGGGAGGTGTTAGTTATATGGAAATGTTAAAATCCAGTGCCTCATGTCCAAAGAGCAGAGTGCTGTCCTTAGCCAAGGCTGCCCACTGCTCTGAAAACCTCCACTCAATATCCCAATTAGAAAGCAAAGCAGCTGGTCAATTTACGACAAGATCTAAGGAAAAATTAATTGATCTCAAGCAGAAACATTAAACAAAAGGTATCACAAAAACACAGGATGTATTCAAGCTGTGGAAAATAACTTCCTTTCACAAAAATGATATTGGATAAGAAACAAAACGTTATCTTAATTTTGTTGTTATTAAAAAAACACTGACACTGCGACACCACCGTGGTGGCTGCTTTCTTGGCTTCACACAACTCCTCAGTGGTTCTGGTGGAAAGTCAAGATAAATACAAGCTTCCAGTCAGCTCAAAAAATCAGACCCAGGGACAGCTAAGGCTTGGAAATGCAGTATCCATGTAAGCAGCTGGAGGTGCGAACACAGTGGAGCTCAAACTAGCAAGTACATTGTGAATACAGCTCAGGAAGTCTACTTAGAAGCAGCCATTAATAAAACAACCAGGGAAAATAAAACACGGGAATTTGATGTGAACCATGTGCCAGCCCTGGCCCGCGCCGCCGCTCCCCGGCGCCGGAGCCAAGGCCACGGCTGCCGAGCTGCATGTGGCCCTTCAGTGCTCAGCATGGGGCTCTGCTCAGGCCTCAGCAGCCAGTGTTTCACTTTCCACAGTGTTTCAGTTTTCACAGTGTTCCACTGCCGGCAGGAAAACCTGGCAGTGCCGGGGAGAGATTCAGAGAGACAGCCTGAGACAGCAGAGGGGTGCGGGAGGGCAGCGGTGGCTGATGCTGACAGGGCCGGGTGGGGCATAGCTGGGAGCAGAGTGGTAATGCTCCATCTCCAGGACGACAGGAGCTGCCATCCAGCACAGTTCTTGCAGCTGCTGGGCCTAATAAACCGGTGATAAGCCGTGTTGGAAAAAGAAATGCATCAGCTTTGTGTTTCACCCCCAAATACCAGCAGTTTTCACACCAGTGGAAGTAACACCGGTGTGAAACGAGCCCTCAGGGTGCAGTGAAATCATGAGGATCTGGAAGGATCCTTGTAAACCTCCCTGTAGGATCTGTTCCAGCCACCCATCAGAACCAGGGGTGAGAAATGTAGCCAGCTTGTTATTCCTGACTTGGAAAAACAGCTAACCTTGCACTTAAACTATTTTGGGCTTTAACTTGTGCTCAGCTGCTCACCTACACTGCAGGGTCTGTGTATCCACAAAGGGGATTAGAGCAATGGAGCAATTCCCCAATGAGGAAAGGCTGAAAGAATTTGGATCATTCAGCCTGAAGAAGAGAAGGCTTCAGGGTAGTTTTATTCCTACTTTCCTACATGTAAAGGGGTTACAGGAGAGGGACTTTGGACTGACAGGAAGAGCTTCATGCTGACAGGGAGCAGTGTTAGGTGGGATATTGGGAAGGAATTCTTCTTTGGGAGGCCCTGGCACAGGCTGTCCAGAGAAGCTGTGGCTGCCCCATCCCTGGAAGTGTTCAAGGCCAGGTTGAATGGGGCTTGGAGCAACCTGGGATAGAGGGAGGTGTCCCTGCCTATGGCAGGGGGTGGAATGAGATGAGCTTTAGGATCCCTTCCAATCCAAACAATTCTGTGATTCTGTGATCCAGAATAGCTGTGAGATTCCCCTGGCCGCCTTACTTGGAAGGGGTTCTCCTCCTCAAAGCTCCTGGGCAAGCTGCACTGCTGGAGATGAGACATATTTGCAGGTTTGTGTGAAGGAAAGCTTGTTCAATTTCTTCTCTCTGTCCTAGGGACATAAGCCTTGGCTCCCCAGAGCTACCACTTCACACAGCACTAAATTCACACTTTAAAAGGAGAAAGTGAATGATAAGGCAGGGCTCAGTATTTTAGCATGTAGTAAAGACCTGGGATTTTTTACAGTAATTACTTTAACCACATCTGTTGATCTCACTCTTTCCCCAATATTTCTGCCTCCATGGGTTTTTTTCCCTCCATCTCTGGATATCCCTGTGAGGGTCTACAGCCCTCTGTGGCCACAGGAGCCAGATGGCCCCAGTGCTGGAGGCAATGAGATGCCACTTATGGCACAAACATCCAGCAGTGCTGATCAGCTATGTGCTCCCAAGGGTGATTTTCTGTAATATTTCTATTTCTTTGCTGTGCTCAAATAGTCTTGAAAGCATATAATCACTGGCATGGTAGTGAGCTGTCAGCATGGAAATAGGATTTATAAGGATGGAGAAAAATCATCCTGGGTGATCACTGAAGGACACTGTCCAGGGCCAGCCACCAAGGGGTTGAATTTTTAGGAAGAGGGTGAAAGGTTTAGCCTACACCAGCCAAATCAGCATCAGCCTGGAGCAGCAATACAGGCAATCACTTCAGCTACCTTATCAGAGAGACCATTTGGCACAAGATGTTTTCTGTTACCTGCATGACCTTTAAGCTGCCTTGTTGGCATTCCTGCCTTACCACTTTCACCTCTGGGTTTCACAAAGGATTCTTGAGGGAAAAAATTTGTTTTTTTTCTCCTTTCCCATACTACACACTTGAGAAGTTGAATCATTAACATGAGGTGTCTTTGAGCATAAGGAAGTTGGTCCACAACCAAATGTAAGATGATCACATCTGAAGGTTTCACCAATGTCTCTTTCTTTCACTGCTACATCCAATTAAAATAGAAATCCAAATTATTTGCCTCCTTTCCCATTGAGAGCCTGCAACTATACAGAGGCACAGTGAGCAAATTGCATGATTATTGCTTTTCCCAGAGAAATTGTTCTCTGCTAAGATGTGATATTAAAGGCAGGGCCTGCTGTGCAGAAAACAGGCTAAAGCAAGCCAAGCTTTTGGATGTTCTATTGTGATTTGTACTATTTTCCTGCAAAATTGTCATTCTAGCCACGATTGCTAGCTGGCAGGAAATAAATACTACCTACAAATATTTTGGGGGTAAACGTTAAGAGTTTTATTAGGTGCAACAAAAAAAGTAGAATTTTATTAAGAAAAAAAACCTTTGATCACCAGACATTATACATTTAATTTTTGTAGTGATTTTGTTGTTCATGGAAAGTGCCAAACTGGCACCACAGCCATTTCATCCTGTGCTCTCTGAAGTATATTTGCACCCAAGGCATGTGGTGATGGGGAGGGACTTGCTGATCAAGGCAGGAGGCTGGGAGAGGCAGGATCCTTGGTCTGGGGCTGAGTCTGGGGTCGCACAAAGCTGCATTCTGTCCCATTGGCCCGTCTTTGCCCTGTGACAGGGCTGACTGAGCCATGCTGAGAGGGCAGCATGAAATGGTGATCAGAATGAGTGAGCCTCCTGCATAATTCATGAGCTGGAACGAACCTTTGTACCAGACACGATCACCTATTGAATTTCTCTTCAATGGACCACAGCTCGCTTGCAGCACACAAGATCCATCTCACTCCACAGAGCGTGAATGGGAGCAGCACCAGCTCTCACATTATCCTGAAACAATGCCCAGATCCTTCTTTTAGAGGCAAGTGGGCAATTTGGGCTCCACACCCCAATCAATCCCTAATTCTTCTTCTTCTGAGGATGCCAGCAGAGCAGCTAATTACCACCTCCTCTTCCAGGATGGGCTCATTGTCAGCTGGGGATGAGGATGAGGACTCTATTCACTCCCCAAAAATTATGTTCAAGGACAAATGAGATTGACCTTAGTCAGTACTGACTTACAGAAACTCTCTGACAGGTCTAGAACCAAAGGGACAGGGGAATGGGAAGGGGGGGAACATCCCCCCACTCCTTGGAGGGGATGGGTACCATTCATTTCCCCAGATCCTTCTTCAAAAAGAAAGCTTTTTGTGGCTTGAAAAGGGAAGTATGAGAAAGACAAGCAGTGTAAAATGTGGGCTGGAAAGAAATTCCATTATGGTATTCCAATGACTAAGTGAAAAGCCCAACTCTGATTTCTAAAACAAACCACCCACTAAATTCTTGAAGACTTCAGTTAAGCCCAGTTTTCAATTTCGTATGAAAATAAATTTATTTTCTTTTTGTCTTTTTCCCTAATCTTTTTTCACTCAAAACAACAACAACAAAGACCAACGCTACCAAAATCCCCCACAAACAAACAAACAAGAAAACATACAAAAAGTCCCCAACAAAACAAGCAAAGGAAAAAAAAAATAAAAGAGTCATCTATTCTAGATTTTTTCTTCAGACCTTTGAGCCTGGGGACCACCAGAGTCAACTGAAACCAAAGCCCAAATGATCTCATTAGAGACATCCAACAAGGAGCACAGAGCAGGGAGATGAAATCCCACACACACACAAAAAGAACAGCACCAATATGACACGCCAGAAGGAGGCACTTCAGAGGGGAGGAAAAGGAAACAACAGCAGCATCTTCGAGCTGCCCTCCTGTGAGGGAGCTAAACCTGGGAATGAGCAGTGTCCCTCATGTGAGCCAGTCTTTCCATGATGCAATCAGGTGAGGGCAGCTGGGTGTAGAGGAAAATGGCTGAGCTGTTAGTTTGCTGGTTCTATTTTATTTTATTTTCCCCAGGCAAAGCAAAAGAAAATGTCTTACACTAGATCATGAAGCCTACGCATTTATCAACTGTTCCCTGCTTGCAACAAATTGCTATTTGTCTTTCCCTTTGTGTTCTGTTTGGGGTAATAAAATGTTTGAAATCTGCAAGTCTACGTGCACTTCCTTGTTGCTGTTGTTTTATTTTCTTTAATATGTGTACTCTAAGAGGTGCCAAGGCTAAAGAGCCATGTCTCCTGCTGGGGAAAGCTCCTAGAGGTTAATGTAAATGTAGTGTAATGTGAAGTGTTACCTCTGGTTTACACCAGCAGGGGATTTGGCCCACTCCACCTGAACAATGCATGAAGTGTAGTTCTGGGTTTCAGGATCAAGCAGGAAGCTGCTGCAAAAGTTTCAGCAGCCTTCAGAGGTTCATGGGGAAGGGGCAGGTGAGTGGAGCAAGGGGTTTTGCTCTGTGCAGGTGAAAACTGCTCCACTGCAGCTCTGGAACATGAAGTCCTGAATTTACCCAAATTATCCTCAGGGCAGCAAGAAGAGCTTGCAGAGAGCTCCCTGTCCTGGACATCAGGAAAGCAGACTTTGGCCTCTTCAAGGACCTAATGGATAGCATCCCATAGGGATGAACCCTGGAGGGGAGAGAGGCCCAGAAATGTGGTTGAATTTAAAGGTTACTCTCCTCCAAGCTCAGTAGCAACGCATCCCAAAAATGAGGAAATTGCATAAAACTGCCTTGGAGACCTCCAAGGATATGGAGCTGCTATGCAAACTCAGAGACAAAAAAGGAGGTAGAAACAAGGAAAAGCATCCAGGGAGGATGTCTTAGGTTGCAAGATGTGGCTGGGGGTGTGTATTCTATCATCATCTTTTAGAAGTGGGGCATCTTCTGTTAATTGGGCCACCTGTTAAAACCCAGGTGGGGCAGTTTTGTTTTTTTTTTAATCTCTTCCACAACCAATCCCCCCTCCAGATCTCTCCTGTCCATGGGCCACTGCGTGTCCCTGCAGGGCTGACAAAATTTCATCATCCCATGGGGAGATGCTGTGCCCAGGGGAGGAGCCAAGCATTCCTACCTGGATCCAATCTGAGGTGCTGGGACAGCACAGCAGCCTTTGCCCAGTGCATTGCCAGAGGAGCAGCTTTCTGCTGCCCTGCATTGCCAGAGGGAGCCCAGGCCCATCTCCAGCAGCCCTGGAGCTGCAGAGGAAAACTCCCCCCTTGTGCAGGATCCCTGCTCCAGCAGAGCCACAGCTGGCACTGCAGGAGGGCTGAGCCCCCATGGGATGGGGCTGTGCCACCCCCTGACACACAGGGGGACAGGGCCTGCTCTCACTCTGGCAGTACTGTTTTGTATTACTGCATTTTTTATTTTATTTTTTTTCTCCTAATAAGGAACTGTTATTCCTGCTCCCCTATCTTCTCCTGAGAGCCCCACTTAATTTCAAAATTATAAAAATTCAGAAGAGTTTTATATTTTCCATTTCAAGAGAGGCTCCTGCCTTCCTTAGCAGACACCTGTCTTTTCAAATCAAAGCAGTGAAATTGTGTGGGAAGTCAGGGACAAGGTTAGGGAAGCCACAGGACACTTAGGACTGAGTCTGGCCAGGGATGTTAAAGAAAACAGGAAGGGTTTCTAGAGATATGTTGCAAGCAAGAGAAAAATCAGGGATAATTTGGGGTCTCTCAGAAGGGAAACAGGAGACCTGGGTGCCTTGGACAAAGAGAAGGGAAAAGTTTCCAAGGACTTCTATGCCTCAGTCTTCAGTGGCAAGTGCTCCAGCCTGACGAGGCAAATGCAGGGCCTGGGAGAATGAAGACCCTAAACCCACTGTCAGAGAGGACCAGGTCTGACACCATCTCAGGATCCGGAAGGTGTACAAGTTTGTGAGATTTGTGAGATTCATCTGTGTGTCTCAGAGAGCAGGCAGAGGAAGTTGCTATAACACTATTCATAATTTTTGAAAAATTGTGACAGTCTGATGAATTCCCTGATGACTGGAAAAGGGGAAAATATAACATCCATTTTTAACCAGGAGAAAGCAGAAGACCCTGGGAACTATGTACTAGTCAATCTCACCTCTGTGCCAGGCAGATCATAGAGCATATTCTCTTGGAAATTATACACATGGAAGACAAAGAGGTGATTGGTAACAGTCAACAAAGGCAAAATCATGCATGACAAATTTGGCGACCTTCTATGACAGGGTTACAGACTTGGTGCACCAGTCTTTATGCTGTTTCATACTTGGTGAGACCAGTGGTGACAGCTTAAAAATCAAAATTTTTGTTTCTACCAATCCCTTTTTCAAAAGTGAAGCACATATAACTGGTATACTATGGTGGTTTACTATGCTAAAATCCAGCTATAACTGGTGGATTTTAACATAGATGGAACCCGAATTTACAGTCTCAGAAAATAACAGAGAAGAAGAAACAGTTAAAAATAAGCTCCATTAAATAAATTCTGGGTTTAGGGCAGAGGAGGTTGTTCTTAGCTAATCACCCCACATGTTTTTTTGTGAGGTTCCCCAAATGACAGGTCTGTAAAAATTCTTCGAAGTGATACAAGGTGATGCAGTTCCTTAACCTCAGAAAAATGTGCATGTTTCCATTAACCAAACTCACACTCTGTGGAAAAATACTGTAAGACAAAGCTAAAGAAGGAGAAATCCATGTTGGCAATAGTTCAGTAGAAACAAACTGTCTGCAACTGGAGGAAGAGGAACACAGGAAGCTTGTACTTCCCTCAGAAAGGAATGAGACAAAGAATGGAGTGGCACAGAGGTGTTGCAGTCATGCTCTGTTTAAACAATGGAACTTATGGGAATTAAGCCAAAGGAATGGATTAACCAGTGACCACGTTGTTTCATTAACTCAAAAATACATATTGCCTTTTACATCCTTGCACACACTAATGGGGTAAAATCTGTACATGCTTTACATGTATGACTCAAGACACTCAAACTCCACCTAAATGTTAAATGATGCCAGCTGAAACTTTATCTTTTTCCCACACTCAACAATGTAAATAAAGCTGAAGAGGGAAGGGAGCTTAGAAGAGACTCCACTTTTGTATCCTGGGATGGCTGGTGGGCTGTCCCCATCTCCTCTCCCAAGTGGAAAAGTTTTATTCCCTGGTAATACCTCTGCTTATGTATTCTGACTTCAGTGCATGTAACAATGGCAGTTCCTGAACTTCACTCTGTTACAATCCATAAATCTCACTATTTGTGAATCTCTCACTCCGAATATGACCAGACTTACACTGCTGAAACAGCACCATTTGTGAATTTCGGATCATGAAAGTTATAACATCTCCAGACTTCTAGTGCTGAGTTGGTTGCTCTAAAATATTATCTGTGAATCTGTATGGTGAGGGTCCCCCAGGGATTTGGGCAGATAGATAACACAGAGAAGGGGAAGATCTAACTTCTCCCAGAGCTGTTAGTAACGCCATTGACTTACCAGAGCAACATGCCTTCTTTAAGGTGACAATTGCTTTGCATCTGCTATATTTGGAGCTTTATAATACAGCTTTTTAAGACTGAAAACGTTCAGGGCCAGCTCGTATCTTCAGCCCTGCTATAGAAAGCTGTAACAGCCAAGATGCTGTATGGTGGTATATAGGTACCGCACACAGCGACAGCCTGGCAAAAGCATGGGGAGAAGCTTGCATGACAGCTGGCTCTATCTAGTCACATTTGACTCATTTCATAACAACTGAAAAGCCTTATGTTGAAATATTTGTAAGCAAAATCCCTGGTCTGTTAAAGCTAGTTAAAGATAGTGGCTGCAAGCTGAACACATAGCTTGTGCAGCAACTCAGAAAAACTCTTTAGGCTTTGGAAAGAAGCACATTTAATTGAATCAGAGAATCACAGAAGCATGGAGTCACAGAACTGCAATGTGGTTTGGGTTGGAAGGGACCCTTTAGGACCGTCTAGTCCAACACACCTGCAATGAGCATGGTTTGTGATGTATCAGGCTGTGTCTTTGCATCCATACTTCTTTCACCTGAAGAGACGAGCTGGATGTTGTCCTTCTTCACCTCCTGAAGGTAGAATTGTGTGGCACAGCCAGTGCTGGGATTCCCCTGACAAACAGCAAGGCCACACATACAACTGTCTCCAGCACCTAGAAAACCTCTACACTTTGTTTCCTTCTCCGTGTTGAATGAGCCCATCTCTGTCCTGACGCATTTACTTCCTGGCCATGACTAAATCATTGATGGACTTCTTACACTAAACACAGTTTGGAAAGGCTCCTATCATCTTTAGGACTTAGAGACCTGGATGTGCACTGCTGCTACAGCAGTGAAATGGTGGGGGAAATACCAAATTCTGCTATGTGGGACTGTGTCTCTGCAGGTCCCTCTTGCAGGGGAGGTTGCCAAGGCAGGAGCCCCATGGTCTTCTCTTTGCTTGTTTTGTGCAGGCAAATGTTGAATTTTTTTGTGGTGCACAGAGCAGGATCCTCCTCTCGTGGAAGGGACTGGAGGAAAAAACCTCACTTTTCAGCAAGTAAATAACTAAGAGAAAAAGATCACATTACAGCCTCCTGTCAGGATGTTCTTCTTGCCATTGTTTACAAACTTCAGGCATCTTTACTGCTATTTTTTTTCCCATGAGATGACACCTGGGAACCTGAAAGTGTCAGACTAGATGTCTGGAAAATTTGCAGGCTGCTTCAGGACACTGATTTACATTCAATCCAGTCTTTTCAAAGAAATTGGTTCTTCTGAAAAGTATAAAGCTAAAGTTACCTCAACAACAACAGAAAATGTCATTTTCACTAAACCAAAAGGAATGTGACTGAAGGATCCTGTCAGTCTGGAAACTTCTGGTATATTGAAATTTTCTATGGGCACCTAACTTACTATTTCCATCAGGCCACACAAAAATAGAATACTATTAAAAAAACCTTAAAGAAGGATGTAGCATGTCAGATAAGCTTATATTTTATTTGACTAATATCTTTTGCAAATGCTACAACACCAATGGCATGGATATTTTAGGAAAAAATTCTTTACTGTGAGGCTTGATGAGGCCCTGGTTGCCTAGGGAAGTTGAGGATGTCCCATTTCTGGAAGTGCTCAAGAACAGATTGGATGGGGCTTGGGGCAATCTGGACTAGTTGAAGGTGTCCCTACCTAGGGCAGGAGGTGGAATGAGATGATCCTGCTTTCCAGCACAGGCCATTCTATGATTCTGTTATTCAAATAGAAAAAGACTTTCCTCTGCTCTCTAAGCCCCAAAGTCAGTCGTAGAAAGAAATTACGGAAAGAAAGTGCCAGATTACACCCCTTGGCCTATTTTGCCTTCTTGTACCCCTTGGGAGTGAGGTGCAGAGAAGGCAACAGCTTTAAACAACTTTTTTCCCATTCTATATTGTGAATGTATCAAGCCATTTCTTCACCATGCAACTCCATGATGGGTTCTGAGGAAATATTTCTTTTCAGAAGCCACACACATTTCAAAGCTTTTATAGGTGCATCACACTTCTCTGCACTTCTTTTTGGACATGTGGAAGAAAGGGAGAAGTCATTTATGGCTCTCCAGTCTGGGCCATCAGTGTAATGTTAGATGTACCCTGGAGCCCTTTTAACCTACAGAATTGTTTATAAGTTTCCCTCTGGAACCTTTTACTGGTAGAAGATAAAGACAAATGTACTGCTTCCAGCAGAATCTTTCCTTCCTCTTTATCTGAAAGTAAGACGAGAGAAGTATATCAATCATACCTTTTTCTAAATATACACACATATAGACATTTAATCTGAAAACTCTTGCTTTCAGAGAATTGAAATGTCTTATTTTCTGTCTGAACCAGTAACATAAAAATACTTCTCAATAATATATACACCAGTCTTCAGTTTCAGCATTTCTAGCCTCACAACTTGTTGATGACATGATCCAACCTGGACATAAGCACATACTGAAGCCCTTTAATATGTCTATTCCACCACAGCTTTGGGAATTTCCTGTCTCTCATTTTGGGGAGAAATTATGATCATAAGGAATGCTGTTTCTCTGGACTGTGGAATAGGCAGGAATAGGAAGCACTGCTGTTCAGAAAAGTCCTCTCCAAGGACACAGATCACAGAATGGCTGGTGCTGGAAGTGGCCTCTGGAGATCATCCAGTCCCACCTGCCCTGTGTAAAGCAGCCTCATCTCGAGCAGGTTGCACAGGATCATGTCCAGATAGGGTTTGAGTATGGCCACAAAAGGAAACTCCACAACTTCCCTGGGCAGCCTGTTCCCATGCTTGGGACCCTTAGAATGAAGAAGATTTTCTTGTGCTACGGTTTCTGCCCATTGCTCCAGTCCTGTTGGTGGCCACCACAGAAATTAATCTGCTCCCTTCCCCTGCTGCTTCTTCTCCCGCGACACTCACCTCTTATCCCATGTGTACACTGGGCTCTTTAGGAAGATAAGGTATTTGTGCAGTCTCAAAGCAGACAGCATCTCTGAATCATCCTCAAAGATACAGAAAAAAGTTATTTTTCTCTGATACTCAGGCATTTCCTTTGCTAAGCTACACTGCACCAGCCCAAAAAGTGGCCAGGGGGAGAATCTTCCTCCTTGTTGCAGACAAAAATGTTATAACCATAACCATTTAATATGGGCTTTGGTCCCCAAGGAGTTGAAGACCAGCCTGACCCTCCACATTTCTTTAGGGGTAGAGCTCACCATCAGGTGTTGCCTATTTCTTCCCTTGATCTTTAGCTCCACACTGGAGATTTCCTCCCTTGGGCACACATCTTCTTCTAGTACTGCCTTTTAAGCAATAACTTTAAATCTGCTGGCTTTTCTTTTTTTTTTTTTTTATTTTCACTAATGGTCCTGTACTTGCATGCCTGTATATATGCTTGGGATTTTATACATATATATATATATATATCAATGCCTTTTATTCTTTTCTTTTGCTTTTCTATTACAAAGTCTCTAATGTGCTGTGCTAAAGGTGGGTGGCTTTAAAAGGGGCTGATTTCATTAGGTTTTTATTGTGTTTAAAATGTGGTTCCATTTATTGTGCTAAACACTTGACAGCCTTTGTCACGTCATGTCTCATGAAGGCACTTGGAAATGAGCACACACATAGAAAGCTGCATCAATTTCCTCCCCCCCAGTCCCTCTCCAAGCAATCTAGGTTTGTTTCTTTAGCTGGCACTTAATCCTTCCAAACTTGGCCCCCTTTCTGAAATTAACTCATCGAATAATGGACATGCTCCATTAAAATGATGAAGATAAAAAACTCTGCCAGTGCCTGACTTACTAAGAAAACCATCTCATTCTCAGGCCAAAAGAACACACTTGAGCTGTGACAAAGGATCTGTGTAATTGAGAGCCAAGACTCCCCTCTCATTTATTTCCACAAGCTGGTATTCTTTGACTGTCCACGTTTCTTTTTGTCCTTGGGAAATGGGTCATGCATTTTGAGTGGAAAGATCTAAAATTAAAAATAAATTTAAAAAAATGTATTGTGGAAACTTCCAGAAAGATTTTGCTTCATCTACCCAAATACTTGTATGTTTTTCTCATACATTTGTTGTATTAATGTTTTAATTTACTGACAGTTGGTGCTTTGATTACAGATCCAGACAGGGAGTCAAGTTCACGTATGTTTGGTTCCCAACTCTGTGATTGACTCAAAGTGAATTATGAGGCAAGACACTTATTCCTTGATTTCTGTGAAAAAACCCCAACAAAAACAACAAACCAACAAAAGTAGCACTTTTTCATGTCTGCTGAGAGCTGAAAGGAAAAATAACTAATACCTGTCAAGAAGCATTACTATTCATAGGTTGCTGTGATGAAGTGCAAGTATACAACAAAATACTATGTTCAGTCCACATTAACAAAAAATACATTTCATCACTAAACAAACTTTTGACCATGATGGAGATGAAAATTCTTGCTTTTGTATTAATCCAAAACAGGAAAGCTGGGCTCAATACCTATGTGGGGTCCTTCTTCCAGAGAAACTGTGTATTAGAGTTATGGCCCCTGATCTGTGTGTTGTAGTTTGTATTCTGCCCAGGAAATGTTCTGACTTTCCTCATGGATGTAGAAAATTAAAACTCCTTAAAACTAGGGAGGCTGTGGCTGTGGTCCAGGTTGGCAGGGAGAGCAAAGAAAGATGCTGCTCACATTACTCACTCATTACTTCTGCCTATGAGCCATAAAGGCTGAGAGCTGCAAGGACAGAAAATCCAATAATGGAAGAAAAATAAAAGCCTGTGAATTAAAATGACCCCAAATACCAAAAGTCAGATGAAGTAGATATCTTGCTAGGCATCAACAGGCACAAGAGTGTCCTCTGGATTAATTTTATCTGGTTTTATACACTTTAAGGCTATAAAAGAGGATTATCTCATTGAGTCTGACCTCTGGCATAACGCAGGCAATACAAAATGTATTCAGTTGCTGCTGCATGGAGCCCACTAATTTGTGTTTAACTAACAGAGTTATTTCAGTGGAGCAGCCTTTCTTGGCCTTGAAGATTCAGTGCTGGTAGAGCCCACTTCTCTCCTGAGCAGACAGCAAATTGCAGCTTGGCAAACACTCAGGGTGGGAGAAATGCTCCCTTGCAGCTGCTTCTCCAGGCACAACCCCCGTGGCAGCAGTGGGAGTGCAGTGCCCACTGTTGGTGCAGGAGCCACTGCAGGAGCTTGGGAGTGGTCCTCACCCTCCCGTGTCCCTGTGGCACCTCCTTCCACCTGCCAACATAAGCATTGTGCAAACGCTCCCCCGGCAGGTTCAGGGAGGCGATTAAAATTAAATCAGTTCAGTGCTCGGGTTTTTGTTGGCTGGGTTGCACAGCGGGGTAGGGATAAATGATGGGAGATCTTTCAGCAGCAGTGTTGGTTTATGCCATTCCATATTAGCGTACATGAACCTGCTGGTTTGTGTTATTTGGAAGTTTCTAATGATTTCAGGTCTTTTTGCAGCTGAGTGGTGCAAAGAGGCTGAATCTCTAGAAGCAATGCCACCCAATAAACTGTTATTATCATAAATTAGTATATTAAAGGAAACTGCTATCACATACTGGGTATTACTTACAACATTTGGCATACCAATTAATCCATACATAAGTTTCCATGAAACAAAACAGAATTGTTTTCTCTAAGTGACAGAAACACAAGTCAAAATGATAGTCTGTACACATGCTAAAAATTCACTTTTTCTTCATGTAATTTAAAACTGAGTATCATCCTCCCTGTCCCACAACTTTTGGGTCTCATGCAGTAACATGTTCCCAGATGTGCAGTAGTCACTCTTACCTGTTAACACCAGTCCATTCCATGAGCATGGCCTAGAAAAACACACAACTTTCTACATCATTAGATCCTTCCAAATAAGCCCAGTTCTTAGCCTACATGCTGCTGATAGCAGAGCTGTTGCCTCCATTTCTCTCCCAGACAGAGCCCAAGGCAAAACAACATGAGTGTCAAACTCTGTGTTCTTGTAGAATTAAAAAACACAAGGAAGAAAAGATGAAGCTCAGGTAAACTCCATGCTACTTCAGCACCCAGGAGAGGGAGAAAATCAAAATTATAACCCATGGCAGCACAATGAAACAAAAAAGTGTGCACCATCATTTACCACCCTGTCTGTATTATTTTAAATTATGTACACGTATTTTCTGTGACTGTCACCAAAGCACTCTGAGGCATGCTACTGGCCCACCTCACTAGATAATTGACCAGAAGTATGACTCTTCTCACAGCTGGATTTAGTCATAGTAAAGTAAAAGATTTAATCAGTTTTGAAGTAGGTATCTCAGTTCTTTCCTCCTCTGTGAATATAGAGAGATATATGCTCCTTTCCCCCAGGCTTTACCAACCTCAGATAACTGCAACCCCTTCTGCCCTTCAGTGCACCTCAGGGGATTTATCTAAAGCTACTGGTTATAGAAGATGATTATTTAGATATCTCAGTTTAGTCACCTATCTTTTAGATGACTGGTCAGATTAAACTAATCACATTTGATGAGACTAATTGTAAGCTTAACTGCAAGCAAAAAGCCTCACATGCATTTCATCAATTATTTTGGCATCAGGCTGTCACAGCAGAGGCTTTTTTTGTCTTTCCCTTTTTGTTCTTTTTTGAGCATAGAGGTGGTTAAAATTTCACTCGTTATGAGTTTTCAATTACACGTTTCATCAAGTTTCCATGGTAGAAGAAAATTGGAATTTTTAGCAAATAAATAACCTTGGGGTTTGACCAACAGTGCAGGACAAAAGTTCTTAGAAATATAAAACTTGGTTTAGTCATTTGTTTGTATTTTTATACATTTAGTATCAGCTTTACCAAAATATAAGAATCATTTTATTATTACTATTGATTTTTCTTTACCTTTGTGTATGGATTTCCAGAATAGAGATTAAGCATCAGGGGCAGTGCCCTACCAGAAGACAGAATGATGTTTTTCAGCCTGAAGACAAGAATCCTAATTATAGGACACAATTTAAAATCCTGTAGCATTTTTTTTAATAGGAAAAGGTATTAACCTGATGATCCTGCCAATCCCCAAATGAAGTGCCTAATTTACTTTGTTCAGGAAATATTGCCTTCCTAATTAAACTTGTTATTAGTTCTTCATGCCCCTTTCTTCTGCCTTGAATGTTTGCTTTACAAGGATTTCTGTTTTGGTGTTGAATTCGTATATTTGGTTTATAGCCTGTAAGAACTTTGGGAATATAGAATGAATACAGTGTTTTCTTAGGTTTTCTTTATTATTGTCGAGTGATGTCAGTTGAAGCATTGTGCCACGTCAACCCTCTGAACACAGCCTGGAAGAGGAATGTATTGGCCATCATTAATTACAGGTAAAAGCTGATGTTTCAGGACATTAGAGAGGATCCAAATCGTGCCTGTGTCATGCCACGTTCAGCCACCACTCTCTGCTAATGAAGGCTGGCAGGAGCCACCCTCAAAGGGGGAGTTCCTCCCTGCCAGTGGATTCCCAGCTCCCTCCAGAGCCTCAGTGTTCCCTTTCCTGCTGGGTTGTGAGTGCTCCTTTCATGGTGCTGGATGTGATGGGCAGTGACACCTCTTGTCTCACTAAGGAGCAGTCTCAGACAATACTGGGACAGGTCACTTAGAGCCTGCTAGCTGGAAGAGAAATTGGATGGCACTGATGGAAAGTCTATTTTTATCAGCCCAGCGTAACTACAGTTCTCTGAAGTGCAAGCTACCTTATGGTTCATGATGGAGGCTAAAAAATCTAATACTTTCACAGTTAGGTGTTATCCCTTTCATTCTAGTACAACCAGATGATTTCATATGGTGCAGCTTCTCATCTACTGGAACAGGAAATAAAACTGTGAAGAAAAGCTCTTTTAACCACTCCAAAATGATATGCACTGTTCATTTGTCAAATAGAAACGCAGAATCGCAGAAAAAAAAAGTTTGGATAAGCCCTCTAAGATCATCAAATCCAACTGTTCCCCTAGCACTGTCAAGACCTCACTAATCCAGGTACCGAAGTACTTGGTATCCAAGTACCCCATCCACACATCTTTTCAATCCCCTCAGGGATGGGGACTACGCCATTGCCATGGACAGGCCCTTCCAATGCTAGACAACATTTTCCAATACTACTACTACTACTACTACTGTACTGCTACTACTAATAATAATATCCAATCTAAACTCCCCCTGGTGCCACTTGAAGCCATATCCTCTTGTCTTTTCACCTCTTACCTGGGTGAAGAGTCCCCCTGGCTGCAGACTCTCCCCAGGCTGTCCCCTCCTGTCAGGAGCTGTGCAGAGCCACAAGATCCCCCCTGAGCCTCCTTTGCTCCAGGCTCAGCCCCTTCCCAGCTCCCTCAGCCTCTCCTGGGGCTCCAGCCCCTTCCCAGCCCCGTTCCCTGCCCTGGACACGCTCCAGCCCCTCAGGGTCTCTCTTGTCCTGAGGGCCCAGAGCTGTCCCCGGCACTGGAGGTGCCTCAGCAGGGCCGGCACAGGGACAGGCCCTGCCCTGGGGCTGTGTCACAGCCTGGCTGGGACAGCCCAGGGGCCATTGGCCTCCTGCCCCCCTGGGCACCCTGGGCTCGTGTCCAGCCCCTGGCACCAGCACCCCCAGGGCCTTTCCCAAAGGGCCCTTTCCAGCCCCTCTGCCCAGCCGGGACGTGCAGAGAATGGTGTGACCCATCCAAACCCAGCACTTGGCCTCGTTGAACCTCATAAAATTGGCCTCAGACCTTGTACCATGGACCATCCCCATCCCTGCTCCTCCTGATTCAATGATAAAGAGGTCAATCTGTTTACCACCTAATCTGATGACCTGACATGCACCACCAAAGTTGTCTGCTGCCCTGACTTTGTGTATTTCCTCTTCCCTTGCATGCTCCAGCTGTTCTTCATAGCACATTAGAGGATTGCTGTCTTTATTAGTCACCGATAACACATTAATACATTCCTTTTCCTATTACCTCGGACACTAATTTGGTGGAATTGGATACTGACAGTACATTGATGTTGTTAAGGTTAATGACCCAGAGATTTACAAGAGAAGTCACATTAGAAGTCAAATTGATTGTAATAATTGTTTCACTGAACAGTGTCAACATTAAGTACAGTATGTTGTGCTCTGCCATTCAGGGAGGCCCTGTGGCTGTTACAATCTCTACAGTGCTGTTGACATCCCCTCTTTACAAGACGATCCACGCTGAAATACATTTAGGTAAATGCAGCCCTAATAAATGGATGCCTAAGACATTCTAAGACATGAGACACTGTGTTTCCAGCCTCTGCACATTATTTTGCCTCCGAGCATATTTTGTGTTTCCATTTGCTTCTGAGGAGATCGTTGCTTTTCTCAGGCAGAGTTGAGCAGAAAGCAAAATTTGGTGGTTATTGCCTCCTTTTGGCCTGAGTTGTGAGGCAGTACATAGCACTTCTGCTGTTCAGGCCTAAATTTTTCTCAGACAAGTGACTACTTGGCAGTTCAGATGCTCTGAAATTAAGCTGCTTTAAATATTTAAGCTTCAATATAGTGGGTGAAATAATTTTCCTGTTAACGTTGGTCTCATATTGACAGTGGCATGCAGGAATTTCAGATGAGATGCCATGAGAATCTCACAGAAATGTCACTCCTGACCAAAAGGATGCGTGGCTGCCTCTATGCAACTAATAAAACAAACTACTCGTTATTTTTCACGCTGTAGAGCTTGTTCTTTCCCTTGCCTGTTACTCTGTGCATTGCTGCTCCTTCTTTCCCTTGCATTTTTCCCTTCTCACTCGGAATACTGATCCTGCAGTTGCAGGAGTCACTGCTGAGTGCTGAATGGCACCATGAATGGTGAGAGGAAAGGTGCTTGTCATGCTGGGGTCCTGTACAGTCATCCACGCCCCCACAGGGTTTGACTCACTCTGCTCTCGTCGTGTCTGCAGGGTGATCACGACACTGCTGATGGTGCTGAGCTATGACTAAAGCTCATGTCAGGAAATGAACCCCTCATGCTTCTGACTGAAGTTTCCTTCACACATCTCAGTTTGTTTCTCAGTCTTATTTGCAATATCTCAAGACCTCAACCATACCGTATATTTTTCCAAGAAAATTCAGATTTTAGCAACAGCAGCAAGCGTTCCATGGAAAGAGGAAAGCTCTCAGTAAAAAACATGTGTCTGCTTTGGCTCTGATAATACACACTAAATATATTCATCCTCCCTTCTTCATTTCTCCCATTCTCAGCTTGTCTTCTTCCACATGAAGAAGTTTACATGCTGTAATTATGAAATGATCTCTGAGGTCTCTTCCAACCCAAACTGTTCTATAATTCTATGTTTTATTGTCTGCAACATTGATATATCAGCTAGTCCCCTGTGACTCCTCTTCAACCAGTGGGAAATATTAAACAACTTGGCATGATTAGTCTCAGCCTGGAGTGGATGAAGTGCAGCCTAAAATGAAACCAATATGCTCGGTTCATAGGCTCTGAGCGTCTAAGCAGAGTAAAACCTACAGGTTATTGTGATAATAATTATTGTGATCATGGACTGAAGGGAACTCATGTGACAAAGAAGGGCAATGGCCCCTGGGCTCTCCCAGCACAAGAGTGTCCAGCTGGCCCAGGAGTGTCATGTCCTGTCCCTGTGCTGGCACTGCTGAGGCACCTCCATTGCTGGGGACAGCTCTGGGCCCTCAGGACAAGAGAGACCCTGAGGGGCTGGAGCGTGTCCAGGGCAGGGAACGGAGCTGGGAAGGGGCTGGAGCCCCAGGAGAGGCTGAGGGAGCTGGGAAGGGGCTGAGCCTGGAGCAAAGGAGGCTCAGGGGGGCCCTTGTGGCTCTGCACAGCTCCTGACAGGAGGGGACAGCCGGGGGGGTCGGGCTGTGCTCCAGGGAACAGGGACAGGAGGAGAGGGAGCAGCCTCAGGCTGGGATAGGAGGTTTAGATCAGATATTGGGGCAAATTTTTTCATTGTAAAAGTTGTCAAGCACTTGCACAGTCTGCCCAGGGCAGTGGTGTAGTGCCCATCCCTGCAGGGATGGAAAAGCTGTGTGGATGTAGCACTTGAGGATGTGGGTTGGTAGTGAACAAGCCAGGTGCTGGGTGGATGAACTTGGTCTCAAAGATCTTTTGAAACCCTAATGTCTTTATGATTTTATAATGGCGTTTGTGGTGAAATTAATCTGCTTTTTGTGCATAGATCCCTAGACTAATGAGGTTGTATTATGCTTTCTGTCTATGCCACACCTACCAAAAATGTGGTTTTCCCGAACTCCTTTCTAGAAAGGTCGCACAGTTTATCTCATGCTGTGGCAGGGATGTGTTTGTTGTGTGATGGGGCAGGTCCAGTGCACCATTCCTCATCAAGCAGCTTCATTGCAGGCATCAACATTTGAAGATCTGGCTCATGGGTTTGGTACGTCTGTAAGTGCCACCACACGTAAGAAGCAAACCCAGAAGTCGTCGCATTTTGGATCTCAGCACTGTTTATATAACACATCAATAACACGCCAAACACTGTCTTTTTGCTCTGTGCAGCATGTTGTACAGCTCGCTCTCTGCACCATGGGCTTGTTTTGTGGATGATGTGTAAGCTGGGATATTACTTTTAAAATGTATTTCAGTGGCATCATGTATTCTGCAACAGGCCTGTCAAAATACAGTGTCAAGCTCTCATATGTCACATAAAAACTGTTTGATGTTCTCCTCACTTGAACTCCTACTTTGCATTATAATTAGGAGAGATCTTGACTGGGTGAACTTGTTAGCTTTTTACATGCACAAGCCTAAGGACACTTTAATTAAAGTCAGAGGGAAGCTTGAAAGCACAGGCAGCAAGACAAAATATAATAAGCCTAAAAATAACCTATTCAAAACTGCTGTAGAGAAGGCAAGGGACAGGACATGTCGCAAGCAGGGAACATTATGAACTGGGGGAGTTGAACCGTTCCTTCCCCAGCAGTAGGACATGATAATTATAAATATAAATCATGCTGCATTTGTTGTCATATTATAGCACTGGAAAAGTGAAATGACAAAATTACTGGCCAGTTAAACTGTTTGAGAAAAGGGGTCCTTGGGTTTTGGTTTTTCTGTGAGACCAAAATTCTTAGCTAATTATTTTAGAGAGAAAGGGAGTATTCCAAAACAGTGTTAGGACAAAAACCAAACCACAATTTCCTTTTTCATTTTGTAGAAATACTCCTCAAAACTTTACCTTTACATAGAGAATGAAACATCAGAACCATCCTGAAGAAATATTTCAATTTTCAAATTTTCTAATATTAGTTCTCTTGTGGAAAATCAGTCTTACAGCAAATCTGAAAATTTTCACATATAAAACATTAGTTTTGTTCCCTTTAGTAGGTAAAAGAGGAGATAATTATGCCATATCTTTTTTTCTCATTTTTGCTTGATTTTTTTTCAATCCAGAGCAAGCATTTTACCCTTTTGCTTATTTTTGAGCAGTCTTAATTATTTTATTCTTGCCTCTCTACTTCAGTGACCATATATCCCAATTTCTTTCTAAAAGAATAAATTAGACATCATGAATGCAAATTTTATTTTCCAAAGCCTCAGATATAGACACCTAACACATTTTCTTTATTCCTCTTTATCTCTTGTACAGTGGCTATGACTCACACATCAGTGGATCAGAAAGGTATCCTGTTGCAAGGCTTAAATGTTCCTCCTTGTACAAGTCCCACTTGCATGAAAAGCCCAAGGTTCCAATAATTCTCACTATAACTGATTATTCAAGATGGGAATCAATTCACAGATTTTCACTTTTTCAGAATAGTGCAGCAAATCTATAGCCTTGTCCTTATTCAAAACAGCTTTGATGTCACCATTCTCTGACTTCTAAACTCTTTCAGAATGTAGTATTGAATTTGACGGTCCTGTACACGTCCTTGTACTTTTCCTTTCTCCTCTCCTTTTACAGCTCATTCTCGTGCACCTTATTTGCAGATTTAAGCAGCCACGGGTTGAGGCTTTTGTTTTCATCTTCTGTGCCCTGACTTGTTTGGGACTGGTCTTGGCTCTGCGGGCTCAGAATCCGTTTCCATTTTTCCTATTTAAAGCTCTCCTTCAGGGTATGTTTTAGTTCTTATTCTCTTTGTCTTCTTTTGTCTGGGGAAAATAATGGGATATCATCCCTCTCAAAAGTAGTGCTGGAGGGTCCAAGAAGCAAATGCCTATTTGCATTTGTGGTGGGAGTGCTGCAAGGCTATACCCAGCATTGCAGATTTGTCCTCCCCAAAGTCTTTGACCATGACTTAATGACTTTTCCCTCCTTCCCTTTACCAGGGAAATGTTGCCCCACCTCTGTGAATCCCCCACAACAGGTTGGTTCCTGCTTGTTTCCACGGGAAAACAGGCAGTCAGAGCCCTGTCTGGGAGCCTCTTTGAGTCACTCATCACTGTCTCTAGCTCAGCATTTATGTATGTATGTAAATCCACCTACATCCGTGCATAACCCACAGAGGCAGCGTGACAGAAGCTGTGGCAGGTCACAATCACAACCCCATCTGTTCCCAGCAGCGACTCTCTGAATACATTTGAAATTTAATACAAACAAAATTGAGACAAGACTGGGACCAGCTGAGGAATGAGGGATTGAACACTTCAGACACCCCCAAAAATAGAATTGTTATAGCAAATACCTTCTCAGGAAGGTTTTTAGCTTATTATTAGCTTTAGGAATTTTAAAGTGAGCATCTTCTAAACTCATTCACTGTCTTTGGATCCTTGTTATGTCAACATAAATAATAATAAATATGTTCCATAAAAGAGTTACTTGATTCACCTAAATGATGTCTCAAAACATATCAAGGGACTCATTTGGAATGAAAACACTTCCCTGGAAGCGTTCAAGACCAGGCTGGATGGGACCCTGAGCAACCCACTCTACTGGAAAGTGTTCCTGCTTATGTCAGGGGGTGGAACTGGTTGAGCTTTAAGGTCCTTCCCAACCCAAACCATTCTGTAATTCCACAACGTGGCTAAAAGCCATGAATTCAGTGTGAATTCAATGTATGCTACTGAGTCTGCAGTGTCATATGTAATGAAATAAGATGTATAAAGTTACTTCCTCATCTAGACAACTTTACACATTGGAAATATGAAAATAAACTAGCATATGAGATTCTCATCTGGGGGAAACTAAAGAAAACATGAAAAGATATGGAAATCCTCTGCCAAGCTGGCTTATATGTGAAAGATATTATTATTATCTACCAAGAAATACATCCAGCTGTCAGTGCACTCTTCTGTTAGAGCTGACAGTCACACAAGAGAAGGCCAAGTGAGCTCTCAGAAATGCTGGAAGCATTGTGATATATGAATAAAGGATACATAGCACCACTGCAGATTCAGTCAAATTATAACACCATGATCACTGAAAGCAGAGGCTATCTTGGGAGTGTAAAACAGGACAAAAAAACCAACCCTACAAAACCACTATCTTGGCTAAGTATGGCCAGGGACATCAGGAACCTGGTCAGCATCCCTGATACTTGGGCAAAAGCAAAGCAGGCAAAGAAAAGAGACACCTTAAGTGCAAATCTTGCAGAAGATAAATAGAAGCAGGACAGGGAAGAGACCATTTCATTCCAAGCCATTTGAAATATACTCATGATTGGACATCTGGGAAAGAGAAGAACTGCTGACACAACTACTGCAATAAGGCAAGCCATGTAGTAGTTCAGAAATTGAGTATCTCAAGACATTTAATTCAGACTGCAATCCTGGCTTTCTGGCAGGGACTTCTGTTAATTATATGAGAGTGAGAATTTGGTCACATCACATCTCCATACTTAACTCATAAGATTGACAGATCAAATTCATAAGTTGCTCATAAATGAGCTCAAGGAAGTCTTTGACAGAAGCCTGGTCCAAATCTCAATATTGAATTGTAGAGGCTTTGCAATTCCTATAGCTGGAAATTTTGTTGAGAATGGCTTAGTTCCCCCCTGACAAGACACATATTGTGAAACAAGTTAAAGTATTTGAACTGATACTAACTCAACCTTTTAACATATTGTAAGCAGTAAGATCGTGTCATTCAGACCTCCAATTACTCTGTTCCCACCAAACCCAAGACAAAACAATAGGGAGTACAAATTAATGAAATGCACTCTCCCATCAGACATGATGAGCAGGACTTTAAAAAGAGAAGAATTCTTTTGTGACCTTAAACTTCCTGAAAGGTCTCCAATAAGAACCTATCCAAGAGGCATCTTGCTGTCACAGGAGAAATTCACACTTCACCCCACTGCAGGGTACAGTGGATGAGTCTTTGATACTGAGGAAGATAAAAAACAACCCTCCAAGACCAGGATTGATGGTTCTTTGAGCAATCGTGTCTAATGGAAGGTGTCCCATGGCAGGGGCTTGGACTGAGAATATCTTTAATATTCCTTTCAACCCAAACGATTCTATGATTTTATGAACTTTCAGTGTCTTAGATCTGAAGAGAACCTAACTCTGCACATCTTGGGAAGTTCCCTGTTCTATAATGGGACCCACAGGGAGTGGCCCCAGGATTGATTTAAGTTTGTTCCTCCTACCCAGCTACTTTCTGATGTTTGCAAGTATACAACTGCCTGCTTATACCCAGAATATAAAGTAAACATAAAATAAACTTTTGCCTTTGCTGTTAGGGTAATATTTTAGAGCTGGGCTGCAGAGGTTATTTTGTCTTATATTTATGAAGTCATTATGGATTTTATCTAGTTTAGAGGTAGCGTTCAATCCAGTCATTCCTAATGTTATTTAAAAGGCTAAAATTCTCAAATAAATCTTCAGTAGAGTTAACTTTTATGTTAAAATTATAAAAACTATTGTTAGGGACATGTTTTATTTTTTAACTCTTCTTCAAAATGCTTTTTTTTGTTGTTGTTCATTGGATTAATAGTAGGTTTTTTTTTTGTTCATTGGTTTGATGCCTGTGTTTCTGTTGACAATCCATAGCCATAGAACAGAAAGGTGAAACTTCTCTAAAGAAGCCTTTGGCTTCTTTTAGCACTGGCTTCATTCTATTCTTTCCTTCCCTTGGTGATGTAAATTTTACTACAGGACCCTGTTGCAAAGGTTTTTTGCATCAAACAAATCATCATCAACCACAAATATCTGAAGGGTCTCAGGAGAGAAATAAATGAATAAATAAACAGAAGACACTCCAGCAGATAAAACGCAGCAAGGAAGGGATCAGGCAGTGTAGGTCAGAGCATTTGCTGTGGTTTGCTCTCCCTACAGGGATGTCTGACAGTGGAGGGGGAAGACAACCTGATGATGCTGGATGTGGTGATCTGACATGGCATAGCAAATGATCTCTGGTGCTAGAGAGGCAGAAATACTGGGAAATCACTTCCTCAGGAAAAGCCTGGGATAGTCTGTTTTCCTTAACATGGTACAACTCCTCTTCTTCACTGTCCTTGTTTTCCTGCTTGTGAGAAACAGATGGACTGAGTGTATTATTACCCTTGTTGCCTCAAGCACTGAAATTTGGATCTTTGAGCAAGGCAAGAGGTCTTGGAGGTAAAAACATCGCCACTGTACAATTAATTTTTATCAATATTCCTTTCTCTGGAATTCACGCATCTATTTTTTATGAAGTTATTCTCTTCAATGAAATAATCATATATCTGATGTTTTCTTGTGCCTCTGTGTGTGTGTATGTGTATGTGTGTGTGTGTGTAAGGGGAAGGAAGGGGAAGTCCTGAAGGCCAGCATCTCCATGCCTGGGAAAAATGAACACTGACCCAGAATCACTACTGAAAACCCTTGACACTTCACCATTGAAATATCAGTTTAGATTTTATTTTGCACGTGGGTCAGCAGCCCTCAGGATATTCTTTCCCTACTTTGAGATGATGACAACACCAGAGATAGGAGCTCACCTTTTGGGGGTGCCTGGTAAAAGAAAGGAGGAGCAGACTCAGCTCTTTTCCCGGACTGAGAGGTCCAACATCAGACCAATATATGTGAGATCTTCTATTTTTTCTTAATCAGTAATTAAGGTCAGTAAGCTAACTTTCATTACATTTTATTGAGTGTGGACTAGAAGTGAACACAACAATAATAACCACAGTGCAGCTTACCCATGGAAAATTGTAAAATTGTGGTATATTCCTTAAACGTCTGGTTCATACAATTTCACCAAGAGATACATTTCTTGGCTTTTCCATAGCTTTTCCATGTGACTGTAAAAGTTTGGCTCCAGTTTCTAAGTCATTAAAATGACTGAACCATTCTCCAGCTACAGCACAATTTCTTTCCAGCTAAAGGTTCTTTGTATCCAGAACATAAAGTATTTGGTTGCAATAGATTTTCAAATTATGAAAAAGAATATAATAAATGCATGAAGACCATAAAGCATTTTTTCTTTCCTATTCAAGATGAACTGTTGTCATCAAATAGTGCAAGAAATACTAATTAGATTGACTTTTATTAGTTTTTCTGTCTATTGGAGCAAGACAGAGATCATCTGAGCCATTTCTTCTGGAAGTTTATGAGACAAAAAAAAAAAAAATTTGGTGTTTTTAGATAGAAGTTGCATAAAAAACACTTTATAAGTGAGCTTATTGGGTTCCCACACATAGGTAAAGAGAAAGCAAGACACAGAAATATTAATCATTTTGTCAGGAAATCCATAATTCTATAGCTATACTTAAAGTGAGAGCAAGTTCAGCAAGTCACAGGCTTTCATCAAAGTCAAAAAAGCTTGAGAAATGGGATCTCAGTATCAGGGCTCTGCAACAACAGAAATGGAACTAGAGAGTGATTATCCTTCCCTTTCCAACCCCCCTTCTTCCAAGGAAATGAAATCTTCAAGACGAAAGGATTAAACTGCAAACTACTGGCACAGAAATGGAAATTTCTTCCTGATGATGATTTGCATATTTTCCACATACACTTTATCACGTCTGGAGCTTTTGACAGCCACGCTCAAGCCTTTGATGTGGGTCAGCAGTTGGTAGGGGCCAAGAGAGAAGAGCACTGAGGACCCTTTGGCTCCTTGCAAGTGCACCAGGCCCGCGAGAATGGCAATAATCACATTAGAGCGTGGTCACATTGAAACGGTCACACTTAAGTAAGTGCAGGGAAGTTACTGAGCCTAAAATGTCATCAACTACTTTTATAGTCCAGGTTTCTGCCTTTCAGCCTTATTCTTCTAATGGAGAGGATAATTTTCATGATTGATACTTGCCTCGATGTCTCTTTCACCTAAGTGATCAGTTTGATTTAAACCAAAAGGATAACTTTCAAAGTTTGAGGCTAAATATGTCAAAAAAGTTTAGAAGAGATTTCTTTTTTAGCAGTGGCTACAGACATAAACCTCATTTCTGAATCTGCATCGGATGTGGTCAGTTCTGAAATGCTTCTAAGTCTTTCCTCTTCAATATTAGCATTCTATGGAGGGGATTTATTCCTTTGCAACTCTCTATATTAAATATTATAATGCTGTTGTTTAGATTATAAAACAATGCCTAGGGGTGTATTGTTGTCTCCCATTCTCTAATATGTTTGGAAAATAATTGCATGAATAAAGACAGGCCTAAAGTTACAGCAAGGTCATAAAACTGGAAAACACCACAAATTAAATAATTCTTCTTCACCTTAACTCATCCTTTACTTGAGTTCACCCAGAGTGCATGCCTTCGTGAAGGTCCTGGAGGAGAATGTGTTTGTTATCCATCAGACTTGAGGGAGAAAGCAGCAAAATAATGTACACCAGAGGGGAAAAAAACCCATTCAAGAGAAAACCCTCCATGAAAATAAAATAAAATAAAATAAAACCAAAAACAAAACCAGCTTTGTTTTGTACAAAGCGAAAATACTTCAGGTGAATTAATCTTCAGCAATGTGTCATGCACAGAGGTGGTGAGAAACTGCATGAATGCTATTTTCTTCACCATTTTCATTCCAGTGAGGGATTAAAACTCAAAACCTCAAATACATTTGCAAATGGAAGTGAAAAATACATCAATACACCCCAAATGAAGAATTTTGTTTTAACAGCTTAAAAATTTTACTTTCTCTTATAATATTTTCAACTACAGCTGTAGTCAAATTTCAATACAAAAATATAAGTTAGTGAAATTTCAAATATTTCCTTTCTGTAAGTGTCCAAAAATGGTATTTTGATAGTGTTTAAATATTTGACCAGAAAAATCCTACCTCAAATTCAAACTGACTCATTAACTCATTCCTTCAGGCTCCAGGGACAGGAAATTCTTTCAGCTGCGATCCCAAATTTTCACAGGTTCACAGACTACGATTCAATCTCCTTACATCAAAATATTTTGATACATCTTTTCCTTAGTATTAGCATTTTAATACACCCCATAGAAGTTATTTGAAATTAGTCAGACTTTAATTGATTTCATTATGGCAAAAACACTTTTGTGCACCCAACATTTTCATACACTCATGTCAAGGGCTCATCCGTTTGCAGACAGACCAAAGTGATTAACCCATCTATAAATCAATGAATGGGAACTAACATTAGCTAATGCCAAAAAAAAAAGCCAAATACAAATTTTTATTGTGCAAAGTAATGTCACACTGATAACAAATGGTTTTGGTGCAGGAAAAAAAACTTGGTCATATTAAGGCATATAGAGAAGATGCATGGCAATTCTTGTTCAGCAATGTTAAATATTATTATTTTTCTCTGATTTTAATGTGCTGCTAAGAGTTATTCTTTCCTAGTATAGTTTAAAAGCAGGCATCTCATTGAGAAACAGTGAGAGCTTTGTTTTTACATTTTCTACCAAGTGCTCAGGAAAAGTCATCAGGACATAAAATAAGGAAAGAGTATTTTCTTACCAGTGAACCTCTGCTAAGGCCTGTGAGTTGATATGGCACTGGTACAGATGCAGGTGTGAGGAGCACAACTTCTTCCACTCTCCATCAAACCTGTCTGCTCCAAAAGAAGAATGGAAATACTTGATAAATTTTAACAGACTTGGAGGTCCATGCTGTAATTCTTGTCATGTGCTAAAACAGGATAAAAAAATGGTGCACAAAGCCCACTCAGCCCTAGGAGTTAAATAGAGTTATATATATCTTGGTTACATTAACAGTGGCTTTGTATATTTCAATAAGATAATAGCCATTTACCTTTTTGTTTTTAATCCTTTCAGCGTACTGCACTAAACCACTGTACTAAACCACTCGAATAACTTACCTGACTTTCTTTTTAAATAAAATAGTACAGATATGCATTTAAAGCACAACAGTGTCCTTTCCAAGGTTGTATAATGTGATTATGCACTGTCTTAGGTGAGGGGAGGACATGGGACTGTCATGTATCATTTTACCATCTAATTTCTGGCAAGCAGCACTGAATTGTCAGGAAAGAGTTCATCTTAATCTCCAGATAAATTCACCTCAGAAAACTGTATGCAGAAATAAACAGAACACATAGTATGTTGTTGATACTGTTTTCCACAATGCATAATATCAAAGAATCACAGAAATACAGAGTCATGGAATCACAGAGCAGGCTGGAAATGGAAGGGAGGGCATTAATCTCGTGGGATTAATGGTGGGATCTGTCACTAGTGGGATTCCACAGGGGCTCCATCCTTGGCCCTGTGCTCTTCAGCACCATCCTTAGTGATTTGGAGGCGGGAATGGGAGGGATATGGGCAAGTTGGCAGACAATACAAAACTGGGAGGAGCTGTTGACTCTGTTAAGGATAGAGAGGCCCTGCAGAGAGACCTCAACAAATCAGAGATGGAATATCACCATCCAAGTGAGGTTCAACAAGGGCAGGTGCTGGATGCTGCACCTGGGTTGGAGCAACCCGGGGTGTGCAGACAGAGTGGGGAATGGATCCTGGAAAGCAGTGCCATGGAAAGGGACCTGGGTTCCTGGTCAGTGGGAAGTGGAATTTGGGTCAGCAGTGCCCTGGCAGCCAGGAGGGACATCCCTGTCCTGGGGACATCAGGCCCAGCATCCCCAGCAGGGCAAGGGAGGGGATTGTCCCACTCTGCTCTGGGCTGGGGCTGCCTCACCCTGAACACTGTGAGCAGTTTTGGGTGCCTTTCTCTATATGAGAAAGATATCAAACCTTTAGGAGGGTCCAAGGGAGGCCATGAGGGTGGTGAAGAGCCCTGGGGGGAAGGAGGGGCTGAGGGCACTGGGTCTGTCCAGCTGGAGAAGAGGAGGCTGAGGGGAGACCCCAGGGCAGTCACAGCTCCCTGTGAGGGAAGAGGAGGGGCAGGATCTGATCCCTGCTCTGTGACAGGGACAGGACCCCAGGGAATGGCCTGAGCTGTGTCAGGGGAGGTTTAGGTTGGGTATCAGGAAAGGTTCTTCACCCAGAGGGTGTTTGGGCACTGGAACAGCTCCCCAGGGAATGGGCACAGCACCAAACCTGAAGGACTTCAAGAAACATTTGAACAAAGCTCTCAGGGACATAGTGTGACTTAGGGCCAGGAGTGGGACTCAATGATTCTTATGATGCAATTCCAATTCAGCTTATTCTGTGATTCTGTGACAATATAAGAAAATACAGGAAATACATTCATATATATATATATAGCATACATATGCATACATAGAAAGAGTGTATATATACATCCATACATAAAAAAGTGTTTATTTATATACGTATCTATATATACACACACATAAAAAGTGTATACATATATATATGTAAAACATAGGAAAAGGTACTTTTTATTAAGTGACAAAAACTACCAAATTCAGACCAGCAGGCCTTAATGCTTACCTAAAATTAAAATTTAAATGAATCATTTTCCTTTACTTTTTGTTGTTTTCAATCAAACATCTTTCTTTGCTTATTTTATCATTTGAGGAAAGTGGTTGGCAGTCAGTGCAGGAAGGTAATTTTTCACATGAGGCATTTTTTTTTTTTTAAGTGTAAAACGTACTGCACAGGAGACAGAACTCAATACATTACCTGAAACTGGAAAAGCCTTGACAGAAAAGTTCCCAGGCTTGCAGAACACTTAGACGTCTGTTATGCATTTACAGATCAACCTCAGCAAAACACTGCAAAGTTAAGCACCTGCACAATCCTAGCAGATATAAATGTTTAGCTAAAGGATTTACAAATCTCAAATTTCAGGACATAAGACAAGCTTCTTAGGAGGGAGATATGAATCATATCTACATAACAGAACTTTCAGACACTGTAATCGTTGTTCCTGGTAGAAAAATGCTACTTAATTAGAGACAGATGTTGAAAATTTTGAGTTATTTGAAAATGTCATAAGCCAAGTCTTTCAAAGAAAATAATAGGTTGCTTGTTGGACTCTTATCTTTTTAGAAATAAAGAAATATAGAAATGGTAAAACTACACTTAAAATATGTATTTCTTTTCTCTATTCAGCACTTTTGCTTCCTTTGAGCTAGGCTGAAATCCAGAGAGCATGATTAAATATAATTTTGTCATAGCTGGGAATCCTGTCCTGGAAACACTGGCCCTGTAATGAAGAGAACTGAAACAGGAACTCACAAAAAAAAATGTCTCTCTAATTCCTTGCTATTTCACCCCATTAAATCCCTGCCATGTATTCTCCTTTGCAAAACTAAAAGTATATATTTTTTTTTTCCCTCTAAATCTTTCCCACATGGTCTTTGCAGTCCTGGTTATTTCTGTTTGACTCCACCAAAGTGCTGCTGCCCCTCCTCTTTGGAAGACCCTGTTCTGATTTCTCTTTATTCACCAGTAAACCCTCATCTTTAAACCCTCTGTTTCCCCCCACATTTCCCCAAGGAAATAATGCTTTGGAGTTCTTTAAATTTACTTGCCAGAATACCAGAAAACCACTTTTAGGGTCCTATTTATAGTGCAATCAAGCCATGCAGTGTCAATCTCTTTGTAGAATGAAATATTTATGTGTCAGTATCTGTGAAAAGATGGACTACATTTGAAGAAAGATCACAGCTTATCCCAAAGACCACTGTTGAAATCTATTTTACAGAGGTGATGTGTATTCATGCAGCAGTGCTTCCCACTGAAGGATCATGCCTCCCCTTTCACCCACAGGAGGAACCATCCCTTTTTCCTGCTCCTCCCCATCACTGGATGTGTAGCCATCCCCAATTTAAATGGAAATGACAGGACTGGGAGATTTCATTCTGTTATCTTTTAAATTTTAGCAGAATCTGCAAAATCATGCCGTTTAGACCTTAAAATTCCAAGACCTTGTTCTTGTTGGTATTGTGCTTTTTGCTTGGTTGTTTCGTTGTTTGTTTTTTAACTCTAAAAAAACCCAAAAACACCTGCAATACACAGAAACATGCAGCTGATATTAACTGCTTAGCTGCGGCTGAATTCCACCTCATAAATGGTGATTTGAGTACATTTAAATGTAGAAATATACACAGAAATTTTGCAATTGGTCCTGCAATCCATGACTGGCAGTCACTGGAGACCAGGACTGACTCTCAGTGGGAAATGGGCACCTACACCTGCTTGGATTACATTCAATATTATATTAGCTTGTTTATCCTGGGACTGAGAAGCCTCTGAGGAGACCTTCGAGCATCTTCCTCTTCCACATCCAAAGGGGCTCCAAGGAGAGGGACTTTGGACAAGAGATGGAGGGACAGGACACAGGGAAAGGCTTCCTATTGCCAGAGGGCAGGGATAGATGGCATTTGGGAAGAAAGTTCTCCTTGTGAGGTTGGGCAGGCCCTGGCCCAGGGTGCCCAGAGCAGCTGTGGCTGCCCCTGGATCCCTGGAAATGCCCAAGGCCAGGCTGGATGGAGCTCTGAGCAACCTGGGACAGTGGAAGGTGTCCCTGCCCATGGTAGAGGGTGGAAGGAGATGGTCTTTAAGGCCCCTTGCAACCCAAACTATTTTATGACTCTATGATTCCATGATTTCTTGACTTATTCAGACCACACTCCCTAAAAGTAGAGATGTGCTTGCTGCTTTACATCCCAGGAAATCTGAGTTCTTGACATGTGAGAAACTTGTTTGTTTCTCATGGCCTAGTTAAACAGTATGAGACATTCAAGGCTTTTGGGTGCATGGTTTCAGCTTGTTTAAGGATTAATAAAGTAAATTCCATGTCCAGGTTCTGCTAGCTTTTTGAATTCAAGGCCATTCTCACTTGGGTTGTTACAAGGCTCAGTTACTCATTTATTTCAACTGCCTGAGGAAATTGTTCTGGTATTGCCATAGGCTGACAGTTATCTGAATTATCCAAGAGTTATTTTCTTATTTTTCAAGATTATCATGCTTTTAAAAGAACCCTGAGTATTCATGTTCGAGGAATCTGAATAGAGAAATGCTGAAGATGGCTGTCTAAGGAAATTTTTGGAGGAACCACTGGGAAGATGTGAGGTGGAGATAAAATATGGCTTTATTTTTGTAGCGAAAAAAGCACCAAAACATAAATATCATATAAAATGTTCCTCACTGAATAGTGGAGATTCATCCTGGACAATTAAGGATAATTACTGAACAATTTTTAGCCTGGTTTCTTCAGGAAATGAGGCTTGAATGATCCTTGTGCCTGTCAGTCCCACTTAATAACTGCTGGATCCGTTCATCAGCTGCAGATCTGACAGAGCAGTGATGCTGAGATACAAAGTCCTCACAGCATCCGTGGTAAGAATCAGCTGACTCGTGGAAAGCACTGGATTAACACTCCCCCAAAAAGAGGAAAAAATAAATCAACAAATTAAATATCCAGAGCTTAAAAAAAAATTTTAAAAAGAAAGGTAAAGTCAGAAATACTTTAAACTCAAAACAGCAAAGAGGTCTTTGCTCATTCAAGGGAATTTTGTGGATTCTCTGGTGTCTAGGAAGGGATGCATTCAGTATTATGCATTGCTTAACCCAGTGGACAGGACAGAAAAAAAACCCCAAAAAACAGTTTGAATTCATGGGTTCTGATGCTGGAATGATCCCCCATTCATCTTGAACTCTGTGGTATTTTCACAGGGATGTTACACCGTACATTACCTGTGACTGACAGAGCAGCAGACTGTTGTGTCTCAGCCACATTTCCATTTAATTCCATCTTACTCCCATATATTAACACAAGACGTGAAAGAAAGAAACTCAGTCCTGACAGTTTATTTATTTTACGTATATTTCCCTGTCAAAAAAAAAAAGGATCCTTTATCATCCTCAGGGTAACAGGAAGGGAACCAATGCTTTGATTTAATGGCAGGACCCAGCACCTTCTATTGGCAGCAGTTTTCTAACCTGAGTTCTGATACTGTCCCGGCTGGTAAATGTTACACATACTAAATGGAATCATTAAGGAGCACAGGCTGGTGGGTAAAACCAACACCATGGAAAGATATTTAGCTGATTAATGTCTTTGGCACCTGATTTTTGAGGTCTCCATTAACTAAAATGAATTTCCTCTCCTGCAGGAACGTATGTGTTACATATTCCATCTCCCCTAGCACAGATATAGTCAGGTTTCTTCACATGGGAGTGTGAAACATCATTTTTCACTTTTTGGAGAGCTCTGTGCATGCAAATTCCTTCATGGCATTTCCCAAACACTCTTGAAAGGTTCCAGGCCAAGGAGGGGAAAAAAAATTTTCAGTGAATTCATCTTCTGGAACTTGTTCTGAGCTGGAATAGCACTGCACTGAGAAAATGCAGAGTCTTTTTCTTTTAGGAAAAATAATCCCCTTTCTCTCTTTTTACTCATATATATCATTAATATCTCTCATTCCATGCTCACACACGTGTGTGTGCTTGGTTTTTCCATGAGATAATACAGAACTTCTTGAACACACAAGATGCTTCAGGCAATTCATGTATAATTCCTCAGTACCTTGAAAATAACTTGAGTCTTAAGGGCTAAAGTTCTTCTTTCCTACTTTCTAATGCACTGCACAAAAATTGGCATTTGCACTCTTCTAGATAATGTTGGATAAAGTGACTTGATGTTGGACAAAGATGCTTGGTGGCACGCCACATTCTAAGAGAAAAAGGGGAAAATTCCTTGTGCTTTTAAGAGTGACACTAACAGCCAGAGGAGTGATGACCCTGATGGGCAGTTCAGGCACCAGACTGCTGTTCTCCTCAGTCCTTATATACAGCCAGGTAAAGGTCCTACATGATCACACCAGACCCATTGCTGTTGAATTGCTGAAAATATGCACACTGTGACTCCAAGCTAAGGGCAGAACACTACGCTGTGTGACAACTTCTGTATCTGTAGGGACAGATTCTATTGACAGTTCACAAGTGCCTTACTTATGTAAATCTGCATGCAGGTGGTGTCTGTGAACTGGTCTGGGCACAACAGGGGCTCCCTGAGCTGGGCTACCTCCAGGATCATCTAAAATCCCCACCTGGAGAGCTGCTGCACCAGTTAGTCAAATACTTTGTTGTAAAGAGTAGGAAATCAGTCAACCAGCTTGTCCCGAGTCATCTCAAACTAGTCCCAGGCTGGGCTGGTGCTGCTTAAAGACAAGATGGAGCACCAGGCAGGGAATTGATGGCAAAGCATATTTGGAGTTCTCAGAGACACATCCCTGATTCCCTGTTGCACCCAGTTATGACTTGTGGCCCCATAGTTCCATGGGTTTAATTCACCACGGTGTTTCTGGTGTGTCCTGGTGGTCCCCACAGAGGTGCAGGCTAGAGCAGAAAGAACCAGCAAAGATGTTTGAAAAGCCCTGTGCACTTAAAGCCAAAGAAACTTTGAGGAGGGTGAATGGGAGGATGCAGCATTGTGAAAGCTCTGCATTAAATAGTCTGCCTTACACCACTATCTGAAGCCACTTATCTGTTATCTACTCTTCTTCCAGAAGGAGGATATATTGCTACAGTTTTTGTTTTTCTTTTTTTTTTTTTTTTTTCAAGAGCTTTCCTTAATTTACTAAGTTTAAAGACTTCAGGGAGAGGAAGGTGGTGGTACATGTCCTCCTGCACCCAAGAGATGGAGAGGAGCTGTTAAAGGCCTGAATCTCAGGAGGCTTCTCAAAAAGGTTTGTGTGAAAAATGTGTGTACTCCCTGCTGTTCTCTGAGGACTGTGAGAGCGACACAATAAAACTCACTCTGAGTGCAAGAGCTATTCTAAAGGCAGTAAATAAACATCTTCCACAGCATACACTTTTTAAACAGCAGTTCCAAAGGAAAAACACACCTCCACTTCAGTGCTCTCTCAGCTGTTTATTTCCTTTGCCTACTGAACTGAATGATCTCACTTGAAGTGAGGAGACAGTTATGTTTCTGTTTTTCTCAGTAGCCTCTGTAGTCAGTGGACATGGAAACAGAATGGCAAATAGGAAGAAATGTGCTTGTTCTAGCTTTCTTTGAGGTGCTTGCAGGGATTTCACGAGTTGCTCTAATTGATAGCTCTTCTGCAGCCTAATGATGACAGCTGCATGTCTGCTCTTTCAGAGAGAGGAGATGCAGGCAGAGGGAAGCTACCCCTCGTATTAGCATCCACACAACCAGTGCCTGTGATACAGCAGAGGTGCCAAACACACGTCCCCTGGGGCTCTCTGCTGAAAACTGCCCATCCTTCCTCAAGAGTCAAAAACAATACAGCCTTCCCTGAAGACAAAACTGTTAAAATAGTCAAGAGAGGAATTTTGCTGGAAGCTGAGCAGAAAATAAAACCCTGCTGGTGCCAGACTCCCAGCTGTGCAGCTGGGGTAGGGAAAAAAAAATAATTCAGCAAAATGTGGGTAGGACTTTTAAACCTCAAAAGGTTCTTTGGTTAAAAACTGTCATTAAGCTCTTTGTTTTAGGACATGAAAAGTCCTAAAGATTTTGCTCCTTGGAATCGTCTATCTGTGCACGTGTGTTGTGCTGGTACTTTGGAAAGCTAAATGCAGAGGTAAAAGCAAAAGAGACATTTTTCTGAACAAGGCCAGGTTGGATGGGGCTTGGAAAAACCTGGATTTGTGGAAGGTGCTCCAGTTTTGTGGAAGGGGGGATGAAACTGGATGGTCCTTAGGGTCCCTTCCAATCCAAACTGTTCTATGACTTTAAGAAAACCAAAATGAAATTAAACTTTTCTACAAAACTGCAGACAACTGGGGAAATTTAGCTCATCATCATGTTCTAGCAAAGTCTATTCAATCACTGTGCACATTTCATTTGTACCAATGTCTTATATGGAAATAACATTCATGTTGATAGTATAGGTGGAAAAGAAAGGGTTTTCTTTTTTTTTTAGTTTTGAAAAGAATAATTTTCTCGGAGAAGATTAGACAAGTTTTTGAAAATTATTTGTGGGAGACATCATCACATCCTGAATACACTGACACCCTCTTACCTAATATTTTCAGCTGAAAAATCACCAAGTGAAACACCAGAGTGGTCACACATGGCTGGCTCCAAGAAAAGTACACTGTTTTCTGTTACAGCGTGAGGCTCTGAGTCCTTAGGGCTCATATTTCAGCAGAGGATTTGGTGATGAAAGTCAGATTGCCAGGGAAGGTGAGTCAGGATGGAGCTGGTTACAGTCAGAGATGCAGTATCTTTGTTTTCTTACATTTTGTCTGCTACCTAGCTGTGAGGCTCCTGTTACGGGGTGTGACACACCTTTGAACACAGGCCAGTCTGAAAACTTGCATGGAAAACAGCAAGATAGGTAAATATAGGTAAATAAAACTCTGCCATGGTAAGAAGAGAACAAATTGTTTAGTGCATGCTCCTGTTCTGGGAAGCAAAACAAAACAAAACAACAACAAAAAATAAAAAAGACACAAAAAGCAAACAAAACAAAACAAAAAACACACAAACACAAAAAAAAAAAAAAAAAAGAGCAATGAGAGATGCATGAAATATTTTCCTTGCAGGAGGAGTGGCTTTGACATGAACCCTCCTTGTTGGGCTGGTGTTGCTGGAAAGCAGGAGAAGGTATTTAATGTCTCCTCGCCCCGCTGACTGATCCCACAAAAAAAAAATATTTGTTTCATATGGAATAAAGGAGTCTGCTCACAGGAGGCAGAGGAGAGCCAGTGTGGTACGTTTCATCCAGCTCTCAGGTGCCACTCTGCCTCTTGGTACTCTGGAAAATTGAAAAGCCTGTGGCTTTTTCTGCTTCCTGGAATCCTGTCCCCAGTCTCTCTCACTGACACTACATTTGGCCAAGAAAGGTGTGAGAAAGAATCACAGAATCATTTCTACCATCCAGCACCACCATGCTCCCCACTAAACCATGTGTCCCCAGCTGCCACATCCACCTGCTTTTGAACAATTCCAGGGGTGGTGACCCCAACAGTGCCCCAGACAGCCTTTTCCAGGACTTGACAAGAAATTTCTCCTAATATACTGAAACTTTCTCCTAATACCCATAACTTGAGGCCATCTTCACTGGTCCTGTCACTGGGTACCTGGCAGAATAAACCACCCCCACCTGGCTACAGCCTCCTGTCCCACAGTTGTAGAGAAGGTCTCCCCTCCTTCACCAGCATCTCAACATCCTTCATGCAGCAACAGCCCAAAAATCAGTGTGTGTTTTCTGCTTCTTTTCTCTTCCATCAGCTGGTTCCAGCACATGGAACATCCCAGGACCAGGTTTAATCTCAGTCAGTGTGATTGATCTCACTTGGCTTCCTTTACTCCATCTTTATCTGCAGCTACAGACCTGACTGTAGTGGATTTGGACAAGACCAAGGTCATGACAACTTCAGGGTAGCACATATGCATGAGTCCTGAAGGATTGCTAATCTGCTCTGAAAACTCTCCCCAAAGTCTTCTGCTCTCTGAAGCTCATCTTGAAATTTGTCGTGGCTTGGCACCCTCAGCTCCTTGTTAGAATGATCAGAGAGGAGACACAGTGGGCTTCACAGGATGGCCTGCCTGCAAGAATTGAGGACTGAACTCTTGCTGATGACAGTGTGGCACCTGGAGTTCCTGTGTTTCACTGGAAAGCACCAAAGAGACCAGAAGTCTTCTTGAGTCTTCTTTTCACATAGACAAGCTCTAAGGTCATGATGTTTGGGAAGGGCTCTAAGGAATCCCAGGCAAGCCTAAGCTCAGGCAGATTGGTTCCCTCTCTTGCTACTCCAGCAGACATTTAGACATTTCTCCGTGCCTCATTTTCCCAATGTGTAAAGGCAGTGACTGCCTTGGCAGTCTTTCACTCCCAAACTCTGTAACAGCACCATGCAGCACATTTCAAAAATGGCATGAAAACTATTTTCCTTTTCATCAGTCAGGAGGGGTAATAGCAAAGTCCTGTTCATATCTTTTTCATAGTCCTAACAGGATCAGGTGCTGGAATGATTCTGCTTTTAATGTTACATACTGGAAGAGTGACCACCACAGCTCATGAGGATGATAGTGTTCAATGAAAGCTTTCTCAGGAAATGTAGAATTATGAGACTCTGCTAAAATTTACTCTTCCTTCTCTGTCCCTCCATCCCAGTATTTATGACTTAGATCTTCATTGATATGCAACAAACGATGAGTATTTTGTGTATAAAACTTGCAAGTGAGAGAAAAGTTCTGATTTTTTTGTTCACTGTAGCAGAAGAACCAGAAGAGGTTTACAGCTTCAATTTAAGTTTGCTGTATATCCGCACTTTGCAGTCAGTTAACTTACCTGATGTAAGTTAAATTTGTGTGCAGAGTCTTGAAGGGAAGAAGGGAATAAAGAAAGGTTGATTTTCAGAGGTGACAGGTCCCCTTTGCCTGACAATAAATTTCATGGTAGGTAACGTTGTAAGTCTGCCATAGGCAAAGCTAATCCAGCTGAAAGTCAAATTTCCCAACTTCTAGGCTGCCCATTGTGCTAATCCACTTCAGAGCTGTGGCCACCTTCAAAGAGTGTTGGCCTTTTCTTTATTCTTGTCTCCTAAACAAGCTGCTGTTTGACTTCATTTCCTTTCTGTCTCTATTTTTAATTTCCCTATCTAAGAATACCAGACCATTCTGCTAACAAATCTTTTAAGATCTGTCTTCATTTCCTAAAATGGACAGAGGTTTGCAAGTGCAGTCCTGCTGGAACAATTCTCTCTGAGAAGCCCCTTCTTTCAACAGTGTCTAAATGTACATGTGTAATTATAGGATCAGATATGCATGACAACCACATGATTTTTCTTCTCAGCAGACAGTTTGTCACTGGAGATGTGGTATAGCTCACCATGTCTGCATCCCTAATAGAAATGTCACTCACTGTAACTCTTTTGTGGAAATGACAAACTGTTGGCCATGCCTCTGCTAAGTCAGTAGACACTCAAAGCTGACAGAAAATCATAAGGCAAATTTCAGCCTTTTTTTCTAGTTCCTTCTTTGCACAGTGCAAACGCTCAAAACTTGAACATTACCAAGCTGTTGTGTATTTTAATACCTTTCCTTGATACTGTATTTGTTTAAATTATAGTCATGCCTGCTTAAGGTTGTACTTCATCACCAATTTCCTCATGTGGTAATGAGAAAATTACCGTCATTAAGGAACAGAAAGATGTAATCTTAAAAACCAGATCTTGGACTTTAAACGAACAATATGTTCTGTTGCTCCGTGCTTCTTTCCCTAAAGGATAATTCCTTATGTTAAAGGGACTCATTTTGGGTTTATACATAATCAAGTGACCTCATCACAACTCTATTGTACATTTCCTTGTTTTCTATCCTGTCATGAGTGTGAGCTTTTTCAGATGATAATCCTTTTGCCACGTGCTGATACTGCTGTGCCCATTTACATCTCTGTAAAATTAAATCATAGCAAATCATCAAATGCAAGACAACTTTAGTGCAGTGTAAGCTCCTGAGAGGGTCGATCATAGACAGCAACTCACAGTATCAGGAATCTTAGAAATAGCAAAAAAACCAATGAACTACCATTTAGTATTTAATCTCAGATTCCCGCCTCACTACTGATGAGTTTTATACTGGCAGGCTCTAAGGTCTCCTGTTTTTGTAGGATTTGAAATGCATTGCAACAGATTGTTTTTTCCAGCATCCGTGTTTTACCCTCATGGAGGAATTTCTGCTCTCTCTCCTTCAGGACTATTATTTCTATTACATAATTACAGTCCAGCAGTGGCTTAAGGATCATGCTATTTGCTTGCATCCACAGTCACCAACTCAGCTTTCTCCTCCAAAGAACATCCCCTTTCCCTGTAATATCTCCCTCGTCTGTCTCTCTTCTCCTTTCTCATTCTTCATGGTTCCAGCCTCAACTCATCTCTCTGGGACAATTATCTTATCCCCCTCAGTGGGAAAAGTAAAAATCCAGTTGGCTCATACCTCCTGGTACTGCTCAAGGCTGAGGAAGTTCACTTTTATTCCCAAGCTTTCCTCCTGGTATTTGGTTTCTTGCTTTTCTGTGTTTTCTCTGACTGCTTAAGTAAACTTGTACCCTAATGCTTGCTCCTTATGTGTGTTGTGGTGTGAAAGAGCAAAAGAAATAATATCCTGTAAAAGTTAGTGTCATTGTAATTATTTTTTTGCTTCTGCTTTGCATTTCTTCAGTTCTGTTTGCATTTAAGTGAAGCTTTTGACTCTGTATCTCTGTCTTCGGGAATGTCAGTCAAAGGTTTATAGATTTTAAAAAAAAAGAAAAAAGTTATCTCACATTCAGGTACTGAGAAGATAAACTAGGGAAATATAGAAAGAGTTTTGTTTCAGCTTACCCATCTTTTGCAGAACTTTGAAGTGTGTCTTGTTTTTATCTCCAGAAACAGCTAGTAGATCATCAAGTGCTCCCATCTAGCTGATTACTGTGTAGCCTTAACAAACTGGGAAATTGAAATAGGAATTCAGAGTGGGTCTTGCCATAATGATACTTCTGAGTTCTCAAAAATAATTTAAGCGCAGCTGGAATGGTTTAAGAGATGGCAAAATGTGGCACTGTGCTCACATCTCTCATGTGTGTTCTTCATCCTCTTGTGCAAGGCTTTTGCTATACACAAGGGGCTGGAAGAGAGACATGTCCCTCAATATTAAATTGTTTTCTTCTCAACAGCCCTGAAAAGTCTCCCTAGCTGCAGCTGACCCAGATCTGGAATCCTACATCTCCTGTTTGCCTGTGATTTGTGCTAATCTCGAAGCATCTGAGGAAGTGTACTGAACTTCTCCAGGTCAGTCAGTCGTTTTGGTTTTTATTTTGTTTTGGAGAGGGGTGGTAGGAAGTTAAGACCTCTTTCTCATGCTGGGAAAGTAAAGTACGTGAGCTCTTATCTCCTATCAGACATATAACCCCTCACAAACTATTCCTTAGTACACAAACTTTGTCAAATTTTAACCTCTCTGAAATTAGTTTCCTCCTTTCTCACAGTAAAGAGGGGGTTTAGCATTGCCCAGGTAGTTTCCTCCTTTCTCACAGTAAAGAGGGGGTTTAGCATTGCCCAGCTAGATCTCACAACTGCAATCAGATGGATCAAGAAATGGGAAACAAGAGCTGGATTCCCAGCTGGTCTGAGTCAATCCAGGCTTATGGAGAGCAGAGGGGCTGTGCTCTGGTCTGAAGGGGGCTGAAACTCTGGTCTAGCTGTGGTGGGGCACCATGGCATTGTGAAAAACAGCTTTCAGTGAAATTCCTGGGCACAGAACATTCTCCCAAGGGAAGAACAACCTCTGGCCTAATAGCCTCTAGTCCATTATCTGATTGTTCAAGTGGAGCAAGACGTTAACACGAGCATTGCACAATTTGATAGGACAAGTTTTTGAAAGCCACAGTTGATGCGATGGGTTTTGCACTCAATTGCAAAACTTTATTTTGTGTCTGTAACAAATGAAAAAACAGGTCATATCTGCCATCTTCTTTCAATGGGCTGACCAGGAAACAGTCATCTCCTGCAGGCATTTGCCTGTGTCTCCATATATAAACACAAAGGAGACTTTGTGAGCCTTTCCCAAAGTGTCTCGAGCAGGCTGTGAGGTAAGAGATGCATCTGTCTAATAATTCCATCTTTATTTCACAGATGTTTGAAAAAAACCAACAAATCCAAAGCTTATTCTTTTCTTTTATGCAGTAAACATGGGAATAACCATTAAGGGCTAATCTTTAGTTATAATATTTAAAATCAATTTCTAAATGTTTTCTTCATGATCAACAAAGAAAACTTGAGAGAAACTGGTCTAAATCTAGGAACTCTTACTTTATTAGACCAATCTTTTTTATTATTTTGATGTTCCTTATTGATTCAGGAACATTTTGATTTGTCACACAACTTCGTAATCGAAAAATTACTCTATAACCTCTCAATAAGGTTTATGTCGAAGAAACGTAGAAAATCTCAGAGAAAAAAAAACAAAATTTCACTTATGCATGCAGATTATGCAGCTTCAAACATCAGATTTTGGGGGGAGGTTTTTTTTTGGCTTTTGGTTTTTTGCATCAACGAGAATGAGTGTGTCAGACAGTCTTACACATGAATTTGTAACTTGGTGCTCCTGTATGCCAACGGTGTAATTGTTAGTGCATGCTTTGAGAGTTGATTTTAAAGGTCTTAAAGAGTCGGTTTTAATAATTCATATTGATTCAGTAGGGGATGAGGATGCTTGACATGTTAAATTATTAGCATTTACATTATGAACATGTTAATTACTGTATTTTTAATGCTGTTGGCTTTTATAAACTAAGAGTATTCTTAAAGGGACATGAAGTAGATTTGCAACATGTTGGAAACCAGTGTTATATAAACCAGGATTAGAGATGTTTCTCTCTTTCTTTTCACTACTCACTCTCACATTTTATGTTTCAGTAAGAATCTTCTATTTATTTGTCTCTTGCACCTGAACACTGAGGTAACATCAGATAAATAAAGAGGGAAAGAGAAAGAGAAAGAGAGAAAGAGAGAAAGAGAGGGAGGGAGGGAGGGAGGGAGGGAGGGAGGGAGGGAGGGAGGGAGGAAGGAAGGAAGGAAGGAAGGAAGGAAGGAAGGAAGGAAGGAAGGAAGGAAGGAAGGAAGGAAGGAAGGAAGGAAGGAAGGAAGGAAGGAAGGAAGGAAGGAAGGAAGGAAGGAAGGAAGGAAGGAAGGAAGGAAGGAAGGAAGGAAGGAAGGAAGGAAGGAAGGAAGGAAGGAAGGAAGGAAGGAAGGAAGGAAGGAAGGAAGGAAGGAAGGAAGGAAGGAAGGAAGGAAGGAAGGAAGGAAGGAAGGAAGGAAGGAAGGAAGGAAGGAAAAGGAAGAAAAGGGAAGAAAAGAAAGAAAGAAAGAAAGAAAGAAAGAAAGAAAGAAAGAAAGAAAGAAAGAAAGAAAGAAAGAAAGAAAGAAAGAAAGAAAGAAAGAAAGAAAGAAAAAGAAAGAAAGAAAGAAAAGAAAGAAAGAAAGAAAGAAAGAGACTGAAATAAAGTATTTGGTTATTCAGTTTGCACTGATCTGTGATAATTCAGTCATGAGTGGTGTTGTAGATTCCCCTACTTCCCCTCCCTGCTCTTAAGGCCACAGTGATTTTTCTTTCGGGTTTTTTAGTTAAAAGTGTCTGATTAACAATGATGGCCAAGGAACAAACAGAATAAAACAATTTACAGACATGCTTCCCCTCCTTTCCTTTGGAGAAAAATATAGCATAGCTTTACTCAGTCAGAGGTTTCTGTGCAGTAAAGCAAAAGGGAATTTACCTATCAGCAATGCAGCTTTGATATAACATTGTGTCACAGGCCAGAGAACCAACCTTTTCCTATCTCTCTGGGACATTTCAGCCCTTCCCAGACATTTTATTGGCACACACTGTCTTGAGAAGCCCTTGTGGGACCAGCAGAGGTTGAAAACTTGCAGGGTATATTGAGTAAAATGAGGCTGTGGCAAAGATAAGACAATCAGTAAATCGAAGTCTACTGATAGTGGTCAGGGACAGAAATGATGTAGCAGGATCTATATGTCAGTACAGGAGATGGAGATAAGGCACAACATCAGATGGATGTCAAGAAAACCTCTCAGATCGGGCTGGGGCACCTCACCCCCACCCTCACAGTGTGCCTGGCTCTTAAAGCTGCATTCCCAGAACTGTCCTTAGAGGCAAGAAGCTCCAGAGGAACCCAGGAAGCTTTTGATAAAGTACTGATCTGAATTTGGGGCTGGCAATTGATAGGATAGGATAGGATAGGACAGGATATTTCTGTCACAAGGGACCTCCACTGATCATCTAATCTGACTGCTTGACCAGCTTAGGGGTACTGAAAATTAAAACAAATCATTAGGGGCAAAGCAAATGATTAAGGGCAACACAATTAAATTATATCCAGATACATGATTTTGGCCACTGATAACTCACAGGAACTACTGGATTGTGCCCATGGACAAGGCAGGGGAGGCTCTGCACTTAGAGGCTGGATAGGAGATTGTGTACTCTAAAGGTAGAAATCAATCTGAGCTTTTTTTTGTGCTAACTCCTCTTCAACCTATGTCAGCTGCTGAAGACCATTAATGCAAGTACAGATTGCACTTAAGAAGTCTGCAATGACCCTTCTATATGTCCACATACTTTTTACAGAAGGCTTAACACAGAAAGAGCAATCACAGTTCCCATTTGTCTGTAGGTCTTCTTCCAGGTGCTCCTGCACAGTGCCTGAGCAAGGTCTCTTAAATTGTGGTGGAGGTACATAATTGTGTCATTAATTAAAGCTGGAGGAGCTGGGCAGTGAGGGGGAGGCAGAGGGGAGCAGTTTGGGAGTTTCAAATTGAAGGGAAGACTTTTCAGGTGGACGTTACACACAGTCTTGGGGCTAATGGCACAGCTGCACTCGAGTCTGGAGCTTCCATCCCTGTCTTTTGGAGTCTGAAAGCCTGAGGCTCTGAGACATGTTTCTGCATATTTTTCCTCCTGGCCAGTCTTGCTGTATCATGCCATTTTTAATCTGTAGGGGGGCTGAAAGGAGGAGGTGCTGAAAAGCCCAGGAAAGCAGAATCTCTAATTTCTTCAGTCTAACCAAGTGATGGAAAATTTGCCAAAAAATGTTGTAGTGTGATTTCTCAAGCTTTCAGAAATCTACTGAGTAACCCAGTAATTTCTAAAATCCTGCAAAGCAGTTCAGATGATAAGCAGCTTTTTGGCAAAAAACAGGTTTGATTCTGCCTTGCTCTCTGCAAGCAAAACTGTTAAGGGCTGCTCTATAAATATTTTATTTTTTTTGTTTTAACTTTCAACCATTCTTATTAGTACTTAATTTTTTTTTCTGAGTTTTATTTGAGGTTCTGGTTCATAACAAAACCTGATATTCTGTTATCACCTGAATCTAGGTCAATATGACAAGCACCAGTGTCTTGAATGCTGCCTACATGTAAAATTCTTTACATGGGGAATATTTATCCTGCTTCTTGGACTCAGGGAGCTCCAAAACTTTTACAAAGTGATATTGCCTGGTTCAATAACAAAATCATAATAACCACCTTTCCCTCCTGCTGACTACATCCTAGCAAGTGCATCCTCAATTGAAGGCTTGTTAAGTCAGACTTTGTGAGTTGCAGCTCATTTAATCTGTACAAACCAAGACACACTTTGGGTAAAAACCTCACCTAAGAAGGTTTCAGGTTGCTCAGGGCAGTTTGACATGAGCAGATTAATACCTTTCCTGATAGGTTTTTATTTCTCCAAGAATTTTTTTTAACCCAACACCTTTATTGTTGTTGTCATCTTATGAATGTTCCATAGGACATTTCTCACACACCCTGAGAAGCCTCTGAGTCAGTACTTTTAAGCTTAAAATTAGGTTCCTGAAAAGATATCCATGAATATAAATTCTGTCACAGCTTGGGAAAGTGTTAAATATCCTGTAAGTGTCACCAGACTGGAGTTTTGAAATTTAATTAGCTCATAATATATAGCTACTTTTCATAAGTAGATTCTTTGAAAATGTATAGAGGAAGAATGAAAATTCAGGAATCGGTAACAAACAATGAAGCTTAAAGTTGCCTAAATCTTCTACATCATCATTGCTGGTTTTATTTTTAATAATTGTGTATTTCTTCCTTTTCATTAAAACTAAATCCAACATGAGGGCTCTGACAAGCAATAAATTGGAATTTGTATCCCTTTTCCCAATTTTTTTTGTTATGAAGGTGCTCTCCATCTATAAATGTTTTTCACATCTTGAATACACAAAAAAAATACTATACTTAAAAGTTTTCAAAATGGGCACTGCAAATTCACAGCACATACCCCAGTGATGAAGTTTAAAGGAGGAGCTTTGAACTCAGGCATGCTTTTTTTTTTTTTTTTGCTTTTCAAATATAAGCAATTATTTTGAGTTTTGCTTTTGGTTTTGAAAAAATCTGGTTTCTTCTACAGCCCAATTCAGGAAATATCTGTACCCCGAACAACAGTTAATAAACATGTGCTTACTCCAGACATGGTTTTAAATCACCCTCAAATGAACAGAAACACATTATTGAAACCTGTATTAAACATTGCTCCTGGGAAATATTCTGACCAGGATCAGATTCAAATACACACTAAACTCATACACACCCTGTTTCAGACCATGCATTGTATGTGAAATCATAATTCCCTTTTCCTAAGCTCTTGGACATATGGGATGCAGAGCAAAATTTTTTTAATTTACATATGAAATAATGTGAAATGAGTAAACTTAAATTCACCACAGCCTTTAAATGAGAGGAAAAGCTAACCTTAATCAATCTGCTCTTTCATTCAGGTCCAAGAAACCCCTCCCGGAGCTTTTTCCTGGTTTGGATTTCTTATCATTGTCACCAACCAGAGTCTGAGTCCCTGCACCATTCCAACATTGAAGTGAGATTCTCCAGCTGACTGGTAAGTATGAGATAAAAAATATATACTGGTTAAATAAATGTGGCAGAGCCCCAGCAACCATCAGGAGCTGCTGTAGATGATCTGGGTTTTGCTTAGTCAAGGTGATGGATTTAAATCTAAGTCTGAGTTGGATTGAATATATTTTGGTGTCTTTAAATGCTGTCCTAAGTATCAAGTAACTTCTGTCCCACAAAAAGCAGGTGGGAAATTCTTCCCTAAGAGTTTTTTTTTGCTCTCACTTACAACCTCTGTTCCTCTTGTTTTGTTTAGTTTATGAATTATTTTCTAATGCCAGCTGTTGATCTGGCTCCTTGCCTCAGCAGAATTTTTTGGTTTCCTATTGGTCTTTTTCAAGTGAGAATAAATCTTCTAAGTCTTGTAAGGTACAGGGAAGTCATGGGTGCACTTAAAATGAAGTAGCAACAGTTACCTCAAGAAAACTCACTCTCACAGAAAATACAAAGAAATATTTAATAGAAAATTATGAACCTTTCCTTTGAGTGCAATGTAACCAGCATCTAGTATACAAGAAGAGACATGTGAAAGGTAGGTACAATTTCCTAAAGGGATTTGTTCCAGTCCATCTAGAAAAAGTACAGAGATATCAACGGATTTGTAAAGAACCATTTGGCTTTTAAACCCCACAAAGCATTTACAGAAGAGAAATGCAAATGCAAACTTCAAATGCAAAAGTTTTCAGATGCATATCTTGTTTGCCTAGAAGTTCTTCAAAATCATTTATGTGGTTTATTACTTGGCAAGAACTTTTGACACTTTCAATTTTTGACACTTTCACTCTTTCTGGTGGGCAAGTAGGGGGGTCGTGAGTCCTTTTGTTTCATAATGTAATTTTGAACCATGTTTTTCTCCCACATCATTACCTTTACAGCTAGCCCTTTGTTGCTTACAAATGTTAGGTACATTTACTTGTGCAAAGCGGGCTCTGGGTTCAGGATGGGGTCAGCAGACCTTATCTGTGCTAATAAACCTGGGGCTTTGCCTATGAATGGGCTTATGGGAACAAAACCCCAGGTACAGACCTGTACACAGCAGCTGGGGCAGCCTGTGCCCCCGGTAGCTCTGCAAAGATGGGATCTGCTGGGGCTTCTCTTTGTGTCTGTGTGCACAACTGAAAGACCACGGATCATACTTGCAAAGCCTTCTGTTTTTCTCCCCCTCCCGGAAAGCCGTATCTCTCTTTATCTTCTGCATCAATCTCTCCCTACACTGAGACAGTAAAGTTGGGACACAGGATGGCTTTGTCTGCAGGAGCACATTCAGACTAGTCTTGCAGACTAATTTTCTGCTTGGGTTACTTTCCTAATTATAATTTGTGTTCTCATCATGTCGTGGAAGAGTACATTTTAAATGAGCTTGCAACACACAGCATAGAATACCAGCTTTATAGCACTGCCCGTAACCTGCAATACCATTTTTAAATTTGTCATCATGCAAACGCCATAAGAATCGCAAGTTTTCAACCCTGTGATCTATTTTATTCCCCAGCTACTTGTAAACTAAAGGTTCAAGTTCCGTTTTCCCACTCCATATGTAAGAGCATTGGGGCAGGATGTTGATCTAACTCCTTACAATCAGAGCTGTGTATGTTATGGATCGTGTTCCAAAACACTGTTAAATATGTGGAAAAGGAAAAAAAAATACATTAATTATGCCTCCTTTAGCCCTCTTATTCTTGCTAATAGGTTTTAAATGGACTGTTTGGGTTTTTTTACTGATAACCACAAAAAAGCCTTTCATTCTCTCAATTAATACTAGAACCATTTTCTGGGAATGGAGAATTAATTTTTATTGAGTGATAGAAATAGGATGCCTGATTCTATCGAGACTAGAAGAAGCAAAAGGCAACTCTGAATTAGCCACCTACTCGTTGGAAGCTGTCTCATGCAAAAATTTTAAGGGGAGTCTTGTTCTGTTGAGTCCATTGAGAGACACTTTAAAAGAGCAGAACCATGCACAAAAACCACATGTACAGGGGAAAAAAAAGTTATATATATTGTTTAAAGACTAATTTGCATGTCTTTATTTGCACACCTTACCTAGCCTGATTTACCTTTTCATAGCTTCTAGCTACAGATACTTCATTAAGCCAGGATTTTAAAATAAAATTGCCCATGTTTCCTTTGAGAGTGGTCACAGGAAAGCCAAATTGTTTCCTATCCTCAGGAATCATATCCTGCTCTTGTCATGCAGCAGGATAAATGACAGTGCCCACACTGGGTGTGACACTTGTGATGTGACAGAGGGAAGGAGCTCAGCTTCCATGTCTCCCTGCTCCCACGTTGCAATCTGTTGAGATGGGATTGCATGTTTGGATCTGGTTAGTCGCTGAATGCTGATTCAGATCTCACCCTTTGTGGCCTTGTAGGAAAAAATCTCAATGCTGCCCTGGTGGGTAATAGTTATAGATCATTAGCTGCAAGACTAATTCACTGTGAAAGTGCATGATAGCACAAACACTCGCTGTCCCAGTGCAGCCATACTCATTTGAGAGTTTTTGCATGAAGGTTCTCCATGGAGATTTGGATGTTTTGGGTTGTGCTAAGAAAAACCTGAATGTTTTGGACTTTTGTGTGCCCCAAGCACAGCTATCTCCCCCGCAGGTGTGAGAGGGATGCTCCCTACATTGCAGAGAGCTCGGGAAAGGATGGTGGGACATCTTCCCAGCCCTCCCACTTTGGAGGAACCACCAGTGCTGGGGATCCCCTGCTCTCCAAGGGAAAAAAGATTTGTCCCTTCACCTCTCAGTAGTCACAGGACCCTTACCCTCATCCAGGCTGCCAAAAAACCACCCAGCTGGTGCTAGAAATTAACTTTCCTGAGGAAGAGCAGGGCGGGACAGGGGGATGCAATGGTGCCCAGGAAAGTGCAGCTCAGCGCTTCAATCATCTCCCCAGACTCGAGCAGCTGAGCTGTGGAAATCACTTTGACGTAAATCTCTCAGCAGCTTTTTTGTCTGAAATAAATGGTGCATAAAGGAAATGCAAAATTGTTTGGTGGACAGGATTATCTGTGTGTTTACCCCTCTCAGCACTTTTCTTTTGTCTTTTGGCTGTGTAGCTCCCGTTGGAGTGAATAGCTGAGCACGAAGCGAAACTGCTGAACACAAGCACGGTGTGAGAGAGCTCTCCCTTTAAACCTGTGACAGCTCTGCACTCGTGACTGCAGGAAATGTCAACTTAGAGGCATTACCAGTAGTACAAAGTAATTATTTTTCATTTCCAAGGTTGTCTGTTCAGCGTTAACCCAAATGTAAACCTTTCTGTAATTCTGCATCATTATCATACCCCCCTCCCCTCCATCCTGGATTTCATTTATTTATTATTTATTTGTTGTTTTTTTTCCCCATTTATTTATTTATTTATTACTTTCATTTCCAGTTGCTGTTTTACATGTGCACCCTCACACATATGTACACACAGCTGTGGCAGCTCATGGTGGGTTTTTTCATGGCATTCCATCCCCTCAGCTCTATTTGAGTATGTATTATTCTGTTGCCATAACACGCTGATGATATACAATATTTGTATAAAGATTCAAATCAATGTTTATCGCATCAGAGCACTATCATTCAAAAGGGAGGCACAAATCAATAATTCATTAAGCAAGAGAGAAATGAATGATTTGAATTTGTTGTTCTTCTCCCCCCTAATACTTTCAAAAGGAATTGCATTGTTTAAATGAAGTTTGATCATTTTTGGACTAAATGAGCCTGATTTAATGCATCTGATAGTAGTCAGCATAGTATTCATCATGGGACAAACAGTAGAAATGCACAATTATCATATATATTATTCAGTTTGCTGAAACTTCTTATTCATTAAAAATATTTCATTCTATAAAAAGTACTGGGGGTGAGGGGGTTGGGGGTTTTATATGGGGTTTCAAGTTGAATGAAATAACTTTTTTAAATATAGATAAAATTATTCATTTCAAGTTGGAACCCTTCATGTTCAAAAAGCTTGTCTCATGAAAAATGAATAGAGCTACTTTAAAATAGAAAAAAATTTGCTCTTTAAAAAAAGAGCACACTCAATCTAGTTTATGTTAAGTGTAACACTTCTAGAAAAATTAGAAAAGTTTTCCTTGGAGTTTTAATTTTTGAATGAAACAACCAGAGGAATAGACTTAAAAGTGTGACTGCTAATCAGCTCAGTAATTTCTTTTTTTTTTTTAACTAATAATCAGCTCTTAATTTCTTTCTTGTGTTTGGAAGAACAAGCTCCACCATTCTCTCTGATATCATGTGTATGTTGATGCTGTAGGAAGGTCCCAATTTTTTTTCTCAGAACCTGTCCAAATCCATGAGAAATCCATGTGATCTCCTGCATTGTAAGATGGGCTAAATGAATGAGCCCCTGGATTTCAGAACAGCACCCTTAGCCCTCCTAATTTCCTAATTCACCAGCAATAAAGTGGTCATTGCTGATGACACAGGGAATTCCTTGTGGTTTTAAAACACAATGACAGAGTATCCACCAGGAACCACAGAGCATTAGCAGTTGCTTTCACTGAGGATGAGTGTCCTCTATTGATTGGTTTTCACTGCCTGAGCTCAATAATGCTTTTATTTATGATGACATAGTTTATGATTGCTCTTCTTTATCTGCTGTGTGTTGAGCTTAGAATCAAATTACCATATTTACCAAAATGGTAAAATCAGATTCTGGATTCTCGTAGAAGATATTTTATCCCCAGACATACATAACAAAATTCAATAGAAATTTGAAAAAAAATTACCCAGACTGGCCTTGAAATTTTCATATCTTTACTCTTTGATGTCCCCATCACTGAAATGATGGCGTCCTCTCTGCTCAGCTTCTGATCCATTCTGATGGCCCTGTGAGGAGCTTTGTTTTCAAAACTTTATCTTCCCTGTAAAATTCTACCTTCAATTGTGAATTTACAATAGGGGCTGAAATCAGCACAGCTGCTGTGAGTTATTTGCTTGGCAGGTCAGATGTAATCTAGACTGGGTCCATGAAGTGGTTACACAAATGCAGAGACAAAAAAAAAAAACCCAACAGAGATTGTTACAGTTATGAAGCTCTGGGCTAACAGGTGCCTGGGTGAAGTCACCTAGATTGTAGTGGGGAGGGATGACTTTAAGCTTCCCCTCTTGTCATAGCTGTCATACTCTTCCCCATGGGGGACAAAATCCTACCAACCAAAAAACAAAAACAAATACAAAAGCAAACAAAAAAAACCTCACTAAAAGCACAAGACAAACAAACAAACAAAAAAAAAATCACACCAAAAAAACCCCAACCAAACAAAAAAACAGCAAAAAACCCCAAGACAACAACAAAAAAGCCCCACAAAACAAACAAACATAAACAGAACAACATCAGCAAATAAACAAAAATTCAAACAAAAAAAATTCACATTCTTATCTATGTTTTCTCATAAATAGAAGTGGAGTTATTTTGTGGCAATATCTGTTCTGTTGTTGTGCATTTAGGACAATCATGGGCAACCCATGTTACCAATGCAACAGAAGGCAGCATCACTTCTTGCACTGGCAGCTCCTTTGCAGGACTAGAGATAACATCAAAGTAACTCCTCTACAAATTAAGCTGCTGGGAGTAGCTAAGACTGGAGGGAAAAAAAAAAACCCAAACTTTTAATTTTCTGATTCATATCTTCAATCAATCCCAACATGGTGCAGTTGTGTTTTAGCTTGTTTGCTCAGTAGAGATTACTCTGTTCTGTTGATTGACTCAGTGTCATTGTATTTTTTATTGACTTTTTAGGTAATTTTTACAATGTTCAAGGTGCATAAGTTAAGAGAAAAGTAGTGTATTAACATTTCAAGATAGAAGGAGGCCATAAAGATGCAGAGAGGTATAATTTACAATAACAGGAAATTACAAATTAGGATAACTCCCTTGCTCTCATACCTAGTTAGTCCCTCTGTACAAGTTTTCTGATCATCTCAGTAAAATACCAAGTGTTTACACACTATAAAAAGTTAATGGATGGTAGAGTTAGCAAATACTTTAGTATTATTAATAAGGTTATTTAAGATATGATTAGGCTGAAATTCAGATGCAAGGATGTATACAGGATTTCTGAGCTGTAAAGACATTAATTATTTGAAGAACTGTGTTTGGTCTAAATCAAGCAAAGACAATAAAAAAGATACAGATTTTTAAGTTCATGTAAGGAACATAAATATAAATATGACATTGACAAGAGTAAAACACATTCCCTGAAAGCTCTCTGTACATGAGCTGTTTCAGACATGCCATTGGGGTTCAATAGAGCCTGTGTGCCTTCTCTTTATGAAAAGGTAGTTTGTACGTGGAAAACTTCAAAGCACATACATGCCAAGATTTTTTTTCCCTTTTTCTGCCTATGTAGCTGTATGAACTCACTGATTGCTACTTGTTACTGTGACTTTTTGTTGAATGAATTTCATTAAAACCAAATATTTTGGGAGACTCCAGTCCTGCTTCGGAGAGGAGGTAGTTATGTTTCACATGTTGATGTTCTTCTAAGTGATGAGTCCCTATAGAAGAACTTCCTGAAAATTATTATAATTTCACAGTGCTCCCCACGTCATCTTTTGACCTCTGTGTTTACCTATCAATAAAATAGGACAATTATGTTACAGGGTCTCTCTGAGTCCAGCTGTCTAATAATATTAAGGTTTTGTTAGTGCTACAATTTTTTCTCAGTTGTTCTTTCTCTGGGGCAAAATGCTGTCTTTCTTTTTATCAAATAAGGAGCTTTTGTGAGATTGTCTAATTTCATGGATTTCACAGTCAGAAACCTAAGATTTGGTGGGTTTTTTTCCCATTGTATCCTTCTAGTTTCACTAACAGTACTAATCACATTGATCAAGTTTACCTAGCATATTGGCAAAAAAGAGGCAAGTCACAGAACAATCCTTCATTATCACCTGAACAAATACATCTGGCTTCTTGAACTAGTCCCTGCTTCCATTCTGTGATAGAAAAGATGGATGTTTTCAAAGATAACTGATGCCATCCTAAATCAAGCTTCTGATATTGGTTAAATGAACTTCCACAGTACCCCCTGAAAAGAGAAAAGAGAACCCAGGGTGACCAGCTCATGTCTAGGTGAGATGAATTGCACCCTGAGACCAGCATGGTCCTGATCACAGTGGACTTTCCTGTATCACACAGCCCTCAGGTGTTCCCCAAGGAATTTCTGTTGGAAGTGTCCCCTGGTGATGACATTTTTGTCAGTCTCACCAAGCCAGGGTAGAGTCTGTCCAAAGGCCTCTACCCAGTAGCACATGAGGCGACTTGGGGGGATGCTTTAGCTTTATAAAAAGCTTTGTCGTGGATATAGTTTCCACTTCATTTAGGTGATCCAGTCAGAGAGAAGAAATAATACTGAAAGAAAGGTTGCAGTTTTCTGTTAAATCCTATAAAACTTCTCCATAAAACGATAGCAAAAGCATCGCTTCGCCAGAAGGCGTTTTGCCAATTAAGATTTACTGTGTTGTCTTTACATGTGGGACTTGCTGCAGTTGTTGCAACCACTGAACTTTCTCTCAGGCATCAGCCCACATCTTATTATGATCAAAATCCTTGTCATTAATCCCATTTCATTGTTCTCAGTCGTGGGATAAATTCATCAATGGATGATCTCACCCCGCTTAATCTCATTAGTTTAGATTATTTCTTTTCTAGATAGCCTTATCATAATCTTATCATCACAACCCTTGGGAAGTTTGGCCCCAAAAGTGCTGTATGTGTGTTGGGTTTGATGGTTGTTGGTTTGTTGAGGTTTTTTTTTAATTAATATTTCACAGTTTGATAAGAACATTAACATTTAACCCTCAACTGCCTCTGGTGAGACAAAGAAAAGCTTTGGAAATGACTCAACAAATGACTGCATATTATGGATCTCAATTGCCTCCACTTGGTAGGACTCTCATTTTTGAAGATTTGCTTCTGTGCACTGCCATTTTTCACAGGTATCTAGACAGAGACATCATTTGCAGACAGCTGAATGCTGACTGTATCCCTGACTGTATCACTTTGTTTTGATAGAACCTGCTCAATCACACTGAGTAGTACCTTTCCTCAGAACAGACTCAAAAATTTCAACTCTGAAAATATTATCTGAACTGCCAGCTAATATTGAATAAGCGTGAGCTCCATCAATGACTTCTTTAGGAAGAAAACCCCACAGTGTTCCCTGTATCTAATTTTCTTTTTCTGCAGGTGTTCTAAAATACAGTAATGTTTTATAACATGAGAGTCCTTTCTTTCTTTGCAAGGCAGGTAAAGGGGGAAAAGCTACTGATATTGCACATCCCTTAAAATGGAGCTAGCAGTCACACTTGTTGGAGCACGGGGCTCCATGTGAAGCTCTGGGTCTGAGTTCGTGTTTACCTTAAGAGATTCAAAATAGACCTTGTGGCTCTTACTGGGAGCTCAGCAGACACCAGATTACACTACATTAAATTTAACACTTTTTTTTTGTGTGTGTGTGTGGAAATGGTGAAGCTGATGAGAAAATGATTTGAGATTCTTTTTCTTTTTGAGCCTGAAAGAGACATCAATTGACTGTAGAGCTCTCAAATCTACTGTGTCAGATGCCGGCTTTGGGAAGGAGGTAGATCTGTGTGTTCATCTCTCTTTCAAAGGCTGTTTGTGCACTTTATCTAATGACTCTTTCATGTAAATGATCTCCCTCTGAGTTAGATTAGAGCCCTTGGAATAATAAAATGAGGTTAGGCACATATTAGTATGTGGATATACTCCCCTGCTCCTCTGAGGTCTCGTAACATTATTCATGAGTATATGAATGACCGCAGTCTGTTCTGAGTCTGTTTCCAGGTCCCTTGTGTCCCCCAAAAGAAGCTTTTCTGAATATTTATATGTCATTCATGATTCAAAATGGGTCTTTAGCCATCCACTCACTAATTTCATTTAAACTGTCCAGTCTGGGGACAGTACCCTATGACAGAGGTAAAACATGACACATAATGTACATTTTGTAGTGAAGCAGGTGCCATTCATGGATGCCTCATACTTCAGAAACTGTTGGTCAAAGCTGTTTAGTGAATGTATATAAATAAATCAATTTCCAAAAATCAATACTGGGTTGCAAACAATTTCTAAGAATAAAAGTACCTACACAAAGTATTGATGACCACCATTCAGACCGCTCTGCAGGGAAGGCTACTCTTGGAGTTGAAAACTCATTTGAACAAACATACAAATCATTCATGAGCTCAGTTAGCAGAGCAATTTAAATAAGCTGATCACAGACAACTTGTACAGCTGTACGAGATAAACATAACATGTTTTATTCTTTAGTGCAGTTGCACAGACCATTTGCCATGTGCTTCCAGAACTCTTGTGGATTTGTGGTCAGAGGAATACCAGTACAGAAGCATTGCATTAGTAAGTGTGATCTGCTAGTGCTCATGGTTTAGCAGATTTTGCCTTCACTGCTATCAAATCAATCAATTAATCTATCAACTATTGGCGTAAACTTTTGTTTTATATGCTTCCATGACTCATATTTCTGCTTTTATTTCCTCCGACTCATTTTCTTGATCTTATTTTCTTAGTCATAATCAAATTTTTATTCAGTAGAAGTCCACAGCTTCTTACGAAATGGTGTCACAAACATCCTTCTGAGTCCATCCGTCCATCCATCCATCCATCCATCCATCCATCCATCCATCCATCCATCCATCCATCCATTCATCCATCCATCCATCCACCCACTGATCCATCATATGCCACCTCTAACAAGAACCTCTTACTACCATTTCACAACTCTTCCATTCTTTTCCTGTGATGCTCAGCTGTTTCCAGAATACCAGTGTGGTGTCTGTGCACTACCCTAAATCCTAATCCAATCCAATGTGATGTGCTCCATGTGCCTTCGCTGACCAAAAGTGAGTTTCCAGTGCTGCTCCATGACTTTAGAACAGGCAGACATTGGTCAAAGCAGGATGAAGTGTCAGCACCCCAGCAAACTGTCAAATCCTCATCCAGCTACAGCTGAGTCTGACAACCTTTCCAAGAGCTAACCACATGCATGAAGTCTCACTTGCATGCATGAATACAGGTCAACCATCACTGTATGTATATGAAACAGAGATTTTGAGAAAACAAAAGTTACGCACGAATTACTAACTTTCTGGCAAGGAAAACCTTCTTTCCTTCCAATGGGTGACTGAGTTTCCAACAACTGTGTTGCAGGCAAGGGGATTTCTCTAATTTGCTGTGCTTAAGGGTTGTTGGCATTTCTGTAGTCATGAAAAATCCTCCAGGATGGGGAGAATATTTGAGTCCCAAGGAGAAGTTAAGTCTGCAGGGGGGTATCTCTTCAGATCAGAACCCTTTTCCACAAGACAATTCTTGCACCTTTTGCTTGAAAAAGGAAGCTGAGATGGAGGGAGGAAAGATGTAGACCATGGTCACTCAGCGTATCAGTTTCAGATCAAATGTCAAAAATTTATTAAATATCCCTTTTTCATTTGATGTTTGTCTTCTGCTAATGATGATTCTGGGGAATTTATGGTAAATAAAAGAGTTCTTTTCTTATTTGAAGCTCTATAATTGCAACAAGGCCTCATTCTCCCATTACCCAGAACCTCAAACCAGTTCTGAAAGGTACCCAGAAAAAGTAGAGTTGTTACTCCATGGTTTACCAGAAGTTGGTAAACATGTCATGTCATTGTGAAATCATATATCTTCCTGTCATATTTAGAGAAAATACCTTATCTTTGAGAACCTCATGTGAGTTTTTTACAGGAATCAAAGTGTCATCTGGACCCCTGTCCATAATTTGAAAGTGTAATAAAACAAAGTAAATGCTTTAGTCCTGTGAGACACCCATCTGACAACACAAATGGGCAGCATCAGTATGTTTTTAAAATTTAATATATAATCCCTATATTAGCATATATTTAGCATTATTTAGCATAATTTTCATATTAGCACATAGGGATTTAACAATCCTCCAATCAGCTGACCTGCCCAGGTGGAAGAGGAACCACATGAAACAAATGAGGAAGTGTACCAATACTCTGAAAAAAAAAAAAATGGGTGGTCAGTCATTAATTAGTTATATTAATTACACTTCCACTAAACAAAACCAGATCAATCAGTATTTAGGCTGAAATGGAGTGGTGTTCAATAAATGCATTCCCTGACCCTTGTGGAAGTCTGATGCATTCCTGGAAGCTGTTTATCCTGTAAAAAGCAGGAATGTAACTTGTTCTCAGGAACAAGCCCAGCAAAGATTAAAGGAGTAATTAAAGACCAAAACTTCATGTTGTACACCATAAAAACCTCTTAACAATGTTGGCTATGGTGAAGCTCTATATTATAAATAGACTGAAATGCTAGTCTATTGGCTGTCCAAGCACTCTGTTTTCAGATATATTGCTGAGCTGAGAGTTTTCATTGGATAATTAGCTGTGGTAGAACAAATTTCTGCACCTTAGGTTGATTTAGTCCTTGGAGTCCCCATTTGAGTTTCTGAAAAGAAAGTATGCAATTAATTGCTCAGCAGCCTGACTGGAGAGTTGTAAGGAAACTACAAGTTAATACCCTTTAAGTGCATTTGAAAAACCTTCTGTGTAGGTAAGCTGAACGAGAGATCAACACACAGGAGAAAAAAAGGCATATTTGTACTCTGGTTCACTCATGCAGGGCAGACCACCACGCAAACAGTGTGACCCCAGGAGGTGAGGAAATGCATTTTCCCAGTTGTTGTGCTGCTAGCCGGCAGTCTGGGGGCAAGAAATGTACCTGCATTGTGCCAGGGCTCATGCAGGTGTGTGAAATAAAGTTTATCTTCTGTCCCTGTGGGTTATTGGGATGGGGAAACACAAAGAAACATCTCACACCTGACCCCTATACTTGCCTTCCAGTATTCAGATCAGTGAAGGCTGAGAACTCTGCTAACCAGGGAATTTCTCTGGTTTGACTATCAGGAAAATAAATAGTTTGTGAATTCTATGTAAAGATAGTACAGAAGAACATGAGCAAGTACTCAAACTTTCCCACCAGCTGTACAATTGTGCTTTTGTGGGCACAGGCACATAGCTGTGACATAGCCTAGCCCTGGTCTCTGTACAGTCGTGGTTTTCAGAGGAAACGCACAGTGTGTGAGATTCACCATGGGTGTGAAGCTTGGCATGGTCAGAGCCTTTGTTTGCAATCACTCAGAGTCATGAAAGGGTAGGGAAAGGGAATCTGTCTTTTATTACAAAGGCACTACTGGGGGCAGCTCTGCAATGTACAATAAATAATAATAATAATAATAGTGCCAAAGTAAAAGCCTCCTATCTAACAGCCTGTTTGGTGTGTGAAACACTTAATTTAATAATTTCTCTTTGTGCATGAATCATTGAAAAGCCATTTTTAACGTGAAATCTGACAGCATTCATTCATCTGTTCCAACTAAATTTTGCCATTTCAGGGCTACAAAGCAAAATTTCAAGGCTTTATTTTAAATGCCAGAGGCGGTCACGCCAGAGAAAAATAGTGATCTATTTGGCCCTAAGGTATAGGAAAGAGAATATGAGTGGTGTGTTTTGTGGGAAAAAAAAAAAAAGGAAATTCTAACACAAGCAGAAGCAAAGCCTTCTCTCTATCACATATAACACCAAGATAAAGTAGTGATCTGGTGATTTGTGGGTAAGAACTCTGTTTTCTAAACATATTTCAGTAAGGAGATGGCAGGTGTTGAACAATTTCATCACTTTTTCTGTATCTGTTTTGTTGTTGTTATTACTATTATTGCTATTATTATTATCATTATTATTATTATTATTATCATAATTTCCTACTCTGCCTCCATGAACAACCCTACCTCAACACACTAATTATAGTGGGGATTTTTTTTCCCCACAACTCTTTCCCTCACCCCACTGAGAGGGAAGAAGTCAGCAGGAATCTGTGTGGCATTAACTGCCAGGCTAAACCCCATCAGGAACTGCAATGACTTTATTCCCAAAAAATATCAATACATTCTGAGTAAATCCCATCCTGGTTAGATGAAAATCATAACCACAGCACAGACTGGAGAAGAGAAGCCTCAGGGTGACCTAACTGTGCCCTTCCAGTACCTGACGGGAGCTGACAAAAAAGATGGAGAGAGATAATTTACAAGGGCCTGGAGTGATAGAACAAGGAGGAATCGCTTCAAACTGAAAGAGAGTAGGTTTAGATGGGATATTTGGAAGAAATTCTTCCCTATGAGGGTGGGGAGGCCCTGGCCCAGGGTGCCCAGAGCAGCTGCGGCTGCCCCTGGATCCCTGGAAATGCCCAAGGCCAGGCTGGATGGAGCTCTGAGCAGCCTGGGACAGAGGAAAGTGTCCCTGCCCATGGCAGGGCAATTGGAACTGGATAGTCTGAGATTCCTTCCAACCCAAATTATTCCATGGTTCTGTGAAATGGCCAAGATGAGAGGAGGAAGTGAGGCCAACCTAAAAGTTCACCCAAGAGTTCATGCACTCATTTTCATATCTGCTACGTGGATCCTTGCGGGAGGCATGTGAATGCAGGAGGGTAAAACAGCCTCCAGCAAGCACCCCAGCATGCCTCTTGTTCTGCAGAAAACTTGCCTGTACAACTATTTCTTTTGGCTTGAGGCTCTGCAGCTCTGAAACTTCTTATGAAGAGGGAGAAAAAAAAATAAAATAAGATAAAGAAAGTATCCCTAAGGGCCTCGTTCCATGATTTGAAAGCCAATTTTTAACAGCACACATAACTTTCAAGATTAGATGCCCCGAAGCAAAATAGAGTTCAGAAAGTCTGGGTTTCTTTCTCCACAGGAAATGTTTGGAAGTTCCATGAAATTGTGTGTGGGGACTGCTGGCAAGGGGTGGGAAGGGCAAGCCCCAAAATACAGAAGTGTAAAGCAGGAAATGTTTTTAAAAAATACAGTGTTGGGCAGCTGCCTTGGAAGACAAACATATTTCAGGTCTGAAAGGTTAGAGTGCTTGTCCCACCATTTTAATCATGGAAAGGCTTCAGACAACTGACCCCTTGCAGTGATACTGTGCCTCATTTAGATCTCTTTTACAGCTGTTTGGGCCAAAGTGAGTCAATTCACTTAATGAAGCTCCTCCTGATTTACATCATGATAAGTAGACTTGGAAGCAATCAGAGAGAGTAATTCTGGCAAAAGCAGTTTCGCATGATATTCCATTAACCTACATTCACACAAAGACACTGTCCCTTTCTCTTCTGCCTTTAATTTCTATTATGTTCGGTTCTGATTCATGAGGCTGGAAGTTGGTTCATTCCTGTCTTCACACTTAAGATAAATAACATAACAGATGTGTCACTGCGAAGCCCTACATGGATCGCTATTTTTCTCCCACTGAATTGCCACTTGGAAACAATGTTGGATGACAGTTGTGGACATTGAAAATTGCTTGAAATGCAAGGGGAATTTTAAATTCTGAACTCAGTCCAGCCTTTAATAATGTGCCAGCCTTTGTCATCAGTTACTTAACAATAGATATGCATTCTGCTAGAGAAAAATGCCCCGTGGTATTATATACTCAATATACACAGACTGTAAATTATCATATGGCACTGCAGAACATGGCTGCAACAAGGACCTTTGTAGTCTTTTGGGTTTTGTCTGCTAGAGCCTTTTTTGGCTAATAAAACAAAATTTGGCACCCAATGGTGAAGAGGAGGGCCAAGGCACCTTATTCATACAGCTCTTTGTGCTTGGAGATTTTATTTTTGGGGTCTGTTTTTTTGTTTGTTGGTTTGGTTTCTCTTTTAATTTTGTTTGGTTTTTTTGTTGTTGTTTTTTTAATGTATCTGTGTCATGGTAAGTCTGGGCATCATGGTTCCCTTGTGCTGGATTGCTGCAAAAATCTTCCACTGCTCTTGTGGTTCTCAGTGGGGTTTTTTACTTGCATGTAAATATATGACTAATGGGTCATTAGTGATAGGAAGAAGATAGGGAAACTGTGAGAAGTGGCATTGTCACTGAGATAGAGCTGGCTTGTGGCAAGCACTGCACATGGAAACAGGGCCTCTCTGTGCATTTGTATGAAAGGGACAAAAGAAAGGGGTGATATAAAGATTCAAGAGGAGTGGGAATACTTAAAAGCATATAGTAGAAAAAGCAGTGCATCTTTTGAAAACAGTAATTTCAATGTTATTTCAGTAATAACTACTTCCATAGGAGTATTTCATTATTCACCACTTGCAGAGAGTCTCTGTTGACAAACACATGTGCCTTAAGTCTTCAGATCCTTGGCAAAAGGGAAAAAAAATTCTTTTCATTAACACACCAACCCCTTACAGGGGGGAATTTCACCATAATAAAAAAAATTACAAACACCTCATTTGGTAAAAACCATTTTGAAATATTTGGGAAGCCATTCTGCATCAGGAAACTTATTTTTTACTTTCAGTGAAAGAAGAAATGGACATTTGCTGAAAGCAAATGAAACCTGAGTAAATGTTGTTAGGCAGTACATTGCCTTATTCACAGCACAGTTTCCTTAAAACATTGAAACAATGGCTTTCTAATGCTGAACTTATATTTTATAATTTATGCTGCTTGATTACTTTTGGCATCTCTTTCAGTGAGAACAATGAGGAGGTCAGCCAATCTTATGTTTGTTTCTATTGATTGCCATTATTTATTCATTAGCTCATTTATTTGTGTCATGCTGGCAATATGCATGACACTATACAGATAAAAAAGCATTGACAGTCAACATGCAAATGCAGAAAAGGAAGTTGCAATTCAACATGAGCAATTTGAGTAAGGACTGTCTTGCAAACTCCAGTAATGATAAAAATTCTGGGGTTTGCTAATATTTTTCTGTCCCTTTTCTGACTGACATCAGTAAGATTCAGCTGAAGTTTCTGCTCTGATACCAACATGACTCAGTGACAATTTATAGGAAACTGAGAGACTTATGGCTTAATAGGGCTATTATGAAAAAAAGAAATTATTTGATGTGCTTAAAAGGGGAAGCAACTACAGAATTCTCTTTGTCCCTTGAGGTCCAGGTAAAACAAGCGAGCAGTGCAATGAATGTAAAATTTTATAGAACTACAATAAATATTTAACACTGAGGCACTGGGAGTACCTCAAAGTCCTGCTTGGGAGTCACCACTGTCATAGCTGAATCTTTGGGAAAAATTTCTTATTGTTTGCTCCAGCCATAGCACAAGATGTGACAAAGTGACATGACCTTGCTTTTAAACATTCTGGCAATATGGCACTGTTTTCTGATCTTTCTAATTTTTTAAATTTTTTCCCCCTCTATTTCTTCCTTTTTTTCTCTCTCTCCTTTTAAATTACTAATTTTCAACATGTATTTCACATTTATAAGTGGGCATTGAAGTCACAAGAGGACTGCATTCACAAACCTGGTCTTATGCAACCTTTTCAGATTCCACAATCCCTTGTTTAAGATATCATTTCCTCAGGGTGTTGGGAACTTAAATTCACATTCATACTTTCAAGCAAAGAGGAAATTTAAACTCCAGTCTTCTTCTTCCCAGACGATTACCCTGGTCATTTGAGCTAAGATAGAGAAGTACAAATTTCTTTGACACTTCTTTTTGAAACATTGTTGTGGCATCTGAATTCCTTTGTGAGTCCGTCACCCCAGTTGGAAAATATTATATTTAGTAATGTGTGTTTTGTACAATTCCAGTTGTCCTTCAATTCTGCTTCCCAACTGACTCAGTATAACCCAAATATGTGAAAACTTTAAGCTGAAACAGTGCCTTCAGGAAATAAATGCTTTCCTGAAGAGAAACTATTCACCATGCAACACTCCAGGCTCGGTCCTGCAATGATTTATGTCTACACTTAATTTTGCACCAGGGGTAGCTGTGCTGAAGTCAGAGGGACTGCTCAGAGTTCAGAAAGTTAAGCACATACTAAAGATTTTGTGGGATTGAGCTGATGAAGAAGAATTCTGCCATTAACAGGCAGTACAGAGAGATGAGCTGTTTGAGAAGCAGCCTGTTGAGCACACACAGTCCTTCAGCATCCCTTAGTCCAGCCATTAAACCACATCTATTTCTTGTTGTGCTTATGGGGGCCACAGCAGAAATGGAATAGTCCTTAAAGAACCTGAAGGGCCTGAGATCCTTGTGGTTTCCAGCTGATTGGATTTATGCTGCAGCTCCTCTTTCCCTCCAAGGTGCCCACCTGCATGCTCTGTGTCCCGCCCAGCACAGTGGAGAGAGCCCACGCTGCTGGAGGAGCCCCATCAGGAATTGCTGATCCCTGGCAATTTGTGTCTGGGTTTTGTACCCCAAAAGGACAAGGGCCTCCAAATCCATGTTCTTCAGAACTGCCCTGAGATTTCCAGATGTCTTCCAAAGGGCGTTAGTGAGAAAATGCATGTGCTTATACATTATAGGGCTGCAGTGATGGTGGAGGATCTGGAGGGGAAGCCACACAAGGAATGACTGAGGGCGCTGAGTCTGCTCAGCTGGAGAAGAGGAGAGGGGAGAATTTGTTGGGGTCTTCAACATCCTCGTGAGGGGAAGACAAAGGGGCAGCACCAATCTGCTCCACTCTGGTGACAGTGACAGAACCTGAGGGAATGGCTCGAGCTGTGTCAGGGGAGGGTTTGGCTGGACATCAGGAAAAAGTTCTTTCTCCAGAGAGGGGTCAGGCACTGACCAGACTCCCCAGGGAATGGGCACAGCCCCAAGGCTGCCAGAGCTCCAGGAGAGTTTGGACAGCACCCTGAGGAACAACTGGGATGGTTGGGGGGGTCTCTGCAGGGCCAGGAGTTGGACTCCATGGTCCTTGTGGGTCCTTTCTGAATCAGGACATTTTGTGGTTGCATAGGTGGCAGAAATACATTAAATAAATAAAAATTAAATTATTAAAATTAAATTAAATTAATAAATTATTAATTAAAATTAAATTATTTCTGTTGCTCCTTAATCATGCTCTTATGTCACTCGTGGCAGAAAAGCATACAGCCCAAATCTGGAATTTCACTCATAACCCAGGAAATACAAAGTCTCCTGTTGCCTTTGATTATGACCATCTTCAAACTCCTCTTCTAAGCACTAAAAAGAGGTCTGAAAAAAGTCTTAACAACACTTGGTATTTGCTTTTTCCATTCATGAACATCCAAATCAAAATTATGTGACCATTTCTCATTTAGGAAAAAAAAATACCTCCCTCCATTGTAATTTTGTTCCTTGGAAAGAAAGCTATTCAACAGTCAGGAAAAGGATCGTCCTGGGTTAGAAAACGGTTACAGATCTAAGGTAGATTAGTTCAGCTCTATAGTTCAGTTCTAAAGTAGGTCAGTTCTAGCTGCTTCCCCACCATATATTTCCTCTATTACTGAATAAATCAGCTGGACCCAGCTCCTCAACCTTCTAAGATCTCCCTTGAAATCTTAGGGATTTACCTACCAAAGTTGTCTTGAGGCTCTAGGCTACAACCTGTTTGAGATTTTGTTTCCAACAGATAAAAATATGGAGAATATTTCTTCTATACTTTTTTGATGTGGCGTCAGGTTAGAAAAGTGTACATTTAATGCATGTAAGAAGCTCAAGGTAGGAAATAGTAAGAACAATGGTAAAAAAATTATTTATATATCTAAAAGATGGAACTGGTTGCATTTAATTACATAGAAGCCTTTTTTTAAGCTAGCTGAGAAAATATTGTTTGACCGCTTGACAATTAAAAATATGTTTAACAGTATGAATAAATTAGTGCCCAGTATTTGTTTCTCAATGCATTGTATCAAACAAGGGGCAAAGATGAAAATCCATAATATGAAATCAATTCCATTCAAAGCCAGTAAGCCCAAACAACATTAAGAGATTTGAATTATTTCCCCCTGACCCCATCATCTTGTTTTTATTAAATAGAAGTCAAACTGGGGCTTTATAGACTCTCCTGGGAAATAAAGACAATCTGATGATTTTGCTTAGTAAACAGTAACACCTAGAAATTTGATTTCTGGCCAGTTCTTGTGTTTGGCAGGGATGCTGTTTGTCAGGGAGCACTGCTTGCAGACTGATTCATTATACACTTTGATTTCACAGATAAGAAATTCAATCAATATGTTTCCCACAAAACCAGCTTTCTGTGCTTTGGTGATGAACCCGCTGATGGGAGAGGGACCTCAGGGAAGCAGAATGAAGGGGAGAACCCATTGCAAACAGATGTGTGTTTGTAGAAGGCATCTTTGATTTCTAAGTGGTGATTGCATGGTTTATCTCAAAGCAGTTACTTAATGCTTGTTATGAGCAGAGTGTCATTAGAGTCACTAATGCACCCCTAACAAAAACTACAATGCAGAGGAATGCTAGATCTGTTTTTCTAAAATATATCTGTAGTAAATCCAATGGAAATATTGCATCTGCAGTAATGTTACCCTAGCAATGAATTTGCAACCCAAGAGGAGGGTTTACTGGCTGTAGAATTGCAGTCAAGTGTCTTCAAAGTACCCAGTCTTGAATATAGAGAACAGGTAATGGAACCTCTGCAAAAAGGTTCTGAAGGTTCTCCTCTTGCAGTTCTAAACCACATCGTTTTTCTTGAATTGCTGATTTCAATTATTGTGTGTGTTGTCTTTAGTTTCTTGTTAGTAGCCAAAACCCACGTGATGTACAACTGCATTTCAGGAGCTGAGCCCTCCCTCTACAAGCTCTCTCATTTGCTTATATACTTATAAATATATAAAAGCATTTTAAGAAATGTTTGGAGTTCTTCTTCTGCATTCATTGCAAGAGAGCACAAAATACACAAAAAAGCATAGAGAGAAACCATCAGGCATCTCTGAAATTCAGTCTTGTCTTCCCAGGTGAACTGGTGGGTGTGGTGATATGCTGTGCTATTCATGGGCAAAAAAGGATCAATATGGGACTTCCAGGAATGCATGGTGCTTTGTATTGCTGGAAAAGTCTCTGGAACTTTTGGTCATGCTATTGGCAGTGAAATCCCGCAAGCCCTCAAGTCCATGATGAAACTTTTGGCTAAAATCCTTTTAAGTCTCCCCATTTCGGTTCCCATTTAGAGAGATCAGCTGCCATTTGGAGCCTTCAAATAAATGATGATATGCAAACATAACCTTTACAAATTACTGTTATTAATCATTCCTCTTCCATCCCATGGCCTTTAAAACCCTTGTAGGTAGAGACCCATTACTCAGAATCTCAACATGAAGGGCTGAGCACAGCAGTGGCTTTCCTCTGGAGAGGCTTTGCAGCCATGCAGACACATGTCCATCATGTCCTGGAATCTCCCTGTCCTACAAAAACCAGACCTAGCCAGGAGACTCTGACACCTCTCCAGTAAAACCACACACTCCTATTACATGCTGATGCATATTGAAATCATAAAGCAGTTTGGGTTAGTGCCTTGGTTGGAAGACAGGTGTCTGCTGAGGAAGCACCTCCCCTGAAATGGGAAATGCAAAACCCCTCCCAAAGAATTATAATTTTGAAATTAAGGGGCTCTCAGGTAAAGATATGGGCATAGGAATAACAATTCTTTATTAGGGAAGAAAATAAAAATAAAATAAAAAATGCAGTAATATAAAACAGTACTGCCAGAGTCAGAGCAGGCCCTGTCCCCCTGTGTGTCAGGGGGTGGCACAGCCCCATCCCATGGGGGCTCAGCCCTCCTGCAGTGCCAGCTGTGGTTCTGTTGGAGCAGGGATCCTGCACAAGGGGGGAGTTTTCCTCTGCAGCTCCAGGGCTGCTGGAGATGGGCCTGGGCTCCCTCTGGCAATGCAGGGCAGCAGAAAGCTGCTCCTCTGGCAATGCACTGGGCAAAGGCTGCTGTGCTGTCCCAGCACCTCAGATTGGATCCAGGTAGGAATGCTTGGCTCCTCCCCTGGGCGGAGCATCTCCCCATGGGATGATGGGATTGGATCAGCCATGCAGGGACTCTCAGTGGCCATGGACAGCAGAGATCTCCTGCAGGGAGGATTGGCTGTGGGAGAGAGAAAGAAAAAACTGCCCCATGGGCAGCAGAGAACTGCCGCAGCTCTGACAGATGGCAAATAGAATAAATACCCCAGAATAAACACCCCCAAACCATATCTTGCAACCCAGGACAGTTAGAATGGACCTCTTGAAGGCCATCTAGTCCAACTCACTGCCAAGGGCAGGGACACCTTATGCTAGACCAGGTTGCTCAGAGTCCCATCCAACCTGACCTTGAAGCCCTGTGCAGTCTGACCTTGAGATTCAACACCCTTTGAAGCAAAGCTTTAATCAGCTCATTCTCCTTAATCTTCTCATAATTAAGAAATATTTGTTTGGCATTTCACTATCAAGTGTTTGATATTGTCCTCAATAACAGGATGAGGAACCTGGTTCCCAGCCCAGAAACACATTTAGACCAGAATAAACAGTTCAATATGTGATATCTAGTGAGTACAGCCAGGGGGGAAAATAGCTACCTAAAGCTGTGATCAGTGGCAAAAGAAGTGGATACCCAAAAAATGCTGAACGTCCTTATCAGGGTGTGCCCCTTGCTATCAAAGAGGCCAAACCCCCTTGGTTTTTTGCACCAAAGGTGAGGTAAAATTAATCCTGTATTTATTGCCAATGTATGGGAATCACAGAAGTCACCAAACAGGCCATGAGACAAATAGGAAACATGAGGATGAGTCATAAAGATGAGTGATCAATGCAGGTGGGAGAAACCTTGGTGGGAAAGGGATTGTAGGTCTTCTTCCACCTCCTTTGCCTCGTGATTTATGTATTTTTATGGTAAAACTGAGATCCCATATCTAGATCAGACAGTTTCTATGTGAAAAACTGCACATTGAAATACTGGAATTAACAGAACAAAGTCATCCACTTACTTAAGAGCTGGCAAAAATGCCTCCTACTCAGAAACTTTGGGTAGACAAACTTTATTTTTCAAAGATACTCTGTGGAGTTGAGTACCTATAAAAAAAAAAAAAACCAAAACCAAAATTCTTAAAAAGCAAGGAGAAAGTTTTAACAAGCCTAGGAGCTGAAGTCTGGCAAAATCAAATGAGAAATCAGGCACAGAATTTGTGGTTGTCAGGGGTTTTCTGTGTTTATTTGGGGGAGGGGGTGGGGTAGGGCTTTTTAACTCATTCACTTGTTTATTTCCTGTGGTTTTTTCAGCCAGGAAAGCCAATCTAGCACTGACTCCACCATCAGCACAGCTTAACTACAGGCAGACCTGTGTTCACCAAGCCCAAATTATTCACTAAGCCAAACACCAGTTCCACAGCTTGGCTCAGTTGCCTCACAGAAGGGCATGGTGAGACCTGTGGAAGTGCCTGGTGGAGGTCTGTGACTTTCTGCTGGCTCCTGCAGCAAACCTCTGGCTTTTCTAGCAGCTCTCTTCTGTCTGGGATGGCAAACCTCTGGCTTTTCTAGCAGCTCTCTTCTGTCTGGGATGGCCCTGCCAAGATCCCAATCCAATGAATTGGAGCAAGTGTTTTTAGAGGTAGATAAGCTGGATATATGCTACCTGAGGGAATCTTCCGAGACTTGGGAAATATTTGACCAGAAATTGAGGAATTGAAGGATTAGGACAAGATCCTGGGAGTGGCAGGGAGAGAAGTCTAAAAGAAAGGCAGGGAAATTCTACAGAAATCAAAAAAAAGTGGGAGTTGGAAGAGGAGTGGTGTTAAATGTAGGCTCAATACTTAGGGGTGATGCTGGAGGGTCAGTCTGGAGAGAAGTAAAACACAAGAAAATAATTTTACAAACTGTGCTGGAGTCACTGGCCCCTACAGCGGGGTAATTCAGGGCCAGGCATACATTTTAGCTGGGGAAAGTTAATAATGGCAGTAAAGCCATAATTCCTGCAGTAACTGGAAGTGGTGCACGGGAAGTTATTTTCAATTTGGTGACTATGCGAGACTTTCGATAGCTATTACGAGGATAATTAGGGGTGGAATGAACATTAAATCAATGTTTGCAAGCTAAGCTCTGTGTGCGTGTATGAACAAGCATGTCTGCTTTTGCTTTCACCAAAAACAGGACAAAACTTTCCCCTCAAAGTCATATTTTTTCCTTGCAGAAACCCCATTTTGTCTCATTTTCTGCAATAAACCCATATTATTTCCCTTTCAAAGCACTTTTCTTATTTCCCTCAAGTCCTTATGGCTATATTTCTGTAGGAAGGGAGCTCTGCTACATGACAAAGGGAGACTGGGTCACACTGGCAAGGTGAAATCTTCGGGGTAAATCACTTACCAATGCAAATCAGAAACATCCCAGGTCCAGATTGGAGTAAAGAGGGGCTTGGAGGCAAGAAACCACACATATGTATGAATCTGCTTAAAACCAGCTGTGGTTGTAGTGCATTTCTGGATAGAGTTGTCTTTTACTGGGGAATTGTTTATTAATAATGACCCTGGGCTCACCGAGTTTTCAAAAACACCCTTTCAGAGAGAACAGTCATCTGCTGCATACATTTCACTACTACCTCCTCACAGCATGGATTTAAAAGAAAGCACCTTATTATAACAAGGAGAGAAACTGGATAGCACAGAGGTGCTTGGCTAAATGGAGCAGCTGCTTATGGCCTGAATAGATGCTTGGTGTAAATAAGCCGTGGCACATTTTCAGCTGGGTTCAGAGCCAGTGCAATAAGGGCAGAGAAGAACAAAAATAATCAGGTAATTAAAAAAAATTAAATATAAAAAAGAGCAGGGAGGGGAGACACAGTGGTGGACTGCATAACACCACAAAATAAAGTAAAAATCTCCTCTTGGGTGTTGTTCTGAGCAGGGTGGGGAGCTTTCCTCCCCCCTTCCCAAAGTGATGGCCTGAAGAAGATGTCGGTGCTGTCAGGGCCTGATGAACTGCTTCCAAGCCACAGGGCAGGGCTTCACGCTGCCTTCACACGGGGAAAGTTCTCTGTGCCTGTCTGTGCAGCAGCACACATTCTCTCAGATTAATTCCAGCTGTGCAGTGCCTCGCTGGCAGGGTCGTTATGTATTAGTAATGCTATCAGATTTGAGCAAATGGTCTCCCCTTGCACATCTCACTCTTCTCTCACAGTGCTTTCTCTCACATACACATAGTTACACAAACCTTGATTATCTTCTTTTATTTCCACACACCCCCCTTTTTTTTTCTTTTTTTTTTTTTTTTTTTAACAAAATGATCTGATTTTTCCCTGACTGCTTTAACACACAACTGCACTCACTCCTCATTAGCACAAAGTCCTCACCAGCTTCACCTGGAAATGGCACCAGACAAACCTGTGGTGACAGCTTTGTCATTTACAGGCAGGAGACTGCAAGCACCACCCTGATGGTGTAAATTAGAAGTAACTCCACCATCAGGGCTCTTCTCTGTGTGAATCCAGATAGGATGAGAATTGTGCTGACAGCACATAGTTGCAAAGCTTAAGGATGCCTAGCCCTGATTCTTAATTTTCCAACCTGTTCATCCCAACCATCCACTTACACAGAGCTGAAATCCTTAAACATCTACATTTTTCATTTCTTAGCCATGTCATTTTTACAGATTGCTTCTTATCCCAGACTCATCTTCTGCAGCGGTGGCACTTAGTGGTCATTTCATTTCCACAGCAGACATCCAACAGCTCTGAGGCTGTCTTCTTCCAAGAATATTTCAAACACTTGTTGCATCTTCGTATGCACACACATGCACATATGTGTGCAAGCACCGGGCAACACATGGTAAGAACTTAGGTATTAAAACTGAGGTACACATTTGTGGTGTCTTGCCACAAAGTATTCCTCAAGGTGGTTTTCCAGAGAGCTTCCCAGCTTCCTTTTTTTCTGAGCATTTTATCAATCCACAAGCCAGAAAATGTTTGTTTATACCAACAGAAATATGATAATATTCACCAGAAATCTAGCAACATTCCAAGCCATTAATTTGGCATGTTATAGAATCAACTTACAGCAGAGATTGTAGTATCCTAGAACAGTTTGGGTTGGAATGGATCTTAACACTCAATTCTTTCCAGCTCTCTGCCATGGACAGGGACCCCTTTCAGCACATCAGGTTGCTCAATGCCCCACCCAACCTGGCCTTGAATGGACAGGGATCTAAGTCTTAAAAACATTTGAGTCAGCACTCACCATTTCATTTATTTTGTTGTTTCTTTGCTCTTCCAGCATCCTCAATTACTTCCCTTCCTAAAACTGCCAAAAAGCTATTAAAATGGACATTTGAAACCAAATGAGAAATAAGGTTGAAAAACTGAGAAAATTAATTGTGACACCTTGTTTCCATGTCCTGGTGCTTCATTTTCCCAGGCTTGGGGAAATTTTTTACCACAACATTTAGGAGTGATCATGGGCAAACCAGGTCAATTGGATCTTCAAAGACTTTCAGAAATAAAGTCAACCTTCTCTCTTATAGTCAACCTTCCAGTTGCTGGCCTCTTTGTGTCCCAATTTTCCATGTAAAATGGGAATTGCTGTATGAAAAATGAGTTTGTTGTGTTAAAATGGGAATTGCTGTATTGTCCTTCCTTGCAACTGGACCTTCCAAAACTTGCACTGTTGTAAGGCTGCACCAGGAGCTCCAAATCATTAGTTTAGGGTTGAAAAGGGTTTTGAATAGGGTTAATCTGTACTGATTTGTAATGAATAGGGTTTATGAATAGGGCTAATCTCTACTGATTTATAGGTTCTCTTACAGACCAGAGTCAGCAGCTGTAAGGCTGCAGACCATCACCCTGCTCTATGGTATCAAAGAATCATTAAAGTTGGAAGAGAACTCTTAGATCACCAAGTTCAGCCACCAACCCAGCACCATTCTCACCATTAACCACGTCCTCAAGTGGTGTATTCATATATTTTTGAGCTCTTCAAGGTATGGTGGCTTCACCATTGCCCTGGACATGTTTCCTAATGCCTCACCTGAACCATCCCTGGTGAAACTTGAGGCCATTTTCCATGTGTAGGATCTTTATTACATCTGACTTCAGCAGACACTGTGTTGGAATAAAGGTAGAGAGGAACAATGTGCTTCTACTGCTGAAGCTCTGTGTAGTTCAAAAATGTCTTAAGTATGCCCTAACTTTTGAAATAAATTTATCAGACTTAAAAGCTGACTTGGAATTTGCATGGTAGCAGCAAAGTGCTCAGGGAAAGAGAAATACCAAGTCATAACTGTTGTGTAATTTACCTGCCTCCTGCAAGGTCCTCCTGAAACTCAGTTTGGAGCCAACACAGCTTGGGGCCATGCTGAGAAATCTTATCATACTGCAAAGGAATACAATAGAGGTGGAGGGGCTTTTTAGGGGCTCCTGTGTCTCACATATCTGTGACTTGACAGCCATGTGGTTGTGGTTAGCATTTTGGAGAGCTGTCCAAAGTGGAAAAATGCTATAAAAACAGAGAATGTTACTGCAAATGTGCCCAGCTATTCTATCTTGTCTGTGTGACTGCTCTGGGGGGCTGATCTCTCATTGTCTTGGTGTGCACATCTTTCCTTGGGGTAGTTAGCCTGCACATTTCATATCTGCTGCTGGATAGGGAGCTGCAACACATCTACTCTTTGCAGGGGTTTCTCAGGTGTTGTGTTTTGAAGAAACTGATTGCCCACCCAGCTCATGAAGCCCAGTGTTTCAGCCCCTGCCTCTTGTCTTGGTTTGTAACCTTCATATCTCCATGTATTTTGATATTCATCTCACAGTATTAACCCCCTTGCCTCTTAAGTCTGGGCTATATTAGTAAGTTAATAATGTCCATTGGCAAAATATCCAATTGCCTTTTAAATTTGCCTCTAAGGCCGTGCTGGGTGCCTGGACATTGCTCATGTTCAGCAACACGCAAAATTAATATATCAATAAGTCTTTTTACCTTATTTGGAGCACATTGAAATGCCACCCTTTTATTTCATTCTACAAGTATCCCTGGCAATCATTTCTTATGTAGATAAGAGTTTCTTGTGCATGGTGTCCTTTGGTTCATTCCCATGAAATACAGCTTTTGAGGAAATCAGAGCCAGAGAACTGTGTGCTTCTAGTGAAGGCCAATGTACCTTAGGTCAGAAATGTGTTTAGGACAAAGCAGTGGCATAGGAAAAAAAATTAAAAGTAAATATAGAACCCTGCAGCAGGTGAGAAATAAAAACAAAAATAGATTTCTGGTGTAAGGTTATTGAGTGCCAAAAGAGTGAGGCTGAACTTCCTCAAGATGGCAGGACTGAAAACATTGATAAAAGCAGTAGCAAAATAAAGTGTTCCAATTTAGGCACACTAGTTTTCCAGAAATAATTTAGAAGACTATGAGGGAAGGAAGCACAAAGAGAACTAAAGGTGAAGAGTAAAGATAAGAATGATTCATAAATTGAAGATGATATTTTTATCCCTTCTGCTGCTAAGAAATAACGCACAATGTAACAAGTACTTCTTCAAGGGCACTGGAGGAGTGCTGCACTTTAGATATTGGAAATAGAAAAGCCAAGAAGAATATGTCCAAAATCCTTGAAGGTGTGGGGTAATAGTATTTTATTTCCTTAGTAATTGCCATGTATTAGAGCTTGAATTGACTCTGAAAATGTATTCTTGTAAAGAGGAACAAAAGATTAAATGGAAGTAATCTACAGAAATGGACTGAAGAGAAGTTTGCTCATAACCATAGGAAAGGGGAAATGAAAATAAGAGGCATGTAAGAACGTATCTCCTACCTTCATTTTCTCTAACCAGGCTCTGGGCACTTTAACCTCTTTTCTAGATAAGACACCATTGTGAAAGGCAATATAAAGGTTGTTGAAGGCAGTAATGAAACGCTAGACAAAGTGTATTTCAGAGAGAAGATTTATTATTTCTATATTTATTATAAGTGTACATCTTGAACAGATCTTTCCAGGATGACAGAGAGATAAAACTGGCAGTTTCTTGGTCTTGAGATTAAATGGTTTAAAACTTTGCAAAAGCGTTGAGTTCAGAATTACTTTTGCAGGATGTTAGAGAATCAGTGTTTTTGTACTCAGTGGCTTGGGTTAAGAGTTCAGCTCCCAAGATTTAGTCCATACTTGCCTTGGGCATTGGTGTTGACTTCTGGTTTGTCTTCTGTTATGTCCAACAAGTTATCCATGTCACCCCTCAGTTTTTTTGATATTTCGGGGCTCGTCTTTTCACCACAGTGTGAGCAAACAAAACTCTCTATGACACATGACACAAAGGAGTATAATTTTATTAATTAAATAATAACAATTCATGCATCACCTCAAATTGAAACCGTATTCTCCTGTTTTTTTTATTTTTAAACCTCTAAAACAAGGATTAGGAGAATGAAATGTTCCAGGTAGGAAAGAAAAGGGACAGCATTTAAAAGGTACAATCATCCTTCAATCCTCCTAAGCAAGAGAGAGCAAAACATTTCCAAGACCTGGGAGTGCAAGAGCTGTGATGGCTCCACAGATATTGCCCCAAGATCAGAATCAGAAAGTAGAAAACCTGTATCACTTTGTGTTTTTCCTTTAACTGGTGTACTCTCACCAAATCTCAGAGACCTGACTTACTCTAGAAAGGCTCTTTAACCTTACAGAATTAATTTTATAGAAATAGGACACTTTTTTTTTTCCCCTTACATTACCCATCCAAATTTGAGCATATTGGTTTGATCACAGAATGCTAGTCTAGGGCCAAATCCTCCCCTTCCTTAAGAACTTAAACAATAATGTGCAAATTGGCCCTTGGCAACATCTTTCTCTTGAATATGTGAGCTGTGACCTTGATGGCAGCATATTCTGTGTTTTCTCACAATACAATTTTCATTATTTTTTTTCCCCAAGTACACGAGTCTTACTAGCAGTGATAGTGAAACACAAATTCTTGGCATGCTTACCAAGAGAGAATTAAAAAAAGTTATTGAGAAGCGTTGGTGAAGTGATTGAAGTAATTTGGCATGGAGTTACAATGCCTTGCTGTGTTACAGATAGGATTTGGGATTTAGGGTTTTTTGAATAATAATAATAATAATAATAATAATAATAATAATAATAATAATAATAATAATAATAATAATAATAATAATAATAATAATAATAATAAAAAAAAAGAGGTCCTGAAACGATGAACGATGCAAGTTGGGTACCATTGCCTGAGAAATCTGTTTTATTTGTGAGAAAAGAAGTACAATTCCATTTAAATTGCTCATGTTTGATGAAGATGCAATGAAATTTAACAAAAGGCACAAATCAGGAAGCAAGGAAAAGAAAGCCATTTTCCACCTTGCTGATGGATAGATGAATGTTTTCTATTTTGAGGAATACTTTTCATAATCTGGTGATATCTAAAATATGGGTTTGAGATATGCATTAAAAGAGGTGTGAAATAAGTTATAGGACATCTGAAAAATAAAAACAAAATAGCATAATGTGGAGAAGTTAACACACGAAAAAATATAAAAATGCAATTATATAATGCATAAGGGGAAAAACCCCTCTGTGTTTGCTGCTCATTTATAAATGTGCATACAGAGATGCCATAAAATATTTTTTATCATATGTTAAAAAATGTTTAAAGCATAAAAATTCATAGTAAGACATGTAGTTCTGTCCTGTGAGTGATGTGAATCAGGAGAATGAACTTGACAGATAAAGCAGCAGTAGAGTGGAGGCCATCTGGTACAGAGAGAAATACAATGTTAAATAATCAGAGATGTATATGTGTTATGGTGACCCAAAAAGATGTGGCTGTCCAAACCAGATTTTAACAAGTTTCTGAAAAGTTGAGGATATTTCCTGATGATTGGATGGCTGCTAGTGAAAGCCCTGCATTTGAACAGATCAGAAGAGATGACTCATTAAACTCATTAGTCAGATGTCAGTCTGATGAAACTACAGAAACATTTAATTCAGGATTCAGTCAAAAAATAACTACAGGCTGAAAATATAACTGATGCTGGTCAACATGTTGGTATGGAAGTAGGTAAAATCAAACAAACATCATTTTTTCTGACAATGGTGCAGGTCTGGTTAATAAAAAAAATGGTGTTGCCATAATATACTAGAATTTCACCAATGAATTTGATTTAGTACCACATGACTTTTAGATTAAAAACTGGCACATTATATTGAATTAACAGGGCACACATTAGATGTATTAAAACTCCCTGTCTGACAGGTCTTGAAACAGAGTTTTTAATGTGTAGAAATCCATGAGTTTAGTTGCTGCTAATGCAGTCTTCAAGGGATTAGGGTCTTAATCCAGCTCTCTTCAGTATTTCTATCAATGAGATAAATCTTTACCAATAAAATCTGAAAATGCCACAATGGTTTCAAGTAGACCAGTAATGAGGGCAATAATGAGTGAAATGCCTAACCAGAGGTCCAACATTTATTAGAGCAACTTCATAAACAAAACAAAATGTCCAGCACCATCAACAGAAACTATGGATCAAATTTATAGGATAGAAAACACTGAAAAAGAAAAGCTAGTGGAAATTAATCTCAAAGGTGGGAAATATAAGACAATGACTGGCTCAATATGGGATTTAGGATTGATATTGGAATAAATATGGTTTCATAAAATACCAAGTAGGAAATATCATGGAAAATATGCAATATTGTCACTGTTATAATTATAGGATTGTTTAAAAGGAAATGTTTTCCAGCTTTTCAGACAAAATGCCACTTGGAAAGAAAATTGGCAATTTCTTCTTCAAAAATGTCAATACAAAATATTATATATTTCCAAATGTTCTTTCAGCTCCCTTGGCCAGAAAATTTATGTTGATTTTGACCACACTTCATGAATAACTCACATCCCTCTGGAGCCATATTTTCTTGATGGGTTTGTTGCGATTTTCGTCCTAATGAATGTATCCATTCAAAAAACATTGATCTCTGATCATTAGTCAGCATTGTTAGAAAAGCTATGAAATTTCTTGTGGCTTCTTCAAATAAAATGGAGTAAGAAAAAGAAAGCAGATGGAGTACAAGTATTATCTGTTTCTGTTTGGGGAAAAAAGCCTTTCCATGTGATTTTATTAGAGTGTGTGGCTAGTGACATGGGGGGAAATTACATTGCAGGAGAGCAGGCAGAAATAGGTGTTTTAAATTTCAAGACTCAATTCATAAGAATACTCAAGATTTAAAAGTAAGAGAAATTCACACTTCAAATTACACCCAACTTTCTACCAGTGGCAGTTGCAGCATACTGTATCTTTTCATCAGCCAACACGGCAGATTTCCTGTTATTTGGAATCTTTAAGGTATCTCTCTAAAAATGGTTTGGTTTAATCTACCTACAGGAAAATGAAATTCAGACAGCACACCTTACATACACTAGATCATCATTATCTGTCTTTTAATACACAGAAGCTTGAAAATGAAGTCAAATCAAGTTTAAAAAATCTCACCATTAAAAAATAAAGAAAATTGTATTAAAAAAATACCCTCTCAGAGTTAATGGACCTTTTGTAAAAAGGTTTGAATTTAAACTTTCATAATTATACTCTAAGGTCATGCTCAGATAATTTAGAATGCTTTAGGTTTCTTCTAAAAGAAAAAAAAATAGAGTAACTCCTGGCTCAACCTCTGAAACTCTCTCTAGAGCATCATTGGTGTTCAGTTACCACTTCCCTCCCTGCAGCTGGGGTAAAATCCCCCTATCTGCCTGTAAATGCTCTGACCTCCCCCTGTAATTTCTGGTCTGATGCCACAGGGTTCCCCCTACCCTTGGAACACTCTTTTGTAATTGCTTCATTTCTGGACACTGCCTATGTTTAATTCTAAGTCATTTTTCTGAAGGTACCCATGAGCGTATGCATCCAACTTGGTCACCTCATTACTCATGCATGCAGCTATGTACATTTCATTTAATCTGGATCCCAGCAAGGATATGCCTGTGAGGAATACAAAGCTCAAAAACAGGCTGGGTGACATCCTGGGCTGGCATCACCCAGTGTGGGCAGCAGGGCAGGGGGGATCCTGCCCCTGTGCCCCTGGGCTCAGGTGAGAGCCCAGCTGCAGAGCTGCCCCAGCCCTGGCTCCAGCAGCACAAGGAGCTGGAGCTGCTGGAGGGAATCCAGAGGAGGCAGCAAGGTGATCAGAGGGATGGAGCAGCTCTGTTGTGAGGAAAGGCTGAGGGAATTGGAATTGTTCTACCTGAAAAAAGAGGTGGCTTTGGCGTGACCTAAATGTGGCTTTCCAGCACCTGAAGGAAGCCTGCAAGGAAGGTGAAGAGGGACTATTTACAAAGGCCTGATGTGACAGGGCAAGGGGGAACGGCTTCAAACTGACAGGGAGTAGGTTTCGACTGGATATGGAGAATAATGGGTTACTAAGCCACTGCCCATCATATTTGGGTAGCTGTAGAAGTGATGTGATGAAAGCTGCACTGACTGGAGAAGGGAAAACATAACCCTCATTATTAAAAAGGAAGAAGACCCAAGGGTGTTGGGAAGACCCAAGGAACTACAGACAGTCTCACCTAGGGGTCTGGCAGGACTGTGCAGCAGTTTTTTGTGGAAACTGTGCTAAGGCATGTGGAACATAAGGAGGTGACTGGTGACAGCCAGCATGGACCCACTGAGGGCAGGTTGTGCCTGGCACATTCAGAGGCCTTCTCTGTTGGGGTTCCAGTATTAGGGGATGAGGGAAGAGCATCTGATTTCATCAACTTGGACTTCTGCAGAGCATTTGCCTCTATTCCACATGAAATCCTTGTCTCCAAACTTGAGAGACATGGATTTGACAGATGACTCAAGTGGTTGAGGAGCTGGCTGGATGGTCTCACTTAAAGAGATGAAGCCAAGGACTTGAGAAGTCAGTGGCATTCCCAAGGGCTGGAATTGGGACTGGTGGTGTTTAACAGCTCTGTTGGTGACATGGGCACAATGGCAGTGCTGGGCAGTGGCATCAATGCACCCTCAGCATAACTGCCAACACCACCAGGCTGTATGGGGAGGCCAGACACTGGAGAGAAAGGATGGCATCCTGAGGGACATGGACAGGATGGAGAGGTCAGAATATGCAAACCTCTGGAAGTTCAGCAAGGCTGAAAAGTGTGCCTGGTTTGGGGCAATCCCCAGCACAGACAGAGGCTGAGCAGGGAATGGGTTGACAATGACAACAGGGGATGCTGGTTGATGTGGAGCTGAACACGAGCCAGCCATGTGCCCTTGCAGCCCAGAAACTCTCAGCATCCTGGCTGCATCCCCCTGGCAGCAGTGTGGGCAGAAGGGCCAGGGAGCATCCCAGCCCAGTGGAAGGTGTACCTGCCCGTGCCAGTGGGATTGGAATGAGATGATCTCTAAGATGGCTTTCAACCAAAACCATTCCATGATTCTCTTTTTCTATGTGGCTCATTACACCACGCTCTCTTGTGTCTGACATATTAATTAATTTACTAGCTCCATAACTCAGCAACTGATCCACTGAAACATGGCAAATCATTTTTTTTCCTTCTGTTTCTTTAAATATGAAACATTGCAATGCAGAAGTATTTGGACAGGTTGCAATACCCTATTTTGATATTATTTCAAACCTAAGTGATACTGCTACTGTCTGAAAATATTTTGTGAATACTTGGCAGGTATTTTTTCCCCCTTTTCTCTGTTGTATACATGGTGAGTTGTAGACTTGGAGGATGACAATTTTGACAGAAAAAAATCCCATCAGAGTCCATGCCTTGTATTAATTCATAGTGATACTTTGATACAAATATTTAAAGAAAGAGTCTGTGTGATAGAATATTTGACTGTAAACAGCAGACAAAATTTGAATGACAATCACTCAAATCTTAATTCAGTGTAGATACAAATATCTATTTAATCCCATGTTGACTTAGTAAACCAGAGAAGCAAGGTACTTTTCTGCCCTACCCCTGTTTTCATACTGTCAGATATAATACAGGGTTTTGGTGAAAATCAATAACATTTTTCAAAAATTATGTTCATATTAGGTTGCCTAGAGAGGCAGTGAATGCCCCATTCCTCAAAGTGTCCAAGGCCAGGTTGGATGGGGCTTGAAGAAACTGATCTAGTGGAAGGTGGCGTCATCTCATGGCAACTGGACAATCTTTAAGGCTCCTTCCAGCCCAAACTATTCTATGATTCCATATTAGCTATTCCATATTAGCTATTTCCAGTTCTTCCTTTCTCAAGGCACTTTATGTTGTTCTTTGGTTGTTAGCAGCTTGGTTAGTCCACCTGCAAAACAAAACGTGGAACAGCAAGACACGGGCAAGCCGTTGAATATAAAAGTTTCTAAAACATCTACTGAAAATATTAAACCTTCTGAAAATTCCTGAGGAAGTTTGAATATTAAGAGCAGGACTTGATAGGATATTTGTCTTCTTTTTCTTCCCCAAACTGGGAGAGACAGTTTTAAGACGTACTAAGCCATTTCATACCTGTAGTGCAAAATCTGTTATCTTCCACTGATTCCATCTTAGAATCTACTGGCCCTTTCTGAGGCAGGATTTTTATGCTGTCACAGCTGTCTGTGGCAGAGGTGGTCCTTGTAGTTTCCACTGTAAATGAGACTATTTCTTGAGATATGAATCTGTGTTGGTGTTTTTCACAAACGGGATGGGACTGCTGGGGTGCATTCATTGACTTTTATTAGCAGCATCGGCCTTTTGCCATAGGAAGATGGCAAAGCTCACATACAGACAGCAGCCGCCAGACTCAAACTATCATTTAATTTCCTTGCTTACTATTTTAACTTTATCTACTTTCAGAATTTACAACTGCAGCTAACTAAATTTTCTGTTCTTTCTGTTTCTAAAGCCAACTTTCTAAAAATCTTCTTACCTTTACTAATTCCCACAAGAATTCAGTGCCCAGTTCATGGTGCCTGAGTCTGTCTATACAAGAGAACAAACCACTCAGTTATAGGTGGGATATTCCCTGATCCTTCTCTCCCAGCCAGACGGTTTCCAACAACTTTTGGTTTCCCAACTTTTGCTGTTGGCTGCATTTCATAGGGACAGCAGAGGTGCCCACTCTTGGATTTGTTTGAGATACAGTGGAAACTTTGGCTCATAACTAAGCATTCCCTTGATGTTTTCCATTACCAGTGCGGAGGAATAGCCAAAGTTGCTTTGTCTCTGTTTTAGACAGTTTCATGTTCTGTTCTTGTTCACCACTTGTTCAGTTCAGTCTTGTTCTGTTTTGTTTATAACTTCCTATGCAACAATCTCACTCTTTCCTTTTATATTGTGACCACCAAGCTGGTCTTCTTCAGCTTTACAACAGAATTCTGGTCTCAAAAATTCACTTTATTTTGTGTTCTGGATCAGTGCAATGCATAAGAGGTTAAGACAAGAATGAACTACAGGTTATTGTAAGTCTGCACTGACTACTGGAGTTAGCTGAAATTCCTCCTCTCAATGCAAAAGCTGATTAAAAAAATAAATTTCACCTTTAATTACTCCAGAGACCAGAGTCTGTACTAGCTAGGAAAGAACATTTCCCACTCAAATCAATAAGTGTTTTTGAGAGGTGAGAAAAACATACCCAGCAGCCTGTCTATCCTGTTTATGATAACTAGGATGCGTGTGTACCTCTGTATTAATATTGCTCTGTGGTTTTCCAGTTTCTTTTTGTTCGTTCCTCAGCAAGGACAAGGATCATCACATGGTACCATGTGTGCTGTGTTACATAATGATGATTCACCCCCCAGAGGTAGCGTTGGGTTGGAAATGATGAAAAGGCTATGCCAAGTTAACAAACACTCTGCACACATTAAAATGCAGCTGTGAGTTTCCATGTAGATATCTGGGGGGAAAAAAAAAAGAGAGAGATAGATACATGTTGATTTATTTAACAGGTTGTCCAGCCTATGTGTAAAATCTTTGTGACAGCAGAGTACATCTTGACATCCTGCAGCTATCCCTCAGCTTACTCATCTCCTACTGGGAAATGCACTGTCCTTGTTCACTGCCACCTCCTCTTTCCACAGATATACATTTGCAAGTTGTCTCCCTTTTGTAAAAAATAAAAAATAAATCAGGCATGAAAGCCTTTTTCAGGTTTATTCCCTTAATTTATAACTTAATGTATTCTTCCTTTGCCTGTGTTCTGAGCTGCTTTCTCCACTTTAAGCACCCTAGCAGCTGTAAGCAAGCAGTCAAAATCCAAAGAATCTTTTTTCTGATAATGGGTTTCTTTGCTGGTTAAATAAGGGTGTTGCAGGCTGTAAACACAGCACAAACAAAATAATGTTGCCTGCTTCTTAAAGGGTCTTCTCATGGCAAATGAGGAATCCCTGGCCAAATTCATCTTGTTTGCTTCACCTGGTGAAGAGAAGGCCAATGGCAGTTAACAAGTCAGATCTTAGCAGCAGGGGGATATCTCCAGTTCTGCTGAGAGTTATGTTAAAAAAATTATTTCATTCAAAATAAGATTAGAAGAAAAGAATGAAAGGGGATTTCATCCAGATGGAAATGTGTTTTTGAATAAATTCTGTTTATGGCAATATTTTCCCAGTTTTCGTCAGCTTTTGTCATCTGTTTAGTTTATTTGTTGTCTGACAACCTTTGAAATAAGATGTTTGCACAAATGTGAAAACTTTCCATTGCCTGTTTTCCATGTCATTCAAAAATTATTAAAAAAGAAAAGAAAGAAGGAGCTATGTGATCTGGAGGTTTTCATAATCCTTAAATCTTTACATTGAACACAGCGTTCTTGGACTCAGGAAACAAGTCCATTCATATGACAGGAGCTGAAGAAGGAGGTATTATTAAAGAAAAAGACAGAAAAAGGGGAAAGAGGAACTGTAACACTACATAAAGCAAGCAGAAAATCAATCTGTTTGTACACTGTTACCTCCCACATCATTGGCCAGCCACTGCCCAGAGCACAAGGGCTCCTGCAGGATGCAGGTGGCCTTGCAAGCAAAATCATGTGCAAGTCTAAAAATTCACTGATGAACTGTGCTCATCTCCTCCAGCCCCAGGCAGGTGCACAGCTGTACCTGGAAGCTGTAGGCAGTGTGGCAATGTCATATTGCAAATGGGAGCCAAAGCCACAGCAGAGCTGCAGGTGATCTGCACGGTCATACAGAGCCCCTCACGAAGATCATCTGGTGGAGAGAAGGATGTCTTCCACAAGCCATGTTCATATGAACATGGTCCAGTGGTAAAGCTGATTATGTTATAAATATAACAAATTATAAATATGGACAAATTGCCCATGAGAAGAGCAGAGGCTCAACACCCAGACCACAGCAGACAGCTCATTTCACTGCTGCAATACCTTTGAAGCAATGTCTGATGCTTCAATAGTGAATCCCTCTTTCTTGCAGGTGGGAGAAAAGCTACAGGTCAGTCCCATGAGCTCAAATCAAAGTTTCTTGTTGAATTGGCTGAGTCTTTGCTTGCCTCCTCAGTTACAACTGAAAGATTGATGACAACACTGATACAGCAACAACCATACAGATTTTTGACTGTTCTTACATTTTCTTGAGTGCAAAACTTAAGTTTCTACCAGAAAGCATCTTAGAGTTTCAGATTTTTGACAGCGTGACTGGTTATCTAGTGTGGATTTTGCATCTAGACTTTGTGTGCAGAACTGTATTAAACATAGTCCACAGTGTGGACTGGACTGTGTTGAGAGGAACATGGGAAAGATGGAAGATATCATGATTTTCCTTCTGCACTTATTTATACTCCCTTCTATTCTTTTTGATAAGTAGAGAGGGAAAGACAGTAAGGGCATTCCGTCATAAAGTTAAAGTAGGTTCAAGTTTCTAAATCTCTGCTTGCTGTCAGTAAACCTTACTCTTTTAAGAACAGAAAGTTCAGGGGGGCCCTTGTGGCTCTGCACAGCTCCTGACAGGAGGGGACAGCCAGGCAGGTCGGGCTGTGCTCCCAGGAACAGGGACAGGAGGAGAGGGAATGGCCTCGGGCTGGGCCAGGGGAGGTTTAGATTGGAAATTGGGGAAAATTTCTTCACCAAGAAGCTTTATTAAGCATAAGAATGGACTGCCCAGAGCAATGGTGGAGTCCCCATCCCTGGAGGGATTTAAAAGCCATGTGGATGTGGCACTTGGGGACATGGGTTAGTGGTGGGCTTGACAGTGTGAAATTTATGGTGGGAGTTGATCTTGAAGGTCTTTTCCAAACTAAATTATTCTATAATTTGTTAGTTTGTGTCTACAATATCACCCCAAAAAAAATCAAGTTCCTTACTTCGATTAAAAAAAAAAAGGTCTAAGAGCTTTGAAGTTCTTTGAGCTGCTGAGCCCTCAATCCAGAGCCATCTTTCACCCCATTATCCATATTCCTGCATTGAGGACCAAGGGTGAACCAAATGAAGGAAGATAGACTACATCTGTAATGGGATTAATGGAGATTTTAATGGGTAATTTATGGCTGATCAAATGCATTTGAATCAGATGCCGAACCAAAATGTTCTAGCAGACATTTAAAGGAAAATAATAATGACAAAAACATTCGTTTCCATTTATAATCTACCTTTGCTTGATCTTAATCAGTTAGTTTATACAATATTCATAGCAGAAAAAAATCCTTCCTATATCTTTCTTAAATAGTTCCACTGTAAGCCTGAGTGGATGAAAAAAGGAAATAGTAATAATGAATAGAGAGTTTTGAAATATTCATAGGGAAATTCAAAGGGTTCGGAATCTGATCTTTCTCCATTGCTTCAATTTCGCAAAATTATTCTGTTTTGGTAGAATTTCCACATATATATATATTTTATATATATACATATATACATACATATATATATATGTATGAAACTCTTTTTTTTGTCAGTCAGAAAATAAGAAAACTTTCATTCTCCCATTCTCATCTTTGTTTTTTGAGCTTAAGCTCATCACGATCAGTTTTCACAGCACATCTTAGGCACAACTCTAAGTCATAAAAACAAGTATTTTAGGGATGCAAAATGTACCAGTCTGAAAGTACAGTTTAGAAATATGCCTTTTATTTTGGAAAAAAAAATTAAAATACTACTACATAAAAGCTTTGGATCGCAGTATCCTGACAAAGACTTGTAAACTCCTTGTGTTATAAAGAATCAAACTAAACTTTTCTCTGTTCTTGACCCTGTCACAATATTCTATGAATATCCTCAAGTTTAAGTCATTGCAGCCTAGATGAAGTCTGTGAAAATTAGACAGTTGGGATAGCTGAAAAACAGGCCTTGAGCCTTTGATGAATACTACACATCCTTCAGCTGGTTTTATCTTTGATATATTGGTGTTTAAAGTGTGGCTATGACCAGAATATCCTGAGTCGGAAGGCACCCACTAGGATCATCAAAATTCAACTCCTGGCCCTGCCCAGGACAGCCCCTGTTTGTTGACATTAGTTAAATCAGCATGGGATGTGGATACAGAACTAAAAATCTTATTCTCTCACCACCTTCCTACCTTATAAACTTGTCATTTTGGAGAGCCCTCTGCTCCACCCATCTGCCAGTCCACTGAAAGCTTTGGTTGGATGTAGACACTAGAGAAAAACAAAACATGTGCTTCAAGGAAAATCAAATTTCTGGGGAAAATAAATACAATTCTGTGAAAATCAAGACCTGGAGAACTAAAAAATATCTGAATTGTTGTCCCTTTCAGGTTACAAGAAAGCAGACAACAAAGACTATGCAGCTGACATTCCTAACCCATACTAACACAAAGTCATGTCCTGACTCCTTCACTGGGTGTCCTTGGATCTGCAAGGACCCTCTGGAAAAAGTGTGGGAAATGGAATTATAGGTAGGTAGGGAAAATCTAGAGGGTGATCTACCTGACTCCATAGGAAACTGGACTTGTGCTGCTCATGAAACAAGTTGTTGGCTCAAAGTTTCTGCAGCAGGAAAGAGTAACCCCACAGTTCTGCTCCCCATGGGGAGGCCAGGGAGGTTCCTGCCTTGCTTGCTACATCCCAGCCCTGGGAAAAACAGACTTTGTTTTGATTTTTTTTCAGATTTTTAATTACAGTGTTTATCATTCCACAGGAGATAAGAAGCGCACAGAGTGAGGGGATCCTTTTCGTTTTCTTATTTATTTGTCTTCAGTGCTTCCTCCCTTTTGAATAGCGTCACTTCAAGTAAAAATAAAATTCCCCCTTTGGTCAAACACACTGGAATTTTGTTGGCAACAAAGCATCTGAAGTTGTTTCCATCTTATTTCCTTCTCTCTAAATGGTTTGCCCACACATTTTAGGAAGGCAATCCCTTTCATGTCGCATAGCACATCCTCACTGGCAGCTACAGTGTGTGCACTTTATTAGAGCATTTTTCCCCCTAGATATAATGGCACCAATTAAATTACCTTGCAGCCTGACCTTAATCTGGCAGGAATGATTATTCCATGAAACAGTTAGGGCTCTAATTGACATGAAGTGCCTGCAAAATATGTCTTTTGCAGCAGACCCTGTCAAAGTCACATTGATATGCTAATACCTATAGCTGGCAGAATCACTTCATAAAGAGAGACACTGAAAATTGAATTATTTCAATTTCAGTACCTAGGAATCTAGTGATCTGTCTGTATATGGAACTAAGTAGGTGCAGTACTTTATATGGGTAAACAGCTGTACTAGAGCGTTGCTATGGAAACTGCTTGACTCATGACAATTGTGTTAGTGATGAAGTCATTAGTGGTGTGAAATGTACTTTGAGGTTGTCAAGTGTACACTCCAGGAATATTTCAACAGTATTAGTGGAGCCTTTTCATTTGCATAATTTAGGCTTTCACATGCGATCTCGTTACGGTGCGGGGAGATGGGATGCCACAGCAGTGGCAGCAGGGCTCTGGTGTGGTGCTGCAGCCAAAGGCAGTCAGTCCCTGCATGCACAATAAACCTCTCTCTGTAACAGAGCCTTCCTTTCCCTGCCTCTCTCTTCCTTTCTTTTTTTTTCTTTTTTTTTTTTTTTTTCATTTTAATAAAAATGTTTTGAGCCACAGGGCTCTTCAAAGGATGAACTCCTTAAACTTTTATGGTGCCAAGTTGACTTTGAGCGTCTGGACCTCTGTTGTTTCTTTTTACTGCAATTGCTCCGGATGTACTCCAGAGAAAGCACAAGTGGGCTCAGGATCATAGGGGGCTACTTTTTCCTCATCTCTGCTATTCACTATTTATTACAGTTAGTGTGATTTCCTATGCTATAAAGCTGAATGATGAATCCCAGGGCTTTTCTTGGAGTCATACGTCCTTTCTTCTAGTTTTAAGTGTTTCAGACTATAGAAAGCTCTCCTTTTTTTCCTGCTGGCAGGAGGATGCAAAGAAGATCTTAGCACGTCTTTGACAAGACGTCTGAAGGGACTCCTCTAGTTTTCATGCACACTTTGGCAGTAGGGTGCTGGCTAATCCTGGGTTTATTCTTTTATGTGTTCTGCCCCTTCTTCTGAGCAGGCAGGCAGGGAGGGAGCACAGCTTCCACCTCTGCTTGCTGGAGGACACAATCTCTGCCATGGCAGTCACCTACCAGGCCCATTTCCAAATAAATACTAATGGTTCCCTGGGTGGCAGAGCCCCAGAGGATGGTCAGGCACTGGAACAGGCTGCCCAGGGGAATGATCACAGCTCCAAGCCTGTCAGAGTTTAAGAAATATTTTGGACAATGCTCTCAGCCATATGCTGGGATTCTTTAGCCCCGTGCAGGGCCAGCAGTTGGACTCAATAATATTTGTGAGTGCCCTTCAACTCTATGAATATTCTACAACTCCATGAATCTACAAATTAAAAAAAAAAATAGTAATGGGGAAAGAATACTTGTTTAGTTTGCATGAGCACATGTAAGCAGGCACACACACACATAGATGCAGAAGATGTCACCCATGGCAGGAGATCAATGCAAGAGCTCGAGATTTTCACCCAGATAAGTTAGCAGCCTGCTAATACCAGACCTCATGAGTTGATCTTATTTCTTTACAGTGTCTGATCTATTGAAATGCAATCTAATGCTGTATGTTCACTCTATATGTTCAGCCTAATACTGTATAATCACCAGCCTCTTATGTATTAATTACAGCTTAACTTTACAATTGGGATGAGCAGAAAAGTAAGCATGAAATCAAAGCTGGATTTGATTAGCATACTATGACAGGATCTTTACTAGTCAAGGGTATCTTTAATATTGTATTTAAAGTATGTTCTTCTGCATGTGAGGTACTAGTTTGAAGAGATTTGAGCTCTTCACAGAGTTCAATGGCCTTCTGAATCAATTTGTTTTCCTGTCCAGTGTCTCCTGCTCCACCTGAAAAAAAAAAAAAAAATCTGCTTTTCCCCTTGGAAAGAGGTATTAATTCTTTTAATGGTAACATAAAATTAATCTTTCTTCTTTTTTCTAAAATTCAAGAAGATCTATTGGTGTTGGTAGGCTAATGGAAAAGTGAACAGGACAAAAAGATGAGACTCTTGTACTTTGACACAACCACTCCATGTTAAGAAAAAAAATGTACATCAAACTGAAATCCTCCATTTCTTTCAAACGCAGTTCCTGATTTTTTATTCCTTATTCACTGACCCCTTAGGATTTTAATATTTTGGACCAGCCAGGACAGAAGATTTAGCATAGCAGATCCATAAATTAACTTCCTTCCATTGCAGTGTGGGCATGCTGAAATCATCCCCAGAGAGCTGGCTGGAGAAATTAAAAATATCTTCATAGTAAACTGTGATTAAAAAAAAAACCAACAACAACAAAAAAAAACATTCAATTTTGGCATTAGTCATTCTATGATTCCTCCATATGTTTTGTGCAAAAAATTCTTTACATTTTTTTTTAACAGAAACCAACCAGCAACAACAACACAGAAATTTTTGAGTTAGTTTCCAGGATGTTATCCAAGTATAATCAGTTAGATGGACTTAAGATCATGAACTAGATCTTTACATACAGGATGGCCACACAAGAGTCCTAAAGGCAGTTTAACCTGAGATCTTCTTTGTGGGGATATGTTATATATGTATGTGAACATCCAGGTTCCTAAATCACTTTCCCTGGGAGAGAGATCCTGCCAGTTCTTTCCTCTTCACACAAACGGAGAATGCCTCAAAGTGTTAAGAACCCATCACTAGGATAAGATGATCAGGAGATTGAACAGGAACCAAAACTGGCTGTAAACCATATTTAACTTCCATGTATCTGAAATTGCAATGGATAAGCTTTAGGACATGGATTAATGGTTTATTTCTGAGTTGTGGCAGGCCCCAAAAAAGTTGTGCGTACAGAGGTTTGCATAAGTCAAAAAACCTACTTAGGTCTCAATTTCTTGGAGACATGGAGAGCCCCTTATTCACTGATTCAGACATATGTTGAATTTTCCCATTATCATTAAGGGGTAGAACTGATTCATTTATTTTGGGGGCCACATTATGAATTTAGGTTTTGCAAGGGGAAAAAAAAACAAACAACCAGGTTTGAACAACTTCTACTGTTTATCTGGCCTGTCAGGTGGATTGAGAGAGATGTCAGAGGATTTTTTTCTACCTCAGAATCCTGTGGAGAAACTCGGTGCAAAACAGAGAGCAACTCAGTGCTGATTTTGTGTGGCTAACAGACCTGATGTGAGTTGAGGTTAATCAGCAGTTGTTGCTCCTTACACAGGTGCATTGGATCTCCTTCAGGTTCTTGCTGGCACAGACTCAGTGAGGCAACACCACCCTTAAAGTCACATTTTTACTTCACAGACACAACTGTAAACTCCTGAAGCCAGCCAATGATTTTTCTCAATCAGAGCTTGGTGGCAGGGGTGATTTTTGGGACTACATCTCTCCTCTTCCAATTATAATTAGCATTTCTTGCAAAAGCTTTGCAAGATTTTAATTCTTTCTTGCTGATACTCTGCTGTCTCTCAGGCCATTTTGAGTTTGACTTGGGTTTAGCACAGCAACAAGCCAGGGCTCAGCAAAGAGAGAAGACAACATGTAAAAAGGGAGAGAGACTGTGTTGTGATGGACAAATAAGAGAAGCACTCCAAACTAAAGACTTCAAGCAGGTATGAAATGACATGTCTGGCAGGTTTTTTCAGGCTTCCCCGTCAGTGAAAACCTGATGGGTGAGTGGAAGTGAGCAGAGAGAAGCTTGATCATCTTTGTTCAATCCTCCAGAGGAAAGCTCCCCGCAGCACTGATGTGGGTTGAGTTTTTTCTTTCCTCCCTAGAAGAAGCGGCAGCAGAATGTTAACAAGCTTCATTTTCTATTCCCTACAATGAGGAAGTGACCTCTGCCCACTTCCCTGGCTGTTTGTGTTCTTGATGCTGATAGAGCCAGATTTTCACAAGACAGACCTGGATAATTTTCATGGCTGCCACACTATTGCAAACCAATTAGCAAGCCAGCTTGATAGGGTAAGGTTGTGGAGATGCCCATGGCTGCTTTAATAAAGTTTCCTGTGTATCAGTATGATGCTATTGATTTTTCCCCCTTTGGACCCAAAGACTAAAGTTCATGCTCTTTAGCAGATAAAGTGAAGAGTGGAGAACAGTGGAGATTCCGTAGCATGTACACTAATTTAACCTTTTGTGAAAAGGGAAAAAAATAAAAAGAGAGAGATGCTATATGCAGTGTTCCTTTTGCTTTTGTACACATTATTTAACATCAATGTAAATAGGATTGTGCTGATGATTCTGGTGGTCTAAAGGTCACTGTAGATTACAAATTGAGCCACCAGCAGAGAGTGAGGCCCTTTGCAGGGACACACAGGAAAATATGATTCCCACCAGGTGCGGTGGACAGGGCAGCCATCAGAGGCAAAGGGATGTGAGAGGGACAAAAAGCAATGAAACTGAGGGCCCCTGTGAAAGCCACCACTGCTTCATGAGTCTGTGCCCCCCAGTTGAGACATTCACTCACTGAGAGGGGAATTTAAGCCACTCTGCCACGTTGTTGTACTAAAACCCTCCTTGGAGAGATTCAGCACTTGTCTGCAGTGGTGTTACAAGGAGAGTGATCCCAGCTGGAAAGGGCAGACAGACCACATCATGCCATTATTATTTCATGTAATAGATTGTCTGATCTTACTGGAAAACAACTGGAAGCTGGCACTGCTGAGCAGGGGAGGGGATGGCCTCAGAGACAGCAGCACCCTGAGGCTCTGGCAAGGCTGGCCCTTGGTTTTGGGCTCCTGGGTCTGTTCTGTGGGGACTCAGTTCCTGCCCTTCCACAGTTCCACCAAGGCCAAACCGTTAGGGGCATGAGCCCATCAACATAATTTTTGGGAGAAAAATAACAAGAGGTTTTATTTTGTGGGACTGGAGGTTTTAGGACAGCCTTTTGCCTTTATCTTTAATCTCCTTTCATAAACAGAAAATCTGTAATGCAATTTAAACAGAGAAAGAAAGAAGACTTGGGAGCTTTGCTGTGATTTAGTGTTTTTTCTTGACAGTTTGTGGACTTCCTCCCAAATTAGGCTGAACCCTAAACCACATTTTCCCTTACTTTTCAGTTGTAGGAATCCAAAGGAATAAAAAAATTGCTGGCTTTGTACAAACAGAAACATTTTGCTTAATGCAATCCATTTATTTTTTTTATCCTGCTGTCTGAAAACTCACTTGCCTGAGCACTTTTCCGAAGAACTGAATTAATTCTGTGTTATAATGAGTGTTCCAGTAGGTAACTGGTTGGCAAAGGGCCAGTTTTACAATCTACAGTGTAACAGAATGTATTGCTTAATGCCATTAATAATAATTGTGAACTCTGTGGATTTGGGTAATTCCTATAAGATGTTTTTTCCATAAACAAAAGTCAAATTTCCAGCTGCTGAATAATCCTGGTCTATATATTTCATTCTGCTTTGTGGCTGTTTGCTGTAGATTACTTTCTTGAATTTTGAGCATTAAATGCCTCTCAGTGTGAATAAACCCATAAGTTTGTATTGAACATAGTCTGGCATTTGCCTCTTGCTGCCTTATGTTCAGAATGGTCAAGAGGAGCAAACTGGCTCCACTGACTTCATTTTACCCATGTTGAGAAGAACAAGGTGGGAAACATCTTCTGGCCTATCCCGAGCCTCTGCTTTTGATGGGAGCCTGCCATTTACAAAAGCCCATGGAGGCCTCTTTAATTTCTCTTGAGAGAAGGATTTTACAGCCCGTGGCACTCTGGGGAAAGGATTGCATGCTGCCTTGTGTCTCTGCAATGTGCCATGCCACCTGGGGAATGCAGGAAAGCCACACAGGTGTAGTGTGGAGTCTGAGAGCTGCCTGTCCAGCTGGAATGGAAATACAGAGTTCAGTGCGGAGGAAATGCAGCATACACTATTTTGAAATGGCAGACTGCATGGAATCTTTATGTAAATCTGTGTAACCATTGCACCTATGTAGTGCATCTCTGCGCTGAGAATACAGGGGCTAAGGCAAAGGTAGCTTATTATTTATTTTAGTGATCACTCTGGTGAAGCACTACATTGAAAGGCACATTAGCCATAACTCCCTCGTTTGCTCTTTTGGTTTGCAATCACATCTCCCAAGACAGCAAGGAATCAATCTGCCTTGCATAGGGTGAGCTCTCAGAGTAAAATGGGACACTGCCTAGATCAACTTTGTTCTTTGCCTTGGACTTAATTTCTTTGAAGAGCTATGACCTGTATCTGCACCAAGAGCACAGGGGAAGGAAGTTTTCTGTCCATCACTTTGAATCTGACACCAGCCACAGGACTAAGTCTGGTTTCCAGGAGTATTCCTCTGTGCTGGAATACATTCTGGTGTGGGATGGTTGATCTGCTAAACCTTTCCAAAGAAAGCTCAGGAGCCTCTGATGAAATACAGGGTATCCTGAAAGGATATCAACAAGTCTTTACAGTATATCCTGAAATGGTATTGAGAACTCATTCTTTTCAAGGCTTCTCCCTTCCTCTGTTTCCAAGCATGGCATAAACATTTTACAGATGTTCTTGGATTGTTAAAACACATATAAAGCTGTACTGGGACCACCAACAAAGGAGAAAAGGAAGTGCTTGGAGCTGAAGGGGCTGAAAATGGCCATGGATCTTCACAGACATACACATTTGGTGGCATTTGCTGACGGCTGATGCTGCTGGAGTTAATGACTTGAGGGGGTGCACAAGTACAGGGCAAATCCACAAAGTCGGGGCTCACTCCACAACATCCCAACCAGAACCACAACAGGGACAACCATTTACCCAGAGCACCACCTTTTGGTGCAGGTGCTGTTTGCAATCCACACAGCAATCCCCGTGAGAGAGCTGGAGCAGGGGACAGAGGCTGAATTCTTCCCTCCTTCTGCAGTGTCACAGTACTCAGCTAGGCAGAGCAGGTAACAAAGATGAGTGCACCCATATTTCTGGGGATCTGGGCTCACTGCTGCTTAGTCCTTACCAGATCGTGATGTTTAGACACCAGAAGAGAAACAAAAAAAAAAGTTTTTAAAAGTGGTGTCCTTATCCTGTGCTGGTGTCAAGTTACTGATGGGCGTGAATAGAGAGTGGTCCCCAAGAGCCAAATGTCCCAATGTTCTGGGAAGTCTGCACAAAGACATCCATGGGCCAAGGAACGGTGCAGAAGGACACTTGAGATTGATGGGACTATATTTGTGATCCATCAACCAGCCTGTGCAAACACTTGCTGTGAGAGGTTTGCCCTTCTGCTGGCTGGGTTACTTTGGCCAGCAGAAATATCATCTGGAGCCTCTGAATCACTGAGAGCTTAAGGGAAGCCAAGGGAAGGTTTGGCTTTAGACTGCACACATGACTTACCTGCCCTGAAAAGCAAATATTGTCTGGCTCATTTCTCCTTGATCTGCTGCAAGGACCAGCTAGTCTTCAAGGAAACACAAAAGAATGTATTTTGTATTTGTGGATCCTCCTCCTCCATCACACCCAAACAATGAGGCAAGCTGGGCAAGTAAAAAAACAAACAAACAAACAAACAAAATACACAAAAACCAACCAAACAAAAAATACATCAAAAACAAACGAACAAAAACAAAACAAAACAAAAAAAAAAAAAAGAGAGCTTGCTAATAATAGGGAAATAATAGTTGTGAAACCAAGTAGAGTTAATAATATATAATAATAATAGAAATAATACCTGTGAAACCAAGTAGAGTTAAAATTCAACACATTGGTTCCATTTATGTTATTGTCTTTTCTTTTTTACAAATTACTCAAAGACAAATAATCACGGCAGAAAGCAGTTTAACTTTCCAAGACATAAAAAGAGCAGAAATATATGGATTGCTTAGTCGTTTTGCCAAGACAAGAAGCCTTCCATCAGTCTGGGTTGGAGAGAATAATCACTCAATGCATGGATCTGCCCCAGGAGGCAGCTGCTGATGCCACCAGAGCTGCAGTTCTGTAAGGCACAGAGAGACAGGAGATGTATGAGCCTTTCAGAGATGGTGCTGGTGAGGCCTTTTCTGGTGCTTTTTCATTCTGCAAGATTCAGTTCAGGCTGCTCCCCATATGAGAATGATGTTATAGCCCAGCATACAAGATCACAGAGGATAAGATAAAGCAAAAATGAAACGGGAAGACAAAAAGAAAAAAAAAATAGCGTCCTTTCCCCTTCTTCTCCTATAATTTCCCAAGCGTCTGAGCATTTCTGGGATGGAATAATTCTGCTGCTATCAAAAGTAATCAAAACCATGTCCTGGCTTTTTTTGGTCTTTTGGTGTTTCCAGGCCAAGTTTGGAAGCCACCTTTGAGTTCTCCTGACTGTTCCTATGGCTGAGTATATTGGATGGGGGAAGCAACATAGGAATGACTCCACTCCACGGAGTGAGGCAAAGCTGGTAACTCAGGAATCATGGAATGGTTTGGGTTACAAGGGAATTTAAGGTCACCTAATTCCAGCCCATCTGTCATGGGTTTGGTTCCTTCCTTTAAAGGAACCTTCCTTTGGAAACTTCCTTCCTCCTTTGCTGCATAAAGTGGGCAAACCACCTCTCTGTGTCTTTCTAAAATTGCCCTGGTTTGTGCAGAAAATAAACATACCAGAATTACGGTGTTGTAAGGCTCTGCCCTGTCTCACAAGAACTGCTTTGTGAATTCCTTCCTCCTCCCTTGTGCGTCTTACCAGACAAGTTCCTTTGCCCATACCAAGGGCTGATTTCACCTCTGCCCATTAATGCTGCTCAAGCCACCATCCAGAGGGGTGCCCAGAGAAAATCTGACAAGACACGTCTTTTCATCAGATTTTTTGTTCACAGGACACCTGCCTACTTCCCCTTTTGATTTAATATTAATATTAGTGTATTTATCTCTTTTAGAACTGACACTGTGCCTTGCAACTGTGCAGGCTGGGCAGAAGGGAGCAGTCCCTAGGCAGGCATTACATCCTGACAAACAGAGGAAGCACAGACTGTTCTCTATCGAGAGCTGGGGCACTTATAAATCATGGGAACCCGCATGAAATTAAACATCTGACCTCTATACAGTTCAGATACACAGTTTCCAGGCCCTGCCAATCCACCAAGATGGATTTCTGAGCTGTCAGTCGAGTCCTTTGAAAACAACCTCTTTGACAGTTAAAATGAATTGGCAGAAGAGGCATATGGGGAGTGTAGCTTCCAGATTGATGAGGTATTTGAAAGAGAGCAGGTTACACATGTAGGTTACTCATAATGCCTTGCAACCCTGTGGCCAACTCACATTTCATGCCTTCAGCTTAGCAGGGTGCACAAGATCTGGAAGGTTGCTTTTCCATTTTGGAAACCCCCAAAATGAAGGGGGTTCACTGTACACATGTGGTGATCCAGGGAGGTAAGCCTGACCTCTATAAGAACATATCAAGGGAGAATGCAAGTTCCCCTTTTCCCCAGATAATCCCCGCCTCAATTTGCTGTCAATGCAAATTTTATTGACTGACTTCTAGGTGTCATTGACTCAATTAGGCGAGGTTGTTTGGTTTGTTTCTTTTGCCTTTTTTTTAAAATTAAATTAATTTTTATTTTAAAGTTAGGAAAATAACCAAAAACCATGAGTCCCCATGAGATTAAAATAGTCTGAGCAGATTAAAGAGGCAGTGGGCAGAAACTGATGCACAGGAAGTTTCAGCTGAACAAAGGAAGAAATTCTTTAGCATTCAGTGATTCTGCACAGAAACATGTTGCCCAGAAAGGTGTGGAGTTTTCCTCACTGGAGATATTAATCTAGGCACAATCCCGGGCCATGTGCTCTGGGATGACCCTGCTGGAGCAGGGAGTTGGGCAAATGACCCATTGCGGTCCCTTCCAACCTTATCTATTCTGGGATTCTGTGAAAACTGAGCTCTCAAAACTGGACATTTGGGGAATAAATCCACAACCTATAAGGATGGAAGTTCTTGTGCCAGTACTGCCTTCACACTTGGCTTGACATGAGATTTTAGCTCGTCTTTTCAGAGCTCTAAGGCAATCTCATTCTGACTTTGGCGTTTGTAAGAATTGGAGCAGCGTTCAACCACACCCCACAGGAGAAAACAGGACCCAGTCCTGTCTCCTGTCACGTACCAACAATTTGGGTTTCTGTTAATGATTTGGATTCATTAATTCTGTCTTGTCACGTGTAGGAAATCCACAATTAGTGATGCAAAGCTCTTTTGGGGTCAGAACAGAGCAAATGGTCTGCATGGCAACATGGCCCTGAAGCATTTGTTGCCCTGGGACTCTTCTCTCTTCAGGACAATTTCAGGGTGGTTCTGGTCATTTTCAAAGCCCTGCATGGGATCAGCTCAAGCTGCTTGAATGACAACCTCAGCTTGAGTGTTCATATCCATGAAAAATGCAGCTGTCAACTTGAAGCATACAGCTGCATGGAAAACAATTTTCCCCTCCCATGAAAATGTGAATATAAAAGCGCTTTTTCCTGCAAAAATGAAGACAAAATGTCAATCTAGGGATATTTTCATGGGCTGAAAATTTCAAAATGATATTTCAGCACAGGTCATCTTGAACATTACCTTGTATTGATTTAGTTTTACCTTTTCCATTTTTGTTAATATTGCCCTTTCTAAAAATTTAACTATACTAATGTTCTTTCTGTGAGAGTGAGAAAAGAAAAAAAAAAAAGCCTGAAAATATATTGCTGCCTCAAGATGGAACTCGGACTTGTGTGGGCCAGGGAAAAAGCTTTCCTGGCAAATTCCTAAGCCTGAACTCACTTCCAGAAGGGAGCCGGTCAACCACAGTGTTTGAAAGCAAAGGAGCAAATATCTCTTTTTCTCTAGTCACTGCTTTGATGGGAGCTGTGAGGAATCTGGGGCAAAGATTTCTCCCCGTGTGTGCACAGGGTCTGATACAGCAGAGATGGGCACAAACAGAGACATCCTCTGACTTTTTCAAAATTGTGGGGTTTTTGGCTGAAAGAGAAACTAGAGAAACAATAGCAGAAATAGAAAAGAAGAAGCCGAGGCCAAAAGAAATTCTGCTGTGGATTTCAGTTAGCTTAGAGTTTCACCCTGTACTTCCATACACATCTCTGAACTCTCAAGACATCAAGGTAGCATATTTATTACTCCCACATTACACATGAAAAATGAGGCACGTGAGGAACATGTTCAGTCCCTACCATGTATGACTTGGATCAAGGAATGAGGCATTCCTACTGCAGGCACTTTTATTCTTTGACTTGCATTCCAAAATTGTTCCAATATTTTTGGCCAGGATCAGTAGGATCAGCTATTTTATTTTAATGCACTGCTCTCTTCCCCCTGCTTGCAACAAATTTTCTCTCTCTTGTGGGGTAATGTCTTTTTTTCAGTAGTCCATTCCTCATTTGCCTTTTTTCTCTCTTAGGACTTATTAATAATGTCCACCCTCTGTTGGTCTTGGGTAGAGCTAGAGAAAATATTACTGTGAGACAAGTAATTATCTGAAAATTAGCTTAAATTTAATATATGACTTTGCAGAGATCTTCTTTATGTTAAAAAAAAAATAAATTCCTAAAGCTGCAAAATGAGAAATTAGGTTTTAAAAAAACAGAAAGATTTTTTCTTAAAATCAATCAATTCAAGACCAACCCTCTTTCTCTTTTTTTTTCTTTTTTAATCAAAAATAAGAAAACTTGAGGTGTTGACAAAGTTAGGGAAAAGAAAAATAATCTAAACCAATTTTTTCACTAAAACCAGAAAAACTGCCTTGAACCTGAATAAATATTTTTTTTTCCCCCTAAAAAACCTTTTGCTTTCCTGGGAGGCTTTTTGGGTCTGAGTTAGGCTTTGGGTGGTTTTTATTCATTCCACTTAATAAGCCTAATTATTTTGCTTGGCTTGACTCAAGCTATTTTATTTTTCATCCCAGTTTTTCCTAAATGCACAATTTGTCTGGTTCTTAACGCGGGTTTGTAGTAGGAAGAAAAAGTCTGCCAGGTTGGCAACAGGGCAAATGTCTGTGCTGAGGCACCTTCTCCATGGGGTCTTTTTTTGGAACCCTCTTCTGCCCTGTCAGGAGCACGAGTTGAAAGCAATAGTGACCACCAACTTGTTCTGAATGTCACCATGGTTTTGTGGATATGGTAGGGTTTTTGGGGGGTCTGAATTTCTCCATAATTTTTTCAGCAAATTGGTTGTAATAGAAGGGAAATGGATACTTCTCCCCCCCCTGTCATTGTCAAACGACCCCTTTACCTTATTATTGTTTCAAAGCTCTAAAGCATAAAACTGAATTTTAATGTTTCCAAATGACCTTCAAAATTCAAGACAAGGCTGACTTCTGCTCGAGTGTAATATTCTGGATCATTAATTTCAGTAGAGATATTCCAATTTGTAATTTCATTAAGTTTAAGAGCATAACCACTCTTAATACCATGTTTCTAAATATGATGGGCTGTAATCTCAAGCAGCACAAGTCAGCACAGCCTGAGTCACTCTGCCACAGCACCCCACAGCAGCCAGTGATGCCTTGGAAGGCTTCAAAGGGTACACCTTGGGCAGTGCAGGAGCCTCGCAGAGGCTGCACCCAACCTGGACAACAGTCACAGATTTTTTGGGCAGATAAAAATTTAGTCTGTTTGCATATCAGGGGTTAATTGTCCAATTATGGCTTTACGTAATGAAGTCACATTCCCCCAGTTTGCTCCTCCCAGTTCACTTGTGTTTGTACTTTTCCTCAGCTGAAGCTGAGATGATGACCTTTCCCATCTGGAAAAGGATTGTTTTATCTGACCAAACTGTGAAGAGAACTTACCAACACTCTATTATTCAGATCTATACAATAATGCAGTGCAGGATCTGAAAAATATAAAAGCTAAAGCTTAAGGCATCGCCAGTAGCATGAAGGTACGATCTTCCTCTGCATTTGGTTTCAGCCACTCTTTGATACCCACAAATAATCCCTGCCATGACACACGTTAAATATCTCTAATAGCTGATTAAGATATTTTTGGCAGGAAAGACTAGATGGTCTAGTGGATATCATGTTATTATTACCCTTCTTTTCAGAATGGATTTGCAGACCACTGGCCACATGGAACTTTACAAATGATAATTTGTGACACCACATTTTGTACCACTGGTTTGCATGGCCATGCAATGATTGCCTCGGCAGCCCCAGGGGAGTTCACCTTGTGGTGGGACATAACAAACTGCTCCATAAGCTCATTTTGCTTTCTGTGTTATCCCTACACTTGTATCTAAACACCTATAAAACCTACAGAATTTTGGGTTAGGGCCACCTCCTGTTTTCCCACAACAGAAAAACTGAGGGAAGGTGGTTGTGAGAGACTTATGAAAAGATGGGGGAGAAGTTCAAAGCAAGGATTTGGATGAATGACTCCAGTTTGCAGTGAATGTCCAAATCAGAGGCTGTGGGCCATGGGGAGGGCTGACCTTTCATCATCTCATCTTCTGGAACCTCTGTGCTGTGTTTCAATGGAGGAGTGGAGCCTGGGAGATGCTGAATGAGTCCGTGACCTGGCGGTTCAATGCCGTGTGCGAGCCTGTCCCAGTGCCCATGATTAACTGTTTATACAAAATAAAACAGCACCCGCAACTGAGCTCTGGCAGTGGGGAGGAGGGGGCCCACTGCGCAATCACTGGGCAACCCACAGAGCATCATCATTAATTCACTGGCCTGGGATATGCCAGCTCCAATCATCAGCAGCAGAAAAGGAAATTGCACCGGACTTTTCACAGCGTAGGTAAATATCCCAACCCTTGGCCACAAACTGATGGAAGGCCACTCCTGTTGCCTACAGCTGTGCTTAGTGAAGTTAACCTTATCCTTGCCCTATCCAACAAACCCATGGATTAGGACAAAAAAGTCTTAGTTCTGAAAGGCTGTAAAAAAAAGCATTGCCCTGCTATACATTTCTTGAGCCCTGATCCAAAACTTTTATTCTAGTCAGGATTTCTACACCATGTTTCTGTCTACCCTGAAGCTGGTATTTCTTATCAATAATAAAATAATTGTTTCAGCTGATTACACTCCTGGACACAATTGCTGCAAACAAGACTACAGAAATTACCAACAGCCTTGTTGTTGCCCGCAGATTTCTCATGAAGGTTATTCTTGTAGAACAGTCAAACAGAACGTAGTTGGTAGGTTCCTGAAGCTGACAGGTTTCATCTAGAGATGTTTTCTTGGAAGTAGGCTGAGTGGTCACAGGAACTTTTTAATAATCTGGAGGAATTGTCCATTTTGTCCTGATGAACCAACATCTCAGTTTCAAGGCTGATGGATTCAAATGAAACAAGAAAATTTCTCACCTTTTCTGTGTTTATGTCATCAGGTTTTGACATGTTCATTAGCAGTGGCAGCAATTATCAGACCAGCAAAATGTCTTTGCTTCTCAAGGTGCAGAGCTTTTCTTTACAGAAAGCAGCAGATGAAGCATGTTTAAATAAGCTATGGGTTTGGTACATTTACAAGCTGATTTCCTTTCCCTCCAGAGATCTCAAAGACCTTTGCACAGCCCTGTTCCAGGAGCTGGTTACCAAGGGGGACACACAAAGAGTTAAAAATCTTCCCTTCAGAACCCCCATAGAAGGTTTGTGTGTTGAGCTTAAAAAGCCTCTGCAGTGGTTAAGATTTCATGCTGGCCATAGTCTGTCATGATGAAGAGTTTACAATTAAAGCTGATGAGCTGGAAAATAAGGAATGAATTCAAAACTACTTTGTCTGAAGAGAGTCTGAAATTATGAGAATATTTAGCACCCGGTGTTTCTTTTTTTCTTTTTTTTTTTTTTTCCTTTTAGCTGTCTCTCTCTCTGTGTATAACCAGGTTGGTTTGAAGGAGCAGTTGAGAAATTGACTGTAGACAGGCAATTTTTGAAATAAACTGAAATTCTAAGGTGGAAAAAAATTGCTGTAATTAAGAAATACACTTTGATATTTCAAAATACAAGTGAAGTATTCAGCTTACACCAACATTTGCTAGACTAATAGGAATACAGACATATTGTATGCAAGATAATCAAAGAAAAATTAGAGCAGAACTGGGTCAGGTAGAATCTGCAAAATCATAGACTGCCTAATGGGCTGAATTGCTGAACTGTAGAATTCCTTTCTTGCCAACCTCTCTAGTAATTTTCTCTCTGAGTAATTTCCCTCTGCCTGTACCACTGGTACTTTCTGGTTTGATATTTAAGAAGAAGAAATTCAGACACGTGCCCAGCACATTTCAATGAAGACTCTGCAACTTATATGATGATATAAGTGTGCATGTACTAATTCCCTAGACTTGATGAGCAAGCTCCCAAGAAAAAATGACTTTTCCCAGATGCAAACATTTAAGGTTCATTGATTTTTTACTATATTTGGTTTGGCCAGGTGTTTGCGGAGACCCTGCTTCAGTGGTGTCTTCAATTAACCCACTCTTTGGCCCCTAATTGAAAGGCACAGCTTTTGGAGAGGGTCTAACTCAATGGGAAGGAGTTTCAAGCACCCCAGAATGAACCAGCCCCAGTCTAGAAGCCAACATGTTGCTTTAACAGATGGTGGTACAGGAATCAATTGTGCTGGGGCTGGCACAGCTCTGCCATGAGGAGACTTTTAAATGGAGCTCTGCAATATCCACCTGTGCAAGAAGTCACTTCACTTTTTCCCCCATCTCACCAGGTGAATGCTATAAAAAAGTGGATAATTTTTTTATCTACTGAAGCAAAAGGGACTAGGAACATGCATTAGGGGAAAAAAGAGTAGGGCATCTAAGTCAAAAATGGCATTTATGTCAATAACAATTGTGAGGAGCTACAGGTAACTTGGAAACAGATTGTTATGTGTTTATAGATCTGGACCATTGAGTTTAGCCTTGACCACTACAAATGTCTCATATAGTTCACTCCATAAACTTAATAAACTCCAAAAAATGAAATATCTTAAAAGCAATTGGGTTTTACCTTATATTTGCAAGAATTCCTTTTATCTTATTATACTACAAGTTCTCTAGCACTTGAACATATTTTCATGAGGACTTCTCTCCAGTAACACCTCATTTTCTCCACTAGAAATTTCAGTCTATTTTGCAAACTATTAAATCACACTTGTCACTGTACAACTTCCGTTTGTGGTCAGCAACCACCTCTGGGCCATCTCGTCTTTTGTCATTCCAAGGGATAAATTCTCAAAATATCATTACATCAAAACTTTGAGATAGTTGCCCTCAGGGCTTGTGACTTTGCCCCATGCTATTGAATGATACAGAATCATGGAATCATGGAATGGTTTGCACTGGAAGGGACCTTATAAATCATCTCATTCCAAACCCTCTGCCATGGGCAGTGACACTTCCCACCAGACCAAGTGTCTCAGGATTTCTTCCAGCCTGGCCTGGAACACTTCCAGTGATGAGTCACCCACAACTTCAATATGATATGATATGATATGATATGATATTTGATATGATTGATATGATATCTGATATGGTATTAAATTCTTCTCAATCAAGTTTCCAAGCTCATGCCATATCTCTGACACTTTTTATGTTCCTCTGTACTGCCACTCAAAGATGTTGCCCTATGACAACAGCAGCAGAAAAACAAAATTTAGTCCAACAGCACTGTTTCCCTGTTGAATAATAAGTCAATTTTCAGTCAACTTGCTGTCTGTTCTTTGTGCCTTAGGTAGCACTTTATCAAAAGCTGTAAAACTAGCCTAACAAATGAGGATTTTCACATCTTTTATACCTAGAAAATCAGTTGTGTTTTTCTAGAAAACCAGGCATTTATTGGAACAGTCTGGCACAATCTGTTTTGTGAACACATCTTTACCAAGTAAGCTCCGAAACCATCTGAAAACTGGGAGTTTGGCACTAAAGGGAAACATAATTTATTTAAGATGCTGATGGAGTCAATGCCAAAGGTGCTTGCTTTTTACAAAACATCAGGAAGAGGGTTTGTTGGATGGAGCTAGGAGCAACCTGGTCTACTAGAAGCTGTCCCTGCCTGTGGCAGGGAAGATGATGATCTTTAAGGTCCCTTCCAACCCAAACTGTGATTCTAAGGACACTGTAATTCTGATATGGCTGCTGAAGTCATTGGAATTCCAGTAACTTTTTGTTGTCGTTGTGTTTATTTCAAGTTTTATAGAATGTGCAAATATGCTTTGTGGCCACAAAAGTTGTCCAAATGTTTGTGTTAACAAAATAAAAACCGGAGTTCTCTTTCTCATCCGGTTTTCCTCTAGTTGTGCCCAGTCAGACATTTAATTAGTGCAGCGTATTGGATCTGCTCTCAGCTGCTTTCCACAGTGGTGAGCCATCTACATCTGTACACAGTGGGTGTTTAGCAGCACAGCTCTGATGTGCTGTGCTTTTACAGTGACCTTTCACAAGTGTGAATGGTTGTACAAGGTACCAGGGACCAGTCTGCTGGCCCCTCTTTGGACAGCAAGCAGGATAGAGGCTGGTGTGTGTTTGAGTGGCCTGCTAAAGGAAAATGCCAGGACAGCGTGAAACAGGATGTTTTGGTTTGTTAGACTCTAAGCTCTGCTCTGCTTTTTAAAAGTCTGCTTTGAGAGCACAGGGGCTTCTGTATCTGTACACATGACCACAAAACTGCCACAAGAAATTCCAAAATCTGCAAGTTTAGCACACCATAAACAGTTGAACAGGATGATTATTGTTTGTTGCTTTAAGCTGAAATATTCTATTCTATTCTATTCTATTCTATTCTATTCTATTCTATTCTATTCTATTCTATTCTATTCTACTCTATTCTATTCTACTCTATTCTATTCCATTCTATTCTATTCTATTCTATTCTATTCTATTCTATTCTATTCTATTCTATTCTATTCCATTCCATGCCATGCCATTCCATTCCATTCCATGCCATTCTATTCTACTCAATCCAGCTCCATTCCATTCCGTTCCCTTCCATTCTACAGGCAGCTTCTGAGCAACACACTCAGTGGCTTTGCTTTCATTTTGCATGGCAAGATGAATGGGCCAAGCAAATTCATCAGAGATTCACAGAGCCACAGAATGTTTTGGGCTGGAAGATACTTTAAAGCTTTTCTAGTTCCAACCTCCTTCCATGGGTAGGGACAATGTCCCTAAACCAGTCTTGAAAGCTTCCAGGTGTGGGGGAGCCAAATTTATCTGGGCAATCTGTGACAGGGTCCCTTCACAGGAATGATTTTTTTCCTAATATCTAGCCTTAACCTATTCTCTCCCAGTCTGAAGGCATTCCCCCCCTGTCCTGTCACCCCAGGAATTTTTAAATAATAAATAATTTTTAAATAGCCTCTTTCCATTTTTGTTGGTTCCCTTCAGGTACTTGAAGGCTGCAATTAGGTCACACCAAAGCCTTCTCTTCTGCGGCTGAACAATCCCAATTCTCTCAGCCTTTCCTCACTCACAGCAGAGCTGCTCCATCCCTTGATCAACTTGATGTTCCTCCTCTGAAGTCACTCCAACAGGCTGATGTTCTCCCTTTCTGGGGATCCCACCCCTTAGCAGATACTGCCTTGATCTGGTGGCAGTCCAGGAGGTTAGTTATGAACTCACATCGTGGTCCCTGTGCTTGTCTCCACGGACTAGATTTCATCACAGTGGGACTTTGGAAGCTTAGAAGGAAGAGGTATTAATTTCTGCAACAATAAATGTGATTAACCATAGGGAAACCCTTTTTAAAGGCAGAGCAATACTGCTTAAATAATTCCAGGGGGATAATCTTGTATAATTTTGCAATTCCCTGTTATGCTAACTTATCCCATCTTTTCCAATGCCTGACATGTGAGGACACAGAACTCTTAATGCCTTTCGCATCTGAAATGTTTTCATCTGCTATGCCAGCTGTTTGTATCATCTACTATAAGAAAAATATAACTGTTCACTTCAACCCATGTTGAACCATGTTCAGTAGAGACAGCTCCAGGCTGGTCAAGGAGGGATTATACTGAAAAAAATCTCCTGATCATTGCCATGTGCCTAGAAAACTTGTAAACTTGTAATTCTCCTAACCTCACAAATGAGGGTTCTATCCATTGGAGGGAATTCTTTCTTTTCAAATTATAAGTTCTGCCAGAAGGAGACATTTTCCTCCAAACAGTTCCCTGAAAGATTTCTTGACTATGATGTCAGTCTTCAGCATGGGGAGAAAGGCAGAAATGTGTTGCTCAGTTTGGATCTTTTCTGCAAATGTGTATATAATCCTGCTCAGCCTAACTAAACTGATGGAAAAAGATTGTTAGCAGAAAAGTTGGTAGTAGAAGAGTGAACTATGAATGCTCTCCAATATCAGTTGTTTGCATCTGTAATTCAGGTAGTAATATGCCTTCCTGTTCACAAGATGTTTCCCTTCTGTTTCCAAAGCAGCTGGTCCATTTCAATAACTTCTTCCAGTCCATTTGAATAGGAGTGGGGGATGTTTCATTCTTCTGTGCTCTGCTTAGACCTTTTTATTTTCACCCCTTGTTTGTTGTCATTCTTGATTGTTCTTATTTCTCCTGCTTTCAGACTCAGCAGCAGTGATGCAATCAGATTGTTTTGTCAATTTGCACTTTCCCAAATGACCTCCAGTAGTTTAAGAGGTTTTTTAATTCCATTCCTCATGGATCTCATCCAGAAATGGATCATCCATCTCACCCTTTTCTTGAATCTCCCACCACATTAAGCAGACTATCTTATTTTGTCATTCAGGACAGTGCAGACTGTTGTTGCTGAAAATATTCGCCATACCTTAAAACCCAAAACTATAATAAGTAAAGGCTGGAATTTGCATTCATGTTTTGTTCCTGACTCTTTCACATAACAGGGGAAAACCTTGCTGGCTTCATAGAATCCTCCCTCAATTTCCATTCCGATGTGAAATACCAATTAATTACTGTAACATTTCCAAATTAGTTTAGGAACACCAGCTCCTGCTTGATTTCATTTTATCTGAATGAATCATTTGCTTAAAAAAACCAGCCAAGGTAGTCCTGGAACTGAATATGGAATATGGCTTGATTAGGGTGTTGAGGGACCTTTTCATCAGCTTTCTTAGCTTTTTTTAGTTTTTGCCCCAAGCACTATGTTTTCAGCCCAGAATACAGATATCTTTCTGGGTTAACCCCCTGGGGTTTATTTTTCATTATAGCAACAGTTATGCATACCCTTACTATTTGGACTTTGAATCTTGCTTCATTCACACCATTTAACCTAGTTTTTTTTTTTCTTGTGGTTCTTCCTTCCAGAAGGCGTGTTCTGTTTGAGGCAGGCAGAGGTTATTCTGTCAAATAGTTCCTGTCAGCTATCACCAGTGTTAAGAAAACTGTGGTTTCATTTGTATTCCGCCATGGAAGGCAAAATATTTGAAGTTCTGAAATTGTATATGTTATTAGCTTTTTCGATTAGGTGGATGAATAACTTGATTGAAACTCTGGTTGTAAAAGTTTTGGAGATGTTGGCATGCCTCCAGGGTGAGTTTGGATTTCATGACCATGTTATGGTTTCAGTAACAGATAACCAGATATAGTCTGGAATGCAATTTTTCTGGGGGCGCAGGGGGAAGCAGGATGAATTTTACATGAAAACAAGAATTTTTCAAGAACTTTCTGAAATGAGGTCTGACCACAAACCTTTTCCCCCCCTCACTACAAGGCAGTGGGTATGACCATACAGGGGCATTTTAAAGAAAGGGAGCTTGAAAAAACAGAAAAGCACAGAAAATATTTTTCACATTTATTGAGCTTTCTGCCATCTTTGGACCTTTTCTTGGACTGCTGGTTTTTGATTTTTCTGTAGCTCTGTTGCAAGGACAGGTTTAGCTGTGCTATTTTCGGGCACTCATCACAAATCACACATTCTCCACTGCATCTGGTGTAGATCCCTCTTCATCCTCTTGCAGCTTTGAAGCTCATCTAGTTTATACCCCGGGGGGTTGTTGCAAAGCCAGGTAAGAGACAGAAAGGCACTTCAAGACTTCACTTGGCTCCTCCCCTGCTCACCTGCAGGTTCCAGGAGAGCTAGCAGTCACAAGACACTATGGAGGTTGAAAAAATCCAGCAAAAATTCCAGAAGGTGTCCCTACTGCTTATTCTTGTCTGAATAGCACTATTGGTAGAAAAAAAATTGCACTGCCCATGCTCTGTTGTTATGCAGTCCCTTGACTGTCCCCCTTTAGCAAAGAGGATTTTGTTTTTGTTCCCCCTTTGGCAGGGACTGAACACAGAGCAGAGCAGCAGTGGAGCAGCCCTGAGGACAAGTCACTGACTTTGTGGCTGAGCCAAAATGTCCTGCCTTCCTCTTTGCTGCATCCAGGTCTGGCAAGAAATTGTGATTGAGAGAGTTTAATAAGTCACTACTCTTCAGTATTTGGGATGCCAAGCAGTTCCCATGCATTTGGAATGATAAGCTGAGGTGGTAAGAGCTGTTTCATGAGTGACATTTTAATGGAAGCCACGATCATTATAGGTGTCTTATCCTGACAGTATCTTTAGCTTCTTAAGGGGATTCAGTCGTACCAATTTACTATTTCTCAGTCTCATTCCCAGTCAAGTGAGTGAAGAAACATCTGTTAAATGTAGCAAAGGTAAGGTCCTACCAGCTGTACCTGGCTGGCCCAGGCTGGTCATGCCCATGCTCTTGTTTGTGTGTGTGCATGAAATACCAGAGAAGTGACACCCCTGAGTAACCTGCAGACATCCAATTCCCTCCCCAGGAAGTGAAAGGGTTAGGAAAAGGAATTTGTCATTCATCCAAACACACAGGATTTAGACATGGATATCATGTTCATGTCAGGTACATCCATAGACTAATTTCAGCCTATTTTGGTAAAAATCTCCTGTCTGTCCTGAGGAGCAGCTGAGGCTGGAAGGGATCTCTGGAGGTTTTCTGGTACAACTTCTGCTCATCCATGGTCTGAGCAGGATGTCCAGGGCTTTGTCCAGCCAGATTTGGAGCATCTCCAGGGGTGTAATGCCTGGGACTGTTCCTCCCTGGGGAGGGAATTGTCACTTCCCTTTTCTGGATTCCTGTAGACCCATCCCTCCCACTCATCCATGTCCTCCCAGCAGTGCCACACCCTCACCCAGCCTCCCTGCCTCCCAGTTTGACGCCTTCTCCAGCCTCTCTGAGTGCTATTGCCCGTGCATCAGCGCAGGTATTGGATGAAGCTGGCCCCAATATTGGCACCCTTGCATCCCAGGGGTGCTGCTCTCCCGCTGGGCTTTGTGCTGCTGGTGGCAGCAGCAGCAGATTCTCACAGGAGGTGACTCAGAGCTGGCACCTCTGAGGAGCATTATCTGGAGCAGCACAGCTTTCCTTGCAGAGAGATGGCAGCCTCTCAGCAAGGCTCCTGCTGAGATTGACACAGCATTGTGCCCACTTCAGGCACCATTTCACCCCAGCAAAGGGAAAGCCCAAAGGGTGAAGTCAGGCACGCACTCACTTACGAAGCAGTGGCAGCTCCTGCCCCCAGAAACAGGTCCTGAGAGTGGCAGGGACCCTTAGGCTGAGGGCAGGCAGAATTTTCTAACACAAGACCCATCACCTCTTCACTTTCTATTGAGAGCAAGTCCAAGAGTGGAAGATCCTATTCTCTCCCAGTTATAAAACATATAGTCACACTGTCATGAAGAAGGACCTCCCTCAAAAAAAGCAATTTATTTAAAATAAAGTAAATTTTAGGTAAGCTTTACATGCTAAGCTATATACACTAGGAAAAGAAAAAAGAAATATTCAAAAATATTATATTTCTATTGGTTTTTAATTAAAGGTGATTCTTTGGTTCTTTTAGATTTAGGACATTTATTATTGCTCTCTCATACAAAAAAATGAAAAATAAAGCCTGGTAAAGAACCCTACAGGATTCTTGCAGTAGGGAAAAACCGCAATGAGGAAAAAAATATAATTGGTGAGGTTTTGGTGAAGACATCTGTCTTTCTGCCTATTCTGTGGTGTCAGCCTCTCATCAGCAGAGTGCCAGCAGGACGAGACACACGGCCACATCTCAGTGCCCTCTGCAGAGCTTCCAGCAGGCTGATACTCCCAATCAAATTTGTCTTATCTGTCCATTTGCCGAGGGTCCACTCAATCCTGGCACCCAGATCATCCCTAGAGATGTAAAACAGGGCTGGCTCCAATACTGAGCCCTGGGGAGCCTCACTTGTGACCATCCTGCAGCTGTCAGAAAGGTGTGGGCTCTGCACATAGGGACCCCTCACTCCTCCTTCACTGCACTCAGGCACATATAAATAAACATACTTCATTTTTGCCTCATCTTCATTCCCCCCAGAAAGTAAATATCCCTTGCCTTATTCTCCCATGACTCATTCACAAACCTTCCCACTTCTAAATTATTTTATTTTGTCTTGTCTCGTACTTGTTTTTCTTGGGTGCAATCCTAACCTCACTGAAGTCAGTGGCAAAACTCCCATTGACTCAAACTGAGCCAGGATTTCTTCTTTTGTCTTGATTAGATTGTGGGTGTGTTTGCATTGAATATACTTAATCCTGTCCTGGTTGGATTGTAGCTTTTGGATAAGTGCCACGCTCTATCTCTGTATTTTAAGCAGTGTATAAGCATTTGCTGTTCTTGTGAGTCTTAAAGGATCATAATTAGCATGAAGGATTTACCACAGCAGTTCAGGAAGGTGTGGATGGAGGCAAATAAAGGAAATCAAACATAAGATTCTGTGCCTCAGACCTAATACTTATTTAAAATGAAGGCAGGGACCACAGAGGAGGGGAAAGTATTGCTCCTGTGATTTGAGGCTCATGGAGCACATCTGCAGGGTTACAGCACACTGCAACTGCTATTGCAGGGAAATGCTGATGCCACAGAAAGCAGAAAAGGACGAGGTGACTGCAGTGCAATAATAACTCAGACAGGCTTAGTGAGAGGGAAAAGCAGCTTCCGTGCCAGCGAGCCAGCACTTCTGCTGTTCCAACAGCAGAGGAGAAAATGCTGGTTGGCAGCCGCAGACAAAATAAAACAAAACAGCCCATTAAAAAGGCACAGGGCAGGAGGTCTGTGCTCAGATCTGCTTCTTTGCAGCAGGCAGAGACAACCCTGGCAGGCACTGCAGTGCTGGAGGCAAACACAGTCAGTCCCGTGCCACACAGGGCCAAGAACCTTATCATCCCTCCTGGCATTCCCTGCCCTCAAAATGGGGAAAGCTCAGTCTTCTCCCCATTTTTTGTTTGCTTGGGGTCAGGACTGCCTTTGGAAAAGTACCTTTTTTTCACTGTAGGGAGTGACTTCCCAAAAGATAAGCACTTTTTCCATTGCCAAGTCCATTCTAGAGGGAAATGGTGGAAATTTATTTTTTGAGGACACAGAGGTTTGACTGAAGAACAGTCAGATGGGAGCTGTGGGGTGGGTGGAACAGCTAAAGAACATTCTGCCTCTCTGCGTAGAGGTCTGTAAACTTCATAAATCAACAAACTACAGAGGGTACTGCTGCCAGCAGCTGATAAATCACTTCTACTGGAGTGAGTAACGTCTTGGTTGTGAGAGGGGTAAAGCCCTGGCACAGGGTGCCCAGATCAGCTGTGGCTGCCCCATCCCTGGAAGTGTCCAAGCCAGGCTGGACAGGGCTTGGAGCAACCTGGGATAGTGGAAGGTGTCCCTGTCCAAGGCAGGGTAATTAGAGATTACCATGAGGTAATCTGTAAGGTCCCTTCCAACACAAACCATGTTGTGAGAGATTTAATAGCACTCGTTTGTACACCCACAGTCAGGAATTGTTTTTAAAATCAACTTGTATTTACCTGGTAGTAGAAAAGAAAAGAAAACAAGCAAACAAGCAAACAAAACCCCAAAAACCACCCCACCAAAAATACAGTTAAAAATTTCAGATAGCCTATTGCGAAACTAATCACTGATTGGGAGTTACTCTGAAAGGTATAAAAATTACAAGGTAAATATATCCCTTTCAGAGAGAAATTACCAAATGTTGAACACAGAGGGGGAAGATAAGCAAAAATAAAATGCGATGTTTTGATTGAGATACCTGAGGTTGCAATACTTTGGAGTATGTTTCAACACAGTAACCTGATATATATTTGCTAAATTGTTTGGCACATTCAGCATGTCCCCAGGGAACTGTTGGAGGGAACTAGCAGTACATTTTTCACTCCTTCCCTGTGCATTAGCAGACATAAGGTCACACTAGTATAGCAAAGATGGGTGCAGCCTCAGGCTCATTAGCTCACAGCAAGCTAGCCAGATGAGGCAGCGTGGTGTTTTCCTTTCATCATTCAAGCTTGAAAGGAAACTGTCGGCAGCCACTTGCTCTTAAAACAATGAAAATTTAGGTGACAGAAATCTCATTAGCTGAAAAGTAGCATTCAGTGAAGGTAAAGATTTCTAGGTAAAGATTTCCCTCTTCTGCACACACACAAACTTATAAGCAAACCGTGTCCTTTGAATGCAAAAATCCATGTATGAGGGAAGGAAATAGTGCTTGTTAAGCTGCAGCAGCCACTGTGTTTCAGTGAATTATATTTCTTGCAGGGAAATCAATGTCTGGATGACTGGCTTCCTTTCAGAATAATGCATGCATTGTGGATGTATATACATATTTACAGAGCAGCAGTTTAATCTGTAACCTTTGCCACAGGATTGACACTTTCCCTGCAGATGATTTCTTTGTCTTGCACAGAACTGAAATGCAGAAAATGCAAAGGGCTATAAATACTGCTGTTCTTGGGGTTTTCCAGGCTTCAGACATGATACATGGCCTGCTTGACAATTAAATACCTTTTGCATTCCAATTACTGTATGTGAAAGTCTATTCATGGTGTTTTATTGGTAATATTTCATTGTTGTGAGCTTTTAAGCTGAGTGGAACTGCACGCTCACGTGGATTTCCTAAGGTCCGGGAGATCTGGGGTTGAAGACATATTTACACTCTTTTTTTTTCCTTTTATTTTTTAATATTCTTTTTTCTCTGGTGCAGCTCAAGACTGACTTAGCAGAGGGATGCTTTCCTTGCTGTCTTCCATGGGAACCCAATAGTCATAATGATAATTTCTGAGTTCCCTGGTGGAGGCCCGAGGAGGGTTTGTGCTGTTCTCAGTGATGGTGGTGTTCCAAAGTGTCAGCAAACACTGGGAGAAAAGTACTTGCTCCCAGCCCAGCTGTCATATATGAGGAGGCTGATTACCAGAGGCATAAAAAGCTACCAGATGTCAAGCTTCCAGTAAAAATTTGTGGCGTGCCACTCTGTAGGAGTTTCTTGAAAATCATAGATGTAAAGGGTTATATTTGCCCTTCAAGTTTACATCTCAGCTTCTAATATATTTTCGTAGACTACCTCCCACTAACAGCATTAACTTCCTTTTAATGACTCCCTGCCTCAACTGTTGCCTTCCCATCTTTTATGATCTTCCTGATTCCTATCTCTCCCCAGCTCCGTAGGGCACACTCTCTCTCCAGGAAGCAGGAATCCAACCATCCCTTTTATTGCTGTTAAAGTGGTGCTGACAGGACCAAACAAGAGAGGGTCTCCCAAAAATTCTCCCATGGCCCAGCTGACTGTGTTCCATCAGGGAATACCAGGAAAGGGTTTCCATTCCCCCTCTAGATGGCTTTCCTCCCTCTCCTGGTCGCCTCCCCACTCTTCACTTTGTGACAAGGATTGATTTTTGCCCTCTGAGCCATCTTCTTTTCCCCAGCCCACAAGGGATTCTCTCCCAGTTACTTTCTCAAAACTGCTGGAGTCACTCTCTCAACCTTCTTTGCATTGTGACTTTTCCAGTCTGGACAAAAAATCTCTGGTTTTCCCCTACAGTGTGTTTCACCTATTTTCTTTTTGTTTTTCCCCTTAGCTTATTTATCAGAAATAACATACCAGCATATAAAATAGCCTTTGGTCCCTTTGTATAAACAATAACCAGCCTAGATGAAGTTTGCAAGGAGAGAAAGTAGGTCGAAACAATGTGACTAAATCATTCCAAAACAACCCTCGGAAAGAATCAAGTTCACACCTACAGGGTTTATGTGAACAGATCCAAACTTGCCAGGGCTTTGGCATTTATTGCCATCTCTGGCACTTATGAGCAGAAACCAAAGCTTTATGAGTCAAGGAAACAAAACAAAAAGTCCAAAGCAAGAAGAGTATTGCTGAACTCAGTAGCTGCAACAGGTTTTAAGTGTGGCTAGGCTTCAACTCCTCTGGAGAGCTTCCACAAAAGCAGAAGAGGAATGGCAAAAGGTCTTGGTCATTGCTACTTTCCCTTTATTCTGCACACTTTGCAGGATCTCAGTAGACATCTGCTGAAAAACCTTGTGAGACACTTATCCCCGATTTGTAAGTTTCCCCAGTTTTTGAGTTTCCCCAGGGAAGGGCTAAGCCCAGAACTGTCAGGCCACGGTGGCCCAGGAGATTCAGCAACACTGGTCCTGATGGCTGGCCCTCTACAGGGCAAACTTCTGTCTTCGTTTTCTCTTAATTAAGCCTCAAGAGCAAAGGATGAAATGTTCCTAAACCCAGACATGTGGCCGTGGATCAGCTGGTTCCTGATTTCACAGAGGCTGGTGTAGAAGTGCAAAGCTGTCCATCTTTTCATTATGAGGTTTTTCCACTTACACTAGGCATGAATCTGAACCCAAAACAAATCAACATTAATTAAGAAAAAAAAATAGAGAAACAAGAAGTCCTCCTTCACTGTTCCTTCCACTAAACTTGAGCCATTTGTAGGGTGATTTGGAACCAAACTTTGTGCACCATTTTCTGCAATAAGACAAAACAAAATTCTGGATGCAAATACTTGTACATGTAGGAAAGCCTGAATGTGGAAATGTGTGATTTGCCCTAAATGTCCCAACAGCGCCTTTCCCCAGGAGATCTCTGTTCTTTTGCTGATGGCAGCTGCACGGCACCACAGGGAAACTGAGGCAAACTACCTAAAAGCAGAATAAGGCAGAAAATAGAGACTTCAGTCACCCAAAATGTCCCTCAGTAGAGAATACAATTTGCTTCATTTCTTCATCAAGCCTTCTGGGTTCACAGAGTTCATGTTAACAATTGGCTCATGCCAATCATCACTGTCACCTTTAAAAGAACCGATGAAGATGTCACTTCACAAAAAGCACTCTTCTAGACCCTTCACTTTTCCCACATGAAATATTTTCCAACCTGAAGTAACGAAAATAAGGAAAAATAAATTTAAAGTGTTGTTGATTTTTGTTTTTAAGAAAGGAGGGGGAAAAATGCTACAGATCTTCTGTGAATCCCACCCTGTATTTCATATTTCTCCAGTGAGGCTCACATTCTTTTATTCAGATTCCAAAAGTAGACATAATTTGTTCCAAATGTTTTCAAAGGCAATCAGCAGCATCGACTTACATTCTTTCCAGGGTTGGGAGAAAACTGTGAAATCTTCTAAGCACTAATAGAGGAGTGACTGAGGGGGGGGTGGGGATGGATGGTGGAGAAGGGCAGATGGAAGAAAGTGAGAGGGGAAAATGAGGAGAAAGAAGGAGGAGAGGTAAAAAAAAGAGAAAAATTGCATAAAGGAGTATGCTGATGATCTATTTGCTTATATTGTTACAGTTATGACTCCTTGAGCAGCTCTGGAGAGACTTTACTTCTTGCCAGCTGCATATTTCCATTGGCAAGGTAGCTCACAGTTCGTAGCATGATATTATGTAGCAGAATATGATTGAGAAATATGCCATAAAATTATATATTTATTGCAAGTCTGTCGGTGAGATTTTTGCAGGGAAGCCCAACATATAAATCCCTGTGTGTGTGTCTGTTTTGTCTGGTAGAGATCTTTGCTGAATTACTCACCAGTCATTGTGCAGGTTTAGAAGTCTGGACAGATGTTACCCATGGAAGTAAAGGCAAAAATGCTGCAATTTATCTTCCATTTAAGCACCTACACAGGCCACAGGGTTGTTGAATGTCTGCCTTTAGGATGCAGTGTGGTCTGGAGCTGCCTCAGAGTGCAGTTGAAGGCTCGTGGTGTGCTGCCTGCTCTGCCCCTGGCTCTCTGTGTGGCCTTTGACAACTCATTTAATCCCCAGCTTCCCAAACCTATAAAATGGGAGCAATAATTCTTGCAGTGTTTCCCACACAGGGGCAAGTGTAGGGATCCATCCTCTGCATGGCCCTGGCCAGGTGCGCATCACCACTGACCCACAGAGCCCGACAGCTGGACAGCAGAGTGACAAGTGATGCTGGCCACCAGGGCCACCTCCCCACAAGCTTTTCTTCACCTCCCCACAAGCTTTTCTTCACCTCCCCACAAGCTTTTCTCCACCTCCCTGCAAGCTGAAATCCCACAGTAAGTCCAGCTGGAAAACACCATCCAAAACAAATCGCCATCCAAGTGTTTCTGACCTGGAGACATTTCTCCAAGCTTCACAATGGTCAAACATCTGCTCCTGGCCTGTCCCAAGCTGGGCATGGTGCCACCATCCTGAGATTGTCCCCAGTAGCACAGCCTCACAGCCCACACTGGCATGGCTGTGAGCACTGATGGCCAGAGAGTAAAGAATTGGTGGCTGGTGTTTAATGGGCCCACATTAACTCTTAAGCCTTCAAAAGCTCTAATTAAGCCTGGCTTTCATTTGAAACACGCCACCCCAAGTGGAAGAGTAGGCCATTTGTTTTTACACAGCTGAGGAATGTGCATTTAACTATCTCAGGAAGGAAAAAGAAATGAAAAACACTTGGAGAGCTGGTAAACTCAACCACCTGTACCCCTGCAGCCCACTGGAACGTTTCTCTTCCCGCTGTAGGCCAGAGCTTTGAACAACTGCAGGAGGTGGGTAGTGTAAAACTTGAATTTAATACAATGGCCTTTGCTAAAAGCAGCAGGGCTTGGAGAGTTTCTACCAGTATTTTGTCACTGTCCACCCAGCACCAACAAATTCATCTGCTCTGCGTTTTTGCGCCACGATGCGTCTCCATCTCTGCATTCCTGCTCCTCTGAGGTCCAAATCCTAAATATGACAAGGCATCCAGACAAAGCTGTGCAAACTCAGCTCCCTCTGACTAACTGTTTGGACAGATTTAATCATAAACAGTATAGTAAATTAATGCTGGTCATGCTAGATTGTTTTAATGCCTGCATACTTTCTGCTCTGTGCCCAAAACAGTGCTGGTTTGTCTTCTGGCTGTGGCACCAGCCTCTAAGACATTCTTGTGCAGCTTAAAGAAATGTGTTTTGAAGGACACTGGAGGGGCTTGAGAAAGGTTGTATTCTGCCTTTAAATTGTGGGTGGACCTGGGGAACTGGTGCATGTGAATGAGACTTATTTTTTAGTACCCACACCAAAACTGTGCATTAACTTGGAAAAGTTTTAAATTATGAAATAAAGCCTGCCAGTGAGCTAAAAATAAAGAGGTTTTCATTCAAAGAGGATTGAAAAAACAGAAGTAATTACTTCATTTTAAGTGGCAACTGAAAGCATGATGTTTGGTTAAAAAAAAAAAAACCAACAAAAAAGTAAGGAAAAGAAATTTTAAAAATTTTATAGTTCATTTGTTGGGAAAAAAATCAGCTAGATTAAAGAAGAAAAAATATCTTCAATAGAAGGAAGTAATTTAAACATGTTACAGAAGGAATCCTTGAGATTTGGTGCTCCAAGTTGTAAAAGATCTTTCATGGGAAGGAATTGGGAACTGGGAGCAAAACCAAAATGCAAAATGGTTACTGAAATTAAACTCTCTTGCTCCTCTCTGAGATGCCTCCAAATAGGTAAGAATTTGAAAAGTAATTAAGCACTAGATTTACAACCTGGGGGGAAAAAAAAAATATATATATCCTTAACTAAGATTCAGCAATGAGCTTTTCCTCCACCATTGCAGATGGGAACCTCTATACCTCTTCTAGAGGCAAAATGCACAATGGTGTTTTGCCTGGGCAAATTCATTTTTCCCTCTTTCTACCTGTCCAGGTGTAAAGCATGTGAGGGCATTAATACGCATTAATATGCATTAATATGCATTAATATGCATTTCTGCACTTGGTCTGCTGGCTGCAGGGAGAGAGAGACAGAGCACAGCACCCATAAGTGTCACTGGCATCCGAGCCTGAGGTTGTCCAGCATCTTCCAGTGCAGGACTCACCAGCAGGAAGACTGCAGGGTACCCCAGAGATAAATCAGAGAGGCTTGGGATAGGATACAGGGCATCCACCTCCCTGACAGCCACTTCTCTGTAGTTCAGAAAGCTCTCCCAGTTTTCACACACGGTCCCCAGGGCCTTGAACATCTTATTTTTTTGGGTCTTCAAACCAGGGTGAGAGATTGCTCATACACTGAGAAAAAACAGGGAATACTCTAAAAGTGGATGGTCAGGATTTTTTTCAAATTATTTTTTGGCCCCTCTGTTTTGATAGAAAATTTCATTTCTGGAAGATCTTTCCTAGTGTTCGTTTCTGCAGCCTCGCTCCACTTTCTCACTTTCACTCCACTTCTCTTAAACTAGGCAGAAAAGCAAAAAAAAAAAAAAAAAAAAAAAAAAAAAAAAAAAAAAAAAAAAAAAGTAGGAAATAAAAAGAAGCATTCAGCTTTTCCCAAACAGGAGCCTTCTCTGGAGCAACTGGTTCCTCCCACTCCTGCGTGAGACAATGTTTACAATTAGCTTCCCAATAACACCATCTGGAAGAGCATCAGCCTTACTGTGCTTTCACACCCAGGCCTCAATATGACCATGAAATCAAAACAAGGCAATTTTTCCAACCACCTGGCAAGCTTCCCCTGGATGTCAGAATTAAAGAGCTAGAGCAAGAAACTATGGCCTGATCTAACCACAGCTATTCTGCCTTGCAGGCCATGGTGAGAGTGTCTTACAGATTTAACCACAACCAGAACTTCCTTTTCAGCAAAGGGGTTTTTTTGCCCAAGGTGTTTCCTTTGGAAGCTTTTCTTCGTATGGCACCGCTGTGCCAGGTCCATTGGGCTCTGGCTGAAGTCTCTAAGCACTGCTGTCTGTAAGATTTCTTGAGGAAGAAAAAATATCTTCAATAGAAGGAAGTAATTTAAACATGCTACAGAAGGAATCCTTGAGATTTGGTGCTCCAAGTTGTAAAATATATTTCATGGGAAGGAATTGGGAACTGGGAGCAAGAACAGAATGGCTTCTGAAATGAAACTCTCTTGCTCCTCTCTGAGATGCCTCCAAATAGGTAAGAATTTGAACAGTAATTAAGCACGAGATTTTCAGCCTGGGGGAGAAAAAAGAAAATAAAATATATCCTTAACTGAGATTCAGCAATAAACTTTTTAAAGTTTGGATTCAAGGGGAGAAGGATAAGCCAGAAAGAGTCACTGAGGTTCAACTCTGAGCCTAATGACACTGAGCCACAAAGAATTCCCTCTTAGCCAGTCACTCCAGTTGTATCCTTGTCCTGATAAACCAAAGGACCTGATAACAGGCCCTTGGGAAGTTGCAATGTGTTTCACTCTAATCTCATTTTAACTTTTAAGTAGGATGACCTCAGATGTAATCCTGTTCTGCAGTTCTCCTCACCTTGTTTAACATTCCTGCTGCACATTTCCGCAAGGACTTTGGGCCTGTTAGAGCATCCTGGTCAACATCCATCTGAAAATAAAGCAGATTCTAGCCTTTCACCCATTGTCTTCCAGAGAAGACCTGTTTCCTCTATGCATTTTAGCCAAAAAGGAGGTGAGATTTTAGGACAGATTGAAGCTAATTCACACTAAGCTGATAACTTTCCCCAGGGACTTGTTCAATCCTTTTTCACACTGTGAGATGATCGAGTAGCTGCTCAATGTGTGCTGTTGTGCCAGCCTCCATCTTCATCAACATCATCTGTATTTTCACAAAGAGCAATGGTACAGCTCTGGAATTGACTTCAGAATGATTTTAGGACATATTGTTGTATTATTATTGCTATTATTATTGTTTTTGTTGTTATTATTGTTTTTGTTGTCATGGTTATGACAATTATTATTCCTAAATACTTAGAAATCATACTTCAATTAACTGTCCTCTTCAAAATACTTTTCCAGAGATTTAATTTGTCGTCCACTTTTTCTTGTATCACAGTTCCTACCAAAATTACAATGAAACTGTATTTTTCCTATGGACAGCCTTCTGAAAGAACCACAGGATTCAAGTCTTCCTGAGTTTTTTCCAGCCTTCCTCTCAATCTTCTCCATCCATGATGAGTTTTGGCTCTGTTTCCTCTAGAATCATATGAAAATCAACCTTTAAAATTTGTCCAGTTATCGCTGTGTCCTTCACAGATTTTTGTATTTATTAGCAAAATTCCTAGATGGGCTTTGCACTGCCTGCGTTGGAACACAGAGTTTTCCCTCAAAAGGACATCTCCAGCTGGTGATCTGCAAGTTCCCACAAGCAGCTCACAGGGCAGTGTGAGGCTCTGTCCTGTCCAGCCTTGAATTGATTGAAGTTTCTTTTGGTTGTGTCAGTATTTAATTAATTTGTTCCAGCAATCCCTATTTTGTCCAGTTGCCTGTTTCCCTCAATTCTAGACCAAAGTCCCACAGCTCTTCCTGTCAATCCCAGAGTTTTCATGAGCAACATTAAATCCCCTTACCCGACACCCTCAGGCCACGTGTCCAAGAGTTGCCATGCACGATCGTGACCCATTTCCTTCTTCTTTCATTCACCTGCACCAAGGAACTCCCCAGGGATCTTTGTTAAGGTCAGGAACTCCCCAGGGATCTTTGGTAAGGTCAGGAACCTCTGCTGCCATCCTGAGGCCTCTTTTTATTGATCCTAAATTTCCACCTCCAGAAGATCTCTGTCCTTTCTCAACCCTCAGCTGCTGTGGGGATGTGGAGTTTGGGCATGCCAGGTGGACTTGTCTCCACAGGCTCTTCTCATGTTCAGCTGGGGTCTTCTTGGGTGTGCTCTGGCAAGGTGAGGTGAGTCCTTCCACCCCACACCAAAGGGCTTCTACCAGGTTTGGGTCATGCAGCTTCTTTCCTGGGGACACTGTGCTGCAGTACCACTGAAGATGAGCTAATCCAGTTGGCTGCCTGGAAATGCCCCTGTCCTTTCCCCTTCTACCTCACACACTTTTTGTCTAGTCTCCAGGTTTTTCACTTGGACCATGGAATTAAATGGAAGCAAGAACTCAAGGAGGGTTTTTTTGCACAAAAATAATTGGCTTCTGTGTTACTCAGGCTGGGATAATCCAGCCTTTCTGTTCCAGGATGATGTTGGTTGCAGACAATGTGGAAGATATATGTGCCCAGTCTTACCAAATCTTCCAGCTGGCCCAGTTCCCCCCTCCACTGACTCATCCAGGCATGCTGGTCTGCACACCTCCCATTTCTCACGGAAGCTGATGTTTCCAGCTCCCTGAACCCCTGCCACAGCACATCTTGGGCAGGGACATATCAGGCCATAACTTTCTCCATGTCCTCTGCTCTGCTTGGGGACAGCTTGCACCATCCTGACCCACCTTGCCAGGCTAGAGTAGTGGCATCTTTTCCAGAGAGATTCTGGGTCTGTTCAGACTTTTTGTAGGTTATGGAACTATTTTACATTATCCAAATACAGCTCAACGCTAGGTTCTTCCAGGGATGCTTACAGATATTCTTTTAAAGTTTTCTTGCTTCATCTTCCACCCTTGTTTTGGTTTTTGTTTTTGTTCATCTGATCTGCACGATCATTTCCATTATTTGTTCCATTTTGGATCAAGAGGAATTACCAGTCTGCTGCTTCTCTCCCTGGGAGCCGGATCCCGCTGCTGATATTAACATGACTCCTTATGTCATGAGCAATTAATCAGGATTTGGGGCCTCCAGGGCTGTTCTGTCAGGAGGCAGCATTGCTGCTGTAGCCAAGCAGTGCAGGAGTGCCATCCTTTTTAGTCATAAAGAGTATGTGAAAGTATGACTCATTTTCCTAAGCAGAGCAGGAGGCGCCCAGAATGGTTTCCATGTTTCCAGACATCCTTCTAGCAGGAGCTTCATCTTCTGGGCAGCATTACATAGGTTTTCCTTACACCATCCTGCTCTTCTTTCTCCAGTCTAAAAAACTGCTGTCCAACCCCTCCCCAAAACTGTTTTTTATTTACATTTAGAAATTGCAGCCAAAAATCAAAACCTGTTGTCCGAATATCCTCATTTTCTTACACTTTTTTGTACTGTGTGTGTTGTGGAAATTTTCTTACAGCTGTGTGCTATTAGATATAACTGCAGTATTTTTTAATATTCACTGTATTTTGCTGTTCCTTATTCACTGGCATGCCTGAAAAATCTCCAAAGTTCCAGGCTGAAATACTAAGTCATCTGATTTAAGTTTCCATCTGCCTCAAGTATTCTGGGTAATGGAGTGCTTTTCATTGCATGGCTGTTTTACTGTAATTCCACTGTAATTACACTTAGAATATATTTTTAAACGTGTATAATTACCCCTAAGTTGAAATGTATGACTGGCATTATTAACTCTCTGTTCTTAATGAAACAGAATTTAACCTGGAGCTGTATTAGAATTATTCTCACAATTTTTGTAGCTGTTTTGTACATATTAAAGCAAAATAAAAATTTTAAATAATTGCAGTGCAAGGTAAGTTTTTCACTAATCCTCTAAAAATTCTTTAATCATAAAAATCCATGCGCAAATGACATAATTACCCTTAATATTTTTTTACACCAAATATATTTGTCAAACTCTTTTACATCAAAGCAGTGCCAGAGTAGTGTAATAAATCTGAAAGCTGTGCTAATATGAATGACCTTCCTTTTGATATGAGTTTGTAATAATTATAGACATAAAAAGTGGAACCATTTCATAATTATGTAGGACATGTGATGAGAGTGCAGTTGAGTAATTACACCCTGGTTTTGTCTTGTATTTGGATATGTCTTTAGCCACTGGTCTAGTGATGAGGAGACATGGGTTCAAGAGTGAAGACAAGAGGCAATAAAATATGCTGTATCCTAAAGTAAATCAAGTATGACTTTAAAATTGTAAAAGGCTGAGTCAACACTCCATTATTTTTTGCTCTGGCATAGTGTCTCTGATGTTGATAGAGATAAATGGCTGTAAAATCAGTGTGACAGGCTGGATATCAAGCTCTTTCAGAACAAGCTTATGAGACTTCAGGCATTTCCTACTTTTGGTCCACAGAGCTCAGGCCAGACATTTCTCCTGGCTAAGAGCTGGTCACTGACAGCACTGGCACAGCCTTGATCTGGCTATCACAGCCAATAAATCCCCAGGCAGACCCAGAATTGGAAAAATAAAAGAAAACCCAAAAAAATAATGAGGACAGAAACGTTATGAGCCAGTCTCACTTGAACTGGAACAAAGTTTTGTTCAGGCTTGGTCTGAGATAAGGGCAAGTGGTTGAGAATAATTTTTCTTGTGAAAGGTCTATTCTAATGGCTGAAATTCAGTCATTCCTATTTATGCTTCTTTTCAGGTTCTAAATTATAACAGCCTATAAAATAAGCAGCAGGTGACAAAAAGAGAGATACAATGGTTAACTGGACATGCAGGAGAACTCCAAATGGAGTAGAAATGCACATCTTCTATAGAGATTTATGGATTTTTTTTTGTTTCAAAAATCCTTTTTTGTTCGAAAGCTGTTTCATTACGGCAAAAAATGGAGAAGTGTGAAGAGGAGACCCACACCAGATGAAGGGAAGTGTGTGAGATCTACTGTGTGAGAATGTCCTAGATAATGACTGACAGCTGCGAGGTTTTGGTCTCACTTTCATTTTAATGGCATCCTCCAGTGATATGCACTGGATTTCAAGCCTTTGTCGCACTGTCAGCTCCTGTGATGATCCACAGAATATGGGCATTTGACAGCTCTTTAATAAACAGTTTGCTGCTGGGATGAATTGAAGTTCAGCTGGATCCAGCTCTAGTTCAGCAGAACACATAAGGCTGTTAACTCACCTTTATGCTACAAAGGGAAAAAAAGAGAAGGAAGGGGGGAAAATCCAGGCTTGGACACCTGCTATTTTGTCAGACATTAATTATGAGACCATATTTTTGCAGAGCATGATAATGGAGTAGCAAGCTACGGTAGCACATTCTCACTACAAAAAACCTGCAGCTAAGAGCACTAGAAAATGCTTTTAAACTTTTTTCTTGGTTTTTTTTTTTTTTTCTTTTTATATACCTGTAGTCAACTAAAACCCTCCAGGAGAATTCAGTTTGTTGGCTTTTTTGGGAGAAATGGGATTCCAGGGCTGTTCTTTGTTTCTGTAGCATTGAGGTTCCTCTGGCACTGGCTCACAGGAACAATCACAGAATCTCAGAATCGTTTAGGTTGGAAAAGACCTCTGAGGTCATTGGGTTCAAGACGTGACCAGTCCCCACTTTGTCACTGAGTGCCATGTCCAGTCAGTCCTTGAACAGCTCCAGGGATGGTGACTTCACCACTGCCCTGGGCAGCCTCTTCCACTGCCTGACCACACTTTCTGTGAAGAGATCCCTCCTAATGTCCAACCTGAGCCTCCCCTGGTGCAGCTGAAGCCTCTGTCCTCCTCCTGTCCCTGTTCCCTGGGAGAACAGCCCGACCCCCCCAGCTGTCCCCTCCTGTCAGGAGCTGTGCAGAGCCACAAGGGCCCCCCTGAGCCTCCTTTGCTCCAGGCTCAGCCCCTTCCCAGCTCTCTCAGCCTCTCCTGGGGCTCCAGCCCCTTCCCAGCTCCGTTCCCTGCCCTGGACACGCTCCAGCCCCTCAGGGTCTCTCTTGTCCTGAGGGCCCAGAGCTGTCCCCAGCACTGGAGGTGCCTCAGCAGGGCCGGCACAGGGACAGGCCCTGCCCTGGGGCTGTGTCACAGCCTGGCTGGGACAGCCCAGGGGCCATTGGCCTCCTGCCCCCCTGGGCACCCTGGGCTCGTGTCCAGCCCCTGGCACCAGCACCCCCAGGGCCTTTCCCAAAGGGCCCTTTCCAGCCCCTCTGCCCAGCCTGGAATGTGGTTATTGTGGTCAAAGTGCAGAACCCAGCACTTCATCCTTTTGAACCCATCTTGGGTCTCAGCCCATGGATCCAGCCTGTCCAGATCCCTCTGCAGAGCCTTCAGGCTTTCCAGCAGATCAAAACTCCCATGCAACCTGGTGCTGCCCATGAATTTGGAAATGGTAACTCAATCCCCCTACCTAGATAATGTATTTATTTATGTAACTAAACACATAATTTATTATTTTTTTCGGACACAGTGCCCATTTCTGGGCATGGGTCACGCAGGACACCACTGTAGAGGTCAGATTCCAATGGAAAAGGAAAGAGGAGCAAACCAGCTGAGTCTCAGGTGCCTATTTTAAACCCTGCTGCTTCCTTCCATGAAGGAAGAGGAAGGCGTTGGAGCTGGGAAATAAGGAGCAGGAACTGCCTTCATCATTATCATCATCACATCATTATTCCTCATCACAGCTGAATTGGGGATCCCTTTTCTTTTGGACTTCTCCACCCTACTCAAAACTTTCAAATCTTCCTTTTCCTATTCCTCTTCCTCTTGCTGGACTGACCTGGTTCCCTGTTTTTTTAAAATTCTTTTCCCCTTATAATTTATTTTCCTTACTTGCTTTGTGATTCTTATGTAGGTCAGCTCTGATCCAAGTCGTACCATGTTCTCAGTGGGAAGTCCTTTTAAATTTTTTTCACTATTTTCTTTTAAAATTTATTTTAGCAAATTTTAGCAAAAGAAGAGCTTTTATAGTGTCACCTTAGTTAGAGTCAGTACAGTCAGAAGAGGGTGGGTGGCAGGGAACTTGCACTGTTTACTGCAAGATTTAATACCTGGAAAAGCCTTTATTCCCAGATTTGGTTCTGACACACATGAACATTCTTGGACTCAAACTTCTTGCTGATCTCTGCTTTGTGCAGATCATTTTATCTTGCATCCTGTGTGAAGACAGAATTGAAACAGCATAATAATAATAATTTTTAAAAAATTAAAAAGCCAAACAAAATAAAACAAACAAACAAACAAAAAAAAAAAACCTAAAGAATGTTGCTGGCTGGGGTAGGCATGGCAAGGAATTAAACCAAATTAGAAAGGGTGAGGTGATGTTCTTGGACAAGACAGGACCTGGTGCAGTACCTGTGATATCACTCAGAAAAGATCGAGCCTTGATATTCTGTTTTCCTTGTTATGTGTTGAGAGCAACTGCTCAATTACCACTCTAAAAAACCTCCTCAAATTAATGGAGAGTGTAGCAATTGAGAAAACTGGGACTAAAATGGAGCAATTGTGTGACTCTCAGGTTTTTTGTTTTGTTTGAAGAGGAATGTGTATCAATAATGTGACCAGCAAAAAAATACAGAGTCTTCCTTAAGGACCATTTAAGAAAGAATTGGGAGGGAAAATAAAATCCAATAACTCAATTCTTCATTTGTCTGTACAGCGTGAGGTCTCAGTCATCTTCTCCCACGCAAGGAAATTCTAAAATAAAACCAGGCATGCCAGAGGCATATACCCAATGACTGAACTTTTTAAGGTGCATGGGTCCCTAGGTGCCCCATTTCTGCATAATTTGAAAGATTTTTGTTCTTACATGTCCTTTCCCAAATATATCTGTACTGGATAATGCCCACAGTGAGTACAACTGGGAGTGGCGCGTTAGGAAAAGTTAATTAAGAATCACCTATGCTTAAACAGGAAAGGAGATGAACATTAAAGTGGCCCAGTTGAATGAAATTGGACACTGTGTGCTATCATAAGTGACAGCTGCCATGTTAATTCCCTGTTCTATTCAGGGCTGTGAGCTGATTAGTGTTATCTCACCAGCCTGTGCTTCCTCTGCTGCCTCACGGAACACAGCAGCCCCTGCTGCAGGACTCTGCCACCAGGGACTGTGTCGTGACCTCGTGGCTCTCTGCTTGGCCCTGATTAGGGTGAGAGTGAAAGGAAGGGCTGTGAATGGGGAAGGAGTGAGTGGAGTTGGCCTGGAGCTCCATCAGGTCGTTGCTTTGATTTAGGGGTTGGGCCAGCTTAATGAGTTGGCCTCAACCTGCAGAGCTGCTGTTGGTTCCACATCCAGCCAGAGCCAGAGAGGAGAGATGTAAAAAGATGCATCAATGCATCATCCACTGAAGGCCCAAATACAGGCAATTTTTCAATAGGAAAACAGGAGTTAGTTAGCTTTCCTCAAAATCAAAACAGCGACTGTTTTCGTTTCTAATAATACAGAATTTCTCACCTTCCTGGGCTGCTGTAAATATTTATCACAACCACCAGGCTATTAAGATAATGATAGAAACAATAATTTACCTTTAATAGCACATTCTGTGGTAACTAATCCTCGTGCTGCAAGATGTCCTGGGTCTTGCTCAGGATTTTCCCTTTGCAATTAAAATGCATTTTTCTCATGATGTCCAATGCTTCTGCACTGCTTTATTTACCATTGTATGTGGAAATCACACAGTTAGGAGACCAATTTTCAGGCTGACAGACATAGCCTGGAAAGAAGGGGAGAGGCACAGAGTATATCCTGAGGGAACAGCAGAAATCCTGGGAAGTTCCACCTTTTTTTCTCTCTCTCCCCCATTTTACTGCCTCTCAAAATGCTGAGAAGCTAATTTGTGGTGGAGGGGAATGGAAGTGAGGTTCTGAGTCTTCTGAGATCAAAACCAAGGAACATAAAGCATTCTAAAAAAAATGGAGAAATGCTGGAAAGCTGGGAAATCCAAAAAGTGATATTTATATAGAAAACATGTATGCTCTTCCCAATGTGCGACTGCTTGCTATGAGATTTTTTAGCTTGGTCCCCAGTAATTGCAGATGTCAGGCTGATCAAAGCAAGAAGATCTGGTGGATAACCAAAGCCCCTAATGCCCAGAACCAGCAGCCCTTCCCAGGTGCAGGTTCAGCTGTGCCTCCCAGCCTTTCCTCCTGTCCAAAATTTCATTATTATTTAAAGTGAAAACAAAGCATAGAAATGAAAAGCAATACGCATTAGAGATTCAGCATCTTCAAAGGCTGTTGTCTGTTGGCACTTTTTTATTTATGTGGCTTAATCTGAATAAAGATGGTGAATACCAATGGCTCAGCATTCCTTAGGGCCCAGCTGACAACTCCCAAGAGCACACATAGACTGAGGATAAGAAGTTATTAACATAATTGTCTTGTTCCCAACCACAATCTTTGCCTCTTGTGCTCCAGCACAGCTTTGCACCACTATTTGCTTGAGTTTAATTCAAATTCACCCTAATCAGATGCTTTTGTTCAACAAACATCATGAAGTAGGCAGCCTGGTTGAAGGCAGGTCAGAGATCGGGAGGAAGGAATAGAGATCTTGAAAACGTGGCCTAGAGAGGAAAACTGGAAAAATAAATCAGACAGAGACCAGGTTCATCAAGTCCTTTAGCTGTTGGTGTCAGACGGTATCAGTGAGGGGATGAATAATTGACTACACTGCAAAGACCCAGTTAGTGTCCTAACCACCAGCACTTCTTCAGAAATGGAGAGGGATCAGCAGGATGCCCTGGGGAAGGGCTCTGTTGCCTTTGCTGAAGGATCTTCAGCCTTTAAACACGCCTAAGTGCCCACTACCAGCTATTAGTGTAAGTTGAAAGCTGCACGAAAACCATATGCAAGTGTTATTGGTTAGGAAATGGGGGAGTTCAGTACTATCAAGCCTCTCAGAAATGCAAAGAAGAAAAATAAACATTTGGTTTTACTCAACTCCATCAGAGGCCATCTTGCCTGCCCATTTTTTTTTGGAAAATTTTTCTTCCTTTTGCGCACCTTTACAAAGATTCTTCTCATTGCTTTACATCAAGATGACAATAATTGCTGTGCTTACTAAAGAGTGATTTTTACTCTCTGTGGGTAATCTTACACCTGAGAACAGTCTCACCTGAAGTCTATGTAATCTCTTATGCACTGCTGGTTTTAGTCCTTTCTGAATGGTTTCATTTGATAGGTCTATTTTCAAAAAAATTATAGAATATTAATGATTCTTTATCTGAACTAGCTGCCTAGAATTCCTTTATAACCATTGAAGGGAAATGGGCATTTTAATGACAAAAACCTCCTAGACTGAGTTAGCTACCTAATTTAGGTCAGGTGAGTCAACATTTGGTGATGATTTCCTTTCAATTACAGCCAAAGAGATTTCTTGATATCTAGCTCAGATCAGGTCATACCCAATATCTACAGATTTTTTTTTTAATTAATTCTCTCACTTATAAGTCTGTCCCACTCAGGTCCCAAAAGCAACCTCTAGGAAGAGCTGCAGACCAAACTATAATGATACCATCTAAAAAAGCTTTACCCTCACAGTAGTATTATAAAAACAGCACTGCAAATATGTCCACCCACCCAAAAAAAAAAAAAAAAACCAAAACCACAAACTGTGTCAATAATTCGGTGTCCACAAGCTGTAAGAAAATTCTTTTGGCAAATGACAACCCTAATGTTCTTTGACTTGCTGCCATCTCTTCTCACTGCCTTATAATCAAGTTTGTTTTCAGACAGACTGTGCCTGATTCTTTCAAGATAAGGAGGGTGTGTATTCAAACAGCAGTTACCAGTAGATGGATCTGTGGCATGGGAAGGGCAAGAAAATAATTGAATAGATTTCTGTGTATTTATGTACCAGTTATAAGTGATTTCCAGGAAAAGGGATTGAAGTCTGCAGAGGTGGTGGCAATAGTCTCTGCAGTTACATTCTGGGAAGGCCAAGAACTTGCAAGCTGGGACAACCTTTGGGGTGAAGAAGGAGAGGTATTGTTGAAAGACACACATGTCAATATATCTCCCTGTAACTCTACTAATGGAGAGTCCAAGTAGTTTAAAATAATTCTGAAAAGATAAAATTTTAATTTAAAATTCTAGCTCTCTACACAACTTTGTGTTGAAGGTGTTATAAATATCCTTGAGTGCTGAAGGGGAGAGTTTGGAGATTTTGATATGGAGAAGATGTAAAACAAGCGCAAGATATAAATCAGAGATAGAGATAGAAATAAAGATATAAATACTTTTGAATCTTCAGTCCCCCTGTATACATTGAAGGTTCCTGTATAACCATTAGTTTCAGAACACTATCTGAAGTTTTATTTAGATTGCTTTTTTCTTTTAATTAGAACCAGTGATAAAAAGGGTTACAAAGTGACCATTTCAGTTACTTTGTATCTCCTATCCCTAATGCCACTATAAATTGCACAATAAACCACAGTTCTCAGTTCCCCACCATGTCTTAGTCTCACCAATTATTTGTGGCGGTCCGGGATGTTTGAACTTTTAGACAGTGGAGGAGAATAAAACCATTCCCCAAAAGCATCACCCTCAGCTCTTCCCTGTGCTGAAACAGGGCAGCAGGTTATGAACTGGTCATGCTGAGCACAGAGATGTCTGTGCCAGCTCATATCCAGCACAGTGCGCCCTGCATTCCTGCTCAGAGGCACAGGGGCATTCTCCTCTTGGCTTCAGAGTGGCCAAGGACACGAGAGGCCACAGCACCCTGCCACTGTTGGGCCAGAGCACTGTAAAATCCTCTCCCCGCTCAAACAGACTTGCCAGCTTGCATCACCATTGTCTTAGGTTTTCTGCATATCAAACTATGCATTTCTCCTTCCCTTCCTGTCCTTTTCCCCTCCTTTGCCCTTCCCCTCTTTTCCCCTTCCCCTTCCCTTTTCTCCTCCCTTTTCCCTTCCCTTTTCCCTTTTCCCTTCTCCCTTCCCTTCCTTTCCTTTCCCTTCCCTTCCCTTCCCTTCCCTTCCCTTCCCTTCCCTTCCCTTCCCTTCCCTTCCCTTCCCTTCCCTTCCCTTCCCTTCCCTTCCCTTCCCTTCCCTTCCCTTCCCTTCCCTTCCCTTCCCTTCCCTTCCCTTCCCTTCCCTTCCCTTCCCCTCCCTTATTCTCCTTTCCTTTCCCCAAATCAGGGACTGCAATTAGAGGTTAATTAGTGCGAACCCCAGCCTCTTTCACTCTTTAGGGATGTGATCCTCTCTCACTCTGTTTACTCAGGGTTGTCTATGTTTTCTAAAGGGTGTTAGAGAGGGAAGGACAGGAGGAAGCTGTGTGTTTCCAGTGCCAGACAAGGAGCTATCATTTCCTGCATTGGATGGATTGGGGGACATTTCTTCTGCAGACAGAACCGTTATAGAATCCATTATGGGCATGTTTATATCTGTTCCTTGGAAGATCTAACATCAACAACTTCCCTGGATGGGCCATCAAGTCTGGTGTGGCTGTTTCTGTTTCCCTGCGGTCCTTCCAATAAAACTTGTCCAGGTCCATTAACAGAAGCTATGGAGCCAGGTGTGGGTCTGCTTTCCAGTGACAGGTCTGAGAAAGTGTATCATTTAAAAGGTAAATAGTTTCCCCACAAACAGAGCCCAGCAGCAAAGGAATTTAATTCATGGTATATATCCTACCACCAAAGGCTTGTCAAATGCTGGGCTGTTCTCTCAAAGGAAGAGATTAAAACTGCACACCTCAGCCTGAATTGTAGCCAGATTCATCTGCTGGTGCATTCCTGTTTTCACTGGGACTGAATGAGGAGGGCTGATAGATTATCTCATTCTGATGAGTGAAATCCTGACATCTTAGAAAACAGTGGGAGTTTTGCCATTGGTTTGCACTGTAATCAAAATGCCAGCATCCCATGGGTCTGGGGCTACCACAAGAGGAAGTTAAACCAAAATGAGCTCAGGCTCATCTGGATTTGGGTTTTGAGTTTTCCTCCTTGGAAACTGTTTGTGTTTATCTTAGCAGGGCTATGTGACTGCTCATTGCCATGCTTAGCAGGAGAGTTATGCAAAGTTCAAATCGTATTTCAAGCCAAAAAACTTAGGCTTTTCTAAGTTAAGGTATCAAGAGGACTTTAGGTCACCATGCTATACAGGAAAGAGCAGACCATTACATTTTTTTTCTACTGTTACATCTTGAAGAAGCAATAATACTAATAACATTAATAAATTATGATGAAGAGGGAGAAGAAGAAGAAGAAGAAGAAGAAGAAGAAGAAGAAGAAGAAGAAGAAAGAGGAGAAGGACCACAATAAGAGCTGTTCAGAACAGACGCTCAAACAGCCTGTTTTTTCCTTGCAGTAAGCCTTGGAAATAAAAGGTTGCAGAACCCTTGGTACCTCCTGCTGAGAGTTTTCACACTTTAAAATAAAGCTGCCAGAGACATAAGCAATTTTGGGTTTGGTTGAATTCTAAATGTCAATATTGCTGTTTACTACCTCTTGAAGTAATGAATTGCATCGAAGGTCCAGCAGTTCTCACTGGCCCTATTGATTGAAAACCTGAGCTGTGGTTCAGTTTCTAAGTCACCTGCTATTCCTTTATACAGTGACCTCTGCCTGTACACTGGTAGTTCTGCTGCTTTTGAAGCATGTATCTAGTGAACATGCCTTCAACATCTTTTCCATCCAATTAAAATTCCTTGCTATCATTCCCTTTTATCTAGTGTTTGTAATTGGATTCCCAGTTTCTCAATTTTCATGTCAGCAAGGGGGAAAACGATAGCAAGTGCCTGATAAAAAAAAAAAAAAGTTATGATTTAATTCTGTTAAATGGTTTTTCTTTCTTTAGCTGAATTTCTGAAGCAAAAATAGGCTTCTGCAATCATACTATGATTTTTCCACCTGTTTCTCCACTTAACTCTGAGACTTCTTGGCCCGTTTCAGTCAGATTTGAAGACGGATTTGTAAATCTCCTGTAATATCCTGGTGATGCTACATTTCTAAGAGCTATAGAAGATTGGAAACTGGCTAGAGGAGGTGAATCTGAAAGTGTTCAAGCCCAGGCTGGATGGGGCTCCGAGCAACCTGATCTAGTAGAAGGTGTTCCTGCCCAAGGCAGGGGGTTTACGTCCTGGGTTATTTCCAACCCAAACTATTCAATGATTCTACAATTCTGTGATTCCATGATTCAACAATCACACAAAGAAAAAACCTGTGCTGTGTGAGAAGATATTTACCCAGTCTGGGTAGCCAGATGCTGAAGGGGACTTTCCCACATCCCCAGCAGCACACAAGCTGCTTTTTCCCAGGAATGGGGAAATTTCCCACTTTCATGGATGGAAGTGGGGCTGGAAGGCATCACAGCTTTTAATCATGAAGGACACGGGGTAGGGGAAATCAGAGGAATCTAGAGGAGTAAACCACCCAAGCTGATTAGGAAAAAGACTTTGTTAATGTCACTTGCTGCTCATTAAATACCTTGGGGGTTTGAGGGCATTACAGCCTGGTGAGTTGTTTTCAAAGCTGCATGTTTCCAGAATAGTTTCTGTTTTCGTGTTACTGGCAGTTCATGAAAATATCTAGCAGCATCTTGTACACCAAGATCAATATCAGAGACAGGTGAAATACATCACTTTTTGGAGGTGCCCAGGAGGGCCTAGGTTAGTCTGAATGCCTATATTCTACATGGCTGTCTTCAGCTGAGCTGAGTTGAAGCTTAATTGGCCAGGGTTTTGTTATTGCTGAAAACATGAATGTGAACAGAGCACAACATTTGTATTGACCCATAACACAGTGATTTAGTTTACATTAGTTTACATTCCACCAAACTATTATTCCCTTTATTCTCTAAGATTTTCTCTTTGGAAGAATTCAGAAGTGCTCAAAAGCCAGCAGTCTACAAGCTGTGCCACAAATATTTAGTTACAGAAATCATCCAGTAAGTCTGGTGTTACAGTTAGCCTCAGATAATCTCTTCCTTGATTGATATTCCAAAGTCTTGGTCAAGAATCCTGAGATGACATCACCAGTGTGGAATAACAAGACAGCTATTTTGTTGGGTTTTTTCCTCTCATCCAATGGAATAACATAGCAAATAAATTCTTGAAGTCAGTAATACTCAGCAGCAGCAGTGGCGGCGGCGGCACACAAGTACATCAATTATGAAACTATTATTAAATTAACCACAAAACCTATTTGATAACCATTCACAGGATTCCAAGAAGTAGGAGTTCCAAATGAGATGGAACACTCGTGACTATCATTGCAAGGAGGAGACAAATATTTTGCAAGCCTAGTCCATATGCTTAAAATAATGCAAGTCATTCCAAATCTTCTTTCCTCTCAGGGAAGGTACTGTATAGCCTTTGGTAAAGTTAATAGAACAAAAGTAAAGTTAATAGAACAAAAGGTTAAAAAAACTGAATAGCTGTAACTTGGCAAATAGGGATACAGAGACAGATAATTGTCTAGAAGCATCTGAAGGGAGGGATAAGAATAGTTTCTAGTTGTTCAGGGGAGTGTAATTAGATATAATCGGATTAAATTAGGCAATGGAAAATATTAGGGAGGAATATCCTAATGAAAACTTCATCCAAAACCTGGCGTAGACTGCAAAGGAAGCTTGTTGGAGAAAGCCCTGGCTCCCTGGTAAAAGTGAGAGAAAAGAAGAATTATGAAAATGCACTGATTCTGTACTGGAAAGGTGATGGGAAGATCTTCAAGAGAGTTTCAGTTCTAGTTTTATCTAATCCTGTGTATATTGCCTTAGTATACTGGTAAAATAGGAATTTCTTTGAAGACAATTTTAAATGTCTCTCTAAGGTTCAGAGCCTTCATTATCATATCTAGGTTCTCTAAGCACTAATTTTATATGACACAATTAAAAATCCATAATCAAAAGCAATATAAGAGTTTCTCCAGAGCAATGTTCCTGGGTTTTTGTCCCTGTGAGGTATCAAGGCCTCTTTCCTTTTCCTGTTACCACTTTTTTTGTGGAGATGGTGGCGAGGATTCACTTTCCACCCCTGGTTCTCTGGAATAAGATGGTAGAGGGATGATTTTCACTGTTTGTATTTGCAGGCTTGAGCCACCACTGTGCAAGTCAGTTCTTTTAAGGTGGTCCACATTTCTGATATCCATGTCATTCTACTAAATTTTATGCATTATATATCTGGACTGTATTGCAGGCTTGGGCAATGTACTACTTGTCTTCTGTATATTTTGGATAATTTTTTATTTACTCTGAACTCAAGAATCTGGATTAAATGGCCAAGCGTTACTGAAATTATCCCTCCATTAGGATACCGCAATTTTCTCTCCCCTCATAACTCTCTGAAGATCAGGTTACACCCTTGACTGGGTTTCAGGTTGGTCAATAATGAACTGTTCCTGGAATTAAAATCTCTGTTTTACCTTTTCTGCCTCTGTGCAGCCATGGGTCACACGATGGAGAGAGCTGTGTGAGTAAGGTTCTATCCATCCCATGTTCTGGTTCTGTCTGTCCATGCTCTGTCTCTGTCGTCTTATGCAGAACCTCTGTATGTTTTCCCCCACCAGACAAATGTGGTGAGCAGTCAGTGAATAAAAGATCCACTTTCTCAAACCTTTTCTCCATACAGAGTCACAGTGACTCACTTGCAGAGGTATGGATCATGTTTACAGTGTCAAGAGCAGAAGTTATTCCCATCTGATTGCTTTTTGAAGTGAAAGAGAGATAAAATCATCTGAAAAGTATTAGGGAACAGCAGAGAACTTTAGGCAGCTCTGTGCTGAGAACTGTCAACCAACACAGGTTTGAAGGGAGCCATCCATTTAACTGGAGATGAATGTTTGCAATCACAATGACTGGATTTAATTATTACTTAACATACTCAAAGTGCACTTTGCTTCGTAAAGGAGATTCTCGTAAGATGATTGCAGTGCTAAATGTTCTGATTGCATAGAAGCAAGACACAGAACCATTTAAAATCCAAGATAACAATGTGACACAGTTGAGATTATATTTATTCGTCATTTTCTGATTCTGCAAAATGTTTCCTTTTGTCTTTAAGACAGCAGGCTTTGTATATTGGTAGGGGTCTATTCACTCTTGAATTATTGCAATATACAAGTTTGCAGCTGTGAAAAAATGTATTTTATTTACATTTTTTAGCTGCACTGTGATTTTGCACTTCTAGCAACCTCTTTCCTGTCTCCTAACTCTAAATTTTTCCCTGCCTAGGTGTAGGCACTGGGGTGACCTAAGATCCTTTCTGGATTCAATAGTACCTTTCTTCTGAACACAATTGATCCATCCTAGGGATCAAGGCTTGGCCACAAATACTTCAAAGCAGAGACACTAACCAGGATAATGAAGCCTTTTTCCTACTCTCACCTCTGTGAATCCAGGATGTGAACATCAACAAAACCCATCCCTTTCTGCATCCAGTAAATGCAGCAGTTGCTGTAGCCCCCCAACAACCACAGCTGTCTCATGAAGGCTCTTCCAAGACCTTCCTTGCATTTTAAACTCTGCCCCAGGTCTGGAGAACATTTCTCAGAAGTCAGCTTGAACTCTTCTGAGGGGATTCTGAATCCCAGCAGTCTCTTCCTTAGCTGTCTTACCATGAGAGGCTCTTGGCAGCTCGGTGTCTGGGTGAGAGGCTGGTCCTTCCCAAGGCTCTGGGGCGCTGAGTGGAGCAGAGCTCCTTCCAGATGAGTGCTATGTAACCTCCCAGTCCAAGTAATTTAATTTGAATATATACAGAAAATACATATCAAATCAGACCAGTGATACAGTCAGAATAGCAGTGAGGACTTCTAGATAAAGGATTATGTTATTGGGTTACTCTTTTATTTTGATGCCCTGTTTAGTTACCAATTTGCTCTGCAGTATTTCAGTCAGGTCTACAGCAAGCTTCCTGAAGGGTTTATTCTAAAAAGTAATGCAATTTGAAAAGGTAGAAAATCACAGCAAACTCATTTAGTTTCACTCATTGTTACAAGTTTGCCATTCTACATTGATTTTTCTCCTTCCTATTATACATGGACTATGTTCTCTAATGGGTTTACAAGTCTACTGATTAATGTGAGTAAAAATAATACTTGCTTTATTGAAGGGGTAAATAATGTCTTAACTACTTTGCACCCTACAGCTCTTTCAGAGCACTAATCTGACATGGCACTATCACAATGACTTCACCTGCCTCCTTTTTAAACCCCCTTAAAGCCTTTTTCATTCATTTTATTCTCATTTCCTCTGAATATTTGCTCAACACTTTTTAAATGGATTTGCTTTCACAGTGACTACACCTTTTGTGGGCAAACATTTCAATATCCACCTTGTCCTGTTGGGAATATTTACAGAAAGGGAATTTTTGAGTCACTATACAAATATTGAAAGAGCAAATTTAAATTCAAGGCACAGATATTTGGGGTAGAACAACTGCTGAGATTATCTATAGAAGGCATAGCAAAAAGTTGTTCATGATAATTTCAAAAGGTCATCAATAAACCTTAATTCTGCTCCCACCACCTATTTCCTTTTTGTGGCCATTGCTGACTTCTGCATATTTTTTCAGCTTCTTGAACACTCTAATGACAGCGTTCCTGGTGTGTTTCTGTGTCCTTCAAATGATCAGATTTGTTCCACACACCAAAACTTTAGGTTCCACCCATTATCTTAGCCAAGATCTACATGCAGCAGATCCAGGTAGTTCCTATTCAGTGTGGTTTGGGTTGCAGGGGACCCTAAAAATCATCTCCATCCAATAATGGGCAAGGACAGCTTCCACTAGACCAGGTTGCTCCAAGTCCTTTCCAGCCTGGCTCTGACACCATCACCTCATCCTTTGTCTCTCCTTCCTCCCCTTCCCAGCAGCAGACACTCCCCTAACACGAGCACATGTATTTATTCGGAGAGAACAATTAATAGAAAGATAAAAGCGAACAGCAAAATGAGGAATGTCAGGGGTTCTTTTGTTAGAATTGCACAGCTGGTTAGAGGTAACTGAGCTAGTCAAAACAGATTTATCTCAGGTGGTAGAAGCAGCTGAGTTATTTCAGTGATGAACTCCAGGCAGGATAATTAATTTTGTCTTTCAGAGCTTGGGGCCTCTGGTAACCAGGCTGGGATGTTTGCAGTGAAATAAAGCACAACTGCATCATGTCTGTGCTGGAGGTGGTTTTCTTGCTTTAGCAACTGCAGGATGATTTCTAAACCAGAAACCAAATGCAACAATTTCCATGCCCTGGTGCTGCTACCCTGTCTTCCTGAGAGGAATATCACACATCATTTCTGGCTCTTCCTCCTCTGCCATCCACTCAGCCTTGAGCACAGCAGTTCGTGCCGGAATTTTTGCAAGCCCAACAACACTGTTCATTGTTAGTCAGCCTTGACACCTTTTCTCCAAATATTAAATCTACAGGGCTAATCGAGCTTTTTCTCCTTTTTTTTTCCTTTTTTTCCCTTCTTAAGTGTCATAAGGAGAGATGACATTTATAATGCTCTGAGATGAGGAAAGGTTAGTATAGTTGAATCCAATATGAAGTAGCTGGAAAAACGTTCACACTTTTTTTTTCCTGTTTTAGCAACATTTTAAGGATGTGTTAACAAATATGACAAAAATCACTCAGGAGTCTGAAATACTTTATTAAATGTTTTCTTTTTTCAATTTAAAGCATTTTTATTTCAACAATATCATAATAAGTTTGCAGTTCAAACAAAATTCAAACCTCATATCATGCTAAAACCATTTTTTTTCTACGCAAATAATGGCAGACAGTTTAGGAAACTGTTCTTTATCTCAGTTGGGCTTTTTTTTTGTCTTTTAATTTTTTAAAATTTTATAAAAATTTCTATTTCTTTTCCAAAGAGAGGAGAAAGTATTGATCATGATAGACCATACTGACAAATCACTTCTTTCCCAACACATTATTTAAAATATAGAGAATATTTATCAATATCTCTAAGATATTGTGAGATATTGAAGATCTCAGAGATGTTATCTACAGTTTTTTGGGACATGCACTTAAGGTCTTTTTAAGAGAAAAATATCAGTCAGAGAATATCTGTACTTTTATTTATCCAAGAAAGAAAATTTAGAAAACAGGGATTTTTAGGGGACATTACTTTAAGTGTCATAATGACAATTAGTTGAATTTTTTTGTTTGTTTGATTGATGTATAAATAATATAGTGATATATCAACACCAGAATTTTTCTTTCTGATACACCCTATTGATAACCTAGGTGAGAAGGCTGATGGCGGTGAAAACTCATTGACAGATTTAAAAGAACAGATGGAGAGAGATTATTTACAAGGGCAGGACTACAAGGAATGGCTTTACACTGACAGATTTAGATGGGATATTGGGAAGGAATTCTCCCCTGTGAGGGTGTTGAGGCCCTGGCACAGGGTGCCCAGAGCAGCTGTGGCTGCTCCTGGATCCCTGGCAGTGCCCAAGGCCAGGCTGGATGGGGCTTGGAGCAGCCTGGGACAGTGGAAGGTGTCCCTGCACATGGCAGTGGGATGAAAGGAGAAGAGATTTAAGGTCCCTTCTAGCCCAAACCATTCTGGGATTCTGTGATATAGCCATGTAATTAATAAAATAATACTCACCCCCCTAAAAAGGTGACCAAAAGTCAGTGCAGTGTGTGGGTGTGACTGAAGTGACAGACACCCTCTCCCACAGCCCAGGCTTCCATGCTTAGCTGAGGAGAAATCAGCACGGCTGCAGCCAGTGGGTAACTTATGAGCTGAAGGTTTAGCTGCCAAAACACCCTTGGTGAAGGAGAAACACTTTACTAAAGAGCCTTGGGATTAACATGCAGATTAGGGTGAAAGAACAAAAGGGGTTGCAAAACATGATCATAGAGTCTGAGAATGGTTTGGTTTGAAAGGCACTTAAAAGATCATCTAATTCCAAACTCCCCCACCATGTACAAGGGGTGCCACCCACTAGATTAGGGCCCCATAATTCTACTGTCCATCCCTTTACGTATTTAAAAATTCAATTAAGGCTGAAGTTCTGAGATTGCAGAGTGTGTCACAAAAGAGAAAGCGAGGATGAAATAGAACAGTAGACAGAGCTGACTGGTCTCATTTCCTTCACCAGGCAGGGTGAAGAATGAACACAGAGGGTAACTGCTGCCATGTCACTGGGGTTTCAAAATCCATGCCTTCTGTTAGCAGCAGGAAGATTTCAGGCAGATAGGAAGCGATATATCTTCGTGAAATGCTTTAAATGTTGAATGTGATCTCTATCTTGGCAATGTCCTTTTGAAAGTTTGAGATCTAGTGTTCTGGATGTGCAAAGGAATACATTTCAGACTTCTGCATTTCAGATTCTCTCTGAACAAAAAAAAAAGTTCCTGTTTGAATATGCATTCTGCATACTGTGCCTCAGACACAGGGTATTAGCAGCAGAGCCAGTGATTCTGTTATCCCCTTTGGTGGTGGGACATTTTTTTTCTTTTTCTCTTTTTTCTCTTCCCACAACTGTTTCCCAAAAAAGGAAGAGGGGGAGAGGGTGTATTTCCAAAACCCATCTCTCAGCTTCTTTATTTTTATACAGTCTCCCCTCCCCACCCAAAATACACTGAATAGTCCTTTATGTAACTTCAATTAAAAAAAAAATTACAGCTGCTCCTCTGAACCCATCCAAATCTAATTAACTACAGAAGCCAAAGTTATATTAAGCTTCTCACTTTCTTCGTCTTACCATCTCCATTCATACCTTCATTCAATGTGTTCACAAAAAAAGGAATTTCTAATAATTGTATCTATAGTCTTGGAAAAAGAAAGCCACTAATCAGGAGGCCTGTGAAAGAGGAGAGATCGGAGCCTTGCTTGAACTTGGCAGTCTGGCCCCAAAAAACCTGCAGACAAAAGGGGTGAAGGGAACTGAAGAGCTTAGCCCTAGGTCTAAGGAAGCTGGTGAGAATTTGTTCAGCCTCTGAATAGAGATCTTCATTTCAGTCCTAAATTGTGCCTGCACAGACTCATTGAAATGCCTTCTCTGAAGGAAGAGGGGGCGGGAGGCACGGGAGAGAGAAGGGAAGAAAAGTTTGTTGAATATAAATGAGGCTACGTGTGGCTGAAGAGCGAGATAGAAGCTCTACAGAGATTTATTCCTGACTGACATACAGTAACACAAAGGCAATAAAATGTGTCCTTGGCAAGAGGCATTAGGAAGCAGTAAACTTTAATCTTCGGAGAGCTGAGATGATGCTACCCACCTCAGTGGAAAATATCTTCTCATTTGTGGAGTGCGTTATTTAAAATGTGTTTAGCCAGTTTAAAGAAGATATAACGAGCTATCTTGCCATGCCATGACCTTGTGATTCAAGCAGTCTCAGAACCACAGGACCAGAATAAAGACCCTCGACATTTTCTCACCAGGGGACTCAGCAGTCTTCCTTCACGTTGTGTCTCATCCAGGGAAAACTTCAGAGTCTTGAATAGGATTGCCTCTCAGATGAGTTTTGTTCAAGGGCCTTTTATATTTTTTTAGCTAGCAAAAGATGTATATTCAGTCTGGCAGTCTGGTACTGGTTATTCATATTAATCTCTTCACTTATATTCACATGTCCTGCTGCAAGGAGCCCTGAAACTGCAGCATTACTCGGTACAAGCAAAGGAACAGAAGCCTGCTCATTAAACAAAAATATTTCCCACTGCAAAGCAGAGAGAGTACATTAAAATTAGTGTCATTAAGATACAAAAATGTGGATGGTGCATAAAATCCCTTAAGGAAACACCACCTGTTCTGATCCCAACAATAGGAGATTCAGAAAACAATAAAAGGGAATTAATTTGCTTGCAGTTCTGACTGAATTTTTTGTAAATTTTCTGTCTTCCCTCTTCACATTACCAATTAGGAAAGAGGATAACCTGTTCCCAGCTGCTTGGACTCTTGCTCTGAGACCCTGGCAAAAGGCTGAGAGTTGATTTCCAAATGTGAGACAGGAAATGCCAACTAATGCATACTGCTTTCTAAGAAGGAGTAAAGTCACTTCACCACCTTGAACTGCTCTTCAGAGATTGTATAAACCTTATCTTGGTAAAATGAAGAGTAGACTTGCATTCAGGGAGTGTCTACAAGGAGTGCTCACTGGCCATTAATCCAAGGCACAGCCCTGAAGGCCTCCTTTCCCTGCTCTGAACTCAAAAACCTCACATTGCTGGAGGCTTAGAGCAGCTTCCCCGTTGGTCTCATCCTGCACACACTCACTGGATAAATGGAAAGTTATTTTTACTCCACAGCTTAAACAAAAAAAGTAAACATTTTGTAAGGTTTATACACTGTTTGCTATGTCTTTGAAAAGAAATTTCAACTTTCCCCCACCACTCGCCTTGGATCTGCCTTTAGCTCATCTGTATCTGGATTTTCTGCTACGTAACTAAGGACGTTTAGAGCAAATACAAATTTCATTATTGGGCTGTAATTGCATTTGTTTTGCCCTGCTTTGATGTTAAATATAAAGAACCCCCAGGCTACTCCATCTAACTCTGGCCTGTTAGAGAAGACTCCTGCTAGGGAAGGCAGGGTTCTGTATTTAGCCTGATCTGGGGAGGTGATGTTTATCAGGCAGCTGAACGAGCTCCTAAATGAAGGAAGGCACCATCCAAGGGCTCATGAACCAAATCCAGCCCCAGAATACCCAAGGACTTCAATCAGCTTTGCATGTGGAAAAATGAGTTCATTTCATTTCTACAAAACCGGATTAAATGAAGAAGCACAGTTTCTGTTTGGTGGAATCACCATCCCTGAAAGTGCTCAAAAAACATGTAGTGTGGTACTCAGGGAACATGATTTAGTGCAGGATCTGGAAGTGCTGTGCTAATGGTTGGACTCAATGGTCTTAGGGGTTCTTTTCCAATCTTAATTATTCTATGATTCTATTTTGTATTATTTTAATGAGGGACTTGATCATTTTGACAGCAAGAAAAATTTTATTTATTCTCTCTTCCATCACCTTCCTGTAGGACAACTCTGAACAACTTCCTGGTTGTGAATGCTATTTACTCCAAATCCATAAAAAACATACAATAAGGAAAACCTTTAATCCTTTTCTCTTATTCTGTACATCAAGAAGTTTTTCTTTTCAAACATACAAATAACTGGAGGGGTCCCTTAAATACGGGAGAAAAAAAAAATACTTGAACACTTCTTTCAGTGGTGTCCCAGAGGTGTATCAAAGTGCCAAGGAGGGAAAAATGGTGTTAAAAGTAGAACAGAAGGAGCACAAACATCAGCAATGCCCTGCACAAACTGCAGAGAGGATACAGCCTTCGTCCTCCTTTTTCCAGGGAGATGGACTGGCCTGAAATCTGCAGCAGAGTGGAGTACATAAAACTGTGCTTATCTTTTCCTGTTTATAAGTTGCATGATGCATTCAATTTTATGAGCACTGGCCTTGTAAGCACAAGGACTTCCTAATCTGTAACCACTTGATTTATCTGGGCCAGGCTTGTTAAATCAAATTAGGCCTGATGATAAAATAGCAGTGAAAATGTTGTGAGGGGAGGGGGGATGAGGGGAGGGGGGGTGTTGGTGTCTGCAGGGCAGTGGAGGAAAATTGTGTTATTGGGAAGCCCATTTAGCTCAGGGGCCTTGCAGCTTTACATAAAAACATGCTTTCTGGGGCTGTGCCTCAGCAGTGAAGGAGTTAAAGTGGGTACATTTTCTTTTCCCATCCTTTTCTCCAGCATGACCACCAGACACTCTTCTTCTGGCTTTAACTAAAGCAGCTGTTTTATTATGCCCCCAGATTCCACCACATGTTTTAATGTGTACACCAATAAGTTTTGAATACATCAAACACTCTTTTTATTAGTATTACTTGCCAGTATGAAGTTACTACCAAGCTAGTAAATATTTTGTCTCAGACCACACTAAGTTCGAGCCTAACCCTTGGTTTTACCACTTTAGGTGGGTGGTCTCACTTTCTCACTCACGGGGGGAAGTGGGAATATCCATGGATGGCAAAGGCATTGTTGCAGCTGGAAATGTTGTGTGCTGTTCATGGCCAAGTCGGCTTTCCTGTCTGCATTCGTGCACAAAAGCACCTTGAGCACGAAACAAATCAGACTTAAGGACAAGTTCTCCTGGAGAGGGAACTTTGACAAGGATGTCTAGTTGTAGAACAAGGGGAGATAGTTTCACATTGACAGAGGGCAGGGTTAGATCAGATATTGTGAAAGAATTCTTCCTTGTGACGGTGGGCAGGCCCTGGCCCAGGGTGCCCAGAGCAGCTGTGGCTGCCCCTGGATCCCTGACAGTGTCCAAGGCCAGGCTGGACGGGGCTTGGAGCAACCTGGCACAGTGGAAGGTGTCCCTGCCCATGGCAGTGGAGGTGAAATCAGATGCTCTTTACAGTCCCTTCTAACCCAAATCATTCTGTGATGATTCTTCGACTTCTATGGCTTCCCAGCTAAAGAAAATAATTGGAAATGAGGAGTGACAGCTCTGCAGCCTGCCTTGACTCCTGCTCCACAGCAGAGCCAAGCCATCACAAGGCTCAATGCGAGCCGTGCACTCTCTTTGATTGGTCTGACCCCAGCACAGTGGCTGCTACACTCACTGGGCTGCCTGGCAGTGGTGAGTGGTGCTTGGTCTGAATGGCTGTTTGCTGTCTGTGTTTGCCCCTGCACACAGCTCTGAGATCCTTTCCAGGCCAAAGCAGGGGCTCTGTGCCAGCTCACAACCTGCCAGCACCCCCGAGTTCCCTCCCTGCTGCATCATTTCTGCTCCCCCCGTGCAGCTGCCATCACAGAAGAGATTGTGACTGCAGCTCATTCCCCTTATCTTTCACATGCTGATAAGTTGAATAAAATATAATTTCCTCAGCCACTCAGTATGTCTTTGTGACTCTGATTTCTGAGAGGAAGCAAAAGGCTTCCCATCAAGCCAGACCAATCCTCGCCGAGGAGGAGTTTGACTCCTGTGCCTGATTGTCTGTAAGGTCATTTCAATCACAGCCCCTGCCCAAGGACACAGGCTCAGGGAGCACCAAGTGGCCTCAATCTCAATTCTGCTTTGAATGCAAGTCCAATTTGATTCTCGGTGGTGTTTAATTAGGGTGTATCACTGCCAGGACGTGCGGTTTTATGCTGAAATACTCTAGGCATCAAGAAAGAATTGTGCAAACATTCTCTGGCCCTGACCTTCAGGATGATTTCTTGTGGTCCTCATGAGAAAGCCTTGTGCCTTGCTCCCCATCACCACTTGATATAACAATCCTCTCTTTGAAAGAGTTTCTCCTTAGGTTGCACCTGCAATCAGGTTTCCTGAGATTTAGAAATGTCATAGTGAGGGGTAGTTTGAGACTCCTGGAGAGCCAACCAGCAAGAGATAAACAGGAACAAGTAAAGTTGCAATTGCCATTCTCCTGATGTATTGTCTTCAGAGAGGGAAGATTTGAGCCACAACTCTGGGACAGAGTACTCAACACTGGCAATTTGGCTGTCCAAGATGATGGGAAATGTGGAGCTGAGCACAGGCAGCTCTGTCAGCAGTAGTTCCCATTTTTAGATGCAACTTGAAGAACTGGAAAATTTCAGTAGCTAAAACCACAATGAGCACCACAGGACTGCCCTGATATCCCCAGGGCAGTCAGGAAGACCTCAAAGGTGAAACACAGTCCAAGACAAACCCCAGGATGTGCTCAGCACCCCCTGCCTCTGCTGGCAATGCTGTTTCAACATATTTAATGTCCCTCCCAACCCAAAGACTGCAATTTCAGGAGGTAGCCCCCTAATAAGAAGGTGCATATATTATTCACCAGGTCATTTGTAAAATGCAAAGCCTCATTTCACAGCTTTTCTCCACTCTTCCTGGGTGACCTTGCTGAGTCTCAAAAAGTGGCATTCATCTTAGTCATCTGCAGCCACGCAGTATTATGGATGTAATCCTATAAAACATCAGCCATCTACCTTTATAAACAGTAGAGAGGAACAGGTATATTTAAAGGGTAACCCACCTGGTCTGTCTTAGATAAGTTCTGTGCCTCAGTTCCTCATTTCCCACCTGTAAAACAGGGATGGCATCACCACCCCACCTTCCTGGAAATGCTGTTAGAGAGGGTTAAAATACTTGGATAATACAGTTCTGATGTTATGGAAACATCTCCAACAGTCTGAAGTCACTGGGGAAAGAGGATGTTCAGCTGATTAGCACATCCAAAGAGAGAAATTTTTGTCCTAGTTAATTATGGTGTTACTAAATTTCTGAGCACAGCATCTGGAATTTTGAAATATTTCTCCCTGAAAATCAGTGGCTGGGGTTTTTGGGGCTGTTGTTTTGTTTTTCCCCAGTGTAGTTAGAGCAATGAAGGCTTTAGATAAATTAGGCATTCAGAGAGATTTGAGGCAAGTTGGGATGGATAGAGATAAAGTAAATCAAGTCACCAGTACCATCTGCTCTGTGGGAGAGGAGGCTGGGGACATCTTCCTCTCTTTTCAGTTAACAGATGCAGGAGATGGTGAAAAGGTCAGAGATAAATGTAGTGCTCACCTCATGCCACATATTCACAGGGGCTGGACTAAAGAGAGGCCAGAAAAACTCATGTGTACTTTCAACCTTTCTCTGCAGGCAGTAAAGAGCATTACAGAGATGGAAAGGACAGACTATTTTCGTGCAAAGCCTGGAGACAGTCGCTGTAGCAGAGTGGGACCAAAATAATAAAAACCCCAACCAAAAAATAATTTCCCTTTCTGCTTTCATCCTCCCTGTCTCTCCCACACCCCTTCCCCTCTCTTGCCTTGCAGAAGCTATAAATCTAGGCCATCAGAGAGAAGCTGGAGCAGCAGCATATTATCTTGAGAAATCACTCCCAGAAGGGAGCAGAAAGTTCACAAGTAGAGTGCCAAAAAAGGAGAAATCGCAGCGCTATCATTGGATCCGGCTGCGGCTGGAAGGCGTCCAAGCTCCTCGCACTGCTGACATCCCTGTGCATAATCAGAAATTCCTTTCAATTATGTGGGAAAAGGAGCTTCACATTGTCAGCCCAAATGCCCCCGTGAAGAAGCAGGCTGCCACAGCACCACCGTAGAAGGTCATGGTGCAGCAGCACCCAGGCACGGCGGCGCCTTTGAACCGCTCTGCTCTGCCATCAGCACCTCTCATCTGAGGGCCTCCAGTGCTTCACAGGCACCAGTTGGCCAAAGCTGGTGGGAAATATGTGGGTACTGCTGGGGACAGCATGGCAGGAGTCCCCGCTGTGAGGTGCAAGCTGCCCCTGAGTGTTGAGAGATGGCTGCAGCAGCCCCAAGCCCCTTCTTGGTTAACTGGTTCTCGCCCCGGCAGGCAAGAGGCACTGCCTTCCTCTGAAGTGTGTGACTTGGGATAGCAGGCACTCAGCACACGGATTGAGGAGCCCTCTGCGTGGACATGCACCCCACAGGCAGCCCAAAGGCACAGGCTTAAACCTCAGGGCTTAAACATCCCAGCACTGCGGCGTCTGGGCTTCACGGTGCCCTGCTCTGAATGTAAATCGCAGAGGTGTCTGGGAGGAGATGTCAAATTTATGGAAATGCTGCATGTTTTTCATTATGGCTGCTGAGTGTGTTTACTGAGATGTGGAAAGATGTCCGTTTTCCTGCAAATGGATTCTCTGCCTTTTTCCCAATCTTTTTTTTTTGCCAATTTATATCCATTAATAGATTTAGTGGGCAGCCTGACAAAGTTAGGCAGCTGCATGCTGTTTTTCCTGCTAGCTACAAGGGTGTTACAAGAGGTTATTTTAGCCTAATGAACTTACTATCCCCAGACTCCCCCTCTGTTGTCAGTAAAGAGAAATGGTTTCCATCAGGAGGAAGGAGAACTTGATTTGGTTGCTGTGAACCGTCTTGTGAAGTCTTTTTCCTCTTGCTGGCAATGGAGGGAGCCTAGGGAGAGCTGTCCATTAGGCAAAAGGTGGTTATTCTCCCTAATTTGCTCCACATACTGGTTGGGGATATTACTACCATATGACTTTTTGCCATCTAACTTAGGTGCTCTGAATCACTCCCTGGAAGCAACTATTTCTTGGCCTGGACAGAAAATTTAGGCTGTGACTCACACCTAAAATAGATACCCCAAATAGTCTATAATAGGTGGTGTGAATGGCTGCTATTGTCTGTCTTGGTGGTGAGATCCCCACTCTGGGGACCATTGTTTCAGTGTTTGCACAGCGCTCAGCACAATGGAACATTTTAATTGCCTCCCCATACACCCGCTTGTCTCCAAGAGTGCATTTTTCATAACGTTAATGAACTATCATGAAGCTTCCTTCTCACAAAAGAATGGGAGGGAGAGGAGTGAGCAGCGTGCTCTGGTGCTGGGCCAAATAACTGAAACCAGGACACTGCACCATTTAGAGACCTCAGATCTACCCTAATAGGTGTCCAGAACTGTGATTTACACAGCCAAGTCACTCCTCAGAACTACTTTCAGGGCCCTAAATAGTTTGGGGTTGTGTGTGTTTGTGTGTTTGCCCTGGTGACTCAAGAAATGGGGCCATTTGGTGAGCGTGGCTGTGCTGCAAAACCCTTTAAAAGACTAGGAATGATGGAGAACCACCAGCAGCAGGGGCAGAGATTGCACCAAAGCCTAACTAGGCCCTGTGAATTCTCTGCCCTGGATTTTAACTCTGCAAGGTGCAGGCAGGCTTTGGAGCAAGGCAAAGGAGGGTGTGGGAGGCAGGAGGAGGGGGTGGCAGGCATTGGCCCTGCCAGTCCTGCACCCTGGCCCAGTGAAGGACCTGTCCACTGCACAGGGCTGTCATTCCAGCTTCTTTCGCCAGCCCTGTCATTACTTTGAATGAATAAATACACAGGAGGCTAGCTGCACGCTGGAATGTCTGGAATGCCAATGCAGAACTCAGCTAATAATGGTTCTATAGTGTAAATCAGCAGCATAGCGGGTCCCGGTTTCACTTGGCTGTGCTCCATGAATAGCAGAAGAGACATTGAGTAACAGTGAATTGAAAATCAGTTTAAAAAGAGGAAGAGGATAAACCCTGAAAATACTCTCTGTTATGGTGTGAACTATTTTTAAAAGCTGAGAATTAAATCTTTAAGTGATTAACTCAGGGAAAATATCTTGTTCTGTGAAGCAGTCACATAACTCTGGCAAGGAATATCTCTGGAGTGAGTTGGTCCCAAGAAAAGAAGTTAATGAAAGCAGTTTTTCTTCAGTCTTACGTGACCTAGGATTGACCCAAAAGAATCATAGTCATTGGGGAAAACACTGGGTGCTGCTAGAATTAATTTAGAACATGACCTCTGATTGGAGTTCCTACTACCACAAGGAGACAGCTGTTGACTCGCATTAAGCGGCTGGCAGATTGGTTCCTCTTTTTTTATTTTTTTTAATTTTTTTTTTAACTTTGCTACATATCTGAGTCTAACAAGAACTTAGCAGAGAGCTGGGGAACATCTTTTTTAATGACCATTCTGTGTGCCTCTGTGAGTGCATTCGTAGCGGGCTACTTGCCGTGAAGTCTTTACTAGGAGATGTTGCTGGCAGAGCTTCTTTGGCTAAAAGTGTGAAAAAAAAAAATTCAAATGTACCCAGCCAATGTGTCTTTGCCAATAAAATCTTGCTGTAGATGCAGCTATGCTGCTCGATGAGGTTTTCACAACTAAGTTGGCAGGATACTGGCCTCTGAGGGCTGTCACATTGTCCCTGCTAGGAGAGGGCACTAGTGAAACAAAGCCACCCTAGGAGGATATTTCTCAATTTTACTCAGTTTCAGCTACTAAGAATCACAGAATCACAAAGTGTTTTGTGTTGGAATGGACCTTAAGCTTCATTCCACACCCCTCTCATGGGCAGGGACAGCTTCCCCTAGAGCAGGTCACTGCCAGCCCTGTCCAGCCTGGCCTTGGACAGTTCCAGGGATGGGACAGCCACAGCCTCTGTGGGAGACCTGTGCCAGAGCCTCACACAAGTTGACATAATTTGAGAGCATCCCAAAAATCACACAATTACGTCAGGGATATCTCCATGAGCTGCTCATCCCTTTTGCCAGGTGCTAGTGGCAGAGAGGTTTTGCCCAGATTTAAAATTTAGGGTTTATAAGAGACTTTTTAGCAGTGATTCAGAGAGGGGGAAGGAAACGCACTGTGAGAAAATTGAAGGTTATAGCTGGAATATTGTAACAAGAGTCCTGAGGAAAATTAAGTCCCAAATACACCATGTGGCTACCTATGGGCTTTGAGAGCTGTAAAATGTGTGTGTAATTGTAAATGCACTGTCTTAATGGGCTGCCCATAAGTGCTGCTGCGCATGGAAGATGTCCCTCCTGTGCCATGGCAGTGAGTTGGCTAGTGCTAAAGCTGTGAGGCTACCAGGGTTGCTGGAAGGTGTTTGGGGTGCAGAGCATGAGGCAGAGACACAGGCAGTGCACACAAGCAGAAGAGCCTACTACCTATGGGAAAAAAAAAATACAAGTATGAGCTGGATCAGTCATTTCCATCTCAAAGGGGATGGGAGGGAGAAGTCTGTCTCTTGAAGTAGCTGCAAGCAAGAGGGTGGAAAAAGAGTCTCAGAAGAGGGAACCATCTGCAGAGATCACAGCAAACCCTACGGCTTTTGCACTGCTCTGTCCCTTGGAAATTCAGTCAGACAGGAAAAATACCTCAAATGAGGAGTGACTGAAGAGCATCAGGTAATCCTAGGAAACACCCTGGCAGGTCTTGTCTGCTCAGCAGGGATCCCCGTGTTAGGAGGTCCTCCTGAGACACCAGGAAATTTCTTAAATTCTGGGCTGGCATTCTGTGGCAGGCAGAGAAAGTGAAGTGCTGCTTGCATGGATGGCAAATACATTCACAAATAGGAAATCTAGTCAAATTTAGCAGCCTGCAAGAGTAAGATTTTATTGCTGCTCATAAAACTGCATGGGAGGCGCAGCTCAGAGTGACAAAAATGGTTCACTACCTGGGTATACAGTGTGGACAAGAGCACAGGCTCCCAGAGCTTTCACCAGCTCTTGGCAGAGACATTGTTCTGCCGAGGAAAAACTGCAGGGAGTGCAGCTGTGCATGTCCCTGGCAGCAAAAGCCCTTCAGTTACAGGCTTTCACCTCTTTCCTTTCGTTAGTCAGCATTGCATGTGAACTGCAAGATGCTGCAGCAGCTGATTCCACACACACAGGGCCAGACAGCTCCCCACACTGGAGCGCAAGGACGCACTAAAATCTGGTTCCAAACCTAAATGTTCCTGAGATTTCTGGGTAAAAGGCCTCTTTTGCTAGTAAATGAGTTACTAGTCCTCATTTGCTCAGAATTTTGCCAAAGCTTTCATGTGGCCTGAATCCTGAGCGCTTAACATCAACCAGTGACCTGAGACCACAAGGAGACACCACCTTTCTTTCAGTGTGCCCCTTCCCACATCAGATCCTCTCTGTTGTGCTGGCTCTGTCCTCAGCAGCAGCAGACACAGCCCAAGGGTGCTGAGCTGCCAAGTAGCTGTTTGCATTTTAACTTTTCCGTCCCCTGGGCTCTCCCTGACCAGGTGTTTTCAAGATGCGGTGGTTAAAATGTCATTTTCTGCGGGAAAATGTGAAGCAGTACAGCCCAGTAGCTAACACGCTGTCCCAAGACCCTCCAAACTGGGTCCTGTTCCCATCTCCCTCTGAGAGCAGCTGTTCCAGCAGCTGCACAAGTCACTCCACATTTATTTTCTCTCCTACCCTTTATTTGTCTCTCCTATTTAGACTGCAAGCCCTTTAGGGCAGGGGTTGTCTCTAAGTATGAGTTTATGCCATTGAGAGCACAATGAAGCCTTGATCTCAGCTGGGGACCCTCGACACTGCTTGGACTCCAGCAATAACTGAATTTTCCTCTCTCTGGGGCTGCACCAGTCCGATGGGAAACTCCGGTGGGGGAACGGGGTGGTGTGGACATAATCAAAGAGCCCCTTGTCTCTAGAGATCAGGGAATAAAAATATATTCAACAATTTCAAGTGTCCGTGGCTCCCAGCCCCCCTGAAACATGACAGGCCATGTTCAGCACACACAAGTCACCACTGCCAGGACCCAGTGTCCCTTCATTAGTCAGTGTGGGAACCAGCAGCTGGAGCTGCATTTTCTGTGCTACACATGTTCAGTTAGCTGACAATCACAGTGTCAGTAGAAATAGACATAGATACACATGTTACAAGTGGCTGTGTTTTAAATTAGCACCATATAATTTTCAATGGTTTAGAGGCATGATGGACTTTCCATATGAGAAGCTGCAAAGACTTGGATTATTTAACTTGGAAAGAAGGATAATTACATGGGCTTAATTGGCCTATTTAAGATGATGAATAGTGTAAGAAAAGCTGATCATTCCTTCTCTTTACACTCCACAGTAATATGAGAACTGGGGCTCATATGTTAAAATAAATGGTAGGTAAATTTAAAACAAATAAAGGAAATACCCTACAGCACAGCCTGCCTGTGGAACTCATTGCTCTGCAGCATTAGACTTGAGGATGGATCTTAAACCAGGTGAGAAAATTTAACATTTAGAGGGCATGATGAAAGTCCTGTGCTTCTAAAGCCACACATGACGCTGGCTTTAGAAGCCCTGTCAAAGCCAGGTTCCTCATTCTGCCAGTCCCCATCCTTGCCTGCTGTGAGCCAGGCAGTGTGTCTGGGCCACTGGCTGGTGAGGACTGAGCAAAAATGCTGTTGAGCATTTCAGTCTTGTGCATACCCTGGGTAACCAGGTCTCTCCTCTCCTTCCAGAGAGGGTTCACATCTTCCCTGTCCTTCCCTTTACCTCTGGCATACCTATAGAAGTTTTTCTTGTTGCCCTTGTCATCCCTGGCCCGATTTAATTCTATCAGGGCATTATCTTTCCTTTATCTTTTCTATTATCTTCCCTGATTGCCTGGACAATGTCTCTTGTGCCCTTTGCAGGCTGCCCTGACCTTCATCTTCTGTAGGCCTTCCTCTTGTGTTTGAGCTCACCAAGAAGCTCCTTCTTCATCCACACAGGACTCCTGGTAATTTTACCTGGCTTCCTACTCATTGGATTTCATGGCTCCTGGACGAGGCAATCCTTGCATTCCTCAGCCCCTCTCCCCTCCAGGTCTCCATCCCACACCACTCTAGCAAGCAGCCCCCTAAAGAGGCCAAAGTCTGCCCTCCTGAAGTGCAGGGCAGGAAGGTTTGTGAATGCCATCCTCATTTCCCCAGCGATCTGGAACTCTGCCATTCCATGGTCACTGCAGCACAGCCTGCCCTTGAGCTCCACATTCCCCACCAGCCCCTCCTTGCTGGTGAGAGCAAAGTCCAGCACAGCATCTCCCTAAAGAATGAAGAGTGAAGAGGATGACCTGATTATTTTTTTTTTCTTCTCTGTTAGGGGTGACCTCCACTTTTGGCTGCAAGTCTTAACAAATCAGTGATTTCATCAAACATCTCACACTCTGCTTTAATGTCCATGATGAGCCTCCTGCTTAGATTTTGTTTTAGTTTAGTTCTGTTTTAGTTTAGGAAATCTCATTGCCACTAAAATCCTAAATTCTTCGTGAAAAATCAACTCCCCATCAGAAGCGATCAGATGGCAGGAATATGAGCATATTGTAATAGTTTCTTTTTTGAGATGAACGGAGAAAGTACAAAATATTAATATTTGCACTTTGAAACCTCTTCAGACATCTTTAACAGACATGGCAAAGTTGCAGCGTGTGGGAATGCTTGGGAAAATTTATGCTTCTAATCATAAAGTTCCATCCTGAAAAAGAGACATTACAGTATCTTTAAATTTCATTTGTTTTCAAATGTTTCAACAAAAAAAAAGCTTGATTAGTGCCAACAAAATTCCAGCCATGCAGAAATAGGATTGCTGCTCTGTCAGGCAAGAACAGATTTTCACAGGTGAATAGATAGAACCATCCTAGCTGATAGAAATGGAGTTATCTGTTTTGTTCTGCTAGTTTTGCCGCCCTGAAACCCAAACAAGATTATTCACTCCTTCTTCCCTTCAGTGTATCTCAAGCCATTTTATTTCCCTTCAATATTTCTTAACTGATTCCAATTAATTTGGTCTAGACATAGCACATTTCAGCCAACCAGAGGCAAAATCGCCCTGAGTGGGGAGCAGAGATCTCAAGACTAAAGCACCATTAATATCCACAGCTGCAAAAATTAACAATTCATTTGTTACAACATTCAAGTGACTCTTGAAAGTGATCCAGTAAAGGAAAGTGTGCAAATGCTAGACACATAGCCACTAAAAACTCAAGACAACACAGAAGCATGATACCTGTATGACTGGAAATTCCTGGATTGGAAATTCTGCAAAGTGATGCACAGGAGTGTCTGGTGAAGTGAGAGTGTGCAGGATACAAAAGGCAGTGCTGGAGGAGGAAGTTTGTCTCCTCTAAATTCATCCTTGTAAAGCCTCTGAACATTATACCTGTTTCAGAAATGGAAATCAGCATCTCTCTCCCTCTTCCCCCACATTGGTAGGTTGGAATTTCTTGTCACATCTTGTATGGATTCTGCAGATTGAAAAGGCATCCTGGTTCCTGCAGGGGAAAGGAATAAAAGGCACAGGTGATCAGAGGAGATATGAAAGCTGTGATTGTGGTTCTCCTTTACCTTTTACTTCATCACTTGGAAAGACGTTTTTTAAACATGTGCTCTTGAGTGCTGCCTTTTTCTTTTTTTAATTTGAATCGTTTCTCTTTTGACATCAACATTTGGTACTAGCTTGTAGGAATGCCCAAATGTCTGATAGTGGAATTTTTGTGACTTTTTAAGGTTAGTTAAAAGAAAAACACCTGTATTATTCAAGAAAGTGAAATCCATAATTCGGGCCTTCCCCAGCTCAGTGGGAGAATTATTAGCTTGAGTAAAATTTACTACAGATGCATGTTTATTATAATTTAGTGGGGATTTAGGAGATGTAAAATTTGAGGAAGATGGAGCCAGCAAAAATTCTGTATGGGAACAATCTTGGCTTAGTCAACTGGGTTGTGTGTAGAGATCGTTTCTTTGCCCCAAACATGTTTAACTGCATCTCTCTTCTCTCAACAATGGGAAAATACAGATTTTACCCTTTTCCCTCTCCTTCTTCCTTGACTCCCTGTTTTCAGCCACACAAAAAGGAACTTTCTTCTCTTAGGCCATGCTTTGGGATGATGGGCAAGGCAGGTACTCTACATCCCCTTTTGTGAGCACACAAATGGTCTGTGTGAGATCAGCCACTGGGCTGGGCTGGGGTTGTCAGTGTAACAAATGGGGAAGGGGAGCCCATAGGATGGATGATTAAATCTACCTGTGTCTGCTGTCACCCTGCAACAACCTGCATTGTAAAATGTGACACCATTTTTTTCATCATTTATAAAGTTACTAAAGATTACTTTAAAAATACAAAACTGAAAAAATATATGAAAATGACCACAAATTGTCAGCTTAATTTCACCAGTAATTATGCTGATTTTTTAGATTTCTCTGTGTTGGGATAACAGAATTACTCTGTCATATGCAAGAAAAAAAATATTGATTTAGGGAAGCATCCTCACTTACAGTAGAAGGGCGACCTTTTCCTGTGTCTGAAAGTCGTGATTTCCTACTTGTCATTCATTACACTTCTGAAAGTTGGTGTCTTATTTGACCTTAAATCCTTGGAAAACTCTGCATACTTCTTTGTTGGCTCATTTTGCTTCCCCCTTGAAGCAAATCCATTAGGCTCAAAGAATTACTCATTATGATCACTTCTATAAAGTGAGTTTCTGGCAGCAATTAGTTCAGACAGTTTTACACACTGATGAATGCAAAAAAATGTTGGCAAAACTTGCAGTATTTTACACACTGTGCTTCATGCTTCTTATATAGAACTTGAAAAACACAAGCAATTTTAGTCAGGAATCCAAGGTCTTTGACTTAGAAATTAGCACATTATTTTTTTAGGTTTAAATATAGAGTAGCTAATTCACCATTTACTCTGAAAAGCTGCTATCTTGAATTTCAAATGGTAATCCCCTAACAGGAACTGACTGATTTGACAATACAGACATTCTGACTTACTGTTAGATTTTTTTTCCTTTTAAATTGAAAGTCACACAAAATATTTTGGGGTTGGTGTTGGGAGATGTATGTATGTAAATATACACACACATAACAACTGCAGAGTAGTTTCACAGGCTTTAGACTGAGTTTAGGCGGAAACACCTGATATATTATGTACTGCACTCAAAACCAGGCAGCAAAAGCCAGAACAACCAAGGGTTGGATCAAACTTAACATCTGGGCAAGACTTATGGCCCAGGGTCAAGCCAAACTTCAGGAAACAGAGTCAAGAGGGATTCAAACCCATGTAGAACAGCCAGTTAGGAGTGAGAGAAGGGGAAAAGTCCATGCCACAGGGAAAGATTATTATTTCCAGAGGGTAACAGAGTCTATTTGCAGAAGGCAGAGCTCCAAGTTTGCTTCCAAGCAGAGACTCCAGAGCTGGAATACCTCAGGCTCCCATTGTGCATGTTAAAGCAGCAGAACCTTCTCAGCCATGGTGTGCCCAGGTGGTGAAACAGGATGGCAAAGCATGAAACTGGGACAAAACAGATAACATTTCATTTCAAAACAGGCAATTTAAGAAGGAACAATGGTTTTGGTATTGTTGCTTGGGTGTACTGCCCAGTCCAACCCCATCAGTGGGCAAATGCCCAGCTCTGGATCAGTACTGTATCAAGGGCTCTACCTGCTCATAGCCTGGAAGTCCAGGTTTTGTGATAGATAAACACCTAAATATACTGATATTTTCCCAAACAAACAGTGTTTTTTCCTCTAGCTTAAAAAAATTAGTCAGGATATCTGGGCTCATATTTCCAACTCCTGTTCAGGTCCCAGACCCTGCATAATCTGTTCTCCTCAAAGCAGCACAGACCTTTTGTTTCCTATTACACCCAAGAAAGAAAAAGGTGCACTAGTAAAAATTATAGTGTGCTGGAGGAGAGGCACAAACCAAAATTTTTTGCCATTCCAAAGGCCTGCATTTAATTTGCATGTTACTAACAGTTTCTGGCAATGGAAACAAAAAGAGGGGTTTGTCCATAAAAATATACACCCCTTTAATTACAATAATGCATACCATAAAAATAATAAAGTACTAGAGCATCCAAAAAGAAAAAAAAATTAGGTTTCCAGGAAGGAATGAATAACATGGGGTCAAAGTAAAATAAAAAAATTATATCTTTCCTCCTCTAATCTACATTTCTAATCTGTCCTGGGGTTTTCTTATGAATTAAAACTATGTTAAGGCACAGTGGGCTAGTTTAAGATATGAAAACAAACATGATCTGAAAACCATGTCTTTTTGAGCAATTGGTTTTCATTAATTGTTCCCTTCTTAAAGTTTCCAAGCAAGGAGTGAAAAAATATATATCTAGGCAGAAAGTCAAAATTCCTTTAAAATGTGGGATGGATTTTTTTTTAATTTTGTTTTAATTTATTGCAAGCTAACTCCAGGAGGTAATTACAGCCAGTTTTTTGTATTATTTTTGACATCGAGCCTAAAATTTAAACTGAGTTCCATGAAGGATTTGACATCTGTAAAGCAAGTCAAAATTATGGCCTTTTCCTGTAGTAAGTTATGACGCTGGAAGCCCTGTGAGAAACAAATTTTCTGAGAGGGTTTGCTGTTCAACTGGACTGAGAACAAGCCAAGAATCAGACCACAGGACAGCAGTGTTGTCCTGGAATTAGGGCAGGTGGCTGGAGGGAAACATTGGTGGGTTAAATGTTTCCGTGTGGACATGAACTAATTTAAGAAACAACAACAACATTGACTATGATGCCGAGAGTCTGTGTGTGTTCAGATGTGCAGGCTGACACAGCCCAGATTAGACATTCAATAGCACTGACACCTACCCCCCTCAAAAAAAAAAGAAAATAAACCAAACAAACAGAAAACCACCACCCACAGCATTCCCCAGATCTGCTCAGTTGAAGCTGTAAAAAGAGTTCTTTTCATTAAGCTATAGAATGGGTATATTTATGATCAAACAATGGTGACAGGCAAGCAAATCTTAAATAGGAAAATATTATAAGAACTATGCTGTTAATAATGATTGCTTTTCCAGATTCAGAACTTAAGGTCTTCTTAGGAATACCCTTGAGCACCTTAACTAGAGGATCACCTTTCCCTTCAAAAACTTCCATTTATAACGTACTTTTCTAAATTCAGTTAATATCAAGATTGAATTTGGTATTGTGATTACACAGAGGAAAAGACAGTTTTTTGAGAAAAGCCACAGTTTACTGCAGGCCCTCCTCTCTGCCTGCTGGAAGAAACATCCTCCATGGAAGCAGCTATGCTCCCCTCCAACAGGGCACTTGGAGAACTTGCTGCAAAAGGATTTGGCCTGCTGTAGTCAGCAGGAGAGCCAGGTATTCTGCTCCTCTTTGGCAACTCAGCAGGATCAAAGAGGCAAAAGCGCTGCTAGGTGGTGAGATCTGTGCAGCATGAAATGTAGGTTGCCATTCTCGGCCCATCTGCCTGCTGACTCCACCATCACCTCCTGCAAGGACTCCTGCAGGATGTGGGCTGAGCTGTAGCAGCCCCAGAGCACAGGAGGATGATTCATATGCCCCGTGTCAGGTTGTGTCCCTTCTTGCTTCGGAATAGTCATCTTTCTTCACTGGCTCTAGGTAGAAACACGCTCAAATGTCTGTGAGGCCCAGCCATGAGTTCCACCCTCACTGCTCTCGCTGACACTTCCTCTCTCTTCCCTGTGTGTTGTCACAAGCTTCAAACAAGCTTCAGCCTGCACTGTGGACTAGATTACCTGCCCTTATTTTATACTCAGCTTAATTGAAACTTAAGTTGAAACTTAAGTTGACTATAAAATAGAAATCTTTCATACTTCATAGGAACTTTCTCCAGAGATGTGAAACCTGAGCGTACCTGTACCTCATCTGCTCAGAGGTCATGTCCATCTATTTTTTCCTAACTTCTGCCTGTGCAAGGGACCTTACCTGGCAAACAGCAAGAAGATAGAGTCAAAAGTAGTCTTTATCTAACAAAGACAAGTTGGCAGCCAATTTTGTGCTTCTGCTTCTCCATTTTGTGCTGCTCTTGAACATTTTCATCAAAGTGCCTTGACCTCTTTGTCTCTCTAACCCATGGAACCACAGAGCCATAGGACAGTGTTGGTTGGGAGGCCAACCTTTAAATGCCACCATGCCCAACCACCCTGCAATGAGCAGGGACATCTTGAACCAGACTGGATGGATCAAAGCCCCATTCACCTGCCCTTATGCATCTCCAGTTCTATATCCTCATGTGGATTTGGAGTGTGAGCTGTATTCACAGGGAGGGCCGGAAGGTCTGAAGGGCTGCAGCAATGGAAATTGCCATCTCAGATTTTCTATTCTTGTCCTGTGCCTCCAGAACAGGGCAGCATCCAGCAGAGAGGGAAGGATCACAGCTCTGGGTGCCTGGGAAACCTCAGCAGGGCTGTATGGCCTTTTTAAATACAGCCAGCATGCAGGATTTTCAGCTTCTCATATAATACACGGGAAATTGTCTGGAAATCTGCCATCAGAACAAAACACTGTGCTCAATGAGGCTTTATCTTCAATCATAGGTCATCCAGGTGAGACTTTCAAATGATGGTTAACTATTAAAAATAAATAATTCAGAGAATTCCGGAGCTCTCTTTATGCAGCAGCACTGAATACATTAGATCTCTAAAGTCTTGGGAGGTAAAGGGGAGGGAAAAAATCCATATTCAGTTTGCTGAGAAAAATTTTTCCTCCTCATAACCATCTATAAAAGATTATTGTCTTCATTTTATTTAATTATTCCATATGAAATAATTAAAAGAGGATAACCAGCTAGTTCAGTGGTGATAAATGTTTCAAGTGAGAGCACAAAGGAGAGTAATAAACGCTTCACCAGTCCTAACCATTGTTATTAGGACCTTTAATATTTATATTTTTATTGTTTGCTGGAAATTAATTGCTTATGTTCCCAAGAAGGTTTACTGCAACTCTGTAACTTCTGGAGGCTTTACAGCATATGCCAGGCTGTAAGTGCCACTGAAATGCTGTGAGCAAAGGCAATTCCTGTATAATTGAGAGGAGAATGAATGTGCTGGGTCAGGACACTGACCCAAGCCCACAGCACCTGGTATGAGTATACCATTCTCCAAGTTAATGCCAAACTTGAGAACCCTCTTGCAAAGAGATAGAATTGGCCTTCAGAGTGGGGTTGGAGTGGGTGAGATGCCCAGTGCTCACTGCTCACTCTCAGTCTCCACCAGGACATGTGCTACACCCTCTTTTTTGTTAAACTCAGAGATTCTGTGCAGCTACGCCTATTTCCACCTTAAAGCACACAAAGGAAGTGAAAGAACAGTGCAAGCATCATCTTTGTCATGATGTCCTTCCATCTGGCAGTATAGATGTCAGGGAAGGCAGGAAAACCAAGATTTATGGGTGCTTGAACAAATCCTTCCATTTCTTACTCATAGTTTCCACAAGGCAGGTTGGATTTTTGTGAGCCCCACCAAGGAAGTCTGCAGGAAAAATCCAAATTTTGGTAGCTTCCTAAGAGAAAGACGCACATTTGTAGAATATTTGGCATTGTTAAAAAACTTCTAATGCTGATGAATAAAAAAAAAAATTGAAAAATAAAGTATAGTGATTGATATAATTATATAGGAGAGTGATATATGTGAATATACTGAAGGACTTTGAGTAAATTTACAGTGCATGTTGTGAAAACATCCAATAAAAGGAAATGTTACAATCCTGCTAAAAAGTATTAAAATTAAAACTGAACTTTATATTAACAAAAATCAATAATTTTGGAAGGAAAACAGGAGCCATTCAGAAAAACTGATGTTTTCCAAAAGTAGTGCCGACTGTACGAGAACCCACATGCCCCAAATCCACTTCTTTCACAATAATTCTTGGTCTATACTGCCCCATACAGGTCCTGCTGGACTAAGTGTGCCTACAATTAATCTTTTTAACCAATGGGTCCCTTGTAATTCAAGGCGGTTGTGCAGGATTTGTATGTGCTCCCTCCCAACTGCACTTTCTGAAAATCCATCTTCCACCTCAAAGCCCCGTTTCATTGCATTTCCCTGTCATTCCACCTCATGTTTGCTTAGTAATTACAGGACAAAATTTTCCAGTGATCAAATCAAACTGCATTAATACGTGCCTGTGTGCAGCACAGTATGAAAGAGCCCTCTTTCCACCCTTCGGGAACTCATTATTACATACACAATCTTTGTGTTTTTATTAGTCAGACTTGTGATTTGTGTGGTAAGGGGGACTGACAATATTGTTTCACATACATCAAAGGCTGAAATGTACTTTAACAAGAGCCAGCAGGTTACACACAAGCCCCAAAACACTTGTTATAGGTGTGACTTGCCCAAACCAAACCTGGCAGTGAGTGTTGGCAGAAATTATTCCAGCTCTCTGCAGCAGCAGTCAGATCAGCACATGTAAAATGGGAATTATTAATCTTTTTTTTTTTTTTAAAGAAAAAAAAGTCTACTTTTAAAACATCACTTAATGCAAGATCTTAGTCCAGCACAGTTTGGGTTTGGCTATGCCTTATTGAGACGATTAAGGCGTCCTTGATGGCTTATAGTGTTCCTCCACAAAATTCAATCCTTCAGCCTCTTTCTCTGATTAGTCCACCTATGATTTAGTTTTCAAATTTATCTTCCTAAATATTTCCAGAATATATGAGGAAAGAGGAAAGAGGAAATGCTCTGTATGCCATTATCAAGGAAGGAAAGAGAGAAAGGTTTTCTCAGTCTTCTAAGCTCTCTTAAATATACTAACTATAAAAACTTTTAGGGCCTTTCATTCTCATTTCTTTAATTTCATTTTTTTCTTATTTGGCTGCTGAGTTTCACAGAAAAAAGTCTCCTTCCTATTCAAGGGCAACTCACATGTAGTTTTCCACAAAGTCTATCCCAAAGGAACCCAATTTTAAGAAAACATGTCACAAACTTATCATCATTGCCAATGAGATCATTTTTTTTCTCTGCTTTGGAGACTTTATGGGGAAACAGAGACATTTGATCTGATGATTTTTCCACCCAGTGAATGAACACTGGGCTGCTCTGGAGCAAGGTTCCCCCTTCATTGCAAACAAATTCTGCAGGTTGCACATCTTCATTCTTTACACAGGGTGTGATCCAACCCCACCATGGCCAGAGACAGTCTTTCAAAATGGGTTTAAAGCAACCCCCCTTTAACTCACAGGCCCATTTTCAATTGCTCTTAATGGAAATAGTGATGGAATTTCTCTGGGGAATGATGATGTTTCTTGCCTGAAGACCACCATCTGCAGTGGTTCTGAGAAAGGTTGATTATAAGAACAGGAGCATAGAGCCCACCCAAAGCTGGGTGGGAGCTAAGATTGTTGATCTGCAGCACTTTTCTAATTAATTCAAAGAACCTTTCTTTTGTTGATGATTTATCTTTTTTAGTTGTTTTTTTAAAGCCATTTTAGAGAAAACCTGGTGCATTTTCAAAAATCTCTTTCAACAGACCCACTCTTTGGGGTACCAGGTATTCAGACTGTACCTACATAGGACCTGATTCCCTGTTTCACATGAACCAAAATCATCTGATCTTCATTTTCACTGAAAAAAATTATTTTGGCCGTAATAAAACTTTCTTGACAGAAGTTTAACCAGAGCAAGCACATTCCAGCCAAGAAAATGTTGCTTTGTTCCCAATTTTCCATTGAATATTGACTCTGTTAAATACTTACAAGCACATCTATTTCTAAAAATCAGACAGAGGAGCCAGCATCACAGGTATTGAACCCCAGTTCTGTGACTGATTATTAAAATATTAAATGAGTCTTGCAGTTAAGCCATTTTACCTTGATGGAAAACCAAGAGAGCTGCAATGTACTGGTGAAGGATGAAAAACCCTGGATTGGCCATGGATATTGGGAAGCATCATATTCCCTCCCTTCCATCCCACCCCTGTAATTCTGCACTTCAGAGGAAGGCAACTAACAACATATATCCAGGTCAATTATTGTAATATTTGCTCAACGTCTCCAAAATATAAACAGGGACTTTGGAAAAAAATACAGAGTTACAGGACAACAGGAATAGCTTCAAATTGACAAAGGGAGGGGTTAGATTGGATTTTGGGAATTAATTATTGCTTGTGAGGGTGGGCAGGCCCTGGCACAGGGTGCCCAGAGCAGCTGTGGCTGCCCCTGGATCCCTGGAAGTGTCCAAGGCCAGGCTGGATGGGGCTTGGAGCAGCCTGGGATAGTGGAAGGTGTCCCTACCTATGGCAGGCTGTGGAACAGGATATATTTTAAGGTCCCTTCTAACCCAAACCATTCTATCTCTGCTTCACACTAGGCCAGGCTGCTCAAAGCCTCACCTCACACTTAAATTGTCCTTCCCAGCCCATATTCCTGGAATCTGGATTAAAACTTCCTGTCGCAATCCTGTTGCAGTAGTGATAACAGAGTGTGCCTGAGATTGCTTACCCCTGACATAAATAAATAAGGCTCGTCCCAAAAAACATACGCAGGAAACTTCTTACACGACTTTCTCTGAAGACATCAAAAAGCTAATTTTGTACTTTTTGCAGTTTCTGGTACCATAGCAACTTCAGCTGGCTAATACTCTTCTCTGACACAGAAGACTGTCTTTGCTAAGCTGTGGTTCTTGCTACTGTTCCTCTCCCCTGGATATGCTGAGAGTCGTGCTCCGTGGTGTGACAGCTTTAGCTCAACCGCAGATGATTGGGCTTGATGCAAAATTGCTGGGTGACATTTTATGACTCGTGTTATGCAGAAGGTCAGACTAGATGATCATAATGGCTTTAAAATTCATTAATCTGTGTGCAGAAATATCTGTGAAAGGATTAAAGAGAAGTTCCAACATTTATTCCACATGACAAGCAAATTGGATTTAAACAAAGGTCTTTAGAGCTGAAACGTAAACATCAAGCTGCCAACTCCAAAGTTTGAAAGGTCACGTAGGGAAAACTTGCCACTGAATGAGACTGACTTTGTTGAAATTGTTCTTGTTTTCCTCAAAAATTGGAGGCACTTTCCTTTCTAACTTAAAAAATTGAAAATACTTCCATTTGAAAGAAACTTTACATTTTAAAAATTGAATTACATCTTAATGATAGATTAAGATGGTCAAATATTTCATATTTATCTGAAAGAATTTTTGACTAAACAAGAGAGATATATTTTTTCACTTTGAAGATTTTTTTTTAGGATTCCAAGGTTTTCTCTCTTTTCTGGATGTTTCTTCAATATCATAAAAATATTCATGGGCTAAGGAAATCACTCCCCTTTGAGCACTATCAGCCATCAAAACTTGGCCTTGTGATTTGAAATTTCAAAGCATCCATGCTGTTTGATGCATACTGAGCTCCAGACACAGAGAAATCAATCTGTACAGCTCTGCCTACCTTGGTAGTTGCAACGTACTGTACAGTCTTTGTTAAATATTTAATAATTAGCTGTGGTTTAATAATGTGTGTCTGAAGCGACGCTGAAGGTTGGGAGAGGGTAATGAAAGAATGTTGTGTTCTGAGACAAATGCCTTGAGTTGTTATGGTTTGTACTGTAGTGGTTTCTCCACTCAGCAAATTGAGTGACTTTGCCACTTGGGGGGAAATAGGCAATTGTGTCTAGCAGACATCTGCTTTTGTAACCTCCTGTTTCCCAGGGAGAATCCATTTAGAGATCTGAGTAAAACCCAGGATGGTAATCCCAGGCCCAAAAAACACTTCAGTGGAAAGAGTTTCCTTCAGACTGCTCATGTTTCCACCACATAAAAGCATCTTTTATTCTATCCAGTGACAGAATGAGGCAAGGTTTGTGTGCAGACATGTGTGCTGTTCTTGACACACAGACCATCCTATTAACACACAAAAATGTGCTTGTAGACTAAGGACATCCAGGCATACCCTACTATTTTCCATTATGTGGGGGGTTTTTACCCATTTTTTAAGTATTTTCGATCCCAGGTGTTTTTAAAACAGTCATCCATGATGATGAAGACCTCTTTATTCAACAGAGCCTATAAAATTTTCTTCAGTGGGAGTGTATTAAAGCCAAATATTTAAAACACTGAGGCTGAGGGTGCAAGCTCAGAGTTAGAAAGGCTGGGATAGGTGTGGATCTAACACCCTGGCTGCTACAGCTTTATGGGAAGCCTTGCTCTGTGCCTGATGGTGTCATGTGTAAAACAGAATTAGCATCTCCTCACTGGCCAAAAGGGAGTGGCCGTGGAGCTTGAAATCTCTGCTCTTTATAAAATGCTACATACAAGTGACATGAAAGACTGTAAGGGGACATGCAAAAGATAAAAAAAAATATAATTAATAAGATCAATAGGAGTGTGGGGAATTTCCAGTGCAAGTCAGCTCTGTGCTGGCAGTGATTTGTCCAGAGCTCTACCATCACTGGGTGCTGTATTCTCTGGGTTTGTTGGAGGACTGAAATGCCCCCTGTGAGCACAGAGCATCCTTTTGTTCAGCTGCATCACAGGCTCAAAAGAAGTCAATCCCCTGCCCGCAGAGATTTCAGTTATCACGGGATTGACTATTTTCTGTAAAATTCTGGAGCCTTTGCAGCTTGTGAAGGGACTAGAGAGTAAAAGTTATTTTTAATTATAACTTTGCACTGCAATGTACCTGAAATTTATCCATAGGATAGGACACACTGGCTTGCCTCAAACTGCTGGCTGTGCAGGGGTGGAAAGAGTGCAGAGCATCCTTTGCTGCTTACCAGGCTGTCTTGTTCATCCCCTGATGATTTATTGGATGATCTGTACAGTTGTTCCTTCAAAGGAACAAAAACTTGTGGTTTTTGCCTTCTCTTTCATAGTATTGTCTCACTATTTCTTGATGAATTTAATTTACAAAGGACAGCAAGTTGGTGCTTCAAGTGGGTACTTTGTGACCAACTTTAGACAATTTCATGCCAGAAGGAATAATTTTTGCATGTGGTGGTGCACATTTTGTATGATTTAATTTATCTTAACTTCATGCTTAACCAGCAGATACGTTTGTAACAGTTCTGCTTTTTCTTCAGTACCTAGTATAATTCAAACATCTCCCTTAATCCTGTGGGCTAAAGACCCTGCTGAAACCTCCAGTGAAATAAGGGAATGGTGTCCCTTGACCCCATAGGGTGACCTTCTGTGTGAAACAAGGTCTGCAACTTGTCTCACAAGAGTTTGCAGAGGCAATAACAGAACAAAATCCTCCAGTTTAGGTCTATAAAAGGGAATATGGAAGAATAACAAAGTCAAGGGCACTTTCAGCTTTCCCTTAGGAGCAAAGGCCAATGGAATATCTCAACAACTGAAGGAATCACAGCACAAGCCTGTGTGTCTAGTGGGCATGCAGCTTTGAAAAAGCATCTCAAAGTGAATCAGTAAGAAAGATCTGGAAATGCAGGAAATAAAGAAAAACTGTACCAATAGATACACAAGAGTAAAATGTTAAAATACATTTATAAGGAACATTAAAGGGCATGTGTATATGAATACAAATAGAAATGGAGGTGTGCATCCTATAATTATTATAGATATTATAGAATTGTTTTGTAGTTTAGGCTGTCTAAACAAACCTTAAAAAATATATCTCTTATTTACTACAATATTTTTTAAACATCTAGACAACTCTGATCACTTTTACACAGGCAGAAAATGCAGAAAAGTCACTTCACATCTTCATTTACGCCTGTGCAACTGGGTTCCAAATCCAGCTCAAGGCAGACAGGTCCTTCTGTTCCTTGGCCTCTTTTCACCCTCCCCTACATTGCTGGTGTGTGACTCCCACTGCCACTAATGGCAGCCACAGTCACTGGCACAGGGTAGGACAGACCTGTGAAAAAAGCACCAGCATGCGGGTGAACACATCACTCATGTCTTACAGTCTTTGCACCAACTCCCCCTAAAATTCCCAGCTGATTTCAAGGTTTTTCTGTGTATTTTTAAGGCATTCAGCAGCTATGACCCAGTATACCTGACAGAACTTTGGTCTCCCTGTGTTTCTGAGGGTCAGGATGAGCAGGGTTCTTCAGCCTGTCCAGGGAAAAATCTTAGATCTTTTTGGGGGTGAGATCCTCTAGCAAAGGCATGATGTTATGGAAAGAGCTATTTCTGAGGTGCCTTCTTTTGTGCTGTTTAAGAATAAAACAAAGTAAATGCATTTTGATAGGCTTTATCCTCATTATATTCAAGTGTCCTGAGAATTCAGATAGAAATATTTTTGGAAGGGGCATCATTGTCGGAATTATGGATGCTAAAATCTCATAAAGTTCTTCCACAGTTCTTCCACTAGCCCTTCTACTAGTAATCTACAGGTCAGTCAAGTATTTCTTTCACTGCATTTCTTAAAGCTTCATCTAACCTAGCATGAAGACAGACCAAGAAATGTTATCCAGCTTTGCATCTATAAGGGAAAAGCACATCACCTTACATACACCTTACCCCTATGGATTGTCTCCTGATACCTATCCTACATTTTCCATTGTACACCTCCATCCATTAAGGAATATAATTCAAATTTTTCAGTCTTGCATTCAGTATAATAGTCATAACCAACCCCATGAATAATTTATTGGAAATAAATTCAACCTTTCTGTTTAGAGAGACACGTTTGCTGAGAAATTAAGTGAGGGGAGATGAACCCTGGGTTGGACGTTCAGAAATAGTCTGTCACTCCTTCAAAATCAAGATTCAAAATAATATTTATTATTTTATTTTGTTTTAATGCTCTTGAACAAGTAAGTGGCTCTGAGTGTTGAGAAATCAAGCTGAGCTGTTCATCTTTAACAACCTGGAAGATGCATAGTCCTGTTTAGGTTCCCCAGCTAGCTGAGTAGAAACCATCAGGACTGGGGCTTATGTAACCAACTCAAATCTGAATATTTCAGAGGCAGGAATGATGCAGGAAACACAGCAGATAAGGCTGAACCTAAGGATTATAGAATTTTTTTAAAAATATATATATAAACCTTTTTCCTTCTGGACTGCTCATCCTTGCCTGAGGCATCACTTATTAAAAAAAACATATATACATATATATATATATATATAAAACAAATTAAGCTCCTTTAAGATTTATTAGCTGCGTGCAGTTTAATTTTATCTTGTCAGATTCAGTCCAAACAAGCCTCCTTGCTGTGAAGGTAGCAGTCAGATTCGTGTCTGTCTTGTCTGACTGCCACTTTGACAGAGCTTTGGTTGAGGGCTTTCCTGGTGATCCTCTCCTCCCGCTGTGCTAAGCAGTGTGATCCCATACAGCTCCCACTGCAAAGTCTGGAGTGACTGTGAGCTTAACTCTTGTTTCCTCCCTCATCTCATGCAAGAGCTCATTTGCTCACAGGAAGAAGCTGTCAAAAAGGTGCACACCCCACAGAAGCAAGTTTAAATGGGAGTAAAGAAGTATTCTGTGCTTCATTTTGTGTGATGGGGTGAGCTCTTGGGGTGAGCACAACTGCTGTGTCATAAGCTACTCTCTGCAAAGCTCTTACTCTGCTTCAGTTTTATTTATAGGCTTAAATCCTCCTTTGTTTTCCTGAAAAAATAAGTGCCCCTCATTGCCCCGTCAATAGATTCTCGGTTTTACCTTGCTTGTTGGTTTTCCATTTCATTAATTTTTGTGATGTGCCTATAACTATTTTCACTTAGATAATGAATACTAAGTCACAAACTTAAACTGGTTACCACATAGAAAAGTGATATCAAAATGCTCTAGAAAAAATATTGGACCCATATTTGTATTCTTTCACCATGATATTATTGTTCAATACGAAACTGGCAAATAAGTGTTGTTTGACAGCACTGGCATCATTCATGGAATCATAGAGTGGGGTGGGCTGGAAGGTTCTTTAAAGATCATCTCATCCCAACCCCTGCCATGGGCAGGGACACCTTCCACTATCCCAGGTTGCTCCAAGCCCCATCCAACCTGGCCTTGGGCACTGCCAGGGATCCAGGGACAGCCACAGCTGCTCTGGGCACCCTGGGCCAGGACCTCACCATCCTCACAGGGAAGAATTTGTTCCTAATATCCAATCTAAACCCACTCTCTTTCAGCTGGAAGTCATTCCCCTTGCCCTGTCTCTCCAGGCCTTTGTAAATAATCGCTCTCCATCTTTCTTGTAGGGCTCCCTTCATGTACTGGAAAGCCACAAATTAGGTCACCTCAAAACTTCTCTTTTCCAGGCTGAACAATCCCAGTTCTCTCATCCTTTCCTCATGGGAGAGATTCAGAAGGATTTACCCTCTATGACTCTGTGTAAGGCCCCTTTTCCTCACATCCCAGTTCAATAAACAACTTGGCAAAAAGGCATTTGCCTGACTTTTCATTTTGTTTCATCTCTGTGTGTGCACAGTATTCTAACCCAGCCCAGGAAAGGGTGAGTTGAGGCACAGTCAAGCAACCCCTGAGGCTGTGGAGATGTGAGCAGAGAGGCAAAGCCCAAGCCTGGACCTAGAGCATGGTGGCAGCTGGGCACAAACCTGTATCTGTGTGCCCAAGAGCATGAGAAACAAGCAGCTGGGGTGATAAAAGCCAGGCAGCAAAATGCCTGGGAAAATTGGCCCTGACTCATCCAGGGGGTAAATCATCCATTCCCAGGGCTGACACAAGACTCTCCTGGAGGCTGTGACATCTGTTTGCAGCTTTCCAAAGTTAGGACAGCTTGACTAGGGAGAGGTTAATCCATCCATGTTCTCGTGGCTGGTGTTGAGTTTGCAAAACGTGTAGCTGAGAGCTTTTCAGATTAGAGGGAAAATACCAAAACACAAAGAGGTAACAAAGCTGGTCCTGTTGAAAGTAATTTTGTTTCCTTTGACCTCAGTGTCACAAGGACATTAATCAAGGCACAGCTATTATATAACTATAGAAATAGAATATTAGTCCACTCCTCCTTAATGGGAAGGATTACATGGAGATGTCTGACCACTACAAACATTAGTTCTTGGCTGAAATGGAGCTTCCTGTTTTAGTTCTAACATCAGTTTCACATCTGTGTCGTGACTGGGAGATTTATGTTCTCCTCTACATACATCATTAAAAAATGAGTGAAGCTGCCATCTGATTGCATTTTTTCAGACACTTTGAGAAAATGTTTTGAAAAGCTGATTATCTCCAATCTTTTCTTAATTCCCACAACATCTCACTGAAGGAGAAGAACTCTAGGTTTTTTATAGCTTAATTTATTATAGAATTATTGAAAATAATTTTACAGGGCAGTAAGAAACTTCAATATATTACTAAAAAAGATAAAATTCAAACATATAAATCACAGATATTTTAAAATCAGCAAACAGGAACTTGGAGAACTCCAGGGGTATGTGTTGTGGATCCAGACATCCTGTATTTTATTGTTTTAAGATGCCTCTCTTACTCATCTGGTAGTTTCTCAACATGCCTCATGTTAAATTTAACATGCTTCTTTCCTTCGTTTTTTTTTCTGAGATACTCTTTGATGATGAAATATGGACCCACGTAGTCAACAGTCTTTGGCTAGAAAGTGAAAGAAAGATGTTTCTTGCTAACATCTTCCCTCATTGGCCTCTTGTGGGTTTTCCTTTAAGCTCACCTTTCATTTCTGCAGATCCAACAGAGATAACAAATTCAGCAAGCACCAGCATCCTCAGTCATCAGGGTTTAGAGCATGAGACCTCTGCACTGAGTGTGGAGAGTGAAGCCTGACCAGAGCACGTCCACTCCCAGCCCCCGTGACATGAATCAGGATCACTGGCTTGAAAAACCTTTTTTCAGCTGCCTGGCAGCTTCACAGCAGTGCAGTTTTTAAAATTAATTCCCTCTGGTCACACAACTGGGCCATTTCTCCCTTTTGCTGTGCAGAAATAAAGGATGTGAGAAACCACAGAGTTTTCTTCTTGCTTCCCCTTGCTTCAGGGATCCCCACTGCCACGTACCAAGCCTTCATTTTTTCCCCTGAGAGGCAGGAAAAGACAGAATAACAAAGCAGCCGCTATTTCTTCCAGCAGGAAACTTTCAGAAGATGCAGCAGCCCCAGTCCTTGGTGCAGCAAGGAATGATTCATGCTATATCTTAGCAGGTTCTCAGGAGACAGAAAAAACAGAGGAGCTTGACCATTATACTCTGTGTTCTGCATAAAATCTGTATAGGTGTGAGTAATTTCTTGCTTGATTGCTGTGTCATTGGGCTATGAGGGCAGGCAAAAATGGTGCTCCCCTTCCATGAGGCTGCTAAAGCACACCATGCACTGAAGCCTCTCTTGTCTGTGTCTGTCGTGCAGGTGATTACTCCTGCATTAGTCATTCTGGGTTCCTATAGAGATCTTTTGGGATGTGATTCACTTCACCCTGAAATAGACCTAAATTCATCCAGATGAATCATGCCTCAAAGGCTTTTTCTTTCTGCCCATCCCCACTTCCCCAGTATTCACTACAAAGGGAGCCCAGGATGACCAGCTCTTGGTGTTATCATTCATGTGGTGGATGTGTAAAGCTGGATCACACTCTGGGGACACATTTTATTTCACTGTGTGAGACCACATGCACTGAGACTCTGTGATTCTCTCTCTAAACATTGCTGGTAATAGCAAAGTAGGTTTCTCAGTATAAGTGACAGTCCCTGTGGGAGAACCCTGTTTCGCTAAAAACATGGCACCACAGCAACTTGTCATTTTAAAGGACAGATGCAAAGAAGTAAATGTAAGAAGTCATCCTTGAGAATGCAGTTACCTAGAGGAAGGAATGTGGAAGGCACAGGTGTCACTGAGGTTTCAATGCTAGGTGAGAAAAAAGGATTTTCATGCATGTCAATTTTTGCTACTTTTATGGATCCTTGTTGTAAGAGACTACACATAAAATAGCCATCTAGATTCTATCATCAACCAAAAAATGTAGTCAAAGCAGTTAAAAAAAGTAGGAAGGCGCTCATCTAATTAAAAGTTAAGAAACATCTCAAGGGTGAAATCAATTTTGCCCCAATGGCTACAAACTGCCCTGATGCCTGGACCTACCAGGTCTCCCTGAACGCAATGACAAGTTCACATGTAGACATCTGCACTGTAGACAACTATGTTTAGCTTAGGTTGGTCCTCTTTAGGTCTTACAATGTCTAAATTCAAGGTATCCAGCATCCAGCATCCCGGTGGGCCATCAGACAGAAATATGCTTTTTGAGACAGTAATCGTCTGACTGCTTTGAGCACCCCTCTGAGGCTGGGATGAATCACTTTGCAAGAGTGTCTGTGTCAGGATAACCATTTTCTCAGCATGAAAGTTGTCTTTATTACCTCCTTTTGTAATTTGAACTACCCTTTTGAGTTTATCTGTATGACTAGATATTTATTTCTATGACAAGAAGTCAAGGAAAAGAACTTCTTGAACAAAAAAGCTGCAGTCACCCATTGGATATAAATGATGTGTCATTTTAGTCATAATGGTTAGAAAATTGAAGGGGGAACTTCTGCATGTTTAGAAGTGTCTTTTGTCTTTATTGAGGCAGCTCCTTGAAAAGACTTGGCCATTGGAAAAGGAGAGTGGTACTGAACAGCAGGAACTCTTGTTGTGCACCTGGGAGATTCTTGATTTGGTCATGCCAAGGATTCTTGACTCAAAAGTATTTCTACATCTGGAAATAATAATATCTACATCCTCCTCTGGAGAGGCCCAAATGCTTTAAGGCTTAGAGATTGCTCAGAGAAATTATGATTGCCCCATCCCTGGAGGGGTCCAAGGCCAGGCTTGAGGGGACTTGGTCAAAGGTGTCCCTGCCATGGCAGGGGTGGAATGAGCTGATCTTTATAGTCCTTTCCAACCCAAATAATTCCATGAGTCTGTAATTTCTGTGATTCTGTGATTTGGGATTCATTTCACCCCACTGAGTGTGGTTTGCATCACTTTAAGTGCAGACACAAGACAAAGATGCTTCCCTTGCTCCTTGGTGCTTTGGTTTCTCTAATTTGAGTGCAGCCTTGTGTGGGATTCAGGGACACCAGCAGGGAGAACTTCCCGCACAGCTCTCCCCTGTTCTGGCCAGGATGGTTAAGACTACTCAGTCCCTGCAAGTAATTTTAGTCTAAAATCTCCAGTCTTCCAGATATTTTTTTTTCCTTCAAAGAGGGTTGATAAGTTATTCCTGAGAAAGGAAATAACAAATCCCTGTTAAACAGATAGACTGAGACACATAATTTAAGGAATTTGTCCAAACTGAAGGTTTTGATGACTTGATTCATAAAAAGCCCTGGTCTCCTTCTCCTTCTTCTACTGTTTTCATTGTCTCCAGATAAACCTTTATTTTTACCCATCAGAAATGAGCATTCTTTTTACCACTCTCTTCATTTTTATCCTGTATTTGAACAAGACAGAAGTGCTGAGAATGATAGATTCTTCTTATCCTGGTCACTTTTATGGAAAGGAGGGCATTTTATCATGGCCTACTTGACAGGTGATTCAAGGTTTCATCTCAACATTTCAGAAGAAGAAAAAAAGCAAAATAGGAAAAAGGGTGCTAGGGATTTTTTTCACTTACATCCAGGTGTTTGCATGAATAGCAGAAAACAACCAATAAACTTGAGCAGTGATTTTCAAGAAAGCTCTTTTTTGGTTTTTTCCCCCTCAATATTAAGGATAACTTGCACTGCCTACCATAATGATCATCTTAAAAGTCTTTTTTACTTTGAAGAGCTTGTGAAGAAATATAATCTGAAGTAGTCAATTACCTTATCATTTATTTTTCTCTTTTCTTTTCTTTTCTTTTCTTTTCTTTTCTTTTCTTTTCTTTTCTTTTCTTTTCTTTTCTTTTCTTTTCTTTTCTTTTCTTTTCTTTTCTTTTCTTTTCTTTTCTTTTTTCTTTTCTTTTTTTCTTTTTTCTTCTCTTCTCTTCTCTTCTCTTCTCTTCTCTTCTCTTCTCTTCTCTTCTCTTCTCTTCTCTTCTCTTCTCTTTTCCTTTTCTTTTTCCATTGGCTTTTTCTTTTTCTTTTTCTTTTCCTTTTTCTTTTTCTTTTTCTTTTTCTTTTTCTTTTTCTTTTTCTTTTTCTTTTTCTTTTTCTTTTTCTTTTTCTTTTTCTTTTTCTTTTTCTTTTTTTCTTTCTCTTTTTTCTTTTTCTTTTTCTTTTTCTTTTTCTTTTTCTTTTTCTTTTTCTTTTTCTTTTTCTTTTTCTTTTTCTTTTTCTTTTCTCTTTTTTCTTTTTCTTTTTCCTTTTCTTTTTCTTTTTCTTTTTCTTTTTCTTTTTCTTTTTTTTTCTTTTCTCCTTTTTCTTCCCTTTTCCTTTTTCTTTCCTTTTTCCTTTTCCTTTCCTTTTTTGTTTTCCTTTTAGGGATAGTCAATGCTGTAAATTAAACTGCTTGAGTTGGCTTTGTGGGTTTTTTTTGCATACACAGCAAGGATAACTACACACCAAATTTATGAGCATCGTGCGCGGGTTGCCATGACAACGCTTCCAGCTGCTGTACACCAAATAACCTTGTCATGTGAACATTTATCACAGGCACATCAAGTGCAGCAGTGCTCCGTGCAGTTCTTTGGCTAAACAGCAGGATTTTTTCCTGAATAATAATTGGTCATGGCCTTTTCTGCTATGAGTCAAAATTAATAAACTTCTAGATTTGAAATTAACCATCGACAGGATAATCTGAGTGCCATTCTTCATGGCTATGGTGCTTGGAGAGAGGAAACTTTGCAAGGAGCACTGCTTCCTTCTCAGGAAAACTGTGGATTTTATTTTATTGCCATTATAACCTCTCAAAACCCATATATAAAATGACAGGCTATGTCTGTGTGTGCATAGAACATGTTATTGGGCTATAAATGAAATGTGAATTTTAACTATTGAATCATTTGTGGGAAATAAAGCTTACTTCTCTTTTCTTTTTTTTTTTTTTTTGTTAAGGAACTTCTAAAACCAGAGCCACATTCTAATCCTTCACACCCACCTTTGGTGATATTTTTAAGGGAAATTTGCAGCCTGAACACTTGGTCCTTCAGAAGACCAGTTTAAAGACTTTCTTATGCATTTGCACTCCTCCCCATGCACCAAAACTTTAAAGAAAATAGAAGAATTTAACTATGTTTCTAATTTATAATTTCAGAGGGTAAGATTATGTGTGAGGGATTAGTAAACTGTGTAAATTACTACAGCAATTTTTATACAATAGTGTAAAAATTACATCATCAGCAAACTCCAGCTCATGCATACAAGTAGATAATATATATAATTTTTGTTGTTATTCTTCCAGAAGAAATAATATCTTAAGCTGTATGTAATTTCAGAAATCTTCCATGTCTAGTGTAGCCCTCATACCTAATGCTACCATAGGGCTTTTTAAACCACATTTTCTTAAATGTCCAAATCAGTAAAGAGCTTTGGAAGCAAATTTACAAAATAGCAACAGCAGAGCGAGCAAAGATCAAAAATGTTCTTTCCTTTCTTTCTTTCTTTCTTTCTTTCTTTCTTTCTTTCTTTCTTTCTTTCTTTCTTTCTTTCTTTCTTTCTTTCTTTCTTTCTTTCTTTCTTTCTTTCTTTCTTTCTTTCTTTCTTTCTCTCTTTCTTTCTCTCTTTCTTTCTCTCTTTCTTTCTCTCTTTCTTTCTCTCTTTCTTTCTCTCTTTCTTTCTTTCTTTCTTTCTTTCTTTCTTTCTTTCTTTCTTTCTTTCTCTCTTTCTCTCTTTCTCTCTTTCTCTCTTTCTTTCTCTCTTTCTTTCTTTCTCTCTTTCTTTCTTTCTTTCTTTCTCTCTTTCTTTCTCTCTTTCTTTCTTTCTCTCTTTCTTTCTTTCTCTCTTTCTTTCTTTCTCTCTTTCTTTCTCTCTTTCTTTATTTCTTTCTTTCTCTCTTTCTTTCTCTAATAGGTAGGATTAGTGGAAATAATGTATGGTTTTGCCCATAGGTGTTCTTTTAAGTCATGTTCCATTGTACTACAGGTTCTCATAACCACCCCATCCAGATCAAAACTTGTTTGACTTGTTGGGAAGATTAGTGTGGGTTTGAAATGGGCGCCATGTCAGGGAATAGGCACCATGTCTTTAACCTGTGAAAATTGTTTTTTGCAGAACAGGTTGCACTTTTCCCCATACATTTCCACTTTTGTCTCTAATTTACAAACTGAGATGGAGACATACACAGTGCAGGCGGCAGTATTCAGTCAGTTGTATTTTTGCTGGATGACCTCAAATCCAGATCAAGGGCTTTGTGGAAAGTTATTTGGTCAAGCACAAGGGTTTTTTCTTAAACTAGACATCACAAGGCAGTATTTTCTGCCTTTAAGAGGTGCAAAATGTCATATTAGATAATTTAATCTTACAGATTAATCATATAGACCCCTCTTTATAATTTTACATCTCTTGATATGTAGGTTTCTGGATGCAATTTGTGAGCACTAAATGCTAACTTTGTGATTGTCTTGTGATGAGTGCTTTCCTCTTCACCAATATTCTCAAATCATTGCCTGAAAAAATAGGCTGGATTTCATGCACAAATCCATGGATCTTTTGGATTAATTTTATTATTTTGAGACAGCCTATATGAGTTCTAGCTAAATTCTCTGTTTAATATTTGCAGAGAGCCTCAGAGAATTAGTTACACAACTCACTGAGACCATCTACCTTCATACATTCCTTCACTTACAATGCTCAAAATTTTCTTTATTAATAACCAGGTATGGAGGAAAAACAAACACCAGCTTATGTACCCAAAGATGGATTCCATTTATTGGGCAAATCAATACATGTAGGGAAAAAAATATGGGATGATTTGATTTTACAAGGCAGTTGATTTCTGAGTTCCCACTCTGTTGCACGATGCAGTACAAGCATACAGCTGATGTGCATAATCAAGGCTGAAGATGAATCCCCCTGGGGTCAGCCATGCATCAGACACTTTTGTTTTGTTGTACTTCAGCTTCTGAAGAGATGAGTCACCTGCTGTAGCTTCTCATGCGTTCTTCCCCTTTTCATCACCCCTTGTTCTAGAAGGCAAAGGAGCTGTTCAAACAAGGAATCACTTGTAGGAGGCACGCTGGCAATTAACTTCTTGATCTGTTGAGAGTGTTCACTGGAGCTGGTGAAGGGCTGTTTCAGGTGCAGCAGTCGTTGTTCATGCACTCTGATTCTTCAGAAGTTCCACCCAAGAGGACTGTGAGCTACCTGTGAGTTACACAGACACTCAGCTGGGAATGAGGTCTTCTGCTGTGTGAAAATAATTGAGGAGATGTCTGTGGTTTAGAAGTTTAACTAAAAATGTTCCTATGAAATGTCAGGCTGTATCATCTAGGAGCAATACACGTTCTTTTTAATCTGCCTGTCTATATTTTCCTACAGTGGCTATTCCAACTCCAAAATCATTAAGTCATACTTTTATTTTTTTAATTAAAGATTTTTTTTTTCTTTAACAGAACTCCTACCTGCCTCCCCTGACCAAGGGGATCTCAGAAATAATCAAGTGAAGTGTATTAGAGTTGTGAGGCCCTGGCTCAGGTTTCTCAGAGCAGCTGTGGCTGCCCCATCCCTGGAAGTGTCTCAGGCCAGGGCTGGAAAGGGCTTGGAGCAATCTGGGATAGTGGAAGGTGTCCCTGGGTATGGCCAGGGGTTAGAATGAGATGAGCTTTAAGGTTCCTTTCAACCCCAACCATTCTGTAATTCTATAATTCTGTGTGTCTATGGTTCTATGAGAGTGTGCTTATTTCATGCACAAATGGCAAGGCAAAACCACCAGCAGAAGTTTTTTTCCCTTAGGCCTTTTTTGATGAGAATAGCAATTAGGCTAATTCTGGTCACATTTTTCTGGTTGTGGTGAGTAGCATCTGGACATGAAAATATTGCCTTTTTCCCAACCTGGAAATGAAACTTGGGATAATTTTAGTAAGGAGGTAGATAGCATAAAAAAGGATCTTTATGAAGGCCTTCAGGGGCAGTTATGGAAAGATATCCACAAAAGCCCACTCCCCCCCAGGGGTGAGTGCATTTTTATAGGTTTTAGGAAAATAGCATAATTGATAAAAAGCACCAATTAGGAGGACAAGTGGTGATACAATTCCCCCCCAGGCCAAGCCCCTTCTCTGCAGTCCCCCCTTCAGCAGTAGCTGTACTTTGCCCATGAAAATGTGTCTTGAAGGGCTGTTCTCAGCCTTGGCTCCCAGGAAAAACCAAGATAGCAGGGAGCCTTGTGCCTCCCGGCACGTGGGGCTCTGGAATTTGTTTTTTGTCTTTCTGTTCAGGGAAAGGCCATAGAAAAGTACTGGGAAATATAGCTACTAGTACAATAAGTGACAAGAGTTACAAATAGGTGTGTGAAGAATGCAGAGAACGTAGGAAAAAAGACAAAATCTAAATGGCATCAAAAGATATCAAATTTCTGTTCCCAGGACAAATGGAAAAAATGTCATAACATCAAGAGGCTGAATGGATTTCCACTATTATCAGATAAAAACTCCCAAAAAGCAATTTAAATATCAAATCCACCAAATCCAGACTCTTGTCTAAGCTTAGAAACCAATTCTGAAGGAAGGTTGAACTATTTTTAGAAACTTGGACAACTCAATACTTTGCTCCTATTACTGGGTTGATTTTCATACAGTCAAATGATTCTTGGGTTAACTACAGAATTATAAATATTTTATGGCTGTTTGATAGATGTCAAGTACATGCTGTTCCATGGCACTTTCACAAGAACTTTGAAACTTGTTGAGCATCGTGTGCCAAAGCCAGGCTCTGCCACAGAGGTGAAGCTGTGGGAAAACAGTGTTCCCACCTCTAGCTACCATGACCCAGTACCAGCCCACAGGGCTAACAAGAAGCTAGCAGCCTTCAGAGTGTTGAGCAGAACCTTTGAAGCTGAAAAACTCACAGAATTTATGAGGTTTGCTACAATTCTCGCTGCAAAGCTTATTAAGGGATGAAATTATATATATTTTCTACAGTAATGGGGAGAGCACTGCTACTTTTCTGGGAAAATTTATGCTGAAATTCTTAACCATGTTAAAAACTAATGGATTTTTACAATGTCACCTTTTTCTTGATTGCTATAGCATTCATATGCCACATCATCACATCCTTCTTGAAAACCAGTTGTTTCCATTGGTGAGTGAAGCTCCAAAGAAACTTTATGAAAGTTATCTAGAAGTCTCTCTTAGAAAATGGGCTTGAATGGATGCTCTGACTTGAAGAAAAACTAAAAATGCATAATTAAAACTTTCAAAAGGCAAAAAATCAAGAAATATGAGTTGAATGTACCATAACAAATTCTTCATATTTCAGTGCTCAGACGGTGATCAAATTTTAAGGAAAAATTTTATACTGAGAAAGCAAACTAATGTTTAGGAGAAAAAAAGTATTTATTTGAAGCAATTTTTCTGGCCTGAAGTAATCTATCCTGTACTTTATTTTCTAGATTTCTGCTTTATAGCAATATTTGCCAAAGGCTAAAATTTTCTAGTTTGTTTGCCAAACTGAATGAAAATTATGTTAAAAGAAATGTTTTCTGGTCTGAGGTAAGATGGACCTTTATGCCTTCTGAAATGATCCCAAATCCTTGTAAGACACAGCCATTTTCTAGTTTATTGCTGGACTTGAAATATTCTTTCTCAATCTAGTCCTTGTGAAGGCTTAGCTCAGTTAGGACCTGTTTCCAGATGGGAAAGGTGACACATGGAGTAAAATTGAGATAATAATAAGAAAGCACAATTCTGACATGAGCTTATCTTGAGCTTGGGAAAGAGCACTATGGTCACCTGGTGATGCCAGTTATTTTGGAATAAATCTGCTGTTACCTTAATGACCTCCAGAAAATGTCAGCAGCCAAAAACTAGAGGAGAAGCTGACCCTTCCATGGCTTAGTGAGGGTATATAAGATAATCATCTAGAAGTGTATGCAGATGAGACTAACAGAAAAAAAATGCATCTGGGGAAAGGTGGATAGGGAGCAAAGGATGCTGAGCCTGACATGGTAACTTTATCCTTGGAGTTCCATTGCTTGATGGAAAACTGATTTTAGAGGAGGTCACACTGTGCTTATTGTCAATTTAAATGCGCAAAAGAACCATTGCTTCCTCTGTCAAAATTATCAAAGAATCTGTGCAAAGTATTGGAATTCCCCTTGTTTTAGCACAAGACATGGTTTTCAAGAAAAGGGGCAAGGCTGGAAGCAAAAGCCTCTGGAAATGCACTGGAGTCTAAACTGACAAAACATCCATCTGCAAAGCCATCAGCAAGGTCAAAGCACTGCTGATGGGGAAATAAGTGATGTGTTGCTGCTCATGTGGTGAGCAGTAGCAGATGTGAGGGCCTTGCAGGTCATCCTCCTGGGCATGGAGAAATCAGCACTGACAATTCTTGCTGCATGGATGCACCATGCTGGGCAAGTTCAGGTGTTTGCTTTCTATCCAACAGCATAGCTGGAGTATAGACATGGACATGCAGAACACACCCATCCTCTCTCTAAAGGTCCTCAATCCAAGCTGCAAGGTTTATTTCTAAATTGTCTCGAAACCAGCTGTCATTAGGCAGAAAACAAGCTTCTGTTCCCTTAAAACACTGTATAATAATACTGAAACCACATCAGTTTTTGAGTTCAACTGTGACTCTGCAATGAAAGATATTGCAGGACTGAATTTGCCACACCCCTTGGCCTCAAGGTCCAAAATTTTTTATTGCAGTCTGTAAAAATGATTTGTTTTTTTTCCTTTTTAATTTTATTATCCAAGAATGTCATTGTATTCCCCACAATGTACAACAGATATGTTCATAGACACTTATAGGTTATAGCCCTTTCCTCCTCCTAATGACTTCAGTTTTCTCTCTTATGTTCCCACTCTCACCAAATAATCATCTCCCCAGTTTTCTCTCACAAACCACAAAGAATAATCCTGTCCATGAGGATCTCAATGACCAGGCAATATTTCAAAAAGATTAATAAAAATTAAGGCCTCTCTTCCAATTAATTTCACCAGCAATCCATCTCTTCACAGTCCTCTTTGCTTTTGAGGAACGTCATAATAATTTTGTGGCCCCACTTTTTAATTTTGATCATTGACTACATTATTGGAACAATCTGTTTTGTCCTGTAGCAGTGTGAAGTCACCACACAACAGGAGAAGGAGCTGATTTTGGGATGGTGATTATGAACCATAAGAGGCTGATGGATGTGTCCACTCTGTGACTCACTTCCTTGCTAATTTCCATGCATCCCTTATGGACACTCCCAGGATGAAGGTTGCCATCAAGTTTTTACTGCTGGCAGCTGCAGCTGAGTTGCAAATTATGTAGCTCAAGCTGGGGCTGTTCTTTCAAGACCTTGGCCACAGAGCAAGGCAGGCCAAGGAAGAGAAAGTCCAAAAATTGATTAAAGGATCTCGGATCTCCTTCTCTGTTCAAACTCTCCCATAGCACCATGAGAAACTTCCCGCCGCCTCTCCCAGCTTGGGCAGGTGTTTCCTATGGGGAGGTTTTGATGTCAGCAGATGGAAGAGCAGCTGAAAGGCAAGAATGGGTGTCCAGAGATATCTCAGTGGAAGAGGAAATGCCCTAAGAGAAAGCAAGTTGTCATCACACTGTGGCCTTTGCCAGTTCTTATTAGAACCAGCTGAAAATTTGTCATGTAACCAATTTATTTCCTATTGAAAACGCTGATTTATCAAGACTGAATTGTGTGGGCTGGAAGGACGGTTTCATTGGGTGCTTGGGGGTAGAGGGAGAAGATAATACTGTCTAATTTTTGCCATTGTCTTGACAAGGGAAGACTTCCTCAGGCAAGCTGTACCAGAACAATGTGAAAAAGGGATGAAATTATGGGGAACAAATAACAGTGTTACCATAAAGCTGCAAATATAGGTTTGTTTCTCTCCTGGATAGGAAAACCTAGTGTCATTTCAGGATGGTTTAAATTGAGTGAAGTATGAGAACCTCTGTGTCTTAGAGCCAGAGGAGACCTCCAGAGCCCGCAGCTTTGTTCAGCTGTAGTTTTGTGGCTGTGAGTTACTCAATTGCTGATAATTACCTGTCTTATGAAAATCAAGTGTGGTTTCATTTGCTCTCAGTTGCCCAGCGGGTAGCAAGAACATGCCACAGCTTTTTGTGAGACCTCAAGGTAATTCATTCTCATAAACACAGGGGAAAGGAAGCTGCCTTCAGCAAGCACAGTAAAAAGCAGACTTTTGGGCATTGACTCATTTAGCCACACAAGCCCCAAATGGTTTTGCATGTTGGTTTTGTGGCACATGGACTCTGTCCCTTCTAGACAGGAGTTCAACTCACTGCAGGAGGTGAAAACCACAGCAAATGCATAGGTCTCAGAGACAAAAGTTTGCAATGTTGCCAAGGGGAGGGAAAAAAACCCCTTCATATTGGTTTAGAGACCAAACTACTTAAAACAAATATCCTAATCCAATGGAAATTATATGGTCCAGTCTGAAAAAAAACAGATTGTTTCCACTGTGGTGTAAGGAAAGGTCCTTCTTAAGCCTTCTCTTCATGAAAAATGAACTTTTAAAGTGTATTTCATCTTCTAAGCAAAGAGCACAGCCGTCTTTTCATCATTGTTTTTTTCATTTGTCTACTTCTCATCTAACTTTGAAATTGAACACAAATGCAGCATGCAGGTTGATTCTGATCCAAATAGCTTCAGTTTTGGTAGTAGAGAATCTACTTTTTAAACTGTATAACCTTTGGAAATTCTGTAAATCTCTGTTTATAGGTTCCTTAATTTTGTTAAAATACAGTGTTGCATTGAATTCAATGTTTTGGAAGGTCCAAAGAATTTCAGTAGGTGCAGAAGCAGCTTGTGACACTTGTCTGTTCATGCAGACCTTTCGTATTTTTTGTTACTGCAGTGAGAGTCACTGTTTTGCTCCCACAAAAATTGTTTGCAATATCTTCTTAAGGCTCCATACATTTTATGTGCTTCACTTCTCCTGGAGCAATGCTAAGAAAGGAATATTTGCAGTGAGCTCCCAGGGAAGGGCAGAAACACCTGCAGATTTTCCTTAGACCCCATTGATCTCACACGGAAAAACCTACAAGGTACTGAGCTCTCTGAAATTAATACAGATTTGGTGGTGGGTTGGCTTGATATTGCAGAAGGTATTCCTTGGTGTAAGGAATAATATAAATCCACAAGTTCTCTCCTGCCTCGCTCTAATATTGCATGAATGGCAGCAGACCTCTCAAGCTGTGGATGATGTGAGCAATTCCTCAAGCAAGCACAGGTTTATATTTCCAGGTGTAAGTCCCTGTGTCCTGCTGACCTCAGTGACTTGTTGTGCCCTGGAGGATTCTGATGAAGAATGAACCTCTCCCTCAGCAATGGTTGTGCACTGATTTTTTTTTTTTTTTTGGATTTGCTTTTCCTCAGCTCTATACAGTTGCAGCCATGATGCAGAGCTCAGTCACAAGCCCTCAGTTTCTTCCTTGCACCATTAATGATCTGGCAGCGGAGTACATTTCAGGTTTTTTATTCTCTCTATGACAAAGTGAGGGTTTTTTGTCAGTCAGGTGACTAAACCTCATCGACAAGCTGGCATGGAAGATAGCACTGTTGTCATGAAATTCTCTAAAAGGCTGCTTTAAAACAAGCAAAATCAGTCTTGCCAGCACTTCTTTTGTCCCTTCAAAGGAGATGGGGCTTTGATTCCAGAGAATAGCAAAGGAACAGAAGATGGTTTCCCCGTTCTATTGTTCCTGAAGGTGAAATTCTGAGGTCAGGTCAGGTGGCTGATGATGTCCAAAAAACCAGAAGATGAATCTGTGAATATTGGCTACTCAGGACAGAACTAGCAAGCCCAGAGCAATGCAGAGGGGTTTATTTCTTAAAGCCTTTTAAATGTTATAGCTCATTTATGTTCCAATAGAATTAAATATGTGATAATGTAGTGTTCTTAATTGCAGTCTTCAGAGTAATTCCTGCCCTTTCTAAAGAAGTATCCCTTTGATACAGAAATGATTAATGAAGAATTATAATTTAGAAGAGATAGTCATAGCCTTCAATCTGATGTGCATAACACCAGACCACAAAACCTTGTAGCTATATCTGCACCAGGAACTTAATTGAGTTTAAATAATAGTTTAGCTCATTTTCAAGTGACAGAAAGTCTTCCATACTCTCAGTTAAACTGTTTCAATGGTTAATTATCTTCACAGTTAAAAATGTACTCTGCATTCCTACTCTGAGTTCACAAAAGCTTTGTTCAAGACTACCAAATCTCATTAAGCTTTGCTCTCCATAATTAAAAAATTGTCTATTTCCTAAAATCTCTTCCTACCACAGGTATTTGTAGACCATGACCAATTCACCTTTTAGTATACTCCTGGATAAACTAGATAGATTGGACTTCTTAAATTTCTGGTGGTGAGACCGGTTCTCCCTGCTGTAAAGCATGCTTGTAATGCTTCTCTGGCTGCTTTTGGACTCACACACAGCCTCTTTCAAAGTGTAGAAACCAGCACTAAGATACCATCTTCCTTACCAAGGAACATTGCTTCCCTTCTTTATTCGATAATTCCCCTGCTTAGATGTTCAGGACTGTGTTTGCCCTCCTCATGACAACATTATGTACTTAGACACACTTGAGAACCTACATGCCCACCGTCTCTTTTAGCAGGACAGCTGCTTCTTTTGCTGTGTCCATATAGCCTTCTGCTCCAGAATACAGCCATCTTAACAAAACATTTCTCTCATCTAACATTGACAGAGGGCAGGCCTAGGTTAGATATTGGGAAGGAATTGCTGGCTAGGAGGGTGGGCAGGCCCTGGCACAGGGTGCCCAGAGTAGCTGTAGCAGTCTCTGGATCCCTGGAAATGTCCAGGGCCAGGCTGGATGGGGCTTGGAGCAAGCTGGGATGGTGGAAGTTGTCCCTGCCCACATTAGGGGGGCGTTAAATGAGCTTTAAGGTCTCTTTCAAACAACCCATTCCATTATTTTTTTTTTGATACACTATTCCTGAGTGCCCATCTTATGCTGTTTTATGGGTTCTGAAGAGACTTACAATCAAATACTGCCAGTAGAATTATTGCTCCTTTATGTCAGGGGCTGTGTACCAGAGGAGCCAGTAATTACCTGAGGCTCACTGTCCTGACTCATTTCTCATCCAGCAGCTCCAGCATCTCAGACAGGCACTTGGACACACTTGAGATTCTTCACAGGTGATGCTGTGGCATCCCCTGAGGTCGCCTCTCATCCCAGCACTTCCACAAGGAGTGTGCCCAGAGAGCACCCCAAGCGCTGCCATGCCCCACCTGCCTTTCAAAAACTTCCAGCCCTCTGCAGACACCCATTGTGAGGAAGCAGCAGGAGGCAAGATCAGTAACATAAGTCACCCTCTGATTTCCTCTTTCTCTCCCTGAAGAGATCATTCTTGCCAAGAAAAGTACTCTGTGGGAGCAGGGTATTTACTGCTCTTTCAAGATCCAATTCTACTTGAGCTGACCCCGTTTACATGCTCCTTCTCATACCCACTTATCTGGCAAATTTCCCAAATTCTGTTGCCGGAGAATAAAGTCATCAGTTCCACTTGACTGTGCAATTATTGGAAATCTGCAAAAATGCACACAGCAGTGGACAAAAGAAAGGGTGAGAAGAGAATTGAGGTTCAGAACATTTTATGAAAGGCCTCCCCCACTTAGTGTCACTACTAGCTCTACAACCTGAGGCAATTTATTAAGAGTTTGGAAAAATGGCTCAGAGAGCTGGATGTGGAGATTTCCATTAGAAATAGATGACTACTTTAAAGGTTGCAATTGGATTCTAAAGAACAGGCTGGATGAAAATTGTGAGAGGTGAATAGCTACTGAATTATGTGGGCTGGGGGAGGGGAAGAAAATTGCCACCTACTTGAAATAAATGGCTCTTCTAAAATAATGGGGTTTAAACTTTAAAATTGTTTTGTTCCATGACATTCAGAAGGATGTATTTATAGTTATTTTCAACTTCTCCAAACAGGCAACATTTGCCTGGAAAATAATTTTCCATATAAAAATATGACAATGTAATTATCCACTCTGGTATTTTCTACCTTTTGATGCTTTATTATAATAATCTTTCATTTTTTTCAGCAGTTTTAGCTATCTATATGAATTCCATCTGTGCTACAAGACAAAGAGGACATTAATAGGAACTGAGTCACTCCTCCCTCTTTCCACTAACTTCTCCTTTAAATTGATGAAGCGAATGCTTGCCAGAAATAAAAAAGTGTACGACTGGCTAATATTACTAATGCTAATTCTGTTGATACCGACTTGCCCCAAAAGCCAGATTTTCAAGAGTCATATCAGGAGATGATGGACTGGGTTTTTTTGGTTTGTTTTGTTTTTTTTTTTTTTTCTTGCAGGCCATTTTATAGTAGAGATTTAATTCTCTGTGGTACAGGGAACATTTTTTTCTGTAGACCCACATTTACCCCACGTACCTGGGTCTCACAGACTTTGGTTGCTCGCAGTCTCAGTGATTTAGGAATTCCCTGAAGCCTTCATTTCTTCTTCAGCTCCACTGGATGTAGGTGAAAATGTCCAGTGACATCAAAGATTCTGAAGGCACATTTCATGACCTTGAATCATCACTTTCCAGTGTTGAAATCATAAACCCATTATTAAATAATTAAGGTTGGAAAAGCCTTCTAATGTTGAGTCCAACCATTAATCTAACACTGCCAGCTCCACCACTAAACCATGTCCCCAAGTGCCACATCTACGCATTTTTGAGCACTTCCAGTGACAATTCTTCTGGACAACACTTGACCAGCTTAAGTACACAGCTTGTCTTCCCTCAGGGTTGGTAAAAGATATTCAGATTACTGATTATTTACAAATCTCCCCCCTTAATAAGTAACATAAATCCTAATTGTTCAGAAGTGGGGTCTAAGCAATAAAATATCCTAATATTATATATAACTAATACCCCATATAACTAATATCCTCATCACTGAGAATACGCAGGTCTGTGTCAAAAGGTCTGAACATGAGATTTTGGGTTGTGGAATGGAAAGACAGGAACCACTCTCCTGCCTGGTTGACAGAAAACTGCTTAGAAAGGATAAAGGATGGGCAAATGGGACACTATTCAATACCTTTTTTTTATGTTTTCACAAATCCAATCAAATTCTTAGCTTCAAAACAAATTTCTAGTCAGCTTGAAGGCCGAGGACAGGGTGGTATAATTAGCCATTTGAGCTCCTCATGATAATGATGCTCGACAGGATCATTTAGTATGTCCCTGTTACACCTCACTTTCAGCACATTTAAGCAATTTGTGATCCTGCTAGTACAGCGGCAGGACCTATGCTCATTTAAGCACAAATGGAAGAAGGTGGAAAAGGGGACATAATCTGGGATGCCTTCCAGACAGCCAAGGCCATTAAACCAAAGTGCCAAAATTAGGAGTGCAGCCTCCGTGGGCTCCTCTTAGTCAATGGTGACAAGGAGCCAGCAGGTGCTCCTGCTCTGGTGGTGATTCAGAAACTGGATGGTTTGCTTTCCCTCTTTCTACCTCTTCAACTCAAAAAGAAAATTCTGGGTAAATATCTCCAAATTCCTGTTATTCAAAATAGAAAAGCACCAGAGAGGGCAGCTGTTGGCATGAACTCGGAAGTATGTGCTCACAAAAAATAGGGTTCCTGACTTCTCTCTAGTTCCAGCCTCAACAATTCCTCCAAACAAGTTTATTCCAGATATTTTTGTTTTCACCTTTCCTTTCATTTCATCACTCTAGACTTATCCATCAAACATGAGTCACAATTTCAGTAGAAAAACAAATATCATTGGAACCCAGACTTTCTGGTGTATTTGCTATTAATTTAGCTAAATCGATAGGCAGAGAGGCCCAAAAAAGCAAGATTACTCAGAATGAAACATCCTGTTGAAGATGGAGGGAGGCAATGAAGAAATCATAGCAAGCCAAAATATCATTGATTGGTGACAAAGAGTCTCATACCTCTGTAAAGCATTCTTGTTTTCCTGAGTTTTATTTTCCTGGAAGGTTTAGCAAAATATAATCCTTCACCCAAAGTATATGAACGTTTCCGTGCAATCATTGTTGCCTTTCTTTTTCCACTCACTTCTTTTACTGAAATAGACTGAACCTGATGAGTGGAAAGCACATTTTTAAAAACTTCTTTTTTTTTTTTTTCACCCGCACTCAGCAGTAAAAGGATGCTGGGGAGGTAATCTGTGTGTCTGAAGTTATAAAAAGCTGAAATATCATTTATAGCAGCACTTACATCATCTGGAGATTGCAGGAGGAAAAGCATAAAGGTATAGGGCTGCACTGGGTGAAAAAAGAAAAAATCCTAACTCTACTACCACATGCCCTTCACATGTACAAATTTTCTGTGTCTGAGCCAAATAGTCAATCCTCACTTTTCCCACTCACACCCTTAGTCATGATTTTTCATCAAACTCTCTTCTCCTAGCTGATGATACAAGGAGATTGATTGCTGGATGAAATATGAAAGGCACAAATGATGCCAGTAGCCGCAATTTTGCAGTTTGCTGTCTGGAAACCCAAACACTTGGCCTGTGTTGCAACTCTTCCTCTAGAGAGAAGAGAGTGGGAATCTCGTTTGGTGCTCCAGGCTCAGCTCCCACTGGCCCTGGAAATCTGACTCTGCAGTGAAAACTGGTTGGGAATTTTGTGACTTCAAAAGAAAATTCTAGTTTCTAGAACTGAGTCTATAGATTTTCAAAATTTCTTCAGCCCCCAAATGGATTTTTTTGTTGTGAAAGGAAAAACCTGATCAAGACCCCTAGACAGGAATTATGTGATCAGCTAGAAGAAACCACTGGTTTCTGGAATATCTCTTATATCTGGAATTAATTTTTGGTTTAAAAAGAAAATATTGACTCTAAAGGGAAGGAAGGAAAGGAAAAAAATGGGGCAATTAGGCAGTTTGAAAACTAGGAGTAAACACTGCATCTCTCCGGCTGTGAAAGCAGCTGACCTTTATGGGGCTGTTCCCAATATTTCCTGATGATTTTCCAGAATGAAGAGGTCTGTGGGAAAGCTCTCCCTCCACTGAGAGCAGGGTAGCTGGAAAGGAAAGGGATGTTACATCCATCTCCTATCTCCACACAGAACTGCAACACAGAAATAGATATATAGTAAACCCTTGTTTACTTCAGGCACTGCAGAAAACCTCGACATTGGTCCTAAAGTAGCTTTTGGTTTTGTCTTCCTTAAAAACCTTGGAATGTCCCATGTGAAAACCGGAAAAAAAAAGGAATTTTCAGATTTCTGGTGAAGAGGAGGTTTTTTTTCAGCTTGGTCTGTTTGAAAACTGATGATGCCCCACAAGGTGTTACTCAGCACATCTGAACTTAACCCAGAGTAGAAGTTTCATATCCCCAGATATTACACAAGCTCAGAGGGAAAAGTGAGAGGCTGCCTCAGAGGAGATTTCGGATCAGAAGTGGATAATCAGATGGGGTAAAAAAGTCTATAATTAGAACAGATAAATGTCCATTAGAAATATATTATCTTTAGGGACCAGAAACCATGAGGAAAAGGGAGGAGGAAAGAAGTAGATAGGTGTCAAGTTCTGGTTTTGCCATGCAGTTTTAACACTGGTGATAACATATCACAGAGAAACATGTCCAAACAGCACTTTATACCTAGGAAAAAACAGAACTGAAAAGACCAGAGGATGAGGATTAATCCTGGGAGTTCAACCTCTCCCTGGTGATTGAGGGTCTTAGATCAAAAAGGGCAATATGACAGGTCAAGGGAAAGAAAGGCAAGGTAGGTGTGAAGAGTCAACAAGCAGGAAAATAAATTCTGCTGATTTCTGTAGTATGCAATTCACATCCTGATATAAATACATGCTAACAACCCCTGTCCCTTGGAGAATGTTAAGCAGACTGTAAAGAAAAAAATGTATGGTCAGCAGTACTTCAAAGTCCTTACTAAGAAGAACACACTAAATCTGTGGAAGAACAAGAATTTGAATCCACAGCCTTGAACAAAAGTGTGTTGACATTGTGTAGCACCTCAAAGAAGCACATCTCAGTCAGGTTTGAAGTCAAGCATGAGCTTTTATCAGCATTCAAGGCCAGCTACTAAAAACGATACTTACTGCAGATCTGCAATAAAAAAGAAAAAAAAAAGAAAAAAGGAAAAAAAAGACGGTTAACTATTAAAATTTGGTAACTCCAGAAATTGGTTGGCTGAGAAAGGGATCATTCTTCTTGAAATAAATCTTCTCAAAATCACAAATCTTAAAATAATTTGTGGCTCTTGAATAGAAATAAAAGTTTACCTGTCTGCATAAACGCTGAACAATTTTATTCAGGAAAGAATTATTTACTACAAATTCCAGCATGAAGCTGTTGTAGTCAGCCACATAACCTGCCATCCAAGCCCTAAGTCAACACCACTCCAGACCCGATTCTTTCATTTTAAACAGTAAAACCACTGTTGTAGAAAGGAAATCCACTGTTGGGCAATTTGTTCTCTTGCCACATGCATTTCTGGTACAAAATAGTCAGCGGCACTCAGACATTAGGAAGACTCCAGAGAAAGTTAATACAGATGATTAGCCCTAAAGGGGCCGTAAGATGATGAGAAGCTGAGTGAATTAAATTTATTTCCCTCAGTGTGAATTGGTGAAGTTGTGTTGAGGTTTACAACATTTGTGCTCAGAGATCTCACTGCATCTGTGTAATGGGAGGGATGTGGGGGGGATTAGTTTGGACAGACAGCAAATTGCAGGAGGGAGGGAGAAGAGGATATATGAGGTCCTTTTATTCCATTTTTCTTTTTCACTGCTAGCTGATTAAGGAAAGCAGGGGCATCTAGGATTATACATTTGAAAGGCTGCTAGATGACTGCAAGAAACATTAGGCTGCTTGAAAATGTCAGCACTTTACACTTTATGTAGGACTGAGCTGATTGCTATCGTGAAGAGAACATAAGTGATTCAAAGGTGAACCAGAGGTCTCCGTGTTAGAGATGTGAATATCTAGCAGGATGGGGGAAGGGAGCCTGGATCCATAAAATGCTGAATTCTTTCTCATCTCTGAGCAAGGTCTAGAGTGATTTGATATATATTTTAATTTTTGTATGAATTAAGGAGTAACTTGGAAACAAAAATTCCTTTAATTTGGAATCAGATCTGGAAAAGGAGATAACAGAGTCCTGCAACTTCTTTGGGCAACATCTTAATCTGAAAAAAAAGTCTGGCTAAAGAGCAAAATGGGTCTTGCTTCCTGAGCAGGAAAGGGAGCTGCAACAAAGCTAACTCAGGGCAATTCACACAGGGTCAAATGCTGATGTAGGACAAGGTGTTTCCCTGTCCTGGGCATTAACAGGTTAATAACCATCCTGATTCTTTCCCATGATTTGTCCTGATCTGCTGCAGCACAATAATCTATAAATTTTAAGGCTTTTCTCTTGGGTTTAGGTGGGCAGGCCTCATCCTGGTTAAACTCAGTAGTTTCAAACTCTTCACTCAGATTTCCTGGGGTCCCACAACAGAGCTTGGCCACTGCAATGGGAGCCATCCTGCTTGTCTCAGATAAACACCTCAGGACACATTGCACTGCCTTTTGAAGGTGCTTTTCTTTAATGACCACAAAAAAAAAATAAACAACAGAATTTTAACTCTAGGCATTTGGTGGGAAAAAAAAAAATCTCATCTGGCCTCTTGGTTAACCTGTGGGAAAGAGTATATGCTTTCCTCATGTAGATTTACTAAATACATATCATCTTTAAAATAATGAGCTCCCAGCTGGGATGCATTATGTGAATTATTTTTTCAGAAATCATAGGATGTTATGTTTTGGGAGGAACTTTAAAGATGATTCTTACTTCCAAACACCTGTAAAAGTGGTGAAATAGAACCTGTATTTGGCTTGTAGTGGGGCGGGGAGAAAAATAAAAGACAAGATACATACTCTGAAAATAAAAGGTTTTTCACCTGGGATATAGTTAAAAGAAGCCTATGGTCAATTTTTGGCTTCCAGTTTGTCTTTCTGGAGACTCTTTTTTAAACATCTTAAAAGAAAAGGATTAAATAAAGCAGGATGTGGAGAACATGCATTAAAAATTTCACTGTGGTTGAGACTACAGACTTGTAGGGGAAGTAACATGATCATAATTTAATAGTTATAATTATTCCTTTTTTTTTTTTTTTTTTTTACATCAATATCTGTCAGGACACAAATCAAAGCTGTTTGAGGACCTATGTGCTGCCTAGATTTCCATCATCCAGAGGGACAGGCAGCCTAATGAAAACTCCAGCATCAGACAGCGTAAGGGGTGGTGAATGTTTGTGTGTTTATCCCAAGGATGGATTGGGCTCTGTGGCCCTCATTGATCACGACATGGTCGGGGGGTGTTACCTGCTCTGTTTATGTGCCCAGATGAAATATCAGCTTTGATCAGGACTCTGCACTGTGAGATGGCATCCCTGAAAGGAAAACATCTCAGAGGGGAGAAGAGGTCAGGATTTCCCTGCAAAAACAGGATCCTGGGCTACATATATATCCAAGATCCCAGCAGTCAGGTCTCAGAAGGATTCATGGATGAAGGGCTGAGGGATGAAGACCTGGAGAATCCAGCTGGTGCAGTCAGCTCCTGGCCAGATGTGCTCATTGAAGCCTCTCAGGCTGACTTTCAGGATTGATTTCAGGGAATGTTGTGAATCAGTGGCACTGACAGCTCAGCCTGCACCAGGCTGTCAGCTCAGCTCCACAGGATGGGTCTTCCCAGCCAGAAGCTGCCAAACTCCACAGCTCTGAAACACGCCCTACAGGCTCACTAACCTGGGTCATTCTCCCTTTAAGGATTCCTGAATTTTTGCTCTAGGGATTTAAGAGGTAACAAAAGATTAAAAGAGTGAAAAGAGAAGCCACTCTGGTTTCTCTCAATGAAAAGCACTGAGACTTCCCTCCACAGCAAGTTCTCCCTCACTGTGACATCTAGGCTAGGGCAGGTAGAGGACAGCGTTGGGAACTCCTTATGTAGGTACTGAGAGTTGCTCAAGACAGGAAAAATTCTGCTGTCTGGGGAATTGAGCCCTGCCGAAGTGCATGGCTAACTCCCAGAGTCTCTGCTGTGTAGCAGGCAAGGGCAGCAGCAAGTACAGGGTAGCACATGGGAGACCATCAAAGAGAGGGCTTTTAAAAAGTCTGTTTGAGACGAATTTACTGCTCATATCTCCAGGGCATTAATTGTTCCACTTTTACTGTTTCCCATCAACTAACCATCTGCAGGCAACACCTTTTAACAACTTGCTGTAATACATTTACTGGACATTTTGTCATTGTAGTATATTTGAGATATCAGAAAACAGCTGGTAGAAGGCCATAAACAAAGGCTTTATTACATATTGTTTATCATCACTTTAGTTTTGGAAGGCTAACCTAGAACATTAATGCACAGCAACATCAAGATGCATCTTTATTGTTGCCAGGAAGGCTAAAGGTTACCTCACTAATAATATGCAAATGGAGCCTTTTACTGCACATAATGAATAATCACTTTAGATAAAAGACAGAAATTTCCTTTAGTAGTGCTTGCAATAAAACCTTTTTACATGAATTTAATAATTAATTTAAAGAATTATCACTTCGCTGAGCCTGAATACATTATTTATTAAATGTAATTGAAGTATTTATTAAGCGAGTAATAAATGATGGACAACAGCAATGGGTGGTTTCACTGTTTATAAAATAGCCTCAGCCTGTGATTACAAGCAGGGATGGTAGCCTTCTTGTATTGTTATAACGCATAAATTATCTGCAGGAAAACAGATATAATTGCTTGCATTACTTACTGGATTTTCCTTGCTATTTAGCTCTCGTTGGATATAAAAAGAGGAGAGTCAGAATTTTGTTACCATAGACTACATTAGGCTGACAATCTGCACTCTATTTATGCATGATCTTTTTATTTCTAACTCTGGACTCAGTAAAATTTAGGTTGCTAGTGTGCCTGTCCAGCATTTGACAGTCCCAGCCTACAGATAAAGTCAGAGCACTGGTAGCAAGTAATTTACACATCAGAGCCTTCAGATGAGAGCAGCATTGACTTACACTGACAGCAACAACAGCACAGCTCCTGAGCAGCTTCAGTTTAAGATGAATTCATTAGAATATAATGAATTTAATAGCAGGAGGATAAACAGGGAGATCAGCAATACCAGCCGTCCTTTCATGTTTCTGGAAGAGCCTAAAACTGGATACTGCTGGATAAACTGCTCAAAACCAGCAAGGATGGAGTTGGTCTAAAAGTCCCTAAGCAGCATCATGGGGCTTAGGAAGGCAAGGACATCTCCCTGCTGGTAACTACTCCATTTGTTCCAGGCCATTTGGTCTAGAAGGTCAAGCTGGAAATTTTGATATTAATTGTTATTCAACATATGTGTTAAAAAAGACAGTTTATTTTGCATTTCATCCAATAATCTACAACCAACTTGTAGAAGAATTGCATAAATAGTAGAAATTATTTTGAGAGGTACTCTTTGTGAAAAAAAAAATTACTTTCCTTTCATCCATGCTACTCAGAAAGTTTTAAGTTTCATGTGGAAAGTGTTTTTTTTTTATTTTCTGGGCTGGGTTTTTGTTTTAAAAAAATGCTGCAGTTTTTCACTTGTAATAAAAGACCCAATTTCCATTGTTGGTGGAAAAACTTTGACTCTGTAATATAGCCATAAAGGGCAGTGTTTGCCATATGAAAGACCACAGTGTGTGTGGTTTGCCCTGCATGTATTTCATCTCCTTGTCCCAAAACATATTCCCAGATCCAGAAACAGATTAAAAGGAGATCTCAGCTGAAATGCAGTTTCTAGATGCATTCCTCTTGCTCTCTCCAGTCTAGGAACAAAACCCTGAGCTTGAAGAACTAGGAAGATAACATAAATACTTAAAAACTGGTGGGGTTAATTTGGACCCAAGAGCTCTGTCAAGAAATGCCAAGGTTTACTTGGAAGAAGAATTTTCCAAATATATTAAATATTTGAGGTTTTTGCTATATCAAAAAATTACAGAACAGCAAAAGAGATTGAAAAAGTGTTTATTTGATGACAAAAGGCCTCTGTCCATCTATGGCACAGACCATTTTCTTATACTCAAAAACACATGAGTTTAAAACAGCACACTTACTCTTACTCATACTTTAACATATTTTCTTTAACAAATATAAAGGTAAAAATAAGCTGGTATAACACACTACCTAACCAGAATTTTAGCAATACCCTGAAGCACTCCTAGATCAATTGTCTTAGATTAAGTGAAAGTCACATTTTGTGTCTATAGAACTTCCCTCTCATGTCCTGCCCACCTGTATTTTAGGTAAAAATTATAGAATATCCTTAGCTGGAGGTGACTCATAAGGGGTCCCGAAGCTGTCCTGGATAACCTACAAATAAATATAACAAATTTTGAATTTTACATCCTAGAATGATAGAATTGTTAAGTTTGGAAAGGACCCCTGAGATGATGGAGTCCAGGTGTTAACCCAGCCCTGCCGTATCCACTGATAAACCATGTCTCCAGGTGCCACACCCCAACCTTTTTTTGGATACTTCCAGAGGTGGGGATTCTATCACTTCCCTGTTCCAATGCTTGACCACACCTTCAGCGAGGAAGTCTTTCCTAAAATCAATTCCACTGCCCAGATTTAGGAACACAGTCCTCTCCTCTTAACAAAGGAAAAGTTTTTTTGGTAACTTTATAGGAAATGGCATGCAGAAACCCAGTGTGAGAAGCCATCCAGTCTTGTGAACATGAACATGCCAAGAACAGAACCACTCTTGGTGGTTCTGTGGCAAGACTGGACATTTTCCTATCATTCATCTCAATAATTGCATTCCTGAGGGACTTCCATGCTGTCTGTATGGTTGCCTCTGAGAAGAAAATTGTGGCATCTATAGGGAAACCTGCAGAAAATCTTAGTAACTGTTTCTGGTGTTGCAGCCTATGATGTTCCTTTTATTTCCTCTGATGATTCTCAAGTAATAATTAGAGTAATTGTGAATAATTAGAAATGGGGACTGATTTTCACTCCACTGTAGTGGGAGAAAAGGAGAATGAAGATGTGGCAATGGATAGCAACCTTTCTGATTGTCCTTAGAAAACAGGTCTTTTTATTTGTTTTCTGCTACCCCTGTAAGTAATCCCTACAGTCAGTTCTCTGAAACACTCAGCTTTTTTCCTGCTGAAATTTTTCCATGTCACTTTTTTTGTTTTCATTTTAGTCTACTAGATTCAGGCATCTTATAACAAAAGAGTTAAATAGGTGCTCCAGAGTTAAGTGCCTGTATCTTCAAAATCTTGTAAGATGTTCTGTGTGAAGAAGCTGATCATCCTTCCCCAGCCCTCTGGAAGTCTGACAAGGGCAGGGGAATGTGCTGGGTAAACTTTTCCCTCAGTTTTCACTGCAAAACCTCTCAACCAGCTTAATTCATTCTCCCACTTGACTGTGCAGTACAAGAGTTTGATGTGTTAAGTTTATACATGTCTATAAAATTGAAAGAGTGGTATACAGGAGACACTTGTGGCTCGTGGTCCATTATCATGATTATTAACTTCTCTGAAGCCCTGTAATGAACAATCTGTCATTTACAAGCTTGTAGTACATCATGGCTTAATGTGCTGGATACTTCTGCCTTGCTGAAAAAGCTAAGTAACAACCCATTAGGCTGCCTGTCCCACCACAAGAGATCTGGGCTGCTCCTGGAGGGAGGGATAACAGCAGTCTCTGAGTTTTCAGGACGTCTTATGGATCTGTTTCTTGTGATAAAAGTGTCCTCACACGCTGGAAGTCTTAGCAGAGCAGCTCAGGTCCAGCTCACTTTTGTATTTATGTGTGCCAGATGCCTGCCTATCTACTGTCATCCTCTGGACCATTGTTGTAAATTATTGCCTGGAAAATTCATTTCTGTTTACACATGAGGACTGGTGTTTTCAGCTGTATGTCCAAGAATTACTTCTGAGGGTTTCCTCAGATGGCTTTGAATGGTAGGTTGGACTTTTCCAGTGATGCTGAGTTGTGGAAAAGTCTAGTATCTGTGCCAAATACCTTTAAATCCTTCCTGTCTCACACTGGCTATCTGTAAGTACTCCTGAAAACATTCATGCTGCAAGAAACATCCTACCAAGCCTGGTTTTTACCATTCTGTCTCTATTTTCAGAAGTTTAGCTCATCTGATCATATTGGTGGCTACAAAGTTATTTTTGCTGATTTAAATTTGTTATTCTTGGCCGGATTTCAGAGGTTTTTCATTAGTAGACAAAAATTGCTCAGTGAACATGTTGGGCACTTTATGTATCAGAAGGAAAATCATATAAAGAAAGGCATTATTTAAGGACATGACCATAAATAATTTACCAAGGGCTACAAAATTATTTACAGTCAATAATCTAATTGTTACCAACTCAAACAAATAAATGGATGGTATAATGTAGGTAACATCTTTTATTGATATTTTTATCTCCATCTTTATCAGATGTCACTTTCTGTCAGCAGCAAGCTTAAAATATCTACTTATCATTTCTGAATCTTTTAGCACTGTTTTATATTAACACCTTTCAAAAAATATTGACCTATTCATAATCTTGACTTTTTATAGTCCAATAAATGCTTCTAAAATCATCTGCACTTGCTTTTTCTGGGATATTTATAGGGAAACTTGTACCAATATGTCAAACTCCCTGACAGACTTTTCCTTAAAGCAGACATAACAATGTGGTTTTGTCATTTAAACTCATACTCAGTAAATAAGAATTTTGGTTATAAATTTTAACATCAGGCTGCTGTTAATTCTTTAGTGCACACTCAAAGTGATTAAACTGCATCAATAATTTCAACTAAAAAAAAGTGTTTCTGCTGTCTTCTGCTTTCATGTCTGGAAAAATGATGATCAGTTGCTTTGGTTAATAAGTAATTTTCTCTTTTGAGTGGATTTTCAAGGAGTTTTTATCCTGTATGCATGCAAATATTTAAACCATGCCCAAATTTTGGGACCATAGGGTGGTCTAAGGATATATGACACCTATTTGTAATTATTACTGAATTTCAGTATCTACATGTGTGTGTGTAGCTGTGTCTAAATAATCCAAAGCAAAAACACATTCAAAGGCTACTCAGTAGTTACAAATAAGGCTTTAAAAGTCACAGTTCTTAAATTAAAATGCTAGGCCATGATGCAGAGTCAACAGTAACAGAGGGGAGCAAAAATATCCCCTCACAAAGTACAGTGTAAACAAAATGATTAGCAACCTCCCAGTCTCAAAATAAAAAATAATAACAACCTTGATTCATAAAACAAACAGACCTCCTTTGGCTCCAAAATAAATACCAGCTTGTCAGACTGTTTGACTATATGAAGCACCTGGCATGCTCTTGATACTCTCCAGGTTGTAAATTATAATGAGAAAATTTCACAGACCTGAGCTCAGTGACCCACGTGGTTCTCTTCATCTCTGTGTTCCTGTGATTAACTATTCAAACAAGATCCACAGAACCTGGCCTAACTGATCTGCTTATCTTCAGATGCTCAGGAATACCTCTCCATCTGTTTTCAATGCATCCATCCCTGTGGCACCTGGGGTAATTAAGCATTAAAAGCGCAGGCAGGACTTCAGTTAGCCCGCTCGAGCTATTGCAACCTGAGCCTCACTTCAGAGCCCAGCCTTCAGATCTGCTTAGGGGTGGGCTCCTGCCCTTAATAAAGCTCATGGCTTAGCCCAGTTTTCAGATGCTGAAGCACTTCAGGGTTCTGAAGTTCAGGGGGGATGATCTCCATCCAGGAGTTGGGCAGGTCACCCGCTGTGCCTGGAGAGGGTCTCTGTGTCAGGAATCTGTGATTTGGGTACCAGTTAGGTGTCCAGACATTCTGTATCCTAAAAGAAATTGAAAGGCAGATGTTTAAACACCATCAAAATCCCCCACGTGTCTAAATTCATATGAAGATCATTACTTTTGTTATTGCAGAAGGCATCTCCAAATTCCAATTCTCCTTTACAGACTCAGCTCTGTGTAAAGCAGGTACATGCAGGACCCCTGTACCAAAAGGCTAGGCAGTGCAGGAGGCAGACTGCCACAAGGGAAGCTGTCAGTTAAAAAGACCTTTGCACTCTTTTTTTTTTTTTTTTCTTCTCTTGCTTATAATTCAGAAGAGACATTTGTTGGAGAATGTTTCTTGTCTATTGAATATAGAGTAATTTTTGCCTGCCTTATTAAAGGGGACTTTCCTATTCTACCTCCTTATGTTCTCATTCCACCACTTTTCTTCACTTACCACTTTGTCACTGGGACATTTGAAAAGATAAGAAAAGAAAAGAAAAAACAAGAGAGAGAGTGAGAAGTCCATTCGGCTCTCAGGAAGAAAAGACTTAAACAGGCTGAGAATTAGTTTATACATTGATTTGCCTTTTATGTTGTTTAGAAACCCTGGACTGTGAGACAGGATTTTTTGTCATACGTCGTGCACACTCTCACACTGGAGCAGCCTTTATTTGACCTCTTAATCAATCTGTGCCAGTGTAGGGAAAAAAGAGGGAGATACAAGATAGCTTATATAAACGCCAAGTTGGCTGTGTTCCTCTGAACCATCTGCACTTCTAGCCATGGTCAGACTAAACGTCTGCTAATGGCCTCCTTCTTCTATGATCCATTTATATGTCCCTCTTTCTGTTTTTTCTTTTTCCTTTTTTTTTTTTTTTAAGTGAAAAACAAATGGCATTATTGGACTTGCTCCGCTTCAATGCAGCTGTGAATTTCAGGCCTAGAAAGGCAGCCAAGGAGAAGTCAGACAGCAAAGCCTTTCTGCTTAGAGAAGCAAGGCCAAAACTGCTGATTTGGCTTCATTATGATACATGATATAATTTTTTTTAATCTATAAATTTTAATATGGTCCTTGGAGGACAAATTTCGAGCTGATGTTTTTTCCATTTCTTTTCTTCTTCTACCACCCTTTAGAAGCAAAAAAGTTTGTTTGAAATATCCAGGGTTATAATTACTGGACCTTGTAACTTGTTAGCCCATCTGCAGATAGGATGAAACCTTAAAACTAAACAAATTATATGTCCTGATTAGATGGTGTCCAGGATTGGCTTTCTGGAGGAGTACGTTTTGGCCACAATTAAATGTATTCTCAGTAGTGCTTGGGTAATAGGGAAAGGTGTATTTTGTGAGAAACACGAGACAGGAAGTGAAGACCAGCCAGAGAAACAAGACCCTGAGTCCAGCTGAGATCTCCAGGTACTGCTACAATATAAATAACAACTTTTCTTTGGTCCTTAAAGCTGCATGTGAATCTTTAGTGCTTCATCCTAGAGCCTGGCTCTTTGTGATGTTAATTTTCCCTATGGCCAAAGGACTGAAATAGTCAAGTGCTGACTCCTTGTCAACAGCACTGACGCACACATCTGTGAGGATACTACCCAGGCTTGCTTTTCCCAGGCTGTGTGAGCCAGGCCCTGCTCTGATCTGGAAATCCCAGAGCTGTCAGTGCAGCCCTGGGCCAAGGCCAGGACCTGCAAGAGCCTCCTGAAGGGTTTCTCCTCCTGCACACAACCCACTCCTCTTCTCAACATTCTCTGCTGCTTTGTCAGGAAAAGGAGGGAACTCAGGGGAAACAAGTGACTGTTTAAATTAAATCAGTGCACTGATGTGTCCCATTTCAAATGAAAAAGGTACCGTAACAAAGGGGATACTGAGTTCCATCAAAAAGGCAGTATGGAAAGACAAGTTTTCAGAGTTTCTCTGTGTCTAGAAACCAATATGTACATGTGGACCACGTCTCCTAAAATCTGTTTAGAACCTGTGACTTAATTGTGATTTAATTGTGACCTGTGATTTAATATGTTAATATACTCACACCTCCATAAATTTCCCTGGTAAATTTCAGGACTCCAATTTTCAAGGGTACCTACACTTTACTGAAAATCTGTAATAACTGGATTTCTATATATTTTGAATAATCTTGACTGTGAGTCTTGACTCAGAGCCCCCATGTCCATATTTCACAACCTACACAGGGATTCTAATTTTCAAAGGTGCCCAGTACTTAATACCCCTTACTGATATCAGCAGAGGGTATGATGTGTCCAGAGCACACCACAGGATGTTCTGAGCCCTGCCTGCCACTTGTTATGTCCAGGTGACATAAATCAGCTCTCCCATGTGTTGCACTCCTCCTTGATGCCTGATTATTTGAGTGCAAAATCCATTCCTCTCCAACCAAATCACGAGCAGAGGCAATCAGCACAAGGGGCTGTCCTCAGATGAAGGTCTCCCTAAAGTCAATTAACCTTTCAGAAAAGAAGCTTTTTACCCATCTCCTTTTGCCATGAGGCACCTCTGTAAGTTTTTTTTGTTTTTTTTTTATGTGTGTGTGTGTGTGTGTGTGTGTGTGTGTGTGTGCGTGACCTTTTGGAGGGTCTGATTTTCTGGGCAAAAAGCCAAATGCTGCACATCCTTCCCAGCCAAGGGGTGTTTCAAGCCTGGGTGAAGACAGCAGATTAGATCCATCCCTTGTGTCATGGCAGACCCTGACAGCTTTGGCACGGGGTAGAGTTTGTGTTTGGAGCTTCTTAAAATTGAAAGTAAAAGCACTGAGGAATGAAGGCACTGAGGAATGAAGGAGCAGAGGCCACTTTCACCTCTCCACATGCCAAGCCCTGATTAGAGGTGGGCATGAAGGGGCTCCCAGACACGATGGGAAGGGGGCTGGTCGAGCCAGAGCTAGCTGTGCCTTTCTGGGGCAGGTGTGCATTCCCCTGCAGACCCCAGCCTGACATCTATTCATGAGCTGCTCCCCACAAAATCTCCCCTCTGAGGCCCCCAAGGTCAGGTCTCAAAACCACGTCCTTCAATTCAAGCCCGAGTTCAACAGAACTAAAACAGCTATAGAAATCTCATCAGTGTAGGGTGCTAAAGAAAATTGCCAGTACAGCTTGGAAGTTGGAGATGAGCTGTGCCTCCTCTTCCTCTGTTCTGCTGAAGCTGCAGGCACTGATTTATATGTACAGGCAGATTCTACTTGTGAGCAAAATCGAGCAGGCTCACATTGCCAGGAATAACAGCATTACTTTTAATGGAAAGAAGCCATTCGTGACCCAAAGCTCTGAAACAGTTCCACACAATGTGTTGAATACATAAAGTCTCAGGTTTCCTTTGAAAGAAAAATGTTGGGGGTTTTGTTCCAATCCTACAGGAAAAAGAAAAAGGGAGAGAGAATTATTTTGTTATGTTTTCTCCTCCCTGTGAAAATCTTTATTGTGGAAGCAGCAGGTACTGGTTAAAAAAATTCACTATGAATATCAGTATGAATAATACAGGAAAGTTAATTGTCAAAAAACAAAATTACAGTTCATAAATAAGTAGTGTAAGTGCAAAAATAATCAAGATCCTCAGCCAATCACTGGCTTCAGTCATTGAAAATTGCTAAGTATAATGGATTCTCTATTTTATTTGAAATAATTTATCCAACAGCCCAGGTTACAGGTCATGCACTCACAGGAAACCTAACAGCTAAAACCATGAATCTGCTCTTTCATAAAAAAATGTTTGACCAGTTCTCTTACAAAAACATGGGGCCAGGGCTAAAATCATGAGCCCTGTCTCTATGCACTAGATATACTCTGGCCCTGATCATATACTACAGGATTCAACAAAAAAAATGTGGCTCAGCCACTCTGTGGAAGAGGTCCTGGGCTGGGCTTTATGTATTTCCTTTCACTTTCTAATATTCTTGTCCAAAGCTTTATGCTATGAGATTTGTAATTGCGACAAAGACGATTAATCTAATATCAATTTTACATCTGTGTCAATACACGCCTCTCAAAATATAAGAAAAACCTACTACTTGGATCAGATCCTGAGGAACATATAAATCAGAGTGGGCAGCTCAGAGAATATTGGAGGTGCCACAATATGAAATGTAATGAAGATTAATAAAGGGACAAAGGCAGAAAAAAATGCATAAAAATAAGTGTTGTGCCATGGCACAAACTGAAGGGAGCATTTGTTGATTTGAAATTTCTTCTTTTTTGTCCCCTATAGTGCAATTCATACAGTCCTATAATAACATACCCCATCACATAAATAATAAATAAACAGGTGCCATCACCTGAGTGACTTTTGGATCTCTGGGTCTGTAGACAGCTCCTCCATAATATTTTTTCTTGAGAAACTTCCCCTGAATACCATGTAAACCCATAAACAGTCCTCAAATGAGGGTGGTATTTCAAGTCAAAACACGAGAAAAAAGACAAATATTTTCTCATCTGACCACAGTGAATACTCAGGGCACCACAGTGAGGATATAATTGAAACACAGGTATCTGTACAGAACTTTGTGTAAATACACAAAATGGTTGTTCCTTCTTTCACAAATTGCTGATCCCTTCATTTAGAATAAAATAATGTTATAGGTTCGTAGCCAGCTTGTAAAATCATAATCCTTTTTGGTGAATAAAGGTATACAAAAACAACACATTTCAAAGCTTCTGAGGGTCTACTTCTATAAATTAGATTGTTTGCTGCTGAATATTATGCTACCACTGTACCAGTAGTCAAAACTCAAGATAAAAAAATATCAGCTTTTCTCTATGAATAGTTTTTTGGTTTGGTGGATTTTTTGGGGTTTTTTAAACCAAATTTTATTTATTTGCTGAGTAGTCATGTCTTCTTTATAGATTGAAAGTAGGTGATGGGGAAACAAAGAAACCAAGACATTTCAGCGCTTCCTCAAGCCCAAACCCTGCTGATGTGTTTTCATCAGCCATCCCCAACTCCTCCAGCTTAGGAATGATGGAATAAATTGTTCCTGGTACTGCAGTAGCTCCCAGAGACCCAGCTGTACTGACTGTGCTTGGTGCGCACTTGAATGTGTGCTTTGCCTCCTGAGCCAAGCTGAGAAGATAACGAGAAAATTCTCAATGGGTCACTTATTTAAGAAATTAAACATGAATCTTCCAGTCCACTGTGGACTGGACCCATTAGCCCTGTTTTCACCTGTGTGTTGGAGATGTTTTGAGACCTTACAGAGATGTTTGTGTACTCAGCTTATTACTGAGATCACTAACAAATTTGGCAGAGTCTATTAAGTGTTCAGGTACTATGGTAATTAGCTCAGTCTGAAATCTTCACCAGATGAAAAAGTGCACTAGAATGACCTTTTAATCCCCTTGCCTTCATTTCAATGTCTTATCAGCATTTCACAGTTCCTTCTTAATATGTGACAGTGTAGAGAATTTCATAATTCATTTCAGCTATTGAATCCAAATGTGAAATTACTGGAGGAATTCTCACAGACACTTCATACAGAGAACTTTTGTATTTTGAGGCTTGAAATGGGTTCATCCATGAAAACCACTTCTAATGACTCAGGTGGTGTCAAACTCACAATGAGCAGAGTGGTTCTGTTCCAGCAGAATACAGTACACGATGTGGCTAAACCATTCTTGACATTACTCCCTGTAATTTAGGATGAGTCAGAGACAGGCCCTTCTCCTCTGTCAAAATCAATGTCTGAATCCTTTTCAAACAGTCTTTATGTTCTTTGGAGTGACTCCTCTCCTCCCACAGGGTTTGCTGGCAGCTTGGTCAGAGTTTGAAGCACTTTACTAAGGTCCCCCAGCAGTGCTGTGGCTCACAGGTATTGGGCAAGGAAGTGGTCTGCCCTCAGGAGCCCTTTTCAGAGTGCAAAGGGGTCAACAGGAGACACATCAAGCTTGTGGGAGTAGAACAAGGCAGTGGTGGCAGCTCCTCTTTGGAGATTTGATCTCTGCTTCTCCATGTAGAGAACAGCCTCATGCTGTCAACCCTGAGGAGAGTCAAGAGCTATTTCACCAGCACTGCTGCATTTGAGACCTTAACTTGGATTTAAATTTGTAAATGTTGAGGTTTTGATTGTATGTCAATATTTGTAGAGTGTTTGTAGAGTTTGTAGAAGCAGGAGAAGACAAACTTGCTCTTTGAGGGAATTTCTTGTAGTTTTCCACTGTGAATTTTTTTCTATGTAAGACAAGGCTCATCAACCATTTTAGGTGAATAGTTATCAGTTCAAGAAAAGAGATGTTTAGGAATAGCTGTGAGGAGCAGCAACCTGGAATTTTGCTGATAAAACCTAAAAAACCTGGTCTGCATGAGTAGTCACCTGGTCTACCCCTCTCTTTGGAGAAATACCCTGACTTCAACACCTCCCTACTGATGAAAAGCCCACCCTAATGTAGCACCAAAAAATATCTGAAAGAATAAGGGTGTCTAAAACCTCAGGTTGCCTGAAAGTCTCAAGTTTTCATCCCTCCTGAATATAATCACTGTCTAGTAGAGCTGATGGGGAAGATTCAACACAGTTGAGTATTTCTAGCATAGGGTCAGCCTCAACCAGACAGAGAGAGATGTGGACATTGAAGGGTGTCTTCAAAAGCAAAATACAAGTGGGTTTTTTTTCAGTTCAGAACAAATTATTGTGCGGTGCAATATTGCTATTACAATCAAACTTTGGGGCCTGAAACCTCAGGGTATAAATGCTGTGGATTTCATCTGCTTGTAGATAGTGTTTTCCTTTTCCTGGAACCTGGTTATAGCAATGATAGATAGAGAGAGATACTCCTGTGATTTATGTCATAGCTGCCACCACGATATTTGATCATTTGTGGTGGGAGGCATGGATGCCAGTAATCTAAGAGTAACTTAGATTCCAAATCCTGTAATGTGTCGGCAGAAATCTTATGACTCCATTAAGCTGTTTTATACTGTATGGAAAATAGACATATCAATCATCTTCAGTTAAATATTTAGAACTCACGTGATATTTAAAGAAACAATGATCTTTAAGATATAAAAATAGTATACCCACTTAATCTATTCTGCATTCCCATAGACTTGGAGTTACATGGCAAGCAAAATTGTCCCAGTGATTTAAATCCACAGCAGGGAGCACTAAAATTAACACAGTGCCGGAGGTTAGGTGAAAGTAATCTGCATGCACATTGGAGCTGTGGTGTATCCCAGAGCTTTGAGAGCTTTGCAGAAACAAAGATGAAACGAGGGAGTGGTGGGTGATGCAGTAGGAGGAGGAATGATGCTGTGGGTGCTTGTCACTCTCTCCAAGATGGCAGAATTCAGTGGGATTTGAAACCTGTGAGCTGGGCTTCCTTTGCAGTCAGGGGAATCAAGGCAATTAGGCAAGAGAACGGGGAAAGACTGTGTGGGTGTGCACAGAGGATGGTGGTAAATGCATTATTTTGGAATGTGTTGGCTGCACAGCTACCAGGATGGCTGAAACAGAGGAGGAAAATGGCAATGGCCACGTGTCCTGGAGAATTCTAGCTCCAGAAACATCAAGGTGCAGGATGGTTCTGCCTTTCTGTTTGCGCCTTCTCCACCATTCTGTGCATAAAATCAGGTCTTCAGGGGCAAGGAGAACAGCTAATTGTTTTTCTCTGGTCATGTTTTCGCACTGGTAAAACAGGAAAAAAAATAATAAAAAAACCAACTGAGATCCATAGCAAAGTAAGAAGTGCCAGACTGGATCAGACACATGGACTAGCTAGGGAGCATCCAGTCTCCAGCAACAATCTGGGTCAGATGCCTCTAAGGAATGTGAACTAAGTCTGTAAAAGGCAGATGTTGGGTAATTTGTTCTCAGTGAGAATTTCATCCTAAATCATAACAGCTACAGATTGGTCTTAACTCTGAAACATGAAGTCTTGCATTCCTTGATCATTCTGGATGTCCTGCTGCTTGAGCAGACCTCACTGATTTCTTGGCCCCAATGACATCTTGTGGTGAGGAGTTGCACAACCTGATGCCAGAATTTCAGCCTTTCCTCGGTTTTGAATTTTTGCTTTTCAATTTATCCAAGGCTTTACATTTCTATGGTTGTTGGGGGTTTTTTGTATAAATGTACATGGTTCATGGTTTATTCTTGGTTTTCACATTCGTGTGTGTCCCAGAACTAGATACTGAACCTCTTTAATATTGAAAGATTTCACAGGATGGACTAAATGTGTCTACCCATCTGACAAGTAGGATGTGAGTGGCATGAGTGTGGCAGAATTTTTTTGCAAGAAAAAAAAAATTTCTTTTCATAGAATAACCTGAGTTGGAAGGAACCCTCAAGGATCATTGACACCCAACTCCTATGTCATTTATCCAGACTGGTTCACATCTCTGGAGAGGTGGACAGAATTTGCTTTTACAGTGATCTCAGACTCTCCTGTTTCACTTTGTGTGAAATAACAAAGAATTCAGATGGTTCAAAAGAGGAAATTTAGGTTGGGTGTTTCAACATAATGCCCAAAAGCATTTTAAGACTGGGGTGGGCAGAATGACAAAAAACCAAACCCAAAACCAAAATGAAGTGGCATACCTCAGGAACCCAACTTTCTCCCCCTGCTCCTGGGGACCTTTTATTTTGCATGTAAACAGAAATGTGAGGGCAATCCAAAGACTAAAGTGGAATCTGGTTGCAGTCTTTGACTACCAAAGAGGATTTTTGTTATGAGAGGTCTAGGCTCTCCTCAGAGGGCACCAGATGCAGCAAAGGAAATATCCACTGGATATGAGAATATCTTTTTCACTCTGAGCATGGAAATACACAGAAGCAGTTGTGCAGTTCTTCCTCAGAGATTTTCAGGACTTGTCTGAACCAGACCCTGATGTGCTGGATCTAACTTTGAAGCATAATGTGCTCTGATCAAGAGATTGGACAGGTGAGCTTCAGAGGTTCCATTCCCACCTGAACTACTCTATGTTCAGGTGACATTTATGATGCTTACCTGGGATTAAACTATGTGAAATTCATCCAAGGTACAAAATGTAGTTTGGGACTCAGCTATTTAGAGCTCCAATTTAGGCCTTTAGCTTCAAAAAACAAACTTCTCAGGAGAAAAATTGTTTCAGAGGGAAAAAACCCCATTATTTTTGATCCTACAAAAAAAAAAAAGCATCCCACAAATACTGTCCAATGTTAATTAAATTCTGTGTTTGAGCTTCAGTCACTGCTCAGTGATGAACCTGATGCCATGATAGCCTGACAGTTATTTTGATTTATGACTGCAAAGAAATCTAAAGCTGAGAAGAGATCAAATCTCAAAGCTAAGTAGAAGAAAGGAAAAAAAGAAAACAAACCCACCAACACTGCGTTTTGACTGCAAATTCAAACCATCAGAGTAAGAGGTTTTAGGAGCTTGGTTATTACAGCAATGCTGATCTGAAGCAGTAGAGTAGTTCCACAATTATATCTTCTCTACTTTTCATCAGAAAAGGATGTGTTGATCATAAACTTCTTCCTGATAAGTATGGGAGACAAAATGTGGGGCACACAGACTTTTTGCATGAAACCAAATTGGGAGTCCTGTGACCTGCTTGTTACTGGAAAATATAACATTTTCAAAGATCTTTGATCCAGTACTCGGTGAAATTGGTGCGCCATAAAATGCAACCCAGAGTTGCTATGGGTATGTTGGATTTACATACAAAGAACATATTCACAGGCAGGGCTGCTCCAAGCCCTCTCAGCAGGCACTGTGGTTCAGTTTGTTGAGGCAGATTTGGACAAGGGTACTCCCAGCACCTCCTTTCTGTGCAGCTTTGTAGTCTCTGACCATACCCCTCAGTTTTAGGGTGGTCACTGATCTGCAAAACATGAAAATGGAATGGGGACCTCTAATCCTGTTGTTCACTGGAAAAACAAGCTCAGGTCACTCTGTCCCTTGGAGCTCTGGTGCAGGGCATTGCAGAGAGAAACACTGGTAATGAATGGATAGAGTGATGGTACAATTACATCTGACACATGTGGTCATAAATCAAACCTGACAGAAGTCCCAGAATTATTTTACAAAGCTCTGTGCAGACTGGAATGTCCAAATCTTTGAGGCAAGACATAAAACCAAAGTCCTGTCCCTTCTTGTCTTTAATGAGCCTATGACTGTATTTTAAATAACTGAGCTGTGAGAACTGATTTCCAGATCAAGGGCAGCAAGATATACATTAAAAAGAATAGGTAGATTGAGGGGTTTTTTCCTCTATTAAGGCTGCAATGTGGAGCTGTGATCACTAGCAGTATAGTGCTGGCACCTGGACTTGCATCTGTGCTGCCAGCAACAAGAGAAGGGGATGATGATCAGATCTTTCAAATAAAATATATATATAAAAGAGGAAAAAATACTTTCATCTCAGAAAGATGAAAACTATGTTGCTGGTTCTCCATGGAAGATGTTCAGATTCTGTACTGAACACTGAGAAAATAAAAGTCATAGACAGGAAGGCAGCCTTGAAGTCATATCATAGAATCACAGAATCACAGAATCATTTATCTTGGAAAAACTCTCTAAAACCATTGAGTCCAACCATTCCCCCCACACTGGCAAGGCCACCACTGTCCCATGTCCCCAGGTAGCACATCCACATGGCTTTAAAATCCCTCCAGGGATGGCGACTCCACCACTGCCCTGGGCAGCTGTGCCAGGGCTTGACAGACCATTTGGTGAAGAATTTTTCCCTAAAATCCAATTCAAATCTTGCCGGGGACAACTTGAGGCTTTATCCTGTCCCTGTTCCCTGGAGCACAGCCTGGCCCCCCCGGCTGTGCCCTCCTGTCAGGAGCTGTGCAGAGCCACAAGGGCCCCCCTGAGCCTCCTTTGCTCCAGGCTCAGCCCCTTCCCAGCTCCCTCAGCCTCTCCTGGGGCTCCAGCCCCTTCCCAGCTCCGTTCCCTGCCCTGGACACGCTCCAGCCCCTCAGGGTCTCTCTTGTCCTGAGGGCCCAGAGCTGTCCCCAGCACTGGAGGTGCCTCAGCAGGGCCAGCACAGGGACAGGCCCTGCCCTGGGCCAGTTGGACACAAAACAGTTGATACAAGCCAGGATGCTCTTGGTCCATCCAAGCCATCCAATAAAGAATTGGAGATTCTCCTTTGCCTTCCTACTGTTGCTAATATATTTGCAAAAAATATTCTTGTTGTCCTTTATGACAGCGGCCAGATTAAATTGTATTCGGACTTTGGTCATTTTCATTTTCTCCCTATACAACCTCACAACATTTTTATAGTTCTCCTGAATTGTTTGACCTTCTTCCTAAGGTCATTAACTCCCCATTTATTCAATAATTTCCTGCCAAAGCTCTCTGTTCAGCAAGAACAATTTTTTTCCCCTGCAGGCTCATTTTTTGGCATGTGGGGACAGCCTGTGCCTGTGCCCTTAGGATTTTGTGTAGGTTTGCCCTGGCTGCCACACTACACCGTGTTTATCCTGCACAGCTGGCAGTGCTCCTGGTCCCCAGTGCTCGCTGAGGATTCTTTTATAGGGAAGGGAAGTTTGGATTTTACTGCTCCTGGCTTGGGACCCATCAGCTCCTGTCTCATAAGCTGCAGGTCCCTGGCAGCTCCCTCTGCTCCCCTGATGTTCCCCCAGTTTGGGAAGCACCTCTGTGCATGGCATAGGAGTGTTTCACTGTCAATTGGGAGCACCAGAGCTGCTCCTCTGACTGATCAGGACCTCCTTCCTGGCCTGGTTTTTCCACAGCTTTGGTTGGAAATAGAACAGCTCAGTATGTCTTGTTCTTAGGGCAGGGCTGGGTTAGGTGACCTCCAGAGGTCCCTTCCATGAAATTACTGCAAGATTCGACAATTTCCTCCTAAACTATTGTGTAATAACAAGAAATAGCCATCATACTTGGCCATAATCCAGTTCATGGGGTTTTTTCCTACCAAAGATTGAACTAAAAAAATGATACAATTTTGCAATTAAAATGAAAAGCTTTAATTAAATTGTGTTCTCTTGTTTCTCCTGAGACTACACAATGTTTGAGTTCCCACTGATGATATCTCACACTGACACACCACAGGGGTTTATTCCTAGAATTTTTTTTGTTATTCTAGTTCTAAATGTTCCATGCAAAGAAAGGAGTGGCTTCAAATAGAAATTTTCTGTTTCCTGAAGTTTTAATCTACTAAGATTTCCAAACATTTAGTATAAGTGGAAACAGGAAAATCTAATGACAAGATTTATAAAATCAATCCAACATTGAAATGCAGAATATTAGTAGTCCATAAATTAAAATTATTTCATTGGAATCTAAATACCCTCCCTTCAGCCATTTCACCTATTTTCCATGGATGACCAGAAAAACTTAAATGTCTTCTTGGTTTTAATAATTTTAGTTGACAAAACAAGGCAGAAGTTTACAAATTTTGTCTCTCTGCAGATAAGTCATGCAGACCCACCCTGTCACCTTCCTCTAATGAACTGGTCACCTTGCAGGGCTGGCAAGAGCTGAGTATTTTTCACCAGGCTTGCATGCAACTGCCTTACAAAGTACTCAGGATTTGGTATCAGTCAAAACAAGCCTATGCAAAAATTTACCATTTTAGCAGATGGAGTCAGAACAGCTCACTTGCATGCAGTAAAAGCCTTAATATTTCCACAGCTGGCAAGTTTCCTGTGGTCTAAATGATTGGAGCTTTTGGGTTTTTGAGAGAGAAGACCTAAATCATAAAACATTTAACTTTAACTCATAAAACATTTTCTGTTTCAAATATCAATGTGCCTTACAAATTTTTGCCCCCCAAAAAGACAGAACTAGAAGGTTTAAGTAATTTGGAGAGGGAAAATATATCTTTCATCTTCTGCCCCACATCCTGAAGCAAAAGCAGTGATATGGTAAAAGCTCAGTTTTGGCTTCTGTGACATTTTTTACAATAAGGCTTTTCTTGATTGCTGCTCTACAGCCAGAGCTCTCACCTCTTGTCTCCCCTGACCAATATAATTGTGTCAACAGAAGTCTGCAGTACAGAGGAGATCAACTGCTGAATTTTATTGTGCTGCTTCTGTGAAGTCCAGTGTAACAGGAGAGCGTGTTGCGAAACCAGGCAATAATATTACACTGTATAGTCATTTGATATACACTGGTTTTGTCAAGAGCAAAAACCCCTTATCAGAAACAATGCCTGTTGGAAACTCAACTACTTCTGATAGCAGGCTCTCAGGCTGGAGTTGCCCGATCCATGAGGAAACCAAAATCTTATTACAATGCTATGTAAACTGAAGCTTTATTAGCTCACACATTCTTGACAGCCAGAAGATTTGGACCAAGAGAGATTTTGTCAGAGGTGAAAACCTTTCTGGGTTTGCAAACCTTTGGTTGCTCTGGTACCAAAGGATGTTTCAAAGGAAGGGCTGATGTATCTCCCACTCTGCAAGGTTTGGGGTAGGAACTGACATGAAATTTATAACAGTGACTTTTGACCACTTACCCTGGCATTGAGGCAGACGAAGAATGGACAGATCCTTTTAGAATTAGAACAAATAACGCCCTGACAAATTTCCCCACACCTGTGTTTTAGCCTTTCCTTGAACTATAATATTCAGCTTTACTTCAGAATGTGGATTTTGCCACCTCCATGCCAACAAAGTTGAATGTCATGTTTTCTTCCCAATGGGATCTTCTTTTGAAGTAGACATACACCAAAAGCTGCCTTGAAATGGATCTGTCACTATCCAAGGCCCTGTATTTTAGTGTGACCTGCTCTTTAATGCAGGGTGGACTGGAAATCTTGGGCTCTGGTCCCAACAGTCACCATAATGATGGGGTTATTTTGCCTGCTACAAAGAAAGTCAGTGCATGTTCCCCCACCTTCTATGACTGGTAGAGCCAGGTGCTGTTCAGAGGGCATTTTGTCACTTCCAGCTCTATGCTTAATTATTCAAAGGCAACATTTCAAAAGCAACATTATTTGCTTTGTCCTTCTTCCCTTTCCAGTTTTCTACAGCCTGCTGCTGTTCTGTTGTTATGCTCTGTAAATTCTCTGCTCATAATGCTCTGCAGAAAAGATTTATTGCACTGATTCTATGTTGAAGTTTTAAGATTGCTCAAGTCTGGCCATTTCCAGGCAAATAAGTGACAGGCTTCCACAGATGCTACCCATGTGCACACTCACAATTTAGACTTAACAGTAGTTAAGTCTTCTTAAATGTAGTGACCAGAGAAAAACCCACAGAGATATTTCTGTTTGCTTTATACAGTCCTGAAGTGTTTACTCATGCACCATGTGCTTTACAACACCTCTGAAAGTAGGAAGTTTGGGGGCTTTGTATGGATAGCAGCTCCTCAAAGCTTTGGAAGCATCAACCACTCCTCTCCATAGCAGCTCATCTGACACAATTTCTGGGAGTCATATGTGAGGATACAAAGTTCCCCACGGACTCAAACCTCACTTCTTTAGTATCCTGGTCATCTGAATCATTGTGATTACTACACAGGACGATGATACCTTTCATCCTAAATTGCATGGATGTAAATGGGATGAGCATCCCGATCTGCTGTGTCACATCTGCTTCATCATCGGTAGTGACACTACTTATTTTCTTTTTTTTTTACCCACTCTCTTCCATCTAAATGGGGAGCATTGAAAGCAAAACCACGAAGTCAAATTGATTTTAAATTTGTTCTTAGCAAAAGGAGGCTGAAATAAATAAAGAAAACAAAAAAAAAAAAAAGAGAAGAGCTGAATCCTTACTGAGTGTAGTCCCTGCTGAACCAGGACCACCTTCCTTCGTCCTAAATTCACTCTGGCCACTCCTGCTTTCCCACCACTTCTTGCAAATTAGATATCAGACACCTTCTTGAATTTCCACAGATCTCCTGTTACTTTTTCTTAAAGCAAAAGCCCATTGATGCAGACAGCATTTTCCTTCTCTGGCTAGATGACACACGACAGAATGGTGACCCTCCACACAGCACAGCCCTGGCCTTGACAGGGAGCTGCTTCCCTTTACAATATTTTAACAGACTAACATGCAAGGGGAAAAAAAAGGACAGTTACCCTGTGAAATGAAAGCTCAATGATTTAAAAAGCAGCAGTGTGTGTGTGAGGGAAGGAAGGGGGCTGGGGGATGGGATGGACGATTTCACTTGTCAGGTCAGGGGTAACAAAAAATTATCCTGATCCAATAGACCATGTGAAAGGATATTGCTGGGGTATGAAAAAATTCTTTGGGGGGGGCAAAATGTATTTTTTCTGCCCTTTCTCTAAAGCCCTGTTATTTTTCTGTTCTTTGCTTGCATCTGTTAAATGCTGGAATGTCTGCAGGGACGTTTTTAAAAGCTGCACAATGTCAATTAAATTTGCCGAGCAGTATATCTTTTTGGAGTACGTGTGACCTTTTCTGTTTGTCATTTCCTGGGCATCACACCAAGTGATCCTCTTAGGATGCTGGCTTTGTGGAGCAGGCTCACAGCAGCAGGACTGCAGGAACTGCAGGTTTCTGGGACCGCTGCCAACCTCCGGATAATTGCCATCAGCAGGAAAGAGCTAGAAAAGCTTGGCTGAGTCCATCTTTTACAGATAGATTGACCCCTTTCTGCCACTGCAGAATCACAGTCAGAGAGAAACACATATCCAAAAAGAGAGAGAAGGGAGGGGAAGGAGGGGGAGAGAGGAATGATTACAGCAGGAAGGCTACATCTGATCTGAACAAGAGAGATTTGGAGGTTATGCTTGCTGCTTTGCCTTCGCCAATATTTATAATATCTTCTGTTTTAAGACAGACAAATCTGAGAATGAGGCTTAAATTCTGAGCTCTGTTACAATAAAACTGGTGCTTTTGTGAGACCAGAGTCAGAGCTCTGAGAGAGGGGAAGGAAGGGTAGGGTGGGAATTCAGTACCTTCATGTGATACATCTGCTGGGAAATAACAATTTGAACATATATGCAGCAATCAAAAGGCAGACAATGAATGCGTGCTGAAAGCCACTGCAGGTGCTTGGTAAGGGGATGGAAGACAGCAAAAGGAGAGAGGAAGGAGGCTCTGTGCCCACACTCAGTGGCTGAGATGTTTCAAAAAAGAGCAAGAACCACAATTTCACCTTATGAGAGCTGGGAAAGCAGTACCCTTAATATCCCCATGTCCAGCAAGTGGCCGAGTGGGGTAAATGGTGATGACATGGACAGGAGATGATTTCAGCAACCAAGTGTTAGGATACACCACCTCCTCCATGTGCTTGTATCCCTCAGTTTCCTGCAGGGTTCAGATTCAGTGCTGCTGGTAAACACCTGTAGTGACTGCAGCGCAGGAGCCCAGAATCTCCATGTGGGAATTTCCAGGTGGGAAATCCACCTGGGATCACCACCCTGAGCCAGAGCTGCATCCCCCTGGCATATCTCAGTTGAGGTGGGATGGGTGATGGTCAAAGTCTAGCTGAAATACCAAACCTGCCCCAGGCAATCCCAAACTGTGAGATGGAAGGTCTCTTTCCACTTGGGAATGGAAAGAGGTGAGTGGATTACAGGGGTAAGCAGTTGTCCCTTCTGTGCAGTTGTGTGACCTTCTAGATATGGGCAGCGCAATTCTGCTGCCTCTCTCCTCTCCTGGAGGAAAATCCTTCCATCACTCATGGAACTGCAGCTGTCATGCAGCAAAGAGAAATTCTGAGCCACAAAAATGTGTAAAAATATGCGTGACCTCTGGAAATCAAGATCTTTATGGAAAATAAATCTTCTGAGAGAGAATCTCTCCACTGTGTTTAGGTCAGTGCAGTCTCAATATTAAGATGTTTGATGCTAAAGACATAACACCCAAATCCATTCACCAGCATTTCTTCTTTTTCTTTCCTCACCCATGATCTATCTCTTAGTTGCCAACATAAATAATACTCAGGTTACAGTAATGTCCTGTGGCTCCAAACTGGGGAAACTCCAGTGCACAAGGTGCTGAGCAAACATGTATGGAGGCATAATCCTGTCAAATATTATCCAGGTCATATGATCTGTAGCTATATTCCTCCCTGTAGAGAACACTCAGCTTGGCAAATGCTTGGCCTGTTTCTCTGTGTGACACTGAATGTCAGTGAGTGACATCTCACAGATGATACTTTATTGGTAGAGCAGGTGCTGGTGGCAAGAACTATATTTAGAGAGCAGAGGTCTAAAAATGGGTCAGTCATTTCCAGATTAGATTTGAGTCTTTCATAAGACCTTTCCCTCTCCTTTCCCTGCTCACAAACTCTCACCGGAATGAGAAAGCCACGGGTGCTTCCCAAACCCCCAGCAGAAGAGCTATGGAATCTGGGATACAGAGCCCAGATCCTCCCCAGAAAGGGAGATCTGCATGTCAGAGGAGCTTCCAGATCCATCCATTACAGGCTGCTCTTTTTTTACAGGAAAAAAGGCAAACCCTGCAACATCAGCACTGCAGCAGTTTCTATTTGCACAGCTCCAGGGTTACAGTGGTGAGGAGCAGGTGAGCACACCACCACGAGCTGAGCAACACTGTGCATTTCTGGCCACCCTCTGTGGGCCATTTCCTCACTCCCTCTGTGCCAACACTGCAAACACAGAGCCAGTCCTGAGGAAAATGTGAGAGAACCTCTCCTGGACTGGCAGGAGGAGGCAAATGTGTGCAGGGCTCTCTTCAGGACAACTGGACTACCCTGGGTGGCTTCCCTGTTTGCCCTTGCCCTGCCACACTTTCTCTCCTAATCACCCTAAGCAGTAGAAGCAGTTTGCTGTGCCAGGGAACAAGGATGTTTCTGAGAGCCAAAGGGGGATTTGGATCTGTCCAAATGACATCCAGCCACCAGCACACCATCTGCAATGTTTGGGATTTGATGACTGACCTTAAAACTGCACTTTTGTGTGAAGGTCTTTCCAGCTATTACAGTCCAACACCATGCTCAGAGTTTAAGTGTGGGTTTACACAGAGAATATGCTAGACAAGGCAGAAAAGCAGTGGAGGCATTTCAGATCCTGCCCAGCATGAAAGTTTGAATTCTTTCCTGGAAGTAGTCTCCATTTGATCCACCTGTGGATGTGTGCTGGGTGCAAGGAAAGGTGATGAGATACTGCTCTGCTGGCCTGAAAAAACAGTGTTTTTGCCCAAGTTAAATTGAAAAACATTGCCAGACCTCAGCTTGTAATATGCTATTCAATTACACCTTCCACATGCTGCCTAGAGTAATCCTAGTCTGAGTGTGGTCCATGGCAAAAATGAGAGAGCAAATTCTAACCTTTTGCCTGAAAACCCATTTGTTCATTCCTCAGAAACCAAACAAGAGGGTTTTCAATGATATATGTTTTTAAGGAATTATATTGTGCTTGCAGGACCTGTCAGCATCAACAAAGTCATTCCTCCTGCGGACAACATATAAAAAGGAAAACACCTCCATATTTCATTTTGTTTCCATTTGCCACCTCCATTTACAGCTGAGGCTTGTGAGTGATTTGAATAGTCTCACTGACATCAGGGGGACAGCTCATGGGCTTAGAGGGAGGCACGTGATGGAGGGCTTTACCAAATCACCCTCCAACACCAGATGCTGGAAGACACAGTGTTGGTAGCTGTTCACAGCTGACCTGAAGAAGTTAAGCTTAGCAGTGAATGGAGCCCCCCAGGCTCTGCAGCTCAGCTTCCTTTCCTCTCTTTAGCACAAAATATTTTAAAAGAAACTGAGACCAGCAGCTTTTCCCCAGCCAACAAAAATAAAGAGACTTGCAGCACGGCGAAGTGCAGCATGCCTGCCTTACTCCAGGCTGCTCTGCCAGAGAATCAGAGGGATGGATGGATGGCTGATGAGCAGCAATTGAAAGGTGGGCACAGAGGCAATAGCACAGTGGCTGAGGTCCAAGCCCAGAGCAATGAGGCATCCACGAGAGCTATTGCAATTTTCAACACCGGAGAAACGTAATTCGTTGTTTGCAAATGCGGCCTTGATCCTTAAAATAAAATAAAGAAAAGCAAATACCTCAGCTCTGTTAGCTACCTGGCCGGTGAAGGCTGCCCATGAGCCAGATATATAATGCTGATATAAACCCCACAGCTCAGGCAAGATCTACTGGATGGGTTTGATCAAGGACTAGTGCATCTTTAGGAATGTGAGTCAACTGGAAACAGATGTTTTCATTCTGTGGTGCTGTAGAAGGAAAAAGTCCCCTCTGTCCATCTTCCCTCTGTCCCCTCCAATCCTTGGATATATTATTAACACTTTTTTAATCTCATTTTGTTTGTGTGCCTTAAAGGATTCCTGCTGTAGACTCCAAAATTGTAGGGAAAAGTAAGAGAGGGAATGCCAGCAAATCAGAACAACAAAAAGCCAAGCCACTTACAAACTTGCATGTCAACTAAGTTGTCTCAGAAATCTTCCTTCATCAGTGGAAATCCCAACCTCACCCACTAAAGCCCTTCAAAAGGAACGCAGTTGGCACTGCATTTTGTTTGTGTTAAAAAATTTAGGCTATTACAGGCCAAAAAAGAGGGGGGAAAAGCCCTTAGAGCCCTTTGCAGAACGTGACCCTGTTGGAGCTCCCTTAATATTGTAAAGGGGGACTCAGGACTTAATGTTCTTCCCTTAATGTTGTAAAACAGGGACTCAGCTCAGAGACATTTGGGGTGCACTCTCCTGCAGCAGGTGACTCTGTCAGACAATCCACATCTGAGACGACGAAAAGTAACACAGGATTTTTTTATTTTTAAAATTATTTATGAGAAAAATACACCCACCTCCACCACCTCTACAATTCTCTGTCACATTTCTCCCTGCAGAACCACCCTGACAAGCACCACCAACCAACCTCACAGCCCTTCCTGCCCTGGTCCTCCTCCTGGGCTGGGTGTCAAACACAACACTCTCCCAGGACAGCGTCTGCTGACACATCCAATCTACACAAAATGCTGCTTGGGAGGACCCAGTGATTCTGCTTTAGTGCCCTTTTTGCATTTAATTTACCATAATGACTGGCAGACATCCACCAGTACTATCAATCTGCTTACATAGCAGCCTCTATGTGTTCAGGATGACTACTCCTTCAACCTTTATTTCACCCAAATTCCTCCCAGTGAGCTCGTGCTGTCACTATCTGTCCCACCAAAATAAAGCAATTAAGGATCGTCCTACTGCTTTTACTATCCTACTCACCCCTTCCACCTTTCTGCCTTTTCTTAAGTTTTCTTGTACTCCCAAGTCTAAAATAAGAAAGCTTTGGATTCTTCATAAACAGTAAAAAATAAGACTAAAACCATATTTGTAGTCCCAGAGCTGGGGCTCCCTGTGCCACCAGTCACTTTGAAAGAGCTACACGAGTGAATACATTTCCCTTTTCACTCCCTTTGTGCAGCTGGTTGTCCCAGGTTTTGGCTCAAAATATGTGTGTGAGAGAGCAGGGCATCACTCATGGGCTTGGATTCTGTATATTTCTAGGCAGGGGTCAATGGATGCCCAGGATTATGAGATGCTGTGGCAGGTTGTATCTATTGTATTTTCCTTTTTATGAGTTATGGTGGTGCAAGAGTTGTTCCTGGACAAGGAAAAAAAAAAAAAAAAACAACTTCTTATTTGCATTTTTCCCACTTGAAGGGAAATCTAGAAAATAGGAGAGGATGTGCTCTCCCTGAGTAGCCCAGGCTATATTCATCTACATCCTGGGTGAGGTCTGAAATTCAGGAGGGGTGTGAAATGGCCAGAAAGAAGGAAATGAGCACAAAAAAAAGTAGTGAGGTTGACGCAGAAATCAAGTTTTGGATGTAAAAAATCCAGGAAAAACATGGATGATGAATTATATCAAATCCTTTTATTATTATTATATCTATCCTCCTATTATCTCCATCCTTCTTCTCATGTCACCAAAGGAGTCTGATGGAGTTGTGATGCCAACATCAGAAAATTGTCACAGCTCTGTACACACCACAGTTACCCATAACTCTGACTGAAACTGTGAGAAGAGACCTGTGGGTGCTCTGAAAACTTCTGCAGACCTTACATCAAGCTTCAAGTTAACAAGCAAAGCAGGAAAAAAAGCAAGTCATCTGTGATTTTGCAGCATAAGTGTCACACATGAAATCTCCTATTGTCTCGTCTGTTTTGGGGTCTCTTTCTTTTCTCTTTTATATAAGACAATAATGAATGTGTTACTATTTTATTCCTTCTTTTCAAGTGGATTTGGCTGACAAGGGACTGAGTTAATTTACAGAATACTGATATATTTCTTTCTTACTCATCCTAGGCTAAGCATGAAGATTTTACCTTCTTATTCTCAGCTGCCCAGGTACCTCCTTTTCTCATGGAATAAATGAGCAAACAAAAAAACTACCAGTTCCCTCTCTCCCTTTCAAATTTCTCTTCAAGTTAGGAGAAGCAAATAGGGGCCTACTGCAAAAGCTGGAAATAAATTATAGCCAGAATGGCAAAAGCAAAATATTTCTCCTCTAAACATGTTGCTTTTCCCTCTGTATGTCTTGGCAGCCTAAGTCTCTGAAAACACCCACCTGAATTCTCTGCGCTCAACAGAGCAGCCCAAGGATAAACCCTCCAGTAAATCCTATGTGACTGAAGATATAGGAGCCTGCCTGTGAGTAAAAACATTTTAAATATGATTGCTATACCTGTAAGTAACCAAAGAGCCCTTTTGGAGCAAATAATTTCCTTGGAAACATCTGAGTCCAATCATCCAAGCCTGGGAGCCCAAATTTATGTAATACCACTGCTTTCCTCTCCTCATTGTCCATCCCCTGCCCCAAAAGAAAAGAGTTTACCCTGTCCATCTATCATTTAAATGGTAATGAGCTAAATGAATTCCACCTCACTTCTGAGCTTCAGAGTAAGCTTGGGTTTATTTATTCGTATAAAGGCACAAGAACCCATTTGACATTGCTGAACATGTCCCAGATTTATGGAAAATAAAACTGTACTAATCTCGCGCGTTTATTAGCTTTTCTGTCAGATGCCTCCATGAGTATTCAGAGATGTGAATTTGCCCTGCAGTTCTATTCTGACTGGAACAGCATCTCCTGAAATGTAAATGTTATCTTAAGGTCATATGCTGATGAAAACCCCTGTTTTGCCAAAGTCTAATTTCTTGGTCACTTGACAAAGCAGCTGCTGTTCAGTTATATGGCACAAAGAATGCTATTAAAGAGGGATAAGTTACATGTTTGATTTGGCATATATTATACAGCTTCTAAAGATAAAAAATTACAATGCATGATTATTTTTCCTGATTTAGCTGAGTAAATAAAAGATCTCTCACAAATATGTGTACAGGAATGATACCTCTAAGTGAATTTGTTCATCTACACATTATGTAGCCCTCTGAGGGCTTCTGTGACTGCATTTTAAAGGATCAACACAAATATCCTAATGTGTGATGCAATTTATTTGCTAAATCATAGATTGTTAATGAGACAAATTTCTGATTTGAAGGAGAATACAGAGATTAGACAGTTGTAAATGTTCTGTGACAGCAAGCTCTGCAGCTGATGTACATTAAGGAAAATAAAAATTGCAAGGTTTAGGTAATCAACAGCTGGTGTCAGCTGGTACCGTACCACATCAGTGCCTCCAAGGTTGGTAAAGATTTTTTTTTTTAACCATCTGGTTATCTAGCATTGGTCAATGTCAGAAGGACAACACTGGAGGCTTCTGCTCCTGCTTTGGCAAACCAGGACAAATGCTTACTTGTGCAAGCAGGGAACATGCAGTGTGGGTCAAGAAGGACAATATGACATGTTTTAGGAGGTGGTGCTGTCATCCTCAGCCCTTTTAGTGTGCGAGAAATCGCTGACAGGGAAATCATGCAGCAGGGATGTAAGGTTTGGGTTACACAAAGCTCCATGTCCAGGAAGAGCTGGGGCATTGGAGCTGTAGCAGGGTTTGGTCTCCAGGTTTGAGCTCTGAGGAACCAGTTCTGGGAGCAGAGATGCGTCTGGGAGCTCAGTGTCTGGTGATGGGTGGAGAAGGAATGTTGCCTGCACAGTGTTTGACCTTCATCTCACAAGGAAAAATGTCAAATATTCTCAGAAAAATATCAACAGTGTTTTCTCTTACCAAAAAATTGCTCCAGTGCAGGAATACATGGTCCTTTGCAATGAAGAATTTTAAAAACCCCTGGAGATTGGCATTTCTCTGGTCTCTTCTGCTTTCTTTTCCTCCCCTTTTAATTATGAAGTTCAGAGAGGTTCCACGTGACAAAGATAATTTAGCATTTCAAATAAGACTTTATTTTGCAGGACATCCAGCATTCATTTAAACATTAACCCTCTCACACCTAAGGAGGTAGGAAAGTTATTCCAATGAGAAATAAGCATGAGCAAAAATGAAGCACTCACTGTCAGATAGGAAAATAACTCAGCAAAAATAAGATTCATCAATATTCATGTCAAAGAAGGATATGCTTTTTCTAAAAACTTCTCTAGTAGGCTGGCAGGGGATATCGCTCTCCTGATTACTGACAATTTTGATAGGTCGCATCACAAGCTTTCGTTTCCAGAGGAAGATCTGGATCAGAAAAGCCATCTGCGTATATTTTAAAGTGTAAGGGAAGCATCCTGTGTTTAGTGATTGCACCATTCATTTCAGGGATATGTGATACTCCCAGTCAGCTGCAGATGAGGACGGATTTCCCTTCTTTGGAACGAGTAAGATTTTTTGCCAGGGATTGGGTGGGATTTGATCATTCCCCAGTGCAGCAGTTCTTTGTCTCAGTAGAGTTCCTCCACCATAATGAGAACATACTGCACTTTGTGTCTCTCTTATAAAATTTAATTCCCATGCTGAGGTTTCCTGCTCTTGCAATTTGCTTCTTCGAATTAGCCAAGACACCTCCCTGTGACACACAATTCTTGTGAAACTTGTTAGCTCTGCTTAAAATAGGTAAGTAGGCAAATAAATAAATAAATAAATAAATAAATAAATAAGCACGCTGGCATTCATTACTGAACTCGAGTAACAGCCCAGCAAAAAAATTAAGCAATAAAACCTCCACATCATAAACCATCAATATTTGCAGTAAACCATGAGCTGAGAGAATGCTTGGTAAAATAGCTTCCACTCCTGAAATGCCATATCCTGGTTGGCAAAAACAAGATACCAGCTGAGCTAAAAGGGAATCCCAGTGTACCTGCACAGAATCTTGTCCTTGCTTAATGTAATTTCTCTGTGGACAGAGCACATTCCAGAGCTACAAGTATGGAAAGGAGAGATCATGAAAGGAGCCTGGCAAAGCACTGATGTTTATGTGCACCTACAAAGGCTTTATGCCACCCTCGTGGTCCCAAAGCACCCACTTAACATCCAGCTGACATCTAGGTGTAAAAAGTGAATGATAAGGCACTGTTCATGCTGGCTGCTCTGACATCATTGCTCTGCCCCTCCTTTATTTACTCCCTGGTGCTGTTCCCATTGCTGTGTAGGGCTCTGCTCTTCCTCATCCCTAGGATGTGGGGACTTTAGGGCTGAAGGGATCATCTTGCTGAGAACACCTATGTCACAGCTTATTAAGTTTCACTCAACTCTTCCTGAGATTGATTCCAGTAATTGATGTCCTGTGAAAATTCTCCTCCAAGAGAGAGAGAGAGATCCAGCCTTGATTTAAAGGAAGGGTGAAATAGAGAGCATGCTGCTTTCCCAAGCATTTTGTTCTGGCTTGTAATCTTCCTCATTCTAAATCACCCTGGTCCTTCTCTGAGGGTATGAAAGAACCCTCTTCTAAATGGGTTCTTCTCTCCACACAAATATTTCCCCAGCAGTCAAATTTACCTCTCCATCTTCTCCTTGTCTGTTTGAGTCTGAAAGGTGTCTCATCCTTGGGATTTTATTCTTCTGCCCTTGTGTTTTTCTGAGATTTCTCCTTTTGTTTTTAATTATACTTTTTTTTTGTTGTTTTTTACATTCTTAATACAAAGCAAACTGGAATGCATGTGGAATTACCATTTGAATCATGCTGAATTTGCACACAGGTGTAGGGCTGCAATAACATTCTATTGAAGGGGGAATATGCACATGAGAAAGAACCATAACTTTTAACATTAAAAGGCCTGAAGAACAGTATTTACAGTGTTCTTGGAGCATTTAGAACATGTAAACATTATAGATCTATAGTTGTAGATGCACATTACGTCTGCAGACTAATAGCCATAGGAGTAGAGACATTTTTTCCTGTATTAGTGGGGGCTGGGCCTTCAGGTAAGTTTAGCTGACTAAAGCCAGTAAGAGAAAAAGAGATGGGCAAAACTTAGACGTTGGACGTGTCAAAAAAATGGAATCAATCAGGATCTTGCATTACCATGCAGAGTGGGATAACCAATGAGATAAGTAGCTTTCTTTGACTTATCCAGATACAGAATAATATTCAGCTCTTAGTGGAGTCCTCCTGCCCTGAACTCATGGTCAGAGAGAGGTTCCTGTCTGCTCTGAGATCTTTGCTGACAATTTGGATCTGGATCTCAGGTAAAAGCTCCAAACAGGCTCAGCGCCCAGCATCACCTAATTCTTTGTGCACTGCATCATCTTCATCTTCCAAGAAACATCATTCATATCCACCCATTCAGGAATTCAAAACATCATATTTATATCATGTTCCTAGCTCACTGACTGTATCATTTAGTCAAGATTTTAATTAAAATACTTCCACAACGTGTTGCTGTGAAGGCGTAATTACCTTGGCTTGAACTTCCTAACTCTCATTTCCCAGTTTTTGTCCAGGACACAACAGGCTTTACACAACAGAGCAGTACTCCTGATGGGGGGCTGGAAGTTACCCCTCAGACCAGGGTCAGCCACCTCTGCTGGGGTATTCCTCCTGCTATCACACCAATCCCCCCTCTCCATTCAGAGATCTCTACATGCCCTGGAAAAATTAGGAATGCTGAGAGTCTCAGCAAGGCATGGAGCTTAGGTTGAGTTACTCACCCACCATGACCTGTCCCATATAGGCATCCCTCACATTCCTTGCCTGCAGGAAGGTTGTCCCTTTCCCATGTATGAAATTTCATAACTGTTTGACAGTAACAGAATCTGCATTCTACATTCCTGCATGGACTGCAGCGCCTTTGGCTCTGCTAAAACATGTTTTGCCCAAATAAGCTGAACCTCACCAGTGATCTCCCTTCCGTGGACCCTGCAGTTATTTATACTTCTACCAATCTTCATCAGCTGCAAATTCTATCAGCAGAGACTTTAAACCTAATCCTGGGTTACTGATGAAAAGATCCCATAGCCCCAGGCACCGGTATGGCTCTGTGGAGACACTGCTCAGAACGTCCCTGGCTCATGATGATTTGTCTGAATCTTCAGACCTGCTCTTTACCCTTTTGTTTATATCACCCTATGAGGCTTCCCCCCCCCCCCCCCACCCCTCACTTTCCAAAATAAAAAAATGATATTCAGAAATGTTCTTTACTACATCAGCTTGCTGGCAGCTCTGCTAGGAGCAGTGGGTTCCTATCCATGGGAAAGCACATTATTATGTTGAGCCACAAGTAAATTGAAAGGTGGAGGCCATATCCTATGTTCTGACATAAATACACACAGATAGATAAACTAGTTCATAAAAACTTGTCAGTTCCTTTTACACATTTTGGACCCATATTGCAGATGGGTTTGGGGTTTATGTTTGTTTTAATATTTGTACTGTTCTTAAACAAATGGATTGGTTCCTTCTATGTGTTTTGCTTTAGCAGTGTGGTGTTAAACACATTCAAAATGTTTCAGTCAAGTAAAGATTTGACTTTGTCCAAAAAAAGCCCCAAACCACAGAACTATAGAAACAGCTAAGCACTGTAGCCATTCCCCAAATAGGGTGTTAGGATTTAGCTATAAACCTAAGCTGTTTAATATGGTTTGGGTTTATGCAGTAGGTCATGGTGGTTAATGCTTAGTGAGCTGAAACAAGAATGGAAGAAAATTATAATGGAAAAGCTTGCTTTGAAAAAAGTAACTTTGTAGATGACTATAAGGGGGATGATTGGATGATATGTGTGTACCACATATTTTGGCTAAGCTGGAAGGCTTTGAAAGCCTTTCAGTTGATACAAGCATGATCATCTGAGCAGGACTTTTTAGCTCAAAACACTCCTAATGTTGAACTCTTGGCATGTGGTGGTGACAGCTGCAGAAGGCAGAGGGGGAGAAGGCAGCAGCGCCGTGCCTTTGTTATGGAGAGCAGCAGCACAGGGGAGGCAGAATTGCCTAAATCAGTATTGTGTCACTTGTGGGGGGACCATGGCAGCCTGATCCAGCTCAGAGCACGAGCCCTCAGCACTGCCACGCCCCTGTGTGCACTCAGACACGTACACACTGCCAGACTCCAGCACTTCACAGGCTCACACCGTATCCAGAGCTGGAAGGGACCCTCACGTGTCTTGTACCTTGTCATCAACCAGAGTCATGTCTCCACCACGCCAGTGCCTCAGCTTTGTGAACTTAAAACCCAAAAACCCAGGGAATTTGGTGATGAGTGCAAATTCATTAACCCCATGGCACTAACTAGCCAAGATGGTTCCAGAGGTAGTTTGGTCTCTCTCTATACCAACATCCAAAGAGCCCATACATAAATAGCTTCTAGAAAATAATGCATCAGGTTCTATTTGTTCATAAAGGGCATTTGGCCTTATCAGTCCTCCTCCAGGCAGCCTGTCAAAGCATTCTCTCAAATCTCTCACTAGAAATAACTGTATTACAGACACCCCCAACAGCCTGATTACGGGAGAGAACCCAAACCACCCTCTCTGTGTGAAATGCAGAGGAGAAAAATATGTGGCCCATATGGTGATAAGCATTTCTAGACACCAACTTGGGGCAGTCCACGGGCCCACCTGTCATCACATCATGCCTCTGTGTACCTCTGAATAACCCGATGTTCCTGTGAAGTGGCCAGGGACAAGCAGGTTCCCAAATACTGCCTTGAGCTTTACCCTGGCTCCATGGGGCTTTCCAAAGGGTCCATCAGTGGGATTCAGGCTGAATGGCAATAATGGGAGCAGCCTCACCAGGTGGCTCAAGGGTTGGGTTTAACTGGGGTGAACAACAGCCAGCTCTCACTCTAACTGGTGAGTTGGGAAAGTTTGAAAAAAAGAGCCTAGTGAATGCAATGCATAAAATGTGGCAAAAACAACAAATGTAAAATACCATTTTAGTTATTTTCAGATCAAACTGGCTACCAAAGAAATAATGTTTTCATATTCCAATGCTATCTCCATGCAAAGACTTTTTCTCACACTGCTTTCTGATGGCAGGAGGACCTCAGGAGAAAACACCTGAGATAGTGGAAGAATTACTTCTGATTCCACCCTCTGCCCTGGCAGTTATGTGTAAAATTCCCTCCTAGCACAGCAGAACTGGCTTTAAAAGGTTTCTCAAACAAATAAAGCAGTAAAGACATTATTTTTAATATCAGTGCCTGCTCATCACAGCTCATTCAAAGGTGAATTTTGTCTGACCCTGGGAACACCTAACAGGGTGGTGCATGATTTTGAATAATAACCTTAATAACCTTAATAATAATGATCTGATACCCAATGTGCTAGACCTAAGATAACACCTCAGGACCTGACTGTTTTTGTGGTATGGATTCACATTTAGTCCCACGAGTGTCTGGGCTCCTATTTTTTTTTTTTTTTTTTACAGCCTTGACATGGCACAAGTATGAGCTGATTTCCCTTCTCTGGTTCGTCATGAGGCCTCCCTCTATTTAACTGATCACTTGTACAGCTCTTATTAAAAAGCAACACCCTAACCAGTGGTGACGACACAGCTCTCACATCCTTCAGACCTTCTTTCCACCTTCCTCCCCTTATTTGCTCTGACAGCACTTGACTGTGTCAAAAGCCCAAGTTTTAGCGACACGGTCTCCCTTCCCATTTAATATTTTAGTACAGGAATAGCTTTGCTTTTATAAAGATGTGGTTTAGTCCTCAAGTCATCCAGGAATATCACTGGCATCTCAAGTGCAGCATCCCACCTCCAAGCCAGCAGCAACTTGCTGGAGAGGCTGTTAGCCCATCACACGTTCCTTGATGTTCTGGACTCACGCTCTCAGGGGAACCCATTAGCATTCACGCTCTCAGGCAGTCCTCTCCTCCCCTGTTAGTAATTACCCAGGGAGGGGGTAATTAAAATAGGTTCTGAGGCTATGAAGAACCTCTGTCCGCCTTCACTACTTGCAGAGCCAAATGAGAACTTTAATGTACATTTGGAGACAACTCCTGAAGGGGTTTTGCACCTTTGTCATGTTCTTGTCATCATTAAGCACGATCTAATCCTCCATTTCAAGTCATTAGCCTGAACAGAGGCAAATTTTGAAATGTGACTGCAACACAGAAGCAGTAAAATTTCCCTAGATACCTGATGAAGTTCCATCATTATAAAATGGATAATGTCATGGGGATGGACAAGACTGTGGGAACTAGGGACAGTCTTTTCCTATGGAATTCCATCCAAATTACTGAATCTCTACTTCTTGGTTTTGTCACAGAAAATGAAAAGGTTCCTTTCGTCCAGCCACCAGCCAGAGAGATCTTGGGCAGGGAGGTGTTCTCTGCCCAGTGCATTTGCCCTGTGCTGCAAACACCCAACAAGAGCACGGGGGTTGCCACCTCTCCAAACGAGCCCTGTTGGCTGAGCCAGGCAGGGAAGCACAGGGGCTAATGAGCTGTGTGAGATGATTTCAGCACAACTCACCAGTGGTGGCCTGAGAGCTACCAGGGCTCTGCTCATCCCTGCTGGTGGCCTCCTGGCCCTCCTGGCAAAAAGCACAGCAGGTGGGTTAGCAGAGCACCAGCCTCGCTGCAAAAACCCTGTGGGAAGTCCCACAACACTTTGGGAAGGGCTGGTTCAAATTCAAGCCCCAGCACCTTCACAGCCTGTCCTAAATCTGAACTGAGATGACTTAAACAATCCCTTAAAAGATTCTAGAGATTGGAAATCTTAGGCCTGCCTCTCTTAAAAGCTGTCATTCAACTCAACCTAGGGGGAAAAATAAAAAAAAAAATGAAAGAGCAGATGAAGCAACTGAAAATAAATATGCTTCCCATTTTTCAAAATTTGATCTCTTTTTTAACTAAACCCTATATTATTCATGCGCTGTATATTTTATTGCGGTTAGTTTCAAAGCTGTTGGAAATCACAGATCAGTCCCTCAACCACGATGTCTTTATTATGCACACATAAATCATGCATGGAAGGGCCCTGACAGCTGACGACGACGTAAACTCTCAGGAAGCAAAGCCCCTAAGCCATGTAAAAAATGTATGTCATGGAAAAAAGAAGCATGTCATCTTTATTTCCTTTTTATGGATATTTTTGTCTTGTCATTATCAAGGAAGATTTTTTTTTTTCCCTGCACTTCTGTCTAAATGTAGTTAACTCAGAGGTAATTTGCAATGGTGTTTCAATGACACAAATGGAGAACCCTTCCCCACATCTGCCTGCATCTTCAAGGATGAGGGTGTTGTAATTATACAGCTCCTGTTTCACCAACAGCTCTGCTGTACCCAATATGGTTCAAAAGGATTTCGGTGAAATGCAGAAGTTCATTGAATTGTTAGGAGCATTTGGGTGCTATAAGACTCATGTAAATTGTATTAGAGTTGGGTTTTTTTGAAGCCATGGGTCCACTGCAAGATTTGATCAGGTTATTGTGGGGCTTTTTTGAGCAGGGGAAAAAATAAAACACCAACAAAACACAAAAAACCCCAAGGATTCCCTATTTTTTGGTGCTGTAGCTGAAAAGCAGAATAAAGTGCTAAGGGGAAATACTCAGCTAAGAGAGAGAAGGAAAGAAAGAAAGAAAGAAAGAAAAAGAAAGAAAGAAAGAAAGAAAGAAAGAAAGAAAGAAAGAAAGAAAGAAAGAAAGAAAGAAAGAAAGAAAGAAAGAAAGAAAGAAAGAAAGAAAGAAAGAAAGAAAGAAAGAAAGAAAGAAAGAAAGAAAGAAAGAAAGAAAGAAAGAAAGAAAGAAAGAAAGAAAGAAAGAAAGAGAGGAAGAATATTTGCAGTAGCAGTTGACATTTTCTGTTTCTGAAAGGTGTGTTTTTCTTTTTGCTTACTTGATTCTTTTTTATAGGTATGAAGTTCAGTGAATTTGCTTCTTTAATAAAAAATATTTTTTTAAGAAAACTTTTAGGTAGTCATAAGTAGCAAATTGTGGCAGATTGAAAAAAAAAGAAAATCGTTTGGTCAGAAAGTAAAAAATAACCTTACAAACATAAAATTGGAGAAAGTACCTAATGGAGCACTGAATGACTGTCTATACATTGGGCTAAGGACAAAATTTCAAAAAAATATTGACAGACCAAAAAAAATCTCTGTTTCCAACTATGAACACTGAGCTTTCAAAAGCAGGGCACTTTAGACAGACTGGTGAGCTCACATGTCAACACCTGAAGAGCAGTGATCACCTAATAACCACCCACCCCTGCTGCTATATTTACTAAATAAAAATATTTTTATGTATTTAGGTGTTGTCCTGTGTGTTGCCACTGCCTGATGAAAAGGTGCCTCCTAACTCAGTGAGAAGAAATTGCACCTTTTTCCCCAGCAGCACCTCAGCTTTGAGCTGATCTTCTCAAGCATCCTCCTCTGCTCACATCCACCTTCTACGTCCATCTTAAAGCTGTAGGGGGTCTCCCATTTATTGAACAACTAATTTTCTTTAGATGCAGGATAAGACAGGCACCTACATACAAACCAAGGGGGAAATCCTTAAGGTTGGATATCAGGAAAAAGTTCCTCACCCTGAGGGTGGTGGGGTACTGAACAGGCTCTCCAGGGAATGGTCACAGCCCCAGTGCTGCAGGAGCTCCAGAAACATTTGGACAATGCTCTCAGGCACAGGGTTGGATTTTTGGGGTGTTTGCGCAGGGCTGTGAGCTGGACTTGATGATCCTTGTGGGTCCCTTCCAACTTGGGGTATTCTGTGATAACGCCTTTGTTTCCTCTCAGCTGTTGGTGGCATTGTTGATATCTCCTCCTGCCTTGTCCTCATTGCTCTAGCATGCAGTGGTCGTGATGTGGGGGCCTCCATCACACAAAACTCAGCCCAAACATCAAAGAGTGCAAGGCCACAATTCACAGAATCACAGAGTCATTAAGGCTGTGTCATTAAGGAAAAGGATGCTAAGATTGTAGAGCCCAAACTTTAACCCAGCTCCACTGTGTTCACCACTAATTCACCTCATTCTTCTACTGCTGATTTAGTCCCATTTTCTCTAAAGCATCTCAGCACTAGAGAGTTTTTTCTCAAAGAAATCCCACCTGCTGTGTCTTGGTTCATTGGGGAATCCTCTTTTTGGGAAGCCACCATAAAGAACCAAGAGCAGCAAGCGAACACCGTGCTGCCTGTTCCTCAGAGAACCACACAGAGAAAAGAACAGCAGATGTATAATTCTGTCTGTGGGGGGAAGCTCAGAACTAGCTAAGATGTTAGTTGGTGCTTTTATCCTCTTGCCTATGCAAATTAGTGGGGTTCAGAACTAAATGGAAATGTGTTAAAAGGAAATCTGAAAGCAGGATCTGTTTCACACACTAGTCCTGCTCCCTTCCTTTGGAAAGACACCTGTGGATACATTTCCATTAATAATTTCACTCTATCACTTCTCTGATGTAAATTTACAAGCAAGAAGCAGGAAAAATGCCAAATCAAATGTTGCAGGCAGACTGGTGTGATAATTAGCATATGATGCATAAGGAAGAAGAATCCCAAGAAGCAAAGCTGGATGTGCATGTCCCTGTTTGTGACAGCCTTTGGGGGAAGCTCCAATTCATTGAGGATCAGCCGTGTTTGCATTTTGCTCTTTCCTCCCCCCACTTGGTGAATCTCTCCCAGGAATGTCCTTTTGCCTTGAGCTTTTGATCTGATGAAGTACCTGCAGGAAAGAGGAAAGAAAAATAACTTTAAAATAGATAAGCTGCTTATCTCTTTAGCTGACTTGAATTTGCTGCTGTGTGGAGGAGGATGCTATCAAAATCAGAAGTTCAGAAGTTAGTAATGCTTGAAAAGTTTCTAGATGTGCATCACCAGCACAGAACTCTCCCTGTGTGTTATTCTGTATATTGCTTCTAAACCACTGCTAGAGATAAGATTAATCCAGGTACATTGAATTTGCTTTTTTCAAAAGTTATCCATGGTGGTGTTTAGCCAAGGAAACAGGACTGGTGTGATCATACTTTGTGCTTGTCCAGCTACCTGACATTCTTTTTCAATAACCTGTAAACCCACTGATCAACTTCAACAGATGGGCAGAGGCCTCAAAGATATTAAATTCCTGAGTTTTTCATGAAAACCAGAAGCTTATCTACTCAGTTTTAACCACAACCTGGCCTTTCTCCATTAAATTACTGGTCACTGATCAGAACACAAATTTCTGAGAGCCACAAGTGCTGCTCCTTGCTAATTGAGACTAAGGGGAAGGATTAGTGTGCCCACAAGGACAGGAACTGGGGATGTACATGGAGATTCATCCTCTTGGCAACACCTGGGGGAGAGAAAGAGTTCAGAAATCTGAGGTCATTCCAAAGAGGTCAAAGGAAAACAGGGCACAAATCCAGAAGAAAAATCACTTTTTAAATACTTCAGTTCGTCCAGATACTTTTTTTCCTATTTAATTTTTTTTCTTTTTTTGTTTTCTTTCCCCTGAGACATCTGATTCAAGACCTTGAATATTAAAGAAAAAGTTCCCATTGGCTTCTGGGGCAGTTTCTGGGATCTGGTCAGGGCTGGGGAAAGACTTATGAAAACAGCAGCCATTCATTAAAAAGGATTTTGAGATGCTCATGCTGACACTGTGATTTGGTTTATTGTACAAATAAATGGTTATTTGAACAAAAAAGCCATATTTTGATTCAACAGGAAAAGAAATACTATATTTAGAGCAAAAAAGCTAGATATCAGCTTACTCTCACTGACAAATTTAAACAGCAAATATTGCATTTTAATGATGCTTACTTTAAACAGGGTCTTTGATTTGGTGTCTTTTTGTGGTTTTCTATGGTTTTTAAAACTAAAATCTGTTTCAGAAGACAAAATACTACTTACTGTGATTTGAATAGAGACGAGATCCAACACTAACCTGTTGCATTCCAACATTGACTAAACTGTTTGTGTGAACAGTAACACAATACCTACCTAAATCTTCCACTTCTGCTTGGCCATTTTTAGTGGTTTTCTTTTAAAATTCCGGTTTCTTCTACCCTTGATAGCAGATCCAGCACTGCTCTTGCACTGCTGGAAGCGAACTGAACCAACCTCACTCAGTGTGACCATGAATCTTGAATTCTTTCGTACACCACTTTACAGACTAGTGGTTGCAGCAGCTTCCTGAGAGGGCAGAAACAGGGATTTGACACCCTCATGGAGGGAAAAGGGTGGGTGTGGATATCCCCTTTGTGCAGGAGTTCTGCTGTTTGAATGAAGGGTCTCCCTTCTGGTGTGGCAAAAGTCAAAAAGAAAAATAACCAGCCTAGGAGGTAATTTGAGAAAACCCATTGGCTCATGACTCTCAGGGGAGAAAAACCAAAGTCATTGTTGATTTCTGGAAATTTATTGGGAGCGAGAAAAAGGTTCAGGCATCTGGAAAAATTAACCATAAAAACCTGAGGTGCCCTTGAAACATAACTGCCTGTGGGGCTAAATAACAGCTGAATCAGCAACACAGTTCTGGATTTGGGCCCTTAAAAATCCTGCTTGGAGCACCTCTCCTTTTCCCAGGCTCTAGGCCCTCTGCTCTGTGACAGGAGGAGCTGCATCCGCACGGAGACAGCACCAGGAGCCCCTGGGCAGGCTGCATGCTAAATCCTTGTGCCAAAACATTTTGAAAGGAGGCAGCTTGAGTTCCTATGCAGCCTTCCAGGTCTATTTTGGCTAATAACTGTCTTTGTCCTTGGTGCTCCAAGGGCTGGATCTCATCTGCTCTGTAGCCAGGCTTGGGGAGCCGGGGATGGTCACTTGGGAAAGAGAAGGATCTGAGGAGACCTTAGAGCTCCTTTCAGTGCCCAAAGGGGCTCCAGGAGAGCTGGAGAGGGACTTTGGACAAGGGCCTGGAGTTACAAGACAAAGGAGAGTGGCATTAAGTTGAAGAGTGTAGATTTATATTAGATATTGTGAGTTCTTGGCTGTGAGGATGCTGAGGCCCAGAGCAGCTGTGTACAAGGCCAGGTTGGACAGGGCTTGGAGAAACCTGGGATAGTGGAAGGTGTTCCCTAGTCATGGGATAAGTTTGGAAATGGATGATCTTGAATATCCTTTCCAGCCCAAACCATTCTGGGATTCTATGATCCAACAATTCTCATAGTTCTGGACTGTGGTTTACGCGGGGAGCGTTCATTTCTGGCTATGATTTATGAGTTTTTAGGTCAGAGGAGACCAAGAGTCTGACCCACTTCACAGTGCAGACCACACACTTCACCCAGAGACTCTGGCATCTGGCTCCACTAACCAGGGCTGTGGGTCTGCAGGATATTTATTGTCTGGGGAAGGTGTCAGGGTGACAGTACTGCCCATTGAAAATCCCTGCTCAGCTACTCGGGAGGCACAGCACAGTCCACTGTTATCTCCCAGCTCTACCCACTGTCCCAGTTAGCTCCAATAACAACATTTGGTTGCTGTCTTAATGCATCTCCAAAAAGAAAGATGCTTTTGTCACCCCTCATTAATCATCTGAGTCATAAATTTCTCATCTAGTATTTATTCTACTTTTCCATTTTTTTTGTGCCCTTTGTGTCATGCTGGAGGCTATTGCATGCACAAAGTCATGCTCTAAAATAGTATCAACATTGCTTCTTTCATGCCAACTGTACTCTGCTTCAATTTTCTTATATTGAAATTTTGGAAATATTAGGGTACCTTAAAATAGGGTTCACCTTTTGAGGCAGTCAATTTTTCAACATCCTCTCAGTCTTTTTCTTTCTTCTTTCTACAGTGTATATGCCCCATTTCTCTCCTAAAATATTTTCCTCTGCTTTTTCTGTGTTTGAATTTTGTCCTTAAGAAAATCCTGCTCAGTGGAGGGACTTGACATTGGGCAGGAGGAATGTTTGGGACACGTCAGTTCTGACCTGGTGCTGTGCTGCTCTGGTGATGCCCAAGGCTGGAGCACCCCAGTGAATTTATGACTGCAGCACACCTCCCTAACCAGCACATCACAGAGGGGGCAGCCCTGAAAACAGCACAGGTGACTCTGGGCACAACCACAGAGCAAAGGAGCTGCAACTGCAGCCCATGGAATGCACCCACTGCTTCAAAGCAGCTCTTTTGAGCAGCAGTAGCACAGCAGAGAGATCAGACTTTGCCCAAAATATTGGGTGAATACCTGAGGTTTCCAACCTCAATCCTGTTAGTCTCACATCCTACTTTACAACAATGCAGACTGAAAGACTTTATGTGTCTTTCAAACCTGTGAGGGCTCCCCGTTTATTTTTTAACAATGGCATGTTCTAAACAAAACCTTTGGGTTTGGGGAAGCATCCATTTTTCTGCTTTGAACTTTGCTGATCCTTCAGAAAAGCTTTCTGCCAGTAGCTGATGATTTTTCAGTCTGTGGGAAAACATGTGACTTAGTAAAGGTAACCAAAATGCACATACAAAAATCTATGGTTCTTAAAAGTACAATCTTCATTAGACTTTCAGTCTATTCAGGCTCCTGAAAGCAGAAACAGAAAGCACAGGTCCTGTGTATTTTATACCAGGGGAATGGCTTTACTCTGACAGATGGCAGAGTAGGATGAGATTTTTGGGGCTAAATTCTTGGTTGTGAGGGTGGGCAGGCCCTGGCCCAGGGTGCCCAGAGCAGCTGTGGCTGCCCCTGGATCCCTGGCAGTGCCCAAGGCCAGGCTGGATGGGGCTTGGAGCAGCCTGGGATGGTGGAAGGTGTCCCTGCCCATGGCAGGGGTGGGGAACCACATGATCTTTAAAATCCCTTCCACCTCAAGCCATTCTGTGATTCTATGGTTCTGTAGGCACTCCTGTTCCATTGTTAGGCTTTCTGCAGAAGAGGAGTTTGGTCTTCTCTGAGTGCTCAGTGCTGTTCCATAAATCCTCTGCTATGGGAAACAATGCCATGAAGTGCCCAAAAAGACCCTGCCCAATTCCATAACATCCACTGGGAACTGTAGCCAGTGGATCAAGAAGGAGACGGTTTGTGAAATTTATCCACTTGACAAACACGAAAAGAAAATCCTCAAAAGCAGCTGCTTTGTCCTCTTACCTTCCTCCCCAGCCCAGGTTCCAAGCTTTGCAGGTAGCTCAGGGCCTGTAAGCAGCTTTTACTTGGAAAAGGCTTCAATTCAGGTACAACTGGTGAAAGTGGACTGTGGAAGAAAGACACAAACCACAGTCTCACCCCAAGCTGGATATTCTCCATGAGCTGGCTTTACCCAGCCTGAGGCAATGATTCTGGCTCTGAACATACACACAAAAAACCCAAACCAAACCAACCTTGGACTGTCCCCATGTACACATCCATGGCGCCCCTCATGGGCTTTTTTGGGTGCCTAGCCCCATAAATCAAATATTGTGCACCCATATTACAACCCAAGCAGCAGCGAGCATCCTCCTGCCAGGAGGAGGAGAATCCTGTAGGTGGGAAGAACTTTTTACAGCAAGTTCACCTGGCAGCTAGATACTGAGTAAAGTATTGGCCAGCAAGTTACATCCACTTGCTGCTTATCAAGTTCTTAATGTCTATTTTTTCATGGAGTATCCTTTGCATCAGTGGTGTTGATAGGCCTGAGGAGGTTCACAGTGAGCAGAAAAAGGGAGGGAAAGAAGAAAAAAACAGAAGAGAGAAAGAAAATGACAAGAGAAAGCAGAATTTCTCCATATAGACCAGTGAAATGGGAAAAAAAAAATAAAGGAGGTGGCAAAAACTTTGAGGAAAAACTGAAGAAAAGGAAACATTAAAAAAAAATAACAAAAGACAAACACAGCTGGGTGGGGGATTTTATACTTTAATAGCAAAAAATGTGCAAACAAAGCAATGTAAAGGCTGTGATGTTATTTCAGTGCATAATGGCAGCAGCTGTTGGAAGGGTCAGGTCCTCACCTGCAGCAAGCACACAGAACCCCACCAGAGCAGCAGAGCCCACAGCCCACACTGACAGGACTGGCACAGGACACACACAGCACTGTGAGCTCAACCAGGTGAGGTATTTTTCAAATCCAAGGTGACATTTCTGCCTAGCTGAGCACCGGTCAAAACAACTCCAAGGGAAAAAAAAAAAAATTATATTACCTGAGAAAGCATTCTGGTAAAGAGTTTGGTTGTAGATCCTAGATGGATTGAGCCTGTGTGTAACCAGCAAATCCCTGCTTTTGTTCACATTGGGCACAGCAACAAGGTGGGCTTGAGTTTGGCAAAATGGGGGAAAACTGGAAATCCAGAGCTTTACAATCCATAAAAATGTTGATTATCATTTTTTTTTAATTGAAAATAAGTTATCTGGCTTGGATACATATGGATCTGCTTGCCTGTCTCATTTTTTATAAAAAAATTTACATCTCAAGGGTAAAAGTTCTTTTCAGCACTAATAACACAAACTTAGAGTTTGTGCATTAGTGGATGTCACTTTTTAAAACAAGCTTCTCTTTCCTTACATGATCTGTCTCTTCTTGTATCCTTCAGATATAGCTTAGCTGGGAAAATAGATGCAACTTTTAATGTGGAAGAAGAATTTTTTTATGAGATTTCCTCTACATTTTTAGGCAAATTTTTCCATGTAGACTCTGAAACAGAAACATTTCCTGATATCACCATTAAAAGCAAAAACACTCTGCATAATATTTAGATATTCTACTGCAATGTGTCTGTCCTTTCTCCACCAACTTTTGACTTTTCAGTGCTAATCTGATAGCATTTGTTGAAATGAATGCCTAGGGTTCCAGGACAGAGCTGTCATTTCAGACTCAGCAAACTCAGAAACCTTGGTTGAACTGGTGACATGTCACTGAAGTTTTGAAAATGGTTTGGTTTTGGGTTTTTTTGGCTGCACAAGGAGAGTTACAGGACTGAGACACTGCCAATTTAACGAGGATTCGGGAAATCATGTGGGGCTTTTGCTGTCGCATAATCAAGACAACATGAGCTGCATCAGACAATGTTAAATGAGGAGTGAAAGGCAGACTGTCCTTAGACTCCATTCCCCACAATCATTCTAAAATGTGGAACAGGAAAATTCCCCTTATTTCTTAAACCAATCCAACTATGAACCCTGCAAATATAAGCTGCATATTGCAAGTTATCAGCACAATTTCAATTTTAAATTTGCACCCCAATGCAAACATAATCTAGGTCTGTATTAACTGCTGGTGACTAACACTACCCCTGTCTCTCAAGCCTGATTTAATGGATATTGAGCAGGGTTCCTATGAAATACAAGACAGTTTGCTACGCTAAGCCATTACAGCTTTGTTGAAGGCAACACGTCTGCAGCTTCAGTGGGTCCATCTTGGCACAAGGAGGCTTACAGGCACTGCCAAAATACAGAACACCTCTGTCCTGTCTTAAAGTAAAAGCCAACATGTTTGGAGGAGTGCCACTCATTTAGCTGGAGTCCCCAGTTGCATCTTTAATTGCAATTTATGGAATGCATTTATGGCTGTGGGGTAAGGAAAACAAGCTTTCACAGTCAGTCTGCAGAGCAGTATCTCTCCACAATCTGTAACTCTAAGTGAAAGTGTCTCCAGAGAAGAATATAACAGTCCATCCTGCTCTAACACACAAACAAAAGCTTAAAGGGCTCCATTCTCAGCTGTGCATGGGAACTGAAGAGGAAACTACTGTTCCTGAAGCATATTGAGGGTTTCAGCATCATTCCAGTATTTTAATCATTAAAGTCATTTTCCTGGGGGCAAGGGGAGGAGCTTGAGCAGGGCTCCAGCACATCTGCTGTGGTGGGGTTTGTGCCCAGCAGAGCTCCCAAGCTGAGCCTGGATAAACCTGGCAGGTAGGTGGATGTCAGATGCTGGCACTGGTGATTCAGCTGCTGGATCTCTTCCCTCTGACTCAGTGCTGAACCCATGCCCACACGTGTGCCACAGGAGAGACCATCTCTCAGCACAGCAGAAAGCCCAGACTACTAAACTCTCAAGTCTTTAAAGGTTTCCTGGGCATTTTATGCATCATCAGAGGAGTTTATACATGCCATTACAAAGTTAAGCCTGGGTCAACGTGCACTTTATCTGAACTGCATTGAAAATTAACAGGATTATGGTGGTTCCCAATAGAAAGCAGAACCCAGGGCAAGCAACTCAGTTCAGGTTATACACAAAGGATGTGCAACATGGACAGGAAAAAATATTTAATGTGGGTTTTTCGTTACTTTTGTATTCTCCTTGGCATACAAGGAGTGGCTGAGGGCGCTTGGCTCATTCAGCTGGGACGAAATGAGACTGTGCTCAGACCTCACTGGGGTCTGCAACTTCTTCTCCAGGGACACCAGAGGACAAGCACTGATCTCTGCCCTCCTTGACCAGGAACAGGGCTGAAGGGAATGGTCAAAGTTGTGTCAGGGGAGGTTTAAATTGGATATTGGGAAAGGGTTCTTCTCCAAGAGGGTGGCTGGGCACTGAACAGGTACCCAGGGAATGGTCACAGCACCAAACCTGGCTGAGTTTAAGAAACATTTGTACAACACACTCAGGCACATGGTGGGATCCTTGAGGGTGGTCCTGTACCAGTGTTTGGACTCAATAGTCCTGGAGAACCCCTTCCAGCTCAGGATATCCTGTGATCAGGAGTGAGTCCTGGCTCCATGACACTGACCATGAGTTTGTAAAGGGCAGCCCAGGGCAAGCACCAGCCTCTGCTCCACACACTCGTGTATTTCTGGTTTGCTCCAAACCAGTCTTCTGGTACCCAAGTACCAACTGATTTTCACTGCATAATGCCACATGTCCAAGGAAACAACAACAAAAAAAATTATCAAAGCAACCTAAAACTTGAGGAGATGATATTCACTCTGATTTTCCAGCCCCACCATGATTTTTAGGCCTTGCCACGATTCAGATTCTGAGTCAGCAGGTTTCAAACCTGCTCAAAAACTTCTGGCAAGCAGCTTAGTGAAGATTCATTAGCAAAAGGGTGGGAAAAACCCTGTGCCACTCTCTCAGCTTTTGCATTTCTGGGTTATTTCTATTTTAGCTGCTCACAGCACTTAGCAGTGCTTTTATTGCTGGGGTCATGTAGTCAGTAGAGAGGCATGGGATGATTGCCATGGTACATGGCAGCCTGGTCATGCATTAAAGCTGGCTGTTAATCAAGCTCCTAACAAGACCGTGGGCTCTGTTCTCTCCAACAGGCCAAACATCCACCAAAACATGGCAATGTCAAACAAAGACTGTGTCTCAAGTGTCAAATCTCCCATTTCCACTGTAATATTTATGAGCTGTGCTCAAAAAGACAGCACTCTAGAGTGCAGTTTCCTTAAAATTTACCTGCTGTATGTTTTTCTGTGAAGATGATGCTCAAGGTGTGGGAAAATAATGAGCTTCAGACCTCTGCTTCTTGCAGAAATAAAGTTTGATTTTTTTTCCTAGGATCTGTCTCCACAGATTTTAGGGGAAAACTCAGTTGATAGGAATAGATGCGATTTCACCATGATTACAGATGAATCTGTAGGAGTCCCACTCTGCAACAAGAAGACAAAAAAAGACCCAGAGGGATAGCTTGCCATCATGCACACACAGGACTGGGACCCTACACCTGAGGCAGGAAAGTTAAGATTCCCAGCTAAGATCCTACATCAGGCTCCTCATTTGATTGGAATTTCAGATGCATTTACAACAGGCTTGATGGCTCAGGATTAGCTACGGCCTAATGTGACCCAATGGTCTCCCAGACCCAAGCAAGATGCTGTACTCCTCTGAATTAAAACATATTTCAGTCTGGGGCTGCTCTTGAAAGGGAGCTTCAGTCTGTCTGTGCTCACCAGGATACAGACACACCATGAGACTCTCCATGGAAACTTCTCCTCTAGGAGTAAAATTTTTTCTCACTCTTTAATTCTCCTTTTCATGTCTCTTCTGCTCCTCAGTCTTGTGGAGAGCACTTGAGCTGGGCAAAGAACTAAATTCTTCAGTTTGGCTGGAAAAGCAATCAACACAAACTGAAGCAGAAGAGCAATAAACAAAGTTATGCTTTACAAAGCACTCTTAACAAAACTGAGAAATCCCCCAAAGATGCTGTTTGAGCTGGACTCTGTTTTCAGACAGGTCTCCCAGAAAATCACAAACAAAAAAGCCAAAAAAAAACCAAAAAAAAAAAAAAAAAAACCCCCAAAAAAAAAAAAAAAACCAAAACAAACAAAAAAAAAAAAAAAAAAAAAAAAAAAAAAAAAAAAACCAAACGAAACAAAAAGCCAAACCCACAGAAGAACAGAAGAGGATCAGCATCTGTTCCTGGTCCCCTTCCTCCCAGCAGTCTGCTCAGGACTGGTCTGAGTGTGGTGATCTTCGGTGATCTTCCTCCCCCAGGGACCTGCAGGTGTTGACCTGGAGACATCTTATTTCAGATCCATTCTGAGAGACAGGAGAGGCAGGAGTGAAAAGCTTTTTCCCATTTGGGACAGGCTTTTCAGCGACAGCTCCACAGCATGCGGGGGTTCAAAGTTCAAGTAAGGCAAGACAGGTTAAATGTACTGCAGTCCTTATTAAAATGTTCCCAGAAAAAAAAGACTTTCTGAGGTAACTAGAGCATGCACTTCTTCAGTCTGGGGCTGAAACCAGAGGAAATTATTACACTGCTGAAAAAGACTTTCAGCAGCAGGGAAACGTCGCTTGCTGGATGTTGTATTTCCCTTTTAGGTTCAAGACTCTACAAAGTCTGACCAACTTCTTTAAATGTTTTTGGGGTTTTTTTCTAATCTCCTCAATTTTTCAATTTTTCTTCCAACATTGCCTTTTGTTATGAGCAAAAATTTTTTTTTCAGGGTTACATTTGGAAGTGGTGATATAGGATTGTAATTGAAAAATAAAGTTACACCTGGACTGGAAAAAGACATTTTTAGGGATGTGAAGATAAAGATGAATCTTTATCTTTTACAAGATTTATCTTTTATGTGTCACATGCCAGCTCCAGCAAAATAGAGAGAAAAAGCAGAGTTAAAACAGACCTAGAGCCCTTCTTCAGCTGTGGTCCCTCATCTCTTTAGGAATGCATTCTTGACAAATGGATGCTTTCTCTGTCCTTGTTTATCTTTTTAACTGGATTTGTATATGTGACTGCATCCACAATTTGCAAGAGGTCACTATTTGTGAAGGTATTAACATGCCTTACCCAATAAACACTGTCCTGCTTCTTTCCAAGTTAATCCAAGGTAAATGGCATTAATTTTCTGGGAAAAGAAAACCCACATTTACATATGCAGGGGCCCTGCTTTTCACAGTCTTCTTAAGGCTTAAGACAAGTATATTGCAGGAGCTGAAGGACAAAGTCCAAATTTTACTACATGTGTTTTTCCATTGCTCACTCTTACAGTTAAACTAATAGTGTTCCATGACAGGTTAACAAAACATACTAATAGTATGTCAATTCACTAGATTTTGGGGATTAGCAGCCTAGTGGCCTACAAAGACTGCCCTTCTCCAGAGCATCTTCAGATGTCCAACCCTTCACTGGTTTGGTGATGAATCCTTCACAGCTCTTGGCTGAATTTTGAGCTGTTTGGAAGGAGTCAGCTGGTCACACAGGTTCTACAGGTTTGTTAATACCTGAGCCAAGACTGATCCTGCTTGCTTTGCCTTTGACCATTGCTCTAATATTTCACTATTTTTATCTAACCATCACGTGGCATGGGCTCAGACTCACAGTATTACACCTCAGATCCCACTAGAATGGACTCATTCTGCCCAGCTTCAGACATCAATAGTACAGACACATCTGAGCTTGCTCTCTAGAAGCGGCACTTTTTGGGTCGTGATTCATCTGATCTGCAGAAGGCACCTAAAGCAGGTCAGCTGAATTCTGCTTTACAAGCGTTCCACGTCCTGTCAACAAAGGGAGCTGGGAGCTACAGAGCTGCCTGCGCCTTGGGTACAAGGATTTGTTGCAAACGACTGCAGCAGATGATCACCTTTGACTCGCCTCAGGTGGGGCAACTCACCCACACCAATGCACTGAGCCTGTGCTGTGCTCTTGCCTCTCGTGACCAGTGACAGGATCCAAGGGAACTGCTGGGTCAGGGAGGTTTATGTTGGATGTCAGGGAAAGGCTCTTCCCCAGAGGGTGCTGGGCACTGCCCAGGCTCCCCAGGGAATGGGCACAGCCCTGAGGCTGCCAGAGCTCCAGGAAAGTGTGGACAATGCTCTCGGGGATGCCCAGGGTGGGGTTGTTGGGGTGTCTGTGCAGGGCCAGGAGCTGGACATTAATGGTCATTGTGGTTCCCATCCAACTCAGGATACTCTGGGACTCTCTGCAAGTGGAGAGATGTTTTAAATCTCAGCAAAAGGGCACTGGCATGGGCATTATGAGCACAACTCACCTTCAGGGTGCTCCCAGGTCATTATAGCTTGAAGGTGAGTTTGATTCCTCTGACCAGTGCAAGGTGAAGACTAAAACGAGCATCACTTTACACTCCAAAGAGCTGTCAGAGAGCAGCAGCTGTCTTTTAAGACCGGTGTAGACTAGACCAGCAAAATGAGCATTCACCAGAGATGAAGGTGTGAAACTGTGGCTAAACAACACCCTCCTGTTCCTCTTGATTTCATCTGAAAATCATGCACAGTTAACACTTCTAAAAATCACAGCTCAGACTGCTACATCTCAAGCGTTCTAAATCAGGATGTCATTTCCTCATACAGTAATTTTGTTTTGAATTTTTTTTTCAGAAGTTTAGATAAGTTTGAAGATGAGATTTTATCGCCACTTATTTAAATGACCTTATAAATATAGGCTTGTTGACCACACAAGATAGTTCACAACTGCTAGGGCTAAACACTGATAATAATATAAGTGTTATCTTGCTAGATCTGTTTGCACTGCAGCACTTTTAGGAAATAAGCAAATAATAACGATTATGGTTTCAAAGTTGGAGATGCTCAACTTCCATTGACTTTTCCAAAGATAGAACCACTTCAAATACTAAAATACTCATTCACCAGGAATTCTTTCACCTCTGGGAGGAGCCAGTTCATGCCAACTCTCCCATATACCTTCATGGTGCAGAGCCAAGGTACCATATCCCCAATGCCTCTTGAGAAAAACTGAGGTCTACTCCCAAAAAAATCCACATGATCTGGAGGAAAACCATGCAATTTGACAAGAACAGGCTTATGTTACTTGCAAAGGAGTTTAAAATCAAGTCTGTTTACAATTTTTAGGTAGTTATTACCACAAATTTTCCAAACTGGATCTGGTATCCCATCTCAGCTGGTTTTTTTCCCCTTTTTCCAGTGCTCCCTCATACACCACACTGTGCTCTTGCCAGCTGACATTTCTCAAAAGCCGTTCTTCATGCTGGATTCAGCACTCCCTCTGTGACCAGAGAGTGCTTGGAGATGTTCATCTGTCGTTCAACACTGTTGTCAACATTCAATACCTCCCCTGATCTTTTGTTGTGCCTTATAATGATTTAACCTTTCTTCTCAGAAAAAAAATAGGGCGAGAGCTTTACTGGTAATGTTATCTGAAGTGAATTTTTTTTTTTTTTAATTCTCCTAATAGGATTCCAGCTAAACTGCATTCCTTTTCAAAGAAAGGGAGAAAAAAAAAGTATTTTCTTGATTGCAGGGTAAAACCTTCAGCAATTTTTTTGCAGTTTCAGGTTGTGGGGACGCAATGCCCTTTTTGACAAGCCCATAACCATGACCTTATTATTGCCTGCAAGAACCATTTTACCCACCCCAAACACTCATGATCAGAAAAGCCACCACTTCTGAGAACAGCAAGGAAAAGCCAACAGGGCAGCTGAGGGGATGCCCAAGGTTATGTAAGAACAAGCTCCAGGGTTTCATCTGTGTGACCACACTCAAGGCAGGTACAAGGGGGAGCTTTTGCCAACCAGTCAAGCATCCTCCTGAATTACTGCTAAATACAGGTAGTACTGAACAGCCTGGCAGAGATAACTATGGAGTGGCCTGGCAGGCTGCCAAGCGTTTTGTGAACAATATCACCAGCTGAAACTTTCAGGAAAAGCTGCCAGTTACCTGCAAGTAGACTTCAATAATGATTATGAGATTTCCTTCTTTTTCTTAATTCTGCTTCAGTTTAAGCATCCAGGCTGCCGGGTTTTCCCTTCAGTGGTACAAAATAAGTGGTTAGAAACTCCACTGACACACCATGTCACATTGAATCAACATCACCGTGTAATCATGGGATTATACAGTCTGAGAGAAAAACCTGGTGAGGCCAGTGAGGAACTTTGGAAGTGTTTTTCTGTGCAGAACTCGGCTGTACTGATTGCAGAGGGAAAGTCATCTTCAAGCAGTCAGATTTCAGCTGCTTTCAAGACGTGGCTTTTCTGTCAAGGTCTCCAAAAAGGTTATGTAAACTTTGCTTAGTGAATTCTTATCATCAGAGGAATTTTTGGAGCAAAATGTTTTGTCATCAACAAACGTTAGCTTTGATAGAAATTAAATTGTTCAGAGAGGCACATATGGTTTAAATTCTTTTCTCTGAAGGAGTTCCAATCAATGTGACAGCTACAGAAATGGAGGCTCCTTCCAAGTACCTAAAACCATAGGCTTTGAAATGCTGAGAAGTCCCCCATTTTAACCTGGGAGTGAATTAATCTGCTCTTTTGAGGATAGATCTCTCCTATTTCCCACGGACTTTCCCAAAGATCTCAGTTTGGAATGTAACACTATTTTTTTCTTTTTTTTTTTAAATATCAGTTTCTTAGCCTAGGAAAAAAAACTCTTCCCACGCAACTCAGTTATATCATCCCAAAAGACACAATTCCCCCATGCAAAAGAAAGACATTTTAGTAATGGGAGGTTTTTACACAGTTCAGAGGAAGTGACAAAAATAGAAGCTGCAACAAAAATGCCCTCTATGCTCTGTCTGTCTGTCTGCTGTGTAATCTGAAAAGCTAAAGGGGATGAGAGATCCTGTTTCAGTAGCAGGTTCCAGTCTCCAACACCTGGAAAAATCTGGAGCAAAACAATTAATTTTTCCTTTTCCAGTAAAACATTTAAAATGGGAGTTGATCTTCAGCTGGCACAAATCAGTTCTGCTGCATTAACCCCACCAGACCTACACTAATCTCTGCTGTTGAGGGACATCAGAACCACCCCAATATCCCATGATGAATTATAATCCTTAGGATTTGGGAAAGTTTTTTTTTTTTGGTTAACCCCATATTATGCATGCATTCTCCACTCAGCACACATCCAACAAAGAGTAAGGAAAAGACCAACAGAGGTACAGCAAGTCCCACGTGTGAGCTACAGAGCCCCAGCTGGGAATTTCAGCATGGCCCTCCCAGGCTGCCACTCCAGCAAGGTTTCATGTGTACTTTGTTTGGTCCAATTCCCAGCTGACTGCTGCAAATTGTCCATCAACACAGCCTCTCTGAGGGTGCCTGTTCATCACTGAGAAATCCCCCTCTCTTCTTGCCTTGGAATTCCACATGGTTCCCACGAGCAGTTCCTAGGCCATGAGGTAGCTTGTTCCCAGCTAGGCTGGCTTTGTGCAGAGCTGTGGAGACAAGCAGAAGTTCTCTCTTCCTCTCACAGACATCTCCATGATAGCATACAAATAAAAATCATGTGATTGACTCCTTTCCTAATCTGCATAGTTCTTTCCCCCCCCACCACATAGGATCACATTGAAGCTTATTATAGAGAGATGATCTCTGTGAGAAACAACATTTTCCAGCCATAATATCTTTGAAACAGGCTGTTCTTTGCTGGGCTTGGCCCATTCTCTTCTAGACTTTTAGTAAACAGAAAATGTATATTACACCCTGTCAATCCCCCTCAGTTTATGCAGAACTGTCCAAGTCAGCACAATCTTGCACATCATATTTTTGGGAAGAGCCATCTGTCATAAACAAAACGTGGCCATGTGTGGCTCACTACCATGCAGTGCAGCGTGGAATCCCAGAGCAGGGTTTCCAATGTGCTTCAACAACCACCACGTTCTGAGGTGGGCAAGTGGGGTAGGACAGGGAGCAGCTGCCCTCCAGCCAGGAGGTCCAGGTAGCTGGATTCTCCTTTGCCTGTAGCTTGCTATGGTTTTCCACATCTAAGTGCAGAATGTAATCTTGCTGACTTGGCATATTTTTTCTGAAACTGATCTGGTTTTCATAGTGAGGTTTCCCATGGAGCCAGCCTGGCACAGCTGGGGCTGTTGAGCTGCACAAGAGAAGCTCCAGGGACACCTCAGAGCCCCTGCCAGGGCCTCCAGGGGCTCCAGCAGAGCTGCCCAGGGACTGGGGACAAGGCCTGCAGGGACAGCACCCAGGCAATGGCTCCCACTGCCAGAGGGCAGGCACAGATTTTGGGCTCTTGGCAATTAGGAATTGCTGGCTGGGAGGGTGGGCAGGCCCTGGCCCAGGGTGCCCAGAGCAGCTGTGGCTGCCCCTGGATCCCTGGCAGTGTCCCAGGCCAGGCTGGATGGGGCTTGGAGCAGCCTGGGACAGTGGAAGGTGTCCCTGCCCATGGCAGAGGGATGGGACTGGATGATTTTTAAGATCCCTTCCAGCCCAAACCATTCTATGATTCTGTGACAAAAACTGCCGTTTCAGAACCAGTGATGAGGATACACATGAGGAAGGAAAGATCTAGCTCAGATTGCAATAGGATGTATCTGAGAATCTGGACCTAGTGCACATAAATTTGACTGCAGTTGGATTTATCTGTAGAAGCTTCAGTCTGAAAATACCTATGATTGAGTTGGTACTACAAGTGCCCAGAAATCCAAGCTTTTGTGAACATGCTAAAATTATGTTTGTATATTGAACTAGAGTAGAAAATTGGAAAAAATTAAAGAGAGATTTTCAGGGAACAGAAATTTTGAAAGTCTCATGGAGAATTATTGATGTACTACTTTGGAAAAGTAGAAATGCCTCGTTGCAATTTTGAAAAGCACTGTAATGAAATATTGAATATAATACACTATATTAAACTACATGATGAATTCAGTAATTGCTATATGTCAAGACAAAACAGTATGGTAAATTCGAAAACGCATTTTTTTCTTTTCTCAAAACAAATAATTTCTACGTTAGTGACACAAATAAGAAAATCAAAGCAATTTGCTGAGACATTTTTCCCATAAAAAATGTCATTGAAATAGTTGTGTTCCTACAAAATATTCCAGCTTCAATCAGCCTTCATTTTAAACATAAAATTGTTCTATCAAAAATGTTTTCACTGGATATAATCCACATATATCACAGGCTATGAAGTTTATATTTCTATTTGATTTTGCTTTTGTTTGATGTTCTGAGACAGGTTAGTGAAAGAAGCTTGTATTAGCAAGCTGTTGTAAAGCCACAAGACACATTTTTGAGCAGTGTAAATACACAGGATGATACCAGCAGAGTAATTGGCTTTGTGTTTTGAATTACTGCCATGTAAAATGCATCTTCAATACATCTGATACAGATAAAATACATAATATTAAAATGATGATGTTTGGCATTCCATGGGGCCCACTCGGTATTAAATGTGAAGAATCAACAGCCTGGTTAAGCACATTCTTATTTAATGTATGAAAAACCTCAGCAAAAGCCCTGAGACACCTCCAGAGCTGGAGGCAGCTGTGCTGGAGCATCCCACTGAACCATGGCCACACATTTTGGGAAGACAAAATCACAGCCCTCGGGGGGTTGACCCAAATCTTATTGAAGTCAGTGAAAGTTTTCTGTTTGGTTCAGAGGTCTTTGGATGGGACCCAAAGAAGACAAGTAATGCATGAGACAGGCAGGGAGGGGAAGCTGATATTCATTGTACTTGTTTATTTTATCCTTAGGGATATCTACAGCTGAGATACAATCAGATCAGATACAATCTCCCCATATTTCTTCACTTCTAACCGTATTTGTTGCTCATTTCTGGTAAGGTCTGCTGTAGAGGAACACTGTTGACAATTGGGAATTTAACCATTCCATAGAACATATCTGTCAAGCACCAGAAGGTTAAATAATGCTGACAGAAACTTAAATCAGCCTTGAGGGAAAGAGGCAAGTAAGTAAACCAGGATCTGAACTCTGGTTTCAAAGCTGTGTGAACACAGGATGGGTTTATCACACGATAAAGGGCACGGGGTTTAAGGCAGTCGTGGCTGAGACAGAGTCACTCTCTAGCAACATGAAAAGTAAAATTTGGTTTGGAACTCAGTCCCTCACACTGAGATCTGGCAGGTAACAAATTCATCTCTCAAGGGAAGTGACTGGAGCCTTGCTGTTTTGAGACATGTTTGACCAGATAGATCCTCAGAAAGGATGTTGGAAGGAACAATTCTACACTTACAAAGAGAAATGAATTTCCTAACAGATCTCTTCTAACTCTGTGATTTAGTGATAAACCTGTTCCTGACCTTATCAGGAGTAAAGGGGAAGGCAGTAGTTCTTATCTATAAGGACTAATTAGATTATTATTTCCTTTTAATTATTTTTTTTTACTGCATAGAATTGTGAGGAAAAAAATAGATTAAATTTTAAAATATTTTGGATTATTTTTATTTAGGCACTTATTTCCCTGGCATAATGCTCTATATCCTGTAAGAGGATGCCTTGATCATTTTTAACCGCCTGGAAGCTTTGACCATGAACTGTTTTAACAAGCAGACATTCTGCATGTGAATATGTATGTTTAAAATTGTCAGGGAGGTTTATGGGAAAGTAAGAGAGAAGCACATGTTCCATTTTGAAACTTAATAATTGATTAGAAAGATAAGTTTTCTTAAGTACAGGAACTCAGAGCTCTGAGTGGTAATATAAAATTTACATGTATCTGTCTCATTTTCCAGCCAAAACTGGTCCTGTGTTTAACTCACCAAGTTTTCCTTAGAGAATAAAAAGGATCACATCAAATTTCTTTTCCACAACCAGTTTCTGGTAACAGTTACATCATGTGTTTCTTCTGGGCACTAAAGGACAACATGTAGAGGAGAAATTCATGCAATTATGATTGATTGTATGGTGAGTCATTTATGGTTTTGAAGGCAGCTCATTTGAATATATTTACTGAAAGCAAATGACATTGTGAATTTTAATGCAGTGTAGAGGAGCCCAGAGCTTTGGATGAACGCCTGTCATTGTTAAAAATTCAATGAGAGAAAGGAAATAAATGAGTAGCCAAAACCAATATGACCTTTACAAGTATTCAAAAGGAAAAGGATGCAAAAAGTCTGGCTGCAAAAATGCCCTTGCAACTGGCATATAGCAAATGCTTATGTCTGCCAAATAATAAATTAAGTAGAGCTCCGCATCAGTGGTTTTTTGCACCAGGTTACTTATATTGATGTCAGATTAGGACATTAGAATAAATCCTGGGGGATCTGTTAAGGTCCCCCAGCTGCCAGCCTCTTAGACAGTGGATACATCATCCAAGCTGCACTGCTGGGACATGTCCTGGCTTTAGGGCAGGGAATATTTTGGTGAGTTTGGCCTGGTTCATGGCAGTCAGGAGCAAGGAAAGAGGAGCAGGATGGCTGCCTACACCCCACTGTGGTCAGCACACCCCAAAGTTTCTGTGAAATGATCCCTGGGAGAATGGCTTTTCCCATGGGCAGACAGTGTGCAGGACAAAGGGGAATGACTTCACTCTGAGAAAAGTCTGGGTTAGATGGGGTGCTGGGGAGGAATTAGCCCTTGTGAGGGTGGGGAGGCCCTGGCACAGCATTCCCAGAGAAGCTGTGGCTGCCCCTGGATCATTGGAAGTGTCCAAGGCCAGGTTGGACAGGGCTTGGAGCCACCTGGGACAGTGGAAGGTGTCCCTGACTGTGGCAGGGGGTTTCCAGACTGTGGATTTTCATGATTTTTAAGGTCCCTTCCAACTCAAAACCTTTAAGGATGCTGTGATGATAATACTGGACTCACCCACCTTCAGGTCTATGAGAGAGAATTCAAATCACCTAAGCACAGAAGTACCCTTGTTGAGACTATGTGAAAATAGTCTCAACAAGGCTTTCCAGTTTTTCTTGGTTTTTGATTAACTTTATGTTTCAAAACGTCAGCCACCGAAAAAGGGAAAAAGGAAAAGCACAACTCAAATTAGGTTAATCTTATCATGTGATATAATTAGTGTCACTAACATACATGCATGGGAATTAGGAAGAGATTTTTTTATCTTTCATTTGTCATGTGTTAAACCCCTAGCTGCAATTTTTGGGAAGGATGTCTCCTAAATTTCTTTTGGAGACAGGGTTGGAGGGTAATGGATGGCTGGGCTCCCACCTTTAGAGAAAGCATCATTGAGAAGGGCACCTGCTCCCCCCAGATGATCACATCAGAAAACTTGGTCACATTGAGCAACACCAGAATGCTTGACATTTCTGTATTGCATTTTGTGGCTGAGGAATGATCAATACTGGAGTAAGATAAATTACCTCCTTTGTCAGTTCCTTGTAGGATCCTCTGGTTTTTATTGTTTATGTGTCTCCAATTCTAAAACATTGCTATGCTCTGTCAGAGGATGACAAGGTGTTGGTTTCAGCTTTGTCAGTAGATAACCAGGTAATACTGAGTAGCCCTTTACATTAAGGCTCAATAATCTTTGGATGTTGTGCTATACTTTGATATGAAGGATTAACAGCTTTTAAATCATTCTGGGGGTTCCCAGCTTCCTTGGGAACATTTTTATACTCTACAGGTTAAAAACACTGTTGCTAAACCAGGAAGGATTTCACAGAGATGAAGAGTTTCTTTTCAGCAAGCTTCTACTTATGCTTTTCATATTCCCTTCCAGTTCTTTAGCCATTGACACCAGCACTCATTACTACACAATCACCATCAAAACATTTTCCTTGATGCCTGTGGCCCTGAATGCAATATATAGCACACCACCACCCAGAGGTCCCAAACAAGCCAGCGTGGCAGTCAAAAGCAATTGTGCTTTATCAGCTCAGTGATAATTAATCCTGCTGAAAGGCCAGGGTAATTAGCAGGCTGCTCAGCCCAGGCCAGGGCCCAGCTGTGCTCCAGGACCTCAAGTGTTGGCTCTGCATGGTGAGATGCACCCCATGGTGAGAGCCAGCTCGAGCTTCTCAGCACAGGTGAGCCCTGGGCACTCAGGTCTTGGATGGTTTGATCTATTTCCTTCCCAGCTACCGCTTCCTTTTATGTGAAGGTATTTTACCAGTGGCTCTGTCCACCTGTAGGCTTCCATTTCAGTGATCCTCTCAGGACCAGCAGAGAGGACTCCTCCCTTATAGATTTGGCCTGGAAATGACCTTAAAAATCATCCCATTCCATCCCCCTATGCCATGGGCAGGGACACCTTCCACTGTCCCAGGCTGCTCCAAGCCCCATCCAGCCTGGCCTGGGACACTGCCAGGGATCCAGGGGCAGCCACAGCTGCTCTGGGCACCCTGGGCCAGGGCCTGCCCACCCTCCCAGCCAGCAATTCCTAATTGCCAAGAGCCCAAAATCTGTGCCTGCCCTCTGGCAGTGGGAGCCATTGCCTGGGTGCTGTCCCTGCAGGCCTTGTCCCCAGCCCCTGGGCAGCTCTGCTGGAGCCCCTGGAGGCCCTGGCAGGGGCTCTGAGGTGTCCCTGGAGCTTCTCTTGTGCAGCTCAACAGCCCCAGCTGTGCCAGGCTGGCTCCAGAGCAGAGGGGCTCCAGCCCTGGCAGCAGCTCCGTGGCCTCCTCTGCACTGGCTCCAACAGCACAAGAGCTTCTACGTCTCATGGAAAACTTTACTCATTCTGGCAGCAGAAGACCCAATATGGAACCCCTCACTGTCTAAAACAACATTAAGTTGCCTGTGACTGTCCAACCAATTCCCATCACAGATTTCCATACCACCTCAATGAGCCTGTTTAAATTTTTTTAATTTTTTTTTTTTTTTTTTTTTTGAGCGGGGTGGTGGGGTTCGTAAAAAATGGCAGGAAGTAGTTGGGCAGTATAAAATTCCAAACTGTCAAAACAGAAATGCTGACAGCATTTGAAAGTTAGAATTCAATGAATCAACTGTCATTGATTTTCGGTGCACAGTGGGATTCATCTCCCCCTTTTTAGCTATCTACAATTTATAGTCTCTCTTAAGCTTTCTTCTAGGTTTCCTGAATGGAGAGAAGGCAGAGAGAGAGAGAAAGAAGCACCTCCAGGAAATGATTCATCTACTCCTAAGATAGATGTTTGTAATATGTGGGATGAATCACAGTTGAAAGGCGATTATCTTTCTTTTCTGGCATAAAAAAGGACTAGATGACCTGCTGAAACCTGCTGAGGTGCATGGTCCCACCATCAGGGACTTCAGCTGTGTTTTCTAGCTAAAGCACAAAAAAAAAAAAAAAAGCTGGATTGCAAAAACTGGCTAAAGGACCATTTTGGATTAATTCTCATTTCTGCTATAACTCTCAATCAGATTGTGGTTTTGGTAGGAGCAGATACAGGCCAACAGGGGCTGGTTTTAAAAATGCCCTTCATCATGGCCTAACTTCAGGGAGCAAACCCTCACTGCAGCCTGTGTGGGTTGCTGAGAGTTCAGTGTTGTGTTGGGGTATTTTTAAAACAACTGTCTGCCTAGATGCACAAATACACCTTTGGCCACCTTTTTCCAGAGACATCAACCAACGATGTGAGGTCTGCAGAGAAAACTGACATAACATCATTTCTGTTCACTCCAGGGGTAATGGGAGGGAGAGAAAAATGTCCATCTCTGGAGCAGCAGTAGATGCCAAACTGGAAAGCATCCAGCTCAGTGGCATGCAAGAAATATAATACATTATTTCAATGCAAGCATTTGGGTTTATTTGGGGAATCAATTAACAATAAGTGCATACATCCATTTACAAAATGGTAGTGTACCAGACACATACACACACAAGTTGTAATTGAAAACTGAAATAACACCAGAAGGAATAATCATTAAAGCAAAACAAAAAACATCTCCAAAAAGCCAAGAATAATATTTAATAAAATAAAATAATTCATCCATCTGCAGTTACATCCTTAGGGGGAGGCCACAGACTAACAAGCAAACAAATCTAGATAGAAATTAAAATAACGTTGTGAAAGCAATGGGAGGAACAAGGGAGAGATTTCTTTGCAGATTAGCTGCTTATGAACCAAAAGTACTTCAGTTTGATCACTTGCTTGTAGATATGTTTATCAGAGGATGGGGAATTCCATCATATGTTCCTACCATCCTGAAGAATAATTATTCTTTTCCTCTTCAGACATTTCACTCTATTAGCTGGCACAGCCACAGAACTCAGGATCTCCCGTCCAAGACACCAGCTGAGGTCTCAAGAGCCTACTTTCTTTCCTTAAACCATAGAAATCCCACAAGCTAACCAGGCTGTGCTTTCCTTCATCTTTGCTGTGAATGTGGACCAACTGAGGCACCCAAAAACCCAGGCACCCAGGGGTCACTTAACAGCACCTACTGGACACCCCCAGGGAAACTGGGTGCCCTGTGAACTTTGTGTCTGCCTCTAACTCAGTTCCCTAAACATTAATTTTCATGCTGGGATTTATAGTCTTTAATTCTATATTTTCAACTAAAATTGAAAGAAAAAATTAAAAAAAAATTTAAAAAAAGAAAAAAAGGAAAAAGTAATTCTATCTTCTATACATCTGGACATGTGCTACAAAGACAAATGGACCTCAGTGGAAGGGGTCTCAGAGGACCCTGTAAAAAAGTCTCAGGGGGCCCTGCAATTAAGGCACTGATTTAATGGGAGATGTTCACTGGCTATGCACAGCTGCACTTCCATCAGATGCCTGCAGGTACAATGGCCCTGCAAAGCAGCTCATGCACTGCTTTTGTTTGGATCTCACTGCTTTTCCCAGGAATCCCATTCACAGAAATTAAACTTCTGTTCTTATTGAAATTTATGTAACCTGCAGGAGATATGAATTTTTTTTCCATATCATATGAGTCAGAAATGGAAAAGATTTGCTAAGATATAGGAAGAGTTGTGCTGGATACAATTAGCAATGCTTTTAATCCAGATTCTTCCTCCAAGAGTTCCTCAGAGGAAGGCACAAGAATTCCCTTTGAGCAATTATGGACTAATTTTGCTATATAAACCTGTCAGCAGTAATGATTGTATACCCTGTAGTATGAGAGTTTATGTTATATTCTACTTCCATTATGCATCTATCCTCTGTGAGATAACTCAGAGTATTCCCAACTATATTTTCCTCCTGCAAAATTGCATGCCCAGTAATACTTTACCATAGTGGGTTCCAGAGATCAATTAAGCTGTGTAGGAGGAGAAAAATAGTTTACAATAATGAAAAACGTTTCTCCCCACTGCCCAGTATCTGATTCACCATGCCCTTACCAGGCTTTTGCTGCGGTCTCTGGTCTAACTCTTGAGCTGCATGTCTGAAATTTAACTCACCTATGTGCCCTATGTGCCTCACACTCTGCCACCTCCAAACCACACCTCCTTCCTTTCCTGATGCCCACTGCCTTCTTCTAATTACTTCATCTTTTGCCAGAACCTCCTTGAGCCTTGTGCTGTTGGAAGCCAACCCCTTGCTCTTTGGTCGCCCTCTGCAACAGGTGAGGATGAGTGAGGGATGCCCCGAGGCAGGCAGGGCATCTCTGCCATGTCACCCTTTGGAAAACATGCAAAGGGCTCAAGTAGAAGGAAGGGTTGTGGTTTTCCTTTACAAAACCAAGGGACACAGAGTTTCAAATATTTCACCTGTTTTAACCAGCTAGAATCACAAAATCATGGAATGCTCTGGGTTGGAAGTAAAGTCCATCCCACTCCAAACCCTCTGCCTTGAGCAGGGACACCTTCCACTATCCCAGGCTGCTCCAAGCCTCGTCCAATCTGGGACGAGGGATGGGGCAGCTTCCAGGGATGGGGCAGCCACAGTTTCTCTGAGCAACCTGAGTTATTTGGCCACTGACTAGTTCCTAAAAGGAGAGTTTTCCCACTGCTGAAATAGAATACGTCACGTATTGCAGAGCCCTGCCTTGCTTCCCATTGCAATTAATCTCTGCTGACTGATGGTTTAATTCTAGGTGTTGATCATTTTAATTCCTCATTCCCTCCCTCTCTCAGATCTCTTTGTGATTTTTCTGTCTCTCCAGTCATGTATCCCTCCATTCTGGCAAGCAGTTGCAATCCTGATGGCTCCTCTGATTTCTCAGCGTTCCAGTTCCTCTCCTATTTTTGAAAGGCTAAAGAGGGAAGGGAAAAAAGGAGGGGAAAAGTCAAGTTGTAGGATGTGGCACTGACTCCTGGCCCAGATTTGGCCCAGTTAATCCCCATGCAGTCAGAGAAGTTATTTTAGTAATCTTTGGTAAAACCCACAGGGAATGGGAAAGCTTAGAGTCTGGGACACTGCTTGACCAGGTCACTGTAGGCATGGCAAGGAGAGAAGCCATGCAGGCAGCATGGTATGTGGGGAACAGCACAAAAAAAAGGAATGAAAACACGGTATCTTCAGTAATATTGAGGAAAGACAGAGGGGGTTCATAAGCTAAAGGCTAATCTGAAATTAGAAATTTTGGACAGCACCTGGAAAACCCCACAGCCTTGCCTTGCCTTGCCTTGCCTTGCCTTGCCTTGCCTTGCCTTGCCTTGCCTTGCCTTGCCTTGCCTTGCCTTGTCTTGCCTTGCCTTGCCACGGGCCAAACTACCTCAGCCCTTTCTGAAGTAATGGTCACTGCCTGGTCATCACCACAGACACCCTTTGCACTTGCTCCTGGTGGAAATTCATTTATTCATTTCTGTCTCATAGCAGGGCCTTTAGTACAGGAAATACATTCACTGAACACTCCAGGATCACCGTTTATTTTCAATTTTTTTATTTGTTTCCTTGTTTTCCAATTTGAAAATCAGAGGTCTCCATGCCTGAGGAGATCAAGCTGCCTTTCCTCTAGCCCCCCTCATCTTGCAGAGAATTTATTATTCTCCTCTAAAGCCAAACGTGATTAATCTTGCAGCATCTAGATGAGCACAGTTCATGCATCTGCAGCTGACCCAGACTCCTTATGGAGTCTTTACCATCAAGAGTGAATGATGGCTACACTTAGTGCAAAGTCCTTTAAATGTACCTTAGGTATCTATTTTAAAAAGACACAGATAGCATGTTTAAAGTGCTTTTGTCACTGCTAACAGTAAAGAGAATTCATGGTGAGTAACTCCTCCACAGAAATTTGCTTTTAGTCAGATGACTGCCACCACGGGTGGACAACCTACATTTTGTATGACTGAGCCTTGCCAAGTTTCTGTGACTCACAATTTTCCATTGCACTAATAGCATCCTCTAACTTCATGTGGCCAGCAGATTTAATCAGTGTATTCCTGCTTTGTGTACATATTACATCAGTTCAGTGAGATTAGAGATTCCACCAGTAGCTTCCCTCCATGGGAACAATCAGCCTCTCACTGAGACCCTCTTGCAGCTCCCCATGCAGCAGGTTTATCAGTTACCTGTGGGTTCCTCCATCTCCTCTTTAATGAATAAATCACTATGTGGCAACAAGCGAAATGCTTGCCTGTGGCTGAGGCTTTTATTTTTTAAGAACTTTATTCTGACAGAAGAGGATAACAACTCTCTGTCCCTCCAGGTAGCTACAACACTCATTGTCTGCAAAGCTGTTTCGCACCAACATAATGTGTGTTTAACAGATGCCTTCTGATATCAATCCCATCCATGCACGTGTTTTATCTCCTACATTTTCTCCTGTTGCACGATGCTTGGCTCTGTTTCACTGCACTGCAAAGCGTGCTCAGATCACTGCAAACAAAAAGGGCATCCTCGTGGAGTGGCGGCTGCACCTTGAGATGATCAGGGCTGAAGCACATACCACTGAGGCCACCTGGTGTACAGAGCAGGGCTGCAGTCCATCTGCCTGCTCCTGCTGCACAGCCTAGCATGGAAAATTAAACAAAGAATAATTACAAAAAGAAGGAAAAAAACCCAAAAAACAGTGTGTTTAGCAAGAGACTGCTCTGACTCCTTAAATGCAGTGCTGAGGCTGCCTGTCCTTGCTCTGTACTTACTCCTTGCTCATGTGGGGCTGCACCAAGGAGCCTGAAAAATGAGAGTTTTCTGGTATTGGAGGGAGCAGACCTCTAAAACACAAAGGGCACCACGGAGGACAAGGCTCATTTAGTGAAATGGGTTGGCTCTGCAAAAGTGCCAGGACCAGCAGGAGTGAGCAGAGGCAGGGTCAGCCTTGTTCTTCTCCTTGTGTCTCTCATCTCCTTATTTGAGGTGTGAGGAAAGCATCCCTTCATCATGCAGTCCTTGGATGGATTCCACTTCCCAGCATAGGCAGATAGATTTGACTGCCACCTTCTTTTATTTTACTTTTTTTTCCTTTCTTTCCTACCCATCTCGATCAGTAGTTTGTCTCTCCGCTCGGTTGTGACAACAGAGAGGAAAAATTGTGCCATGAAATTAGAATTAGGAGTGACCGCATGGAATTTGAGCTTGAAAGAGCTTCATTGCCCTTGGGCTTATACACATCTTAGAGACATTTGTAACTGAATTTTGGGAGTCAGAACCATCTACCTCTTCAGAGAGACATGGCTTGTGGGTCTCTCAGTGCCTCTCATGCCTGTGAGTAGTGAAACTCAGGAAATATCATGTCCTGAGTGACAGAAAATTAGTGTTGTTGCTATAGTGTGGCTGCCACCCCAAATGTTCCTGTGACCATCACATCAGAGGACACGCACCCCCCTGCATGGGCCAGGTCATTGCTGGGTAAGAAAGTGAATTAAGTTATCATCCTGAGAGCTGGAGCTCATTGGGAGCCATCGCTGGGGCAAACAGCTAATTGTCCATGTGCAGAAGGTCCAGCATTGACACCTCCTCTCTGTGTGGGTGAGAGTCCTCTGTGAACCAGCCTGGGGTGTTCTCCAGACTCCCTTTGTGGTTGTTCCACCAGAAACCTGAGGAGCTGAAGCATTTCTCTTGCTTTAAGACTCTAATTCTCTTCTGAGAAGGCACAAAATGTCATAGAGCTGGTCGAGGGAGAGGAAATGGGCATCAAATACACAATATTCTCTCTGACTGGAGAAAAAATTAGCATAATCAAGTTACAAATTATTTGAAATTTTAGCAGAGCCCTTAGAGAAGTCAGCCTGAGTAGAAACTTTATGGGAAAACCCTGCAGTCTCCACGAATGTGAAGCAGATTATTTTTGTTAAATCAAAGACAGAGTGCTGTATATTTCACCCATCTGCTGCAGTCTGGCTTGTACAAAAAATCCTGCCCATACATCTTCCATATGTTAGGAGGCAATTTGGGTGTCTGGAAGTTAGTCATAGAGATAAGAAAGATGCAGTGTCATCTCCAACCAGGGCAAGACTGCTCCCTGAAATACATTCCATAGCGGAGACACTTTTTTTTTTTTCCTATTTTTTCCTATTTTTTTCCTATTTTTTTCTGTTCAGTGGCCTAAAAGAAATCCAAGAGAAAATCCTGGGCAGGTCTACTAGAAAGTATGTTCAGGATTTCCAGCTAGGCAAAAGAAAGAATAATAACGCACTTCATTTGGGGTCAACTTGAAGGAATTTGTTCACTCCAAAAATAAATCTCTCCTTGCGTCCTGAAACTATTTTGGGATTTTTTTTTTTTATTTAATATTTTTCTTCCCGTTCACTGCAGTCAATTTTTAAATTAAAAAAAAATATTTTGAAACAAAAGTCAAAATATTTCTTAAAAAAATACTGACAGGGATTGCTTTGGCATTTCCTGTGTTGAAGTATTTCATATGCAAGAGCACTTCAGTGTGAATGTTTTCAAAAACTGTGTCTTTTTTGGATGAAATAATTTCTTGAAATGGACACAGATTCATAAACTGTTTGGAGTCTCCCTCAGAACTCCATATTTCTATTTCCACCTAATATTAATTGGGGAATACAATAAAGTCCACCATTTGCAATTCAACTGCTGCATCAAAAATCTTGTTAAGAATTACATTACACCTGAATATCTCTCTGACTTAATTGTCTCATTACTTGGGAATATCTTTCCCAATTTTCCAACAGAGACTCTGCTATCACAACTGCTTTCAGGCACCCAAAAGCCTCCTAGCACAACAGGAATGGCTCTTCAGGGGCCAAGCACTCAGCAAGGGGACAACTCATCAGCACCTTTTGTGCCTCGTGACCAGGTGCTAAAAAATATTTGAGCAAGCAAAAGAGTATCTCCTGCAAAGGCCACATGAATAAATCCAGGGTGCCACTATAACCTCAGCCAGAGCTAGGTCTGGAGGGAATGCTGAGTCCAGGTGTGCTGTTCTTGCAGTGGCAGCCAGGGCAGGGGTGTTTGTGGGCACAGCGGATCTGGGGGTGTCTGCCGTAGTGTGGGACATTTACTGCAGAAAAGTAATAACAGCCTTGCCAAATTAACCACAATATCATAGTTACTGTCATAAGGGATTTACCCTGTTGAAGCCATTGCACATCAGGAAGCAGAAATCAAACTTACAGAATTTAGAGAAGAAACCAGTCAGACAGTCCAGGCAATTTTCTTGCTCTTATGAGAGTTTTCATCAGAATATTTGTTGAAGTTCTGTTTTGCCTGGTTTAAAATCTTTTTTTTTTTTTTTTCAGGGATTTCAAATTATTCCATATCCCCATAAGTCTTTCTCTGAGAAAGTCTTTCCTGTAAAGTCTGTCCAAATTTCACTTTTTCTCTGTCTTGATTGAATTATCTTGCTGCTAGCTTTACCCTGGGTATCATGCCAAGTAATTGTTGTTCTCTTTCAGTGTTAACATCTCTTGAAGTTTGGCTTTTCCTAACTCCTCTTAATTGCCTTCTCCATTATATACATGTAAATATGATTATTTTAATTCTCCCTATAAATCCATGCCTACAGCCTTCTGATCAGAAGAAGGCAGCTAAAATCAAGCAATTCTGCTCCTCAACAACTTGCTGCCAATACAGAGATGTTCATCAAATGCAGTTTTCCAGCTGCAGTTGAATCATATATAGAGACAGACTCGGCAGGTCAGAGCTGCAATGATTTATTTTGGCATACTCACCTATCTTTACTTGTCTATAAAAATTAGATGGCTAATCTACATCAGTCATCTGGCTGTTTTCAAAAGACAATACTGGGACAGATGTACCCTCTTCTAAGAACTTTTTCAGCTTAATAGACAAGTTTCCCTCACACAGGCTGCCCTTTCATTGCTGAAAAGTGCTTTGTTCCAAATGACAACTAACCACAATTCCATCTTTATTTCCAGTTTTTTAGGTCAGGTTCTTCTCTTGGTAATGTTGTCAAAGGTTGTCCCACAGTGTGAAAATAAAACTTGGGTTCACTCAGATTCAGCTTATGGCTCTTTGTATCTCAAAGGGGTTTTATTTACATTTACCAGTATGCAAGAACTAAATCTAGCATATATTTTATAGAATAAACTTTGGGTTCATTAAGGATCACTTTATGTTGATATTCACCTAACCACTGAGTTTATTTCTCTTAGTAAGCCCGTAACACTGGAGTTTCTACAATGTAAAGATCTGAACTTTAATTAAAAGCAGCATTCAGAGGGCTAAAGGGAAAGCTTTTACTGCTTCCTTACAGCTCCATAGTCCCCCCTTTTAGAGTCCAAGACTTCAAATGATAGTCACTGTTTTCTTATCTGCCTTCTCAACAAAATACTTGAATGGCACCTGGTTTTCAGAACATACTTTTGTCCTTTCTGCTGCAAATCAGGCTGGTCTTCTGAAAGGTGAAATAGAAGCACTCCCTGCTTGGCATCTCCTGGCATATGCCAGGTTTTGAGCATTACTCAAACTTTGGCTCAATTTAAGACCCCTGAACAACTAATTCTTTCTTTACCAGAGCTCCTGTGACATTATGTCAGGTTGTGAGACAGGTGATCTTCCAACCAGGCAAAGACACGCTTGAATTGCAGAGCCCTGAAAAGCAGACAGACAGACAGACAGACAGACAGACTTCTCTGGGGAGTGAGGCAAAGAAAATCTGGAGGTACCTGCCTAATCAAAAAATTATTTCAAAACTGAGATTTGTTATCATTACCTTGAACAATTTCCCTTAACCTACCGCAGGTATTGCCATTAATTCACCTGGAATGGTAGAGAGTTGGGTATCTTTACTACTGAGAAAAAAAGAACCTGTTTATTAAAAAAAAAAAATCCCACAATCTTGTAAAGCTGCATTAAATGTTACCCCAAAGTGTAGACAGGAGATTTTATTTTTCTCTCGTTGTGTTCATCTGGGGCTCTTGATTTGCTGGCTGGCAGGACCAGGGACTGTGACGCAGCAGAGCAGACAGGCTCCTGCCCAAGGAGACACCAGCAGATGTGCAGGTATCATCACAGGATTGTACATAGGAATTGTCTGATCAGCCAACTTTAACCCAATAATTGCATTCATGCATTTGGGCAGTATTTCAGGACAGAAGCCCTCCACAGAAGGCCAGCAGCACAACAGTGCCTCGGCAAAGCTGCTGTGCGATGAGACCACTGAGGTTTGATCCCTCTCCCGTCTGCTTAGATAAAGACAAGGCTTTGGCAGCTCAAACTGTTTTCCTTTGTCTGGGAAAGGAACTGAGACACTCATAGGATGTGTCAAGGTGCATTTATCTTAATAATGACTCCTTTTAAAACTCATTAACACTCGTTTTCTTCTATTCTCTGTCCTAAGGGCAGTCCAACTCCCTTGATTTCAGAGGGAGGGCAGTTTCCCTGGGCTCCTGCAGCTAATTCAGATTATCCATCACAGGACCACTGAAGAAGGCATGATGAGGAGGCACTGGACCCAAGTATTCATTTTTTTGAGGGCAAAACTTAAAATTTCCAAAGTTTGCCTTCCCAGAGCATTTTGTCCAAGTGTATAAAGACCCTGCTGACCTCATGGATTTATTCCTTATTATTTAGTCCTTCAAGGTCAAGCTGGTCTGGGCTTGCATGTTCCCCTCTGACACACCTTTCTCCCTCTTATCACTGATCTCTTGTGGCACCAGGCATTATTCAGACAATCTGGCGGTGCTGGAAGTTGGCCTGAGGAACTTTGCAACTCCTGACAAGACATCAGAAGTGTGAGTGATCCCCCAGGTCACACCTTGACTTCGCTAAAGCAGTTTTGGGTAGTTAGATTCAAAGCTGAAACTGATCATCAGTGTCTCCTACCTTGTGGAGAAGTATGGAGCTCAGTGGTTTATTTGTTTCACAGGGGCATTTTGAAATTGTTTGGGCTGAGTTAAATTGAGCTGTTAAGGTGAATTGAGCTGGGCTGAGTTGAGTGTGTTGTTTTGTTTTTCTTCTTGTCTGTCACTGAATCCAAATCCCAATTTTTTTTTGGAACACCTAGCCCTGAAATATGGGCCTTTCTGCAGCAGGGAATTTTACAGCTTTCAGAGGTAGCTCAAAACAAACCATCAGGACAGAGCCCTGATGTCCTGAGTCCACTTTCCTGTGCTCTCTCAGAATCTGTCTTAAAGCCAACACACTGAAGCAAGCAAACCCTGTAGCAAATGTGCATTTGGTGGGCTCAGGACAAAGGTGCTAAAACATCCTGGTCTTGATTAGGAGACCCAAAAGATTCTCCTGTCTTCACCCCGTTAAAAGGTGACCCAAACTCATTTGCACTTTTGGAATAGGTAGCTCAGGTTTTTGATGGTGTTAATTGTTTTAGGTTCCTAAGTAATGATTGCCCTGTGATGCTTGGTTCTCAGCTGGTGCCTCCTCTAGGAGCAGGTTCCCACAGCCCTCTCTAATGCTACAGCGACGCAATACCAAGCTCATAACCAGTAAAAAGTAATAAATATAGAGCTTAGGCCTAGAAGGGAGCATTATATGGCTCCCTTTGTAATAATAGCACTGCAACCTCTATTTGAGTTATAGTATTTTCCTCTAATTCTGTTCAGGGATGAAGACACTGTAGCTTCATATAACGTGTTCCTGCCTTTGCGGTTGCAAATTTGACCTTTTATTAATTCCTGACCCAAATTTGTCTAATCTGTTTCTGATCAGGTGACTTATAGGGTGAAATAGATTGATTATTAACAGGTGACTCCTCCAGTTATCTCCTAAGCTTCTCTTAAGTGATAAAGTGACTCTGAAACCCACCAACATAAAAACAGAAAATAATTCCCAAGTATTATAATTCTATGCTGCCACTGCTTTGATTTGCCTGGGATTGATTAAGTTCTTGCACATTCTAAAGAGAAAAGCAAAGTAAAACTTAAATACATATTAAGAAGAAATGCAAGTAGCCTAAACTCTTATGACACTTTTCCATTAGCATTTAAACATTACCTGGAAGTGAGGACATTTATTTTCATCACAGGTTTCTGTTATCAGTTCTGTCCTATAGGCATTGCTAGCTCTGATTTACTAAATTAAGGCAAATACTGGACAATTTGTATAATGTTAGAGAAGGACCAAAGCTGATGATCTGTCTGATTCCTAGATGTTGGGTAAATGTGCATGAGGCACACAGGATTTTGTAAGCAGTGGTAGATGTGTGTCATAACTGGGCACTTTTGACTCCCTAACCACACAACAGTTTATAGAAGCACTGGTAGCCTTTAATAAATTTCTCTATCTGCAGCAAAGTCTCTTAACTCTCCTACCACCACACCCTAACTGAGGCAAAGGAATGGATTTGGAAACAGCCCTTCCCCTAAGCATCATTAAATGGGAACCTTCTTAGTTGGTGTTTTATTTTGTTTATTTATTTTGGAGACAAACAGATCAAAGCATTCAGTTCAAGGCAAAAAAAAAAAAAAACCAAGTCCATCCTGCAAAGTCAGTGAGCAAGTACTGGGGATTGATACTGATGTTCTCCAAGTGCTGGAATTCGTTTTGCAGAGTTTGTCACTTTTCTAATTGAAAAAGCTGTCTCTGCAACATTTAGCAACTAAAAATACCAAGTGATGAAGCACAAGGAGTGGAAAAAAAAAATAAAAAGCCAAGCACTCAGCAGCAGATATCTGCCACCCTGATTTGCAGGCCATACAGCAAGGACGCTGAGAAATGGAGCACTGAGGTGCCCCCATCAGCACATCCCCAGGGTGATGCTTCCTGGAGTGGGGCACACGTGTTCTCAGCAAAGAAAAACAAGGAAAATCTTATGATCAGCAATTGGCTGTAGGTGTGGGAGCAAAGATTTGCTTAACACTTAATGTTTAATATTAATTCTGCATCCAAATGACAGGCAGCTATATACGAGAGTGTAGGTCTTAAATAAAGATAGGTTCAGCCTCAAAAATTAAATTATGCCTATTTGGCCCTTCCTTCCAACTATGCATCTTGTTTTTTGGTAAAATTTGTGGGTAAAAAAAAATACTGGGAATCGGGTTCTCAACTCGCTTTTTCACAACAACAAAAAGTTACTTTCCAGACCCTCACAAGTTACTCTGAAACTAGCTGAAGTCACAAAGCAGAATTAGTAATTTTTTTTTTTTTTCACTACTGGGTTTCATGTCTTGCATTTTCAGTTTGGTTAATTGTTTTGGGTTTTTTGATGTTCTCTTTGTGTGTGCGTGTGTCTGTAAAATGAATCTACTGGATGAAGGCTTCTGCACCAGTGTTTCTCTCAATGACTTTAATCAAAGTCTAATTGAATTAGCACATGGATGTGAACATGAGCTGCCCAAATTTATGGGCTAAGGATCTGTTAGTTTCTCAGGGCTCTCTTTTACGCCAGTTACTATTATGACAAATTTGGAAATCCATCCAATTCGTTCTGATGTAGTATTTCCAAAAATATCTAAAATTTGATATTTCTTATGAAACAGAATTCTTGCCTTCCAGTGAAATTGGTAGTCAAGAAAAAAGCAAGTTTCTCATTTCTCCCACTGAGAAAATTCAATGACTTAGCAATGAAAATGATATTTAAAAGATCTTGAAAGTTCAGCTGCTGCCAAAAACATTCCAGCATATAAAAACAACAAAATTTGAATTTGTCTCTATCTGGTCTGATTCCCTGTACTTTGGAAAGAGAATGGAAATAATTCCTGAATCCATAGTTTTGTTTTTTTTACGACACCCTGATTTTAACTGTGTCAAGTGTGGGGTTATTCTAAACCACTTGAGCTCCTTTTGTGGTGGGTAGGAAGAACAACTCGTGCAGGGGAGGCCACGGAGCTGCTGTCAGGGCTGGAGCCCCTCTGCTCTGGAGCCAGCCTGGCACAGCTGGGGCTGTTGAGCTGCACAAGAGAAGCTCCAGGGACACCTCAGAGCCCCTGCCAGGGCCTCCAGGGGCTCCAGCAGAGCTGCCCAGGGTCTGGGGACAAGGCCTGCAGGGACAGCACCCAGGCAATGGCTCCCACTGCCAGAGGGCAGGCACAGATTTTGGGCTCTTGGCAATTAGGAATTGCTGGCTGGGAGGGTGGGCAGGCCCTGGCCCAGGGTGCCCAGAGCAGCTGTGGCTGCCCCTGGATCCCTGGCAGTGCCCAAGGCCAGGCTGGATGGGGCTTGGAGCAGCCTGGGACAGTGGAAGTTGTGGCAGGGGGTGGAATGGGATGCCCTTTAAGATGACCCCCAATAGAAATCATCCTGTGATGGCTGTTTGTGATCTCCAGAAAAGCACACAGAGCATGAGGGATAAGTGTCCAAAATGAATACAATTAACCAGATGATGCTTCTCTATCACCTATAAAAGGAGCCAAGCCACTGAACAAACATCAAAACGTCTCCATTGTACATGGCTAAGCTGAGGCCACAGAAATCCTACTCGTTGGATCCCCAGCTGCTCTTACCAGTTTTTGTAAGCTGGCACAGCATAACAGTGGGTTCCAGAGTGAGAGCTGTGACTGTGATGCTTCACCAGTATCAACACCAGAGCACAAAGCGCTGACTGATGAGAAGACCTTGTCAGTATTTCTGTAAACAGGAACTTGAATACATGGGAGAAACAAAGGAACTGAAGTCTAAAAAGAGCTCTGATCTGTCTCCTGATATTAATGACCTAAGGCTTGGATGATCCCAAAATTTTCAGATGAATTTGTCACAGATAGCAAACACAAAGACATCATAGACTGAAAAATGCCTGAAGTCCCTGACTGCAGATAGCTGAGATGAGAGCAGTGTCTGATGAAAAAGTAGCATAGCTGAAATATACTGATGTCATTTTCTGCCCAGCAAGGGGGATAGCACTGGAACTCAGGAAAACCTCAGTTCTGTAGGAATTTAGGAAAATGAATTGTACCCATAAGGATCACTAAACTTTTACTTGCAGCCCAGCCAAAACCACTGATTTCAAGAATGTAGAACATCTTGTTCTCCCTCATCTCAGCCCTCATCCTCCCCATTTTCTCTCAAAGACATCTCAGTGTCATCTCACACAAAAAACGCAAATTTTTCCAAGAATTTTGAGAGGCAGGGAGGCCTGTGTAGGGTTTTGAATCATAAAGATATAAAAGCGTTAAAATATAAAAGCCCTTTTCACCTCTTTTTACTCTTATCCCAACTAAACCATGGCCTCTTCTCAATTTTAAATAAGAGTAATAAGACCTCCTTTCTCTTCAGGTATCTAAATTTTGATCATCTTTTTCTCAAAACTGCAAGAATACCCAAAGTGCTCTCTTCACTTTCTCTTTTCCTGCCTTTCTGCATTTTATGTCCCTCTAACTTGACCCAATGCACTATTCCACTTGTACACTCCTTGCTCCCAGCTCATGCCATGGGATACTCCCTTCAACAGAGCAGCTTGGCTCCATTTTCCCCTTTTGTTTGGCCTCCAAAGCCCTGGATGGACCATGGATCTGACCCAGTGGGAGTGTGATTTGGATGGTCTGTACAGAGCAAGATAGCACCTGCCACAGAAACATTTTCCCTTTCCACCACCAGAGTTCAATTCAGAGGACAAACTCAGTGTAAATACACAATTATTAGCTCTGCATTTACTTTAGCTTCCTTCAAGAGATAATTTCCAACAGTATGTGTCAGCCACTGCTCATTATTTGCTGATAAGAAATACGGGGAATGGTTGAGAAAAAGAACACAATAATAACAAAAATTGGAAAGTAGGAAACAAGCCAGGGTAGAAATTTGCAGGCCTGGGACTTTGGCCACAAAAATAATATTTTCCTTTCATTCTCCTTGTCATTACTAATATTTTCTTAACTTATTCCCTCTGCTACACTCACTAAAATAAGGCAACAGCAGAAAATTTGATGCAAACAGAGCAACCTATCCCTCAAAAAACAACATGACTGATGGATTGGCAGGGGTAGGATCTGCACAGGGCTGGATTCATGGTCCTGTTTGCCTCTCCCAGCATGAGTTCCCAGCTGCAAACAAGCCAGCACTGCTCTGCTCCAGGGCTTGCTCCAAAGTTGTGCTGGGAGCAGCACAGCTTGGCTGGTCACTCGCTCCTGTGATCTAGAGCCAGCACCATCCCTTGCCTGAGGATCCAGGCTGGAAAAGAGAGTGGGAGGTGTCACACCAGATCAGTCTAAGCTCCAGTGAGCCAGCCCTTGGCTTTTGGACACTGAGATAGGGTTGTCTGCCCGCGGAGGAGGCTTTCCAGTCACAGGTAGTTGTGGGCTGGCTTTTTGCCCCGCAAAATGATAGTTTAACATCCTGTCTAAGAGAGAAAACACCGCAGATCACCCAGATCACCTGGCTAGGGCTGTACCCTGTATGCTTTGAATTCATGGGTGTTGTGTCCAAATTGAGAGTATGGCCTTCAATCCAGCTGCAAATATTGCCACCACACATTTGAAGATCGAACCTCTGCTGTCTGGTGGGGAGAGCAAGTAACATTGGACACAATGCAGATTGCTGTCACTCTTGACTCCAGTCTGTTCTGCTGGTGGCCATGAGCTATGCATTACTGAAGAGCCCTGTTGTGCTTTTGGGGGGTTTTTCCAACTTCTTGGTGACAATGGCAGCTTGAATTTCATAGGTTAATCCTGGGCTAGGTGCAACAAATCCCTTGCATTTGAAATTCTGCTGTCCTCAGGTTGCATCACCCTTCCCCTGTTGGCCTATACAATAAAAAGCTAATCCTAAGCTTGAAAGGAAGTCACAATAAAACCAGAAGACCATAGACTTCTTAAACCTCATAGAAGTCTTAGGTTCCAGTTTTTGCTCATGCTAAGGGAGGAAAAATTAAAAGTATCTTCTCCTCTCTAGTGTATCTAATTCAGGCAGAGATACCATCACATAATTTGTTGATAGCCATCACAGAATTTGCTGGTATTATTTTTCAGTGTGGACAGCAGGTTCCTCCTGAAGTTCCTGATGGTACCCCAGCAATCTGAATGCCTCTGCTGTTTCTGGAAATCAATTACATCATCCTTAAAGTATGTGATAGAAAACAGCATCAGGAAACCTGTGGATTTGACAGCACTGCCAGCGCTGCACAGAGGCCCAAAAGCTAACAATGGCCATGGCTTTGAAATACTGCTGATTCCTTCATTTCCCATTTCCCCCTGTCCCAGTGGTGTCATTTGGAAATACATTACGGCTGAAAGACTTTGGGATGTTTTAATTACATGTGACTAAAACTTGCTGTTGCTAGAATTAGTGCGCCTGTGCCTACAATTTATAGGTCTCTGCTCCAACACCAGCGAGGTCATAAATAACACGAAATGGGCCCTTTAGTATCAGGAAATTCAGAGCTCCTCTCTGAGCCTTGATACACTCTGAGGCTGTCGTGGGGTTTGTGCTGAGCTTGGTGTGTGAAATACAGTGCAGCAGCGCAGGGTGGGGGAGAGGAGCAAGATAATAAATAATTCATCTGTAGAGTGTGAACACTGGCCCCTTGGGAAAGGGCACCACAGTTGTTGCACTTGTGGGTTGGTGTGGGTGCTTAAAGGGGGATTATTTCTGTAAAGCAGGGACTCCACTTAGACCTATCTCTCAAAGAATCAGGGGGCAAAAAAAAAAACAAGGTAAAAGAAGAATTTTTCACCTCCTATTTCGAATGTGAGGATGTATTTCAGGTGAGGAAGCATGCATGTGGTACAGAGTCATGCAAAGTAATGGAGAAGTGTCTCCTGGGCTCTCTGTCTGACTTGCAACACTTTGGGAAAAAAAATAGTGAAAGTTTACTCTTCAAACCACTGAAGTCTGGGGAGAATTCCACATGAAGAGTGGTCTTCCTTGATGGAGTATCCACAGCATCTATAGGGGCAGGAAGGGGAAAAAAACCTTACCTGGCACAGGATAGAGATGCACGAGCTGTGTCCCAGGCATGATTTTATCTCTGTAGACTAGTAGTTTGCTGGGATTGCTGTCAGGAAAATGCTTTCAGATTTTGCCACTACCAGAATTAGAGAAAGGCAAAGTTTTAACACAATATGACTAACACTGGAAAAGTACACTTTAGAAAAAAAAAAAAAAAGTTAATTTTGCTTTCTTTCTGCTTTTGGACTAGATGACAAACACTTTACATTCTGACTCTTGCTGTTCTCTTGTTTGCTAAGTAGTTGCTGTATGTGGAAGTCTTTATGTGGTTCCTAAGAAACTCACTTTAGCAATTTAGTGCCTGGAAATCAAACTTTAAATGGACACTTTTATCTTGACACACAGCTTTTCCCAAGGCATTGTTTCTCTTCACCAGTGACCATGAGCTTCAGAAAAAGGTGTGAGAACCTAAGTAATGAATGCAGCATTTTATTTCACTCTTTGTAATATTCTCTGTTAGTTTCTAGAATAGTTGGTACATTTGCTGATTACAAAAGAAAAGGAAAAAATATTTCTATTGAAACAACAATGAAATGCTGTTGGAAAAGACATTAATGAATTTTCCGCTTGCAAGAGGGAATAATAATTGAGCTAGTAAGTGTGAACAGGTGACTGGAAAAGAACTGGTTTTGCCACAAATTTGTCCCAGAGCAGACAAAACTTTGAGGCAGAGAGCTAATTTAGACAGGGAAGTCCAAGAAGATTTAGTCTTTTGTACTGGTTTTGTAGAAAGTATGAATTTTTAAGAAAAATTACAAAGCCAAAAAAAAAGAAAAAAGCAAGCTATAACAGAGTTTTGTCCTGTTCCCATTCTCTTGGAAAAGCCAACATATTTTGTTCATGTACATTTTTCTCATTCCCTTTTCCTCACTTTATGGTGAAACCTGTGTCAGGACAACCTCTGGCCCAGCTGCAGTGTGAAATAGTAAATAGTGGAGGAAAATAAGAGTGTAAGGAAACAGAAAATAATGTCTTGAAAACATGTCAGGGTTTCTGGGGTCCTATATATTGTTGGGGGAAAAAATTAATTTTTTTTTTTTTCTGCAGAAAACAAGCATCATAACATCAATAACCACTGACAACAACAACAAAAAGGTTACAAATATTACAAATATGCTGCATCACCCTCAAGCAGATGTTTGAGCCATAGTTGCAACACACAATGGACAGCTCCTTTAGCATCAGCTTGTAGCAAACCCTGACATGCAAAGAACATAATATCAGAGTGTGGTTTGGATTGCAAGGGGCTTAAGAGATCATCCACCCTGCCATGAACAGTGACACCTTTCACTAGTCCAGGTTGCTTCAAACTCCATCCAATCTGGCCTTGAATATTGTCAAGGTTAGGGCAGTCACCACTTCTCTGGGCAACCAGTGCCAGGCCCTCACCACCCTCAGCATAGATAAATTTTTCCCCATATCCAGTCTAAATCTGCCCCCTTTCAGTAGAAAGCCATTATCACTTGTTCTATCACAAGCTCACTAAAAAAGTTTGTCCCCATTTTTCCTGTTTCCAGGTGACGTTCAGCTTCTCACCCACCAGCACTCTCAAGTCCTTCTCCTCAGGGCTGCTCCCTCTGCTCCTCCCCAGCCTGGAGGGACCTCTGGGACTGCCCTGGCCCAGCCCCTGGCCTTGTTGAACACCCTGATGTTTCCATGGCCCCACTTCTCAAGCATTTGCAGGTCCCTCTGGATGGCATTCCATCCCTCACATGTGTCACAGAATCCCAGGGTGGTTTGGGTTGGGAGGGACCTCAAATTTCAGCCAATTCCAGCCCCTGCCATGGGCAGGGACGCCTTCCACTATCCCAGGTGGCTCCAAGCCCTGTCCAGCCTGGCCTTGGACACTTTCAGGGATGGGGGAATCCACAACATCTCTGGGGAAAAGAAAGAAAAGAAAAAAAAAAAAAGAGGGTTGAGTGTCAATAACACCACTGAATCTGGTGTCATCTGATTGTTTCACTGACTCTTGAAAATTTCAGACTGTGTCCCACATCTTTTTCCCTTGCCCCAGTCACAGTTTCTATTTGGTACTCCTGTGTGTAATTCCCCTATTATCAAGATTACAAACTCTGTCAAGAAGGGATCTTTGGGACTATCCATCTATCTGAATAATTTTGTCATCTACAATCCAGTCCTGCTTGTAGCTTGAACCAGCTGTATTTATTTAAGATTACCTTTTATAAACTCTTTAATAAAAACCCACGGCAGTGTCAAAGAGTATTTCTGCACTGTAAAAATTATCCCCAGTGGGTTTATAATTTATATTTTAAAATTGAAACCCATTGTCTGAGTCATAAATTTTTTTACTATGGAAATCTGTGCAGTTTTTGTGATTGCAGATGTTATTCTTGACTGCACTTTTTGCTCCCTTTTAAATCTCAAAATACTGTATTTAAACAAAGAAAAAAAGTAGTTATAATAACAGAGAAATGTTCAAAGGTATCTTAACACCTACACATAGTAGTTTACTGAGTTTGTTAAAATAAAAGGAAAGGGAGAGAGAAAAGCTAAACCAAAAGTGGTCTTTAGATAAACTTGACAAGGTCACTAGAAACATGGACTGATTTCCCAACTCAGCCACATTGCCCTTCTGTTACCTGAGATAATTCACAGTGCAGTAGTTTAAAAGTTTTTTACATACATCCTCAGGGTCCACAGACTCTAACAGAACTTAAACAAGCACTCACCCACTTCCTGAGATATAAGCTGCTTCCTGAGCCAGGAAGTATCTTAGCTCCTTATCTCAACCAGGAATGTAATAACATCGGTTCCTCTCATTCTTTATTTTTCTTATTTCTCCCCTTGGTGAAGGCCATTTCTTAGACACAGTTGCACAACAGCCAACATACTGGGACCTGTAATATCAGCAATATATTCAGGATAATTTACAATTTCTTGGAGAGACATGGTAAAGAGAAGGATATGAGGATTGGATGTTAAAAAGTAACGTGTTGGCATGATTGGTGCAGAGGAAGATTCCTGTTGAAATGGGAACAGGGATTTGGAGAGCAGACAAGGAAACAAAGCTGTGTCAGGTGAAGGCAGAAGAGAGAAAATGACGGAGGGAGGGAGGGAGGGAGGGAGGGAGGGAGGGAGGGAGGGAGGGAAGGAAGGAAGGAAGGAAGGAAGGAAGGAAGGAAGGAAGGAAGGAAGGAAGGAAGGAAGGAAGGAAGGAAGGAAGGAAGGAAGGAAGGAAGGAAGGAAGGAAGGAAGGAAGGAAGGAAGGAAGGAAGGAAGGAAGGAAGGAAGGAAGGAAGGAAGGAAGGAAGGAAGGAAGGAAGGAAGGGAAATAATAAACATATGTACACCTTTTAATGCACAGCATGCACAGCAGTGGGGGAATTGAACAACACCCATTTCAGGACAAAACAATAGATTCTGTAGTATTCTTTTTTTTTTTTTTTTTTTTTTAGTATTCTTTTTGCTCATGATTAAATTGTATACTTCCCTTGCTAGAGCAATGTGACACATTAAGTTCTGTTCATGAAAATCTGCTTCCAGCCACATCTTCCATGGTGTCCCCAGCCTCATGCTCCTTATCTTTACCACTCTCCTTTCTGCCTCCATCCCACTTTCTGTTCTGGAGATCTCTGCTGGAGCCTCAGACTCAGCCATAACCCCTCTGGCAATAATACAGGATGGCATCAGAGTGCATGAGAAGACCGTGATCCAGAGGGAGTAATATGCAAAAGTGCAGCCCAGCTGACTTTACAGATAGGTTTTTACATTAATCGAGACAGAGCACTTTGCAAAAACGTCCAACCTCCCAGCAACTTCTCAGTATCATTCCATAAGGCAGAATCAAAACTTGGGCAGGGCCTCAGAAGGGATTTTGCTGCTTTCAAGGTCACAAGAAAGACACAATCCAAACGCTATGAAAGGTTTCTAAATTTAAAACAGACCCACTTATCATGGTAGGCAATTGAAACTGTTTATCCACTTTGAACAGATAGAATTACCTAATCCTTCTGTGATTAGAGGCTAGTGAAGTTAATTCTGTTTCTGCAGGCACAGCTGCCTTTGATGGAAGCAGCTCATCTCAGGGAATGGCCTGCTGGTGTGATGGCGAAACAAATAGTTTTGTCCTTTTGAGCTAAGGAAAAAAAATTTGCTATTGATTTTGGCTTAAGAGTGGTAAGTGCTTTCTGTACGATTCTCATCATGGCTTGAGAGGTGTTATTTTGGGCATTAGCCTCACATACCTTGATGTGGAAGACTGCTGCAACACAGGGCCCTGCAGAAATCTTCTGAGGGGATCCTTAGGCCTCTCCTAGTTTTGGTTTTCCAGCTGGGAAAAGAGGTCTGAGTATATGAAACATCCTCTCTACTGCCACATCATTCAATACACTTCACAACCTGCACATATTGATTATTTTGGGAGAAAGGTCAAAAAAAACAGAGGACCCTGATGTTTTTTTTACCTAAGCCTGGGGGTAGTTTATCAAGAAAGACCAAAAAAACTATTGTCTAAATTCCCTTTTAAAACTACAAGCCTTTCAGGTGTTTCAGGCTGGTTACAAAGGGTAAGAGCTGCTTTTTAAAGTAGTGTGGAGTTGCAAAGGACAGAGGCAGCGAGCCTGGCACAGCCCTGCAGCCTGGCAAGGCTTGTGCAGCAGTGCTGAGACGAGCAGATCTGTGGGGCATGATCAGAAAAGTGCAGGCAGGGGAGGTGGGAAAGCAGCAGAGGAATTACTGTGATGGTGCAGCACACTTTGAAGATCAACCTCATAAAAGCCAGGCTTTAAAGTGGTCCTTCCACTCAGATAGATGCCCTGCACTTTGCAGCAAGAGTGCTTGAGCCAGTAATAAATCTCCATCCCTTGAGGCCATCCAAGACACAAAATTTCTTGCTTTTTTTTCCATGTCAGCCTTCTGCATAACCAGAACGAAATCATTTAGCTTGCTGCTTTTAGCCGAGTGTAAAATAAAATATTCCCCTTGTAGTTATTAGTTACATTGAATATGAGATACAGGGAAATCCTCTGTAGTGAAGAGCAGCTCTGTATAAGGATAATATGGAAAATCCTGAGACCAAATCTGAAAACTAGAAGTAGAGCAAGTGAAAAAACATTTTCCCAAAAAGAAAAAAAGTCCTGAATTGTAGGCTTTAAAAAAATTCCCTTGCTTGAGAAGTTTCCAAGAAAACCCAAAAGGAAAATTATCTCAGGTTGACATCTCAAACTAAAATGATGATTTATAAAAATGTGGGGGACATTTACCAAGAATTTAAAAAATGGTATTTTAGGTTGTACTGTAACACAGTATTTCACCTTGTTTTGAAATGAACACTCAAGATGGTTTTGTTCTGTTGAATTTCTCACCAGCAAAGTTTTGTGTATGCATGGATGTAGACCTGACCTTCTCTTGCCAAAAATTAGGTTTGACAAAACTGTATTTCTTGGCAGGAGTTCTTTCCTCCTGAAATTTCAATAAGCCTTAACTTTAAGAAATAGATATGTTTAAACAGAAGGGAGATGAGAAAACCAAGAGATTCTGGGCTAGACTCTGGGATAGCTGAGGTGCTGGGTCAGCTGGAGAGCAGAGTAAAAAAATCCATCATCAGAGAGGCTCACTGCTGAAAAGAGCCATTGATGAATTGTGCGTCAGTATCTTCAGCTATGAACCTTGGTCATGTGTGAATGCCTGGGTGTGGGACGGTTGTGAATGAAGGATTGTTCATGAAGGCACAATAAAATAATGTTTTTGGAGAATTTTTACCCCAGAGCACACACCAGGCACAGTTATAACAAAACTTCTTAACAAAAAGGTTATTATTCCTTTCCCCGTGCCCAGCTACAAGTGCTTTCCCACCTACCAAGACAAATACCACGGTAAGTAAAGAACTTTCTTTTGTCTAGAAAGTGACAAGTGCTGCCTACAGGGCTGCTCTGGCCAGAGACTTCCACCTACAGTGAGACAGGATTGCTGCAGCTGCATTGTCAGGCTCAGAATGCCTCGTGGAGGCACAGGGCTCTCCATACAATCCAACAAATAGTCAATTGAGAGCCTGTTCACCACCCTGGGCTCCAAATCAGGCATCCAGCCATGACCACCGCTGGCTGAGGCTGTCAGAGATGTCACACCAGTCAGTTTATAACTGGAGGAGCCACTTTAACATCAAACATAAAATTGTTCCAGTCACCTGCTCCTAGGCACCAATCCTTGGACCACTGAAGAAGCTTCTGGTGGACTCTAACCACTTTTTTCCTATTGATGAAACTTATCTTGAGATGTAGGTGGTCTCAAATGTAAAAGTCATCCTGGCTGGTCACCCTACTCACTGGAAGCACTCCAAAGGACAATACTTCTAATTTTAATTCTGATGATTCAGAAGCTCACACCATTGACTCTGGGGGAAAATGAATCAAAGATGAATGGCTCAGATGGAGACAACCACCTTTTAGATTTGTTTGTGCATTTGAAGAGGTATTTTGTACCCAATAGGTAGCATAATCTTCATAATCTTCTATTATGAAGATCTCACATTTGGTAAAGGGAAAATCAGCATCTTGCTGCTATACAATATATTGAAGATCACTAAAAGCTTCAGTAAATTAAGAGGACAACAAGAGATGCTTTGTCAGAGTGAAGATAATGCCTTTAGGTGGGCCTGTATGTGTATTTTGTGCAAAAAGTGCTCAAAATTCTGGTGACTTCATAGGAAGGATTCTACTCCCCCTGCATTTCAGGAGGCTGAGAGTGACACTTGCAGCCCCATGGTCTGTTCTTGTTCAGGAGAACAAGTGCCAGTGCTGTGGGGTGTTGCATGGTCTAATGAGAGCGGGAGAAAACGTAATCAGGATTGTCCCACAGGTGCCTCTGTCTTTGTAGGGGATATTTCTGTGAAGTGCATCAGGCAATCAAATGTTGCCTATGCACTGAGCTGGCAGGACAGGAGTCACCCACTCCTGGGGCTGATTCACTTGCTTGAGAAGTTTCCAAGAAAACCCAAGGGGCTGAGTGTTCAAAAAGGGGCTTTTTGACTTTGTAATAGGAACAAGGTGAGCACATGGATGAGGGGAAGACATTGCTAGCAGCAGGGGAATTGAAGTAGAGGGAGACTCATTGTAGACTTTTCTACAGTATCTAACCCTGCTACAACCTACTTCAAAATCATCTCCTCTCCTTTGCTTGTCATGTTCTAAAATAAACAATACAATCATAGAGCCAGAGCATCTCAAGCTGTATGGGAACCATAAGGTCATCAAGTACAACTCCTTGCAGGACTACCAAAACAGAAACACATTTCTAAGAGCATCTTCCAGATGCTCTTTGAACTCTGACAAACTTGATCCCTATGTGGTTGATGGATTTTTATTAACTTTATAGCATGATATCCTTTCCTTAAGCTGCTTTAAGTACCACATTGAGGAAACTTAAGAGAATTCATATTTCCTAATTTTTCAATTTTCAGTTTTGTCTGCAGCCACTAATTCCTGCATGGACAAGGTTTGCCATATGCTCACCAGGTCTACAAAGTTTACCACTTCTTTTCTTTTCTTTTCTTTTCTTTTCTTTTCTTTTCTTTTCTTTTCTTTTCTTTTCTTTTCTTTTCTTTTCTTTTCTTTTCTTTTCTTTTCTTTTCTTTTCTTTTCTTTTCTTTTCTTTTCTTTTCTTTTCTTTTCTTTTCTTTTCTTTTCTTTTTTTCTTTTCTTTTCTTTTCTTTTCTTTTCTTTTCTTTTCTTTTCTTTTCTTTTCTTTTCTTTTCTTTTCTTTTCTTTTCTTTTCTTTTCTTTTCTTTTCTTTTCTTTTCTTTTCTTTTCTTTTCTTTTCTTTTCTTTTTTCTTTTCTTTTCTTTTCTTTTCTTTTCTTTTCTTTTCTTTTCTTTTCTTTTCTTTTCTTTTCTTTTCTTTTCTTTTCTGGGTGGTTGGGTGAAATAAGGATTCAGAAGTCTAATTTTCACCTCCTTTTCTCTTAATTGTAGTTCTGACACTTAAGCTATATATTTTTTTACTAAGGCATTTCATTCAGCTAGCAAAGTATTCAGATATGTGTTCATCAGGAGCAATCACAGGGACTGCCTACACAAACATTGCATCTACCTCACACTGAAAGCACCCTGAGCCATAATGTTCCTGGTTACTGGGAGGCCCGAGCCCTGGAATCCAGACCACAGAAAAGAGCCAGTGAGTTACTTCCCAGAAAAGAACTGCAGCTTAAACACATCTCTAGTAAGGCTTTAATGTATTTGTAGAAAGCAGTTATGAGATAAACATTCATGAGACATGCAGTGGTTACCAACATGTGATCTCCAGGATGTGTGGGAGCTACACCTAAGGGGATGGCAAGAGAAAAGCTGACCAAGGGGAAGAAAACCTGCTGTCAGAACTTTGAAAAATTGCTATCCACATCTTCACAAAGAAAAAAAGAAAAAAAAAAGCCAAAATAAAAAATTAAAAAGTAAGGCAGAAAAAATTGAAGATCACTGGCTCAAGAATGACTATTTGCTTTAATAGAAACCCAGAATGGTTTAGGTTGGAAGGGACCTTAAAGACCATCTCGTTCCAACCTGCCATGGGCAGGAACACCTTCCGCTAGACTTCTTTTTTTAAGACTGCTAAAGCACTTGCTCTGCTGGTTAGGATGTTATTATTCACTCTGAGGTTATAAGTGATGTCTTCTGCTGGTCTTCTTTCACTAAACCGTGCCTCAGCCAAGAATCATAAGGCTGTGCAAGTAAAAAGGGAGAAAACTGCTATGGAACTATATAAACACCTATTTAAAAACGAAATTGTTGAAATAACAAAAATACAGTACTGAGTTCAGCTCTAGTAGTGTGTACATATCTCTACTGGTATCAATGAAACTGAGGCTATTAACACCAGCAGAACATGTGATCCAGAGCTATAAGTTCTGGTCACACCAGAACAGTTCCAGGAGGCAAATGTTTTATTTGGTACAAGAATATGTGGTATCTAATTACATGTCCAATTCAAAATACAAGATAGCCTTATCCATGTTATGCAAGCTTATAAGGCATCCACAGAGTATTCAACTATATAATTCACCAAAATAAAAAAAAATTATCAAACAAACAGGTGCTCAATAGTACTCAAAAACAACCCAACAGATTAATTTACTAAGATTGTACTTCTTTGCAACTTTCTTGACCTTTACAGTAAAGCCTAATTCCAATTAGTTCAGTTATAAAGTCCATAACTCTTGTAGGTACTGCAGTGTGCAACACATTATCATTTTACAATGTTCTCCCTGATTTGCAGCACAAAACATGCACTCCTTATGGGAATTTGTTGGCAGGCATTTAGGGCAGCTGGAAGTGATCATGAAGTGCAATTACTGTCTGTGCATATCCACATCTGGAAAACAGTTCTTTGCAGATTTTAAAATAGCCCTAATGAAGAATGGAACCTTGTACTTGAATCGATGGAAAGGGTGAAGGGGTCTCAATGCCAAATTTGTAAGGGAGCTAGAATAAAAAGAACACACTGTACAGAAATAGAAAATAATTAACGGAAAATTAATTATTGTCAGAAATGTTTGCCATCATTCTTCATGGAAGGAAGAAATATCATCCATGGGCAGGGGTGAAGGGAAGCTCTCCATTGCATAAAATATCTAACATTAGCCATGTAAGAGTTGACGGTGATGGTACCGGCTGGAGGATGTTGGGTGATATCATCTCTAACACGTAATCTCACCATGACTTGTGGACAGGAAAACACCAGCTGATGTGAGACACGCATAGAGGTTTACCAGGAAAAGTCTAGGTGCAAACTGGAGGCAACCCAAGAAGCACCAGCATTATCCCTAAGGGTTTAACTTGATGGGCTCCTTGTGATGACAGTGGGCTGAACCACACTCTGGGTATAGCATTCTTCTTGCTTTGGACAACCTCCTCAAGTAAAGTGAGCAGCATTTATTACTACACCCCTGTGATCTTGGCCACCTTGGCCACATTTGTAGTTGATTCAGGACGGCAGTGAGCTGAGGATGGTCACTTTGTGACATGCTGCAGGTGTCTGTTAGTGAAGGTGCTCAAGAGCCCTTTCCTGGAAATGCCCCCAGTTCAGCCACACTTTGCCCTGGTGTTGTCCCAATATTGGGATCTCTCAACTCAAGCTCAAAGCCATGGATGCTGCTGCTCCTCAGCACCTCCAAAAATTGTCCAAATATAATGTAAAGAATGCAAAGCAGAACACACAGTAATTAAGGCACACTTAAAAGTATTCCAAAATCTCTTTAAAATTGCTTCAATATTTTATCATGGGTTATGCAACTCCAACAACTTTCTCTTTCACTCCTCTCCAAAAAATGTGATCCCTTTTTCTCCTGTATTCAATCAATACTCAGGTTTTAATTCTTCCCCATGTGTGCTTTGGGATAAAGATACAATCAGCCTCTTCTCACAGGCAGTTAAGGACTGAGGGGAACAGCCTCGAGCTACACCAGGGGTGGTTCAGGTTGGACATAAGGCAGAGTCTCTTCACTGAAAAAGTTGTCAGGCATTGGAAGGGGATGCCCAGGGAGATGGTGGAGTCACCACCCTTGGAGGTGCCCAAGAAATGACTGGACATGGCACTCAGTGCTCTGGTCTGGTTGACAAGGTGGGGATCAGTCAAAGGCTGGACTTGAAGATTTTGGAAGTCTTTTCCAGCCCCATTGATTCTCTTCTGACTACTTGGACACAGATCTCAGAGCAGCATGCTCTTCCCACAGTCTTGCATGCAAGAAACCATCCCACCTGCTGAAATCTGCCACAAATATTCTCTGCCTTCCCCCTTCCCCACGTTTAGTTATTGCTAAATAGCTTCTGCTTTCTGTCCTGCAGGGAGGTGCTTACTTTCGTTGGAGTCTAAGATGTGCAATCTGCAATATTTATTTTGACCCATTCCAATTGAAATAAACTTTAAAGGATGTGGGCACTTCAGTCTCCTCTTTTTTTTTCTCAGATGACCTGTCTAAATCACAGAGTTTCATTAATTCCCACAGAAGGTGAGTCATGTCCTATGTGAGCATGTCTACATTTAAAATATCAATTATTTTTAACAGGCCTAAGCTAAATTACAAAAGTAGTTAACACAAATATAAACAGACCTCTGCCAGCATAAAAGATGATAATGATACAGGTTTTTGCAACCCAGCTGAGAGATTTTCTTTATTTTTTCTTTTCCATGAGTGACAAAAAAAAAAAACTAAAACAACAAAAGCCTTGAGGGAGGTAGCAAAAACAATGAAGGCTACAAGGCCAGAGCAGCTGAGGTGGGAACAGTGGATTTCTGCTGTGTTGAACTAACCCTGCTACCTGCACAGGAGCATCCATGCAGGATGCTCTGTTACCTCTCTTACAAGCACACACCACGGCCGCCTGACACGCTGCCCAGAGCAAGGAATGACCCCAGATTTCCTCACTGGCTGCAGCCTCCAGCTGGCTTTTCTGCACAGTGGAGCAAAAAGAAAAAGTATAAGCTGTTTCTCCGGCAAGTCGTGAATTTATTCATCACCTCAGTGCTCCCCAGGCATGGGCAGGACCTTGCCTGTAAAGCAGAGCACGTTTTGGCAGCACTCAGGGGTGGGTGTTCCTGCCAGAGCGGCTCTCCCAATACTCTTTGTACAGCCAGATTTCATCAGAACAAAGCCAACACTAATGCAAGGCTAGGTCTCTCTAATGATGTTTTATTATGAGTAAACATTGGGCTAAACACAGCTGTATTAAGTGGATTTTGGATTCTTTAGTTGTAAGGAACCCTTGGGAGCATCTGTCCCTACATTAACATCATGGCGAGTGTGGGTTTTCACCCAGTTATTCCTGCAGCAAGCCAATAATTTTTGTTAGAAACTGGAGGACCTCAGGAAAGGCTTTGAGGGCTTTGCAATGTTCCTGAAGCTATCTATTGTCCTGGGAATCTCTTCCTCATTGTCACCCATCTGGCTTCCTTCATGTTGCACACACAGGGCACTCTCGCCCTTTCCAGGAGCTCTGGGGGACCCAGGAGGGAGAACAACCAAAATGTCCATTCATGGCCTTCCTGCTGTGGGTAAAATCTGCTCTCAGGTCCATCTCAGACAAAGGAGCATTATTATTAATATCAGTAGGAGTAGTATTACTATTTATCAAAGTAAGACATTAGTAGGACAATAGATGCAAAAATGAAAACCAAGATCCTTACAGGATTCAAAATACAAAGAGCAGAGAAAATGTTAAGCAAAGTAGTAATGTCGAGTGCTTTATAGATGTATTTCCTCTGCATGTGTCTTTGCACTGGTGTGTCCAGGGCAGGGAACGGAGCTGGGAAGGGGCTGGAGCCCCAGGAGAGGCTGAGGGAGCTGGGAAGGGGCTGAGCCTGGAGCAAAGGAGGCTCAGGGGGGCCCTTGTGGCTCTGCACAGCTCCTGACAGGAGGGGACAGCCGGGGGGATCGGGCTGTGCTCCCAGGGAACAGGGACAGGAGGAGGGAAATGGTCTCCAGCTGCTTCAGGGGAAGATTATATTAAAAATCAGGACAAAATTCTTCACAGAATTTTTTGTGAGCTGCCCAGCCCTGGCAGAGGCCTGCTGGGTCAGTCCCCATCCTTGGAGGGATTTAGAAGCTGTCTGGATGTGGCACTTGGGGACAAGGGTAAGTGGTAAACAAGGTGGAGGTGCTGGGCTAACAGTGATCTTAGAGGGCTTTTCCAGCCTGAACAATTCTATTATTAGAAAAGTGATGCTTTCATCAAGAATAATTTTTAATTAACACTAGTTTCTCTCCCACATAGAGCTTTTTAAAATTTATTTTATACTAGAAGCACTCCTAAAATATTTTTTACTGAAGGAAGATTGTCATGAAGGTCTCAGGGGTGTATTTTGCTGCCTGCCATCCCATTCTCACCTGAAAGCTGGACTCACCAGCAAGACTAAGCCTCCCTTAACAATTCACTGAGATTTCCCAAATGTTCAACCCTCCTTCAATAAGAAGAGAAATCATGATATATTACAGAAGGTTTAGCAGTAAACTCCAATCTCCCTGAGGCACAATATTCAAAATATTTTGGGGGCTGAATTCATTTAAAATGATATGTTGGGTGGAAAATCATAATAAAACCAAAATCCTGCCTCTCTGCCCCCACCCCCAAAAATTATTCAGGAAGAAATTTCTGCCCAGAGTTATTTTTCCCACTTCTCAGAAGGAAAGAAAAGCATAAGGAAAGTAGATGCATTTTCCAATAGATACATACTAAGCCTGTGACAAGGTATAAACTCAACATCAACACATCATTCCTAGCACTACACAGATTTCTCTCTGCTGGAAGCAGGAGTACAATTACACATAAGCCTCCAGACAGCTGGCCTGCAGTAGGACTTTTTCAACACTTTGAATTTGAGATGGATGAGAAAAAGAAAAAGCAGCTATGCCACAAACCTGGTGGGAGAAGTTTTGCCTATGGGAGATGATGAATATTCAAATCACAGCTTGCATGAAATGCCATAGCACCTTAGTCAAACAGAGTTTGAAACAAAATTCCTCCTCAGCCATGTTGGGTCTGGTCCACAGTTCAAAATGTTTCAGTTCAAAGCAACAAAAATAAAAAATATATAAAAAATTATTTTTCCCTATTTATATAAAAGAAAATACTCAAGCAAATAACATTTCTTTTCTCAAATCTCTCTCTTTTCCAAAGACAGCATTCAGTGCAATTTGCATTCTCTGTCTTGATGTTCCAGACAAAAATCTTCAGGCATACACAGGTTAAAAAAGGTTTTCCTGATGGAATTCCTCATGTCTTTGATCCTAGATAATTGTCTAAGACGCGCTCACCCTGTCCTCTCCCATCCCATAGTTTATCCTTGCACTGACAGAGAAAGACTCACTCTAACAAAGACAGCCTGACAAATGTTTGGGGATAAATTCATTTACTGTATCGAATCCTTTGCCTGCTTGTACAGAAGGTGTAAACAGTAATAAATTGGCAGTCATGAAATTAATGATGACTGTAAATTACTGAGGTACTTAACTTCTTCTGCCAAGCGTCTCCTGAACAATAAATAAGAGGAAAATGTATTTGGAGATAAGGAAGACCTCATAAATATAGTAAATTAAATTATGGAGCTCAGGGAAGTCTGGAACAAATATATCAGTAGGTCCGTGTGATAAGCAGTAGCTGATAAGAGAGGTACTCTCAGTTTTTTGTGGGGTTCCCCAGTTCACAGTGACCAACATTTTTTCCTATGAATCAGAGATCAGAGCTGGGTGGGAAACACGGTGAAAGCATCCAAACACCCAGAGATAAACAGCATTGTGTATTATCCTGTTGTAGGTGCTTGGCAGGGCTCTAGTGTGATGTATGAACAGCTCGGGGGTAGCAATCAAAGGGGGTTCATTCAGTGTCACAATAAAAGCTGTCCTGCAGGGAGTGAGTCCCTTCTAGATGTAAGAAAAATACCTAGCCCTCTGTAATTCCAAAGGCACCTTGAGAATTGGGAGGATTTTCAGGATGTGGGTACCCTGCTGGTACCCAAATGGAGAAAATAAGACCCTAATTCCGTCTTCCATTTCAACAGTTTTCCAGTTGCTCAAACTCTTGAGCCAGGGCTGGGTTCTCCTAAGCCAAGGAGAAAGAATGACAGCCTTAATTATCATTCGTCTCATATATCATCCCATTTTCTCTCCAACAGCAGAAATACCTTTTTTCAATGGAAAAGATGGGGAGTCCAGAAATGACTACTGCCCCCTTGGAGTCCTTTCACCCTTGTCCCTGCATTTGTCACCCCCAAGGACCAAATCCTGCTCTGCCTCATTGTGGAAGGAGAGCTGGACACAGGCAGTTCTGACAGCCCGAGGAAAGCAGACCCTTGTGGAAGGAAACTCATTTTCCTGGAGCCTTGAGTTTCTTTTTTTTTTTTCTTACATGAAGGAATGGAAGAGTGATGTCAAGGGACTTTTGGATCCTGCCCTTCAAGTACTGTGAATCAGCCAGGGGGTCCAGCCAAACCTGCACAACTTTCCCCAAATGCTGCCCCTTCCTAATTCTGCTTCCCAAGTCATTTGCTTACACTGTCTCTGGCTGCCTTCTCCCCACCTGCCACTCAATCAGAGAGAAATGTCAAATGTCTCTGCCATCAGCCATGCCAGGCATGCTATAAAAAGCAGCTGTCTTCCTGACAAACTGTGCTCTCTGAAAGTCCTGTCTTCAACTTTTCTGTCATTTGCAGTCTTCCTTTAATTTTATTTTTAACACTCTGTTGGTCTGTCTCCCTGGGATCACTCTGTAGCAAGGGCATCCCAGAGGAGCACATTCCTCTCCACTACACCCTGCAGGAGCAAAGACACTTGGGAATACCATAATCCCAGTGCTCCCAGGGATAAACTGAGCAGTACAATCATCCCATGGTCTGTTTAAACCCCCCTGGGAGGGAGATGCTCACAGGGGGACTCTGCAGTGACAGGTCCCATCACCACCACACTCCATTCACTCCAGGCATGGCCCAAGGCACCCTCACATCCTGCTCATCCTCGTGGGCACTCACACCACAAACAGGCAGCACAAGTCAGAGCAAGTTTGGAGTTGCCCACAGTGACTTTGGGGGCCACCTTTAAGGAGAGCTGAACAGGGTTTACCTGAGCACAGCCATATCTAACCTGCTACCAGCACTGCAGCCCTCTCCTGCACTTGGGCATGTTCCTCATTTGATGCTGAGGCTGGTGGGCAGGCAAACACTGGGGTTGAAAAACTGAGAGCAGCAAAAAGCTGTTGACTTTCTGTGAGAAAATTGCATATTCTGTGCTCTTGTCCAGAGAAGTAGCATTGTGGGGATTTATAATACACCCGCCTATTTCCAAAATTGCTTGGTTGAAAAAGGGTTTCTTTATGGGAAAAGGGTAGTGTTCCTCCTTCTTTTCCCACTGTAAAAGGTTTCCAGCTGGAAATACTTAGAATTTCATCTCCTTCAGTGTAAAAGGACACAGCCAGATCTCACCCTGCCTACTAAACACCCCCAGCCTGAATACTAACAATGCACAAGCTTGCCCAGCTCCAGGTCTTTCTGGAATTAACACTCTCCAACCTGCCTCCCGGTGAACCATTAGGAGCTCAGGTAGGAAGGAAAAGTGGGGGCTTTGGGGCTGAGTTACTTCAGGATCTCAGCACCATTCCTCACTTCCCTTCCTGTAATCACACAGCCCCATTTTTATCCACACACAATTGTCACCACTGAGTCCACTTGCGGTGTCTCCTGCAAGACACCACTGCCAGCAACAGTGAATTTTTCAGCAAACATGGCATTTTACCCTCCCTTGTAAAACTTGCTTGCCCTGAAATTACTTTTTGATTCTGAAAAGGGACCTTTTCAGAGAAAATGACAACTACCTTGTTTATTTGACCACTCATCTGTGTTGCTGAGCAGGAAAGGTATTTTTAGCCTGGCTGTCAGCCTCACAAATAGTCCAGAATTTAAGACTTTTTTTTTCTCCTGTCTCACTCGTTGCCACCAATAAAAATTTTGCAACAAGAAGTTCTCTCTCGGAGTGAAGTGTTAGCCATGAGAGAATCCAGCCCTTATTCCCAGGGACACGTCAGCTCTGCAAAACACAGAAATCCTGACTTTGTTTGCACAAAGGAAGATATGACTGAAATACAAAACCATGCATATAACACACAGAAGAAACAGGGCTTGCAGCAAAAAAGGAGTTGCTTTTAATTCTTCTGTTACAGGATTACCTCTGTCAAATTTTCAGGGTTTATACATGTAGCAAAAGTATTGCAACTTCAGGGTGGACCCAAACGAAAATACTTGATGATGGAATTTATTTTAAACTCTGTTGAGGCAAGTCCATGCATGGGTGACATTCTCTCAGAGGATTTCTTTCTGACATGGCTTATTAAAAGTACATGTGGAGTCAAGACAATTTACTACACACTCAGAGTTTGTTGTGCCAGACAGTTGATTTCAGCTGTGTCTGTGCCATGTGCCTTCATCTGCACTCTCTTCTTCTCTGTTAACTCATGCAATCACTTGCTGAGCCTTCATTATGAATTAAATTGACTCAGGTAATAATAGACATCCCAACATGAAGGCAAAATTAATCTCATTCAGCACTGAGTCCCTGCCCAAAAGCCGGAGAAAGCTCAGCTCAGCAAAGTCTGTGAGCAGATGCTTAAATTCATCCCTATTAAACACAACACATTAGTGCTTTCCTAAAGATTTTACAGATTTGGGACTCCTGCCTGATTTGTAAGTGGTGAGTGGCTTTGATTTCTGTGTGCCAAAGGAGTTGGAAAGAAATGTAATTTTTATATTGAGAGTATTTCCATCAACAAAAGATGAGTGGCTCTAAGTAGGTCCTTTTTTTCTGTGTATTTAAATTAGATTAAATAAGATTATGGTATTATTAGCATCATTAGGGTTATTATTAGGAAATTACTATTCACAGCACTTTTACTGTCATATTCTACAATAACGACAGCACATCTATTAAAATGATTGAACATCAATACATAAGCTCCTAATAATCCAATGGTATCAATGAGTTCATCTTTTAGATTCAATTGCAAAAGTCGTTGTTTGCTGGTGATTATCCAATTGTTCATTAGAAGAGATTCTCTGAGACTCAGAAGCTCTCTAATGATGATGCATAGTGATTACATTTCAGTCAACCTACTCTTGGTGCAGACACTGGATAGCATTTAGCTGTTGCTATTTCATTGTTATAATTGCCATGTAACAATGACATCATGACCCAGGCCGTCACATCAGAGGCTTGTCTTGTTACACAGCTTTAAACCACACCAGAGAGATGTGGCTGGTGCTCAGACTGTGATTTTTGGGGCTTTTTTTTTTTTTTTTTGTGGATGCTGCATGAAGATGAGGTGGTCATTGGTGGAGGACGCATTGCTTATTCCTCTGGCTCAGGGCTGAAATTAAGTCTATGTATCAGAACATAGCCATATAATACATATATATATAGTATAAACACTTCTTTCTATATATACTGTATAGAATATAGTAACAATATATATCAGAAGAGGAGTTGTAGGTCTGCATGTGTTTGCTGTCTATGAGCTACTTGTTGGAAAATCTTAAATTTTTAGTTCCCTCTCAACAGGGAGGTGTGGTCTGAAGGTGATTGTAACCATCACGGGAAAAGTCTAATATGTAAATAGCTGACACTGAGTGTGCACTTAATCTTTGACATCCCAGACTCTGAAAATAGGATTTCACCTTTTTTTGCCACTTGACTCCTTCTGTTTTCAAGCAGCACATCACAGTAGATTCTGTCTTTCAGGACAGGGATCAACAGGGAAAAGAAAGACCTGAAATGTGCTCAGTTCATTTGGAAAATTTGAATTTGAGAAGAGAGTGATCTTTTAGAATTACTCAGCAACATTCTGCTCATGCTGAAATCAAGACTTCCTTGGACTTCAGCAGGCGTGGAGCTATTAAAAAATAACTATCAGTTCACCAGAATATTTCAAAAGTAAGTGGGAATCCATTTTCAATTATTTTAGGCTTGGTACTCCCGCAGCAATTTACACTGACTAAACTTCTGTACCTTTGCAAAACTGTAAGCATTTAGATTTTGTGCCTGCATACCCCCATTTCATGTACTCACTTTGTCCCTTACTACCCAGGCAGTAACAAGCTGCAATAGCAGCCTTGTTCCACACATCCAGACATTCACTCCAGCTTCTGACACTATATAATACCTGAAATTGCACATAGGATCAGATATGAGGTATTTCCTTTTTTTTTTTTTTCAGTTTAATAGCCTCCATTATGCTAACTCAGTGTGAACGCAACAGAGATCCTTAGAAATCACTCTGGTTTTTTCTGCATAAAACTAGCCAGAAATCCTGACTAGTAAAGCTCCAGTAAAGGTGGTTTCCGTAGTTGAAGAAGGATGATGATTTTGCACCTGCATCAAAGATTAGGTTCAGTCCTACGTTCAAATTGCAGTTGTTATACATGTTCAGACTGTGATACCACTTTGAGCAATGTCCATTGGCCAAAGCCCGCTGTCATCAGTTCAGTTTTGCCTAGAATTTGGATGCAGAGGTCAGGTTGGCAAGGAGACTCCTAGGAGAAGGATTTCAGTAAATATTTCATATGGAACACTTGTCTCCGTACATTGCTGAACAGTAATGGTTTTAAACATTGCCGAATTCTTTGCTGAATAGGTGCTACCTAAGTGAGAATGAGTGCAAATAGACAAGGTTAGTTGTGGACCTAAGGGACAAAGAAATGCACAACTTTCTCCTTTTTAAAACCTCCGAGCTGCTTCAGAACCATTCCTTGAGATTACTTTTTTCCCATTTATCCTGCACGAGTGCTTATGGCATGACAAGTTAAGCCATAAAATACACCCTAGTTCACACTCTCCAGCCACAGACTGATGGTGTCCATCCTGTCTTTGCAATACTTTTATTGCCTATTCTGTCTTTGCAAAGAAATAAGCAATCCAGTTTTTGGGGGAAGTGGATCTGGATCTGACTAAACATCTCTTTATTCTCTGAGCATGATAGTGGGTGGTGGACAGGGAACACCATCATGAGGGTGTCCCAGAGTGCTGCCATTTGCAGGCAGCCCCATCACCACTTGCAATGCTCTCCCTGGAATTGGCAGCACCGCCTTTGGGACTGACCACAAAATATCCCCAATACCAAGGTGTTTCCAAAGGAAACACCAATGGCACCTGCCATTCAGAGAGAGCACGATGAGCAGCCTCATCTGCTGTGGCTGGGTGATTCATGCCTGCAGAGATCCTTTTCCTCTACTCCAGCTCCTTCTTTGGTTCAGCCATGGGTCTTATTCAGGCAGGCAAGAAGCTCTGGTGCCCTCCTTAGGACCTTTGCTGTCTCTCTCTGGGGTTGTGGAGAAGGGGAAAGTCTGCACTGACGTTTCAGTCCCAATGCAATTCTCTTAAGAAGCTTCAATTTCTCTGTCTGGAAGCATGATGAAACTCTGTGTGACTTTATGGGTTGTGCATGAAAGAGTGTTTTGCGTCAGAAAGGCTCAACCCTGACTTAACACATGAGAAAGTGATTAGGAAGACAGGGGAAACCAAATGTCTCAAGAATAAAGATGAAAAACTGTGGGATCTGGCTAATTCCAGAAGCTTGATGCCAGTAGTTGCAAAAATAGTAACTATGCACCTCAGCCCACAGTGGCTCTCTCAAACTGGCTGCAAACAGCCACATCAGTGGCATCAAAATTGTTGCCTGCGTCTGCAATAAAAACCCTACAAGAAATGCAAGAGACACCACAGGAAGGCCTCTACTCACCCATGTGCATATCCCAGGGGATGGATGCATGTGAGCTATCTGTGTTGAAAAAGGTGAGACTGCCTTTCTGGGACAATATTCTGGCAAGCAGGAAAAGATCCAAGCCACTGGCTGCACAAGAACACAGTTATCTCCAGGACTGATGTTGAGGCTGACTCAACATCGTCTTAGAGGAGTGATAATGGCTTGCCATGGCTCATCTGCTCCCCAGTGGGAAGAAACAGTTGTCAGTGAGAAACGACCAGGGGAAATGCTTGAATGCTGAGCACGCCACTGCAGAATGAGGTGACACCTATGTAGGAACAGATTTATGCAGTCGAAGATCCTGGATTCCCATCACTAGGCTGTCAGGCAAGCAAAGACCAGTGCCAAGAATAGAGGATAACTGAGATCTGTGTCCAAGCTATGAAGCTGAACCCAATCCAAGATGCCCTACGGCTGTTTTAACTAACTAGGAAAACTTAAACATTCCCCCACAGTCAGACTCAATCTTTTGCACTCATGATACCTCAACAGTTCCTCTTGCCGTGATAAAGGCTGTCAAGAAACAAATCCGTGGTATCTGCAAGGAAGTTTTTGAGCCAGTCAGTAATCATTTGTATCCGTGCCTTCAAATTCAGCAAGAATATGGGGTGGGAATACGTTGTTATATGCACATTCCAGCTGCAAAATATTAAAATCTTCTGCAAACATCATGACCTAACTTACAATTTTGGCAGCTACCACACTCACAGGGATCATCTGCTTATGACACATTCCTTACTTCATTTAAGAGACATGTTTTCAAACAATTGTCATGTGCAATTTCCTCTGCACCTGATATTTTTCTTACAGAGATGAGAAACTGCAGCAGCTTGGTGGGACTCTGACCCCTTGTGTGCCACTGTCACACAGCGCACATCCTTGAGCAGAGACAATTCCTCACAGCCAGCAGCTGTGAGGAGAGCAGGGCTGAGAACGTTTGTAGACCTGGATACTGCCCTAAGGGGCATTTTTAGCCATTTCTGACTGGCTTCTGATAATGTTGGTGTTCATTATTTTTCTTCTCTATTAGATAGAATGGCAAGGCAAAAAGCAAAACACTGGGGAGGACTGGGAAGATTATGGTCATGTACAGAATTTTTCTATCCACCATATTATTAAAGGAGGCTAGTCCAGGATGATTGCCACAAAAATTATCAGAGGGCTGGAGCACATCTCTTAGGAAGACAGGTTGAGAGAGTTGGGGTTGCTCAGCCTGAAATAAAGGATGTCTTAAGGAGCTCCAGCAGAGCTGCCCAGGGACTGGGGACAAGGCCTGCAGGGACAGCACCCAGGCAATGGCTCCCACTGCCAGAGGGCAGGCACAGATTTTGGGCTCTTGGCAATTAGGAATTGCTGGCTGGGAGGGTGGGCAGGCCCTGGCCCAGGGTGCCCAGAGCAGCTGTGGCTGCCCCTGGATCCCTGGCAGTGTCGCAGGCCAGGCTGGATGGGGCTTGGAGCAGCCTGGGACAGTGGAAGATGTCCCTACCTATGGCAGAGACCTTGGAAAAAGATTATCCTTTAGTTGCCTTCCAACCCCAGCCATTCTATGATTCTATGCTGAGGCACTGGGGTCATTCCCCATGAACCACCCCTGCACAGTTTCACCTGGAGGTGTCTAGCTGCTTCCTGGGAGCTGCAAAATTTCTATCAGAATAACCTTGGATAGGCTGAGACAATCCATTGTAGACAACAAAATGAGAAAGCCATTTCTTCAGTAAACTGAGAAAAGAAATTCTTCCCAACAAAAAATAAACCACAAAAAAACCTCACCAAATTCCATCTTACATATGCACAAACAGCCTTGTTTGTGCTAACAAGTCTAGTTTCATGCATCTCCCAGTCAAAAGTGATGTATATATAACAGCTATCACATGTAGCAATTAGAAACACCCTGACATCCTGTTCTTTCTGCTCCTTCCCCCTCTCCAGTATTCAAAATACTTCAGCTCCTAAAAACACTCACCCTCATATCCCATTCCCCTTCATGTCAGCACCAACCAAGTTGCCCTCTTCCTTACCTTCTTTAAGTGTTCAAAGGTAATTTTAAAGAACACCTCATTTAGCTTTCATTTTACTGAGATTCAGCCTGCCCATAAATCAGAGCTGAAGGGGAATTGGAGAGGGTCTCAGCTAATCAAAGCTCCAATCTCTAAAATGTTTAAATATAAATCAAAATAGTTGAAGGCTCTCCAAAGCTTCAATTTTCTTTGAAAGCCTTAGTTCTTATTTTCCCTGTGCTTAGCTCTCAATTTCATCCTCATACCTTGAAGGTATTTTCTAAGTATTTTTTAGTCATTTTCTCCAAGACATTGAGCTGCCTGGTTCAAGAATTATATTAAATTTTGACCTGTGAGTGAGTTGCTACGCTTCCAAGTAGGACTGCTTTGTCCAAATTAAGGTTTTAGGGTTCAGCTCCTAAATTGAAGTTTACTAATGACTTTAAGGCTAAAAATGTTCCTAGGATCTATTGAAAACATGACTTTGATCATCCATTCCATATTGCAGTCAGAACTACATGCTCCATATGTCAGAAATGATAAAATGTTTCTGCCTCCCTCTTTTGCATCAGAAGTCTGGAAGTCTGCTAAATTAATCTGCTTACCTATCTTTATCACATCTTATAGTTCTGGAATGAAATATGGGTTAGGAAAGTTAAGAATATAAGCTTATTTCTCTCTCTTCCTCTGTCCTCCCTTCCTGTGTTAGTTATTGAGAGAAAGAAAAAAAAAATTACACATTGTAAAAGATATTTTAATCCTTGGGTTTAATCATTCAAGCATGTGAGTTTACCAAAAGAGGTCTCACTCAAAGGTAGATCCTTTCATTCTTCCCAATTGTGGGGTATCAGCATGTCACATCAGTGTGTTCCATTTTGCTAAAGTAACCAGTCTTTCAGAAAACTCTCTTATTAGAATATAGAATGAGAAATGGGGGGCATAGGAATATTTGGACACTTTTCTGGGTGTCTGGTGCATATGCATAAACATCCAGAGGAATGACTTCTGTGCAAAACTGCAATAACTGTTAACAGAAGATGTACACATATTTTTTCATATTTACAACAGATACACAAAGGTTATGCAGTTATGCAAATCAGGATTTAAGAATATGTCCTGAAATATACAATTTTGATACTTCTCCCACCTGGAATAGTTCTTCAGTTATTGCGTGACCTCTTCAGATCTCCTTTAGAGATCACTGAGTTAGGGCAGGTGTACTCCAATAAAAATACACATATGTGCAAGGGTTGGAAGATTGTTGGGCAAAATTTTCCACACAACACACATTTTTGCTTACTTTAATTGCTAAACATATTTCTTTAGATTAAACAGAATTTTGAAAACAGAGTGCTTTCAGCTGCTTCACACAACAAGAAATTTTGGGAGATTTTAATCATAGAGAGAGTGCACTTTCTGTCAACAAAATATCTGATGGATCTTCAGCTGCATGTTGGCAAGGCTGACTGCTAACTCTAGTTTGCTCTCATATTAAATATATATATAAATATATATAAAAATATATATTAATTTATATATATATAAATTAAATATATAAAAATATAGAATGAAAGTCCAGGACACCGTGCAACTGAAGGGGCTAGTGATCCCTGAAAGAAACAAATCCTTTGTGGGAAAGGAAAAGGGAAAGGAGAAGGGAGGGAAAAAAGGGGGAAAGAGAAAGAGAGAAAATATTTCAGTCCCATATCTATTAACATAATAGAATGGGAAATGTAGGATCCTTGGGCCAAGAAAATCAGCTTTATCTTTAGGTGATGCTCGTTACAAAGTTCTCTTTTATTTGGCCTGACCTCATAGGTAACTCTCACTTTTTCTACAGAAGGAAAGTTGCAAAATGTTTAATTTCTCAGCAGCTGTTTTCATTCTGTCTGGGAACAGCCTCACAGAAATAATCAAAAACCTGTTTCCTGGAAATTGAAGTGTTTTGCATCACATTCTCTTGGGCTTTTGCATTATTTTTGGGCTTTTGCATATTGTCATCCAACACAAAACTAGAAAAATCGAAGCAGGGAATAATCAAATAAATTAGTAAAGACTTCTTAGACTTCAGTACCCCTCTGAAACAAAACCTTATAATAGTAAGTGAATTTTGCAAAGTTAGCACTTGAGCAAAAACACTTCCACAGGTGAGGTATCATTCACTAGACTTTTCTGAACAGGTTGAAATGCAGAAAGGAGAAAGAAAATGCATTTTCTAAACAGTTGGCACAAAATATGTACACAGACAATGTGTACATAAGCAAAAAAGTGTTCTTTGAAAACATGGTATGAAACAGTTGTCCACATTTACAATAATTAGGTACACAGAAAAGTAATATAAAGGAAAGAAAAACATTGCCCAAGAAAAGGAGAACTTTAAAATGTTACCCTCACCCACATTAAAATTTCCAAGGCTGCATTCAGTCTGGAAGGGAGGACATCCTCCTATGCACACAGGATATCAGGTCCTAGGATGTCCACCGTGACCAAAGGAAGGTGAGGGGAGAAACTCAAACAACTTTTGGCATGATACCCAGTGGGTTTCTGAGCAGAGAGATGTGAATCAGGACCTGAGGTGTAGGGAATGGTGCTTGATGACTCTGTTTCTACTGCTCCAGTTTTCCCCAGGGCTGCAGAAAGCTGTGCCCATCCTAAACCAAACCAGCAGGGAGCCATCTGAAATCCCTTCGGAAAACCGAGTGCTGAGGGAAAGGCAGCAAAAGTGTTGTCTTTTCATTCAATAAGGAGGAAAAGTAATTTCTTTTCTTTCATGTTGTGAGCCTGGCTGACAGCTAACCAGACTGCAGGTGTCACTTGTCAGTGTGCAAATATTGTAGTACATTAGTAATATAAATATTACTAATGAATGACAGGTATCAAAACTGTAATTTTCTCAGGACTTTGTAGGATCTAGGTAAACCACAAATCAGACATGGATGTGCTGACAGACAGACAATACAGACCATTGTATTGCACTTACACAAGGACCTGTGGCATGGGAATATATTAATTTTTAATGGAAAACGTTATTCTTTATGGTCAGCTCTTTCAACAGCATAATTTATCAAGACTGACATCAACCAGATACACTAAGGATTGATGTTAAAGTGAAGGGGGGAGGGGCACATCTAATATTTACAAATGGCACAGCTTTTAAAATGCCACTACTTAGAATCAAGTGCAATTACAGTATATTTAAATGAGTATTAAAGTATTTGTATTGCCAGTTTGCAAATTCAGCATCTTGAGAAGCCCAAATGGATTTTCATGTAATTATTATCATTAACTCAAAGAAGTAAATGCTCAGCAAAGAGTCTGTTCTAAAAAAAAAAAAAAAAAAAAAAAAGCAAGTGCATAAATGTATAATTAAATGGCATCTTCATGCTTAATGCCTCACATGATCTTCTAAAATATACACCTCAGAACTGCTGAGTACCTTGGTGACATAGCCCAAGCTGCCTTTCTGCATAGCATTAGCATCAGGGTAAGCTGTATTTGGGGGTCTCAGAAGTTTCTCTTAGGAAGGTGACATTGAGAAATTTTCTTTCCCTGAAGCCTATTTATCTGCTTTTCATTCTAGGAGATCCTTGCCTGCCATTTTCTACAAGTACTAGGAACAAAAACTTTGCCAAACATTTTTACTCTCATGACTGCTATGCCATCCCTACTAGAAATCAGAGTTATTGTGTGTTCCACACCAAATCTCAATCAAAATGGCCCATAGTTATAAAATCATAGAATGACAGAACAGCTCAGAAGAGAACTTAAATCTCATCCTGTTTCACCCCCTGCAATGGTCAGAGACACCTTCCACTGTCCCAGGCTGCTCCAAGCCCTGTCCAACCTGGCCTTGGACATTTCCAGGGATCCAGGGGCAGCCACAGCTGCTCTGGGCACTCTGGGCCAGGGCCTGCCCACCCTCACAGGGAAGAGTTTCTTTATAATACATGAGGTCATCCAGTTCTTCACTTCTTGTAAATTTGGATATGCTTTGGCAAGGTGAGTTTTAGAAGCTGATAAATGGTAGAGATCAGGAATAGCTGGAAATTCCAGGCTGGCAAGTGGTGATTCTGTGTTTGACGCCATCAACATGTGGCCTCAGTGAGCCCTTCAGTCTCCATGATCCATTAGCAAAATGGGCACAGGAGTCCTTATGTTTGCAGAATGTTCTCATCATCCTTCAGTGACAGTTGATATGAAAGCTCAAATCACTGCCCAGTTCCAGGAGTAGCATGCGGTACTTTATAAAAGAAAACCTTCAACCTACTCCTTAGGGACCATGAGCCCATGAATGACATAGGACTATCCTTAAGGCTAGCTGGCTTTTAGAACAAGATAATTTAGAAGGATACAGGGAGAGCAGGGGGTTTTGGCATTGGCTGAAATAAAAAAGGCAAGAAAACAAAAGAAAACAAAGATTATGATTGCCTAGCTTAAGTGGGGGTGCAATTATAAGCAGGGAAGTCTATGAGGAATCTGGTCTCTGTACAACAAACCTCTGCCTCAAGGCAGACATTGAATAGTTACTGGTAACAAGCAATGTGACGTTCAGAGTGCTGGGCAGCCCTGAGAGCTGGGCTTGGGTGAACCTGATGAAGTTCAACAAGGCCATGTGCAAGGTTCTGCACCTGTTTTGGGGCAATCCAAAATACAGTCTGGACAGAGAATGGATTGAGGGAATCTTGGAGGTGAAGGACTTGGGAGTGTTGATAGTGTTGATGGATGAGAAGCTCAATATCCATCAATGTGCTCTGGCAATCCATAAACCACATGAGAAAAGGAGATGGAGAAGGGCTTTGGAAAGGGCATGGAGTGGTGGTACAAGGGGAAATGACAAGAGGAAACACTGCCAGGGGACAGGGTTAGATTGATTTCATTATATTAGGAAGAAATTATTCCCTGTGAGGATGGTGAGGCCCTGACACAGGTTGCCCAGAGAAGCCGTGGCTGTCCCTGGATCCCTGGAAATGTCCAAGACAAGGTTGGATGGAGCTTGGAGGCAGCTGGTCCAGTGGAAGGTGTCCCTGCTCATGGCAGAGGGCTTGGCACTGAATGATCCTTAAAGACGCCTTCCCCTTTTAAGATCCCTACCAGCCCAAACCATTCCATAACTCTATCATTTTATGATTCATCCCTCTTTTAGAGAAGGCCAATATTTGCTCAAGGTAAAAATAATTATTTATTCTTGTTAAGTAATGGTGACTTTAGAAAAGAGTCTGATCAAGGAACTGCTTTCACCAGGCTCAGATGTTTTCACTCATAATCTCAGTGCTTTCCCATTGTCTGACAAGGAATATTTCTCTCTTTTGATTATCCCAAGTAGGTCCTTATTCCCCCTAGATGTAGTACCTGCTCTCAAACTGATGCATGAACTTCATTTCAACTGCTACAAGAGCAATTTCAAACTTAGAAACACCAGTGTCTAGCACAGGGCTTTGCTTTATAAACATTCCTTTGTTAATGAAATTGGAAAAGTTCAGAGGAGGAATTTTCCATGAGTAATTCCTCATGCAAGCACTACTTAAAAGTCCCTTCTCTCAAATTCGCTTTGACAGCTGCTTGGGAATTAATAACAATAATAACAATAATAACAATAATAATAATAATAACAGTGGTAGTAGTAATAATAGTAATGATAAATCTTAGCCTTATTTCTATATCAGCAGAGTGAATATCTGCAGGTTAAGGCACTGGAGCCCAAATTTCTGGGTCTTCATCCAACATGATGCTCTGTGCTACCTTTTGGCTGGAGCAAACCCACACAGATAGGGAACAGGACCCAGGCTGGTGGTCAGCTACTGGAGACCTCCATTTTCACAGGACAGCAAGGAAACTCTGATGATGCCATGAGCCAAAGGGAAACACCACTTTGTGGTGTCTGTGTATTTCCCAAACCCTTCAAAAGCCTTTTTTTTTTCCCTTACTGCCATCCACAAGCTGATTCCACCTGCTGTCTCTTAAGACAGATTGCCATTTCAGGGAAAGGGGCCCGGAACTTCATGATGTGTTTCCACAGCACCCTGTGAAATGGTGATGGGATCTCCAGGGATTTCTGAAGTACAGGTAATTAATCTGACAGACTACTCCATGGAGGGGCTGTCAATCAAGAGCAAGCTATTCACATCCCCTCTGTCAGGCTCCCATCACTCCGTGGAGCTGTTGCCAGGTCTTCAGCAGCTAGAGCAGAGGGGAGAGGAAGCAGCCATGGCCAGCTGGTGCAGCCTGGGCCAGCTCCCTGCACAGGCTAAAGAGGCAGCTCCCCTGGGCACGTTATTGCTGCAGGAGGACAGGAGGAAAATGAGAGTCAGGGAGTAAAAGCTGATATGGCCCTGCAGATTGAGCACCTTTGAGCATTTCAGTCTCAGGTGACAATCCACATTGTAGGTCCTGCCTGCATCTCCCATGTTTCCCAGAGCGTTTCCACCCCAACTTGTGTCCAACTCTCCTGCCCTGCCTTTGTCACTCTCCTGACAAAGGGTGCGTGTGTTTGTCACGCACCCAGATTTAGAGGAGTTTAGGGATAGATGAAACCAATCCTCTGATTTTAGATTCAGAGCCTGAAGCCATTCAGGACAGTGAAGCACCAGAGCTGTGGGTACCTACAGCTCTCCTTGCTGCCATGAGCTGCCCCACAGAATTGCTGTGTAAAATCCATCATGGACCTCAAAAACAGGCAATGTGTAAAAAGAAATAAAATAAGAAGTTAATAAAAGGTTGAGTGCACAGACAGCGCAAGAAAATATGGGTGAAGAAACCTGAGGAATAGCCCTGTGCACCACGGTGTCCATCAAAAAAACTGTGCTGATTGAACCAGCAATGTTCAAACTGGATAATGAAAAACTGTGAATCATGCAAAAAGCCCAGTGTTCATTTCACTGCCCTGCAGTTGTAGCACAAAGGCTTTCCAAGAGATAAATATTCTTATCGTGATGAGTGATCTTTGAGTCTGCAGCTACGTCCCTCCCTTGAAAAAGGAAGTGATGGAGTGCTGTTAGCACTGCCTTGTGCCCCTTTGATTTCAGCACTATAAATATTTCCCTTGTCACTGGTACTGGCCACAACAAGGACTGGCTAAAAAAACCCCCTCTGAAAATCAAAAGAGCGGAAATTATAAGGAGTGGGTTTGGGCTTTGCAGTCCACCCAGGACACACAGAGCTTTGAAGTCCAGCTCCTAGGAAGAGTGGCCTGTTTAAAATCAAAACACTGATGTTTTAATCACTTTTTAGTCTTGAATTAATGAAGAAAGACAAGAAGAGAAAAATAAATCTAACTAGTCTTTGAGTGGGACATTGTCTTGAGATGATATATTCAAAGCTTTATTATAGAATCACAGAATGGTTTGGGATGCAGGGAACCTTAAAGATCACCCCCTCCCACTCCTACCACGGGCGGGGATACTTTCCACTGTCCCAGGCTGTTCCAAGCCCCATCCAGCCTGGCCTTGGACACTTCCAGGGACGGGGCATACAAAGTTTTTCACCATTCCTTTAGGTAAGAAAGAGAACACATGTGAGTGAGTAAATGAGCTTGCATCATTGATGTTTCTTTCTTATACAAAGATATAAAACTGATGGGTTTTTCAAAATATCTTATTTTCTATTTTTATTATGTCTAGTCTAAAGCACTATCTGATGACAGAAAGTCTACTGAAGTATAAGATAAGAAAAAGTAAAGTATCTGAAAGGGGAACTTTTGTTGAGTGTTTATACAACACCAGTGCTTAACCTTTGGTCTTCAGAAAACCTGTCTTAAAATTTAAATACTGGCACTTGAATTGATTCACATGGTCTTTACAAAACAGCTCAAAGATTATTCACTGAAAGTCTTAGCAAGGACAAGCAGAGAAATACTAGAATTGAAAATGTGAAAGCCTGTTGTTGACGTTCTGTTTGTCAAAAGGGCACACAACAAGAATTTAGAAAACTTGTAAGAGGAAGAAGGACAATTGCTGAAAAACCCTCATAGGTTACCTCTATACACTGCTTCTCCTATATGTCATAAATAATTCAGAGGAGAGAAGCCAAGTTGCATCCCTTTCTATCTTATCCCTTTCTAAGATAGAAAAGACTGTAAAGATTTCCATAAATAGCCATTTTCTGCATTAAAAGCTGCCTGTGGAGAATGTTCCTGCCCTGCTTTCCAAAGAAAACAAGGACTTACATGATCCAATTTATGTGTGTATCGTCTCATCTCTTCATGTCCCCCTGACAACTTTTGAACCTGTTTCAACAAAATTTGTTAGAATTGTACATGTTTCATGGAAATTTACTGCCTGGGGGAAGACAGGGACTTGATTAGTTGCACCAGAGAGAACAAGAGAGGCTCCAGTTACCCTTTATCAAAATGTGGAGAATCTGTGTTGGGTGGAGACATTATTCATATCACAGCTATGGGAAAATCTCAAATTGGCACCCTAGTTTAACCAGAAAGTTCAAACCTGAGACACACATGCCCAAGAAACATGATTTTGTTAATTCTGTTTCTCATGGAACAGCTTGTTCCCACTTACATCTTTAGTTGAAGATATTAGCAAAGATGACACTTCTTCCATTAAAACTGTAGTTTCCAAAAGTCATCAGCTTTTGACAGCAAAAGAAAAAAAAAAAGCCTTTTAAAGACTTTTTAGATGTCTTTAAAAGGTGACTCTTCTGGACCATCTATGCAAACAGACTCCTCACACAAGCATATATCTGTTTCATTGTGCTGAAATACAAGCGGTGAGAATTTGGGCCAGCAATCCACAGCTCCTCTGAGTGCAGGCTGGGTGTACACAAAGAAAGGCACCAAGGAGTTTTGTGTGGACTCTGAGAGATCCTTTGAAGCCGCAGCAGAAAGGAATTACTTCCTGTTCACCACCTGAGGGTGTAGCTGCCAGAACATCACAGTGGTCCCCGCAACTGGGTCCTTTATCCCGTGGGCCCTTGGTGCTCCTCAAAGGTTTCTTGCATCTAGACAAGTTGGTGGTGTGTTGCCCTATAAATACATTCACATTTTATTTACTGATCTCCCATAAAGCCTTTGGCACCGTCCCCCACAACATCTTGCTCTCTAAATTGAGATGGACTCAATAGGAGAATTATTAGATGGATTAAGAACTGGTAGGAGGGTTGCATCCAGAGGGTTGTGGTGAACGGCTCAGGGTCCCAGGGGGTCCCTCAGGGGTCCATCTGGGCACCAGTGTTATTGACTATCTTCATTAATGACACACACAGAGGGATCCAGGGCACCCTCAGCGGATTTGCAGATGGCACCAGGCTGAGAGGTGCAGCTGACACACCTGGAGGATGGGATGGCATCCAGAGGGACCTGGACAGGCTGCAGGAGTGGCCCAGGGGAATCTCATGAGGTTTAACACGGCCGAGTGCTGGAGCTGCACCTGGGCCAGGGCAGCCCCTGGGATCAACCCAGGCTGGGGCTGAGCAGAGGGAGCAGCCCTGGGAGAAGGAGCTGGGGGTGCTGTGGGTGAGAGCTGGACCTGCCCCAGCCTGAACCCCCCTGCCCTGGGCTGAGCCCCAGCGTGGGCAGCAGGGCAGGGGGGATCCTGCCCCTGTGCCCCTGGGCTCAGGTGAGAGCCCACCTGCAGAGCTGCCCCAGCCCTGGCTCCAGCAGCACAAGGAGCTGGAGCTGCTGAAGTGAATCCAGAGGAGGCCACGGAGGTGATCAGAAGGATGGAGCAGCTCTGCTCTGGGGAAAGGCTGAGAGAACTGGGATTGTTCAGTCTGGAGAATAGGCACCTTCAAGTTGACCTAAATGAGCCCTTCAGTACCTGCAGGGAGCTGATAAAAAAGATGGAGAGAGACTATTTATAAGGGTCTGGAGTGACAGGACAAGGGGGAATGGTTTCCCATTTCCCAGGGGCAGGGTTAGATGGGGTGCTGGAAATAAACTCTTCCCTGTGAGACTGGTGAGGCCCTGGCCCAGGGTGCCCAGAGCAGCTGTGGCTGCCCCTGGATCCCTGGCAGTGCCCAAGGCCAGGCTGGACAGGGCTTGGAGCACCCTGGGATAGTGGAAGGTGTCCCTGCCAATGGCAGGGAGGTTTGGAACTGGATGGTTTTTAAGGTCCATCAAACCCAAACCATTCTGTGATGTTATTGTCCTGCTGTCACACTTGTTCTGTGGCTCTCCAGCATTTCAGACTCCTGTATCTCTTTGCTTTAGGAAGACGTGACCAGGAGCCATCCCCAGTTACCAACACACTGCAGGCTGCACCAGACAGGCTCAACTCTGCAAGAGGACAGATCATCCCACATTTCCCTGGTGAGTTCAGGCTCCCTGAGTGTGTGTGGGTGTGTCTCCCTGTTCATGGAATTCTCTCATCTGAGTACGCTGTTCACCTCCCTGCTATGCCAGACCCTTTCATTCAGGCCAGAAACTCATTTAATTATCAGGGAAGGCAGTTTCTTCCCAGCTGCTTTTCAAAGTGGTTTCTCAACTCTTCAGGGAAGCAGAACCAACCATACCCCCTCACTGGAGGACACCCTGGCAGACAGCAAACCAGGAGGATGCTTGGTGTTTGCAGCACCATGAATACATCCAGGCCATAGCAAGGCTCTCAGTCCACCCCATAGTTCTGACAGCCTCAAGGTCCACTTTCAGGATGTTGTAAGGAGCAATTACTCCCCCAAATTAAAACATATTTCATTCCTTGCAGGGTACAGGGAAAATGGGGTGGTAAAAGAGCTATGCCATCACTAAAAAGCCACCACTTCTCACTACAGTTACTACTCAGAGAGGGGAGAGTTGCGTGCATACATTCCCTGTAGTAGCAGAGCTTCACAGAATGACAGAATGGTTTGGGTCAGGACATCTCCCACTGTCCCAGGCTGCTCCAAGCCCCATCCAGCCTGGCCTGGGACACTGCCAGGGATCCAGGGGCAGCCACAGCTGCTCTGGGCACCCTGGGCCAGGGCCTGCCCACCCTCCCAGCCAGCAATTCCTAATTGCCAAGAGCCCAAAATCTGTGCCTGCCCTCTGGCAGTGGGAGCCATTGCCTGGGTGCTGTCCCTGCAGGCCTTGTCCCCAGTCCCTGGGCAGCTCTCCCGGAGCCCCTGGAGGCCCTGGCAGGGGCTCTGAGGTGTCCCTGGAGCTTCTCTTGTGCAGCTCAACAGCCCCAGCTGTGCCAGGCTGGCTCCAGAGCAGAGGGGCTCCAGCCCTGGCAGCAGCTCCGTGGCCTCCTCTGCACTGGCTGCAGCAGCTCCAGCTCCTTGTGCTGCTGGAGCCAGGGCTGGGGCAGCTCTGCAGGTGGGCTCTCACCTGAGCCCAGGGGCACAGGGGCAGGATCCCCCCTGCCCTGCTGCCCACGCTGGGGCTCAGCCCAGGGCAGAGTTGGTTTTCAGGGCTCAAGTGCACACTGGTGGGTCATGTTGAGCTTCTCTTGACACGGTTTAGTCTCTAAAAGGCAAAGCAGGGCATGAGCATTGAGGTTATTCCCTTCAGCAGAGACTCCATGAGGGTGTAACCCACAGCCTTTCAGGAGAAACGGCTTCACCTTTTACAGTCAGTCCCTGAGGGATGCATATGGCCCCACTCAGTGAGAGATCCAATCTGTGAAAGGTAATAGTCACATCTGAATTGTGGATTATCTTAGGAAAGGCCATGCCCAGGGATGAATATAAATAATATATCACTGTAGCCCATCCCCCTCCCACTCTATCAAATAACAAATTATCAACTCAAGAAAAATCAAGAAGATTCTATTTAAATTACAAACTGCAAATATTGGCTTATTTTGATCTAGTTGGTATGAATTAGCAATCACATTAAAAATTTATTATTTTTTGGAAATACATTTCATCTGCCTTTGCATGATGGCAGCCAAGAAAATTTTGTTCAGATTTTCCAAGGTGATTCACTTCCTGGCTTCTAACAAACCTGGTAAATGTCAGGTGCCAAAAATTTCTTCAACAAGATTTTTGAGCTAGAATGAAAGTTCCATTCCAAAGAGTAACTTTAATAATTGTTCATGCCACTGTTTTTCTATTTTTGGGTCTTCTTAAGAAGACCTCACAAGAAATAGATTATTTGGTTGATATCTTCAGTACATTTTCAGACTCCCAGGGGAAATGTCTGATGCCATTTTGATTTTGAGGGTCGTTTAGGGACATGAACCTCACAGTTGTTGATGTCCTGGTTTTTCCTATTCATTCCTTCCAACACTGCAGCACAGAGGCAACACTTGCAATGGTTTTAGTGTCTTTTTAACCCTTCTTAAGTGCCTTTTTTGAAAGCAATTTCACCAAAGGCCCTAATTTTTGGAATATGCAAGCTATCTTCTTCATGAAACAGATTTGCAAATTGGAATTCCAAACAGTAGGGTGCATAAAAAACATCTGATTCCTTTTGTACCACTGATGGGCCTGAGAGGCAAAATCCTCTAAGTGTGGCAGTAGAGCAGAGACAACCAAAGCAGGTGAACTGTAGTCTGCAGGTGAATAAAGTTGACCCCACTCTAGAGAAAGGAGCAGCTTTGCCATTTCACTTCCCAGTAAGAGCCCACAGAGCTGCAGAGCTCTGTGGGCTCTCTTTACAGATTCCATTGCCATGTGCACTTGGCTTATTAATTAAAACATATTCTTTACTGTTTTCAATACATTAAATTGAATGTGTCTAATGAATATCCAGCTGCACTCTTCTTTCTTTATACATAACAATTTAGAATCATAAATTGCACTCATTTCAACCCAGGAACATTTTTCCCATTATATGGCTGCTGGTGATAATGTATCAGACAGCAATAATGATGCTTGATTTTCATAAGCTGCACTAAATGCTAAGTGCTCAGAGCTACATGTTTTGATTAGCAGACTAAGCAAACCATGACATGAGAATCCTTATTTACACTGACTACCGAGGATTTTTCCACAAGGTGATTTATTTAGGCAAAGGGACAGTTTAAGTGCACCTGACCTGACTTAACTGAGTTCTAGATCATCTCAAGCTGGACATTTGTGACACACAAAGCACTTGAGTGATTGTCTTATCTAAGCTAGATATGCAAAATCATATGCTAGAATTCATTCTGTGCAAGATTTACCAGGAAAAATAAAGTCTATTTTGATGCTGTATGTATAGAAGTCAAATCATATGCAGAATATACTCTGGAGAGGCCTGTAGACAAGAGAAAAGGTATTTTGTCCCAGGTGTAGGTTTCTATGCCCCCCGTTCCTTTTCCACCTCTCCTCCACCATCCTCTGCAGCAGCCTCGCGTCCCTCATGCCCTCCCTTCACCGCACAGCCACACTTCTTCCATTTCACAAGTGCAATCCCTTCCTGGCACTCTAAAAAAAGCAAACACACCCATGAGCTCCTTCCCTCGCTCGCTCTGCCTTGTTCCTTCAGCTCCATCTATCGACATCCTGAAAAAGGAGCGGCCGGGGCAGCAGCTCTGTCCCATCCGCCCCTCTCGCCGCGCTGGGTCAGCGCTGTGAGGAGCACTGCTGACCTCCGTGGGCTCAGGACAGCTGGTCAGACAAGCTGGACGTTTAGCTGGTTATTAGCTCTTTGGGCTGTGACAGAGAGCTGTGATTTAGGTAAGAAAGCAGGATGCAAGCTGGCCAAAATGAAGAATTATTGATAGCATCGTTACCGGACTACTTGGTTTGAAGGGTGTCCCAAAGCCTATAGGAGGTAATCAGTGTAAACTATAGAGAGGTGAAGAAATGAAGATGAAAGGATGTGTAGCCACATTAAATCTGAGCTCTTATTTGGCTCAAATTTACTGCTAGTGTTTGACCTTGATTGCCAAGTACTTTTTCACTTCAAGTGTCTCTTAGCATCTTTCACAGCTTTTCTGTGCTCGTGTTTGAAGGAGTGTGTCAGACCATCCCCATCTTACCTGGAGTGGCATACACCCAAGTAGTTGATGGCAAGTAAGGTGACAATGGAGAGATTTCCTCTTCCAGCAGTTGCATTGCTCCAGTCCATGCTGAGGAAGTCACCTCTGGCTCCCTGGTCAGGCAGAGGTGGTGGTGGCAGTGGGTGACTTCAAGGGGTTGCTCTGAAACACTGAAATGATTCATACTTCTAAATAACTTCTTGATCCCTGGTTGGAAGCAAAATGTGAACTTTTAAATATTCTTTTGAACTAAGGACTGTGAAACTTTTCTCCCGCAATATATTTGGTTTAAATTTGGTTTGGTAAGTAGTCCAAACTACTGGATGTGCCTCTAAAAGCATTACTGGATATGACTCTTGAGTGCTGATTGTATTCAGAAACACACAGCTCTGCAGATCTCCAAGCATTATTTGAACCCTCCCTGACTACAGACTGATGCTGGAAGTCACAGAGAAATGGGCATTTCCATCATCTCTGCTAGGAACACCTTGACAACAGACTCTCCATTCCTGTCACTTGTGGTTCCAGAAACTTGAGATAGAAGTGGAAGGGAAGGGGGAGATTAGAGGTATTTTGTTTCCTCCATCATAATGAAAGATTTTGTCAGATACATCCAGCACATTCAGAGACTGAACAACACATCCATCATGGGGTTCTGAAGGGCAACATTACAGCTTTTATCTTCTCCCCAACATATCTAAAGTTTATAAAGTAATTTGGCAAGCCCTTCTGAAGATAACCTGTTACCTGGAAGGTTTACAGCCTCGCTTCTACTCTGCACTACCCAAAGAGGGAAAGGAGGTGTACAAATCCATCCCTGTGAACTCAGCTGGGCTGAGGAGAGGTAGCACAGGGAACCAGCTTGGCTTGCAGCTTGCTGTATCTGATATGAGCTATGAGAACTGATAGGATGTGATCCAGCTCAAGGCTCTGCAACAGCAGAGGCAAAAATTGCATACAGGCACTTTGGGAATGAGAGACAAAGCTGAGAGAGAAAGTCTTGCGGCGGATACCCTGGAGAACTGGATTTGCAGCTCCTCCTGCTGCCACAAAAAATTGGTACTGTTCCTATGAGAGCCTGACATCTCCTGGGAGGAGTTATAACCCCAGACACCCCAGTCCTCCCCAGCAGCAGTGTGAGCAGCCAGAGTCCAGCCAAAACCAAACAGACAGGTACCAAAACCACACAGCCATCGTGCCCACAGAGCATGCTGCTTCTAGCCATCTATTTTCTTTATATCTGGGCCCGTGGTGCCTGCAGCTTGGAACTGTTGTGTCTCTGCTCACCACTTCCCTGCTCTGAATTGCTCCTCGAGCATGCAGCTGTGGGAGCCACACTTTATGCCAAGATGCTGCAGTCAATAGAGACACATCCCTACCCTGGGCACTTGCACAGAGATTTTTACTCACTCTTGCAGTATTTTTTTTATTATTATTTTTTAAAAAAGATCAAGCAGAAAAGCAGTTCCAATGAGAAGGCTGGTGAGTAGGAAAAGAGGCAGGATATGCTTGTTCTGCTGGAGGAAGGAAAGGCTGAGGACATGCAATGTCTTCTGTCGAGGAGAGATATCCCAGGAGAGAGCAGCACTCCTGGGCCCTGCACCCAGGCTGTAAGGATCACCACACAATGGTTTGGGTTGGAAGGCACCTTAAAGCTGATCCAATTCCACCCCCTGCCACGGGCAGGGACACCTTATACTGTCCCAGGTTGCTCCAAGCCCTGTCCAGCCTGGTCTTGGACACTTCCAGGGATGGGGCAGTCACAGCTGCTCTGGGAAATCTGTGCCAGGGCCTCACCATCTTCACAGCCAAGAAATCCTTCTCAATATCCCATCTAACCCAGCCTTTTTTCAGGGCGAAGCCATTCCCCCTTGTCCAGGCCCTTGTCCAAAGTCCATTTCCAGCACTCCTGTGGTTCCTTTAGGTACTTGAAGGCCGCAGTAAGGTCACCCTGGAGCCTTCTCCTCTCCAGGCTGAGCAATAAGATATGGCTGTGGCCACATGGACAGCCTGCCAAGGAACAACTTGGATACCTGCAGTCAGAAACACCAGATAAGGCTTCTCCTTTTAAATAGGTACAGGGTCCTGGGGCACTCTCCAAGGCAAAAAGCCCACAGCCCACGTGTTTGGTCAAAGTCCAAACCAAACCACCTCTTTATTCAAGTCATGAGGCTGTGGACTTGTTCTGCAGCCCCACGCTGTTTCTGTATTTCTTCACACACATTTAAGCAACCAGTGCATAATCCCCACAGCTGCACATTTCCACTGTAAATTTACTGTCTGGTTCACTACCCCCTCCTTACACACCCACACACACACTCACACACATACACACATGCACATATAACTGTGCTCAGTCTGTGCCAAGGCTGCAAAACCAATTCATAAACCACTTAAAATTAACACAGAAAATTTTATCCTCAGCCATCAAGTTTCTGAAGAGTGATAGACTTGGTTCGGGTACAACACAGAGGCAGAAATTATTTAGATTTTCATGTAGAAATGAGTTTATGGGGTTTTTGGGGTTTGCTTTGGTAGTGGGGAACACAGCAAATATTCCAGGAAGCTTCTATCAGAAAGTCATGCAAAACAGCAACAATCATCTCACCAACTTCCAAACCTTATCCTTCCCTTTCCCCCATCATCTCCAAGTTATTATCTGTTAACCACATTTTTAAACTGTAACAAAGAAAACAGAATAAAATCAATAGCTCTCTTTGCAGCTAGGAGGGCAGAAATTTTCAGCTTCCTGGTGGGAAAACTGTTTTCTCTCTTTCTTCCTTTCCTTCTAATTTTAAACTTCACTTAAGGTTCAGTGATTGAACAAAAGCAGACAAAAAATATTGCAGTTATCTGACGTACAGAAGTGTAACATGAAGTCTGCTCATTATGGATAATATTTATGGCAGATCATAACGTTAAATTACAACTCAGCCGCCTCAGCCAGAAATTTGTAACACCACACATGTGCTTCTAATTAAGGGCTTTTGAAGTTGCCCTGGATATTTATTTTCAAGGGATTTAGTGCACAGAACGATTAAAGTTTGCTCTTGTTAGGAGTTCTGCAGTCGAAAAAAAAATTAAGAGAGATTGCAACTGGACCTCAAACTAATATATACATTCATTTTTGCATGAGTGTATACATGTACATCTGTTTATCTATTGCCATAAAAAAATAAAAACGTGTGTGTTAACATAGATAAAAAAATATATTAAAAGAGGGAGACAAAGGGCCCTTTGTTTCAAATGTGGTCCGAGTCCAAAATTTGTGACCGTAATTTTGTTTATAGGAAATCCTTTATAATGCTAGTTTAGTGTTTCCATATGGAATTCTCACAGGACTCTTTTCTCCCTCCCCCTCAACCCCCCCATGTCCCTCTTTTATTTGGATAAGGCAAGAGAAAAGTGAATGTACATTCCAAAGATGCATAGTCATTCCGGATCAAATTCAATGGATTCTGGCAAGAGTTGAAAAACACAGATGCAGTGTTTTAGGTCTCCTGCTGTGCAGCCTCCAGCCATGAGTGTCTGGTTGAAGCACTTTGTAAAATCATGAAAACCCTATTAAATTCATGAAATATGATATACTGCATTTTCGAGCTAACTTTCCATTGAACTGTCCATGAAGATGGAATTTGGCTGGCTCGCTTATGGTGCTCACAGACACACACACACACACACACACACACACACGTACACACTCAGGCATTTCTGAGAGTGCATCCCTGCACACCAATGTACAGTACAGCCAGGAGCTGCTGCAGTCCTTTATCCTCTGCTTCTCCAGCTGAATCTGTCTCTCCAAACCAGCAGAGTCTGGATCAAAGCTCAGGAGTTCCCACCAAGCCTCCTCTGTCTTTGCACTTCACAACTCACACAACGACCCCCAACAATTAAAGAGGTCCTGATGTTTAGGCAGAGGGAAGTGAGCGTCCAACACAGCTGCCCCTCTTCCAACTTAAAACAAAATCCCTTGCTAGGAAACTGAAAGCAGCCTGATATTCTTACTTCATTTCCTATTGGGTTTCACATAATAAAATCATCATATGTTTAGGATTGGGTTTCCTTTCTCCTCTTCTAAATGAAAAAGTGAGAGCAGTCCCCTGAGGAGAAAGGTCTTGCTGTTAAAATTGTCCTCGAGACACGGGCAGTTGCGGCCCCTTGCATGACTGTCAGAGTGAGAAAAATATGTATTTTAGTAAAGCTGGCCTGCCCCTGCTTATTTATGTCTAGGCACCCACGTGGCCGAAAGCTGTAATAAGTTTAATGAGATGTGGCTGTACCTGAGCTCACCACGTGAGGTTTCCCTTACCTCCGTGTGAGGCAGACGGAGCTCTCCCATAAAATACGTTGTACTTCCAACTGTGTCTTTTATTCAAGGATGTGTAGGTACTTTAGAAGCGCTGAGATTCATATATGCTAAGGCCAGAGAGCATATATGAGATTTGAGCATTCAGCCCACGTAACACTGACTGTAAACTTCATCCTGTAGCTGCTGTATTGAGCGCAGCAATGTTGACTTCCAGTTTTGAGATGAAGACATCAAGAGAAGAGGGATCCACTGCCTTCCCTGGTAGTTTGCTCCAACAGCTAATCAGTCCCTCTGTTAAAAATATTAGCATGTAATAAATAAGCCGTGAGGTTTAGGAGGATTTAAGTTGTATGTCTGTGGTTAAGATTATCTATGGGAGTCTTAACTCTGAAGTTTTTAAGCAAAAATAGTGATAATGTGCATCCTTTTCTGTCCATGGTCTCTACCAAGTTCTGCTCCATCAAATCCACAGATTGTTTTTTAAGATTTTGGGTTGAAATGGTGATGATATTTGAATATCTCTTCATAATTTGGGTACAAGGTTTTCCGTTTTTGTTGTGTACATTTGCTGCCAGTAGATGATAGAAAGATGTAGGTTGGATGCTTGTTAATTAGGTTCATATTTTCTGATGAACAGTGTTACTGCAAGCAGTAAATCAACTCAAGACTAGAAATTGCTTTGCAAGTAAAATATCCAGAAATTCGTCTGTGTAACTTTAAAATTCCAGATCCCTTTGGAATGGAAATAAAGGCTTAAATTTCAGGACCACAGTGCAAGTTTGACACATTTGCTGGCCTCAGATATGCCAAAAAACAGAGACAACAGGATGTCTGCTATTTCCCATTCCAAATAAGAAGGTAAAAGGAATGCCTAAAGTCCCTTAAGTACCCACTTTTTTTGGTATAAATAGTTTTGAACTTGAGCTTGTTTCAACATTGTTGTTTGTATAAGGGTTGGATGTGAATTCTCTTAGGTTTTGATTAGATGATTTACCCTCTGTAGGTGCCTCTTTATCTTTACTAAAAAGGGAAGCCTAGAGTAACTTCTCTGGACCTTCATGTCTTTTTAGACATTTGTTTTGGGTGAGAATCCCTTCTTTTTTCCTTACAAAAACACATTGAAATAAAGACATTTGCCCAAGTCTTGCTACGGCAGTAATTGTCTAAGAACATAAACAAAAATGGGTGTATCAGAGATATGACTTTTTTATTGATGAGGTTAGACTGTTTTATAATTCTATATCACATACCAGCTAAGCTTTTTCACATGTCTTTAAATGTCATTGATATTATGATTCATAATACAGTGCTCTGTGGTCTTCCAATTTCCTTTAAAAACTGAAACATACATTTGCAGACACTAAAGAAACACTAATTAGCAAGGTTTGTGTTAACAGACATCTTGAACGGATTAATGTGCAAAAATTAGATAACCAAGTGCATGCCATTAAGGCTTAAAGTGCTACTCCTGCTGTGTCATGTGAACATTTTATGTGGAAAAACACCTGTATTCTCCGTCATGCAACAAAATAATGGAGGACTTAATAAGCTTTACTAATTCGATATATAAAGTGGCAGCTACAGGAAGTGTGTATTTACTGGCAAGGAAGATTGTTTAAAAGAAACAGACAGAAATGGCCTGGGAATTTTTTACTGGATATCCAGTGAGCAAGCTGAGTGAAAATAAGATTTGGTATGCTCTTGTCATTGTCCTAGCCTCCACACTCCAACGCCAGCCCTTGCTGGTTACAGCCATCACCACAGGGTGCACATCCCTTTTGACAGGGACACACCACTTGCAGGGATACCTTTGGTGGCAATGACCATGTCCATGCCTTGGAGTCCCTGCTATTCCAAAGCCCCCTGACACAGGAGAGAACATGAAGTTGAGGTGACAAAAAGATGCCTGGTGCCCTCATTTCCATCTCTGATCAAGAGGTCACATTCTGCCTTGCAGTGCCAGAGCTCCCAAATTCCCCAGTCATGTGAGCCAGCTCAGACCAGAGCCTCATGAGCACAGATTTACAGATTGTTTCCAGAGATGTCACGGAGGTGAGGAACACAATCCACAGAACTCGCAGAGGACTTTAACCCTGTTATTCTTTACTTACACAACAAAGCATACAGAAGGTCATGGGCCTGTTGGAGCAAGCCTGGAGGAGGGTGACAAAGATTCTCCAAGGGCTGGAGCCCCTCTGCTCTGGAGCCAGCCTGGCACAGCTGGGGCTGTTGAGCTGCACAAGAGAAGCTCCAGGGACACCTCAGAGCCCCTGCCAGGGCCTCCAGGGGCTCCAGCAGAGCTGCCCAGGGACTGGGGACAAGGCATGGAGGGACAGAAAAAGAAGATTGTAGACTCTGCATTCCTGGAGATGTTCAAGGTCAGGCTGGATGGGGTTCTGAGTAACCTGGTCTATTGGAAGGTGTCCCTGCCCAAGGCAGGGGTGGAACTGCATGGTCTCCAAAGTCCCTCCCAATCCAAACCATTCTGTGATTCCAGGATTCAAAAATAAACAGAAAGCCCCCTAAAAAGAACGGATTACACACTTCTGTAACTAAAGTCTCTCCTCATTCCAGCATGGTTTGAATTTGGATCAAAGTCTCTTTGAGGAACCAGGATTCTATTTACCTCTGGAAAGGCTATATCTTGGTTCTGCATTCATGTAGTGTACTGCAGTCCACCCAGCTCTATGACCAACACAGAAAATTTTATTGCCATGCAAATAACAGCACCTGATAGAACATTATCATTAGGATTGGCAGCAATAGCCAATGGCTCCATAAATTCTCATTTCTATACCCACAGCTATTCATCGCTTCAAATCCCACTTAAGAGGCTTTTGGATCACAATTTCTCTTCCCCCTCTCCGACAGCAATAAGACTGTGTAAAGAGAAACATTTTGCTTATTGCTTAAATGCAATTAAATGCTTTATCCACCACACAAGGCACCAGATTCCAAATCCTTCCCTGCTGCACAAGGCAAAACTCCAACAAGAGAGTCCAAAACAACCATATCATTACTATACATTGGAGGGGTGTTTGCCCTGGAGTAAAAGGGATGGCATAGTTCAACATTTTTTTCCTAAAATTCCCATTTAGAAAATTTATAAGGTAAAACACCAGTTTTGTAAAATACAATTCCCTATCCACTTGCAAATCCCAGTAAAAAAAAAAAAATTAAAAAAGAAAAAAAAAAAAAAAACAAACAAAAAACCAAAAAAAACCTACTTTAAATTAATCTGAACTGTCTTGCTAGTGTTCTGGTTTTAGATGTAAAACTTATGTCAGCTGTTCTAATAAGCTTATATTCTTCAGTATTATTCACATTATTCTTACTATTCATATTGGGCTCCTTTTGGAAGCCATAATAATATATCCCACTAGGCCATGTGTTCCCAGTCCAAAAAGATGGCTCTGCTCCAAGACAGTTTGGGGTAGAAACATGGAACAAAGGAAAAGTTTGATACAGACAAACATGTGAAAACATGAACACAACACAAGGCTAACCTGGTGAGCTGAGCAGGCAGGAGCTCAGTACACCAGAGACTGACTGCTACCAAATGTTATTGCTCACACCACTGGGCTGATTTCATTTAGTTCACTTATTCCTAACAAGGCAATTATTCTCACCACCACAGCTCCGATTTCCCAGTGAGCCTGGAAGAAGACTGGGAGAACAAGAGAAAGTAGGAAGGAACTGATTAACATCAAATTCTTCAAAGCTCTAGAACAGACTTTACATTGAAATACCCAGGGAGAAACACAGCTGGTACTTAGATGCAGAAAGAGTTTGTCTGTGGGGTTATAAACTGGATTTATGGGTGGCAACCAGGAGAAGGACTTGGTATCCCAAGACTTGTTGTGTATATACAGCATAAATTGTAGTTTTAGATCCAAAGGAGAAAAATTACATAGACATATGTTTCAGAACAGCAAAATTATACTAAGAAAATAAAAGCTATTAAAAACAAAATCTATACACATTAAAAAAAATACAGAGAACAGAGGCCACACATTACTAAAAAGTACCAGTTAATTTTATCACAGATTCATCACAGAGGTTGGAAGAGATATTCAAGATCAGATAGTCCCACCATCAACCACCACCATAATCACCCCTAAAATCCAGATGCCCTTGAACAGTTCCAGAGATGGTGACTCCACCACCTCCTTGGGTAACTCACTCCAATGCTTGACCACTCTTGCAGTGAAATTTTTTTTTTCTAATATGATCCGAACTTCCTCTGGCAGGACTTAAAGCTATTTCCTCTCATCCTTTCACTTTGGACATGGCAGCTGAGGCTGACTCTTACCTCACTTTATCATCCTGTCAGGGAGTTGTAGAGAGGGAGAAGATGTCTCCTGAGCCTCCTTTTCTCCAGACCAAACACCTCCAGCTCCCTCAGCTGCTCCTCATGAGACATTTTTTTTAGACCCTCTCACCCACAAGCTTATGAAGAGCAATTGCACTTGTACTGCAGATATACAAATTAAACTCCTAATTTCTATCTCCAGCTCCTGGGACGTGTTCAAGGCCAGGCTGGATGAGACTTGGAGCAACCTGGGATAGTGGAAGGTATTCCTGACCATGGCAGGGGGTGGAATGAGATGATCTTTAAGGTCCCTTCCAACCCAAATCATCATGTGATTCTGTGATTCTGAAGTAGAGACAGTTCTGCTTGGTGCTTTCAAAGATTCCCAATAAGAACAAGCTACACCTACAGGTCCCACAGCATTTGGGAATATGAATCAGTTAAGATCCACAGTGATAATCAGTAGCTAAAGTTTGCTTAGCTCCTAAAAACCCTATGAGGCAGAGACCCTCACACAGGACTCCCTGAAGTCTAGAGAAAGTGTTCAAAATCAATTCAGTCGGGTTTGCACACAGCTCACAAGGATTTGATTTCTAGGGCTGTTGATCTGTTGCCTTCCATGAGCACTAATTTTGCTCACATATCTTTCAATGTAGTTCAGCTAGCTCTTGAATAATTTCAAATCTGCCAAGTCAGATGGATGTGCTGCATGCCCTGGTCCATAAAAATGAAAGGCCAGCTATTAATTGGCTTTGCCTTCAATTTAGTGACTTTGGAAAGGTCCCTTTTGCAGCCACAACATTTAATTTATTGAGAGATATATTCAGATCTATTTATTCCAACAACGAAATTGTCTGGTTTGCTGCCATTTATTTTATAAAAGAGATAATAAAAATGTAATGAGTATGGAGATTCAAAAGTGGAAATGACACAAATAAAGCAATAATCATTAAAATCAAAATATAAACAAGTCTATAAACCAAACCCTCAAGACATTTGCCATGTATAATGTAACTTTTATACCTCTTACTTCATAATGCATAACTTTACAAGAAAATTAATTTAATGCTTTTGCTAACCTTACTCAACCCCAATCAAGTAATAGGTAGCAAGAAAAACAATTATATGCACACACAGTAAGCTTTCATTTAGTTCAAGTGGTGATTCAAGTATTTCAATAGCATAATAAAGACTGGAAATCTATTTAACCAATGGCAATACCCTGAAAATCAGTCTTTCACTAGAGACTCCTTGGATATTTAAATCCACATAAACTTCTGTGTCATATAAATTTCATCAGGTACTTCAGCCATGATACAGAAATAAACTTTATATGCAGGAGGAACAGGGCTTATGGCCAAAACATGCTGTTAATAATGATGGAGAGGATCTTGGGTCGCAGTCTGAGAGGGCAGGAGGAAAGGACTGACACCCATCAGCCCACCCCTGGTAGGATCACCCACAGCAGAGGGTTTAGCCATGGCAGCTCACACCACCAGCCCAGCCCCAACCCATCCCTGGAAGTGCTCAGTGTCAGGTTGGACAGGGCTTGGAGTAACCTGGACTAGTAGAAGTTGCTCCTGTCCATGGCAGGAGGTGGAACGGGATGGTCTTCAAGGTCCCTTTCAGCCCAAACCATTCTGTGATTGTGTGATCAGAGCTAAGGCCTGCTTGGGCTGGCAAATCGTCACCATGCCATCCATGTGACATCATGACACTTCCTATGGTGCTGGAAGGGGTTGTCAGAACAAAGGCAAAGGGCTGAAAAGCTCTTTAAACCCTCACCTCCCTCCCTGAGATCCTGCCCCAAGCTCCCAGCAGCGTGATTCCCATTTCACTGCAGAGGGAAAGGCTGAATCGTAGAGGTATTGAAGTGGTAGGTTAAAATTGGGGCATTTAGTCCTTACATCTACTCAGAGATAATTGGCTTAATTTTCCCTGTTGTGAGGCCTTCCTGCCTCCTGCTGCCTTCAAAAGACATCAGACTGCACACACACAGATTAGAAAATAGCACTGACTGTTAAAATGTTTGATTACAGATATTTCCATAATCACAAGCAAACATGTCAGACTTAAATGATCCTACTCTTAGGCTCCCCACCTGTAAAACACGAAACAAGGCACTTCATCCACTTTTCCAAAGCAAGGGCAGGGTTATTTCTAGAGCTGACTGAGTCCTTAGGCAATGGAAGAACCATGCTCAGAAAGTGGAGGCATAAGTAAGTCTATGCTGCATAAAATGTTTTAAGAGGCTTTCAGAAGCAGGAAGAGTTTCTCTGTACTGATTAATCCCTAAAGGTTTTGCTGCCATTGAGGTCGGTGACATGGCTGAGATATCCATGGTCACATAAAGATTGCAATTCTCTAAGCAGCTTTGTGGGTAGCCAAAGGCAAGATCTACAAACCAGTCATTATCACAATTCATATCAATCACTTTTTATACTGATGAAAAGATGAAAGCTTTAGCTCAGTAGGTGGCCTGTTCCAGAGCCTGATCCAGAGAGGACAACAGTGCAATCCATGTGTGCCCTGACTTCAGCTTGGACAGGGACTTCATGTCTTTGAGTTACAAATGTTGGAGCTTTGGACAGATCCTCTTGGGCAACCAACCGTATTGGGGACAGAGAATTCAGGCACTCATATTACTGCAGAAAAGCAAGAACTTAATGCAGATCTGATAAAACAATGATGTTTCCTTCAGCCACCCTCATTTTCAGCTCAATCAACAAGCCTAACATTCTTCCACATTTGGCTGGAAGACTAGGAGAAGTATTTTCTGATCAAGTCGCATCCCAGGACAGGAGCAGCCAGGAGCCAGCTGCCAGCAGAGGTGGAGCAGCTCATTGTGCCTGGGACAGGAGTCAGGGAGAGGCAGCTACCAGGCTGGATGATGTTTTGACAGGCTGAATGCAGCCCACAGGTCGTTGTCCTCTGCCTCATGCACATCCGTTCTCCAATGAGTCAAAATTCCCTTGCACCAAGTCAAGGACCAAGGCAGGAACAGCAGTGCCCAAGGTCCCCTCACACCATCCCATGTATCTGGCTGTGAATGACTGCTAAACTTCAAAATTAATTCCCTTTTCCACATTCTCAGCTTCTTAAACTTTTACGACCTAAAATACTGATCTGTCCCATTACCTCAACCAGCTTGTTGATATGTCAGTTGAGGAACATGTTGGCAAATCGGATGCAAATGTTTCTTATCCTTTCCCCACCATGTCCAAACCATACAGTTACACCATTCTGAACTCACATAAACTCCCAACTGTGTTTATTTCAGAGCTGTAAAGCTGATTTGACTGTTTAAATTGATAGAAGGAAATAAAAACAAATCGCTTTACAGCCTCCAAGTTTGCTTCTGCTGCCCAAACATCCTTTTTTCTGCCTCAGGCTTCAACAATTCTCCACCAAATGGATCTGAGCACAAGTCATGTAAATGAGTTATTCCTAGCACATGTATTTTAGGGTTTTTTATACTCAGATTTTTTTTCCTTCATTTCAATTCCAAATATCTGGTTTTCCTTAATCATTCATATCCTTATTAAGGACCTTGCCAATGTCCATTTAAAGCAAATGATGACTTCTTGAATGGGTCAGACCATCCAGAAAGCTACGACTTTTTCCTCCATTAAAATCTATAATGAGAACTGTGTGAATAATTCTTTTTTGTTGTTGTTTAATGCTTGAACTGAAAAACTAAAAAAAATTAGTATAGAATGAGTCTTAAAACCTTCATTTTTCTCAAAGGAATGACAACAAGCACAAAAACACAATAAATGTTTTATTGCAGTACTTTTCTCCTTTGAAAAATTATCATTGAATTTAGCTAAACTAGACTTTAATACATGCAGACTGTAACTCTTTTATTTTCCCTTTCTGCATTTGATCTTTTTGTATTTTTTTCTGACAAAGTACTCTGCTAAACACAGCTGTTACTTCTGGATGTGGAGTGACCTGAAACTGCTTTTTTAGCAATAAAAGGCATCTTTCTCTCTAAAATTATTCTTTTATATCCAAAGACAGAAAGAGATCTAACCTTTTCCTCTCTTATAGAGCAAAACTGAGTATTTACTCATGGTGGGGCATTGGAATCAGCCATGGGATTTGACTTGTGCTGCAGCCATGGAAAACATAACCATGGCACAGAAGTGACATATCTAATGTTAAGGGCAAAATTGTTTAAAGTGTGTTTCTTCAGTGACTATGTCACCACAGCATTTCAACTCTTCCTGGAAACACAGGAAATCCCAGAGCAGCCTTGTGGAGAGGTATTTTGGTTCACAGCAAGGAGCCTGGGGTGCTTCCCAAGCATAACCTCACCTCAGATGAGGTTCAGACTAAAGGACTTAAAGCAAGTGGAAGCAGCCCTTGGCTCTTCCCTTCGCATCAGGAAAGCTTCAGCCAAACCCCTGGCTTTCCAAATCAACTTTTCATGACCTCCAAACTAATCCCAACCTTTGCACTGGACTCAGTACAATTGGCAAATTTATATTGTAAGCCTCATTAAGCCTCCTTCGGTCTCATAAATCCTATATTACCCAAGAACTGGCTATGCAGAAAGCACTCAGGGTCACACAAGACTAAGAGTGTGGCATTTAAATAACTCACACTAGTTAGATGTTTCCTCCACATAACTGGAAGCCTTCATTGAAACAAAATGTTTCATTTTGAGCATTACAATAGAGCCCAGCTCTAAATGTAACCTTGGCTGCAGATAAGGCATATCCCTCAGGGTGAAAATTTACTGTGAGTAAAACAAGCTGATGCAAACTCTGTATTTTCCTTCACCGCTGTGCCAAAGTTCAGCAGCAAGGTTCTGCAATGCATCTTTCAAATCCTGTAAAAATAACTCGTACAAATAGTACAGAGAATTAAAAAGGCATAAAGCACCTCAAGAGGCTAGAGCTTAAAGTATTCAGAGTGACATCTCCATCACAGGACTTGCAAATTGAAAATAACTGTAGCTCTGTAGTCACTAGTTTCACAGAGCAGAAATACATACCAAAAAAAAATTCAGAATAAGGCGGCCAAATCTACTGAGACCAGCACACAGCTTTTTTCCATGGGGTGAACAAAATTCAACCCTAACCATCATTCTGCAGCAAATAATTTCATATTCATAATCCCACCTGAACACTATCTTCTTACATGCTCCTACTGCTAAACAAAAAGTAGCAACCCTTTCTTTAAAAAGCCCAAACTGTACAAATTGGCCTGAACCAATTCTACAACTCTGATATTTCTTAAAATTTAAAAAAAAAATCTCCAACAAATAAATTTAAATTTTAAAGTCCTAGTACCTATCTCCATGTTCTTCCAAATCACTTTGCACCTGCAACTAACTCCCAGCCTCAGGCAGTGTACTCAACTCAGCCTAAAGGTGATCCCCCAACTCATTCACCTACCCAGCTGGGAGAGTGAACCCAGTGTTATTCTCACACACAGCGTGAAATTGGGAGTACCTTGACTCAGAGACACCAATACCACATTTCCACCTCCTTTCCACTTGAAGAAGTAGGTGTTAATTGCAGAAATTGACTATGACTTTGTCTCCACTTCCCCATTTCAAAGAGTCCAATTTGTCCCTATATCCCAGTCCCTCCTTTCCTCTCCTCTGGTCAAGAGCCAAACCTTGACCTCCCCTGGATCTCCAAGCTCAATTTGAGTATATCTCCAAGCCTTGTCTGGGGAATTCACAGCACTCATACTTGCAAATGATACACAGAAGGAGATCTGGCAAAATTCTTTCTTTTTTGTTTGCCTTTCCTTTCCTCATGAGCATGGGCATTTCACATAAAATATTTGATTTTATAGATTTTAGTCTCATTTATCCCTATACAATGGGCACTAATTCCCATTCCCAACACTAGATGTGGACTAGGCATCGACTGGCCCCAGCTGCCACCACAGCCAAGAGAAGCTGGTAAAAAATGCTCTCTGTACAAAAGAAAATAAATCAATACACTGGCATGTGCTGTGCTGAAGTTCACAAATCTTAACCCTGAGACTGTTTCTAAATCCATAAATTCAGTCAGTCTTCAGAAGACAGAAGGTAGATTTTGGTCTGAGTTGAAGTTCTTTACCAGAAACATGTTTGGAAAGAGGAGACAGCACCACCTGCATTGGTGGGTAAGGCTGAACCTTGGGCAACACTTGACACAACTCTAGAGAGCCTCAGAATGAGCCAGCAATGTTCCCCACTCACCCTGCAGCCACAGGGCGCATTTACATGTGATATTGTAGATAAAGAATTTTAGCTTTTAAAAAAATCAAAGCAAAATTAAACATTTTGAAATATATAAATTTAAAACAAATATATTATAGCCATTTTAATTTTTTTCTTGTTAAAAATTTCTGTAAAGGAACCGGCTTGTCCTGTACACCCCTTCAAAATCCTCAGCAAAAGGAAGAGCAAGAGAAACCTTGCTCTATCCTGCAGTAAACAAGTCCTCACTTGCAAACAGCATTAGAAACATTTTTTATGTACAACAACAAGAATCCAGAGCAGCTCCACTGAGACTGATGGATATGACCCTTCTCTCACTTATATAAGTGATGTTTTATTAACTACAGAGGAATAAAACCTGAGATGACAGCCAGACTCCATCACCTAAGTTTTTATCTGCAGCCCTCACTCGTCTCCATCTCTCCCATCTTAGGTCTAATGAAAAGACCATGAACATTAGGGGAATCCCTAGCACTGCACTTCCAAAAGACATAAAGGCATTTCTCCAGTGCACAAATGCCAATCCCATGGCACAGGAGCAGATAAGCTGCAACAGGGGTGTGGAGACAATACCCTAAATTAGAGAATCCTTGAAAAGTTTGATTTAGAAGGGACCTTAAAGGTATTTTAGTTCCAATCCCCCTGCCATAGACAGGGGCACCTTCTGCTGGACCAGGTTGCTCCAAGCCCCATCCAACCTGCTCCTGAGTATCCTGCAACATGCCACCACGCTTTACCATTTTATTCCAATAACTCTGGAGCCAGCAGCTTGGGAAATTTGTCCTGTCGTTTACAATCTTTGAAGTGCAAACTTCAGGCTCACATGGAACAGAGAGCAGAAGTGATGTCTGTGTTTTCAGGTGAGCAAAGCTGCAGACTTCAAAGGTTCTGCACTAGTCTGTGAAGCCTCTTAAAGACTGTCACCTGAGTTTATCAAAAGCTGGCAGAAAACGCATCCATACATCCAGATAAATGCATTCTTTGATCTGAGTGATAAAAACAACTGTTTTTCTTCATGTAAACTCCTTTTTTGTAAATGTTTATGAACTGTGGGAAATTATGTCTCTGCCAGAATTTAAAATAAAGTGATTCAATGGGTTTGCCTTACACTTACCATTCATTATGCTCAGAAACATTGCAGGAATCCCAATGGACTTTTCAAGGAAGGCTCATGATGTTGTAGTTACCAGGGAAACACATGATAAATTGTTGTTATCTGAAAAAGAAAATCCCCATTAACTTTCTATTAAGGAGCAAGCAATGTGTACTATATGGAGAAATGCCTTTACAGTTTCCATATTAAAATGCTGAGTGCTTTGTCCCAAGATTAACCAAATAATGGCCATGCTCTGACATTTTAATCCACTGTGAACAGCACCTAGCACTTTACAGTCTGTGGTTTACCATGCATTCCTAAAGACAGCCCAGTATTCAGCTGGATCAGCCCAGGAACAGCAGACACCAGGTGATTGTGTTTGCAGTTAAAATATTTACAAGCAAAGCTTTGCTAGGCTAAGCTAGAAAAAAAAAAAAAGCAATGTATTTCACACCAAATTGAAGGGGTTTTGCCAGCTCCCCAAGGCTTGTACAGGATATCCAAACCCAGATGAAGAGCTTAAAGGTTTAACAACAAGGTAATTTTGCATAGAATAAACAAGGTTTCTCAGTGTATGTTAACATCAGCCATTTGGTCTTGGAGCACAGGTGTTGCAGACCACCAATCACCTGTCTGCAGAGCACTGATGGAGTCATGGATGCTCCAACCCTGCCTTGCCCTTTGTGCTCCCTGGCATGAGAAAACCACATGGCACCACCTAAGCAGCCACACAGAAAACCAGAAAAGCTTCCTTGTTCAAAGCCCTCTTTGAGCTCTTGCAGTCTGGGTGGGCAGCTGAGGCATCACCCTTATCCACTGCCCCTCTGACAGAGCTAATGTCCCTGCCATCTTTTGGTCACTCCCCAGCCTTTGAGACTTACCACAAGACTGCCTCCAACCTTACTGCAGAATGAGCAGGCTGCCTAAAATCACCTTCAGCAGAAGCTAAATTAAATCTGCCTTCTTCCATACTAAAATGTCCTAAGGCACATTTCCTTCCTTGTCCTCTCTTTCACACCCATCAGTTATAGTATCTCAGCCAGGCAGAAGGTAGCCCTCAACAAAGAACAGTAATTTCTCTGGCAGCTCCAAACTGATTCACATTTGGCTGCCCATGTCTGTCACACTCAAGCCTTACAGAGCAAGACCCTGAATCACTATAGTGAGTTAAAAGGATTTATTCTCATTTCAGAGGTCAGCTCTGAATTGATGAGAGATATTCAGTAGCTGACTTGCCCAAGTTTTCACTGTGAATTAATAAGAAAGCAGAGATATTGTCCAGTTCCTTGCTGTATTATTCCCACCTCGCTACTCTCTGGATAAAAGAAGGCATTCATTTCACTGGAGCTCATGTTAGGATGCCTAAGTTTTGCACCACAGGAGAGGATCTTTAGAAATGCTTCTGACAAGTAGAGGCAGTGTTATAGGATGTGGGAGTTAATTTTTTCTTCCTGATTAGACGGAGCAGTGACTGGTTCTGAAAATGAAGACATGCAGCTCAGGGTCGGTGTGAAGGAGAAAGACAGGGAAACATCAAAGTGAAACTCAGGAAGATGCTGACACAACAAGGCAGGCGTGACCATCAGGACAGATCCTGTGCCAAAGGAGAAGAGATATGACAGGACAAGAGGACACAGCAATTCTTCATGGAAAGGGTTGCTAAACATTGGAGTCCCCACCCCTGGAGGTGCCCAAGGAAAAACTGGTACTCTGGTCTGGGTGACAAGGTGGGGATTCCTCAAAGTTTGAACTTGATGACTTTAGAGGGTTTTTCCAACCTTTCCAATGAAAGAAAATACAAGGTTTAGACATAGCCTGAAAATGAGGGTCTAGACAAAACTGAAGGAGCAGCATGAACTGAAGGTGAGTGACAGCAGAGAGAAACAGGAGAAAAGGTGGGACAGGGAAGGGACAGTGAGCCCAGGAGCACTACTGGCAGGGCTTTTCCTTGACATATCTGCAGGTCCATTCCTGCTCCAGATCAGACAGGATATCTCACACTTCCCTGTCCCCTCTCTTGCAAGAAAAGGCTGATCCTGGTGATGGTCACATATCTAAGGGCATAATGCTCTAGGGAAGGGAAGGATATTGGGTTCTCTCTGAAGGCAGAGCAAACATCCAACCTCCCTTCCTAGCTGTCAGGTCACCTGGCTGGTTTCTCATAATATCCAGAGGCACAACTTTAGTTGAATGTTTGACATCACACAGCTTCGCACCACAGATTTAGCCCTCACTGTAAATCAGTGTCAGCAGGATGCAAAATAATGGAACAAAAGTCTCATTTTAGTCTGTTGACCTGTTTTCTTTTTCCTTGCCTTATTTTTACTTTTACTGCTCTGCTTCTTAAATCCATTCCTAAAACAAGCAAACCCTTTTTGTTTCCATTTGCAAAGGATTAAAAAAAAAGAAAAAAAAAAGAGTGAGAGAGACTCACAAAAACAAAAAGCCAAAAAGAAACAGAGGAGAGGTATGTGTTATTGGACAAGTGTTTAATTTATGGAACTTGGCCGGCAGAACAAGAGTTTGAATTGTACTTCAATAAGTGGAGCTCTTAGAATAAATGTGGCTTGTAAAATTGTTTTACAGTCTGCTTTGCTGAACAGCCAACACCTCATGGAAACCTTTGAAAAACATTCTGTTTAGAAGCTACGGTTTTTATATTTCATATTTTCTCTATTTGTTTTCCCCTCTGGTTTTATAACTGGAACCATATGCAGGAAAACAGGATTTTTGTGTCTTAAAATATCTACCTGACCTGACTACTTTTATTACTAAAAAACAGATAGCATTTTGAAAATTCCTCACATATAAGGCACTTGGTTCAAACATGAAGGTGTACTTGTTGGATATCCCAGTGAGCTACAGATTTCCTGAATAACCTTAGGACAGTCATTTAGCTGAGACTCATCACGCCTCTCCCTGCGTACACGTGGTGCAGCTGTGTGCATCTGAGCTGTCTGTCTTTCCCATTATAGACAGAAAATGTGACAGCATTTGGGACATGATTCATCTGTGTAGGATGGGAGAGGGTGAATCATGCTTTAGATGCATACATTGACCAGCTCCTCACTGGAAGTCAAGGCAAGATGCTCAGGTACAGACATCCACACTGCACACGCCAACCCTCGTAGGTCCCACCTCAGGCTCCCTGTGTCACTGCAAGGATGAGGTAACCACTTCTGGGAGTGAATCCATCCCATCCCAACAATGATGTCCCACACACCCGGGTGAGCTCCCTGGAGATGATACTGATCATCTCCACATCAGCCATGGAGAGGCAACATAATGAAAAGCTTTTAAATGGTTATAGGGAGTCAAGAGGAATAGAACTAGAGTTAGATAATATATTGCAAAGAAATTCTTCCCTTGAGGGGGATGAGGCCCTGGCATATGTTGCCCAGGGAAGTTGTAGCTGCCCAATCCCTGGAAGTGTCTTAGGCCTGGAAGGTGTCCCTGCCCATGGCAGGGGGTGGGAGAGGATGAGCTTTAATGTCCCTTTCAACACAAACCACTTTATGAGCCCATGAATCCCTTTCTAGCAACACTCTTCAGGAGATCTTTGGTAAGGAAGCCAAAGCCTCCTCCTTCACAGTTACACACATGTGCACATGTGTGTGTGTGTGTGTGTGACTGTGGCTGTACAGACATTCCAAATACAAATGGTGCCAGCACAGCTCCTACCACAGACACCAATGAAATCCATTAAATAAACTCTGTGCCTCCACTGGCAGAATGGGACATACTGCTGCAGCAGAGGGGGAAAGGAGAAGTAGTAAACTCTCGCCTTGGAGCAAAGTATTGCATTACACAGTACAGAGACTGGGAAAGGAAGACACAGAAAGACTCCAAGACCACACTGTAAAAGCCAATTATCTAAATAAGGATGTAAGAATCATATTTAGCTCCATTAAACTACCCTAACTGCTAATTGTTGTAGCTCTGCTTGTAAAGATATGATAGAACTGCTGCAGGATGTGACTTCATTTAATGACTGTGATAGGAAAAAAGGTCACCTGAGCACCTTTTTTTTTTCCTTTTGGGTGGTTTTTTTTTTTAATTGGCTGGTTCGTTATTTGGTTTTTTGTTCTCTTTTTCTTATTTTAAATGTCTCAGAAACTATTCTCAGAAACTGTGCTGCATGCATCCTCAGCAACTGTTCTGAAATGCCCTGATTTTTTCATTTGCTTTCAACATCACAGGTTGATCCCTGGTAGAGCCTCACTTGGCAAAGTCATTACGACTCAGCCAAGCGTTCTGTCACCATCCCAAAGTTTTTTCCCTCTAGCTGTACATGGTATTTCTTCTCTATTCTTTTATGGCTTCTTATGACAGAAATGTGCTTTTGCAAACTGTTTCTTTTCAAGGCCCTTGTGAGGCCACGTCCCTTGAAGTCAATGCGTTTCTGATGACTGTGCTTTCAGCACAGAAGTGGAAAGATAATTTATCCAGGCTTGGCTTCAGGTACCTTAACACATGGCCAAGCTCCCAACACAAACAGCAGCCCTGTAGAACATTTGGCTCAAGTGATACTGGTCACCCACCACGCTGGTCATGCACCATCTCACTGTCCTGACCAAAAAATTGGGTTTGGGTTTTTGTTTTTTTTTTTTTTTTTTTTGTGTTTTTTTTTTAATTTGCACGAGGCCACCAGATCACTGAAGGCTTTGTGATATTGGTATGCTGGGAACGTTTTCTTTAGCAGCACAAGCCAAAGAGAAACCCAGAGCTTGATGTGAAAGGCTTTAAAAATGCACATCTCTGTGCTGTCAGCTCCCTGCACCTCAAAAGCAGGCTGCAGCAGCTGTCTGCTGGGGATGAGCAGGCACAGGTAGGTCTGGAGGTGAGTCCCAACCACCTGGCACTACCCTGCAGTCTGGAAAAATGTTCTTAACAAGCAGGACTGCTCATTACCACGCTGATGAATTGGTGTTTGCTAACAAAAGGCCCTTTCTCAAGGAATTCCTCATCAGCCCTAGGTGTGCCATAAGTGATTCAGGCTCTCATTAGCCCTAATTAGATAATTGTTAGAATGATTTCTCTGTTATTCATGCAGCCTGTACCACTGAGCACCAGCCCATCGATAGACTGACAGGTGTTCCCTGCAAAGAAATGGTGTTTTTTCCCAGGGTGGAATGATCCTGCAGGGATCACTGTGCCCCTCACAACCCTCCAGGGTCTTACCCAGCTGCTGCAGCCCCTTGGGCTGTTCTTACATAAAGCCCTGCAATTCACCACAGCAGCACTTCAGAGGCTTTCAGTGCCCCCAAATATCTTTTTTATATTCTTTGTTCACTACTTCTTTCCCCCCAAATTTGGTAATTCTTCAGCCTTCTCCTCCAGCAATGTCCCAAGTTGCTTTGCCATCAGAGGAGGGTGAGTGTGCTCCATCCAAGATGAGACTTAGTTCCCTTCCAATCCATAAGAAGAAGGCAAGCAGGAATCATAAAAAGGGGCAAGTTTTGGGGCAGTTTTCTTAGCCCCAGAACTTCAATGCCTGACTTGATGTCGATTACAGGCTCGTTGCAGATGGCTCAGTGATTTAAAAGCACTTGCCTGGGACTACAGATCCCATTCCCAAAATACTCAGGGTTGACCTTGGCAAAGTCTCTTAGGCTGGAACTTTTCTTGCCTGCAAACAGACCTCTAAAAGCTCAGCCACCAGGCTCCCTCTGCAGCCAGTGGAAAAAGAGAGGCAGAACACCCTTTTTTTTTTTTTCCTTTTTCACAATTCAGCTAGGTATGTTAGGAAAAAGAGATACCAGTCACTCTCTGGAGATATTAATGTCTCCCTACAGAGAGGAATTGACTGGAAAGGGGTCTCATATGACGACATTGCCCTTGACCCCTGACAGTTAAATGATGTGAGCAAGACAAGAATTTTAAAAATACACAGGTCCCACATCTCCATTTCAGAGGGAATTGAGCTATGCAGCCTTGTAAGTACAGGGTTTAGGAGCTCTGAAGTCATGTTTCTGCTTTGTAAAACCCCCAAGTAATTTTTCCTGGTGGGGTTTAAAATAAGCATAAGCTTTTCATACGCTGTGATGACTTAGACACAGCCCCTTGGCATTTATTCTCCCTGCTGGTAACAGCTGTACTGCACAGCTCGTGGAGGTTACTGTTCACCGCAAAGGGACCACTCACCTTTCTTTAATAATGCATCCCAAAAAAACTTCAGGACCGTAAGGCATATACCAGTCTTCCTTACATGGATCCAGAGCAGCTCTCTGAGCCCACCTCAGCCCTTGAAATCCTTTGGAAAACACTTCAGGGAGAACATGAGCAAATAAACAAAGCAGACAAAATGGAATAGGATCACAGAAGCATAGAATTGTTTAAGCTGGAAAAGCACTCTAAGATCATCAAGTCCAACAATAACCCAGCACTGCCAAGGCCACCTCTAACCCATGTCCCCAAGTGCCACATTCACACAGCTTTTGATCACTTCTAGGGATGATGATTCCACCACTGCCCTGGGCAGCCTGTTCCAGTGTTCAACAGAGAGTTATCTCTGTTAGCAGATCAATGGCTAAATATGGCTGTGAACCTCTGTGACAGCCAGGTGCTGGCCTGGCATTGCTCTGGAATCTCTTCCCTGCTTGTGCTGCTGACTTCAGACCCCATGTCCTTCCCAAAAATTATTGGGTGCCTCACTAGAGCACCCAGGTTGAGCTCTCCATGGGAATAGCAGGAAGTTTATTTTGGCAGCCCTGGGTTCAGATGCCCTGACTTCCACCTGAAGGCACCCAAAGCTACACCCAAGAAAACTGTACATCTTACAAAGCCCCACTGCACATGGGATGTAACCAGGCACAAATATTTTCCAGTAGAATCTGGTCTCTTCCTGCCTCAGAGGGATGTAAATTCACAATATCTAACCACTGCAAATTCCCCCAGCTTAGAGGACACATGGGAAGAGAAGGGGAATTCCAGCTCAGTGTTCCCTACATCAAAGTCTTCCTGGCTAACCACAAGGAATAGCCAAAAAAGGCATCCACCAAGGATGCTTTAAACTGAAACCAGGAACTGGACTCAACTTCTGGACAGAATGAATTTACAAACCAGAAAACAAAGCAGGATAGTAAAACCAACCCCTCTTTTTTCTTTTGCTCCTTGTTTGTTCCTGCACTGAGCACAGCTTTGCAGAACCTCAAAACCTCCTTGTTAACAACTCCATGAAACAGCCCCTGGGCAAGGGCTGGAGCCCCTCTGCTCTGGAGCCAGCCTGGCACAGCTGGGGCTGTTGAGCTGCACAAGAGAAGCTCCAGGGACACCTCAGAGCCCCTGCCAGGGCCCCAAGGGGCTCCAGGAGAGCTGCACAGGGACTGGGGACAAGGCATGGAGGGACAGGACAAGGGGGAATGGTTTTCAACTAAAACGGGAGATTTAGGTTAAATGTAAGGAAGAAAGTCTTGGCTGTGAGACTGTGGAACAGGTTGCCCCGAGCTGTGGCTGCGCCATCCCTTGGCAGTGTCCAAGGCCAGTTTGGAAGGGGCTTGGAGCAACCTGGGCTAGTGGAAGGTGTCCCTGCCCATGGCAGGGGGTGGAATGGGATGGGCTTCTAGGTCCCTTCCCACCTAGATCAATCTCCAATTATCTGATTCAAGGTTTGCAGGTGTCTATTCCTTGCACAACCACAGTATTTTTTTTAGACCGTTTAATACCTTCTATAGTGTTATAGAATACAATAATCCTCCCCCGTTTGCCTCCAACAAACCGAGTGACGCCCAGGTTTTGTTAATACGGTTCCACACAACAGCCTCTCTTGCCGGTGCAGCCCTGCCCAGGCTGACGCCGACGGTGAAGGTCACCCCAAGAAGTGCCATGGGGAAGAGCTGCCGGCAGAGAGAGCCAGAGCGCTGGGAACAGGCGCCGCGCATCGCGTGTGCCGGGCTGCGCCCAGCATCGGGCTGCCAGGGGCTGCGGGGAAACCAGCTTTCCTTTCTCAAGGACCTTCTTCTGAGGGCGTTTAGAGCCGGAGCTGTCTCTGCCGTCTTCCCGTCAGTGCAGAGCAGCCTTTCCTGCAGCCGAGCATCCCTCCCTGCTGCTGCTCCAGGCTGCCACGCCGACAGCCAGCCCCGCCGCGCCACCCGGCAGCAGGCTCCCACCGGAAGATGGTGCCCATCTTCCACAAAACAGGGGGCAAGCCCTTCACACAGCACTGTCCGCTTTGGGGCAACACCAGGAGGAAACCCAGCCACACCATACCAAAATCACCAGAGCAAATCCCACAGCTGATGCCAGGCTCCCTCAGGCAGCAGGGATGCAATTTTGAGGGTGTGACCTGCAGCGTAGCTCACCGGGCTACAGTGCAGTGTATTTATGTATTTTTTTTTCTTTCATGTTCATTGGTAATAGATTTTTAATGAGCAAAGCCTCACAACTGTAATTGGAAAATTAATAAACCCCTACTCCTGCTGAATATTCACCTGCTAACTAAGCATGCAGCCCTGAGCCAATGCTCTTGTCCTTGTCAAAAGCCACATGTGGGTGCTGATTTCTGTGCAATGCTTTGATGCTACCCCAGGTTGCTCTTGCTGGTCTATCAAAGGCAGATGTGGGATGAGGAGTATCATAGATACCTGGTGATACACAAAAGCACCAACTCACAACATCAAAAAGGACACACACTTCAGCCTCTCCTCTTGTATTTTCTTGTCCCCTACTCTCTGCTGCTGCTCTGGCAATTTGCATTGCTTGCTTCCAGCTCACTGCTGGACAAACTTCAGCAGGCTCCCCTCTCAGCACCTGCCGCTGTAGCTACACTCAGCCAAGCATGGTCAGCACACAGGTGCTTCTCAGTCTCTTGGCAGATGTCACGTCTCATGTCCAGCCAGCAGCTTGCCACAGGCTGCATCAGGAGCTGGAGTGAGGGTGGGATGCTGCAAGGCACCCATGCCATGTCTCTCTTTCCCCCTGCAGCTCTGTGTGTGTGTGCCACAGCCCCACAGCAGCAGCAGGGCACTGCCTGGTCCCCATCCCTGAGAGGAGACACCACTGCAGCACATACCACTCCCAGCTGTGGATCTGGCAGATCTCTTCTCCATAAACATCCCATCTTTTATAAAAGATATCACCACTGGGCTCCGATCGTTGTCAGAGCCCAACCCAAAATATTTTTCTAACACATTGTCTCTGTGATTTACAGTTACCCTTTATCATCACCCAAAAGGGGATGGAGCTTGGAGAGATCGTTGTGACTGAAGATTCCAATGAGAGGGAGCTGTACAAGAAGGAGATGTCAAGAGCCCAGGACCTGCTGTGGAGAAGTGGAAACTGGATCCACCATAGTTTTGGGTATCTCACAGGAGAAATGAATGAATATGGAGAGTGGATGAAAAGTAAGGAGAAGGATGTGTTTGGGGATATCCATATCACCATCAGTACTTCCAGTGAAATGTGTTTCACCCCTGAGGCAGAGCAGAAGCAGCACGGTCCAAGCTCATTGCAAACTCTGGCCTTTTAATTATCTCACTCTCAGGAAGACAATCTCACTGCATCCTCTGGCCATCACCATGTCAGCAGGCAAAATTTGGCACAGTCCTGAGATGTCTTTCTCACTCAGTTACATGTCATTAGCATCAGGTCTCACATAGCAGTGCCAGAATCACACAGCAGGGCTGGGGGTTGAGTCTCCTGCCTTGGATTAGCCACTGTCTCTCATCCATCTGTGGGCTGATGATGGGGAATTACCTCCTGATAAAGGCAGAGGCTCTTGAGTTCCCCGCCTTGGGGGAGCAATAAGCACTGAGAGGGTGTTACAATGCCGTAAGATAGAAGCCAGGACTGATCTCAAAGGTTCACTGTCCAGACAGGAGCAATGCATGAGCAGACAGTCCAAGATACCCATAATTACTGGGGATTGAGAGGCTGTGTAAGACTGTGGGTCCTCTGTCAAGGCTAAGGTTGTTAGCAGTACACCTCCAGCAATGGGAGAGAAAAAGGAGGCATCCATTTATGGCCAGGCCAGTGTTATCCCCAGACACAGGGGAATATCTCCTCCTGCTTTCTCTTTACTCCAGTGGTACATGCTTTGTCAACAACTTTTCTTATTCAGTGTTCTGGAAAGCTTTGGCCACTGTCCTCTGTTATCTTTGAATTTTTACAGCTAATACTTGTGTCTGAGACTAAGTGTATTGCTGATACCTGTTGCATAGCTCAACACCAAATATTAAGATTAGCTCAGACAAGCCTGGTCATTTTCCTCTAAGGAACTCCTTCCTCCTCCTCGTTCTGCCTCCTTAACCCTGCCTGAAAGGAATTCCTAGGAATAAGTTATTGCCCATATTCAGAAAATACCCTAAGACCTTAAGCTGCATCTAATGAACAATCAAATTAAGATGACTAAATCTTGAAGATAAATCTTGAAGATAAAAGCTGCATATGGACATTGTGTGAACATCTGAACATCTTGTACATGGAAGTAGCTCCCCTTTCCCATCCATTCTCCTTGCATCATCCTTTAATAACACCCAGCAGTTTAGAAATGGTTGCAGTTTTCCCAGAAGAGAGGCAGAGTAAAAACTCAAGTCAATTTTCAGTAGGAGAACAAGCAGCAAAATGTTATTGCAGTGCCTTCATCCCACATTCCCCCTGCACTCACCTGAGGTATCTGTGCTTGGTGTCTGTTTACTCTGTCCATGTTCAATAACCTTCTCCAAAGAGCAATAACTCTTTGTCCTCTGGAAATGCCTCTTTGCCCTGAGTACTGTCCAACCTATAATTACTGATTTCTAATTTAGGTTCTTTAGCTCTCAAAATACTTTTTAGTAACCTTTGACCCCCATCTGCTATATACACCATACCTTCATGCTCAAGGTTGCTGATTTTCTTCCTAAAACAGCAAAATAATTTCCTTTTCTTATATTTCCTGTATTTCCCTATATAGATACAAAGTATTTTCAGAGTCCCCCTCTGCATTTGAATTATACACCAAAAAGAGTCTGTCTCATTATTGATTTTACAGCAGAATCTAAAGTTATCTACTATGCAAATAATCCTTTGACTATTCTCTGACAACCATAAATAAGTCACTTGTGTGTTTGTCCCTCCATAAATTTTATAGAAGTGCCCAGTACATCCCTCTTAATTCTCAAGTGCCAGATAATACGCAAAGACAACAATCAATCAGAGACCTGTTTTACAGAAATGTTAATATTTCACCTCTGTTCTATGCCCAGAAAGGGGCTGCAAAGATTGTGCTTTGCTAAAATGATGCCTTTCCAACAGTGTTTTGTCTTGATCTCCTCCAGGCAAGCCCTTAATGGTTCAGCTGGTGGACTGGATCTTGCGAGGGACCTCTCAGGTGATGTTTGTCAACAACCCTCTCAGTGGACTGATCATTTTAGTGGGGCTTTTCATCCAGAGCCCCTGGTGGATGCTCACGGGCTGCACTGGAACCACTGTGTCCACATTAACTGCGCTGGCCCTCAGCCAGGACAGGTAGGTGGCACCTCGTGTCCTCATGCACTTAATAAAAATTGATGGTTGTGATATTATTTGGAGCTCGCTGATGGGTCACTGCGCCTTGTTAGAGACAGAATACTCAGGTGAAGACAGAGTTGTGCCCAAGAGTTGTCCCTGTGGCTGTCTGTCTTCCTGAAAACACACAGTTCTTTCTCCCTGATAGCCGTCCTCAAACTATGTAGATCCTTTGAGTCACAAGGATTCCCCCTCCATCATCCAGCAGTCCCCAAACTTCCCCCCTCCCACACACCAGTGCAAGGCAGCACATGAGTAATCTCACTGCTTTTTCACAAGGGCAGGACACTTACAAATTGCATTTCTGCGGGCCCCAGAGATGGGCTGCCTTCAGCAAAGCTTTCTGCCTCGCAATTGTTTCCACGGCAGGTCGTCCATCGCGGCTGGGCTGCACGGCTACAATGGGATCCTGGTGGGCCTGCTCATGGCCGTCTACTCTGACAAGGGGGACTACTACTGGTGGCTTCTGCCCGCCGTGGCTGTGATTTCCATGGCCTGGTAAGTGCCACTGCTCCTCATGCCTTCTGAAGGCTGACTTAGAACAGAGACTAGGCAGAGCTAAAGAAAAAAGCAGGGATTTATTAGAAGGCCTCAATGGATACACCTCAGGCAGCAAAAGAGCCCAGCCAGCGCTACACCCCAGGTGAACCCAAAATGGTCACAAAATGGATGACCAGTCATGGGTTCTCACAGTTTTATAAGTTTTGGTCCATTTGCATGTTGGAGTTAATTGTCCAAGGCCCATCTTTCTTGCTTTTCTCTCTTCAGCTCACTTGTTTATGCTCTTGGGCCTGGAATTTGGATCATTTGTCCTTGGTCCCCAGCTAGAGAAGGAATTGTTTTGTCTCCCTGCTCAGTGAAGAGAGCTAATTGTCCCCTAATATGAAGCTCAGAAGTACACACTAAAGCAGTACAGAATCTGAAAATAAAAGCTAAAACCTGAGGCATCACTCCTCCTAGGGACAATTCCCAAAGGATGGGTCTGGCTAAAAGCAGCTCAGGCGCATTGAGGGCCCCGCTGCCCTGCGCCAGTGACTCCAGACCTGATGGCACTGGAGGATTGTGTTTGTCACCTCACAGAGCTCATGAGGGACATGGTAGGAGTTGAGGGCACAGAAACACTCATTGTAGCACACAGGCAAAGCAGCCCCACCCCAGGCCTCTGAAAATGGCCCTCAGCAGCAGGACACACACAGGATGGAGGTCATTGCACCCAACACCGCAAGGCTTCTTCCTCATCCAGGCCCTGAATCAACCCTGTGCTCATCTTGGGGCTGAATTCAATATTCTCCTTCTCGGATGTGCAACCAGTCATGAGCAGAATTAATTCCTCCAAATAGCTCCAAAGGACAGGCTATGTGCTTCCAGGATTAAATTTTGCCTTTTTTGAATATGGATCTGAACAGCACTGCAGAATCTGTTTAACAGCCTTAACTGAAATTAATTTAATAGTACATTTTATCACTGTAAGCAGTAAGATGCAAACCATTATTGGATTTTCACTGCTTTTAAGATCAGATTTGTTTTATATTTTATTTCTTTAGTCATTCTCAGCAAAGGTCATTTTATAACAATCTCTCAAAACCCAGGACATGTTGCAAGAATGTTTACTTTGTCTCATCTGCCAGAATTCCTTGAGGCCTTTTGTTCAAAATTTTCTTCATTGTTTAGTTCACAAGTCTTGAGGGCAGAGCTGAAATATTTTAAAATCAGACACTTCAGTGATTTTTTTTAACCGATACTTTGACTTTCAGCTTTAGAAGTCAGCATTTATTTAACTGTTTCCTTTTTTCCTGACAAGATGTGTAAGTGACAGAAGCTTTGTATTTCAGCACAGAAATTAGGACACCATTTTCACTGAAGTACTGATTTATTTTTTTTCCCTACAGCTGCAAGCAAGAAAATCTGTAAACTCCTTTGGGAACCAAACTTGTCAAAAAAAGAATAGGCTTCATCTGAGATTACACAGGGAGAACAAAGCATTTTTCCCACTGATAGTACAGCAGGACACAAGATGTTGCTATTGAAATGTCAAATAACTTGGATGGAGTTGTTTTTTATTATAACCAGCTTAATGACCTTCTAGGGCTCAAATCCAGTTCCTTGAAAAACTTAAAGTCTTTAAATTGATTTTTTATAAACTGCAATGTTCACTGCTAGTTGGAGTAGACCATAAGAGCTATTCAGCTCACCTGTAGCAGAAGAGCTCAGCTGGAAGGAGAACACTGGCCATTTGCACAAAGGACTGGCCATTTCTTCTCTTCCTTGAACTTTCTGGGACGCATAAAAATCAGATATTACCTTGCCAATATGCTCCCATATAGTCCTTCCTGTAGGACACACACTTCAAGTGGAAATCAGAGAGTCTGGAAATGTCCTGAGGAAAGCAGATCAAAGATTATATCCTAGGTTCTACAAACAAGAACTTTGGGAAAGGCCATGGTATTTCAAGGTTTATATGGTTTTTGTGTTTTGACTTAAGGTTGAGTCTCACCCCAAATACTTTACATGCTAAAAATATTCAATCAAGCTACTTAAAAACAAGTCTCAGTTTTCAGGAAACTGTGTATGATTTCAGATGATACCTAAGCAGCACAAAATTACATCAGTCAGGGTCTGAGTGAAGTCTGGTACCAACACCTTGCCCAGCTCTGCTACAGTGATGATTTCATCTTGCACTCTGTTGGGCCTCAGAGTCCCTAAAAATAGTGTCCAGCATAGTAAATATTGTTATCTTTCTTAATGGAAGATTTTCCACTGCCTTTGATCACTTCTTCTGCTTTATTTCTCTTCCAGACCCATCTCATGATACCCTTCAAACTGTTTAAACAAGAACAAAACAAAAATGGCCAAAAAAAAGCAAATTGGATAATTTCTAATTCCCTCCTGCCTCCTCTAGACAGCAGCTTTTTTAGACCATCTAAAGTTCTCCCCAGTTCTTCACGTGACATTCCTAAAATTTCCTTTACTGCTTTTTATTCAAATTTTCAACTGAATAGTAAGTCAGATTGCCTGTCTCTGTCCATGCTCAAATCCTGTATTGGATGCATACATGGATGGGACATTATTTTCTTCAGAAAGACAAACAACTTTTGACAACTCTTTGTTTGATGCAGATTAAGGTATTAAGGTATTATTAAGATATTCACCACCTGGCATTGTTACAAGGAACTGTATTGGCCTTTATTTGCCAAAGTTATCATTTTGTGACCAAAGAGGCAGGCTGTCTCACCACTATAAATTGTGATGAGCAAGTTATAATTCTATTTCTTCTCCTTTTCTTAGCCCAGTTCTGTCCAGTGCTTTGGGATCCATCTTCAGCAAATGGGACCTTCCTGTTTTCACTCTGCCCTTCAACATTGTGGTGACCCTGTACCTAGCTGCTACAGGACACTACAACCCCTTCTTCCCCACAACCCTCATCAAACCCATAGCTGCAGTGCCCAATATCACCTGGTCTGACATCAATGTGCCACTGGTAAGCTTCACACCAACAGGTTTATGGTATTTCAGTGAGAAGGTGAGCATGAAGGCGTTCTCCTCTGGGTGATGCTTTTATGTGGGTCAAAATTCACAGAAGGACAGGGGTTGGTTCAGTGCCACAGAATCCCTAGGGACAGTCCTGGTTCATCCAGCAGAAAGGCTGGTGGAGCCTCAGGAAGCAGAGAACCTGAGCCTCTCATTCCCCTCAAACTTGGCTTGGCCCAAAACTAGTCTTGAGTGTACATCCAGCACACATCTGGATATGAACTCCTCCTGTCCAGGTTAAAAAAAACATCAGCAACACTGTCAGTGGCAATATGAAAATTCAGAGGAAACATCAGGATTTCAAAGTGACAGAAACTCATTTATATCCAGTCGCCTCATGTCTAGCTCTAGCTTTGGAGGGTCACCTTCCCAGAGGAGAACAGCGTACCAGATCCAGAGGGTTGTGGTCAATGGCTTAGGGTCCCAGGGGGTCCCTCAGAGGTCCATCTGGGCACCAGTGTTATTGACTATCTTCATTAATGACACACACAGAGGGATCCAGGGCACCCTCAGCAGATTTGCAGATGGCACCAGGCTGAGTGGTGCAGCTGACACACCTGGAGGATGGGATGGCATCCAGAGGGACCTGGACAGGCTGCAGGAGTGGCCCAGGGGAATCTCACGAGGTTTAACACGGCCGAGTGCTGGAGCTGCACCTGGGCCAGGGCAGCCCCTGGGATCAGCCCAGGCTGGGGCTGAGCAGAGGGAGCAGCCCTGGGAGAAGGAGCTGGGGGTGCCGTGGGTGAGAGCTGGACCTGCCCCAGCCTGAACCCCCCTGCCCTGGGCTGAGCCCCAGCGTGGGCAGCAGGGCAGGGGGGATCCTGCCCCTGTGCCCCTGGGCTCAGGTGAGAGCCCACCTGCAGAGCTGCCCCAGCCCTGGCTCCAGCAGCACAAGGAGCTGGAGCTGCTGGAGGGAGACCAGAGGAGGCAGCAAGGTGATCAGAGGGATGGAGCACATCTTTTATAAGAAAAGGCTTGGAGAACTGGGTTTATTCGGCCTGGAAAATAAGGCGAGATGATCTAAGGTCCCTTCCAATTCAAACCATTCTGAGATTCTATGAAGTGCTCAGACTCCAACTCAGAGCCAGGGTTTCTTCCTTCCCTTTTCAGCCAATATCTTGGACAGAACATCTGCTGTGTCCCTCAGGGCATAGACAGACAATAAATAACAAGCCCTTTTCTGCCATCTGCTGCAGCTCTTACAATCCATCCCAGTTGGGATTGGTCAAGTGTATGGTTGTGGAAACCCCTGGACTGGAGGGATTTTTCTTGTGGCTCTGCTCATCTCCTCGCCACTGATTTGTTTGCATGCTGCAATTGGATCAGCTGTGGGGATGTTTGCAGGTAAGAAATACTGACCAAATTATTTTTTTCAATCAAGGTATCTTGATCCAAGCCAGATTCTGTCCAGACTTTAAAGTTGCTTCAGCTTGGCTGTAGTTGGGACAACACTCTCATTCTTTCAAACTGTCTCTTAATTTGAAAGCTCTTAGCAAAGGTCACACAACAGAGTGCAGGCAAGAACAGAAGCAGGTTTTCTTTAAAATTTGCATTTTTTGTTAGATTTGTAACTCAGACAGGTAGTTTGTTCCACCTTACTTAACTCTCTAGCCACTGGATGTGATAAATCCCATGGAGATCATAAGGAAATCTGGAGAAAGACTTTCAGAACTGATTTCTTGCTATCACAATTGCTTTAAATGATGACCACAAGCAAAGGTCTGCCCCAGAACTAACCAGCCAAGGAAGAGAAAAAGACTTTTCTGGGATGCAGTTTGCTCAGCCCTGCTGTGGATTTGTCAAAATACCAAAATGAATGCCACTAAAAATGTCCTGTCTCTCTACTAACCAGAAAAACAATATTGAGAGACATGAAGCAGACTCTAGAGGTTAGATAACATTAATGCCACTTAAGAGACCAATTTTAATAAATACAGATGACAGAATAAGTGCAGTCTGATTCCTTGGAAAAGGCAGTGATCCAAAAATTTCTCTGTGCTCTGAAGCACTTTAAACATGATGTAGCTATCTTATATTCATGATTTTAAACAAAACTGTCCGCAATTTGTATGGCTAAAAGCATATGGCAGGTCTTGTAGAGGCGTGACATTTAATCTAGAAGGGAAAGGTCAGGGGAAAGTTTCTGGGACAAGCATGGTGAAAAAACAGAGGACAGATGAGGACAATATAGAAGGAAATGCATTAATATTGCCAGTGGTCTGTGCACTACATATTGAACTCTCCTTTTCACTGGTACTCCTGAAGCCTATGAGAAATCCTGCAGAAGTTTCTGAGAGGTCAAATTTGGGGCAGACCCCCCAGCTCCCATCCATCCCCATGGAGAATGCACAGGTGAAGTGACCACCTCTTGTAACTAGGCCATATCTCACAAAGGTCACTCGGAAAAAATGGAAAACTCTGCTTGCTCCCACAAAAGACATGCAGTTGTGCCTCTGATATTCAAAATTAGGGTAAATATGAGCTGTAAACAGTGTGTGTGTGAGCACAGCTTCCTGCCAGGAGAACACCCAGGTGAGAAGGTTTTCCCACACTCTGGCTGGATCCTCTGCCTGTGTGTGTGGATACAACACACTCAGCGAATACACAGGAAGTTTTGTCTGAAATAAACCTTTGAGACTGGGCCAAATTCCACTGCAGGGACATTATCAGAGCTCCAAAATAACGAGCCTCCTTTGACACCCTCCTTTTCCTGCGTGTGCATGTGTGAGAACAGACAAACCCACCTTGATGTTATGAGGAAGAGGTGACAGATCCCTCCTGCATGTTCCTCTCATACCTGAGCTCACAGCCTTGCCTTTGTCCTGCAGCTCTGAGCATTGCATCCCCCTTTGACAGCATCTACCTTGGCTTACACAACTACAACTGTGCCCTGGCCTGCATTGCTATCGGGGGTATGTTCTACGCCCTGACCTGGCAGACACATTTGCTCTCACTTGCCTGTGGTGAGTATCTTTTACATAAAGGGAAGGCAAAAATTTGGGCAGCTTATGAGGAGCTGTCTTGGTTTGAAAAGACAGGTGTCCTCTAAGGAAGGCAGGAGCCTCCCTGGAAGTGGAAAATGCAAACTCTCTCCCTCCAAATTATTATAATTTTGAAATTAAGGGGCTCTCAGGCAAAGATATGGGAGTAGGAGTAACAGTTCTTTATTAGGAAAAAAATAAAAATTAAAAGAAAAAATAAAATGCAGTAATACAAAACAACACTGACAAAGTCAGAATAGGACCTGCCCCCCTGTGTGTCAGGGGGGTGGCACAGCCGCATTCCATGGTGGCTCAGCCCTCCTGCAGTGCCAGCTGTGGTTCTGCTGGAGCAGGGATCCTGCACAAGGGGGGAGTTTTCCTCTGAAGCTCCAGGGTGCTGTAGGTGGGCCTGGTCTTCCTCTGGGAATGCAGTGGGCAGAGGCTGCTGTGGTGCTCCAAACCTCAGATTATATCCAGGTAGGAATGCTTGGCTCCTCCCCCTGGGCAGAGCATCTCCCCATGGGATGATGGAATTTTATCAGCTATGCAGGGACACTCATTGGCCCATTAACAGAAGATATTTTCAGGATGCAGGATTGGTTGTGGAAGAGATTAAAAAAAACCTGCCCCACCTGGTTTTGACAGGTGGCCCAATTAATTGCCCCACCTCTAACAGCTGGTGATAGAATACACACCCCCAGCCACATCTTGCATTTCCAGCCTAAGACAGGAGCACAGGTTTAGAGCCAGTCATCACTCTGTCTGTCCCAAATCACTCTGTCTGTCCCAAAAATAGGTACTGTGCAAGACCCGTTTCTCTGGTAGCATCAGCATTGGGCTTGATTGTATGAATACAGAGGGAAAAGTGTTAGACCCTGATAATATGGAAACATCTAGAAAGGGTGGAAGTACTGTTTGTGGCATGAGCTCAAGTTAATCCATGAGCATGTTTAACCAGTTAGCAACTCAACAGATTCATAGAAGCAGCCTTTTCCTGATTATATATGTATCACTGGGGGAAATGTGTCATAAGAAGGGAGCTGTTGCACCAGGTCAGTTTAAAACCCATCCGCCCAAAGACCCCACATCCAACAGCAGCCAAAACCAGGCACTATGGGAACAGTCGGAGAAATTTCCCAGTTAAGACATTCCTGTGAAGATATGCCCAGGCTACAATTATCTTTATCTCAGTGTCCTGAGCACAGTTTCTGGATTTCTCAGTAGCTTTTCCTTCCTTAATTTAACACTTGGGTGCCTGACCTTGCCTCCTGTTCTGTCATCCTGGTGCAAAGAGACCCTTTGGTAACTGGTTGTGGTATGAAGCCACGGGGCAGAGAATTTCTGAAGTCCAGCCCTGCTGGAGAATTTCAGCAATTCCCACTGCATGTGGGTCGGGTATTGCCAGATAAAAAGAAATTAAAGATAAAAGAAATATACGATTGCTTCATCTTGACAAAACCGTGTTCTTCATTCACCATCCATCTCTACAGAGAAGATAGGACAAAATGCAGTCACAGAATCATTTGTGTTGGAAAATACCTCCAAGAACATCAAGTCCACCTGTGTTCCCAGCACTGCCAAGGCCACCACTAGCCAATGTCCCCAAGTGCCACATCTACACAGCTGCTAATCCCTCCAGGGATGGGAACTCCACCACTGCCCTGGGCAGCTGTGCCAGGGCTGGACAACCCTTTCTGTGAAGAAATTTTTCCCTAATATTCAACCTAGATCTTCCTTGGTGAGACTTTAGGCCATTTTCTCTTGGGACATTTCAACTGATTGCTGAACTCCAGCAATGATCCTCACATTAGGTACCAGGAAGGATATTTTGCTGTGCTTTTGGACGTTGTTTGGTTGTTTGGTTGTTTTTTTTTTCCTTTGGGTTTTTTTTTTTTTTTTTTTTTTGGTGGTTTGGTTTTTGGGTTTTTTTGTTTGTTTTTTTGTTTTTTTTTTTTTTTTTTTGTTTTGTTTTGTTTTGTTGGGTTTTTTTTTTTTGAGAATTGAGAATTGAACAATGTTTTCCTCATCCTGAGCTCTCTTTGGTTTTCTCTTCTCAGCATTATTTTGTGCCTACTCCGGAGCAGCTCTTGCTAATGCACTCTCTGTGGTAAGTGTGGGGTTTTCTGTTTTACCTGAGGTTTTTTTCTTTTTTTTTAACTGCATCTTGATTTGTTCAAATATAACATTAAGGAAATGCCTCAAAATTCTCCATGTCAGCTTTGACAACACTGAAATGAGAATGCTGCAGCCAGCTGGCAGGTCTTGTACAAACCCTGTGTCAGCTGAATTGTGCCCCTGAAGACTTTATATCTGATAATAAGATTTCAAAGACCTTTGGAGCATGTTATCCACAACAGGGCTCAACAGGGCTGTGCATGTATATGTGAATTACAGCAACAGCATATGGTTTGAGATTAAATACTTAGTTGAACATTATCTTTCAGCAATTCCAAATGATCTAAATTTTCATTTTCTTCATTCAAGGTCTTTCTCCAACACTGCCCACAGATACTATTGATGTTTGAACTGGGTATGAGAACTAAAATGAGGGGGAGACTGGTCTCTTAAGTACAAAGTTATTATATTTGGACAAATCAAGAAAGGAGTGAAGACAGAAATGCCAGACTCTGCTTCTTCTTTAAGATCTAAGAGATTAAAGCAAAACCATATTTTAATTAAATTGATTTACTAACTTAAAAGAAAAAAAATATTAGAACTAGCAGCTTCATGCACTGAACATTTTCATCTGGCACCCTCTCAGTACTATGTAGGTCCCCACATATGGGCTGCTTTAAGCACACCTGCTTTTGGGAGGCATCAGGAAAAAGGACATCCACGTTTTGTCCCCATGGTCTTGCTTTTGGAAGACCTCAATTCAGGTCCAGAGGTGGGAGAACAGAGAGGGCTGAGGGTTGGATGTGATGCCAGCATCATATTGTCATTGGGGAGAGGAAATATGCGTGAATAGTACTCTCCATACATATTTTACGGAACAGAGAGGGTAGAATTTAGCTCTTCTGTTAGAGAATTCAAGTGTCCATGTGTGAGCTGGGTGTCCTGGCTTTCATTGAAGTGATCAGATCTCTGGAGCCTGATTCAGTTGTTTCAATGCTGGTGCCAGGTTCCATCCAGCACTGGTATTGAAGCTGCATCTCTGACAGGACTGAGGTCTGCAGTGTCAGGTGCTTTGTGCAGCCCCAGCCCTCCAGCTGAAAAGCAGACCTTTGTGTGGCCAGCTGAATTGGCATTTGGTGCCCACTGTGTCTTCAGGGAATCCAAGGCCCTCCCAGTTTCCCACATGGAAGAGTTTAGCCACAGGCAGGCATAAGCACAGAGACCAAAAATGGTACCAAAGTGGTGTTTGCGTGTGTTGTGTCCCCCTGCCAGCTCGGGCTGCCAGTGTGCACCTGGCCCTTCTGCCTCTCGGCGCTCCTCTTCCTGCTGATCACCTCCCAGAACCCGGCCATCTACAAAATGCCCCTCTGCCAAGTCACCCACCCAGAAGCCAACCGGATCTACTACCTGAGGATGAGGAGGAGGGCCTCAGAGAGCAGGAGGGAAGAGCAGAAGCGAAGGGAGCAGAAACCCTCTGACGGCTCAGGAATTAACAGTGGGGGCACCCCCCTGTGCATCCCCAAGAGCCGCCACGCTCACTGATTGCAGGTACCCACCGCTCTGCAGCCTGGGGGCTGACTGGGGGCAGCTTCTCAGACATCACCCAGGCACAGCACAGCCACAAACACCACTTTAGCCAGCAGTATGCAGGCTGGGGATTCAGCATTCCACACTGGAGAAATCACGGTTTGCCCTTGAGCTAAGCTTTCCGAAAAGCACTCAGGTAACATAATAACAGCTGCCTTATCCATCCACTGGCTGTTAACTTGAAAGTCACCTCTTATCAATAATAATTATAAGAATAGGCAGAAGAACATTAAAGCTGACAAGAGGCTGCATTTAATTTCAGAGGTGTAATTTAACAAAATAAATATGCTGAGAAGGCATTGGTGTCTAATAATAATAAATAATGTAAGAACTAAGTCAAGAGCTACACTTCAAATTAAGAGCATGTATATTTGAAAGTGAAATAAACAGACTGTTCTCTTCCTTTCTTGTGTGCCATCAATGTCTAACCCATTTAATACCTCTTAACAGCTACAACACACACAGGTAAATATTCTTACAGAGCACATCCTGTAGCACTTCTGTTGCCATCTCCTGCCTCCTCATTAAGTGCCAAGGCAATGAATATATATGCTTTAATCAGTCTAGAAGAGCGACTAGCTAGCAGTGATCAAACATTCTTCTTTTCCTTGAATAATTTTCTGTCTTGCAAATTGAAGATCTCTCTCTCCTGCTGATTGCAGGATGGCAAGTCTGAATCCCTACACACATCCACTGGGAAATAAAAAACTCCATATAAAGAATGGGATAAACATTTACTGCTGGTCGCAGTTCTTTCTCTCCCTTTCATAGAGGAGCAAATCCTTTCCATTAGACCATGAGAAATTAACAAGTCAAAGGTTACCACTGCCACTTTATGCCTCCTCAAAATCCTTACAGCAGGGAAGCTCCAGCAGCCCTAAGGAGGATTTTCTCAGGAACCTTTGCCAAAACCTCTGTGAAGAAGGCCTGACAGAAAGGCTTCCACACTCTAAAGTTGTTTTACCAGGTCAGTTTAAAATCACAGACCCAAGGGACGTGAAGATTTAAAATCCAAAGGGATTATGCAACCACAAACACGCAGACCAGAAGATGTCCTCTCTGCCTCACGATGAGGGACTGCTTTGCAGATCCGTGCGAGTATTTCTGAACAGGTGGGATCCCACCTCCAAAAACCACTTTTTAAAAAGGTGAGCCTGGGTAGTGCTCATGGGATTATTTGTGCCTTAATCACCTAAATCCAGCAGCACCAGCATCTGCCACACCTCTGAATGTCCCACAGAACAGCATCCAAGAATGAATTCATCCTGGAAGACAAAAAAACATTTTTGGTTTATGTTCAGATGTTTGGGTTTTTTTAAACAAGGGAGGCCATTCCAGGAATTCTGGTAATATTTAGGTCCTACTTCCTCCCTTCTTTTCCAAGACATCCTTTGAGCCATGATATCAGCAAACTAATGCTAGCACCAAAGCAGTCTCCTGAGATCACTGCAAACTGCAAGATCGGGGACATCCCCCTGTTGCTGCTGCTGTAGAGAGAGACAAAGAGAGGCAGAATAACACAAGAGGTGACACACAACTGTCTGAAGACCTTCTCTCTACAGCAGTCAATGAAATATGAAGCACACAGAAACTAGGAGAGCTTATTCATGAACAGTTTAATTTAGCTCATGCACAGCGTTAGAGAAATATTTGAATACTAGAAATGCAAGGTTACTGGGAAAATTACTGCAAAATAATGCTTTTCTTCACCATACATGTGAAGAAAAACCACAATTGCAGTTAGTTATGCCAAACATATTGTTTGTTTTCCTAAAAATAACAGTGAAGCCCAGGCACAATATGGCTATTGGAAAGGATTTGTCATCTAAGTGCCACTGCAGGCATTAATTCCTCAGCCACAAGAAAATCCATCCTAAAATCAATTAGTAAAGCAATTTCTAGAGCTGAAGCCTTCCATAAAAAATAGAGTATAAACAGCTTTTTTAAGTCTCTAGCTAATCAAAAGATTTGAGTAACTATAGCCAGTACTAATAATTCTTGAAAACAGGCAAGACAAATCAAGTGTCTCCTGCAAGGGAACAGCAGACAATAAAAGCACTAACTGAAGCTATCAGTGGTAGCCCAGCAGTCTGATATCTAGAGAGTTCTATAAAAATTTTCATTAAGAGAGAAAAGATGTACAGTGTTCAGTGGGACAAATAATTTTGCGACAGCTCCCAGAGGTCTAACATAAAACAAATACGACCATTAAAGGAGAAAAAAAGTTTCTTCTGCAGTTAGAGTCATCATTCCACCCAGCTCACCTCCACCTTAAACAGCATTAAATAAATGTTCCTATACAAACCAACACCTGGCCTAGCCATAGCACATGAAAAAACCAACCTCCTAAAAATTTGCCTTAAAAAATTAAAAAGCAGAATAGACTTAGCAAAGTGAAGGAATTACAAGAGAACTTCCCAGTGAATTAAGACAGTTCTAAGTGGAGCTCAATGTAAAAAATAGTAAATACACTATGCAGTTCCAAGAAAAATGCTTACTTTATTCCTTCAAATATCATTTTTCAAACTCTTGCATTTGCTTCATACCCCCTAAAAGGAAAAAAAAAAAAAGGAAACTTTGCTCTGTGAGAGGAAGTTCTCAACTCTTCTCCCATAGACATATGTTCTTCTGTTAGTAAGACCAGTCAGAGAACTCAGAGAAAAAGCTGGGGCAAGCCATTTAGATGTCTTGGCTTGAGCATTGGTGGCTCCAGGATGACTGACCTGGTAATGACCCCTCATGAATAATTAGCAAAGCTGCACGGAGGGAAGGTGGAGGGAAGGGATTTGCTTTCCCCGTGGACATTTGCAGCAGAGGTCAGAGCCACGCTGCCACCTGCACTGCAGCATCCTCATTGCTGGAGCACAAAGTTTCCCTCCTGATTCACAGAAGGACAGAATCCTTCAGGCTGGAGAAGCCCTCTAAGATCCTCAACTCCAACCATTCCCCCAGCACTGCTAAACTTGCGAGTAGCTCATGTTCCCCAAATGCCACATCCACAAAGCATTTAAATCCTTCCAGGGATGGGGGCTCCATCACTGCCTTGGGCAGCTGTGCCAGTGTTTGACAGCCCTTTCCATAATGAATTTTTTCCTGATCTCCACTCTAAAACTGGTTTCCATCATCTGATCTTCTTTGAGACCTAATCTGTCTTCCAAAAATCTCTGCTCTGCAGAACCACTCAGCCAGAAATCAGGTAGAGACTTCCTGTCTTTGGAGAAAACAAAAAAGTCAGGGGTGAAGAGCTGATGGGAAGAGCAGCACAGAAGGAGACCACAACAGGAGGTGGTGGCACCAGGGAGGTGCAGACCTGGAAAACCCAGTGCTGTGCTTCCAAACAGTGATGGGGAGAAGTGGCTGCATCACTGCTTGGCACTCACAGGCCAGCAAAGCACAGTGGGTTAAAGTCTGATGAACAGATTTCCCTGTTGGACTCTACTCTCAAGCAACCAGAGCGGCTTTGATGAGCCTGGGCCCTACCCCTTGCTCCACTCAACATTGCTGTGAACTTAAAATAAATATTTTCCTTTTCTTCAGCCTTTCTGCAATGTGACACCTTTTCTTCCCATACCTGCAAGCAATCAGTGCAGACCTGCACTGATTCAGGAGCCTGAAATCATCAGATACAGGAGAGGGTGCATTTCTCCCCAGCACCTAGGTTGCTGGCACAGGGAGCCAGCCTGCATCCCAGCAGGCAGCAGAATATACCAGGAAGGGCTCTGTATTCCAGAGGGGCAGTCAAGCAACATGGGGCCTTCCTATAAGCTGAAAAACCCAAAACTTCAAAACTTATCAGAATAAGATAATTCCTAAAAATATCCAGCTGCTGGGGAGTTGCTGTGTGCTCTGTCCATGCCAGACATCTCCAGTCTGCAAAGACAGACATCTTGTCCAACACTGCAGAATTATTTAGGTTTTCTGTAGATCACATTTGCCAGGGTTGCAGAAATATCCCCACTCTGAGGGGGAAACCTGTTTGCTGAATGCTTTCCCTCACTCTCTCTTCCTCTACATCAGTTTTAATTTGGGAGATGGAAGCAGTTCAAACAGGAAACAAGCCCTTGATTGCAGCTGATTTTACAGTTCTCAGGGGGCTTTTACAGATTCCTACAGCTGTTGCCACAGCTGGAATTCACACATCCCAGTGGTGGGATAAGACATGGGAAGGCTGCGTGGGAAGCAAAGGTTTCTCCCACCACATTTTGCCCAGCAATGAGCTTGGGTATCTCTGACTTGTCATTCAGCAGCTCCTGAGTGCACTCAGTAACCTCTGTGCACTCAAGAGCTTAAAGTCTCATGGAGCTGCATCCTCACTTCCACCTCCAGGGGCAGCTTTTTGCATAGACAGCTGAGGCAGACACAAATCCCTGCTCCCAAAATGTGCATCTTCACACAGCACAGCAGGGTTGAAGCACCAAGTGTGTGCAGAAGCCCTTCCAAAAGCATCCAGCTACACCACCACGCAAAATGCACAGTTGTTGGGGCTGTTTAGCACATCCCAGCCCCTGCAAATTAAGGTGTGCTGTGCGCTGAATTGCAAAGAGCATCCTTGACCTGTGCCCAGGATGGTCTGGAGTATTTTTCCCCCGGCACACCTTGTCCTGTACCTGGCACTGCTTTTCCACACTTCCTTCATTTCAGCCAAGTGCTGACAGGTCCATTGCTCTGTCTTCCAAAAATCTCTACTCTGCAGAACCACTCAGCCAGAAATCAGGTATAGACTTCCTGTCTTTGGAGAAAACAAAAAAATCAGAGGTGATGACAAACTGTCAGCCAGCAATGCTTTCTTGCTGTTGCCAAGTGAGCTCAATTCACTTGTGCAAATTAAATCACATTTAGGACATTTACCTTCACAGAAACTGAGTTACCGAATAGATATGACTTTTTTTTTCTTTTCCTACCCCAAAATGTGAAATCTTTTGCAAACAGATTTTTACCTGTTTGTGCTTGTGCATGAAAATGTCACTTTGTAGCACTGCTTGCAAAATCCCGTAACCACCCACAGCCAGAGTAACTCTCCCTCTATCCATTGCACTGACTATTAATTTTCACTTGTTCCTACTGTCTGATGCTTCATTTCTGGATGCTACCAGTCCTCTTTCTCTTGTTGATCAGCAACCCATGCTGTGTACAGCATCTTCCACTTTTAGTAAGAACTACTTGGCAGGAAAGTAGTAATCACTGGGATTTATAGGCTGGAAGAGTTTCTTGCTGGAAAAATTATTGCATTCTGCTCTATGTTAAGGCCTAACACATATATTCCTACAACACACAGCTTTGTGAGAAGGGATTATTTCCTTGGAAGCAGCCATACCCTGGGTGAGCCTCACTGCCCCACCATCAGGGCAAGGGAAGCAGAAAGGGCAGGGAAGTTTATTAAGCTGAGAGTGGATGCAGGGAAGTGAATTGACTCTCTAATTGCAATAGTAAATGAAGAAGCAGAAAAACATTTCGTCTTGTGTCATAAAAAGAGGTAAGTCTGGCCAGCTCTGTTAGTTCTAACAGGATCCTGCTGTCTTGAGGTAGGGTTAGAAAAAGAGCCTTTTTGAATTTGGGCTTTTCCTTGGAGCCAGGAGAGCAGGAGAAAGGTTTGAAGCTGAAACTTAGAATTATTTCAGTTTCAGTGTCCCATCTTTTCTGAAATACAGCAATACAGTCAACCTCAGGCCTTCAAACCCCTCCAGTATTTCAGACTGATTCAATATAATGGTTGGATTCAATCATCTCAAAGCTCTTCTCTGAACAACTGTTCTATAATGCTGTGATTCTAAAGTGGATGATCCAGTCTGCCATGCTAGAGATGACCAGAAAAACAGCCTTGGAGGTTCAGACTCAGGCATGAACCAGAGAGCTTTTCTCCCTCTCAGCTCCTGAGTCCCAGGACTTGCTACTCAATCTCATCACCACAGACAGCCAGACAAGACTGGAGAAATGTCCATTGCTCCAGGAAAAATTATCCAGCTGACTGGAAAAGGGAAAGGGACACAAAGCCAAACAAGGGGAACCAGCCAGAACAACGCACTGGACTTTTCTTTGACCTGTATTTCACTGGGTTTCATTACACACATGACTGTCTGGTCCTTCCTGGAGCCTCAGACACATTTCCTGAGCTGGACACCATGGGAATCTTGGCACTGGTGAATGGGATGGTGCCAGGGGGCAGCTCCTCATCACCAACCTGCTGGACCACCACTGCAGTCTTTGGCATGTGGTGGCCTTGGAAAGGCCTTGGTGCCTTTCCAAACCATTCCCCCCTCCCACTAGCAGCAACATTTTGAATAAATACCTTGAAAAACTTGCAGCTGAAACAGAGGAGTTGTTTTGTAGCCCAGGACTCAGAGCACCAGCCTGCAAGAGGAGAGTCTGCACCTCTGTCTGAAGTTGCCACTTATTTTGCCATGGCAGAGCAGAGCTTTTTTACACACTGCTGTAGCTATGGGACAGCTACAACCTGCTCTTCACAGATTCCTGCCCCACTCCTTTCCCAGGATACGGAGACTGCCACTCCTAATCAATAAGCTGGTTTCCAGGTATCATTTATGCACCCTTGGAGCTGCATGGACTGAGAAGGTGAGCCATGAGAGCATGTCCAGGTGGACAGAAAGGACAGTGGGTCTCCAGAGCATGAAGGAAGAGGAGATAAGTGCATCATTAAGATGCATTAGGAGAACTGAAAATTTTGGGACCATTCATCATTAAGAGCAGTGCACAGAGCAGCAGATAGAGCACACAGAGTTTGGACTGTGCCAGGGCAAGGGAACTGCTGTTTGTGAGTCCTCTGAAACTGGAGATGTGAATATTTGCTGCGATTCCCACAGCTGCACATGTGGCTGTGCTGGAGTCACACCACGAGAGGGAGACGGACACTGGAGCAGAGCACGGTCTGTACCCAGCCCCATCCCACTGCCCGCAGGGGAATGTCAAACAGCAGCTTTCTCTAGAGAGTTTTACAGGCCAAAATGCAGGGATAGAAGCTTCCCATTCCCATTTGGCTGTTGGCTTTGTATCAACCCAAAACTATTGCTCTTAGCAAACAAGTCCAAGATTGTGACAGACCCTGTGGTGCTCTGTGCTGAAACGGATTTTTCCACTCTTTACTCACTCCTAAAAACAAGATGATGAAAAGCAAAGTGGCCACAGATGTTGGTGGGGGCTGACCTGCTCCTCAAGCCTGTGGGACAGGACAGATCATAGCTGGCCAGAGCAGCTGTGTCCTCAGCCAGGACATGGGCTCTCTCTCACTCCTGCCACACTTCCATTACCACTGCCAGCTCTCCACACACCTCAGAAGAACCACAGACTGGCAGCACTTCTGGAAGCGAAACATTAGGTTTGCCAGCCCAGGTGAGCTGCAAAAGTCCCTTACCTCCCTGTAGCAAATTTGGAGCATCACCTTATTTTGACACCCTGTCCCATAACATCCTCACAGACAAGTTAAAGGAGTATGGGCTAAATAAATGTGAAGAAAGTTGGATTGAAAATTGGGCTCAAAGTGTTATAATTAGTGGCACAAATTACATGTAGAGCCCAGTCATTAGTGGTGCAAGCCAGGCATAATAAGTTTACTTCTTAATTAAAGATCAGTATGTTGGAGCACCCTCAGCAAATTTGGGGAAGGCACAAAACTGGAAGTAGAGTTGGGTATACCAGAGGGCTGTGTTGGCATCCAGAGGTCATCAACAGGCTGGGAAAAATGGGTTGACAAGAACCCCTTCAAGTTCCCGAAGAAGTGTGGAGTCCCACATCTGGGGAGGAACAATTCCATCCATACATGCTGGTGGCCCTCCAGCTGGAAAGCAGCAAAAGAAGAGGCCTGGAGGGTCCTGGTGGTCACCAAGGTGACCACAGTGCAGCAAGGTGTCCTTGCAGCAAGAAAGCCAATCTCTCTGTGGGCTGCATTAGGAGGAATTCTGTCAGCGTTTCCAGGGAAGGGATCCCTCCCTTTCCCTCCCAAAGACTGGTCATGTATCACATATCCAACCCCCAGCCTGGCAAAAGCAGACCAAGACTTGGGGTTTAGCCACCTGCAAAGCTCTATAAATGGATTTACACCGTTTTAAAGCACTTGTTGGAGTCCAGGAGCTGATGCAGCTCCCTGAGCAGGCCTATTCCCATCGGTAAAAGCCGAGTCAAGGAGTGCAGCCAAAAACAGCAGTAAAAGCCAATCTGCTACCAAGTGGTTTTAATGCACCACTTCAAGGCCACTTAGGCTTGAGAAAGGAGTGAAGCCAAAGTGTGTGAAGCTGAATTAGGGCCATTAGAATCTTTCCTGGCACAGCTGACCAGTTCAAGCTTTGTACCCAGCTGATGCAGCCAGGCAGCTCCTGCCGGGCGAGCTAAACCAGTCAGGGATCATTCAGCTTTTTTCTGGTGCTGTGTCTGGTTGAGATCCAGTGGTGACATGGTTCTCACCACGTCCAGCATTGGGCTTGGTCCAAGGTGTCTCTTCTCAGAGACACCTTCCCAGAGAGCACACAAGAACATCAAGCATCTTCTCCAGCAGAGAGCTGGTGAGATAAGTCACAGATTTAGACCTCCTAAATCACACAGAGCTTAGCTGTCAGACACCAACACCAGCTGCTTTGTCCTCAGCACCAAGTGGTCTTCACACATGCCTAAAATCAATAGGAAACTCTCTAGTCCCCTGTGTCACCTGCATGATCAATTTGCACACATTTACCTCATCTCCCAGAGCTGGTGGCCCACTCCCAGGCAGGTGGTAAGTGACAGCTACATGACAAACGTGCACATCTCAATCCTTTTGCCTAGGAATGGCCATTGCAAGTTCAGTTTTCCCACGTTGAACCCCAAAGGATACCTACATCACTTACAGCACTGGAGGTTAGTGCTGGGCACCAGACTGGCACCGAGTCACACCTGGGTTTTCTATCATTTCCCACCTTTCTACACCAGTCCTATACAGGGGGAATCTCAGTCCTCGGGCAACCAGGAAGGTTTTCCTGGGGCACACAGCTGCAGGGAGGCATTCCTGCATCCACCTCTCCAGCAGCTGGCTGCACCTGGGATCCAGAGATCCCCGTCACATGGCACTGGAGGCTTTCCCTGCTCTCCATCCCAGAGCAGGCTCTGCCAGGGGCCTCACTCCCATCAGCAGGCTGTGATCCTGTTACTGATTAACCAGCTCTGATAATCCGAACAATGCTCCACTCCAAGATATCCATCACTGACCCGCCAGCCACTGGCTTCTTTGTGTGTCGCTCCAACCTGTCAAGCAGCTCATTAAGGCACCAGAATCAGACAGAGCAGTCCTGAATCTGGCTCCTTTGTACGGGTGGTGACAGCACAGGTGGGAGTGGCTTCGTGCTGACAGAGAGCAGTCGAGATCAGGTATTAGGAAGAGATTGTTCCCTGTGAGGGTGGGGAGGCTCTGGCACAGTCCCTGCCTGTGGCTGCCCCATCCCTGGAAGTGTTCCAGGCTGGGCTGGGCAGGGATTGCAGCAACCTGGGATAGTGGAAGGTGTCCCTGCTCAAGGCAGGGGGTGGAATGAGATGGGCTTTAAAGTCTCTTCCAACCCAAAACATTCTGGGATTCTGTAACCAACCCAAATCCTCATTTCCCGTTCCCAGGAACTCACCCAGAATTTCCTATTTCCCTCCCCTACTCCCAGTTTCCAGAATTCCACGTTTTCCATTCCCAGGAAGTCACCCGGAATTCCACATTTCCCATTCCCATTCCCAGTTAAATCCTCATTTCTCCCTCTCCATTCCCAGTAACTCCTTCAGATTCCCGTGTTTCTCACTCCCATTCCCAGTAACATCCTCTTGTTTCCCACTCCCATTCCCAATAACTCACCTGGAATTCCTCATTTCCCATCTCCTCACCCTGGAATGGGAAAAGCTCGGTTGGCCAGAGCATGCTGCTAATTTGGACAAGGCTGTGGGTTCATTCCCTCTATGGGCCTTTTACTTCAGAGCTGGATTCGATGATTCTTGTGGGTCCCCTCCAACTCAGAATATTCTGGGAATCCGTGATTCCCTGGAGGGAATAAATACCCTACAGCTCAACCCAGGAGTGAGCCCTGCCTGCCCCATGTGCTGCACGCCTTGGAGGGAGAGCTGAAGAGATGTTGCTCGAAATAATTTGAAGCCAGGCCTGGACATCCCTGGAATGTGAGAGGTGTGAAGATCAAAATTCAGTCTGAACACACTCCTTGTGTGTGAGGGTCTGCCATCCAAATCACCCAATGCATATCCCTTCTTTGGATATGCAAGGATTCATTTCACCAGTCAGAAAGCAAAGGCAGCCCGAGGAGAAATTAATGGAAAAGGGAAAATATGTTAACTGCACTAGAGTGAGGCAGCTTCCCCTGCAAAATTTCATGTTCTGCTGGGTGCAAAGGCGTAGGATGGCAGTGTCTGGCTCACTCACAGGGGCTGCTGCCTGTTTGATCAGAGGAAGGCTAGCTCTTGCAGCAATGTTAAGCTGACAGCTTATATCAGATGCCCTCCTCTGAGGGGGGAAAAAAATCCAGTCTGCTGTTAAAAACACCTCCATCAAAAGAGATGCACCCTGGGAATGAGTGCAGGGACAATAACACCCCTCCAGCTCATGTGCTCGCCGAGGCTGTTTCCACAGGGCTGGGGGAAGCAAAGTCACAAAGCTCGATGGGTTCTGCTTTAACAATAAACCATTCTCTCCAGCACGCAGCTCAATTTGCAAGGTTGCTTCTCTCAGCCATCACTGTGAAAGAGTCCTAAAGAGAATTCTACAATGGATTAAATTAGCCTATAAGGTCCCTTAAGTTCACCATCTTCTTCTCTGCCCTTTCTCCTGCATTACTATTCAAGACTTCCCTCTCCAGCCTCTTCTCTGTCACTTGCAGCACTTTCACAGCCCTATAAACCTCTCAAATATGCAACACTTCTGATATTTCAGATTCCTCCAGTGAGATGGGGAGGATAGGTTTAAAAAAAAAAAACAGGAAAAGAAAGAAAAAGAAAGAAAAATACCCCTTGAATTTCTCAAATAATATATAAAAGCAATTAAACATTGGAAGGTCACCCGGTCTTCCACTGCATTTCATTAACAGAACAGTGCTTCTGAAAGGTACCCAGAAACAGGAAAACTTGATAGGCTGCCGAACACAAAATGCTGTGTTGCACATTCCCAGGTCAGAATTTTGATAGGGAAGGATGCTAAGTTGCATTGGATAAGGAAGATAATGCTGAGGATGAGCTTGAGGTCAACTCAGGTATACTGAGAGTCCATTTCAAAATCTTCTTTTATTTTAAGTGGTAGAGAAGGAGAAAGGACAAAGTTAAAGGAGAATTAATTTGTTTTAAAAAAAAAGGAAAAAGTAAAAATAAAATCATTTAAAAAACTAAACCAAAAAAAAAAAAAAATTAAAAAATCCAGCAGGAAAGAGGACATTTGGATAGATTGTTGGCAAGAGACCCAGGACAGAGCAAGAGGAAAGGTGGAGAATTCAAAGGGGAACTTTCTTAACATTCACTTGGAGCTCACTAAGTGGGAGGAGAAACAAATCAGTAATATCAGGACAGGAGCCATGCTAGCCTATATAAGCTGGTGGGACATTTTCTTTTTCCCTACTTTCCTTCTGGCCTAACCAGCAAACCTACAGCTCCTCCCAAGCTCGTCTGAGAGGTAAGAGCACTCTGTTCTTTCCTTTTAATGCACCCTGTTACTGACTTACCTGGGTCTTTCCTCTCCCTCAAAACACCTGGCAAGCAGCATTTGAGCAGCCCTGCTGAAGGAGAGCAGCTGAGGCTCAGGAGGAGCACAAGAATACGAGTTATCAAGCAGTTTCTAGCAGGGTGAGGATTTATTAGTACTGCATAGCCAGGTGGCAGAGCCTTGGAGGAAATAGAGAAAAGAAATAAATTTTTAAAAGAAATAACCAGAACTCTTTAGCATTTCCTTTTACTGCCTTTCCATTCTGCCAAATGAAAACGCCCACATAGTAATAATACACAGCTGATGAGATAGTGTCTCTGTATTTCTCTGTCCCTGAGAGAGAGGTCTCTGAAAACTGAATTGCATGTGAGCTTAATGAATATTTGAATCTGAGGTGTAAGCTTTCTTTTGATCTAATACTTTGAAATATATCTTCTATGGGAGAACCTGAGCTATTTTCTTCCAGTGAGGGTCAAGTGCATTATAACCTGTTTCAAGGATTGTGCTTGTGCTTGCGTGTGTTCCTATGCCTAACACAATATTAATCCAGCTTTACTACACCCCTGGTAACATCACACGGGCTCTGCTGGAATTAGAGCTGCAGAGAGTCTGGCCCTTTCCTCCTATTGTGCTTGGATGCAGGAATTCCTCTAAAAACAGGCTGCTCACAGAGCTTGGCTGCCCGCAGACTTCACAGCAACAATTCAGAGAATGCAAGATACAATGGCTGCGATTGTGCGGTAGCAGGTCCTTGCACAAACAAACACCTCACCATAAATTAAACCCTCAGAGAAACCTGGATTTTGGCAGGGAGAGAGGAAAATTCCAGAAAGAAGAGAAAGTGCTAGATAGCTTTGCTGCATTTCCACAGGTAAAAGCTCCCTGTCCAAGCTTGGAAGCACCCATTACCTGGAATATTAATCAGCCAAACTAAAAACTCTGTCCCTCTCCCAGCTGCAAGCACAACACTGCTCTTAGCATGCACAACACAAAACCAACCTGTGGCCAGGCTTGTCTCGTCCTCAGCAGGTGGATAAAGGAGTGTTTGCAGGGCCAGGTGCTGCAGGAGGGCAGCCCCAGCTTTAGAAGGCATGACTGGGATGCTGTGGGTACGGCCTGACAGGGAGGAAGTGCACACCAGTGGAAGGAAAATTGATTTAGGGAGACACGGGGTTGCATAACGTCAGCACTTTGCTACAGGACATTTATTAACTCTGAAAGGATGATTAAAAAGCACGGTAGATTAACATCTCGGCCCTGTGATGATTTCATCTTCATAAAAGAGAAACATCTTCTATGTTTTCTGCCTTGTTTCATGGGAAGCTCTCACTTCCCATGAAAATGGTTTCAGTAGTTTCTCTGCACTTACAGCACACTACAAACCACTTGCACTTGCAGCACTGAGATGAAAAGTGTGTTCAGACTGGCTCTGCCTGGGTTCTGCTGCTGCTCCTGTATCTCACCAGTCACACACCAGTACTGGGAGTTTGTACTGCAGGGATGGAACACCTCTCAAGAGTTTATGTGAGACGAGGCAGTGTGCTCCAAGCTGCCTGAAAACAGAACTTAGCCTTTAATTTTTTTTTTTCCCCTGGACTAGAATAGAAATCAAGAATAAAAAAATTACCAAACCTACCTCCCTGCAGAAGCCCAGCAGTCTGTTCCAGCAGAACACTCCTTTTGCAATTATCTCCATTTCCTTCCTTTGTGCACTAAGAAAAAATAACGCTTTCAGTGAAAACCATGTGTTTGCATAACTTCAGCTGCAGGTCTTCAAAAGACCTGCTGCAGACCAGCACACATGAAATCCCCATCAGAACATGTACACTTTGGTCTGCATTATTATTCAGATATCACTGTGCTAAAATTCTCTGAGCATATCCACAGTTCTGAGATAAGACACCTTCTGTATTCTCTCCTTTCCTAAATACCTGCTATCACCTACTCCCTGGAGCAACACAATGTGTTAACAAATCATTAATCTATGCATATATATGGTGGGTACTGCTTTGTAAAATCGCTAAAAATGCCTAAAAAATGTCTGCTGGTGCCAGTTTCCAAGTGTTTCACTACCTCTTTATGCTCCTATTGGAAAACTCAGTAGAAGTAGTGCAAATCCTTCATACTTTGTGTTTCTGAATAGACAGGACAAGTCTCAGGGCTGTGGTGACAACAAAACTCACTCAGACAGGATGCAGCCCCCACACAGTGCCTGGCATGGGATTCAGGGAAGTCATGAAACCAGTGGGGCTGGATCTGGGTCTTCACTGTGTCATGAGGACCCCATCCCAAACCAAAGGTTTTCTTGGCCTACACCCACTTCCCACCTGGCTGCTCTGCAGGTGAGGAGGCTGTTCAATAATGGTTTCATTCTCTCTTAGCACAAAAAATCACAGAAAGGTTGGGGTTGGAAGGGGTTTTAAAGCTCATCTAGTCCCCCTCCCTGCCATGGTCAGGGACACCTTCCACTATCCCAGTTTGCTCCAAGACCTGTCTATCCTGGTCTTGAACACTTCCAGGGATCCAGAGGCAACCACAGCTTCTCTGGGCAATCTCTGACAGGGAATCTGACATGGAACAATTTCTTCCTGATGTTTAATCGAACCCTGCCCTCTCTCAGTTTGAAGCCACTGCCCCTTGTCCTGTCACTCACCACAAGCTCTACTGAACAGATGAAATTCCTTTGGTCCCTCTAGAGAGAGACCATGTCTAGCTCAAATGGGAGTGCCTGAGGGGTTGGAATAGGTGAGCCTTAAAGGTCCTTTCCAGCACAAAGTATTCCATGATTCTGTGACATAATGAACACGGGTTGAGCAGCCCTGCAGGACAGAAGGTAACCAGGATCACCCTGCAGCCTCTGTGACTCTGAATGCTCTGGGACTCGCTGGGCATTCACTGGGTGTGAAGTTGGAAACAGGTTAGTTAGTGCAAGTGACTCACCAGGTCACCTGGTCTGATTGCCGTGCCAGCTGCACTGAGCTGGCTTCATTTCTGCCCCTGGAAAGGGCAGAGGAGCACTGCCAGCTCACTCTTGCCTTTACATGGCAAAGCAATACGTCCATTTTTCGGTGAATTCAGGCCCTCAGCCTCTTCCATTTTTTTATCTCCACTGTACAAGTGGAGTGGACAGTGACTGCAACACTTCACATGCACATTGCATCCCATTCTGCAGATCCCTGAGTGCAAACAGCTCCTCACTCAGCGTGCAGGGGAACACCCAGGGTCTCACAGCACTGCTCTGCACTGCAGCAGCACCTCATTTTACAGGTTAGCAACAGGGAAAGCCCAAGCTGATAAAGAGGGAGATCCTTTGAAAAGAAAGGATCTTTCACTTTCAGGAAAGGATCTGCACTTTCACCAAATGGAGAGAGTTTATCTTGGGTGGAAATTCTGATTTAACTGAAAGTATATTCCATTCACTTATTCCAGAATAAAGTATGAAAAAAGCGATGGTTAATGAATAGTGTCCCGTTATCAGGACACCATTCCTAGCACCACTCTTTCCTCCTCTTCTTTTCTTTCTTAGCCTTTTTATTCCAGGTCCTTACCTTCATGTCCTACACAAAGCCAAACTCAATACTCTTCTGTATTTACTGGTCCTGTAATCAGCATCTCATCTAGAACCTATCCTTTTATTAGCTGAGCTCTTCCAGAAGGCAGAAAATGCCCATTTTTTCATTTGTGCAAATATTTATTCCTTCCTGAAATGTCACCGCCATCCCTCTTGTACCACAAGAACAAGAAAATGGCCAGGATTAACAGATGGTGCATTGACCAGGCTTTCCCCTACACAGACTCAGAGCTGCTTAACCACACTGGAGGGTCTGGCAGTGCAATGCCCAGGGGTGAAGCACCTTAAATACTCAGCACCTGTGTTTCTGAGCTATGGGTTCTCTCCCCACATGTTTACAAGGCCTTTAATGAAGTTTTGAGAGAGTCAAGAACTAACACAAGACCGATGTGTCCATATCACCCTATTTAGACTATCAGCTCCTAATATAAATTCATTACTTCTTGCACAAGCTGGCACAAGCTCACTCACCAGTGAGACCTGAAGCACCACTGGTTCTGTATTCACACAGCAACACACTTTGGTGTTTGCTTGATAATCACCAAGAATTAGTTCAGGAAACAAGCTATGCTCCAGGCACAGGAGTTTTTATTTATTTGGTGACTTCATATTTAGAATTGGCTCTCGGACAAACAATGAATTGGCTATAGGCACTGATTTTTAATGTTAGGTGTAAGCCTCTGATCCATGTGCCTGAATAATGCTGTCTAGGCTGTATGAGGTGCCAAAGGTTATTCCAGCAACCCCTTATGCAAAGGGTGTATGTCCCAAAGGGGACCCCATCTCCCAGTCCTGCATCCCAAACACCTTATTTAGGCCTAAACACCTTTGCTGGGGCTGTAACAGTACCCTACCTTATTTAAACTTTTTATAGCACTAGGTAAATTTAATGAGTGTATTTTCATTCGTCTCTGAGGGTTTCTTACTACAGCTTCCAACATGCAGTCCCCAAAACTGTCTCAGCAGAGAAAAAAGCAACATGACTAAGGCAGAGTGGAAAGCAAGAACGGTGAATTCTGGCATCAAACTCTTGAGTCAATGCTGGGTACTTCTAAAGTTTGGTCAGCCTAAAGTGCAGTTCAAATGAGAAAAAGGAATGTATGAATGCAAGTGAGTTATGGAATAAGGCACCATGGACAACCCCAGGCTAAGCCTGTGCTCACAAGAAGGGTGAAATGATCCCAATAGATGATTATAAAACTGAATTTAGGTACCTATTATTGATGGCTGATGGATGAATTCAAACTGGAAGTATGGGTTAAGCAGCAGAGAAGCTTAATAAATGAGACATATTCTTATAACTGCATGGAAGTCTGGGAGGACAGGGAATGTGAAGAGGGAATGTGCTCATGGACACAAAAGAATCAGGTGCTCAGAGTAAGGATTTTCCTCTTTCTGGTTCCAAAGTACCATGTGGTGAGCAGTAATGTGGCAAGGAGAATAAGCAGGGATCAGAAAGAGACATTGTAATGAACTCTTGTTTTTTCTTTTCCCTTGAATTTTACCAAAGGTTCAGAACATCAACATGGAAAACTGTGTTGATGTCAAGATAGAAACCATGGGGGAAAGAATGCCAACAAAGCAGAATCCACTGAGCACTGGTGGGAAGAGTTTCTGCAGAGCTGTGGGTTACCTCACTGGAGACATGAAGGATTTTGGAACCTGGCTGAAAGGTAAACCTACTTCATCATGACTAATGACAGCGGATTCCAAAAAAAAAAAAAAAGTATATCAAAGGAGTAATAACTAACTTCTTAGTGATGTGATTCAAGTTAGAGTAGTAGAGAAACTACCTCTACCCTGATTTATGTCCGTTTTGTAGGGGAAAAAATCAGCTTTGTGCAGAGATCCACATAGTGCTTAAATCTTGGGGATGTCTGAGATGACATTTACCTCCCAGCATGCCATGTACAAAGTGAATTTAGTCCCACAGAATATAGCCCTGGATGGTTATTCTGTACTCTGCCATTCTTCTTAACACTCCACGTCCTTTCAGCTGAGCAGTTTCTGTCAAGCCTAATGCCACTGTGAAGTTAAATTACACATAGGTAGGTGTGTTTGGTCCCTGTGATAAATCAGCAGTGGGATACACACACGATTTGCCATCTGAGCCACAGACATCATAAATTAGCTGGTTCATATGAATCTGGTCCAGGGTACTTTATAACACAGGGTTCTGGCAACCTCACTGCTCATCTCAGTTTTCCAGCTGTAAGCCTTCACTGTGGACCATAATAAATCCCTGTCAGGTTTTACAGTCTTGTTGATTCATTGCTTCAGCCGTGGTGCCAAGTCCCACTGCCAAAACTTTTCCTGAGTTTCAAAAATACATCCCAAATCAGTACCATCTGCAGACTTTAGGGGGCTTGTTTTATTGCTGGATTTGATCTTTTCCAGACAAACCCCTCGTGATCCAGCTCCTTGACTGGGTGCTGCGTGGGATATCCCAGGTGATGTTTGTCAACAACCCCCTCTCTGGGCTGGTCATTCTGACTGGGCTCCTGATGCAGAACCCATGGTGGACACTCACAGGATGTGTGGGAACACTTGTCTCAACTTTAACAGCACTTATTCTGGGTCAGGACAGGTAAGTCCATGCTTTTCCCCCTCAGGCGGCCACTTCAGTGCTGATTTATGTGTTAGATGTTTGGTGTGGATGAGGAGCCTGAATTTAGTGGGAGGGGTCCCTGCCCATGGCATAGGGTTGGAACAAGGTGGTCTCTAAGGTTCTTTCCAACCCAAACCTTCTATGATTGTGTGATCCAGCCTTGACTGGGCATGAATCTGGTCTGCTAGGGCCAAAGAGATGTCCCAGCAGCTGCACCTGGTGCAGGGGGACAAACTGGACAAACCTGCAGAAGCGGGGGGGAGGTGCTGAGCCAGGTGTGAAAAATCGAATTTCAGTGGTTGAGTTCCAGCAGGTCATCCCCAAACAGAGCCACAGCTGGGTGGGGAGGGAAGGCTGATGTCAGCAAAGCATCCTCAGGGGAGAGGGCTTCAGGACAGCTGTTCCCTCCCCACAGATCAGCCATAGCAGCAGGCCTGTACGGATACAACGGGGTCCTGGTGGGATTGCTGATGGCTGTCTTCTCTGCTGATGAAGACTACAACTGGTGGCTCCTCCTGCCTGTGGCACTGGTGTCCATGACCTGGTAAGACAGATGGTTCCTCTGCTCCTCCTTCCAGCCCCAGAGCCCCCACACATGAGTCTGAGCTGCTGCATTTGTATACAGCCAGCAGTGGAAAGGCAACACAACTAACACATATGTACTGTTAAACCTGTGCTGTTATTTACACTTTTAAACTCAGATGTAATCCAGAAACAAATAAAAATACACACATAATCACAAATAATCCCAGTGGGGAAAACAAAAATCAGTGGCTGATCATGTGTAATTCAATGTTCTGAACGTGAGTCATATTGCTGTGATGCATCAATTCATTTCTGTTTCAAGAGGAACATTATTTTCACTATTTCCTACCATCATCAACCACAAGTGTTTCATCTATTTAAGTCACCATATAAAAATGTCATGAAAATTTACTTCTCCAAGCACAGAAGCTGTTCAGTGGTCCCAAGACATGATGGTTGACACTAATCAAAACAAACAACTACTAATATTTTTTACTCGTATATATGACACCATAATCCACTAGGTATTTGGCCAGCAAAAAATTTTGAAGCCTGGTCTTTGACCCCAAAATGTCTAGCTGCAGATTGCTAAAACCACACCTGTAATTTGTCTGCCTGAATTTCATGTGGTGTTACAGTCACTTTGATGTCAGCTTTTACTGCTGATGCACAAGCTTGAGCAAGGGCACACAGCCTCATTCACAGTTCACTCAGACCCAGCATGGGTACCACAGTCTCACTCCACTTCAGGTGCTAAAAATAAAAGATAAACTCTGAGATTGAGCTGGGGAATAACTCCATTAAAGCACTGGATCCTGTCTCCTTCACGTTTAGCAAATTCACCCTACATACTAACATAACACGACAGGAATCTGTACATTGTTAATTGCCTTTGGCGGGGTAGCAAATTTATGGAGTGACCCTTTCTGTCTCTGATTTGATCAGAAAGATTGAAGAAATTAAACAGATAGAAGGAGGAGAAGGGTTTTTTTGGTTTGGTTTGGTTTGGGTTTTTTTGTTTGTTTTAAATAGACCAAATTTTCTGCAGCTGGGTTTATAGTTTGCCCCTCTGACAAGCTTCATTTTGCTCTTCTTTCAGCCCTATTTTCACCAGTGCTTTAAGTGCAGTTTTCTCTAAGTGGGACCTGCCTGTTCTCACCCTGCCTTTCAACTTGGCCTTGACCCTCTACCTGGCTGCTTCAGGACCACACAACCTCTTCTTCCCCACGACTGTGATTCGTCCTGCAATGGGAACACCGAACATCACCTGGGCAGATGCTGAAATCACCATGGTAGGATGTCTTAAGGGTCACAGTCCCCTTCATTTACAGTTAAAAACACTACCGAAATGAATTCTCTTCCTTTATAAATTCCTATGGAATGGGTTGGATGGGGCCTTAAATGACCATCCAGTGCCACCCCCCCTGTCATGGGCAGGGACATCTTCCACTGTCCCAGGCTGCTCCAAGCCCCATCCAGCCTGGCCTGGGACACTGCCAGGGATCCAGGGGCAGCCACAGCTGCTCTGGGCACCCTGGGCCAGGGCCTGCCCACCCTCCCAGCCAGCAATTCCTAATTGCCAAGAGCCCAAAATCTGTGCCTGCCCTCTGGCAGTGGGAGCCATTGCCTGGGTGCTGTCCCTGCAGGCCTTGTCCCCAGTCCCTGGGCAGCTCTGCTGGAGCCCCTGGAGGCCCTGGCAGGGGCTCTGAGGTGTCCCTGGAGCTTCTCTTGTGCAGCTCAACAGCCCCAGCTGTGCCAGGCTGGCTCCAGAGCAGAGGGGCTCCAGCCCTGGCAGCAGCTCCGTGGCCTCCTCTGCGCTGGCTCCAGTGGGTCCACCTCCTTTTTTGCTGCTTTATGGCCTGGCAGTACAAAATTTGATTTATAAGAGAACTATTATCCAAAATATAATACTTTTTCTACTCTAGGAATTTACATTTTGGATAGCTTGAAAAGGAGAATCTTTTCATGTGCAGTTGGATCCAATTGTATAGATTATAATCTTCAAATACTCTCTTGAATCTAATTACCCATTTCTATTTCTATGCATATACTGATCATCTCCCCATAGCTAAGGTTGTGCTGAGAATTCCAGTTAGCTCACTGGGTAATTTTAATTTTCCAGATACAGGCTGTTTATAAAATTGCATCTTTCTGATTAGACATGAGCAAGCAGATATAACTGTGTTGGAATGGTTAAAAACTTGGGCGCAGGTGCACATTCACACATTTTTAATTTATATTCAAGTGGGACCTTTCCAAAGGAACATTTTATTCTCCTGGATTACACCATAAACAATACAGATACCAGAGTAACTATTTTCTTCTAAGGCTCAGCTGACTATTTTAAGGGTTTCCTAGGGAGTGATTAAGAAAAGGAAGTTAATTGACACTAAATAGAAACCCACAAGTGACATTTCTCAAAGAACATTTACCATGGCACATAGTTTTATGGCGACTGTATACAAAAAGTGCCTCAAAACCATCTCTAAGCTGTGACCAAGCTGGGCTCTGTCCCACCAGCCCAGCAACTCTTGCTCATATTCCTAGTGGATCTCAACCATCCCCTAAGTTCACTCTCATGGTCCCTATGGATATGCAAAAATCAGCACATGCAAAGAGGATGATTAAACCCTTTCACAAACTCTTTACCTTTTATCTTAGAGCAAAAACCTGGCAGAGGAGCTCAGGGCAAGGGAGCAAGCTATGACTCATTTTCATTGAAGGGAAACCTTGTGGAAATGCCCTGCTGTCTCCTGAGACCTGTCCAAATATTCCAATTAAAAAGAAAGACTGTATCCAATAAATGCCAAATGTAAGCCTGGCCAAGAAAAATAGGTTTAAAAAAAAAATTACAAAGCTGATAACAAATTGTCTTGTTTGGTTTGTTAATTTCTACAGCTCCTGCAATCCATCCCAGTCGGCGTGGGCCAGGTTTATGGTTGTGACAACCCCTGGACTGGGGGAGTTTTCCTGATTGGTTTATTTATCTCCTCTCCACTCATTTGTGTCCACACAGTGATCGGCTCAGCAGCGGGGATGCTGGCAGGTAATGGTTTTATCCAGATTTGTATAAAAGCATGGAGAGTAAAACAGGAACTACAATAAGTGGAGCAATTAAAGTCACAAGTGTTTAACCCAGCGGAGAATGGCTAATTGGAAACAAAATGTGCTCAAACTTCTGCTTTAAGAATTCTTTTGATTCACTTCCCCATTCTCTTACCTTGTTTTATGAGGGTGGAAACCTTCAGAAGAAAAAAGTGTCTGTTGTGCTGAGATTAATTTTTACCACAAAGTACTTAATTTCTGGGTGTATCCTGGTGGGTTTAGGGGCAGATCAATGAAAGTCATAGCCATCAGCCTGAACGTGCAGGCCTCAGGGATTCATTTAAGGTTCACATGTAGGCTCATCCACTCATGTGTGTTCTGCTGAAATGAAATCACTAAAGCCAGCTCAGCAGCAACAGGAAAATTCTGCCATGATTCCCTTTTAGACCCTAGCAACAGGATTACAAACAGCCCCATGTACAAGTGCTGGCCAGAACCTTTGAAAATCTGGATTCATGCCACTTCTCCACCGCTTTCATCCCTTTGGCCAAGGAATGACACATTTCTCTGGCTTTATTTTCCAGGGCTAAGCTTAGCAACACCGTTTAACCAAATCTACTTGGGGCTGTGGGGCTACAACAGCGCCCTGTCCTGCGCTGCCATCGGGGGCATGTTCCTGGCTCTCACCTGGCAGACACACCTCCTGGCCATGGCCTGTGGTAGGTACACAGCAGGTTTTCACCTCCCCTTGAAGTGAGACAGGATGAGAAGAGACCTCTCCTCACAGCAGAGGGGGGCTGGAGCCAGATGGGCACCCCAGGCAGGCAGATGGATGTAGGCGAGGCTGACGAGTGGTGGGGCTGCGTGTTGGAGCCACGGCTTTCATGCACTCTGTGCTTTCATTTTTGGCCAAGAGCTGTGTTTAAAGAAAGAGCTGTGATCGGTGGGCACGTGTTAACTGAGGTCTTTGAAATCAAATCAGCTTTGTTTTGAGTCATTAGTTGTGTTTGTTCGCTCGTTGCTGGATGAATCACGGGTGGTTTTTTTCCAGCCATAGATACCGGCTCAAATTCCTTCTTTGAAGAAGGACATGCTAATCTTTGAGAAGAGTGGGGCTCTGCTCTAGTTAGACAGTACACACTCCCCATTCTCTTGAAATGGATCAAAGGCATGAGCTGGGCAACACAGCAGGGTTGAAGAATTATTTATAAGGCAATTCCATATGAAATTTCAATATCAGAGCGAGCTGGGAGTGAAACTATTGCTCATTCAGTGCTCATATAAGAGAGATTTAGCTCTGAATGTCATTGACCCACCTTCAAGCCCTGGAGGCAGGACAGATGAGAGTGGGTTATTTTCCTATGTAACCCCATCCATCAAGCTACATACTTTCCACGTCAGTGCATTTTTCAAAAGCCCATTATGCACATTTTTCATCAGTCCAGTTTTGTTTGTTTGTTTGTTTGTTTGTTTGTTTGTTTGTTTGTTTTGCCCCTCCCATATGCTCCAGGTTGGAGGGGACACAGGGAGGGGTTTAGCAGGGTTGTGCCCAGACAGGGTCATAATCACTGGTTGAGCTCCCCAAGGCAGAAGGAGAGATGTTTGTCATTGCTGTTGTACTCCATGAGCAGCTGAACTCACCAGGAACTGCCTTTCTCCTCCACAGCACTCTTCAGTGCCTACCTGGGAGCAGCAGTGACCCACATGTTGTCTGTGGTAAGTAGTGTATCAGCTAAGGGCTGATTTCCCTGGCTTGTCAGACAAAACACCAAGATGTGGAGAAAAACTCAGCCAAAGGCAGAAATGGTCTGGGAGAGGGGTTACTATCTGCCCAGGGGGGTTGGTGTGATTCCCACTGGAAAAGGTGACTTGGAATTATCACTTGCCACTTTCCATCCTCAGAGTTTGCATGAACTTCCACAGCTCAGCTCCAGACACTTGTGAGATCACAGAATCACGGAATGGTTTGGGTTGGAAGGCACCTTAAAACTCATCAAGTTCCAACCCCTATGCCATGGGCAGGGACACCTTCCACTGTCCCAGAGTGCTCCAAGCCCCATCTGTCCTTGAACACTTCCAGGAATGGGGCAGCCACAGCTTCTCTGGGCACCCTGTGCCAGGGCCTCACCACTCTCACAGGGAAGAATTCCTTCCTCATACCCAATCTAACCGTGCCCTCTGTCAGTGGAAAGCCATTCCCCCTTATCCTGTCTAGGCCCTTCCCCAAAGTGCCTCTCCAGCTCTCCTGGACCTGCTTTAGGCGCTGGCAGGCTGCTAGAATATCTCCCCTCTTTCAGGTATTTACTTCATGCCAGAAGCAATTGGAAAAAGGGCCCTGCACATGCTAAAGAAACATTAAATTTGGGTTAACTTCTTTTCTCAGTTGCCAAAAGTCAGTAGGTACCACAGCCCAGGGAAGAGCTGAATGTTTCTGGTATCTGCTCTCCTCTCTCATTGTCACCCTCTCCTACCTCATGCACCCAAGAAACCTTCCCCACGGCAGATGGGGCAGCCCTCTCACCAGAGCTGGTAGATGTCTCAGGCTGATGCACAATGTCAAGACATCATAAAGAAACCCAGCCTCCCTAAGGAAAGACTCAAAGCAAAACCGAGTCTAGACTTCTTCCAGAAACCTTGTTCCAAGGTGTCTGGCTGTGGGTGTTAGTCTAATAAAAGAAAGACACGAAGCAAATGGGTGGTTTGTTGTTTTTCTTTGCAGTTTGGGGTGCCATCTGGAACCTGGCCCTTTTGCTTGTCTGCCCTGACCTTCCTGCTAATGACCACGAACCACTCTGGGATCTGCAGGCTGCCACTCTCCAAAGTCACCTACCCAGAAGCCAACAGAGCTTATTACCTGATGATGAAGAAACATGAGAAGTCTTGCTGTGAGGCATAGAGACCCAAGAAGAGAGAAACTCAGCTCATTTCAAGGCAAGAACACGAGGTATTTGCCCAACAGAATGTGATTTGTCTGCTACAATGTCCAACACTACTTCTGCGTGGAGAAACTTTTCCCACCACATCTGTTTGTTCTATTCAGGTGATTTCTATTAGGTAGGACTGGGCTGTGCTGGAATGACCATTTCCCAGTATCAACCTGTTATGATTTCAAAGCACACATGTCTGAAAAGACACTTGAATTATAAGCAATGGGAAAATTACTTACAAGCTGAAAAGAAAAATCTCTCTGTGAAATTGAAGACGCCGAAATCAAATGTAAAGAAATAAAGAGCATCTTTCAGCATATGAGGGGACTTCAAATTAATGGCTAAATATCTTATGACAGCAATAGGAGGCATGCTAGAGAGTTTCATTGTAGCAGAGAAATGAAATAAAGAGCACTCCTTGCCAAGTAGAAAATAGGTTGTGAAGAATTCTACCTGGAGAACCTCTCAAACCCCATGGAGGGAGATGTTCATTAGCAATCAACAAACATAAAATAGACATGATTTTTGTGATTTTTGTGTTAATCTCATGATTTCTTCTAATACTTGAACTTGGTGATGGGTTAGCAAAGTAGGGGGCAGCAAGAAACTCATTGCTGTCCCTTTCCTATGCAATAAAAGGGCTCTGTTCAGTCAGTGCACAAATAGAACTCATTTGAGCTGAACTTCTGAACTCCTCTCCCTACACTGTCCCACTCAGCCCAGGAATATCAAACAGCAAAATGTGGCACTGTCCCAGCCTGCTGCTGAAGCTCAGGAGGCTCGTGGGGACCTTGAGGCTCTGAAGAGCTCCCTGACAGGAGGGGACAGCCAGGGACAACTCCAAGGGAACAGGGACAGGAGGAAAGGGGATGGCCTCAAGTTGTGCCAGGGGAGGTTTAAATTGGATTGGATTATTTGGGATAATATTGGATTGGATTATTGGGGATAATATCTTTGTAGAAATAGTTATCAAGCCTAGGAAGAGGCTGTTTGGGGCAGCAGTGGTGTCCCCATCCTGGGAGGGTTTTAAGGCCTTGTGGGGGTGGCACTTGGGGACAGGGTCAGGGGTGGCCTTGGCAGCAGCTCTGTGGTTCTGTGAAGATGCTGTTCTGCCTTCCTCTCTGCCCCACAGTGGGAAGGGGACATTTGAGGTCAGTCCAGCAGAGCTCTGCAGGGCACCAGCCAGGTGCCACCTGTGCCCAGGCTCCCAGGGTGTGCAGGGAGGGAAGAGGGGGGCTGTCCTTGCACCCAGCAGTGTGGATCACCCGAACAGGCATCAACCTTTCTGCCTGGCTCACTGACATACTCTGTCTCCTGTTGAAGCTCATATCTTCACCAAAAATATTCCATGTGCTCAGGTCCTTCAGCTGACAGGAGCCTGCATGGATTAGTGTCACACCAGGAAAAGCAAACCAAAAGCTGTTTTCCTTGTAGCAAATGAAATACAATCTAGCATGATTTCTGAGTTTGGGAGGGGGAAAAAAAAAACCAAACCAAGTATTTTTGCAAACATCACAAAGGCCTGAGTGTAAAATATTTGTGATGAACGGTTGGCAGTGTCTTCTGGTGAAGTTCTAGGATTTCAGATGTTCAACAGTATTTCTGTATGATTGACACTCACTTGTAAAATGTAGCATTTCCATGATTTACTTAATAAATATCTACATAATGTTCTGCAGAGTCAATTTCTAAAACAAACATTCATGCTTTTTTGAGTTTGCTTTAAGTTCCTCTCTCTTTATTATCATTAAGCTCTTCCAAAGATAGGTTACTTCTTAAACAAGTAGCATAGAAGACAATGGAAAATAAAATTTTTAAATCAGTGTGTGTGGGATACATGGGAGATTTTTAAATTCTGCTCTTTGTGCTTATCACAGAATCACAAAATCACAGAATCACAAAGTTGTTTGGGTTAAAGGGTCTTTGTTCCATCCCCTATGCCAAGGGAAGGGACCTTCCACTATCTCAGGTTGCTCAGGCCCCATCCAGCCTGGCCTTGGACACTTCCAGGGATCCAGGGGCAGCCACAGCTGCTCTGGGAAATTGATGCCAGGGCCTCACAGCTAAGAATTCCTTCCCAATATCCCACCTATCCCATCCCTACCCTCTGGCAGTGTAAACCCATTCCCCCTGTCCTGCTACCCAAGACAGCCAAAATCCTCCTCCAGCTCTCCTGGAGCCAGTTCAGGCACTCAAAGGAGCTCTAAGTCCTCCTCAGAGCCTTTTTCAGGATGAACAGCCCCAGCTCTCTCAGTCCTTTGGCATTTTGCAGTCCTTTGGCATCAAACCTCCTTAAACCTGCAAGTGCAAAGCCTGGTTCTGTACAGGAGGCACAATCAGCTCAAGGGACAGCACTGGGTCAACAGAGCTACAGAAACCTCCTCCAGACCAGGCAGGGATTCATTCCTAGGGGAGATGCTGACCAGGCCCCAGACTGGGGCCAGATGAGGTCAGGTTTTTCCAGAATATTCCTGGAGCAGGCACAGAGGGCCATGGAGATGCTCTGGGGCTTGGAGCTCCTCTGCTTTGGAGCCAGGCTGGGAGAGCTGGAGGTGCTCACCTGAAGAAGAGAAGGCTCTGGGGAGATCTTTTTGTGGCCTCTCAGCACTTGAAGATCTCTTTAAGAAAAATGTGGACAAACTTTCTATCAGGGCCCGCGACGATGGGAAGAGGGTTGATGGTTTTAAGGTAAAAGAGGATTGATTCTGACCAGATAAAAAGAAGGAATTTTTCGTGGGTAGGGCGGTGAGGCACTGGCCCACTGTCCAGAGGTATGGTAGATGCCCCATCCCTGGAAAAAGTCAAGGTCCAGTTGGGCAGGTCTCTGAGCCACTTGGTGCAGTGGAAGATGTCCCTGCCCATTGCAGGGGGCTGGGCTGATGAAATTCAGGTGTCCAACACAACCCAAACCATTCCCTGGTTCTGTGATTTATCAAATTGTAGTGTAAAAGGTTATTTTAATGCCTGAACTGAGATCTCCCCACCCAGGACCACGAGTGCCCCAGAGAGGCAAACCAACAGAGGCTGCTTTCACCCTTCTGTCAAAATATGCACTTGAGCAAGAGAACACAGTTTATGTCCAGTGTAAATCAGTAGATTTCCTCTGACTGGTGCTATTCCAGCCTGCTGTTGCTGAGCAACAGGGACATTTTGGCACTACCATAAAGAAATCATACACACAGAACCGAAAAACAACAAAAGATGAAGGCTATGTCCCAGCCATTTAGAAAGATTTTGCACATCATTCAGAATTAATTCTACATTTTACACTATCCAGCAAATTTATTCTTCCCATCACCTCTCAGGAAATAACAGCTATTTGGAAATTTGACATGTAAGTCAGTCAGAACATGCATATTATATTATGCTTTTTCCCATTATCGTTCAAAACACTGTCTTTGCTAACAGGACTAATTTATCTTATTACTGAAACTGGGTTTTTTGGCTGTTTGGTCTTCTTTTTTTTTTGTGTGTTTTTGTTTGTTTGTTTGTTTTTTGTCTTTACATCAAATAAATACTATTCAGATCACCCCTCTTTTCCAAGCATTCTTTTTTCAGTGTTGTTTCTGATACACAGGTGATGCCAGACACATAAGAAACACACTAGGCAGAAATTTTGGAGTATTTTCCTGGACTACCTCCCTCCCAGTGCCAGCAAAGAGATGCCATTGTGTTTACAGTTCTGAAAAGAAATACATATATAAGTAAAATAAGTAAATGCTATTGAAAGTAATTTGTGGGGGAGAAATCAATAAAAACATTTTTTTTTAAAAACCACAAAAACTAAAATAAATAAATAAGTAACGTTTATATAAATAACTTACAAATAAATAAGCTATAAATAAATAAAACCCTAAAAATAAATAAATTTTAAAATAAATAAATAAATAAATAAATAAATAAAGTTTTAAAAAACCCTGACTACTGGGACACATCTGCTGGGAGTCACATTTTATCCAAAAGTCTGACTCAAGTGCCTGACTGCCACTTCCTAAGCTGCTCTCATTGATGATGTCTGATGTGCATAAATCTCCCCCAAGACTACCAGTTTGATGTCAAGCGCTCAAATCTGGGGAAATGCAACAATGCAATGTCCTTTATCTGATCCTCCAGGACTGCTGCAGGTTCTGTTTGGTTTTACTGGGCTGCACATGAAATATAAACAGTATGAAGAATGCTGGTGTTGATAATTATCTAATCTTTTGAATCTTGACACTAAGTGAGAAGGGATTGACATAGAATTTGGCCTTAGCTGGGCATAATTCACCTGCTAAGAAAGATGCTACCCACGAGGAAGCAGGACTATGCATTGAAAAGATTACTCTTGATTATTGCTTGATTGTTTCCCTCTCCCTCATTCACTGCACGACAGGTGAATTGTTAGGCACAAATTAACACCTCTCCGAAGTTTCTCTTTGTCTTGCCATGGAAAACTGCCTTCAGGTAGTAAGGCAGTCTTGTAAGGTATTTTGTCACCAGCAGCTGAGCTTTTCCCAGATTTGGAATGAGATGAGGAAACTGAACAACTCTCAAAGCAAATACACCTCCATGACATAGGGCCCTCACTCTTCATGTTCTCAGAGGCACAGACAGACCATGGCAATTAGTTTCACATATATTGAAACAGAAACTGTTTAAACAGGAGTTGGAGGCCTTAATATTTCAGGGATGTGGGTCAGAAGGACCATTTTAGGACCCCAAAGGTGCTTTACTTGCAAAGGGGCTGTGAAGGTTAAATTACTTACCTTGAGGCTGAGGCCCCCTGACTTGCTATTACACTCTAGTGCATAGCAGAATCATAGAATAGAATCACAGAATAGTTAAGGTTGGAAAATATCATCACAAAGTTCCCCCCAGCACTGCCAAGGCCACCACTGGCCCATGTCTCCAAATTCCACATCCACACAGCTTTTAAATCCCTCCAGAGATGGGGGCTCCACCATTGCAGGACCACCCAGGGCTGGACAACCCTTTCAGTGAAGAATTTTTTCTTTAATATTCAACCTAAACATCCCCTGGTACATCTTGAGGCTGTTTCCTCAAAGCAAAATTAAAAAAAAAAAACCTCATAATCTTCACCATTTAGGTTGGAATATACCTCTAAGATCACTGCCATGAGGATTTCCCACAACAAATTCAAACTCTTAGAAGGGAGCAACAAAATCAATCCTATGAACAAACAGAAGCACCTTTGAGGGAAAATACAGACCAGTTGCACTTGGAACGCTGGAGCAATTGCTTTTATTTTTAGGACCAGTGATGTCATTAACAGTAATTTTTTGAGTAAAATAAAACTACATATGTGCAGTTGCAAAAATGGAAGTTCAAACGCAAACAGTTTTTTAGAAAGTGTATTTTTTTTCCTTTTACTGCTAATGAAAATATATAGATTAGAAGAAAATGGATAGAAGCCATGGTCTTAGGAAACTGACTAACTACAAATCCCTTCATTTTAGATTAAACATTCTTGGATTGGTCATCAGTTTAATCGGATAAGGCTGGGATCAGTGGGAGGTTAAGGATCAGATTTGCTAACGAGAACACTTAGAGAAATAATTCTTGGAAAAGCGTGCCCCTGGAATGGTGCACTGAGAAGGAAAAGAAAGAATTTTTTCAAGTGGAATTTTCCAGCAAACAGTCCTGGTGCCTCAGTCACAAAGCAGCTACAAAATTCATTGCACGGTGTAGTTTTGGTGGGGGAGAGTGTGACACTGTAGGAAAGTGCAAGTCCAGAGGAGGCCACGGAGCTGCTGCCAGGGCTGGAGCCCCTCTGCTCTGGAGCCAGCCTGGCACAGCTGGGGCTGTTGAGCTGCACAAGAGAAGCTCCAGGGACACCTCAGAGCCCCTGCCAGGGCCTCCAGGGGCTCCAGCAGAGCTGCCCAGGGACTGGGGACAAGGCCTGCAGGGACAGCACCCAGGCAATGGCTCCCACTGCCAGAGGGCAGGCACAGATTTTGGGCTCTTGGCAATTAGGAATTGCTGGCTGGGAGGGTGGGCAGGCTCTGGCCCAGGGTGCCCAGAGCAGCTGTGGATGCCCCAGCCTGAGGATCCAGGATGGTCTCTCCCACTGGATTCACTCCAGCATAACCCAACACTTCACTTATCTCCAACTCACCCTTATCTAAACTGTGTGGGTGACTCAGCCCAGCCCACACACAAAATACCTTAAAACACAAACTCTCCCTCCCCAGAGAGAGAAATACTGCTCAACAGCAGACGTCCTGTGGTGGTGGCTCAGCAACCAGAGGCAGCTGTGTGCAGCTTTTCTGCCAGGAGCCATGAGCAGTGAGCAACCTTCCTACACAAACTAAACAGCTTTGTCCATGGAACAAACAAATCCCCTGAGGAACACTGAATTTCTGTTCTTTGCCCCAAGATACACCTCCTGGTTTTGGCTGTCCCATCGTGAATGGCTCTTTGAGCTCTTTGAGCCATCACTCCCTTTTCCATTTCCCCAGTCCTGTTTGCTCATAGTGCACTGGTGGTGGTGCACAGGGTCACCAACACCTCTGGGAAAGAATTCTGACTTCTCCACACCTCTAAACATCACAAATCCACTAATCCTTGACATTCTTTATCCACAGCACCTCCAGTTTCTACCAGAGCTCATTCAGTGTGTCCTTGCACCCCTGTTCCTTCACTGTCCATCTGCAGTCATCCATGAGCAGGACCCTCACTGGAGCTCACCTCAGCCCAGCTGCCCTCAACAGCTTCATGGAAAGTATATACCATCCATTTCTCTCCTGAAAAAAAGACCCCAAAGACACAGAATTCCATTTCTATGGGATGGAAAATAATAAATATGTATTGTATAAATTATTATTATTGTTGTTGTTGCTGCTGTTGTTGTTGTTGTTTGTTGTTGTTGTTATATTGTATAAATAGGTATAATAATATAATAAACATATAACCTGACAAAAGGCTCCACAGCTCCAGCAACTTACTCCATCCAGGTGCAGGATCAACACCAAAGATCTGGGAAATCAACAAAACCATCACTGAGGCATTCAGAAAGGGCAGATTATGTGCAATTTGACCACCTTTCAATCTCATGACAGAGACGACACTTTTAGATTACATTTAACTAAAAAAAAAAACAAAAAAAAAAATCACTGGAAAATACAAAAAAAAATTAACTGGAAAATACAAAAACAAAAAACAGATTCAAGAAAGAAAGGATGCACACAGCAGTGCAACAAAAGACCAAAACACAATGAGGTTTTAAATAAGAGAGCACAAGATTACAAACATGAGTGATACAGCTTTGGGATTAATTTGCCATGATATAGTTTTTTATTTTACTAAGACAAAGGCGAATGCTTATTCAAGGCAGAGAGAGGAGATATAAAAGTTTTGAAAGGGCAAATTCCCCTAAAAAACAAAATGCGAGATGTTTGACATGGCCTCAAATTGTGCCAGGGGAGGTTTAGCCTGGATATTGTGAAATTTCTCTTCACAGAAAAGATGGTCAGGCACTGGAAGAGGCTGCTCAGGAATGGTGGTGGAATCTGCATCCCTGGAAGTGTTCAAAAGGCATGTGGCACCTGGGGACATGGCTGAGTGCTGAATTCAGCGCTAATTCAGGTTAAGGGCTGAACTCCATGATCTCAGAGTTCTTTTCCAACCTTAATGAGCCTATGATTTTATGTTGTGAGCTGCAAGTCCTGCTGGGGAATAAGAAAAGGAGATGTGTGCTTATCCCTGAGGGGTTTGCAGATGTGCTGAGAGGCAGTGAAGGGGTGTCACAGAAATTAGTGACATCTAACATCCAATGTCCTGCTCCAGACACAGGGTGAGTGAGACTGGGACATCCAGGCTTCACCCACTGAATATCAAAGGCTTTTTTCATTATCACAGAAGAGTTCATTTATTTTTTCATATTTTGCCTTCAATGGAAATTCCAGAAGAATATTTTCCCCCCTGACTCGTGCCTGCTGAAAGCAGAACTTGTCCCTTATCCTCAGCAAAAGAGGAATTGCACACAAGGGATGCAATCTGCACAGCTCCAGCCTAAACTCTGCTGAGACTTTGTGGGATGGTCCTTCACAGCAAATCAAACCATCCATCAGGTCCTTCCCAGTGCTGGAAATCTCAGCTGTAAGCACATCACTGCCTCCCAGGGTGGGAATTCTGCAAGGAACCCACCAGGCTTGCACACTCCATCCAGGCAAAACCAGTGCCACCCTTCAAGCTGGAGCACGTGGCAGGCCAGGGGATTTGGGAGCCCAAACAGCTGAGGAGGAATGTCCACAGGAATACAATGCCTCTCCCAGAGGAGCCTGCTAGCTTGTGTGCTGCAGGTTTAGGTAATAAATCTAAGGAGGCAACAGAAGCCCCATTTGTGATGTGACTGATAATCACGCCAGCAATTTTTGCACATTCCTTTGTTCAATTTTCCTTCCAAAGAATGATGGCTGTTTGTAAGACTTGCAGAAGTATGTGATTTCAGATGAAGCTGTGAGAAAGCAAGAGAAGGAAAGCACCCAAACAGCCTGGCTTGGACACGAGGGGCTGCTCCTCATGTACACAATAACCAGATTTTCCACTGGTCACAGGAGGGCTAACCACAAACCAGGGCTGGAGAAGACAGCTGCCTACAGGCATGTTACAAGACTTAAGTTCTCCTGGGAACTTATCCAAAAGCATTCAGAAGATAACTCGGAATTGTTTATATACTCAGAGAAAAGGGGCAAAACCCTGACTATTCAAAATAACTGAACCTGACAGACAAATGAGTGATTGTACCTCAGAGGATGTGCATGTCTGCTCTTCCTCTCATTGCTAAATCATGGGCTAATCTTTCCACAGTGTAAATATCTGCAACAAAACAATGCTCTTTGTCTACAAGAAATTGGCTCTGTTTCATCAACATGGGCTTAATCAGAAATTCTCTCTATGACAATACTGGCCCAGGGTGCTCAGAGCAGCTGTGGCTGCCCCTGGATCCCTGGGAGTGTTCAAGGCCAGGCTGGACAGGGCTTGGAGCCACCTGGGATAGTGGAAGGTGTCCCTGCCCATGGCAGGGGGTGAAATGGGATGAGCTTTAAAGGTCCTTTCTAACCCAAAGTATTTTATGATGCTATGACCTGCATTCCGCTCCTTCCAAGCCTGCCTGTGGATGGCCTTATTCACCCCAACAGAAAGAGAAACCTCCTTTCCACCTTACATGCTGGGAACTACAACATGGGCAATCCAGGGCCACGTGTTTTTAACCCTTTGCATGCTTAAGGACATGCTACAAACACGGCAGAGTGAATTTCAAACACCCCAAGGTCAGCCCAGCCCTGTGGATTGTGAAAAGCCCAGGAAGAGCTTGCCTCCAGGGCCTCTCAGTTAGCTGCCCCAGGTCTCTGAGGATGTCACATGAGAAGCAGAGCTTTGTGAGAGCAAAGCCTGCCTGCCCTGGCTGCCAAGAAGTGCCATTAATGCTCTCTCCATCCATCATGTCCACTCCCAACCAGCACAGTCCCTTCACCACCTGCTCTGCCTGATCCCAGCTTCAGTCCCCCAGTGTTTTATCTGCCCTGCAGCCTGACCAAATGCCATCGTGCTGATGCCCTGGCTCCATCCCATCCCTCTGTGCTTTAAGGCAGCCTCTCCACAAAGGTCACAATCCATAAAGGGGGCTCAGGGCTGGAGAGAAGAGGAATGACTGTATGGAAATGGCAGGCAGCAATCTCTGCTGGGACAGCACTCAGGGAATGGCTGGAGCTGTGCCAGGGGAGGTTTTAGTTTGGATATCAGGGAAAGGCTCTTCCCCAGAGGGTGCTGGCACTGCCCAGGCTCCCCAGGGAATGAGCACAGCTCCACGGCTGCCAGAGCTCCAGGAGTGCTTGGACACTGCTCTCATTGTGGGTGGGATTGTTGGGGTGTCTGTGCAGGGCTGTGAGCTCCATCATCCTGGGGTCCCTCCCAGCACAGGATATTCCATGAAATATCCTCATGCAAGGGTTCCTCCTGCCCTCAGCTCCGTGGCTCTGCTGTCCTCTGACACTGCAGCATCACCTCTGCCCAGCCCCAGGCTGCCCCTCTCCTCCATCGCCCCTTCCCACCACAATTCCTCAGCTTCCCTCACCCTGCCAGCCCCGTGTCAAACATCTTCCCTCCTCTGGGGAAGCTTCCCTTTCCAATCCTGCCTGGACAGGAACGCTGGGCTCCCAGCAAGGCCCTGCCAGCAGCAGCAACGTGCACACGGGGCTGTGGGCGGGGAGCACCGAGGAATGTAAATTATCGATTGTGTGCTCCAACCCGCATGAGGGAGAGGTGATATGAACAATGCACTCCCCATAGCACCTCTCCTCCACCTTATCAGCCCCTGATCTTAATCCCAGGAGTCAATGCCACCATCAATCACTGTTAATGAGAGCGAGCTCCCCTAGGCAGGGGCCTTATCTCACTCTGCATCTCCAGAGCCACATGAGGTTATGTCACTCTTGCAATTAAGTAAAGGTTATGCTGGCCTGAAAGGGTTAGCACCGGCTTTTTTGGGAACACTTCTGTGCTGTCAGAGATCGGAGGAAGCAAAAGTAAAAAAGGAAAGTTGTCTTCAAACTGAAAGAGAGTAGGTTTAGGTTAGATATTGGGAAAAAATTCTTCCCTGTGAGGGTGGTGAGGTACTGACTGACACAGGGTGCCCAGAGCAGCTGCGGCTGCCTCATCCCTGGAAGTGTCCAAGGCCAGGCTGGACAGGGCTTGGAACAACCTGGGATAGTGGAAGGTGTCCCTGTCCATGGCAGGGAGGTTGAAAATAGGTGATCTTTAGGGCCCTTCAAACCCAACCCATTCTAGGATTCTACACATTCCTTTACATGCTACAATTCACATATTACTTCCATATTTGGTACTTTCTGATCCAGCAGACCAACAGCACAGAAACAGCAGGTTTTGGACACTTACACGTATTTTGCCACCTATTGCCACTAAATGTTCCATTCTATACCAGAAATGTTTTCTGTGGAGGTTAAGGTAAAGAGCAAACACACGGGCCGTAGCCCTGACTCTGTGATTCTGCATTTCTGTGATTTTGATTTAGTAAGTCCTCTGTAAGCGCTGCTGCCTGCATCAGTCAGAAAACCACACCTACTGAGAAAACCAAACTCTAAGAACAGACCCAGTGAAAGTTAAACTGCAGGAAAAGCCCACCACCAAACTGCTTTCTGGGGAACCCCTGTCACAGGGCAAAAATTACTCCTGCTCTTGTCTCTGCCAGAGGCAGATCCCTCCCTCAGGGCAAGGGAAGTTGCTGCCTTCATCTCTCTCATATAATTCCTGTCCCAGCTAGAAAGGAGCTGATCTTGCACTGAAAGGCTCTGCCAAGAATTCAAGTCAAGGTCTCCTGTTCCAACAGCAGTTCAGAACTGCTTGCTCCTCACCCAGGTCATGTGCTACCTACAGAAATTATTTGTTGTCGTCTCCTTAAAGGCACAAGTATCTACAATGCCATTAAAACACTCTTGCCTCTGCCTATAACTCAGCTGCAGATTTAACTGCAGCACAGACAATCCTGGGACAATCAGGTCAAGGCTGTCAGTGAATATTGCCTCTGGACACAGCTGGTGGGCAAGAGTGATCACTCAGCCCTGCCTCATTTATTATCTCAACAGAGCTGCAGCTCTGCCCCCACACTGGCCCAGTGCAGGGGCTCTGGGAGCTGTAGTAACTCAGCACCCAGCTCAAACCCAAGGTTTGGAATTCAGATCAGGAGAAAATGGATGAAAACCCTCTGTGCCACACTAGAAATTACATAGCAGAACAGATTTGCCAACACAGTGGTATCCTCTGGCCTTTATTAGTTTCAGACTCATGCTGGGCCATATTTAAGAGTAGAGGGGATACTGGGGTGCCCTTGAAAGGTGAGAAACCTGTGGATGATGCTGACAGATGCTGAGGAGCAGTCAAAGCACCTCTGGAGCCACACAGCAACAGGCAATGCCAAGTGGAGAAATTCAGCTGAAGTTCACCAACCAGGGGAAATGGCTAAATGGTCCAGGTTTAACCACCACAGTTACAAAAAAAAAAAAAAAAACAAAAACAAAAACAAAAAAACACCAAACAAACAAACAAAAAAAAACCCCAAGCCAAACAAAAATCCCACAAACAAACAAAAAAAAAACCACAAACAAACAAAAACCATGACAGTATTCTGGTTAAAGTTTGCATTTAAATCAGTGAAAACACGACAGAGCTATCAGAGCTTAGGAAGGACAAAGGACAAGAGGATGGAACATTTCTCAGAGAAGATGCCACACCACTCCAAAGGGCACAGGATCTCAGGCAAGGCAGGATGTGGGTGGGTGAGTGACAACAAGAGGTGCAGAGTTATTCTCCAGAGGCACATCCTAGAGAGGTGCCACATTCAATACCACAGACCTCACTCTGAGTGATTTTGAATCTGTTTGGAGCCTGTGAAGCGAGGCAGCAAAGCTCAGGTCATGGATCATGGCCCCTTCACTGGCCAAGAGTGTTCTGTCAAGGGAAAGTTCAGGATGTGCTTCAGATATTGTGTGGCCTGGTGGGAATGAACAGCCCACACTGCTTCCCAAAGGAGAGCAGCTCTCACCCCAGAGAAGGGCTATGAAATGTACAACTAGAGGAGCATAAATCTCTTAAATCACCAGCTGTGCCCATTCAGCAGGGAGAGACCGAGCACATAAATAAATCCCCAAAGGCTCACTTTCAGTAGGAAGGGTAGGCAGGGACCTCTGTTCTGGTGGCATTTCAAATGCCTTTGATCAGACATATAATTTGGATTAGTCTACAGGAATGTGTGGTGCCTCTGCCCTGCCAGCTGGCTTAGACTAATCCCAGCATCACACAGAGACCAAGCCAGACCCTCTGTGCTTTTTTGGGTGGCAGAATGGCCAGGCCAGGAGGGGCCACTCAGCCCTGGAGAGCTGACATGGGTCTGAGGAGGGCTGGCAGTCCTAAAACATTCCACAGCTGCCATTTAGCAAGTCACTGCAGAAGCCCTGTGAGTCAGAGGTCTCTTGGGGCTCCTGCAGCGAGTGGCCACATCAGCACAGAGCTCTGGTTGTTGGCTCTGACTGCTCCTGGGCAGCAGGAGCAGTCTGCAGGAGGGAGCAGCAGCCCTGTTGTGGAAACCAGGAGATGAGTGTGGAACTTCATGATGTCTATTTACCATTGGGACCACAGTCCTCAGTGGAGCTTTTTTCCAGCTTCAGTGACCCTGAGCTGGTACTAACTTAGGAGTAGGTAAGAGGAAATATCTGTTGTTTTACAGCAGACTCAAACTAAATCACTGAAATCTTGCCTGTTGCTCACACCTCTGAATGAAAGAAGAAACTAGGATGAGTGTTGGTTCTTGGTTTTTCTCTTTCTGTTAAAGTTGGAATTGGATCATCCCTTGAACAAGGATGAGTGTTGGAATTGGATCATCCCTTGAACGAGGATGAAAAGTTGGAACTGGACTTGGATGAAAGTTGGAACTGGATCATCCCTTGAACAAGGATGAGTGTTGGTTCTTGGTTTCTTTTCTCTTTCTGTTAAAGTTGGAATTGGATCATCCCTTGATGGCTTTGCCCTGCCTTGGTGTGGGCAGAGCAGGGAGCAGCACGGCTCTGCCTGTCTGCAGGTGTGCCACGCTCAGAGCAGGGCACAGGATGAGCACAGGCAGCAGCAGGGGCAGAAAAGCAGAAGTTTGGGAGATCAGAGCAGCTCATCCACCTCCACGGATGTTACAACATCCAGCTACATCCACAGACAGCTTGGAGAGAGACACTTCCTTTGCTTTTTTCCACTGCCATGCACTGCCCACAACACGAGCTGGTTTTCATGCAGTAATTGCCCACTAGGTGCAAATTACCCAATTATACACTTAATTTGCTTTGGCATCATATCTTAAGTAAGGGATAACTGACATAGAAGGTTCTCGAAACAAAGGGTGTTGGTTACAGTGATGGACAGGGAAACTGGGCAGCACCAGGAGGGAGGAGATAAACTTATAAGGACATAAAGGGAAGGACTAGGGGATCGGTCACCTTGACGGACAGGCCACTGGCGGGAAAACAAGGCACAAACAACTCCGGGACAAACCATTGTGAGGGAGGAACATGGGGGGAACCGAGGATCAAACCATAATCTCAATTTATAAAAAATAACCAACTTTACAACAAAACCTGTATAAATATCTTTAAACACACAATGCTACATTGGCTGATCCTCACCAGAGGCAAGAAGGGTGCACCAGCACTGGTGTTCCAGCTCCCTCGGCCTGCCAACCCAGCTTTGGTGCTGGAGCAGCCCCAGACTTGGAGCAATGGGATGGCAGGCAGGAGAGCTCCCCGGGTCAGGAGCATTGGTGGGGGGCTGAGCAGACACCACAGGCAAGAGACTGAACCTGCAGACTTTGAAACCAGATCAGCAGGAGCTTGAAGCAGTGGTGACAGTGTTCTGCAGCAACATTCAAAGCCAGGAAACAGGATCAGTCACCAGCAATAATGGTGCCTGCATTTTACACCCTCCATCCCTTTCTACTTTTCCTGCTCTGTAGGTTCACCCATAATATATTTTTTTTTTCTGCCTCTTGCTTTTTGAGGATGAAGTGGACACAGAGGGAAGATGGGGAGCCTACAGCAGCTTCACAAAAAGGGGAGCATGGCTCCACTTTCTGCTGCTGACAGGGACGAGACAGAGGGAAAACCCCTCTGTCCTCCCAGCTCCATACCCCAGTACTTCACAGAGCCAGTCCCTTCAGGGAGGAGAGCCAGATGTGACAAAACACGACAATTTGCTTTGAATGTGTGCAGGCTGGCACTCTCAGAGGACTAGGAACACACATGATGCTGAAATAATTGAAGTGTAAAACCTTGGAGCTGAAACTAAGACCTAAAGGGAGGGAGGGAGGGGGAACACCTGCCCTCACTCTGGCCCCTGAGTAAGTGGGTGAATTGCCAGCACAGGTACAGCTACACAAATAACTCTTTGCTTTGGTCCTCAGTGATGCACCTGGGACCAGGAGGGATGAGCTCTGCCGTGCTCATCTCCAGCCACACGTTTCAATTTGGGTGCAGATCATTACCACCCAACCACAGACCCATGGAACCATTTAGGTTGAAAAGCCCTCTGAAACCATCCAGTTCATCACAAAACACTGCAGGAATTTCTTTGGGAGGCAGGAGAAATGTGATTATTCGCGGCCTTTAAATTTACTAGTACCAAAACCATTATTTCATAAATATGGACAGCATCCTGGTTTTGGTTTTGGACCAGAAGCAGGCTTCCATGCTGAAATCTTACACACTATTTATTCACAGACCAGGGAAAAAAGGTCACAGAGTCTGTGGATCATCATAGCCATGGAGGATTTTGTTTACAAAATTTTTTGGCTGATTCAAATAACTGCAAATCTTTTCAGCTATACATTACCAACTCTGTATTTTAAACACCAAAATGCTTCGTTCCAACAACCATGGTCCAAGAAGAAAATCAGTCCACAGATAAAACTCAAAGGATTTGTAGTTCTGCTCTGATTTACCAGATATTTTTCTAGGAGATGCTGCAGTAAAACATTAAAGAGGAAGAGGATCATACTGATGTTAACTGCAGCTATTCTTTACATGAATCATTTATGCATCTGTAACAAGATGTTTTTAACATGGATTTCACTTTAATCTTTTACTTCAGCCCACTGAGTCCCACTGTGCCATGAGTGGTGAAAGGCTTAAAAAGAGTCACACCACCACAAACTTTACATCTCAAATAGATGAAATCAAACTGCACATAGGGGAGGAAGGGGGAGGTACACAGAAAAGGCACATATCACAGATGTGATAGGGATTACAGGTCTTCTACTTGCTGCTTCTACCACCTTCACCCTCAGGTTTCTCAGCTGCTGGTGGCATGAATTATGTTTAACAGCTACTAAGGGCAGTTTGCAAAGTAACCAGATCACTGGTCCTGATGCTCCTGCTCAAGGATGACATGCAGAGGGGACAGGGCAGGGATCTAAGCGGGTATTTGAAAAATTAACACCCTTGGCTGTGTGGCAACAGGTGCAAACAACCCTAAATAAGAGCTGGGTACTCTCAGAGCCTCCCCTGAAAAGCCTGGGGAAGACAGAAATCTCTCCCTTCACAAACACTGTAAACAGGAGGAAGCAAGGGATCAGGAAGCAGTGAACACACTGCACATTACCACACCTCAGGGCCCTCTCCTAGGAGATTTTCCTCAAGCTCATGTTAGGAAAATTAATCCACAAACATCAGAGGTTTATGTCCAAAAAGGAGACAGAGGAGTCCTTTTTGCTTTATTCAAATAAAGGGAGAGGCCATGGAGCATTCCCCTGGTGTCTCTCAAATTTTTGGAGGACACAGCCTCCCTTTTATCCCAGTTTCCCAGCTGCATTTCCCTTCTCTCTCTCCCCATTGGCTGAAGTACTTGAGAGGTACAGACTTCCCAAAACACCTGATACCAGAGATTTCCCTCTAATGTATACCCCTCCCATTTAATTTTTAATTCTTATGGAATTTAGAGGTTTTTCTTCCCCATTGTTTCTTTCATCTTTCAACGTCTAATTTCATTTATCAACAAACCTAAAGTTTATTTGCAAAAGCAAACATCTTTTTCCATTCCATGAATCAGTGGAATCCTTCCTTCCCATTGTTTCTTTTATATCCCAGTGCTGGTTTTATCTACCAGGTTTGTAAAGACAATCCCGCTATTCCTGTCACTCAGAAGGGAGCAGAGGCGCAGGAGCAGGGATGAAGGGCCAAGGGGAGCCCTGCCGTGGCTCCTGCGGGTGGGCGCTGGCTCCGGGCTCAGGGACAGCGGCAGCAGCGACCCAGCAGCATCTTATCCTGGCTCTGGGAGCCCTCCAGCGGCTGCTGCAGCGGGAATCACGGGATGATTTGGATGGGAGGCGCCTGGAACATCATCCCATCCCTCCATGGTCAGGGACACCTTCGGCTGGACCAGGATGCTGCAAGCCCTGCCCAAGTGAGTCCTGCGGGTGCTCTGTCCCTGTCACCATCCTAGAGCAGCACCCTGGACAAGGTGAGATCGTTCAGGCACACACCTGTGGCCTGAAGCAAAGGCAGCAAACCTCAAGGTGAACCCAGACAGGGAATTCACACCCCAGGGTTGTTAAACTTAGCACAAGATTGCCATAAGGGAGATGGCAAGGGGAAAAGACGATCAGCTCCCCACAGGCTCTGCAGATGAGCAAACTGCACAGTTAATTTGCTAAAACTAAATCAGAAGGAAAGCAGCAAGCATTTGCACAAAGGTGCTGGGCAAAAAACTGAAATTCATCTTATTTCTGAGGAGGGAATGAGTCATCACTCATCGGGGTCATGTGAGAGTGGACAGAGCAGGGTGCCAGGGGACACCAAACCACTCATCCACCAGTGAACCTCGGAATAGACACACTTCTTCTTCAAAAGAAGAGTGGTTTGGGGTTTTTTCCTATACCTAGGGATGACAAGGGGTAAAGCACAGTTGGTTTGAAGGCTCCAGGTACAGGAGAAGGAAGACAAGACAGTAAGAGCCTTGCTTGTCACAACCTCAGGCTGATTGCAAGGATTTCCTCTAGGCTGGTAAGTGGGTAGCAAAAGCCATCCCCTCTTGCCCCATCACACACATGGATGTTTGCAATTCCAGTCTGCAATTCCCTCCCTTTAGCTGGAAAGTGGTTAACAGTGTGATTCCTTCTGGTGTAATTTTCATATGACTGACCGCAGAACTATTAATACCTGAGCCCAGAGCTGGTTCAGCTAAACAACTCATTCCCTCCGGGGAGAAGAAAACCACAACTTCTCCAACCCCCTGGAAAAACCTTTTGTCACTGCAGGGCCAGCAGCTCAGATGTGAGGAGATGGCTCTGCTGTGCTGATGCCCCTCAGGGGAGGACATCGAGCAGCATGAGAGAGCTCAGCTTGGTTCTCCTGTGCCTCCTCCGCATCTCCAGGAAGGGTGAGTCCTGAGCCTGCTCCCAGCCCCTGTCTGCTCACAGCTCCTCCTCTCACCCCAGCCCAAGTTTGCCTGCTACAGCAAACTCTACAGAAACTGCACTCTCCATCATGTTGCTTAAAATTATCCTGACATTCCAAGTGCATGTGACAACAGTGTGAAGACTCAGGCTTAGCAGTTCAGAGGGGCCCTCAGTTTGTGGGGTTTTTTTTGCATTTTTCTGTTTTCCTAACATGAGCAGGAAGTCCGTCTGACTTTTCCCCATCTTTGTCAGGTGGATGCAGCATTTTCATCCCCGCTTCATATTCCTTAGAAGTTATTATGCAACAGACACAATGTTTTCTAGTTCCACTGAGCACTTAAGTTCCGTTGATCGCATTACTTCAAATATGTGCTTAAATTCCATTAAACTCCATAGGATTTGCTTAGCTTCACTGCCAAACAGCATTTGGCCAGGGCAAGGGTAGCTGTGAGCTGGTCCCCAGCTCTTGCTGCTGTCCTCATGACCTTTCCCACTGACCACCAGCAGCAACACTGACCTGACAACTCCTTTTGGAAGCTACTTTCTGCAAGGTGTGCAAGCTGTTTGCCTCTCTCTTCCTTGTGAGAGCTTCAGTTCCATTAGCAAATGGAGGCTGGATATTAACAAAAGGAATGTGAAAGACCTGCCACGCTGAGGTTTTAGAGTCAAGGGTAAATTATACAGGGAAAGTTGACAGCTCCCTCCACTCATAACTAGGCAAACTGTGTTTCCATGGAAATGGGCGGAGATGCTAACATTAAAAGCACTTATTTTTAACATTATTTTTCATCTGGAAGGCAAGGGAGGATTATGTGCTAGGAAAAAAAAAAGTGTTCTTTGCTTAAGATTGAAAACAAAAAAAAAAGCTAATCAAAGGGGTAGCGGAGAGAAGCAAGTCATACTCAAAAGCACACAATCTACAGTTCTCCTAAAGTAAAGGTTACAGTGACATGCTGCAAAATAACTAAAACAAGAGCAAATAAGCTAGAAAGCAATAGCAATTACTGTTTTCAGTGCCAGATCTTTGTGCTCAAACCCCATGAGCTTCATGAAGCTCCTGCAGTGCTGCAGCATTGTTTATTAGATTACCTGGGCTGGAAAAGGTGCTCATACCATTGTTGTGTATGACAGGGCAGCACGACTCCAGATCTCAGTAATCAAAATACTGGCTTGGAGCTGACTCTGTGTAAATATCTGAGCAGGGAACTGGCTCTGGGATGGCCTTTGTCCATTGTGTAACACACAATAGGTGAATACAAGCTGCACTGCCACGCAGGTGTTTGTCAAGTGTTATGGGCCACAGATAGAGGAACAAAAACCAAATCTGATCTTTGAGTCTACAGGAGTAATCCAACAGCTGAATGCCCATATGGTGAAGCCAACGAGACCAGGGATGGGTGGAAATACTTACATTTACATTTTACAGGTATTCTCAGCTACTGAGAGCCCCTGATCTAATGGAGTTTCATGAGACAGGAGGCACAGATGTGTTTCTGAAGCCACAGTCTGCTGCTACAGCTGTTAATAGCAGCGGAACAGTGGGTAGGCAGACATGTCTATATATTAAACTGAAAGAGGGGAGATTTAGATTAGATATTAGGAAGACATTCTTGGCTGTGAGGGTGGTAAGGCCCAGGCACAGGTTGCCCAAAGAAGCTGTGACTGCCTCTGGATCCTTGGAAGTGTCCAAGGCCAGGCTGGATGGGGCCTGGAGCAACCTGAGCTAGTGGAAATTGTCCCTGGTGGTGGAATGAAATGAATTTTAAGGCCCCTTCCAGCCAACCATTGTGCAATTCCATGATCCCTCCAGGTGTGCAGTGCAATGGCTGGTCTGTCCATGTCCCATCTGACGTCACTGGAGAGCTTGGGAAGATGGTTATCCTGCCCTGCACCTTCACACACCCCTACAAAACATTTGACCGGGCGCTCACGGCCATCTGGAGGATCAAGGAGCCTTACAACGGCACGGTGATCTTCAAGTGTGTGAGCCAGAGCAGCAGCGAGCTCTGCAGGACTGCCATCAGCCACAAGAACAAGTACAAGCTGCTGGGCAACCCCCGGCACAAGGACCTGTCCATCAGGGTGGACAACCTGACCTGGAGCGACAGCGAGAGGTACTTCTGCCGGGTGGAGCTGGCTGGAGACAGCCAGGACAAGTACGAGAGCAGGAATGGCATCAGGCTGCACGTGATTGGTAAGAGGGCCTGAGAGGCACAGGAGGCAAAGACACCGTCGAGGGAAGAGCCACAGGGTGTGGGAAATGACAAATGGCAGCACAAGTTTACCTGAGGTGGTTTTCCAAAGGCTGGGTTTTCTTTCTCCATTATAACAGGGAAAATTCATTGTCCTCCTCAGCCTTGGTTTGCCAAAGCATTGGGTTTTCTTTCTCCATTGCAGGGGGGGAAAATTCATTGTCCTCCTCAGTTTTGGTTTTCCAAAGGGTTGAGGTTTTTTTTCTCCATTATAGCAGGGAAAATTCATTGTCCTCCTCAGTCTTGGTTTTCCAAAGGGATGGGTTTTCTTTCTCCATTATAACAGGGAAAATTCATTGTCCTCCTCAGTCTTGGTTTTCCAAAGGGATGGGTTTTCTTTCTCCATTGTAACAAGCCAATTTCATTGTCCTCCTTAGTTTTGGTTTTCCAAAGGGCTGAATTTTCTTTCTCTGTTACAACAGGCCAAATTCATTGTCCTCAGTCTTGGTTTTCCAAAGGGCTGAATTTTCTTTCTCTGTTACAACAGGCCAAATTCATTGTCCTCAGTCTTGGTTTTCCAAAGGGCTGAATTTTCTTTCTCCGTTACAAGAGGGAAAATTCATTGTCCTCCTCAGTTTTGGTTTTCTAAAGGGTTGAGTTTTCTTTCTCCATTATAACAGGGAAAATTCATTGTCCTCCTCAGTCTTCCAACACAAGACAGTGAGCAAAATGCAGGGAAGGGAATAGGAACAAAACTGGTAAGGAAATGTTGAGGCTCAGGCAGCTGGGGTGAGAGCCCACCAAAAGTTGTGCATCCCACCTTATCCCTGCAGCACAGGATCAGGGCAGGCAGCAGAGGCAAACTGGGGTTAGCTAAACTGGGGTTAAAGACATCTTGTTAAAACTCCATCAGACCCTGAACTGGACAGCCCAGGTGCTGAGCACAAGTTCACAGGTGTTAGCACTACAGGGCCCAGGTGGTAACAGGGATTGGAAAGACAAGATACCTGGTGCCCAGGTGCCAATAAATCCAAAATCCTCTGGAGCACGAAACACAAACCTGGAAACGTTTTTTTTTTCCTGGAAAACCAGCTCAGAGCAACAAATGTCAAATGCTAATCCCACTTTCCAGGGCAAGCTCACAGATCAAGGGGGAGCTAGGAGACACAGGAGGCCTCAGAAGCAGACTCAGATCTTACCCAGGCCATTGAGGTTGGATGATTTTGGTTTTGAGAGGGAAACTGCTTATGCCTGCTGTGCAGTGTGGGTGTCCAGATGGGACCTGAGGATGAGCTTGGCTGTTTCCCGAGAAGTTCTGCACAGCTGAGCCTCTCCTTCAGTTGCACCAGCTCCTGACACCCACACACAGCAGGACCAGGGCAGGATGGCAGCAAGACCTGTCTCTCAGGGGCTGCCTGGATTTTAACACCAGAGGAATGATAACACACAGAGATACAGTACCCTGCTTGGGAATGGGCCCTGACACTGCGATTGGGAGGGGTTAATTAGTGCTTGAAAGGTTAATTTAAACACCAAAACACACAGAACCATGACACACAGACTCAGATTACTCTTGCACTTATGTGCACAAAGAGGACAACTTGTAGTAGGTGGTTGCAAACTCTGTTTTTGTTGTCTAGTCAAAAAAAAAATAATTTCTGCTCTTTCTCTGTGAGGACATTTATTTAGTGCCCTTTGCTTTCCATAACACCTTTTTGAACACTTCCAAGGATAAGGGCTCCACCATTTCCCTGGGCAGCCCCTTCCAATATCTAGTCACCCTTTCTGTGAAGAAATTTCTCCTAATGTCCTACCTGAAAGTGACCTGGTAACTCTGGGGCTGAAACAAAGGTAATCAAAAATAGGTTGTGACCAGAAGCAGATATTTCCCCTATAACTAACCTGCCAAATCTGGCAAGTCTCAGGCACTGAGCAAAGGCCTCACGTGCACTCTGGAGGTCAGAGATCAAAGGAACAGCCACAAAATGCTTGTGCTGAACACTGTGCGTGACATGTCCTGGACCTCGTGGAGGTGCAGCCAAGTGCAGAAATGTCACCAGCTGCACCTGTGCCTACAATGGTGAGTGGCACTTCTCTGCCTTCTGCCAACAAGGAAGGGCACAGCAGCTGAATTTGGGCAAAGTTCAGGAAAATGTGTGAGCCATTGCTGGGATAGAACAAACAGAGCACACATCCTTGCATCCAGGCTTTGCTGGGGGAACCCTTTTGCCCCTCTATCCAACACAGGCTGGGTGAGGAAATCTAGAAGATAGTGCCAAGAAAAACAAGGAAGGAGAGGGCTGATCCCAACATCCAGAGAGTCATTACATAGTTTCTGTTGAAGAGAACCTTTAAAGCTCATCTTGTCCAACTCCCCTTTCACTAGATGATGCTGCTCCAAAGCCTGTCCAGCCTGGCCTTGGAGACTTCCAGGGATCCAGGGACAGCCACAGCTGCTCTGGGCAACCCTCTTTTCAAAAAAATTCCTCCTTTCATCAAATCTAAATCTCTACTCTTTTAGCTTCAAAACAACCTTTGTCCTGTCACAAAAAGTCCTGCTAAAAAATTTATCCCCATTTTGCTTGGATCCCCTGGAGGCCCTGGCAGGGGCTCTGAGGTGTCCCTGGAGCCTTCTCTTGTGCTGCTCAACAGCCCCAGCTGTGCCAGTCTGGCTCCAGAGCAGAGGGGCTCCAGCCCTGGCAGCAGCTCCGTGGCCTCCTCTGCACTGGCTGCAGCAGCTCCAGCTCCTTGTGCTGCTGGAGCCAGGGCTGGGGCAGCTCTGCAGGTGGGCTCTCACCTGAGCCCAGGGGCACAGGGGCAGGATCCCCCCTGCCCTGCTGCCCACGCTGGGGGCTCAGCCCAGGGCAGGGGGGTTCAGGCTGGGGCAGGTCCAGCTCTCACCCACCATTACCCATCTTTACCCTGACCGAACAACGCTGAGGCTCCACCAAGACCAAATCTTGATTGCAGCTGTTTTACACCAGATCTGCCTTTGCAGCCTGACTCACATTCCCTCCCCCATTGCCATTCCCACAGCCGCCCCCAGGATCATTAACATCACGGTCAGCTCCAGCAGGGATCACACCTTCCAGGCTCGCTGCACGGCCGAGGGGGAGCCAGCGCCTGCCCTGACCTGGACAGGACCCCCCTACAGCAACCTGAGCTCCAGCAGCAGCTCCAGCCACCGCGTCACCAAGGAGCTGCGCTCCCTGACGCACGACGGGAAATACACCTGCACCGCCGTCAACAGCCACGGCCGGGCAGAGGGGGCCGTCTACTTCTACAAATTCAGGGCCTCCGACAGCTCCTCCTTCCTCATCCTCATCTTCGTCCCGCTGGCAATCAAGGTGGTCATTCTGCTGGTGATCCTGAGCTTCGCTGCTTTCTCCAGAGAAGGTCAGTGTCCTGACGCGCCTCCATCCCAGGGAGGGATGCGCAGACAAACCAGGCAGGAGGTGTGGGGATTTGTAAAATTGGAGGGTTTTGGGAAAGCTACAAAAGGCAGGCTTTAGAGACAGCAGAACTGTCGATAAACAAGGACTGGGGTTTTTTGAGGGGAGGGAGTGTTAATGATTTCATGATTTTCTGCCCTAGGAGAAGGACGGTTCTAGCAGGAAAACCAAGAAGAGCCAAGAGCTCTTGGCTGGCTGGTCACGGCCTGCTGAGAGAGGAAATTTGGAAATTTCCTTTGGAAATTCAGAGGGAGCAGGAATTTCCCTTAGTGCCCAAGAAGAAATGTTAATAAACCAGCTGAGGGGAAATCAGTGGAGAGACCACTGCCTACATAACCTGATTTTTTATTTTTTTTTTCCCTTGAAGCAGGCTAATTACTATCTCTTCCCCTGTAGCCCACAGCCAGGATTTACCTTTGCTGCATCCCACACATGTTTAATCTTCTGGGATGGACATCCTCATTTTAGAGACCGCCCCTGTCAGTCCCCAAGGGCCTCAGCAGCCAGTACTTCTCCAGCATTTGTAAAACCCCACCTTCCAGGCTGTGCGAGCAGGGAGTGCCCAGCTCACAGGAGATGGGAATTAGAGGGTTTTGGGAAAACCCATGGGCTGAGGGATACCACATCCCAAGCAGCCAGGAGGTCCCCAGCTGGTCCCCAGCCCTCCAGTGCTGCTGAGTGGTGGCATGCACAGAAGGGGACTGAGAAGAATGAGATGTCACATCACTGTGACTCATGGTAGGGAGAGTCTGACATTCATGGAAGCCACCACTTGTCTTGAACAGTAGAAGTTGTCAGACCAACCAAAAATGCTTTGCTCCTTACATTCCGGTGCCTAATTCCCAAGCACATGGAGAGGACCACATGCCAAACATCAGGGCTTCTTCCCATTCACTGTAGTGTCACAACCACCCTCCAGTGCAGCTTCCCAGCAGCTCTAGGGCACTCCTGGCTCCCCCAGCCCACTCTGACCTCATGGCTAACCCACATCATCATTTCCACTTCACAGGTCCCCCCTCTGCTCCACCCAGCCTGGCCAGGTAAGGATGTCTTGCCTTCTACTCGTGTTATCCTGCAGGAGAGTGAGGATGGCCCAGGTGAGAAATGCAGTGTGTCCTTAGTCTTGGTAGCAATTTCCTGGCCTCAGAGCAGGCTGCTGGGGCAAGGAGAGGGTTGAGCTGATGGCCAGGTGAGCCAGGGTGAGGGAGCAAGGGCTGGACACTGCCCCCAGGAGTTCTGGCTTGGGCACAGCTGAGAGGAAACCCTGGTGGAGCGAGGAGAAGGGACTGGGCAGCAATTTGAGAGACCAGAGCACGAGGCTGCTGCACCAGCAAAGGGCTGACAGAAGTTTAGATATGCCATAGGCCCAGAGCACGGCTGGAAGGCTGCAGACAGCAGGGCTGGGGATGATCACCTGCACAAGAGAAGCTCCAGGGACACCTCAGAGCCCCTGCCAGGGCCTCCAGGGGCTCCAGCAGAGCTGCCCAGGGACTGGGGACAAGGCCTGCAGGGACAGCACCCAGGCAATGGCTCCCACTGCCAGAGGGCAGGCACAGATTTTGGGCTCTTGGCAATTAGGAATTGCTGGCTGGGAGGGTGGGCAAGCCCTGGCCCAGGGTGCCCAGAGCAGCTGTGGCTGCCCCTGGATCCCTGGCAGTGTCCCAGGCCAGGCTGGATGGGGCTTGGAGCAGCCTGGGACAGTGGAAGGTGGCATTCTACCCCATGGCAGGGGGTGGCACTGGATGAGCTTTAAGATTCCTCCCAACCCAAACCCTTCCATGGTTCTGTGATGCCACATTAAACCAACAATGGATTATCCACCCAAGGGAAAGGGATGGGGGACAGTCAAATGTACAGGGCACAGCTAAAGAAACAAGGAATTTAATCCTACATTCAAATCTCTAATTTCTTACTAAAAATCAGTTTTGCTGATTTATCAAGGTCTAAACCACATCGTACCCTTGGTTATATTTGGATAGAAACCTACACAGATAGGAAGGCTTAAAGCCAAACACTTACATGAGAAGATCCTGCTCAGGAGAGGTTTCCCAGAGTTCACAGAATCACAGAATCACTGGGTTGGAAGAGACCTTAAAGATCATCCAGTCCAACCCATGCCCTAACACCTCAACTAAACCAGCGTACCAAGTGTCCCATCCAGTCCGTTTTTAAACACATCCAGGGATGGTGACTCCACCACTGCCCCGGGCAGACCATTCCAGAACTTTATCATATTCTTTCTGTAAAAACCTTTTCCTAATATTTCCCTTGGTGCAGGTTGGTTTGTCACAACCTCACGAGGTTCTGGGCAGGACAGTGGCCCAGACAGTGGATGCTAAAGGTGCAGGAGATTGCTCTGCATGCTTTAAGATGTAAAAGCTTTAAGGTGTAAAACAGCAGTTGCAGCTGAGACTACTGTCAAGTGGAAGAGGCTCTGTCTCGGAGTGTCACAGACGCTTCCACTGGAGCCACTGGCAAATCCCAGAGCAGCCTGGAACGCCCTCACCTTTCCCACCTGTCCCCCTGCCAGGCCCCAGCAGCCGGAGTGCACCTACGAGAACTGCGAGCACAGGCACAGCCAGAGCCGGCCCCGGCGCAGCTGAGGCAGCCACGGATGCCCTGCCCCAGGGAGCACAGAGCCAGCCTTGGCTGAGGCACAGGGGATCACACCAGCCTCGGGGAGGATGGAACTCCATCATCTCTAAGGTCCCTTCCACCATGCCGTGAGCTCCAGCCCTGCTTCTCCTCACAAGTGACGGCAGCCTTTATGGGGAAAAGAGAAGAGTGATGGAGCTGGAAGGGCACAAAGTGATCAATTGTAACTTAGCTGTGTTTTTAGCCCCTATCAAATATTTAAGCAAGCAGGCAATAGTATACAATAGTATAAAATTGCCTCAGAGCTTTTTGCTTTGGTATTTTCCAAACATTGCTCTGAAAAGCATTTTCACCACTCCACTTCTCCAACCACATCCAAGTGGGCTACTGACATGATGGAAATCCTTGCTGTGGCAAAACACTACTGGAATTTCTGATGGGGCTTGTTCCTTTTTTAAAAAAATTATTGTTACTATTATTCCTAAATGCCCAGAAGAGTTTATTTTAGAGTTTAAAAGGAAACTTTAACTTTAAAGAGGACTCCAAGCAAAAAGATGTTTTCCAAAAACTGGTAGAGCTGAAAGCAGGATATGAGAAGTCTAAACTAGTCTGTGTTCTAACTCTGCTTCAGCTCCTGAAACTCAGAGCTTTGTGATAAATGTTACAATACACAAAATTGTTGGGCTGTTGTTTCTTTCTTAATAGCTAAAAAAATGTTTCAAAACCATTTCCATCCCTGTGTTACACAAAGGAGTTTCTTTACGGTCTGACTACTCATTTCTTAAATCCCTCTCTTCTGAGATTAAGTCACTGCTGCAAAGTCCCAAAGGCCACGAAGTCACAAAGGCCAACCACAGACAAATCTCTTACCCAACTGTGAACCTCCTCCAAAATCAGGTGAACAGATCCAGCTTATGGTATAGGGCAACATGGGTCAACCTGGAGTCCTGGAGAGGCAGGCAGAGGCCCAGGACAGGGCTGGAGACAGCAACAGGCTGGCTTAGATGAGGAGGAGGAGAAAGAATTAAGAAAGAGCAGGTGGCTTGAACTCACTTTCACATTTACACTGCTGGATTTGATGCTCTGTGCAACCATCCCAGTGCAGCAGCTCCAACACTGTTCCCCAGACAATCCTGCTCCTGGTAACAACCACCAAACTGCTACTGAAATACCATCAAGCTTGCAAACTCGACCCCAGGCTGGGAACCATTATTTTAAAGTTCACCTCTTCATAAGATCTGCACCGGGAAAGCAAAGCAGAATTTTAAATTACTTGGCCAGAATGATAAGGGGGAAAGAAAAAATAAATGGGAGGATATATTTGAACCTGATCTTTTAAATCCCTGCTTAAAATTCCAGCAGTGACAAAACCAGATTTAATAAAAAATAAGAAGAGATGCAAAGAGAAGGGAAGTTACAGCAGACAGTGTAGTCACAGACCTGTAAGCTCAGATTCACAGGTGTCACAGAGGAAAGATACCTCAGAGATATCAGTTGAACAAACTGAATTGGATTTCTGAGCCCTTATGATTTACAGACATGTAGTAATGAGAACTCACTTCTCCTTGTGCATGGGATTTAGGCTTGGCTTTCTGAATTTTTCTCCAAAAAATTACTTCTTTAACTCAAGTAGTTTGGGTCCAAATAGAAGCATCAGACCTCGTGTCCCAAAACCAACTGGTTCCCCCTGGTCCTCATGGGAGAATCAAACACCCACTCAAACCCGTATGAACTGGAGGCACAAAACACAGCAGTGCACCCACCAGGATGCTTCTGGTATTGAACTCATCTGGGAAATGCAGGGAATGCCAAAGCCCTTCCAGTAAAACTAGAAGGAATAAAAACTCCATCTGCTGTGCACCACTTGGAAAATAAGGCCCCACGCTGTGGAGTTCACATGTGCACAGAGAAGTGCAATACAGGTTCAGGCTTCAGCCACTGCCAGAAGATTGGTCTGCAGGGGGCACATACAGCAACGATGTGGTGTCTGATGTGGATCCTTCTACCAGGCTGAAAACATCACAGTGTCTGCCACCAACTGCTTGATTTTCCATTTTTATTTTGCATGGTCTTTGCAGACAGAGCATGTTATAAATACAACATTTGTAAAAACTCAACAGCTGAGACAATTCCTCATTTTGAAAGTGCATGTCAAACACGTACTTCTGACTTCTTCACATTTATAGGCAACTGATCAATAACATTTAACCTAATAAACCCAGTGCTTTTAAGTCTTTGGGGGGGAAAGCAGCAGAATGTATTCCTCCAGACATGAATTTTCCAAAAGAGTCTGTTAAAAACCATGCTGCATTGGTATCTGGTTACTATACAGAGGGATGTACATATATATATTTATTTATAGGCTCGCAGATAGAGCAAAGAACTCTAAGACCACATTAAAATGATGGTGATCTAAGGACCCAGCTGGCATAATTAGCAGAACCTGCCAAGAAGGAAAAGGTGATCTGTCCTCTAGCACCAGAACCACGGTTTAAGAGCAACAGCTCAAAGCATCATTGACCAGTAGGTAGCACATTTCTATCCCCTATTGACCAGAACTCATGTTTTAACGTGCAACCATGTCAAAAACACAAAGGCACAATTAATGGAGGAGAAAAAGTGATCAGTTCCTTCACAGAGCTGTAGGGACTGGGACTGCAGGACCTTGGGCCAGCTCAAACACACCAGTGATTAAAGGGACATCAAACAAGCACCAGGAAAAATTTGCCTTCTGCTTTTCCTAAACAAAAGTGCATCCTGTGATCAGACAAGGCAACAAAACCAGTGATCATTCAGCTGAAACAACAGATTTACAGGCTCATGGTTCATGCTTTGGCAACAGAATTTTAACAAGTGATCACCAAATTTAATACAACAAAAATGCCTATTCACAGTGTCATCTAAAATCCCGTTATGTCATGTCCAGCCAGGCAGAAGAAAATAAGCTTAAGTGGTGGTGGTGGTTGAACATTTCCTAAACAACCAGACTAAGGAATTAAGGAATCCTATTTAACATGATCGTAACTGACTGTTCCCCTCTCAGACACTGGAGATCCAGAAAATATGTCTCTGGATTTAAATCCCCTTGAACTTGGCTAGAAGTTACTTGCATTTAATCAATCAATACAGATGCAGACACACAATGTTTAGAAAACAGGAAAAAACAATGTTCTTAGTTCCCATTTGTGCTGATATTTACAGGAGTGGGTAAAGATTGTAGGCATGCCTCTAAACTACAGATTTCTGTGGGATAGCAAAAAAGTCAAGACTTAAAATACCATCCTTTCAAATACAGGGATTTCACAAAAATCGCTAGACACATCAGGTAAGACTCAGAGGGATCCTGGTTAAGAAAGTCAAACCTCTTTTACACACAACCCTCCACTCACATTTGAACTGGCCTGAATGATGACACACTGGAAAATAAAAAAAGGCACCAAGCAAAAACTTCAGACACTACAGTGAGCTGTGCTGACTAGTGATTTGTACACCTATCCCCAGGCACCCTTCTCTCCAGAGGGCACCACACACAGAAGATATTCAAGTGCTTTCAGTCAAAAAAAATAAAAATAAAACCAAAGCCCCCCCGCCAAAATGCAAACCATTAAGCAATTCCACAGGCCTAAAACTCAAACAGAAAGCAAGAAAACCTTGAAGTGGAGAAAATTGTCATTGTGTAGTTGTTCTTATTCGCAGGTCTGACTTAATTAAAGTGGAACTCTGAAGGTAAAAATCATTTGTGCAATAAGGACACTGTAAACCAGAGCCACTGCCCACCCAGCGCTGCTACCGAATGCTGTCCAAAAAATGCACTTCTGGGTACAGCGTGTTCACCAGGAGGGACAGGAGGTTATTGCCATCCTGAAGGCAGTGCTCAGGGTGCTTGATGAACACAGAGGCCTGGGAGAGCTGCTCCTGGTAATCCATGTATTGTTTGTTGGATGACATGGCTTCTAGAGCACTCAGTGCCTACAGGGAAAAGGGAAAATTCTGTTAGTTTTGTGTATTTTGGTCCATAACACAACACCGTGTGCACAATTCCCCTAAAGGATCCTCACCTACTACAGAACATAGAGTACTCAGAACAAAACAGTTGCAAACTGTCATCTCCTAACAGTGTTTCATGTCAACTTTCATTTTTCAAGCTGTTCTCTCCCCACGTTCAACACAAAAACTGCCCTATTATTGCTTCCTAGGATTCTGTAACCCAAATATTGTCAAATATCTATTTCATGAACTCAAGAACGGTTTCACAGAAATTATGTCAAACTACATGCTGCAACACACTTAAATCTTCACTTTAGGTTGTTCTTACGAATATACTGACTTTCATGGAAGTATTGTTTTGCTCCTATTTATAGTATTAAAGTTAAATATTAACTGTCACATTAAAAATCGTATGTTGGCAGGACTAGCAAGGGCAGCTGTAGAAAATATTTCTGACCAAGTTTTGTTCTTTTCTTAGAGAAACAAGCTGTACCAAGCTACTTTACTTTGGTTTCTAACCAACTCCTCCTTCCTCTTCTCAAGTGCTTACTGAAAGAACACCATGGTCAGTGCACATGCTAAAGGGGGAATGTTTATTTGTCACAGGCCTTTTAAGCCCTGACCTCACATAAACAAATGTCAGCATGAGTGTAGCCCTGCTTTATCACTGAAAAGCAGTGCAAATCACTAGCAGCACTGTTTTTTCCTGTTTGTTTTAAATTCCTTCTACCTGCTACACTCCAAACTTTCTGAGTCGGGCTTTACAGACGTGAGTTCATCTGCCCCTTTTAAACGTGTAAGATTCAAAAATGAATTTTTGAAAAAGAATGAATTCTTCATATTAACACAGAACACTGTATAAAGTTTTACCAGGATCACCTTTAGGACAGAGTCAAACACACAGTCCTGCTGCCAAAGTTTAGCAGCAAAGTGAGAGCAGGATTTACCTTGAAGAAATACTTAGAAATACTGCGACTCTTGGGTAAGAGTCACAAATACTTGTGACTCTTACAAAGCTCACCCCAAAAGCTAAACGAGCATGCAGACAGGGCATGCCAAGCAGCCAGAGATGGGCACACCTCACCTGCTGAGCCTTCTGGGACAGCCTGGGCTCCGAGCCGGCCTTGAGGCGCACCTGGCTCTCCGCAGGGATCTGCGCCAGGAGGAAGGCGGACAAACTGCGGGCAACCACGCGGAACCTGCACGGAGAGACCGAGGGGCAGGGTGACACCAGATCTGCAAGTCTCAACAGCAGGCACATGGTAAGAGCTACCCACGAGGCATCTCTCGTATGAGGAACAAAGTAAAGGCTTGAGAGGATCTATTCCAACGCATCAGAAACCGCTTCAGTGTCAAAGAACCCCAGAATGGTTTGGGTCGGAAAGGACCTTAAAGCTCACCTTGTTCCACCCCCTGCCATGGCAGGGACACCTTCCACAAGACCAGGCTGCTCCAAGCCCCATCCAATGTGGCCTGGGACACTTCCAGGGGTGGAAGGGGATACTAGGTATTCTCTGGGTATACACACAATAGGACACAACACATACTAGAAGATAATGTAATACCTCTATAGGAAATCCTGCATCTGTTTCAAGCCTAGCTGAAATACTCCTCAGGTGACAGAATGTAAAACATTACTATCACCCAAATAAATCAAGGGATGAGTTGAATGACACCAAGAATTCAGGGCAATTTGAACAGCAATGCATCCCAGAAGGTCTTTAAAAACATGAAGTTATGTTTAGGTGCAGAGTTGAGTTGCTGTTCTACAAACATTTATGGGGTTTTTCCTCAGTATTCTTTCCCGAGTGAACTTGATTTTGACACCTAACAACCAAACTTGGTGTCTCTGTTTAGAAGGTAGAGTGAATCACAATGCTCCTTTGTGCATCACTTAACATTTCCAATACCTCTAGATTAGGACAGAAATTCTAATGTGTCTGTTTTTATACAACATTTTGGGAAGTCAAGTGAAATAGTTTTCTAAAGACCAGGTGGAAGTACCTTCCTCTGACCAACAGTGCCTACAAACTTTGCTTAAGGGGGACATTAAGTCAGATTCAGAACTGCATTTTCTTTCCTTTTCCACCAGAACCTTTGCAGAGGTTCATACTTGCTTCTTAAGCTGATTAACACACCCACTGTGCTATTTCTGTGACAGGCCCAAAGAACATTACAGATCTGGGGGCAATGTGGGTTCTGATCACCTTTTAACACTGCGCTGGACCCAGACTGGGCATGCTGCACCCAGGTTTTTAAATACCATCACTCAAACCAATTAATTCCCCACAGCTCCAGCCCTCACCTGGGTGACAAAGGAGACCTCCTGCCCAGCCCAATAGCACCAAGTATTCCAGAAGTGAGTCTCTCTTCAGCCAGCTGGCTCTGCCGGGCCTGGATGGACAGCAGGATCCGGACGACAGATTCAATCAGAACGGGGTCATCCTGCTCCAGCTGCACCAAGGATAACTGCATGGCTTTGTGCCACCAGAGAAACAGCTTTGCCTCTTCCTTTGCTGAGCTTTAGGTAAAATTTAAAGAAAAAAAAATAAGAGAAAATAAAAATTTAAGAGTCAGCGCATAGGTCAAGAAGTTTATTCCCCTCCCCATTAGGTCTGTGAAGCTTGTTAATTAACAGCAGCTAATTTTATCACATGAGGATAGCATAACTGTACTATCCCACCAGTTATTGCACTGCTGTGACTGCTACTGTTATGGATTTGATCCACCAGCTAGCAGGTTTTAAGGGCCTGTAACTGGACAAAGAACAGTGCTTCCTTTTAAGCCCTACAACTGAAAATAAATGATACTGCAGTCATAAGTGGATTTAAACTTGCCTAAGACTTGGCACAAAAGGAATGAAGATGTATCTCCACTCGTTTGTTCTTTTCTTTACTTACCAATAAAACACTTTAGGAAGCACGGGATGTTGTTACCACAACAACTTAGATGTTTAATATGATCCTTGAGAAAAGGAAACATTGAAGCTTTTTGTTGAGTAAAGCCCAAAGTGAAGTTCCCCCATGCTATTTTTAATCTTTCCCCAAACAGTTGGCAGTTTAAGTTAACAAGCTCAGATTTTCCACCTAAAGCACCATCACGAGTTTCCTGCATCAGACTATCCTCACATTCCTCCTCCCAGTCGTTTCCCATCACAGGCAATCTCAGATCTGATGTTTAGAGCAAGGTTTAATCTGCTTTACATGGTGGCTTTGCTGTCTCCTTCATACCTTGGCAATGAAATTACTACAACACCTACCAGAGTGAAAGTATTTTTTGAATTTGAAGAGAACAGTGGGAACATACATTTTTCCAAATTGTTCTTTTAAGAAAATATGAACATTATCAACATTAACATGGAAAAATAATAATCAGGTTTACTAAATCCTGGCAATACCAGGAGCAACTCTAACTACCATTGCTACATGCATTAAATATTTTTATTTTGACCCCAAAGCAATGCATCCTTTCCCCTCAGAACCCAATAACAGTAACAATCTAAATTAAAGTTATCTAAGATGTTTTGCAGCAGCACAGGCTGCTAACCCTGGGCATCCCATCAGATGCTCCAGGTTTGGTTCAGAGCTGCTGCTCAGTCCCCAACCAGCAGCTTTCAACACAAGGTCTCTCATAGTGCCAGACTGAATATTCAGCACATAACTCATCCCACCTTGTGGACACACTGGGAAGTGTAACCCACAGTCATTCAGGGTTTGTTTTGAGTCATTTTAACAGAACACAAATCCAGGCCGTCATTGAAACCAAGCTAATCTGACTGAAAAATGACTGAAACTCACTAATTTTCTAGCGGATTAAATTCCTTCTTCCATTTAACCACTGCAGATAGACAGACCCTGTATTAGTAGATAGAGCAGGACAGGCAATTTCATCCAGCACTCTGTTGCAATTAACTTAATTAACCAGGGCTACCTAATAATACAAGCTTTACAGCCCTAAATAAACTTTACTCTAAATAATAATAATGATGATGATGATGATGATGATGATGATGATGATGATGATGATGATAATAATAATAATAATAATAATAATAATAATAATAATAATAATAAACATTAATAATAATAATAATAAACATTATTAATAATAAATATTAATATTAATATCATCATCCAAAAGTCCAGGCCCATTCAGAAGCTCCAAGTTTCACACCTGGGGTACACTTGCTCCAGCCATTTGCTGATGGTCAGCAGGATCTTCATTTCATTGGTAAGGGTTTGGTCAGTGTTCAGGCATTGCAGCAGGTAGACGTAGAGGGTCAGGTAACTTCCTAAAGACAGGCACTCCTGCAGGAATTCTTCCATGGTTAGCTCAGGAACTTGGAGGGAAGCAAGTATAGGGCCCCAGCCTAACTCCTGGTGGTGAGGGGAATCTTTGAAGAAAGAAGAAGGAAAGAACAGAAAGCATGTGAGAAAGCAGCACTTGGTAAAACCTAAAAACCAGAACTCCTAGTTAAGAGAATCTGGGCTGGTTAAGCTGTTTTTAAGGTAATCAGCATGCCATGCAACTCTGATGGAGAGAACAGAAGATTCCACTATCATAGGGCACCTCCTTGAGGTCAAGGTGAGATATTTTCCCAGCATTCAGCCAGGACTAAAATTTGAACATTTTAGCAATGGAATTAGAAGTATTTCCCTCAGGTGTACTGAAATCTTCCACACAGTGAAAGAAATAAAAATGTAGTTCTACAAGGATTATGTAAACAGAAAGAAGAAAGAAAGAAAAAAAAAAAAAAATCATGCACCCTACACTTTTTTTACCAAGCCAGAGTGGTTTTTTTCTTAAATTAGCTTACAGAACACTAGAGAAGGGAAAATGAGGAAGGAAAAATGTCTTCAGTTCTCTTGGGGTGATTTTTTTGTAAAACCACTTTATCTGGAAAAATGGCAACACTACACAGAGCAAATCAGTTTTCACAGAGATGGGTATGGATATTAATAAAACACACAATTAGGGCAGCTGTAAGACCCAAACCACAGTCACAGAATCCCAGAATGGTTTGGGTTGGAAGGGACATAGAAGACCATCTTATACCATCCCCTGCCATGGGAAGGGACACTTTCCACTATCCCAGATTGCTACAAGCCCCATCCAACCTGGCCTTGGACACTTCCAGGGATCCAGGGACAGCTACAGCTGCTCTGGGAAACCTGTTCCAAAGCCTTCCCACCCTGAAAGGGAAGAATTTCTCTATGATACCCCATCTACCCAGTGTGAAGCCATTTCTTCAAAGCAGAAGGGCTGGAACCAGGTGATCTTTAATGACACTTCCAAGCCAAACCAGTCCACAGTTCAAGACAATTTGTACTCAGTGGCATACCCTGTCAGATTAAGCCCTTTTCTGACCCAGAGATGGGGCAACTGAGAGGCATTTTAAAAACTTTTATTCCATTTTCAGTCTCATGTGAAGGGTGAGACAGTACAGCTATTATAATTCATGCCATCACAATCAGAAGCCAACTATTTCCTAATTACAATGCACTGTAAGTGTTTCTTGGCCTCTCAGCTTTTGCCATATCGTACTGTAGATGCCTTAAAGCCAATCATCTAAAACTACCCCTTGTGGGTCCCACTACAATGCATCTTTCATAGTTCCATTTCAAGTACCTAGTCTTATTTGCAAGGCCATCCTTTGAAACTTGTTTCTAGCTCCATTTCTCTCTCAACAATGTCTGTCCTATTCCAAGGCATTTCTAAGTCAGCATATCTTATCTCAAGGTTTGCATACAGATGCACACTGTGTGGGCCTTCTGTGGTACATCAGTATACCTCTTCTGCTTCAAGAAGTAGAATGGTTTTACAATTTGGAGCCATTTCTGAGTCACAGAATCATAGAATATTCAGGGTTGGAAGGGACCTTAAATACCATCTAGGTTCCACCCCCCCTGCCATAGGCAGGGACACTTCCACTAGATCAGGCTGCTCAAGGCCTTACCCAGTGTGCCCTGGAGCACTGCCAGGACTGAGGCACCCCCAGCTTCCCTGGGCAACCCGTGCCAGTGCATCACCACCCTCACAGCCAGAAGCAGGCCCTGAGAACTCTCCACAGCTCCATTTCCCACAATCCCAGAGCGCCCAGAGGCAGAGACAGGCTCCTACCGTGGCTGAAGTAGGAGGTGATGCAGGCCTCGGTGGTCTCGGCCATGTGGCGCACGGAGGCCAGGCTGTGGCAGGCAGCTGTGAGGAGGGGCATGGCCAGCAGCCCCTGCACCCTGCCCTCGATCCAGCGGCGCAGGCTCCCCCGCAAGGACTCGGCCGTGGTGATGCTGGAGTTGTTCAGCATCATCAGCGTCTCCGTGAACAGGCTGCTGAGGGCCAGGTGGCGCGTCTGCAGATCCATGTCTGCCAGGCAGAAACCACAGAACCCTTTCAGTGACAGACACCGGAACCCACTGGGGTTAATTACCACTGGGAAAAGCCTCTTCCTCGTTACACACCCGTGGGCAGGGAGAGACAGGACCCCTCACAACCATTTCTGGGGAGTACAGTGAGACACGGATTTCACCTGAACGCAGAGATTGACAGAGAAACCCCAAGATGGTACTAGTATTAAAAATGAGATCTAGATGATCTCACCACGCAATCCTGGATGTCTGGACATGTTATACCACTGTGGTACATCAGTATACTGCTTCTACTTCAACACTGTCAAGTTTTCCTGGTTTTACAATTTGGAACCATTTCTTGAGTCACAGAATCACAGAAAATTAAGGGTTGGAAGGGACCTCAAATACCATGTAGGTTCCCTGCCATAGGCACGGACACTTCCACTAGATCAGGTTGCTCAAGGCCTTTCCCAGTGTGGCCTGAAGCACTGCCAGGGTTGGGGCACCCCCAGCTTCCCTGGGCAGCCTGTGCCAATGTATCACCACCCTCACAGTAAGAATTTCTTCCTAATACCTAACATAATCTTCCCAATTTCAGTTTGTACCCATTGCTCCTAATCCCTCAGGACCAAGAGAATGGATTTGTGCCCTTCTTCCCTTTAAAAAAGAGGTAAATGACAAGTAAAATAAAAATTAGAAAAAACCCCAAACCGCCAGATGACAAAGAAATGAATCGTTCAAGCTCCTGTATGTCAGACAGTTTTACTCCAAAACTTAACCCCTGTTTTTAATGTTGGTTCTATCAGTCCTGACAGCTCTGTAGGGCAAGATTGATATTTTTGCTTTGTGCTAATATACCACCTATGTACACGTTACCAAAGTACCATGCCCTGCTGCCCATAAGGGAGATGTGACAGTAATGCAAATAATTAAACCATCAAACACGTTAATCAATCCACTCCGTGGAATAAAGGATTTTGACAGCTTAAAGTAGTTTGCCATTTCCTCAACACAGACCTGGGGGATTAAAGATGACCACATCATCTAGCAACTTGGCCATTTCTTGTTCCAAAACTGCAAGGGTTATCTTTCCACTTTGTTCTAAGGTGCTGAGGAACTGAACCACCTGGCGAATGTACACTCGGCACTTCAGTGTTGCATCCTGTCAAGCAAAATTAAAATCAATTAGGGACAAAAAAATTTTGAAAAAGAGAAAAACCACACCTAGAACTCTTTCAATATTCTGTAATATACACAAACATAACTTTACAAAAGCCAAGAATAGCAAGGAGATGCTTCAAAACTAGTTCAACTCACCAGGTGGATGTGACTATCTGAAGATGCCCCAAAGCCTGCTGAGATTTTCAGGAGCTTCACGATCAGTTCAGCTCCAGCATCCTTAGCAAGGATAACAGAGGGAGGGTAGTGACTGTTGCAGTAGCTGATGATGCTTTCATAGGATGAAATGCCCACAAGCTGCCAAGGAAGGGAGCTGGTCTGTCCAAGAAGATTTATGAGTGGAGATTCCTGCAGATTTAAAGACATCAGTTTAAGCTTCACCTTCCTTGCAGTTTTCAATTCATACTCACAGTACTCAATATTGGAAGGCAGTTCTGGCTTCAGTGAATTTGAAGGAGATGGAGCTGAAAACCCACAGAAATAGATAACCTTAAGGAGTCTGTCTGAAAAGCAATTCCTTATTCAAGCAGTAAGCTAACACATGTACTTCATCTCCAGCACTTGCAGAACTGTATTCAGACTATTGCAGCAGCTCTAACAAAAGTCTGTGAAAAATGTTAGGATTTGACATGTAAACATGTAAAGACAGCCAGAAATATATGGAGACCCTTCAAGTTAAAGTCACTTCAGTACATGTTTAAAAGAGGCATTAAAATATTATTTTTGAAAATACATTAATGCAAGTTCACAGGAGAAACTGTGTCCCTCATTTTCCATTTAGTGAGTCATCCACCAACCTAGGAACTCCTCATGTTGTTATTCTCATAAATACCACCCTGAACAACACAGCAGCCCCACAGCTCACACAGGCAGTGCCAGTCAGCAGATGTAAAAGCCTCTCTGTCTATGAGCAGCTCCCATCTATTCTTAAACATCTGCAGTGAAAAAGAGCCCCCTGGACACAGAGAAACACCAACTGGTACAGAGCTTTGTTAGAAGTTTAGACTGAGTATCAGGAAAAGGCTCTTCCCCATAGGGTGCTGGCACTGCCCAGGCTCCCCAGGGAATGGGCACAGCCCCGAGGCTGCCAGAGCTCCAGGAGCCTTTGGACAGCACTGCCAGGGATGCTCAGGGTGGGATTGCTGGGGGTCTGTGCAGGGGTAGGAGTTGAACTCAATGATTACTTCCAGCTAAGGATATTCTATATCCTATTCTATGTTTCTACAGGTTTTAGAATGAACAAATGCTGAAATTGTGGGGACAATCCAGAACCAACCCAAATTATACTACTTCTACAGGAATGTGACGCTGGTACAACAAGTACTCCTCAGGTTGCTCATGCCCTGGAACACAGGGTTGAGAAAGTCTGAGATTTAGATCAAGGTGTCACAGGAGTGCTCTGGGAGGCAAAAATCCTCCTGACAGTGGGTCAGTTTAACACACTGCTGGAGGGAAGGAGGGAATTCCTGAGGCTGACTCACACTGTGTGCAAACAGCTATCTTCTGAAGCTTGAGAAGCTTCTGATAAGCAAACACATTCAGGTCAAAGCACAGAATGCTGGTAACTTTCCTAACTGAAATACAACGATGGTCAAAGGCAGCCAGTGACATCTTGGTGCAGCATCTTGTAATGCCTCAGAGGAAATGGAGAGCAGAAGATTCTGCAAGTGGAAGAAAGCTGACAGATGTGAAATGGGACTTTTTAGGATGATCAAGACCCTCTGAAGAGTCCTCCAGAAACAATGAAGTGGATTTACTCCTAAGATCTCGTGTCCTTTCTAGTAAAGGATTATTTTTCTTTTAAGAGATGGGTATGAACCGTCACAAAAATTACCTCTTCACCTATAAGCTGTTCCTCCTTGGCCAGCAGGACCATCATGTACAGCAAACAGACAATCATGCTGTGAGTCTGAGGGTGAGGGTTGGGATTCCAGGCATCAGAGAGCACACTGACCCAGTTTACTTCACATAAAACATAACCCAAGAACAAGAAACAACTCTTGGGGCTGCCTCTTTCGATCTAGGAAGGAGAAAAGGAAAAAGACATGTGCATAAAACAATGTCAGACTAAGTCCTTTAATATTTTTCAGTTCCTTAGCCAGCTGTAAATCTACAGCAGCACTTTAGGTCAGCAGAGGAGCAGACAAATGTCTTTTCTCCATCATTTCCTTCTCCCTCTTGCAGCTTTACCTTGTCTCAGACGACTTGAAGTGAGAACAACACGGCAATAGCAAAATATATTAAATCTAACTAAAAACATTAAATACATATGCAATAAATGAGATACTCAGCAGATCAACAAAGAGGGAGCTGTACAGCCCCCACAACTTTGTCTAAGACTTAAAAGCACTCCTTCACAAAAATCCACCACAAATTGAGCAGCTATGAATGCTAAAAACAAACTTTACTTTAAAAGCCTACTTGCTAATCTCCAGCTATTTTCAAGGGCAGCACTGACTATGAACTTAATTCAACAGATGCCACGAACTCACTTTAAAGAACTCTTCCATAAGCATCTGGTCTGGATGCATTTCCTTCCATGGAAGCCTTCTGAACTCAGTGTGGAAAGCGTAGAGAATAAACTCTGGCATTTTGGGGGCTGTGCAACACTCACAGTAATGCATTAGGTGTAACCAGAGAGCCCCATGGTGGCTTGGCAACAGCTTTTCTAGAATCAAAGAAAATGGCTGAATTAACAACAGAAAAAAATTCAGATATAACTTGATTGCAGCAAAAAGTCTATTTTTGAAGATTAAAAACTTGTAAGTTACACTAAAACACACTCAAAGAGAAAAATGCACACTAAACTTTAGTGGTTTTTTCCTCCAACTCAACAAGTGGGGAGGCTTAGGATTTCATGCTCACCTTTGAAGCTCTCATGCAAAAGCTTGATGCAATCTGCAAACAGGCTGACCACAGTGGAGGCTACAGGAGTGTCACTCTCCAGCCAAGGGTAGCAGGGCTGGCTACTGAAAAGAAGCACAACACAAATTTCAGTGTTCAGTTACCTGAGCATAAATATTTGCAATTTAGATACTCTAAAGCAGTGAAGGATAGGTATCAGCAGTCCTTCCAGTTTCAGCTTTTTGGGACTCTTCTCTTCTTCCTTAGAAGAGCTGCATAGTTCACCATCCCACTGAAGATCCACTGAGTAAGCATAAATTACTTGTTTGATATTTCATAACAGAGTTGAAACAACAGAGTTTCTCAATAAAATTATTCACCAACTGCAAACAACCTTCTACCTTCAGTGCTGAAGGGTACACTCACAACTCCAAAAGCTTTAAATTTTGAAAGAAAGCAAAATTTGAATGTATCGTAGCATAATAACTTTTCATGTGAAGACAGAAGTACACAGGGCAATAGATTCATCACAGCATTCATTTAGCCTAAAATTTCTTTATATACTACTGGAATTTGGGGTTGTATTTGTTTGGCTTTTTTGTTTTCTTTTAAACATGTATTATAGATATTATGGAAGTTAAAAAACTTGAATCCGAAATTCAAGTTTCAGTGTTTTTTAAACTGAGTGAAACCCTTCAAATAATCAAGCCTTGCTTGTATTATTACAAGATCTTTCTCATATCTAAAATAATTATTTTATCTAAATCTTGGAAAAATTTATGTAGGTCATGAAATAGTTCTGTAATTATTAAGGAAATGACAAAGTGAGAGCTATTTAAATGGAAGGCAAGACAGTCACAAATTATTGAAAACCAGGTAATAATGAAAGCCATTCTTACAGGACTAAAGCCTCTACTTTAGCAAAAATTCATTTAATTTTAAAATGCAATATATACCTTGCATCTTCTTTCTCCAGGACCAGTATCCATGGTTTAAAGAGTCCAGCAATGACTGAGTACAAGGACTGCAATGCTATAAAGAAACAAAACAAAGTTGCTTTTTTTCCTTCAAATTAAAACCAGTGAAAATATTACACTTTTCTAAATGTGGATATAATATCCGTTTCTCATTCTAACATTCACAGAATTATAGAATAATCAAGACTGGAAAAGATCTCTAAGATCATTGAGTCCAACCATTCAATCAGTTCTTTCTGGTCAAATAAAAATTTAAAATACAATATGCTTAATAATAGCTTAAGTTAACAATAGGGCTGTTTTAACAACCATCATAAGCATTTTGCATTGTTAAGATGTTTTATTAATACACTTTTAATAACACACCAGAGATTGTGGGGGCAATAACCATTCTTGCTTTAAACCCGCACATATTAAAATGTGTTAATTAATATTTAAATTAAAATTAATTTTTAAAAAAGTAAAGGCTGACTTTTTCCAGATTTAAATCATGCATGATGAAATTCAATAGTGTCTCCTTCCAAACCTCTGCTCAGTGCAAAAGACTCTATTTTTCTTAAGAAAGTACAATCGCCTCATAAAATAATCTTGAAGGAAGCTCAAATATTAAAAAAGCTTCCTCTCAGATTATAAAGCATAAAGCCCTACATGGCCATGAAGTAGCAGCAACATTTCCCATCTGTATTTTAATATTATCACTATTGCACAAATGCAAAGTAAGAAGATTTTGCTGTATATTTAAATGGCCCTTAACAGAGGGAATTGGAGAAATCAGGTGTCTGTTCTTAAGTAATTTGATTTTAAGACACATTACCTGCTAAAATTCTGCTACTGCCAACAGGCTCTTGGGCTAAATTAGCAACTTCATTGTCAATCAGTCGTTTAATGAGATACTCCAGGAATGTGTTCACTGCAGCCACATAAGGAGTCCATTTTGAAAACAGGCCAAAAGTCCTGAAGTCCACCGAGGCCAGTCGGAGTTTGCAGAAGGATGTAGAAAGCCATTCTATTGTCTCTCTGACCTGTAAAAAGAAGGAAGCTATGAATCAGCTGCAGAAAGGCTGCACAGCAATGTTATCTGTCACTGGAGGGCATCTGTATCACCTGAAAAACATAAATCAACCCAAGAGGCACCCACCTGTTCTGTGGAGAGCAGAGATTTTGCAGCATCCCTCACCACAGGACCTTCAGCAGAATCACTTTTCTTGAAACTGCCCTGCTCAGCCACTGCTGAATCACACCCCAAAGCCTGAAGTGATGCCTTCCAACAGTCAGGGCTTAGAAGCTGCTCTGATGAGCCTTAGGAGAAAGAAGGGAATGCATTTGTGAAAACCAGAAAGATGTTAGTCCCTTTCTCCAAACAAGTCAGACAAGGTTGAAATTAGAGCTCCCTGCTTCTTGAAAAATTAAGTAAAGTGAGGGTTTGAAAGCCCCAAGTTTAAGAGTGAGAGATCATCTCTACTTTGCAAATGTAATCAACTCAACATTTCCTTCTGGCACCTACATGTTTCTCTTCTTAGACAACTTCCCAAGCACTTGGTAAATCCCTGGCTGCAAATACCCACTACGAGACAGCTACTCCCTCAGCAGGTATGGTTTGACAAAGAGAAGCACTTTTGTTCTCATTTGAGGGGCACATAAGAATATGGGTGGCATCAAATGTCAGCCATTGCTGACATTTTCAGCAGATTTCAGCATCAGTTACACATTATCATAATTCCAGCTCTCCACCTGACATTGAAGGGTAATCAAAAACAAGGGTTCTGCATTTCAGACTATGGCACAACCATCATTAATAGGTGCTAATATTGGCCTAATTGGTGCTAAACATGGACTAATAGTCCATTAACAGAAGACTCTCCTCCATCCTTCTGTTGCTACATGGGATGAAAATCTGTTGTCACTGATGTGTATGCCTTGACCCACAGAAGAGCTACAATATGTCTAAAAAAAACTACATTACATAGCAAGGCACATAAAAACACCCAAGGTAGAAACCTAAGGAAGTGTAAATCATTCTGCAGTTTAACTCTACTGCACAGGGTTCATATTTTTAAGCCAGAAAGGTTCTGCACAAAGGCTTAGGATGCATCACCTCAGATACTCACTTTGCACAAACAACCTTAAGAAATCACTGTAGTGGTCAGGGAACTGATATTGGAGAAGGTTAGTCCAGTGCTTGCAGAAGATATTAAATGGCATCAAAATATCTTCTTCAGGTTCCAGGCCACATGCATTGAGAGCCAGGTGAATGGACTCCAGGAGCTGGGTGCGCTCCGCGAGAGGCGGCTTGGCCACGCTCAACCACTGCGTCAGGTCGAACTGCAACAGAGCACAGGCAGCGTCTGTGAGCAGGACATTCAGCAGACACCACACCTTTGGGAGGAGGGAGAAGTCACCAGGGAAATTAAATAATGATATTTCTATGTATCTAAGAAAAACCACATGAACTTGCATGTTGTTAGCCCGAACTCCCAACCTCACTCTCAAAGGCAATGATTTAGCGTACTGCAGAAGTCTCTAGATGTAAGGAACAGCCCTTGGCCGAGAGGCTCAGATTCATAAAAATGAGTCTGAGTTTCCACACAAGCATTAAACTGGACTGATGCCCACAGCCCATACATTTTCAGGAAGAGGAGCAAAGCTTTTGTAGCCCTTGAGCACCTGCTCAGACCTTGGTCAGCAGGGCCAGTAGTGCCACCGTGGACAGCCCAGAGCCCTGCCCAGGACAGACTGCCTGCTGCTCCCTGTAAGGAAGAGGAAAATCAGAGCATTATCAAAGGCCAAGTGTTACACTGATTTCTCCACTGGCAGTATCATGAGATGTGCAAATCACATCTTGCTCTATTACCTATTCTGTCCGTTTTAGGACAGGCAGAAAGGACATGGATGCCAAGAAGAGCTGGAAAATGCAGACACTGTCCCAAATTTTGTTTTGATTGTTAGACACCTGGCATTCACTGGCTATTGAATGAATGTCTTTGCAGAGATACCAGGCAGAAGAAGTCATCAAGAGATGGTTTTAATTTCAGCAGTAAGCCTGGGAAGCACAAACTGATACTATCTAGGCTAGAAAAGGCTACTTAAGCTATTTGCTTTTGACTCCAGCCCCTCTTGAGCTTAAATGTAACACTTACCACTCAGTATGACCAACACAGCTCTATAGAACCTGTCAATGCTATTTTAATGTACCAGATTTGCACCTCTTTCCTCTTTAGCTTAAGGACATGGTCTTTAGGCAAAGAACACCCACCTTTGTCAGCAGCATGAAGACAACATCGCTGTTATCCTCACTCAGAAAGGCCACGACTTTTTCGTACAAAGTCACAAATTCACTGGGAGAGGCTACAGGAGTGAAGTAAGGGGAGAGAAGAGTACAGAGCCTCCGGTTCTGTAGGATGGTCTGGAGCAGATGCTTGCACTCTGATTTGGTCCCACTGATGAACACCTGAGAGAAGTGGGAATGGTGGAAAAAATAACAGCCAAATACCAGCCAACTGGAAAATAAACCTCTTAGGCTTGTTGTTGAGACACCCACAGTTTTGGTCCTTTTATAAAAAGGGAAGTTTTTCTCAAAAACAAGAGGCTGAGATTATAAGATTAACATCATCTAAATGCTGCTACTCCACAAGATATAACACAAAACAAAGATGTCTTCCTAGCTCACTTTAGACTAGCATTTGTGATAACATATGTTGTCTAAAATACCCAGAAATACTATTTTTTTCTGATGGAATAGCATAAGAAAATGAATCCTGATTTCACCAGCCCTGCTTGATAAAAGGAAAAATTTAACAGAATTACAGCTGTGAAGAACTTCTCAGTACTTCAGCTGTTAGAGGTGCTCAAGGACAGCTGCACATTGAAATAAGCTGTATTTAAGATAAAAGTAAGTATCTGGACCCAAAGCAGAGCTAATGATTTTTCTCAGAGCACAAGCACAGCACACATTACCAGCACCAGCACCAAGCACTTGTCTTCTCTGCCAGCAAACTTCTGATATAACTAGAAAGGTTTAGTCTAAATACAGAGGTTGATAAGGTGTGCATCAACCAGAAAGTGACAGGTAAAAGCAAAGTCTATGCTGAAGTACATTTTTATGAACTGAAAGTATCCAAACCTTAGTTACCTGCCCAAAACTCCAGCATTTAAATTAACTAACACAATGACAATTTGTTAACACTAAGCAGAGACACCACAGAGCAAGTTTTTATTTTGCTTAAATATAAACTTCACCTCTCCTAAAGATTGTGCACATTACACAATTAGCTGAAAACAAAATGGGATAGAAGCTCAGAAATTAAGTTTAAAGCTTCTGAACACATTTGGGACCACCTCCCCCCCACTAACAACAGTGAAATTGGAAAGAATAAACACCAAAAATCAAATTTTAAAAATTTAGAAAATATTTTCAGATTCAAGAAATAAACTCACTTGGCCCAGAATCTCAATGCAGGATGTGAAGAACTGCCTTGTGGGAGGATTACGTTGAGTTTCATCACACACATATTCTACCAATGTAAAAAACAAACCAATTCCAACTTTCTTGATTGCAGGCATAGGCTGCACCTTGTAGATATTTATCAGGGCCCTAAAAAAAATAAGTTAACAAGGCAAATTAATTTTACATACAGAGAATAACCTGTGACAATAAAGAAAGGTTTCTTGCCAATATACAGCCTTGAGATGAGTATTTGTGATATTCCCTGAGTATCCCTCCTTCTCATATCCAGACTGAAAAGTCACGGATTTAGCTCATGTACTTCTGCTGCCTGAAATGGATACTTCCAAACCTTAGAAAGTCTCCATAATCAGTCAGCAAGTGAACACTGAAAAACATCTAAAGCATCATTCCAATGGATTATTTCTTCCTTTAATCATGTACTCCTCATATTCTGATGGCATCTCAACTGCCTTGTATTGCAAGAGAACCTACCCCGTTTTATTTCACAGGCTCAACAAGAAAAGAATTAAAACAGAATCAGTCTTTTCTTGTGCACTGCCAAGTAAACATTTCATTGAGACCAAACCCCTGTCTTCATTAAATCTAAATTAAATCAGGTGAAGAAGATGCAATTCCATAGATGTAAATCCCAAGAACTAGTTCATCCACAGAATTTTTCAGGTTAGTGATCAAGAATGAACAAGCAGAAGTAGTACACAAATCCTTTTACTTGTACAATCATTACACTCTATAATAAACCAGCTACACTAAGAGAATCCCAGCAGAAATCTGGAAGATTGAGGATAAAGTTGCTAAAGTGGACTTCTGGGATAAACTGTAAAAGTGAGGAAGAGAGCCTTGGACGACCCCATTTTATTCACACCCAACCCCAAAAAAAGTGCTATTATCTAGCCAGCTTCCACTGCACCATTTTGTTTCACCTATGGAAAAACTACTTAAAATTTTAGCACTCTATTAAAGATTTATGTCCTGAGCTATAATGAAGAAAAACCCATAGAGAGTCATATTCACACCATGTAATTTAGCCTATGGCTGAGACAGCTGTGGTACAAGTTTGCCACTTCCTAAAGTTTAGCACAGCATCCTTGTCATCACTCAGTGTCCTCTTACAGCATCAGGAGGGCTATTATAATGCACAGAACAATCAAAAGAAGTAGAAAACAATAAACAGAAGTGCAATGCTGTGTGCCCTGCTGAGCCTGAGTGACCCCGTGATAATAGGAATTACCGTGTCACAAACACACAGGTCTCAGGATCCCAGCTCTGTTGTTGGCCCAAGCTGATGAGCACGAGGGAAAACACACTAACAGGTTCCACATTTTAAACTCTAACACACCAAAATGGAATCACAAACACCATTACCCAGACCAGCATCTGGGCAACCTACGTTATGAAATTCTCCACGTGCACAGCTGCTTCCACAACACCCAGGGAAGGTGGCTTCATGGCTTCTGCCTGCAGCTGTCTCACTTCTTTACGCAAAGCATGAAGCTGCTGGCTCACTGCTTCATTTTTGTGCTTCCCTTCAAACTAAATGACAAAAAGACACACATTCATTGAAGAATTAACACGGTTTTGCTAGAACACTTCCATGTTGCAGCTATTTCCAAAAACTAAGCAGAGTCCAGTCAGAGAACTCTGAATTTGGATGGCTTTCCCCCTGAGAGCTTTCATCAGATTTAGTACATCGTGCCCAAGCACACATCCTTGGTCATGTTCCTAATTAATTATCACACACGCTAATAGAATTCATGTCTTTTATCTAAGGCTTTTAATCCACAGGGACTGAAACTTAGAGGGGATCAAAAAATTAATTTACTAAGCAACATGGGAGTATTTCCATAAACATTTTCATGCTTCTATTCCTATCAGCAAGCAAATTCCCACATCCATACACTGGGAAGCAGTTTAGAATGGATGCCACGAGCAAAGCAAATCATGCAACAACTTATTCTTCAACTCTTGATCTGCTTCTCCTTTTGACCATTACATGAGGTATTTCAGATCACTAATACGTGTGTGGATTATTCAGTCAAATGCCACCACTTTTATAATACTAATCCTCTATGTTCACCAGCCCCAAAACAGAGGTGGTGCCGTGCCTCTGACCTGGATGGTGAGCTGAGCTGCTCCCTGGCAGCTTTTATTTGAAGTTCCCCGGCACTCCAGGTGGAGAGTGATCTGCTCCTCCCTGTTGACATACAGCTTAGGCACTGTGTCCAGGATCTCACTGTTCAGAGCAACATGCTGAGACTCCCAGAGAGCTGCAGTTCTGAAAGGCATTTATTAATAAAATTACCAAAATCTTTCCTGAAAAAAGCAATGCTGAGAATTTATAAGATAGGAGACTTCAATTTAATGTGCTGTACAAAGACTCATGACATTTCCATGGAAAACATAAAAGGTTATTAAATAAAACTGAGCTAAAACTTCAAAGTAATAGCACTTCAAAGTAAAAATAAACCAGGTTCATAAGAACAAAACTGCTCAAGTATATGTGAGTTCTTTTGAATTACTTGATATGACAACCTGGAAGGAAACTGAACAGAATAATCTCTACAGGAAATGCAATTTTCCACCAGACCAAAACAAAAACAAAACAAACCAGAAAACAGAAAAAAGAGAACCCACCTAGAATTGATAGTGGAGTTGTTTAGACACAGCCTCTCATGGGCTTAGTAGCTTTTGCTCTGGTTCAAAATATTGTTATTAAACTACTACATTAGGTAAGAACAGCTATAGATTGATCAATTGTGACTGGAAACAATTCAGCTGGATTATCTGAGTTGGAATATTAAAAACAGAAAGTCTCTTTCATTAACAAAGCTACCAGAACCAGAAATCAGATTTCTCTCCTGGGTGCTTCATATTGCAACTACTACCTTAGTGCAAAAGGGTTAAATAAGTCATTGTCAACAAATCTAGCCCAAAAGGAGGCTTTAGATCAGGAAATATGCCAAATGAGAAAGTAAATTAGATGCCATCTGATGTAATCTCAGTCATTACATAAGACTTGTGCACTCTTATGTCAGTTGAAGAAGTAGAATAATAACCTGATAGATCAGCAGAGAGGAAACAAATGGGACAAGAAGCAGAAGTACTGACAGTCTTGTGCTAACACCATAAATGAGGCTGCTGTGAAGGCCATCTTTAGGAAGAAATTGCTCCCTGTGAATGTGGGGAAGCCCTGGCCCAGGGTGCCCAGAGCAGCTGTGGCTGCCCCTGAATCCCTGGCAGTGTCCCAGGCCAGGCTGGATGAGCTCGGAGCAGCCTGGGACAGTGGAAGGTGTCCCTGCCCATGGCAGGGGTAAGATGGGCTGAGCTCTAAGGTGCCTCCCAACCCAATTCTGTGACTCCACAATAATTTTAAGGCAGTGCTGGACCCACTGGAGAGGCACAAGGAGCACAGACATGACTCACTTGGCGTGCTGCTGCAAGATGTTCAGGTCCCTGCGCATGAGCTGGATCGCGTCTTTCTGGCTCACCAGGGTGGCAGAGGAAATCACTGGCACAGGAGCTTTCATCGTCTGCAGAGGCAGAGGGGGCTTGGGAGTATCAAGCTTCTTCAAATTATTCATGATCCTCACTTTGGCTACAAAAAGGTTTTAAAAAAAAAGCAGAAGCAAGTTTGGTCAGTAAGAGAAGTTTAGGAGAAACTGAACAAAAACATTCCTTTTCTTGCATGAAGCATTTTTAACTGCAGGCAAATATTTCTCAGGTTTCCCCCTTTTAAACAAAATCACTCAAATAATATTCTCATGTTTGTCAAACTTTATTTCACACAGCTAATTTTCATGACCAGCTCTTCCATCACACAAAGATTAGGATCAAAAGACCCACTCGTTTCTGTGTTTTCCCCAAACACTCCTAACTTCCAGTTTTCCTGTCACTCCATTTATTTTACTCATCTGACACATGCACCCAGGCAAAATTCTAAGCAAAATTCATCTTCCTTTCCCTAAACTGATCCTCACCAGTAGTCTTGTCAGTGTCAATTCCTTCTCAGAGCACAGCCTCTCTCTGGGTCAGCCCTCTCCTCCTGCTGATTTCCATTCAGTTTCCTTGTCCAAACAGTTACGAAACTATTCCAGTTCCCTTCTCTTCCCTCACTCCTTCTTCTTTGGATCAGCTCCAGATCCAATCTCTCTACATCCTAAATGTATCAGCTGTGACTATCACCCCTTCTGTGCTAGAACAACCCTTTCACTATGCCAAAATTCCAAAGAAAACACACAGGGGAAAAAACAACACAAAAAACAAACAAACTAACTAAACTAAATTAAAAGAACCCCAGAGAATGTTTTCAAGTACAGTTGGTTTTACTTTTGCTTTCACTTGTCTCTCTCTAAATTTTGGGAAAATGTCTGGAGCACACTCTGTGCAGAGGAACTTTTGGGGAGCTCACCCATGATGCCCAAGCTCTGCTGTGCGACATAGCAAACTTGAAGCCAAAAAGCATCAATGTCATCATTTTCATGTCATCATGAAAATCTGAGTGAGAAAACCATGACAACTTCATGGAAAATAGTGCACCCACAGAAAACAAACCATATTAATATCTTTACTGACAGGCATCATCAAGCTCCTAAAGAAACCAGGGCTTTGACATCCCAGTAATTCTTTAAGGCACAGTTTCCTTACCAGTATTTTTATCTCTTACCTGACAAAGGGTTGGTGAAATCTGTTTCCCCTGTAGAAGCACAGGTTGGATGTGATTCCAGCTGAACCTGCAGCCAAAGGTTCAGAGCTTCCTGAAACTCATGGTGTATGAGCTCCACATTGACATATTCCATCCACAGATCCTGGAGCACAAAAGAATTAAATTATCATCTCTGTTTTGGTCAGCACCATGTGCTGTCCACCCATTCTAGTAGCTGTGAAACTAAAGTAACTACATAAAATATATACCCTGCAGTTTTAAATCACAGGAAATTTATTATTAAGGGCAAAAAAAACTAAACTGAAGAAAAACACTGAACTATTTTTATTACATACATAGAGATCTCCTGAAAAGCATTTGTGACATTTAGAGATTAAACTTGACACATGGCATCATTTCTAACACATAAGAGACAAAGGGAAAGACAGATTATTAAAAATCTGCTCCTAAAAAGGGAATACAAGAGACCAAGATAGTCTAAAACATCATGGCATGATTAACTGCAGCCAGGCTAAAGCAGGCTGCGTTTCCAGTAGTCACATACACTGGAGGAGTGAAAACAAAGCAAGTATAAGGAAATCCCCTTCCAAAATAAGTCTTTAGGCTTGAAGAATAGAATAATATTATATAGAATTAATAGAATAATTGAAGAATAGAATAATTCACACTCACTAACTTATAGTTGAACCTGACATTTTACAGACTACCAACACAAGCAGGTTTTGGCTTCCAGTATTTAATTATTTAAAGCTGCAACTTAAATAATCCTCTAACACTAATACAGAACATAAAAAGAATTACAGAGCAGTACAGAAAAAGGATTTTATTGCAAGAAATGACAGATATGCAAGGAATCTACATCTGAGTCCTCTTTCAAACATAAAGGAAGGCAGTTTGGGATAGCATAGGATTTTAGAACAAAAGGTTAGAGCTATGAAGGTATCATACATGCTGTATGTGCATTAAAGACCAGTAACAGAACTCTCTCACTGATTTCAAAGACTCATTTTAGCAAGTGGACTTTAGATATCAGATTTTCAGTGTTATTGGCAACCCACCTGTTGATTCTGCATGACTTTAGCAAGTCTATGTGCATCATACTGTTTTGGTAAAGAGGGAATGTATGTATCTCCTTTCTGGAAACTCTCTTCTTCCAACCACAAAATTAAAACATTACAAAGCCTGAGGGAAAAAAAAGAAAAAAAGGAAAAAATATCAGCGTGAATTTGATTGCAGTTGGAATTAGGGCAACAAATAATACTGCAAGGTGTCATAGTCAAAAAAAGATATTTCAGGTGCATTTTCACTCATTTACTGCCAAGTTAAAGACCCACAGTGGAAAGGAGGTACTTAGAAAAATATGAAGGACAGTAACAAAGAGTAAGAGGACAAATTCTGAAAAGGAAAACATTTATGCAAACTAGCATAAGACCCAGGACTGGAATAACCTCTTAGGTCAGAAAGTATCACCACAATCCCAGTCGGAAGACCAAGGAAATAAACGGAGTACAAATGAGCCAGTTTGGTTCCTCACCCCAGAACCTCTCTGCAGTGCCTGATCCAAAAAGTCATGCCTGAGTTAAGTCACATCTTTTAATTTCTTTTCAGAAATTAATGACTAGCTCATTCTCATTTCCTCCTTTGTTAAAACTTTAACATAAATACACATTTTTTCAGCTGACATCATTCCACCAACTGCTACCATTTTCACAGTCACACTACCCAAGCCTTCCTGACAAGGAAGCACTAGAATGCCATTAAATCTTCACACTGTGGTATTAAATATCACTAGCAAACTCTTGCTTCCTTCATCAGTGTCACTGGTGAAAAAATGGAAGTAGGCCAGCTCCAAGAATCAGCCACTATAAACCCTACCAATAATTTCCCTCCTGTCTAGGAAACCAGACAGGTCATTAAACTTCCTGAGTATAAGATTTATTTGGGCGTAGAGTACTCTGGTTTTCTGCTGGAGCAGGAAACTTATTTGAAATCAAAGACTGCAAATATTAATCAAGTTCACCCTGCGACCATCTCTGGATTATTTTTCACAGACAATCAAGTGGGATTTATGATCTCCCTCGTTTGTTTGCACAGTACCTACTGACTGCTGAGGGGAGCACTGAGCAGAAGCTCTGATTCCACACATCCAGGGCCCTTGAACAAGGAACTCTTTTCAATTATTTCAAATAATCCTTTCAACCATTTCCTAGCAATATTCACATACTTTCTCAGGTTTAGAGTACATGTGGTATAGATATCTCTTAGGAGCTACTATCCCTCAGAAAAGTGGGAATTCACCAGCTGAGTAGCACTGAGTGGCTGTGTCTCCCTTCTTAGCCTACTCCAAGACAAAAAGTGAGTCCTGTGGTGAGGTTTTGGTGAGCAGATTTACCACTTTTCGGGTGACACAGAACACACTTGGCAGAGCTAACCTTTAGGTCACTAACCAAGCAAACTGCTTGAACTATGTGCTTAAGACGACAGTAAATTATGAAAACACTGATGAAGTTATCTTACTCAGACATAAATTCAGGCTCTGGTCTGTCACGGTGTATGTATGTCACAGACATATTTACACACCAACTAGCATTTTACATTTATAGCTGGTAATGTACATATGAGTAGCAGATATGCCTAAACAATAAATATTTTGCCAGCATGGGGCTACCATTCATTAAAAAGCAAAGCTATTCCCCTAAAGGGAGTGACAAACCTATCAACAATGTTTGATTTTTAGTAGTAAAACCATCCCCCTCTCAAACTAAACAAGTTATGCAAACAGAGGAATGGATTTGAGCCCAACTTGGGGACATGGGTTAGTGGTGGCCTTGGCAGGCCTGGGTTAAGTGCTGGACTTGATGACCTTGAAAGGCTTTTTCAAATCTGAATGTTCTATGATTTTATGCTTTTAGTAAGTGCCTGCATTACATCTAAGGTCACATCCCTTCATTCCTCACACAGCCACAACCACAGCTGTGTTATGGCAGTTACTCAGGCAGTTGCACTGATTAACATGAAACTTTGGCAGGTTTTTTGTTTGGTTTTTTTTTTTTACCTGACAAGTTCCTTATGCAGCTCAGGTGAAGTCAGGTAATCAGGTGAGCAGCTGGCCTTCTCTGGTGACCTGTCACTGCCCTCAGGACTCTCCACTCTCAGTGCTTTACTGGCAGCATGGTGGAAGTCTGCCACCTCTGTCAGCCGCTGCTTCATCTCATTTAGCAAGTTAACATGAGCTGCACTCTGAAAAAAGCGTCTTCCAATACAGCCATCTACAGGTAATCTAAAAATGAACAAAAAAGCATTACTAAGTCTTGTTGCAAATGTCAAATCAGCATCTCTGCAGATAAATTGGCTCACCAGAGAAGCTGCTGGTACCCACTACTTTCGGGAGCAGTCAGTGTAATGCACTGACTCTTGCTTGCTGTGCACTTAATTAGTGCTTGATAATCTGCTGGAGCAGGTCAGACTCACCCATACTGTGGTCCTGGTCGGTGAAGGTACAGGAGGAAGAATTTCTGCCAGACCAGTGGCATGAGAGGGTGATCTGCAGGGGTAGCAAGGGCCTGGTGAGCCCAGCGGTAAATCATGAGCCTCTGGAGGGAAGGGACGATGGGCAGCTTCAGCTGGGTCTGGGCTTTCTGCAGAAACAACATTTCCACACAAGTGTGGTGCTGTAAAGTGCTGTAACAGGTTAACTGAGCAGATTAACACAGTGTGAACACTTGGTAATTACAGAGGAGAAAACTCTGGAAGCAGTCACAATTTGTTACAGGCCTCGAAGGATGAGCTGCCCATCTCACAGTTATGCTGGAGAGCAGACCTACACCTCTGATGCTTACAAAACCCCAGTGTGATGGCTCTGACACAAGGAAAACATATGGGCCCTGGTGTTAATTACAGTTAATTACTGTTCTTCCTCACAGAAGTAGATGTCCCTGGTTTAGATCTCCAGCATGCTAGTTTTAGCTTTTTCCAGATTACATTTAATACAGCTCTAGTGAAAATTCAAAATTCACAGTATAACTAATATGAAGAAGGAACACAGAAGCAAAAGCAGAACAAAAACAAAGCAAACTATGAGTAGCAGCATACCATCTTAGCAACACCAAAGAAACACTAAATCATTAAACAGTCTCACTCCAAGCTCCTCTGGACTGTGCCTGAATGGGAGGCTTTTCTGAGTTCCCAAGACTGGGAGCAGAGCCTGGCATTTCCTCATCCCCTACACCAAACCTCTTTTCCACACACTGCCCACAATCTTTTCGTTTTCCAGCTAAATCAAGACACGCAAGCCAAAGAACAAATGCTCTCCAGAGCAGCTCCAAGGATGCAAGACAGGTACTTGTCACAGGCCAAGCAAACCTGTTTTTACAGGGCCACTTCCTTTACTGAAACTCACTGAAACTGTTGAGATGAAGGGTGGGCCAAAAGTTACACTTTGAGAATGGACAACTTTGGTTTCCACTTGCTTCTCTCCAGAATTTCTAACTGAATTTGGGCAAAGAAGCTGGAAAAGGCTGCAATGTAGCCTGAAGTGCAGCTCATTGAGTGCCTTGTTAAAGGAGAGACCTAAATAGTTTTGAAAGCCTTGGAAAATAATTCAGAAAGCAGAGAAAAATAAAGGCCAGTCTTCTGCACCAATTCAGGTCATCTGAGAAATCATCTGTTTGAAATACAGACACATTTTCCCACCTGAAAAATAAGCACTCCCCATATCAGGGGTATAGAATAAATCCACTGAAGGTTGTGAGGCATTAAGTGATCCAGAAAATTATGCAAAAGCACAAATTAGTTTTCTGTAAATATCAATATAGTAAAATCAGGTATTTTCATTGAAGCTTTTAAATGCAAAAGAACTCAAATACACTCAAAATGTCAATGAAAATTTCCCTGCAGTATATTTTCTCCTGCACAGCCAAGTAAAGCATTATTTATACATTTATCCTGTTAAGGAAGCAGTACATAAGAGAAAAACTAAATTATACAAGGGAACGCTTTTCTCCAGCAGTTTTCTCTAATTTTAATGAAAAGAGATGACCAGTTCTCTCACCTTCAAAGCTTGATCAGGAGTTAAAGCATTGATAACCAGCTCCCCCTCCACAACTCTGCGAAGCTGTGAATCTTCTTCAAATATTGATTCCATATTTAACACTGTCCATGCAAACCAGACCTGCACAACACAGAAATGACAGAAATATTGTTAACAAAATGGCAGGGGGCAGGATCAGGAAGCTTGATGATTTCTTAAGAGGAGTAAATGTTTGATGGATTCTCATTGCAGAGCTGCAAAAGGCACTATCACATCTCAACAACAAAACTTCTTTATCCTTAAATTCAAACTTCCCCTTTGTACAATTTTGGGAAAGAAGGAGAAAGGTAGACAAAACTGACAGAATCACCCAGGGAACTCTGGAGGAAACAACCTTCTCAAACTCAGTAAAATAAGATCTCCCCTCTTCCACCTGCACTACACATCTCTGTCTGGGGTACTGTGAGGTTTGGTTTTTTTTTTCCTTTTTGCTTGAATAAGGAGATCACTTAAGCAGAGAGAAAGTAACTCAAATTCAAAATATTTATCAGATAAAGACTGATCTGAAAGAAAAGTCAGGCTTTACAGATTTTGTCTTGTTAAACAGATCAAGAACGACAGTAGGTTACTAGAAAATTTAACTAATAAGTCCTATTATATGAATTCTTGGACGCAGATTAAACCAACTCTCCCTGAGCAAAATATCCATTTTCCTTTTAGTGCAATAAACCCACAGCACTCTCTTAGGCTAAACTGGGATTTTATCACAAGAAAACTCTAGGGCAGGAAGAAAAAGTGACCAAGAGAAAAAACAGGGGGAAAAAAAAAAAACAAAAAAAAACCAAAAAGGGAAAAAAAAAACCACCCACAAAAAAACCCTCAAAAAGCAAAAAACAGAGATAGAAAAAAAACAACACCCTAGACCAGTCTGCTACTTTTCCCACCACAAAGCACCATCATGGCACTCACCTGAGAGGAGTTGGCACTGCCCTCCACAAAGGATGGTGTGACATTGCCTGCCACGATCCAGCTGACCAGTGAAGACAGCATTCCCTTGTCACAGTGATAGCCCAAAGCATTCTGCACAGAAACAGAAAACATTTGGGTTTTTTTCATGACCAGGTGATTTAGAAGCTACAGGTGGATTGCTCAATTTTTATCCAGGTTCCTTTCCACCTCCTGTTGCTACTTTCTAACCTCAGCTCAGCCAGGCACCACTGAAATGCCTGCTTGGACTTTCTATTTCAGTGAAAAAATTCTGTTGCAGTAACTGTGTCTGGCTTTTTCAGGAGAGGGAGCTCCATTTTAGTCATAAACATTCCATCAAAGATTTGAAATGCAAAGAAGACAAACAACAACAGAACTCATATGAAACAAAAACTCTGTTCCAAACTGGTTTTAGTAGTAATTATTATCATTATTATTAAAATATCTGACATTTCATTAATCTTGACCCACTCAGAAAAAAAATTTCTTGAGCAACTCAGAAAAAAATCAGATAACTCCCTTCATCACTCATCATCATCACTGGCTGCTCAGAGAAGCTGTGGCTGCCTCATCCCTGGAAGTTCTAAGAACAGTTTGGACAGGGCTTGGAGCAATCTGGGATAGTGGAAGGTGCCCCTGCCCAAGGCAGGAGTGGAACTTGATGGGCTGTAAAGGTCCCTCCCAACCCAAACCACCCTAGGACTTCACAGTCGCTCTTGCTGCACTTCAGGAAAATTCATTCCCATCAAAATCCGACTGTGCAACAGATGAGCTGACCATTTACCCAAGAGCCACACCGAAACACCACAGCTGTCTATTTACCTTGTGCTGCTGGTAAAGCAGCTTTTGCACGCAGTCCTCCTGGCTGTACTGGAAAGCAGCTTTGCACAAGTCATCCAGCAGGCAGAGCGTGGCCCGGTCCCTGTGCCACAGCTGCTGGCTGGTGAGGACCTGCACCCAGAACTCCAGGACTGCAGCTGGCCCCACTCCATTCGGATGGTCACTTAGGAAAATGTGAGTCTGACAAATTAAAGGGTAAAATCGGTCAACGGATCGCGGCTTTGAGCTTTAGAATTTACTGGAGGACTGTTTGACTTGCTTGAGGCTGTGGGGCTATCCTTAAGTTAAATCATTTACAACAACACTCTCTATACCCAAGTAAGGACAGCTTTGTCACCTTCACCCTCCAAACTTCTGCAGATTCTGAAGATTCTGGAGAGCAGAGAATCTTGTGCATTCAGCAAAAACAGACACAGAAGCCTTAAGCAGGACACCTGCAGGCATAAACAGCACCTATTCCCAAAGTTCAGGCTGCTGCTCCTGCAAAAGGCCTTCCCAGAGTAAGTCTGTTTCCATTATCCCTCTCTAATGTTAGAGGGCCCTGGGTTTCGACCACTCTGTATTTAAAAAAAACACTACTGCTCCCTAACTCAAGAAAATTTTTCCATTCCAGAGGCCTAAATTAATGGTAAAAAGCTGAACTTGCAGACATTAATATCTCTGCTGCATTCCTCAAATAACACAGACAAGAAAGGAGTGCTGCATTTTACATTTCCTTTTTTAAACAGTTTTGACCTGGTGTGGGAAAATGAATTTTCCAAGAAGTCTGAAAGGTAAATATTGCTGTTAGTGTCACATGCATTGCCAGATTTAGGCAAGTTTAAGCAGGAGCATTTCAAGAAACCAAACCCAACTACCAATGCCTGACATAGGGTACTCTGTGACTGAGCTGCTAGGTTCAGCATCCTTTCTAACCTTTAACACTAACTCAGTCAAATAAGCTTGGTTTTAAACACTCTCTCACCCCTTTCTTTTTTAAATAATCTTCTTACCTGTATCATACTACTGAGCAGCTTAACATTTTCTCCATAGTTCACTCCTGTCAAGTGCTGTGTCACTTTATGGGTAACCTGCTGGGTCACCCCTTGAGGGACTCCACTGTCCAGATGAAGGAACAGTTCCACATAAGATAAAAACCTAGGGATGTCAACAAATGAAATTAAAATACCTTTTACTCCATATTAAATAGAAAGCCTGCTTCTAGAGAATTTAAAATCAGCTCAACAGCACCAGTGAGACATGTACAGAAAGGTTTTGATTCACAACCACAATGCAGATTTAACTGCCCCAGTTCAGCCATACACTGGGCACAGTATGAACATTTCACACTAGCCTGTAATTCAAGGCAGCTCATCAGAAATAAATACCAGCTCTTGATCTACATCAACACCCAAATCTTACTCAGGATTTGTCTGGGAGACTGTCAGGTGTCTAAACCAGAAGATTATTTTACTGCAACTATGAATAAACTAGGTAAACAAATGTATAGAATTTTAAAATTAACATATTATGAACATATAATGCTTACTGTTCATTCTTCAGGAGGTAATACTGGCAAGAGTAAAACAAGGGTAAAATTTTATCCAGCACATGGACTACTGTTCTCAGATGTCTAGACTGGACTAGCACGCCCAAAAGAGGGATCCCTTCAGCACAGAATTTCTCGATGCTGTCAGAAAACAAAACAAAAAAAATTAAGAAAAACACCTTCACTATCAGCAGAAAGGGAAACAAGGTGTTGATTTAGTTTTTACTAACTGAGATGCAAATACATTCATAACTTTACACTTTATCTTTGAAAATCTAAATAGCTAAATATAGAGGTCTTTTCATCAGCTATAAGAGTCATTCAATAGCTGACTGATTTGCCAAATATTTCCCTCTCAAATATTTACTAAGTATCTCCTTCCTTCACAAATCCCTTTCTGGGGATCAGTGTCCCATCTTCCAGAAATCACTAGAGATGCAAGTTTCTATCGCTTTAAACTCACTCTTCTTGCCCAACTTGGACAATTCACCTCCCTCTCCAGGGAAAAGAGCCAAAGGCCAAACAGAGAAGGTGCAGGGGAACAGACTAAAGAGGTTCTTTGGTTTTTTATTTCATGCTCAGAGTTCTGGAAAAATTTCCACTCTCAACCCAAAATAACCTTAATATCAATCTCAAACTATCCCAGTGCTTTGGAGTATCTATGGCATAATCTTATTGTGAAACAATGATAAGATTATGAAGCAATGATTCTTCTCCTCCCTTGGGGAAGGAGAAAAAAGGCCAGGTAATTTTTCCTTAAAAGAGTAACATAATATTATATATTGAAAACAAGTTAGTGGAAATCTTGAATAGCACAGCACATAACCAAAGGGATCACAGACTCAGGGAAGAGTTCTGGTGTATTAGAGTATCAGAGAACTGATAAGATTTTGTGTGGCACTGTATGTCAAACAAGAACACTTGATTACATCCAAAAGCCTTACCAGCTTACAAACCAGCTAGAAGCACTGGAAAAGACTGTGCTGGAACACAGTCAGGGCTAAGAGGCTCAATGCTCTTATAATGCTTTTTATTCACCATTCCCAGAGTGAGTGGGTTTTTTCTCCTCACTATTTTCTGAATGCAGTTCTGCCCCAATAAAAGAAATTACCTCTAGAGCAACCCTTTCAGTAAGTGTGGTTCAGAGAAATTACTGCTAAGCCCCAGTTTCAGTATTATTTCTTATGACTGAACCCAAAAGTGCAGAAGGCAAAAAAAGTGCTATTAGCAAAATAAAGGAAATAGCAGGTTGTTTGAAAGAATTCAAGAATAATTTCTTCACAAAAAAAGGATTATTAAGCACTGTCCAGGGAGCTGTTGGACTCCCCAGCCCTGAAGGTGTCCAAGGAATGACGTGGCACTCAGTGTTCTGGGTTGGGTGACAAGGTGGGGATTGGTCAAAGGTTGGACTCGATGACCTTGGAGGTCTTTCCCAACCTAAACGATTCTGGGATTCTGTGAAACTACAATCACAGAATCACAGGAAGATGGGGTTGGAAAACACCTCAAGATTATCCAGTCCAAACCCCTCCAAGGCAGGGTCACCCAGAGCAGACAAAGGAACAAGTCCAAGTGGGTTTGGAATGTCTCCAGAGAGGGAGAATCCATGACCTCCCTGGGCAGCTGTTCCAGGGCTCTGCTATCCTCAGCATACATACGTTCTTCCCCATGCTGAGGTGAAACTGCTTGTGTTTTAGTTGTGCCCATTCCTTGCTGAAAAGAGTCCAGCACCATTCTCTGGACACCTGCCTTTGAGATGTTTATCAGTATTAATGAGATCCCCCCTTCTGGTCTTCTCCAGACTGCCCAGGCTCAGCTCCTCCTAAGAGAGATGACAAGCTGCTCAATGCCGTGCATCACAAGCCCTTTCCTTTTTAAACAGGCAGAAAGCCGTTAGCAACCCTCAGCTCAGCATCAGGGAGGCTGCTCAGTCCTTGGGGCCACCCACCCGAGGCAAACACCCAAAAAACCTCACCTGTGTCCCAGGGTGGTCATTGCCAGTGCCAGGTAGCAGCCGATGGGGACGTTTGCCTTGACAGCCTTGAGCAGGGGGTGCAGCGTGACCGACTCGGCCGTGTCCAGCGCGCTGTCGCACACGGGGACAGCCAGCCCACTCTGCTGCACCCCACGGTCATTCCTGTGCAGCTTCAGCCTCAGAACCAAACTCCAGGCCCACTGATTGAAGGAGGTCTCCGGGGTTTCCCCGTAGCGAACGATGCTGGCCAGGTAGGAGACCTGGAACAGAGCAGCAGGAATGAGAGGAAGCACAGCCATGACACAGCACGCGTGGCAGTGGAATGGGACTTGGTCCATGGAAGGGGAACTGGCTGATCTTTGGGGTCCCTTCCAACCCAAACCCCCTAGCATTAGACCAACAACAATTATTTTTTAGACATACCATGTAGTTTATCTAACCACTCCCTTCCTATGGCCTCAATTTCTACTTCCCTCTCCTTCCCCCATCCCTTTAAGTAAAGGCTATCAGCTTACACTGTCTGCTTAAATTTTTCCAAGCTATATGCTGACCTTGAATTAAATTTTAATTTTAATACTGGGAAAAAAAAATCCAGTCACAACCTTCAATAATGTTTAAAACATTTAAGACTGCTAGTGAAAGGAAACAGAAAAATCTATACAAAAGTATTATCTGTCAACAAAAGGCCTAAAACGTGGCAGGCTCTCCTCAGAAAAAAACCTGTATATGGACAGCCAGAATCACATGTGCATGAGCCCACTGTCACAGAGACCATGTCTAGATCACAAGGAATTATAAATCTCTGGAGAAAAATATATGTACATGTTCTGACAGAACAGTGTAAATTGCAGAGCTGGAGGGCAATGCAGATATTTCATCCTCTCTGGATAGGGGTACAAGAACCTAAGTACTATTTTCTCTCAAATTCTAGTTATAGGCTCAAGCAAGTCAGGACAGATTCACCAGCAAAAGTGGCAACTAGGGCTGACACTGGCTTAAAAAAGAAAACTCATCTGGTTGGCACAAGACAACAACCCATGGGTAAGTGCAAAGGAGCAAGTCAGAACAGAGCAGAGACAACAAAGAACATTCAGAGTGTGGGAAGAAAAAGCTGAGGAGAAAAATACAGAGGAGGAGAAAACACGGTACAAAAAATACTGAGAAGACAAAGCCCATCCCAAAACCTCTTGGACTAAATATCCAACACAGGGATTTTTTAACTTTGATCTTTCTATCCTTTCATTTGCATTCTGTAACTTGGAGCTATCCCCTCCTGAATCCAGTGTGCTATAAAATCAATTTAATAGATGTCTGTGGTGTGTTCAGGTCACATAACACTGCCCACTGCTGAAAAGCTCCAAAAGGGATTAACACTTGAGTCTTCAAATAAGATAAGAGCTGGAGTGAGTTCTCTTATGCTCACCAGTAATGAAAAATAGCCTTTCTGTTTTACAGCAAGTACTGTCTACCTCTGCACGAGTAAAGGAGGAGCAGTTCGTGACTATTCACCAACCTGCAAGTGGGTCAAAATTAAAATGTGTTTCAAGAAAGACGGAGAGAGATTGTTAAGAGCATGGAGTGACAGGACAAGAGGGAATGGCTTCAAACTGAGAGAGAGTAGATTTAGATCAGATACTAGGAAGAAATTCTTTCCTGTGAGGGTGGGCAGGCCCTGGCACAGGGTGCCCAGAGCAGCTGTGGCTGCCCTTGGATCCCTGCAAGTGTCCAAGGCCAGGCTGGACATGGCTTGGAGTAACCTGGGACAGTGGAAGGTGCCCCTGCCCATGACAGGCGGTGGGACTGGATGATCTTTAAGGTCCCTTCTATCCAAACCATTCTATCAATCTGTGATTCTCACACAGAGGCTCAACAGAAACCTTACAGAATTTTCAAATAGTTCTGTGGGTGCAGACAACACTGAGTGTTGGTACGTAACGAAATTGTAGTTGGACAAAGAACAGCTTTAAAAAGAAGGGAAAAAAAAGTGAAAACAAGGTCTTGCCCTGAAGCTTTTCCCATTTATAGCCATCCATAAGTTATTGCATTTAAGTATTGCATTTAAATACGAAGAAGGGATACCTGTTTTATGCTTTCAGAAAGCAGCCCAGCATATGGTTTTTGGGAGAGATATTTCTGATACGCTTCCAGAACCATCAATGCAACTTCAGAATGGACAGCTGGATCCAGGTGAAGAGTATTCTGCTAAAAACAGTGTCAGAACACAAAACCTTGAGTCATTTAAGAGGTCTCTACAACTGTACAGCTGCATCACAGAGAAATAAGTTTTCTGGCTGTTCAAATTAATTATTGCAATATCAAGGCAAAAATCTTCCCCAGTGAAAAATTTCAGCTCAATATTAAGAGTACCAGGCTCATACTGGGCAATACAAAGCCCAAGAACTAGATTAGTTTTTTAAAAGGCATCATAATATTGACTTTCCATGTGCATTTTATGAACATATGATAATTAATCAAAAAATCCACAGATGCCATTTTAAATTAGATAATACAAACAGTTGAACTCTTGCACAAACAAAACCAAATCCCATCACCATGTTTTTTGTATGAAAACACAGCAATTCCTCTATCAATTTGCCACACTAAAGAACCATTTTTCCCCACATCAAAGGGTACAGAAATTGGCACTGCTATTGCACAGCAAAGAATTCTGTTAATTTTCCCTAACATTCATTTTTATTTACATGTCTACAAGAAAGAGGGAGAAAAAAGTGAGTCAACAGCGATGTACAACCATCAGCATGGCAAAGAGAAGAGTTCAGCATTACCAAATGCACAGAATGCAATGCTGAACTAAATCACTGAACACAGGCAACATTATTGCCCCAATCTATTTCTGTTTTTCTCTGAAATAGCATTCACTCTCAATTATATCCTGAACTCATGGAGCTCCTGGAGCAACCCAATATTATGGAATAATTCCCCATCATTTAGACGATGCTCAGTGTTTTGAAATGTCTCATTTCAATCATTACTTTTCTTGCACAGTGAAAAACATACCTAGATACCAACATGTGAACTACAGTCACACCAGTTTCCTCAACATTTTTGATTCCTCAACATCTATTTCTGCTAAAAGCATTTGCTTTTAAAAAGCATTGCTTTTTAAAATGCTAAAAGCATTTTAATCATGTGATTCATAAAAAATTGTCCTGTCAGCAGGCAGTGTTGTAAAATTATTATAACATTCCCATTTTGTGCCATTAGGTGTACAGCCATAATATAAAAAGCATGCAATTAACTGTTTTCAAATTCTGCTCTACTCCCAAGCTGAGTTAAACTTTTGTTTTGAAAAGGTGAGAAGGTTCAAGGCTCCTGTTCTCAATACCTACATGCTCACCAAGTCCCCAGTTCAGCCCTTCCAAGATAATGCAAGCCAGTTTATTCTCCACTGCTGTCAGGCTGTAATTTAACAACCAGTCACGGATCAGGGCTATCTCAGATGAAGAAGGCTTCCACAGGTACAGGGGCAGTTCTTTGAACAGATATAAAGAAACCTTTGAGGAAAGAGAGCAAAAAGTGCAAATCACTACTCAGCACACAACAATAATCAGCACTGTGCCCTGCTATCTGAAAGGGGGGTATGACCAAAAAACCCCACAGAGAGCTCTTTAACACATCCAGTCATAACAACCTGGTATGGCCTCTAGGTTTAACTGCATGTCTGACTTAAATTATTTAAATTATAGATATCAGCACTTACCATCCCCACCTTCTCAATGGTCTCTCTAATCCGATCCAGCAGTACAGAAATAATCTGTGTGTGGATGCTGGCAATGGCTCCCAAGAGCTCCCGACCAACCTTGGAAAACGTCTCCCTTGTGGAAAGACTAACATAGGACACCTGAGAAGATGAGCAGGGAGAAGTTATTGCCTCTGGCTGACCTCCACTAACATGGAAATAAAATGTCTTTTGGAAAATAAATTGCTCTTGGGCATCGCAGACGAAGCTGATAAATGCCCATATGGAAAGTGAAACTGATTGCCCTAAAAGACCAGGAAAGTTCTGTGTCACACTGCCAAAATAATGTCCAAAACTAAACACAGGAACAACAGCCACAGGCACTAAAAAAAAAAAAAATCCCAGCAAAAACAATGGAAAAAAACACCACATAAGGAATTCCAGAGCTACAAGTTAGGCCTGCAAGAGAAAAATGAAACAAAATAAATGTATTTTTTATTTATTTGTTTCATTCTGGCTTCACTTACAGAAAAGCCATTCTTGTTCCCAGAAAAAACAAGTACTTCAGGCAATTTTCATTCACTGCTTTTTGAACTAGTAGCACTTTTTTAATTCCATGGAAGAACAAATTACAGAAGCCATGAGAGCTTCACACCTTCCACTGTTACAAATAAAAAGAGCATTTTCATTCTTTTCCTGAATGGACCAGTAACATTACTCACCTCATATATCTCCAAAACAACAATTTTGATGAAATCCTCATCAACGTCAGCCCGTTTGGTTTGTGCCATCTGAGCAAATGTGGTGAGCAGACAAATTTCTTCTGAGCAGTTCATTGACTGGAGATACTTTTCAAACTGTGCAAGGTGCTCTGGATCTAGGGAAAAAAAAGTCAAGTGAAAGAAACATGATATAAGTGCAATAGGACACACATCAGCAGCATTTATACAGTTATTCACTGAAAATCCCAGAGAAGTGATCTGTGGAGACCATTCCATGCCAATTACAAATAAAATTCTGCAAGTATCTAGTCCCAGGTCTTGATTACACCCAAGAGCTACAAAGAAAGGCCAGTCTGAGCTTCCCAAATACAATACAAGAAAAAACACTGGATGCACTTGTTTGGAATCTATCTCTAAAAACAGAGAACTGAATCTGCACAAGCAGGAAGGCTAAAATACTCTTTCACTGAAATTCAAGGCAAGTTTCCTCTTTAAAACCAAAAGAGATATTGCTAAAAGCAAATAAACATTCCATTTCTCAGGGTGTGGGACAACAGGAAGGTAATGATACAAAGATATCTGTACAGTGCTTTAAAGTGTTTTTTGTTTTTTTTTTATTTCTTCCAAACAACCTTAAACAGAGTCTGTGCAGCAAAACAAGCACTGGAAACATCATTTGAGCTGTAAAAAGTTTTGTAGAGTGAACTGCCTGCCTTCTGTGAACCACAACATGTCAACAAACACTGTTTACAGTGATTTTATCATAGAAGCTGAATATACAGAAAAAGCATCCATTGTGCACTCAGCTACCTAACCTGGACACGCATGTGCTCAGCGTGCTTGTGATCAAACACGTGCACTTAGGTTACATTCTATTTTAAGGGCTTTCAAGAATTTTGCAACTGTACTCCAAGCTGAGAAGGTCAGGCCTGTACAGGCAAAACAGCTCATGGAACAGCATGCTAGAGCATTGTGCAATTTCAAGAAAACAGCTTCTTCCAAACAGCAGGAGAAACCACACTGCTGATAGATACAGCAGGCAAACAGGGGGGGCCTCATCTACTCACCTCCATTTCCTAATGCTATTCTTTATCCTTAATGCAGAAGTTACAGACAACTCTGTTTCCCCTGCAGGGTTTGGGTTTTTTTTAACATGATGCAGAAGGACATTAAAAATGACCACATCATTATTGTATCTAAAGGCACAGCAGGGTGACAGTGAGGAAGGAGAAGGGCTGAGCTGTGGGCTCCACACTGACCTCAAACCCACACCAAGCCATAGTCTGGGACTGAAGATGGGGACAAGGTCTAAGGGAAGCAGAGAGACTCCCCCTAAATCCTGTCTTCTCATAGTGGAGAAGTAACATCTTCACCACCAACTTGGTACTTGACCCTATTCCTTTCCTCTAATCACACTATAACTCAAGTTCAGGACGCCCTAAAAACCAAACTTCTCAAACCTTGTTACTGGCAGCAAGGAAACTGTGACCACAAATAAAATCATAGTATCCTTGGATTAAAGGGATATTAAATATAACCTAGATTAAAATCCCTGCCATGGGCAGGGATGCTACTCACTAGAATAGCAACCATGCTCCCGATGCCTTAGGATTTTAGCTTTTATATTTTTCATATATTTGTAATCCTGCAATTCTTTAGTGTATAACCCTAAACTCCATATATAGTTAACTACTGCTTTCCCATTTTCATCAGACAAAACAATTCCTCTCTAGGCCTGGGAATCAAGGGATTATGGGAATCAACCTTACTACCTCAGACCCTGAGAAATGTAAACAAAAGTGAGTTGGGGGAGAGCAAACTTGTGGTAAATGCCTTCATTACCTGAAGCTGCAATTGGAAGATTAACCCCCAATATGCAAATAGACCAAACTTATAAAAGTATGAAAACCCATGACTCATTGTCCATATAATGGGTGCAGCCCTTGGAGGGGGGCTCTGATTGCCCAAAATGTACCTGAAGACCCTTCAATAAATATAACTGCTTTTTATTGCCTTAATTTTATCTGGCCTCTGTTTTTAGGTAATCCCAAAAACGCATTACTCCCACTCCTATGGACTTGATGCCTAAAGCTTCCGTCAATTACCAAGGCTTGCTTCCATCTGTAGGTTCACCAACCTTTTCTCATGCTTAATTTGGGAGAGGAAATCACTAAGAAAGGTTATCTCCCAAAAATATGTTAATGTCATGATCTTCCAGGGTACAAATTAAGAGGAAATTAAGCATTAACTTGTTAAGTGTCCGTTGAAATAAAATATTTCAGAAGATTAGATGGATTTCACTGGAAGAACTGCTGATATTCCCTGTCTAGGTCTAGACACTGGTGGAAAACAGTATTATGCTGACAGAACTCACTGAGGAGGATGAAGAGGATAAAGAAATCCTGAATCAGCATGCCAGTGACTTTGAAACATAAAAGTTAGCTAGAAGCAAAACAATGCCTGAAAAAGATATTTTTTTTTTAAATCTGTGTTTGTTACTGCAACCCATAACAGATGCAGTAAAAAATTTCTAGCAAAACCAAAAATAAAGATGTTCTACTGACACAGTGTAACAGTTATTTTGGCTGGCAAGTGTTTATCAGATGAGCACCTCATCAAGTGCTACACAACTACAATCTTGGTATCTCTCTCCCTTTCTGTGTAAATCGCCTTAAATGCTACCTGAGATTGCACAGAGTCAAGATACTCAGTAACCTCTCAGAATCACCATTTTCTCCTGCTTCTCCACCAAGACTGGGTACATGGGATGGGGTAACAGCTACCTGGGATACCAGCCAGCTGAGAAGTAAAACTGACAAAAATGAGATCTGCTCTCCCTGAAGACAGCAAAGAAGCTGTAAAGTAGGGAGCAGTAAACTGTTTGTTTACCTGGCCCCCTGTCAATCAAGTCCTGAAATATTATCCATGAATGCAGCAGCAGAGGGAAACTAGCATTCCAGCTGGCCTCTAAATAGTTCTGCTAATGCTGAAGACACCACGTTCACTGTGGAGATCAACATGGGACAAAAGTCAAGAGGAAATAAAAATAAAGTGCCACTGAGGACAAGAAATGCATGAAAAGAAGGCTTGAGATAAAGGAAACATAGGTGGGGATGATAATCAGTCTCCCACAATATGAGTTACTAAAGCCAAAATTAGCAAAAAAGGAGGACTCTAAAACTACCAGCAGCTCAACAGTCAATCAGTCACCAAAAACCAAAAAAAAAAACCAAAAAACAAATTCAAAAATTTGCCACACCAACCCTAACTGATACAGAAGTCTGTACTTTAGGATTTGAGCCTCACTCTCCAAATACTGTTGAAGGTCAAGACGGGAAGTCATATAAAAATACACAAGAGGTACCTCCTGCATGTCACTCTTGCAGCTCTGAGGCAGCCACAGAGAAAACCAGGACAGGAAATCTATCAGTTGCTGTTAAATGACAATTTGGGCAAACAGGTACTGGAAAACCTGTGCAAGACATTTCAGCAGCCAATGGACCAGTCATGCTGCCAAGGGTGCATTTAACAAAGCAACCTGCAGAGAGTTAAACCCGCAGCTGATGCAGCAGCAGCTGAATGGATTAGAATTGGTTCTGTGTGGGGGAATTTTACCTTTGAGTCTCTGCTTGTAGTCAGCAGGTTGAAGAGTAGAGCAGAGCTGCTCCAGGTGCTCGTTCTCAGCACAGTGCATGACAAAGAAGAGCCTCCAAAGCATGCTGCTGGACAAGGTTCCATAAGGCATCTCAGACATGAACAGCCAGACTCCCAACCTGTTGGATTTGAAGAGGCACTTAGGAACAGCTCCACCCTGATAAATCCCAGCATTTGGAAAGGAGACATCTCTGGCCCACACCTCTGCTATGTAACACAATTAGGAATGTGAGGATATGTATTAGCACCTCAGATTCTGAGCCAACCTCACTGTGAACTTACCAAGATTTCAGAGCTTCTGTCAGTTGCTACAATTCATGGCCTAATTCCTCCCCACCTTGATGCTATCAATGCACTGAAAAATCCTACTTATTTCAGTCTTGTTTAAACCATTAAATATTTAAAGTTACTCCAAATCACAGTTTCAAGCATTCAACTCCTCCAAAACTAAGCCAGTGAAGAGATTACCCACCTTTTTGCCTTCAGAACGTGTAGAACAGCTCTAAAAAACAGCTCATCAAACTCCAGCTGCAATTTTTCCACAGAGTAGGGGTGTTCTACAGATCCATACTGTTTATTGCCACTAACATACTGGGCCCAGTGGTCACTCACATGACACAGTGTCATCCTACACAGCAGAGCAAACAAGCCAAAGAAGGATCATTAAGTATGTCACCATCACAGGAAAACACAGACAAGGGCAACCAGATTAGAGTCTAGCCACGAGAGACATGTCCAACATTTTGCATTCTCTGTTCCAGAGGTTTCTATATAAATTGTATCAGTCAAATTTCTGTGTTCTCTTTCCTTGGTTTTGCAAGCTCAAAAGGCACAATATTCTGTTACAACAAATTAGTTTGTGTGTGACCTTTGGAGCCTGAAGGTAACTGTACAGGATGAAATGGCAGAAAGCTCATAGGGGAATAATTACACTGAGAAAGCTACTGCCTCCATAACACAAAGAAAAAGATGGATTTTGTTTCTGAATTGACTGTATTCCCCCTTGAGAATACACTCACAGAAGCCATGTAGAGTAAATGCCAGAGATTTAAAAATAAAGAGCAGCATTTAGGCTTCAAATACATTTACTTACTGCAACAATAGGACAATTTGCAGGGAGCAAACTAAAAACCCCAAAACAATTCTAGGTAACAACAGAAATAAAGCAGTAACATTGGTTATAGGGAGGGGAAATTCAAGGAATTCCTGTTAGTTAGGTTTCAGTGACTCCCCAAGACAAGCTTAACAACATCACTAATGGAAGTCAGCCTGATGTCCCACAGCTCACCTGGCTCCTCTGTGCCCACAGCATTTAGATTTTGCAATTCCCCATTTCAGATTCCCAGACTGGCTAACACTGAACTGACCAAATGTCAGAGCAAAACCCACCTGAGAATCGTTTGGGTGGGGTTTGGATTTTTTTGGTTGTTTGATGGTCAGTTCTGGATTTTTTAGCAGCTCTGAATATCTAATGTATGTATAAAATAGATTCAATCACACCACAGAGAAAAAAAAAATCTCTTACTTGATGAGCTGACCAATTCTCTTCACAAACTGTCGGTACCGTGCTCTGTTAAATGTTTCTAATCCCACAGACAGAAGTTCCACTAAGGAGTTTGCAAAGGCAAAAATCTTCATCATCTTCTGGGGAGATGTTTTTTCAGGAAAATAAGCACCTAAGACAGAGACACAAAAATAAGTGTCAAAAAAAAAGAGTGTGAATTCTGGATTTTTAAGCAACTTAACAAGCACTCAAAGCAACAATTCACAATATTTTGAACTGGAATGTATGCTTTGTTTATGAAATGAACAATAAATACCTGCTAAGTACAAAAGTGCACATAAACCATGCAGGTAGTAAGATCTCTGGAAAGCAATTACAACTAAAAGGTGAGGGGAAAAAAGAGCTCTGAAAGCACTTTTGGAAAGTAACTGACAGCCAAACCCAAACTAAGGGAAAAGACTCTAACGTTTTGCATGTTGCTATGAGGTTTTTATTTATCCCGTACACATGGCATATACTTCCAGCTCATCCCTTTAGCCTGCAAGCTGCTGCACGGGTTCATTATTATTTTTCTCAGAGAGTTTCACAGTACAGTAGCATTCTTGGCAGTGGCAGTCATTAATATAATTAGCATAAACAGAATGAAGAATAACCATCTAGCAACTGATTTACCTTCAGAGGTAAACCCAAGGAACTGCTGAAAGAGCTCGTGAAATGGGAACTGTGACAACAGAGCAATCAAGTCATCTTCCAAGAGCAGAATCCAGCTTGTTTCAGGATCCTCATCCTATAGATAAATACAGGTATTTTCAGTGTCTCTACAGTAAAACCAGTAGTAAAGGGATTCACTATTGTACTAAGTACAGTTTTGTTAGGACTAACTGAAATATTTGAATTCTCTCTGCTAATACTCACTACTGGAAGCTCCACTCTACAGTTATACCACAGAGATAAAATGAGACTAAAATAGAAGCAAATTCAAATCATGCTTTTTAACTTAACAAGTCAGATTTTCTTCACCCATTTCACAAAGATCAATGAGCTTGAACGAAAGCATAAAGGACAAAACAAAGAGAAACAAAAGAAGTAATCTGCTGTACCTCTTCTCCTCCTTCATCTACCAGAGTCCAGTTCCCAGATTCCTTCCCAGAAGAAGAAGAACTTTTCCTTTCACTTGGTTTCATATGGCACATGAAGTCCACGCGATTTCTGGTTTAAAGTGAAAAATCAAGTGTAAAAAATTAGAAAAGTAAAAATTCTGAATTTAATAATCTTTCAGTTTAGGGAAGATATTAAAAAATCCAGATGCAAGAGGAAGAAATTAATAAGCAAAGCAGAAAGATGCCTGGCAGAGAAGGCCCTGGGGGTGCTGGTGCCAGGGGCTGGACACGAGCCCAGGGTGCCCAGGGGGGCAGGAGGCCAATGGCCCCTGGGCTGTCCCAGCCAGGCTGTGACACAGCCCCAGGGCAGGGCCTGTCCCTGTGCCGGCCCTGCTGAGGCACCTCCAGTGCCGGGGACAGCTCTGGGCCCTCAGGACAAGAGAGACCCTGAGGGGCTGGAGCGTGTCCAGGGCAGGGAACGGAGCTGGGAAGGGGCTGGAGCCCCAGGAGAGGCTGAGGGAGCTGGGCAGGGGCTGAGCCTGGAGCAAAGGAGGCTCAGGGGGGCCCTTGTGGCTCTGCACAGCTCCTGACAGGAGTGCAGTGCTCCCCTGGGGACAGCTGTGGGGAGATCAAACTCTGCTCCCCAGTTACAAATGACAGGACCATAAAGAGCCTCAAGTGGCACTAAAGGAGGTTTGGATTAGATATTAGGGAAAAATCTTCTCATGGAAACTTGGTCAGGCACTGCAACAGACTGTTTAGGGCAGTGGAGGAGTCAACATCTCTGGAAGTGTTCAGAAGGCCTGTGGATGTGGCACCAGAGGACACATGGTTCAGCAGTGGACACAGTGGCTCTGGGTTAAGGTTTGGACTCAACAACCTTAAAGGTGTTTTCCAGCCTAAACAATCCTGTGATTGTAAATGACTCTGGGATAATCTGGTTCCTGACATGCAGGAGCTGTAACTGATAAGCCTCAGCTCTTTTACCATTAAGAGCAGACCCTGTGGAGGCTCTGAGTTCTGGTATCAGCATTTAGAGCAGTACCCCAGACACATTAAGTTGGCCCTTGCTCCAAACACAAGTACCAAAAGGCACTGGCAACACACATTCCCTCAGGATACACTGGTTTTCCCAGGCAGTTCTAGAAATTAAATGTAAAAATGATACCCTTTAAAATAACAGTTTTCAATAACAAGGCTCCCACTTAACTCAAACCCAAGCTATCAAGATCACAGTGACAACCCTAAATACCAGCAGTTTGACTCTTTGACCTCAAGATTTGGGCAGAGGGAGAGGCAAGTGATGTATTTTATCTGGAGAACATAACTGCTTTCGCTCGTGACTGATTTCATTAACTACCTTCTCCAAGCACCACATTCCTACTAGATTTTTTTTTACTTTTTTTTTTAAAGGATGAAAAATATATCAAGACATCCAATCAGTGTGTACACCATCTCAACACCTTTACTCGGCGGATTCTGTTGCAGAGACAGTATAGAAAACAGGCCATGGTGCAAAGCAAGAGAGATTTCAGAAGCCATAGTAACAAAATGTGTGGGTTTGTCAGTCTCCACAAGCTATTTCACAGCTGAAAGAAAGCTGCATCATACTGCGTACAGCACAAGGAGGTGCTGCCAAGGCTGAATTTTAAGATGAATGAGTAAAAAGAGCTTGAATTAAACTGTGAATCTATTTGTGCCCACTTTTATGACTTTGCCTGCAATGAACTTTCAGGGTTTTACAAGTAGATTGTATGTTGTGTTTTCTATTCTTAAATAATCAGAACATATTTATAAAATCATGTTCATACTTACTTGACAGGAGACATAAGCAAGGCAAGAGATTGCATGAAGTGAAAGACACCCGACGGGTTACCCAAGACTTTGATCTGAAATTAAATGCAAAAATCTAAGTAAATGTAAATAAGCAAAGGGGAAATTATTCTCAGCAGAGAAATTCACATTTCTCATTAGCTTTTTGTTAAGCCTTAGAATAATCCATAAAAGACAGCACCCACACCCTAGACAAAGTATTGACATGGCAAAATATTGTGACTTGTCCAAAAGAATTACTTAAAAAAACTAAAGGAGGGGTGGGAGAGGAAAAACCCAGATCAAAAACTGCACAAAAAAAAGACAACCTCTCTCTTGTGCCACATGGAGGTCTGGGCACCAGGGGTAATTCAGACACTGAGCACAAGGGAAGATAAAATCCTACCACATTAGGTTAATTTGATTTAATGATATTAAGGGTCTTTCCCAAGCTAATCTTTTCTATTCTATACTTCTATTGCATTGTTTTCCTTTCCTGTTAGTGTAATTTTCCTGTGATTAGATTTCCAATGTTTTTCTCCTCTTAGAAGAGCAAATATGTTCTTTGAAAAACACCCTGGTGCCTTTGGATATCCACAATCCATCTGACAAGACAAAGTGAACCCTTTGTCCCTGAACTTTCCAGGGAAACCAGTCCCACTTCAACATATAGGATATTAAAATATCTGTTCCTCCTGATCCCTTACACAGCACAGAGCTGACTCCAATCTCACTTTTTCTATACAGCTGCTGCTTCAAGTCTAAATATGCCTTCCACTTTTTGGAGAACACTCCCAAAACCTGGTGCAAAAGGCCTTGACTCCCTTCCATGGAATCTCTCCAGTCAAGAGTTAAGTGTGTTCCCCTGTCAACCTGCACATGGTTGGCCTAACGTATTCCCTGACAAACCCCTCACTGCCACCATGATCCCACACATCTGGAAAGGCAGTCATGAGGGATTAAGCAGGCACAAGACACTCTCCTCCCCTACCCAGGCCACTCCCACTCCAACCTGCTGGCAGTAAAGAATTAAACATTCACACCTGGATGAACGGACAAGCCCACTCGCTGATGCCAGCTGGACACCGAAGGATGTGGTTGAAGAGGAAGAGATGGTCACCTGGACAGCCAATTCTCTGCAGCACAGACACCTAGAGGGAAGTGTATTGAAATCAACTAAATAACTCTGAAGTTCATTTCCCTACAGTCCTGCTAACTAGAGAAATACTGTTCACTTCTCACCCTTTCTAACAAACCTGAATTTTCAGAGCATGTTACAGGAGAACAAAATTTAAAATCTGTTTGCTTGCCTTATTGCCTTGCCTTGCCACAAACCAATTTTTTTGGCATAAAGTAACTGTTTTTTCTACAACTACATTAAAATCTAATTTATTTAGAAATTGGCAAGAACCAAGGTTTCTCCAACATGGCAAGTCGGAACAGCTCTAATTTCAAAATAATTAAAAGCACAATGAGTATTATTAAGTTCACTGTGAGTAGTATTGGCTGCTCAGGTGCCAATCCTCACTAATGATACTTGATTTTTTCAGACAAGGGAATCAATTCTAAAGATCTGCTAAGAGATTCTGTTCCACAAATAGAACAAACCCCACCAAAAAAAAACATTGCCCATGAGACAGGAAGCAAAACAGTAACACTTCCAGAAATTATTCCTGAATTCATCCTGTGTGCTGGATCAGATATATCCATGTCTACTCCCTCACCAGTCTCTGCAGCCACATGAGAAGGTCACTGTGAAACTGAGGATCTTCAATAACCCTGCGAGTGAAGCTGAAAAGGACACTGATACATTCCTTCAAGTGGCTCAAGTCTGAAGAGAGATTTTCTGACTGCTTTGAAACTGTAAATTAAAAACAGAATTAATGAAGCTTTGACAAGAAGTAGCAGCATGAAAAATGGGTTTGGGGCTTGACATAAAACTGCTCTCTGTATGAGAGCAGACAGCAAGACATTTCAACACTAAATCTGTCAGAAGAGAATACTTAAGAGCACTTTGTTTAATCTTGTAATTAAGCTCTGGACACTAATTATAAGAAGAATATACTGTGGTTACTCTCACAAAAGGCCTTCCCTCAACATCAGCTTTTTAAGAACCACCATTTACCATGCACATAAACTATCTGAGAGGTGGAGTGCAAAGGGAGGAGCAATAAGAAAGAAAAGTATCTCAGGCAGGAGGAGGAGAAATACTTTAGCTAAAAGATTATATTGGCACAAGCTCAAACAAAACACTCAGGATGAAAACCAAAAAGATAATTCTAAATATTAAGAATTTAAGATTTCAAAAGACCTTCCAAGAGGAAGTAAAGAAGGAAAAATATCCAGCTCATTTTAGAATTGGGAAAAAGAACTGTATCAGATATTGCCTTGGACAACAAAATATTGGGAATTTAGGTGTCCATCCACACAGTGTTTCAGTGCAGTAATCGGTGTCAGTCTGCAGCATGGACAGCAGAAGTCACTTCTACATTGAGCTTTTACTGCCCACGTGATAAAGTCAAGACAATTGGACATTTTCCTCTGAGAAAAAAGTTTCACTGATTCCCTACAGAAGACCAACAGTTTTTTCTAACAGAGGAGAAACACTCCAGTACACAAATTTCACCACAAGAGCCCAAAACTCCAGCCACACAAGGTGCTGGCACCCTGACCAGGACTGGGAGCAGCCCAGACCAGCAAACACACCTTGTTCCTGCTGCTGCAGGGCCACGGATCTCAGCAGGGACGAGCTGCTGAGCAGCCTGTAAACATAAGACTCCACCTGCAAGCGGGACAGCACCGAGGTGTAGGAGTGCAGTGCCAGGGTCTGGTGCACGTGCTCTGCTTTGGCCTCAAAGAGCTTCTTCAGCTCCCCCAGCACGCTCTCGTTCAGCTCCACCGTCTGGTAGCGGTGGTGGCCTGTCACCTTGCACTGATCTGCACACACACCCTGAAAAGAGAACAAATATTCCATGTCAGTAGCTCTGACATTTTGCTGGATCAGCCTAACTGAAATCGGTCACGATATAACCCTCTCTTAAACAGATTTCAAGGCTTTCATAAAAGGGGACATTTCATAAATGGAAAAGACAAATATTTGGCAATGTCCTATGCGCTTTTGAGAGGTACCAACCACTGGAGGTTCATATCCTTGATTTCTGAAGAAAAAAATATTTCATGAACCCTCAGTAACTCATGTTTGGAAACAGCCAGAACTTACTTGCCTGCAGCACTGAGAGAATGTGAACAAAACCAGGTGCCTCACTCCCAGCGAGAGCACCTGCTTCTTATTTTACAGATCTCTATATATATTTGGACCTGCTATTTTAAAGCTAAAACATTCACTGGAACAAGATAAATATTTCCCAAACTCCCAAGACTAATAATTTGCAGCAATTTCCTACTGCATGTTCAAAATGTTTTCCTCTGCCTCATCTCTACTTCTTCAGCACAAGAAAAATACAATAAATAATATTCTTGCTATTCCTACAATAAATAACATTCCTGGTAATCTTCTGCGCAATCAGGAAACATTCTTAAGAACCAGCACTGTGAAAGCTTGACGTGAAAGCATCCCTGTGTTTCCTAAATTAGTAGAGTAAGAATTTTAAATTGGTATAAAGACAACAAATATTCTGTACACACAATAAATATATAGTGAATTGGGATGAAATAAAGCAAGTAGCCATCTTACACATCTCTATGATGGCCTTAGAAGATGCAAGAGTGAAGCCAAAATTGCTTTTGGTACAGAAAATGATCACTGCAAACCTTAGAATCCAGTGAGGCTCAGTGTTATTCCCCAAGAAAAAGGAAAGTATCCAGACATGTTCAGTTCCTCAACTCTGGTGAACTGCACTCACAGAAACAGTAAAACCTACCCTACGCATGGGTGTTCAGCATCTTTGGACAATTTTGATGATGTGTGGGCTATAAACAGTATCAGAACAATTTCATTCACTCCCACTGATGCTGAGCTCCCAAGGCAAGTGTCACAGAAGGAGTCTGGGGGAAAGCTTTTCTGATGCGCGCCACAAAGAGCTCCATCAACCTCCCTGGTTTGCAGGCAAAAATGTTACAGAGTACCACGCCCATTCTGGAGGTAAGAAAAACCACAGCTACACTTAGGGAACAAGTTAGTGCAAGTGGATGGCCCTAATGCTCCCTCTGAGCTACAGGGCTGCTCCTGAGCACAACCCGAGCTCCCTGCAGCAGGAATGACATCAATGGAAACTGCCCCTACACTTGGCAGCAGGCCAGATGGGACATCACTGCTACAGTCACTCCACCACTGTCCCCCACTCTGCCTGGAGTGCTGGGAAACTTCACCTGACACCACGGACATAACTGGGTGTACACAGCTCATCCTTTCTGACCCAAAAGGAAATCACCAACATATATCCCACTGCCCTGCACACGTCAGAGGTTAAAAATCAAACAAAAAAACTGTCTTAAGTCTCAAGAGGATGATATTCTGAAGTACTGGGGGTCAGTGGAGAGACAGAAAGCAAAGGCAATAATCTCTGGACATGGAACTGTTAGAGCTAGAGGAAGTCCAGAGGAAGCACAGAAGTCAGTAAGAGGACTGGAGCACCTTCCCTAGGAAGACAGGCTGAGAAAGGTGGGGCTGTTCAGCCTAGAGGAGTGTAGAGACCTCACAGCACCTTCCAGTATCTGGAAGGGGCCTACAGGGAAGCTGGACAGGGATTCTTCATCAGGAACTGTAATAACAGGACAAGGACTAAAGGGAGTAACTGAAACAAGGGGTAATTTAGGCTACATATTAGGAAAAAAAATCTTTACTGTGGGTGTGGTGAGACACTAGCACAGGCAGCCCAGGAAGGATGCCCCAATCCTGGCAGTGCTCAGAGCCAGGTTGGATAAGGCCTTGAACAACCTGGCCTAGTGGGAGGTGTCCCTGCCCATAGAAAGCAGGGTTGGGATTAGATGATTTTTAAAGTCCCCTCCAGCCCTTAACATTCTGTGATTCTTTTACAACAAAACACCTTAACTATGATAAACCTGGCAAATAAAGTTAATTTCCTAATAGTCTGGGTTCAAAAGCAGCTTCAGCAACAGCACCTGCACAGTCTTCTGCTGCTCCTTGAAAGTCCATAATCTCCCCTTCACATTTTGGCAGTCTGTTGTCATGGCCTGCAGCTCTGCCTCAGCCAAGAGCAGCTGCTTCCTGCAGCGCATGTAGTTCAGGAGCAGCTCGTAGAACTCGTGCCTGTCCTGGTGAGCCACACTCTCGAATTCCTCGGCATAGGAGTCGACGTTCTCCAGCCAGGAGCAGGGCTCGAAGATCTTCAGCTGCTCCCTGGTGAAAGGCACCAGCTCTGGCTCGGAGGGCAGCTCTGGGTACAGCCTCTCGTGGTGCAGCAGGGGCTTCACTGCCATGATGGTGGGCTTCTCGTAGGACAGCTCCAAGGACAGGTCTGGATAAACCGGCCGCGGAACGCGCGCCTTGGACTGCTCAGGGCGCTGGGAGGTGCTGGGAGGAAGCTTCTCTGAAGAGCAGGAGAGAGGATCCCTCAAGTCTTGTCGGTTTTCAGCTCTTCTGCCCTGTACAAAGCCCATCACTGACAGAGGGGGAGCAGTACTGGACTGAAAGGTACTACTCAGTAAGCCGGGATTTCTAGATCCACTAGCAGCTGCCTCCACAGGGCTCTGAGGTTTGTCCAACTTGCTCTTCTCAACATCCCCCACACATTCCTCCTGGGAAGGATCAGCTTTGACCTCTTCTGCATCTTTGGGAGGCTCCAGAGCCGCTGCCAGAGCCCCTTCATTTGCTGAAGATAAATGATTTTGGGGGGTGTCAGACACATCATTTATAGTTCTCCTATTTTCTTCTTCATCTCTGAGCTGAATTTCTGTGAATTCTCCAGGATGTTCCACTTGCACTCTCCTGGCTTGAGAAGACCCTTCTGCCACAGGAGGCAGGAAAACATCATCAGGCTCTTGTACCTGGGGCTCCTCATTACTTCTTTTCTTTTTTTCCTAAGAAAACAAAAAATTAACAGTGTCACTGCCAAGTGAATCTCTTCGTCTTGCATCCCAAATCCCACCAACACCAAAAGTAGTATTTGTCAGCATTATGACTCCAAAAGCCCTTTTAAACATATTAATTTTCATAATATTGAAGATAAAAACAAATATACCAAACAAATCTCTGTTCTTCAGCTGCCCTATGAAGACTGTCTACCAGTGTGTCGTTTTGTGCTCTTGCACAAAGCTTCAACATTTCTAAGCAAAAATCTATAAATATCACAGGACAGACTGTTTCATCAACACAGAAAACAATCAACATAACAGGTCCCTGACACCTAAGAAGAGTTACTCAATTTCACCTGTCGACAGGAAAAAAAAAAAAAGTTACTCTGTGATCCAGATCCATCTTAAGTTTTACGGAATATTTTAGTGACTGGGGAAATATTTTCAAAACAGTAATTTCAGAACAGTAATTTCAGAAAGCAATCTGGAATGTAACCCTTAGCTACATTCTAAAACCATGGTAACATCTGAACAATTACTGAAGTACCTATTTTCAGCAGGCAATACACACTGGAGACATAAAAAAACTTAACAGTGCCATTAAAACTGTAAATCAATTTAAAATTACCATTAGTTTAAGGCTCAATAATTCCATAAATCTAATCTAAACTGTAGATTAGCTTCCTTTCCAAAAACACAGCATAGGAAATGAACTAAGATTCTGAAAATCTGTAAATCATTTGCCAACTCGTAAAACAAAAAATTGGCACAGCGAATTAGCCAATCTGTAAATTGTGTAGATCTAGCACTTTATTAGGAGCAAAACTGAGGAGTTAGGTCACAGTGCTCCAGTTTTGGATAACCCAGATAATGTAACAATGAACACAGGTGAAATGAGTACAAGCTTTTAATTTGGGGAAATAATAATGGGAAAAAGACGACAGTTCTGGAAACTTGCTTGCAGTATCTCATATAATTTTACTAAATATTTGAATGGTTTTGCCTTAAGAGAAAGCATAAATGAAAACAGCCCAAATCAAGGCACTATTGATCAAGAACACCTCAATCTCAAGGCTAATTTTACTCTGAACATATGGTCGTAGGTCCTTTACAAAAAAACAGGAATTACTCTGGCTTGGGTTTCATACTGTTTTCTGGTGTATTAAAACCTGTAAACACTTCTGATCACAAAACAGCTCTGACTCACTACCTAAAGCTGCAGGTGAGAGGCTAAAAATACATCAGTGCAATTCTTTAAGCCAGGACTTGTCATAATAAGCATCTCCTGACAATTACCGCGAAGTCAATAACGTCCATAGGATACTGTATCACTAAATCATATTTATACAGTGTATTGATCCACATACTTCACAAACACATGCTGGTCCTCTCCTCTCTACAATCTCAACGTTTCCTCTTGCACTCTTCGTACAGAATAAACTCCCTTTATCTCTCAGTATCTGCATCCCTCCCAGACCCAGCTGTTTTTTAAAATTTGTGATGTGCCTTTCAGTTCTCACTCTCCTAGGCAAAATAAATGGCACAATCATTAAAAGAGGTTTCATCTGAGAAAGAATGAAAGAAATCAAGTTCTGAACTAACACAGAGGAAAATGCTACTTAAGCCACATATGAAAGAACCCCAGAATGGTCTGGGTTGGAAGGGACCTCAAAGACCATCTCATTCCAACCCTTTCCATAGGCAGGGACACTTCCACTAGACCAGGTCACTCCAAGCACTGTCCAGCCTGGCCTGGAACACTCCCAGGGATGGGAAAATGGCAGCTGCTCATTAGCCTTGCCCCATGCCCAATGCTGCTGGTGCTGCACAAGTTTAACTTTGGGGCTACTATTGTCAGAAAGCCCTGGGCTCCATTCCACCACTTGGCAGCTCTGCAGCTGAGCCAGCCTTTCTCTCAGCTCACAAGAATTCCAGCTTTTCAAAGGATTGCATTAGAGCTTTTCCTGTGGCATGGGAATGGAAAAGTCCTTAATGTGACTGACCTGCAAACTGCATCCTCAGGCACGCCCAGGTATTAACAGAGGTGAGCAGAGTAATAGCAACAGAAATACCAGAAATGGGCCATGTGCAGCACTGGAGAATTCAGGGTTCTCACATGTGACACCTCCAGTGAATTGTTTCACAGTGAATTTCACCTGGAAGGGATGGCTAAAGACTGGAGTCACCACACACATGTCCTTAATGAAACAGCAGTGTCATCCATGACTCACCACCTTCCTGCAGGGAACCAATTCTCTTAGGCAGCAGTTTGAAGGTCTGACTGCCTTGCACACAGGGGGCTGAATCAAAACCAAAACAAAGACACAGTAATTCTTCTGGGATTGCTTTTCCCTGCAATCTTTGCTTGCCTTCCCTTCAGGAAGCACACCCACACCTGACACTTAGATTTAACCCTGGTTTTACAGAACACTGGTCGATTAATTCAGTGTTTTCAAAGAGCTTTGACAGTCATGACTTCAGTGTCCTTGCTCTATATGGGCATCCATAGGGACAACAAGAAAGAGGTCAAGAAACCAAGGAAAACATTTCCACTTTGTAAGGTAGTTCAAATCATTCCCATAAATATTCTCTGTAAAGAAAATAAAGCCTTCAGAAAACTGCCAGTACTAATATAATGAATAAAAAACACACTCAGAATAAAAACCTAGGAAGAGTGATACTTAAAAACTGCAGCACCAAGTCATGAAGAAGCAGCACTATCATGTGTTACACACAGCATCATGTTCTCAGCATTTCAAAGCCAAACGCAGACAAGATGGAGTATCACAGATTCACTGAACGATCTGGGTTAGAAGGGAACTTAAAGACCATCTCATTCCACCCCCTGCCATGGGCAGGGACACCCTCCACTGTCCCAGGCTGCTCCAAGCCCCATCCAGCCTGGCCCGGGACACTGCCAGGGATCCAGGGGCAGCCACAGCTGCTCTGGGCACCCTGGGCCAGGGCCTGCCCACCCTCCCAGCCAGCAATTCCTAATTGCCAAGAGCCCAAAATCTGTGCCTGCCCTCTGGCAGTGGGAGCCATTGCCTGGGTGCTGTCCCTGCAGGCCTTGTCCCCAGTCCCTGGGCAGCTCTGCTGGAGCCCCTGGAGGCCCTGGCAGGGGCTCTGAGGTGTCCCTGGAGCTTCTCTTGTGCAGCTCAACAGCCCCAGCTCTGTCTGCAGGACTGTCTGCCCACACTACAGTAGAACACTGTAAATGCGGGCGAGCTCCATTGCCCCGGCTCTCCCACAGGACACGGGACCCCCGAGGAGGCCGCAGGACAACGTAATAAAAACCTTGTTTACACCCTGCTACAGCACAAGGCCTGTCACCACCCTCACGCGCCTGGTAAACACTACAAACCCACAGATACGGAGTGCAGAACAGCAGGAATCTTTTTACGGAACAAAAAAAAAAAAAAAACAACCCACAACAACATCACCCAGACACGCTCCCCCACTCTCCACCCTCCACCATTAGAGGCCGCACAAACACGGATGTAAACACGGCCTGGCGCGGCCACCCCTACACGCGGGTCGCTCCCTCGGCCCCGCGGCGGCGGAGCACGCCCCGAGCCCCCCTGGTGCCGGTGCCGGTTCCATTACCTTGGGGCGGGAGCGGGCGCGGCGCGGGGGTCGCACGGCTTCGGCCATGGCCCCGCTCCCCGCGCTCGGGCGGCACCGGGCCGCGCAGGGACGGGCGGCGGGACACGCCCCCGCCGCACCGCCCAATCACACACAGCGATGGGCGGTGGGACACGCCCCCGCCGCGCGGACCAATCACAGGGCGAGGCCGAGATGGGGCGGGGCCGCGGCCGTGAGGGTGGGACGGGGCGGGGCTAGGGGCTGAGGGAGCGGGGGGACGGGGGAGCCAGAGAGCGTGGGTGGGGACAGACAGACACTCCATGGGGACACTTAGACACTCTGTGGGGACACACAGGCACTCAGAGGGACATACAGACACTCATAAGGACATACAGACACTTCCTGGGGACAGACAGACACTCCGTGTGGGCGGACAGACACTCCCTGGGGTCGGACAGAGACTCATGAGGACACAGAGACACTTCTTGGGACAGACAGACACTCATGGGACAGACAGACACTCCATGGGTACAGACAGACACTCCGTAGGGAACACACAGACATTCCATGGAGACATACTGGCACTCTGTGGGGACCGACAGACGCTCATAGGGACATACAGGCATTTCATGGGGACAGACAGACACTCTGTTGGGACAGACAGTCACTCCATGGGGACAGACAGACACTCCATGGGGACACACAGACACTCATGGGGACACACAGACACTCCATGGGGACAGACAGACACTCTATGGGGACACACAGACATTCATGGGGACACACAGACACTCATAGGGACAGACAGACACTCTACGGGGACAGACACTTGTGGGGACAGACAGACACTCCTTGAGGATACACAGACACTCTATGGGGGCAGACAGACATTCCATGGGGACACACAGACACTCATAGGGACATACAGACACTCCATAGGGACACACAGACACTCTATGGGGACAGACAGACATTCATGGGGACACACAGGCACTCTGTGGGGACACACAGACACTCCGTGGGGACACACAGACACTCTATGGGGATAGACAGACATTCATGGGGACACACAGGCACTCTGTGGGGACACACAGACACTCCGTGGGGACACATAGGCACTCTGTGGGGACACACAGACACTCCGTGGGGACACATAGGCACTCTGTGGGGACACACAGACACTCATGGGACAGACAGACACTCCATGGGTACAGACAGACACTCCGTAGGGAACACACAGACATTCCATGGAGACATACTGGCACTCTGTGGGGACCAACAGACGCTCATAGGGACATACAGGCATTTCATGGGGACAGACAGACACTCTGTTGGGACAGACAGTCACTCCATGGGGACAGACAGACACTCCATGGGGACACACAGACACTCATGGGGACACACAGACACTCCATGGGGATAGACAGACACTCTGTGGGGACACACAGACACTTCATAGGGACACACAAACACTGTAGGGACACACAGACACTCATGGGGACACAGACACTCCATGGGGATAGACAGACACTCTGTGGGGACACACAGGAACTCTGTGGGGACACACAGACACTCCATGGGGACAGACAGGCCATCCATGGGGACACACAGAATGTTTGTGTGGACACTTAGACCATCCATAATGAGCCATAGAAACTCCATAGGGACACGTAGACCATCCATGGGGTCACACAAAGCATGCATGGGGACACAGAAAGCATCCATAGGTACCCACAGGCCATCCATGGGGACCCACAAGAGCATCCAAGGGGACACAGAGTATCCATAGGGACTGACAGAGCAGCCATGGGAACTGATAGACCATCCATGGGGACACACAGAGCATCCACAGGGACTCACAAAGTGTCCATGGGCACACAGAGCATCTGTGGGGACCCCACAGACCAGCCCCAGGCGAGAGGGATCTGCTGTAGGGATCTGCAGAAACCAGCCGTAGGGACACACAGACTGTCCATGGGGACTGACAGACACTGCATGGATGACCAGGGCCCACTACAGGGACCCAGAGATCATCCACAGGGACATACAGGCCATCCATAGGGACTGACATAGGGACAAACAGACCTTCCACAGGGACACACTGCCCAGAGGGACTCACAGAGAGTCCACAGCGAAGCAGAGACTGCTATAGGGACTCAAAGACCATCCATAGGGCCACCCCAAGCTTCTGCCACAGGGAATGTGGGATGAGAAGCCAAACCCCCACTAGCAGGATGGGGAGTGTGAGGTCACTTCTGTGTGCCCCAGGGCGTGAGACACCTCCAGCACAGCAGGAATGCTGGCTCAGCCCCACAGCAGGAACTGCTGTCCCCCAGAGCCCTGTCCTGGCACCCGGCCATCCCCAGGGAGCCACAGCTGGAGCAGGAGGGACTTCTCCCGATGCCCAGGAGGATGAGCCCACCCAGAGCTCAGTGGCACATCACAGTCCTGTTATTGGCCTTGAACAGGCACTGTTCTCTCCCTGGGACCTTGTACCTAGGGCTTGAGAAGTCTTTGTGTTACTAGTGTAACCTGGAATTTGTAGTACCTATGGGAAAGGTAAATTGGACGTGGGTGTAGGGTGAAACCTGCCCCAGCACCCCAATTTTGGGATTACTTCTGTGCTTTTAGTAAATGTGCAAGCCAAGTTTTAGCCTCACTGGGCACCTCTACATCCAGAAAAGCCAAACAGCATCTATTGTGCTCAATCAGTGGAAAAATCCCAGAAGAGAAGCCATGCAAGTTTTTGCAGAGCAAACACTCCTCCAGGGCAAACAGCCCTGCATGGTCTGCAGTTCATGGCTAATGATAAGCACTTCTCATGCCATTCTCTTTTAGAGTTTTTTCTCCCACTGCTGTGTTGGTATTGAGCAAGGACTGAAATAAAGGATGTGATCTTGTAGGTTTACATCCAGCAGAGACTAGGATGCTTTGCATGGATCCCAAACCCATCCCCAACAGAAAGTGAACACAACAACTTTAAAAAAGAACGATATCCAGAACACAAGACTCAGAACTTATTTTTTAAAATACGTATTTATAGAACTAAGACTACAGCAGGCTCCTTCAGAAGAGTATTTTTATCCTTGGTCTTTCAGAAATAAATAGGAGAGCTGATTCCTTGCCATGTGCACTGTGCACAGCTGACTGTGAGGCAGCAGGGCAGATGTTGGAGCTCATTGTCATCTTCCCCACACAAATAAATCCAGTGAAAACCCCAAGGACTGGTGGGCTAAGGCACATGCTGAAGCCATGCAGATTCAACTTGAAAGACATCATAAAAACAGCAAATCCCGTTGCTCCAGGTTAGTGACCTGGCACCAGGTTTAGACAGGTAAACTGTGTGTTTATCCCCATGTCCTGTCCCTGTATCCAGTCAAATAAGGCAGCAAGGAGCAGTGGAGCAGCACTGCACACAGGGACATCAGAGAGACCAGCAGCCCCGAGGCATGTAAGCTTCTGAATCAAAGCCATAATCATATCTATATCTGTGGTAACAACAAGGGCAGGAACTTTCAGGAGAAGTGGTCAGAAAAACAGGTTTCATGGCTCTGGTAGTAGATAGGTTTGTTTCCAGTGGTGCATAGTCAGAACAAGTTCAGAGTTTAGAGAATCACAGAAGTTAACTAAATCATAGAATCAGAGAATCCCAGGATGGTTTGGGTTGGAAGGGACCTTAAAGACCACCTAGTTCTGATGCCTTAGGATTTTACCTTTTATATTTTGCAAATATTTGTAATCCTGCAATTCTTTAGTGTATAACCCTAAACTCCATATGGAGTGTTAGCTACTGCTTTTCCATTTTGGTCAGACAAAACAATTCCTCTCTAGGCCTCTCAAGGACTCCTTACTGTCTCAGGCCCTGAGAAACATAAACAAAAGTGAGTTGAGAGGCAGCAAACTTGGGGTAAATGATTTAATTACCTGAAGCTGTAATTGGAAGATTAACCCCCAATATGCAAACAGACCGAACTTACAAAAATGTGAAAACCCATGACCCACTGTCCATTTTCTGGGGGGCTTTGTCTGCCCAAAATGTTCCTGAAGGCCCTTCAATAAATATAACTTTTTATTCCCTTAATTTTGTCTGGACTCTGTTTTTAGGTAGTCCCAAAAAGGCATCAGTTCCAACTCCCTCTTATGGGCAGGGACACATTCCACTAGACCAGGTGGCTCCAAGCCCCATCCAGCCTGGTCTCCAGAGCTTACCAGGAGCAACCTGATAAACCTAAAAGCCCACAAGACCCTCATCAGAGAGGTGGCTGGAAGAGTTGAATAAATTCCTTAGAACCTTCCTGGGACCTCCCAGCAGGTTGGATGTGACACAGCCCCTCCCTGGGTAGATGCAAAGCAGCTTCCACTTAAGCCTGGAGCACAGCTACACCTAAGCCAGATACATGGTGCAACTGCTGGTGCCCCTCTAAGTAAGATTTCTGAGAGATATGAGTAAAATTTCACCTAAATGACCTAAAATTTTACCTAAATTTCACCTAAAGTTTAATCCCCACTAATGAAAGACCTTAGGTACAGGCAAGAGCCTTTAGGAACAGGCAAAACCTGAGATCTGAGAGGGATGCACATACCCTGGACACAAGCCAGCGTGCCCAAAGCATCGTGCAGGACTCCTCTCAGCACAGACAACCTCTTAGTTATACAGAGAGTGGGAGGCCCCAGACTTTCTAGATGGCTACACTTTAGAAGAACTTCCAATCAAAACCTTCTTCCGACACAGGTGACCCCTGTGTCTGGTCCTTTTCCTCCTCTGAGTGTGCAGATCCATCCAAGGAGTTTGCTGATCAAAGGCACAGGTTTTTAGTAAGCGCTTTCTGAATGTACAAATAATTATCGTAGTCCTCAAATATTCTCTTGAAAAGCAGAAGCACTTCAGCTCTGTGTGTCTGGGAATAACTGAAAACACCATCTCTGCCACGCTGGTCAGACCAACAGTGTCTTCTGCCTTCTGGAAAACCTAGAGAACAGGATCAGCAGTGTCTAAACCACAGCTACAGCTCAGACAAATGATGGGAGGGCTGACAGGAGTGTCACTTCTAATTAGTCACCTCAAAATGTCAGTCCTTAACCAATGGCCTTTTTTCTCTAATCCCTCCTCTGTGTAGCTTCATCTCATAGTAAATCCTTTCTTACAGAATGCCAGAATGGTTTGGGTTGGAATGGACCATCAGGACCATCTAATTCCATGGGCAGGGACACCTTCCACTAGCCCAGATTATTCCAAGCCCTGTCCAACCTGGCCTTGGACACTTCCAGGGATGGGGCAGTCACAGCTTGTCCAGGTAGCCTCTGCCAGGGCCTCCCCACCCTCTCAGGGAAGAATTTCTCCCTTCTAGCTGACCTAAATCTACCCTCTTTTAGTATAAATCATTCTCCCCTGTCATATTACTATCTGCCCAGGTAAAAAATTCCTTTCCCTCTTTCTTTTAAGCCTCATTTCATCAAAAGTGGGTACTCACTGTGACTGTTAGAAATGTACCAAGCTGTAGCCATCAACTGTGGCATAATCAGGCTCCCCTGAAACACAGAGCACAAAAAATCCCCTCAGGTTTCCTATGAGAAGTGCTCATTATGTGACTTTAAACAGAGCAGAAGCACCACACACTGGCCATCCATGTTAAAGTGAATGAGTGAATGAGGTTCAAGCAAGGCTGGGAGAGCTGGGAGTGTTCACTTGGAGAAGGGAAGGCTCCAAGGAGACCTGAGAGTTCCTTCCAGTGCCTAAAGGGGGTTTAAGGGAGCTGGAAAGGGATTTTGGGCAAGGGCTGAAGTGAAAGCTCCCATGTTCAGAAAGCCCATGAAGCAGTAACTCACCTGGTGCATTGGTCGGGGTGGGCAGAGGTCCCCTCCTGCACAGAAGGAAACAAACACAGAGCTGAGGATTTGCATGGCTAAGGGACTCCCTTTGCCCTGGTTCTGCACCCTCCAGCTGTCCCCCCAGAGCTGGTGGGAGGGAAGGAGGTTTGTCCAGCTTGGGCTTTATGGAGACCTGACAAGGCAAGTCATGGTGGGCTCACCACCCACAGCCCACTTGGAAAACACAGGAATTGAACCTGACACAGTGGGGAAGAGGAAAAAATAACCAGAAAGCACTGACTCAGGGAAAAATTGGCAAGTGAGCCTCAGGGCATGTCTTTTAACGTGACTTTGCTCAGAGTGAGACATCAGGAAGCCGTAATTGGACATGACTCCTCTCTCAGTGGGGCAGCCAAAGTGCCAATTCATCCTTAGTATGAGTCTTGGCCCCAGTCATCATCTTGCCCCTGACAGAAAAACCCTTCACCATGTCCTCCCTGCCCAGCTTCTGTCCCACGAGAGTGAATCCAGCTCTGAAGTTTCTCCCTCCACCCACAAATGCTTTTAATTCTCCTCAGATCTCCTCCTGTGATCTGTCTTGGTGACATGTCACATCATGAGCCATGCAAGCAAATATTGTCCTCTAATACCTTTAAGTCCAGTTTCCAATAGACTGAAAGGAACAAATTATGCCTGTTTTGGGAGAGTGAGAATCATCTGCAATAACAATTGCAGTTGTACCTCACCTTGATATAGGCACAGGAGCTGAACTTCTCGCAGGAGTCACATTTCTCTGGGCATTATAGTAGTTTTCATAAACAACAGGAGCTAGGAAAAGTTGACAGTAGTAAAATATAAGCCTCTCACAGACATAAAATACTTTACCAACATTCAGCTGCTAAGTCTTTCCCCTCTCTGAGAAAATGCCTGATAGGAAACTAAAAAAATTTGAGACTATGATCTCCAGGGGCTGTCAAAAGTGGCAGAGACTAGTGTTGCAAGGCAGTGAATGAAATGCAAAATGAGTGTTTTCTGCACACAAAATGATGCTGACCAGAGCAGCCAGCTCCATGAGGAGTACAGAGCAGTCAGCACTACTTTCTGAGATTCTACTAAGCTCTTACCTGGAGCCAAACTTCCAGTTTTGCGTAAATTTACAAAAAAATCAACATCCTTCTCAATGCTGCACATTTCTAAACTCTTGCGGATTTCCTCGTATTTCTGCAAAAGGGAAATAAAGTGCATTTGTATACATCAGGTCAAAAAACAAGGTTTTTCCCTTTGCTTACCACACATAGGGTGAAAGCCCAGTACTCACTCCAGCATCAGGGGAATCACAGAATCCCAGAATAGTTTGATTGGAAAGGAAATTTGAAGCCCATCCCATTCCACCCCAACACAGGCAGGGATACCTTCCACTATCCCAGGTTGCTCCAAGCCCTGTCCAGCCTGGCCTTGGACATTTCCAGGGATCCAGGGGCAACCACAGTTTCTCTGGGCAACCCGTGCCAGGGCCTGCCCACCCTCAAAAAGTGTGGAAATCCCGGAGAAAACTTCATTTGCAAGAGTTTTGGCCAATCCTTCTGCTTTTCCCCACTCACGCTGGTGTCTGTGGTCAATCAAGGGCCAACTCAGATGTAACCCACCCTGGTGCACAGGGAAACAAACTGGGCTTTGCTTTCTACACAGAAAAATGAAGGTTTTGAGTTGAGGTACCTCATCATTCTGGACACAGCCCAGGGAGAGCTGGTTGACGTGGAGCCAGAGGGCATTACGGAAATAGTTGATCCGCTCGCACTCCTGAGTCTCAAAGAACTGAAACAGCACAGACAAAACTGTCCATAACATCTTCAAAATGAGGGCAAATCTCTTCTGTCCTGATTGCTTCCCACCCCCACGTGCCACAACAAAGCTAACTGCCAGGAGCAGTTGGTGTAGGTCTTCTGCAGGAAGCAAGGAAGGTGTGAGTCCTCCAGCTTGTCCAGAGCAGAAATAATCCCTCTATGCATCCAGGTGATGTACCAGGCTTGGAAAATCTGCAAGACTAATGTGGAGGGGACCACCCAGCACACTTCTATCTCTGGGGAGACCAAGCCAGCTTCCTAAAGGCAGTACAGGTTCCCAAAGTATCCTGTGCCCCTGTGGTCCCAGCCCACTTCCCTTACCAAGGGTACCCTTAAATCCCAGAATAATTTAGATTGGAAAAGCCCTCTAAGATCATCAAATCTCACCATTACTCCTGCACTGCCAAGGCCATCACTAACACATTCTCCCAGGTGTCACATGTACATGTTTGGTTTTTTTTAACATTTCCATGTTCCAGATATGGAGCAATTAAAAAACAAAGAGGATGTATGAAAACAGAGGTGTTTCTGTTTCTTTCCTGCCTAGCCCTTTTCCAAGCAGTCCCTTTTCCTTTTGAAATCTGCTGTCTGGTACACCTCAATCAATTTCACATGTTTTTACACATTCCCATGAACATCCACACTTGTTACCACTTATGACCTTTGCAACACATGGAGGGGAAAACTTCCACATCATCCATCTGCAAAAGTGAAACTGCTGCTTTCCACTCCCCACCACAGAACCATTAGGGTTGGAAAAGCTGTCTAAGAGCATTGAGTCCAAACACTAACCCAGCACTGCCAAGCCACCACTAAACTGTGTCCCCATCCTAGAGGCTTCCAGAGAAGACACCAAAAGCACACCAGCACAGAGACACCCACGCACACCACACAGAACAGACAGAAAATTCAGTTCAAAAGGGAAAATTGGAATAGCAGCCTGAAGAGAGGTAACTTGGAAGGGATCAGCACAGCTGGGCATGGGAAAGCTGGTTGCAAGCCTGAAGCAGATCTGAGATAAAATCTGTCTTTGCAGTCTCTGTCCACCCCTTGGTCACAGATCACAGGCCAGCAGCAGAGCAGCTGTTCAGCCCTCTTGTAACCAGTCTGGAATTCCCCAGCGTGTGCTGGAAATCCCTGCTGGACCACTTCCCTGTGAGGCTGTCTGCTTCAGCTGATATACCCTGTCAGAGAGGTTCCCACACTACTGCATGGTCTGTGAGACACCAGGTGAAGAGCTCTTGGCACAGTGTGCATGTGGAGATGGCTTCACCTGCATCCCCAGCCACCACCAGCCTCTGCTGAAAAGTCATGTAAAGTCTTCTAGAGTTTCAGACAGTTGCTCAGTCTTCTGAGCAACAAAGGTGTTGTTGAGGCTCCAGGACATATGGCCTGGGGTTACTGAGTATGCAGAGGTGACCACAGCTCTCCAAGATGACAGCCATGCCACCCATGCAAGCAGGTAGTGGGCAAAAATGTCACTACCTTGACTCTGTCAATTTTAGAAGATGGTGGAAAAAATAAAAATAATAAAATGAGAGCAGAAACCTTGGAGCAATGGGGCCTTGAATCCAGAAGCCATGCTTGACACACACACACATGGTTAGCTGCAATACATCCTGCTGCTTCACTGCCAGGGGAAAACCAGGAAATCTGCACTGTCCCTGAGCCCTGCAGCCAGGATTGCAAACCCAGAGGACCATGCTGCCACGTGGAGGTGTTTAGGGGCATTTACCTCACAAGCTTTGATGTGCTCGTTCTGCCACTCGTCCCGGATCTTCTCCATTGTGGTCACACTCTGCTGGTAACTCCTGTCTGTGAGACAAATCATATTTTGGCTGAAGGTGCCTCTGCCCTTCAGTGGGGTTGGAATGAGATGACCTTTAAGGTCCCTTCCAAACCAAATAATTTTATGATTCTGTGATTCCGTGATTAACATTCATTAAAAAAATCCCTTTGCTAGAAGGTAATTCTAGGGCTGGGGAAAAGGCTGAAAAGGGTGGGAGATCAGGGATAAAGCAGAAGGACATGGCTTTAGTGGGATCATGCAGGTTTCTCCAGGGACATTGCCCACTGCTGCTATCTTGGGAATGTGTTCCCAAGGAGTCATGCCTGACCCAAGAGCTGGAGCTCATCCACGAGCTGTGCCACAGCTTCACAACCCCCTGCCCCTCGCCCTCCCAACATGGCATTTCCACACTCACCAGTGTCCTCCAGTGCTGATTTCGTCTGAGCCAGCTTCAGGAACAGCTGCCAAAACCGGGAGAGAAAAGGAAGGTGAAGAAGAGGCTGTGTGCATCACCAGCCTCCCCATCTCACCCCAAACCCAGAACTGGAACAAGAGCTGGGGCATGCAAGCTGCAATAAAACACATCCCTTTCCCCCCCCACGCCACGGCCTGCTGGGAAGGATGAAAGTTTGACAAGAAAGTCTCACAGATATGAGTGCTTAGCAGAAGAATTTTTAAATGTAGAATCTGAAGAAGGAGTAGAGATGGAAGCAAGTTTTGATATAGAAGAAAAGAATTGCTGAGCCAGTCTTACTGGCTAACCAAGGAGGCAAAGGGTATGTTAGTTAGAAGGGGGTTTTATGGCTTACAGCAAAGGACAAACCCACTTCAAATAAGAAAATGTTTTTTACCAAGCAGAAAGATAGCACAGGCAAACAAGTCAGCAAATGTTTCAAGTAGAAAAAAGGTCTCAGAATTTTCCACTGCAAGAAAACTGAAAAACATCTTCTAGCTTAAATTGTAATGTACTGACTTGTAGTGATTGGAGAATAGTAACATGAATATGATAATTATAGTAGTTATGATAGGCTATAGATAATAGTTAAGGTATAGATTGGTTCTACTGCATTAAGATGCTCAGTAAAGAAAAGTCTATAATGCACTGTAACCTAAACCAAAGGGCTCCAGGCCTGCCTGCAGCTGGAGCTGACAGCTGTGGGCACAGCTCTGTCACCCACGACCCTGGACTGCTGTAACCTCTTGGATGGAATAAACTGCATTTTGGAGAGCTGCCTGGAGTCCTGCACCCCTCATTCAGGCTCTTGCAGGGCTGAATGCCTGCCCATACCTTCTCCTGCTGCTTCTGCGTGACCAGGTTGGCGTTGCGGTGCACGGCCTGCTCCGCCTCGTCCTTGTCGCGGCAGCGCTGCTCGTACAGACGCTTGGCCTGGGACAGACACCACACACACAGATGTTTGATGCAGACACACCTCCGGGGCAAAAAGCTCAGCCTGCAAGGGAACAGCCTGCCTGCAGAGCAGGGAACGGCACAAAAGGTGCCCTGCAGCTTGGGAAAAGCCTTGCAAGGCAGGCTGCTCTTGGGCTGGGGTGAAAAGCTTCTGGCAATCAAGGGCATGTTCAGGGAAGGGCTGGGGAACAGGCAGGAGCATGAGTGTGATGAGAAGCAGCTGAAGGAGCTGGGCAGGGGCTGAGCCTGGAGCAAAGGAGGCTCAGGGGGGCCCTTGTGGCTCTGCACAGCTCCTGACAGGAGGGGACAGCCAGATGGGGGTTGGGCTGTGCTCCCAGGGAACAAGAGACAAGAGGAGAGGAAGTGGCCTCAAGTTGCATCAGAGGAGGTTTTGAGTAGATATTCAGAGAAACTTCTTCACAGAAAGGGTTTTCATGCCCTGGAACAGGCTGCCCAGGGCAGTGGTGCAGTCACCATCCATGGAAGTGCTCAAAAAAGGTGTGGATGTGGCCCTTGGGGAGACAGGTTAGTGGTGGGCTTGGCAGTGCTGGGAAAATGGTTGGACTCAAGCATCTTAGAGGCTTTACAACCTAAATAATTCTCTGATTCTAAACCATTTGTATCCAACCCTGCAAGGCTACCACTGGCCTTGTCCTTGGTGTGCTCTTCACTGTTTCTGAGCACACCGTGCACACCACTCATACAGACACAGCAGAGTCACAGAGTCATAGCAGAGGAGGAAACCCCTCTCATTTAAGCCTGTCCCAGTGCTCTGTGTCTGTGTGTGGAGCAGCATTAACTCACATGGCAAGAAACAGCAGCACATTTGCCTTACCTCCATGGTCTTCTTGTACTGAAGATTCCTGTTTTTGTGAATGGCCTCCATTATCAGCTCTATCTGTGAAGACAACAGACCTGCGGTCAGCACATCACTGACCATCAAAGCTCCAGGACTTTGATGGAAGTCACATACTGCGTGGCTTACAAGAGGAAGAGCCACACACCACACTGAGATGTGTTTAAAGGCCTTCATCCACCCGAATCATCTTCACAAAACACATCTTTTGTGCTTCTGCCTGAGCCTTGAACTGCAGGCAACTGTAGCTTTTGTGTATGCAAAGGAGCTCTACAAACTAAATCCTAGCAATATATAGCACTGTACCATCTTCACAGACTCTGGCAAAACTGGGAAGCCCACTCCTCTCTGCTAGGTCCAAACCAGTCCCTGGTTCTAGCAGTTTTCCCTGGTTTTCTAGACAAAGCCATCTCAAGCCAGAAGAAGTTAAAAGTCTTGGCCATTTTAGCAGCCCCTATGGAGATCATACAGCCCTATAAACAAATGTTTTAAAAACATTCCAGTGCTGTGGCTGGCCCCAAAACACACACGATGAAGATGTGGAAGTGAGAAGAAGGAAGTTGGAGGTTACTACACAGTTCAACACAGTTACAACACATAGGAAGGAGCTGAGCACTTCCCAGCAGCACAGGCACTGGGGGTGTGGCAGGGGCTGGGACACGGCATGAGACAGCACCGGGATCAGCCCCTGGCTGGGGCAGGATCAACACCCTGCAGGAAGGCACATCTTCCCACCATGCCTGACCTTCTTCCGATGCAGCTTTTGCTTTTCCCTGAAATCCTCCATCTTCTTTGCTTCCTCCCGAAGGGTTTGTGCCAGCTGGATGTGACCTTGTCCCACATTGTCTATCTCTGCAAAGAGAAAACAAATTCATTACTAATATATATATATATATATATTCCTAAAGAGACTGTTTCTCAAGTCAACTTAGAGCACACCACACGTCCCCTTTCAGAAATGTGAAAAAGCTCCAGCTTGTTTGAAGCAGCCTCCAAGCAGCGCTCACCAATGCAAGGATCAGTCCTGCTGGGACCTGCTCCTCAGTTTGAGAAAACTCTCCCCCTCACACAGGTAAATCTGGGCATGTTTCAACACATTGCTCTGCCCCAGGCCCAGCAGGCAGCAGCTTGGAGCACAGAAAAATGAAGGCTAAAATAACCTCAGGCTCCTCTGGCTGAAGGCAAGGTGGCCACACTGTGAAACACCCTCAGGATCCACCAAGGGAGCAGAGCCAAATGGCAGCTCCTGATTCAGCCCCCAAAGCTGCTCCAAATCCACAGCTGTGAACTGTCAGCAGTGGTGAGGGCAGAGCCCTGTTAGGGAGGCCCACAGGGGCAGCAAAGAAACCTGGATCAGGCAGGGGATGGACTGGGCACAGGACAGCAGAGTGCTCATCCTCCAGGGGCTGTCTGACGGTACCACGGCAGGATGTGACCGTGACAATGTACAGTGGGCAAAGCACCATCTTTTAGATGCTCCACTTAGAATCACACAATCATTTAGGCTGGAAAAGCCATCTTAAGATCCCCAAGTTCAACCATTCCCCCAGCACTGCCAAGGCCACCACGGACCCACGTCCCCAAGTGCCACATGTATACCATTTTTAAATCCCTCTGGGGACAGGGACTCCCCCACTGCCCTGGGCAGCTGTGCCAGGCCTGGACAACTTTTTCCATGAGAAAATTTCCCTAATATTCAATCTAAACTTCCCCATGCCCAGACTGAAGCCGTTCCCTCTGCTCCTGTCCCTGTTCCCTGGAGCACAGCCCAATCCCCCCGGCTGTCCCCTCCTGTCAGGAGCTGTGCAGAGCCACAAGGGCCCCCTGAGCCTCCTTTGCTCCAGGCTCAGCCCCTTCCCAGCTCCCTCAGCCTCTCCTGGGGCTCCAGCCCCTTCCCAGCTCCGTTCCCTGCCCTGGACACGCTCCAGCCCCTCAGGGTCTCTCTTGTCCTGAGGGCCCAGAGCTGTCCCAGGTTCAAGATGTGAGTTACGGTGTGTTTGTGAAGAGGACAAGCCTGTCCAACAAACTCTAGATGAGTTTCCTGTGCACAGCTTCCTATCCATAACATAAACATGATCTCTGAGCTGCAGCCAGATCTGAAAGCCCAAGAGATCCCAAAATGATGCCCTGTGGGTCTCCTCTCCCACACATGTGCTGGCTCACTCTGTCCCAAGCCCCACACACTGGGATGAACCAGGCCAGCAGTACAGCCTTTGCCTGGCCTCAGCACTGCACAGCTTTAGAGATTTCTCTGCTGTTTTCTTCCCAAGCAGCTGCCTTCAGGCTTTACTGTCCTGGCAAACACAAATAATTACTTACGTTGCTTGAAAACATCAAGGGATCTCTTCAGCGTGCTGAAAAACACAAGCAGGGCATTAGAAAGAGTGGAGAAGCAGAGTCAGGCACAGGCACAGCATAGCACCTCTTCCAAAACAGAGCTCTCTCAACAATGGCCAAAGAATTCAAAGCACATTTATTTATTCCTCTTAGTACCTCCAGCTTTTTCCCCTCTCAGCAGGTACAACATAGTTCACTTGGTTTTACACCTTTCTGTACACTGGATGCTATTAAAAATTCAAAGTTTCACAAATGCTTTTGGCAACCTCCTAAAACCATCATTTGGGATAATTTCAACATGGTGTGGTTGCCAGTGGTTGGAAAAATAGGGAGCTTTCCTTCCTGTTAATATTGCACAGTAAAGATGGCAGAAACATTTTAAGTGACACCTCAGTATGAAACTGTAAGTAAATGACCAGGGCGTGTATAAAGTGCAGAAATAAAGGAGAAAGCAGAAGGCACTGAGGATCACTTGGGAAATGGAGCAAGCCGTGGTGGCCACAGCATTCTGGGCTCTAAAGATGTGCATGGTTTGAGTCAGGGAAGTACCTGTACTTCCCTCTGGCTACAAAACCTGTCCGGAGGTAACCCAAGGTCTCATGATCCCCAGCCTTCTGCTGACCCACCAGCCCACATCCCCCTGAGCATCTAACAGTGCTTTGGTTAATTTGTGGCTAAGGGGAACTTGGTGGGCTCCAGCTCAAAGCCAATTAGAACCCAACTGAGCACTGCTCATTCATGAGAATGATTTCGGCTCGTCTTCTGAATGTCTGAGTCCCGTTTCAATTCTGTTTTGTCTCACAGCTTCCTTCCTTCTCTTCCTCCTTCAGGGACACCCATAAAAGCAACTGTGAACTTACTTCAGCTCTGTCTGCCCACAGGGCTTCTTCTTCGACAAGTTAATGAGCTCCTTGCCATATTTTTCTTCTATAATTGCTCTGTTGAGGAAAGAGAGACATCAAAGAGAGAAATCATCAATTGGTTTGGGATGGAAGGGACCTGAAAGTTCATCCTGTTCTACCCTCTGCCATGGGCAAGGACATTTTCCACTACCTCAGGGTGCTCCAAGCCCTGTCCAACCTGCCTTGGACACTGCCAGGATGGGGCAGCCACAGCTGCTCTGGACAAACTGTGCCAGAGAGGGTCCCACCACCCTCACAGCCAGGAATTCCTTCCCTACATCCCATCTATGTGTGGCAGTAAGTACTCTCTGCACCTGGCAATAATCCTTAGGGAAAGCATCTGAAAAAGTGACCAACCTCGTAAGGTGACATAAATAACATCTCTGAGAGACCATATTATCTCCCCCTCTTGGAAGAAAGGAAGGAGGAAAAGAGAGCTCCTGTGCTGCAGTGTAAGAATAACCAGTTCTTTGTTTTTTTTAAATCACTACAGACAACCAGGGCTGGAATTGCTTGGTCAAATGTAGTTCTCTCCATGTGGCCAGCAGAAAGGAACAAGTATTGCTAGAGGCTGCCATTAAAACATCCACTGGATAAAACAAACAACTTTCTAAAATGCCTTAACTACCAACACACATGGAGACCTCTGTGTGGTTGATTTCTGGAGTCTGGCAATGAAATTCACCTACCTTAACTCTAAAAACTCCAGAAGCTAATAGGGAAATTGAAAAAAAAAAATGTATTATAGATTGATTTTTTTTTATATACCTAGCAACATTCCTATGAACTTTGTTTGAGACAAAACATCCAGCAGGCATATTTTCCATAGCTGGAACTCTGCTGGACAACTGGGCCAAGTCCAGAGAGTGGAAAATCCAGGCCCAGCCTCTGATCTCCTCCTGGCCAGACACTTCAGTGGCAACCCACACCTCCTTCAAGGCCAAAGAGGGCACAGGGTGTAGAGGAGGCTTTTGGCACTCTGCATTGTCACTGATGAGCGAGACTTGGTTCTCAGGGTCCACTTCCTCATGTGGAAGGTCCAAATTTTCCTGGAACGTGGGATTACAGCCTGAACAGATGTAGGTGCATCAGACACTTTAAAGTGCAGCTCTCCTCCTGTTCATACACATTTTGTTTGTTCCAGGATGCTCTGTACCAAGTTGTGCAGTCAGAGGTTGGTTTTCCCCAGCTGTCGTTACCAAAATGACATTAATTCAATGTAGAGTGTTCTACAATGCTCTTCATATTTAGCCACTGCTAATCAGGTTAACCCCAAAGATAAAATACATGGCCAGGTCATCACCAGCCACACAACCTCTGCTTATGTCATCTCCTCTTAATGGCAGTACCTAACCCTACCACTTTTTAACACTGAATCTGTGGGGTGTTCATAATGCACAGAGACAAAGACAGGACAAAGCCATGGCTCTCCTGGGTCAAGATCTTCTAACCTGATCTTCTGCAAGGCAAACAGCAAGGTGAACGTCATGGGACAGCCTTTTAGCATCAGTTAAATGTGGCAGAAATCAAACTGGGAACACCAGGAGACGGAGCAGTGCCACAGCACCGCTCCCAGGCTCCACCCAGCCTGCTCCAGAGGCAGCTCCCTACCTTTCCTTCAGAAAGTCTTCAAACTCTTTGCAGTTCTTCCTGCCATCGTTCAGGTGCTGAATGATGCTGTCGTAGCCAACTGTGCTGGTCAGGTCTGTGCTCTGAAAACACAGGAGCAGGAGTCATGTCCCTGCCAGTGCAATCCATGGCCCCTGCCACCTCCAGAGGCATTTGCACAGGCCACGGATCAGGGGGAGCAAGCGTCTAAGTGCCTCTTTATGAAATAAAATATGTTATTTTAGGGGTGGGAGAGGCTTCAGAATGAGAACAGTGGTGGCAATTTGAGACAAGGTACATCTATGCCACTCACACTTGCCATAGATTCTGAAGGGTCATCTTCTTCCAAATTATTCCTTAAAAACATATATTGCATGTATGCATGTAGAAAAAAAGGAAAAGGAAAAGGAAAAGGAAAAGGAAAAGGAAAAGGAAAAGGAAAAGGAAAAGGAAAAGGAAAAGGAAAAGGAAAAGGAAAAGGAAAAGGAAAAGGAAAAGGAAAAGGAAAAGGAAAAGGAAAAGGAAAAGGAAAAAGGAAGAAAGAAGTAAGAAGAAAAAAAGAAAAAGAAAAAGAAAAAGAAAAAGAAAAAGAAAAAGAAAAAGAAAAAGAAAAAGAAAAAGAAAAAGAAAAAGAAAAAGAAAAAGAAAAAGAAAAAGAAAAAGAAAAAGAAAAAGAAAAAGAAAAAGAAAAAGAAAAAGAAAAAGGAAAAAGCAGCAAGGATGTAGGCTGACTTAGTCTACCCTGTTCTTTCCCCATTCCTATGCATGGCTGCAGAAAAGGGAGCAATAGTAGGAGCAGGTATGAAACTCAGCAACAGGAAACAAAAGCCACGAAAGGTTACCAAGAAGCCTGAATAGGATTGTGGCAGGATGGAGGGATTCAGGAAATGGTTCAAAGCCAGGGCAAGAGTATGCAGAGATCTGGCACAACAGTGTGGGCAGCAGAAGATGGCATTTCTCAAGAATTTATTCCTGGTGCAATAAAGGAGAAGGAACAAGGCTGGTATCTGTGATAAAGGAACAGTTTAATTAAGTGGAATTCCCTATTCAAGTACTTGACTGTCAGTGACCAGAAAGCAAGAAGTGAAGGGGAGATGTGATGGAGTGGGACCGGCAGAAAATCCACAGGAATCCCAGATCAGCTTTGCATGGGAAGACAGGACTGTGGAGCAGGACCTAAGCAGAAACCAAATTTCCTTTACAAAGTACAAATGCCCCTCTAAAATGAGGTAGGTACTGATAAACCCACAACCACCTCTCAGGTTCACATCTTCACTAACCGGGTCTGTGAAAAGGAAACACTGTACTGGGGTCAGGCTTCATCACATTTGCAAAACACAGGATCAGGAACTCACTCACTTGAATTCCTGTCCCCACTTTCAAAGGAAACAGAATGGATGCAAAGCACAGCTGCAAGCCCAGGCAGGAGGGAAGCTCAGAGCCCCATCACTGATCACTGCACACCCAGGGGAGGCTCAGAGCCCCATCACTGATCACTGCACGCCCAGGGGAGGCTCAGAGCCCATCACTGAATGTCCAGGGGAGGCTCAGAGCCCATCACTGATCATTGCACACCCAGGGGAAGCTCAGAGCCCCATCACTGATCACTGCACGCCCAGGGGAGGCTCAGAGCCCATCACTGAATGTCCAGGGGAGGCTCAGAGCCCATCACTGATCATTGCACACCCAGGGGAAGCTCAGAGCCCATCACTGATCACTGCACGCCCAGGGGAGGCTCAGAGCCCATCACTGAATGTCCAGGGGAGGCTCAGAGCCCATCACTGATCACTGCACGCCCAGGGGAGGCTCAGAGCCCATCACTGATCACTGCACGCCCAGAGGAGGCTCAGAGCCCCACCACTGATCACTGCACGCCCAGGGGCACCCAGAGGCTCTTGCATCCTGCTCTGCTGCCAGGCACTCTTGGGCTGCCTGTGCCAGGCAGAAGGGTCAAGGGGAAAACTGGGAGTACCCATCAGTAATGTGCACTAAGCTCCTTGTTTTACCACTCTTCCTCCTACACTAGAAGGATTTAATTCCAGCACGTGTTTCCTAAGCACGCAAGGCAGGACCAGACCTCAGGGTGCAAGGTGTTATATGAAACACAGAATCACACAATTGTTTAAGTTGGAAAAACCCTCGAGATCACAGAGTCTAAACGTTCCCCAGCACTGCCAAACCATTCACCTACCCATGTACCCAAGTGCCACATTTATATGGCTTTTTAATTCCTCCAGGTGAGTTTTCCATGGAAGGAACTCCCAGCCCAGATGGAGCTGGGCAGGGTTTTATGGTCTCAAACCAGCCTTTGCAGAAACCTTCTGGGCAGGTTTGGCACAGAAAGACTCAAAAGGACCAGCATGACTGGGGGTGCTCAGCCTGGAGAAGGCTCCAGGGACACCTCAGAGCCCTGTCCAGTGCCCACAGGGGCTCCAGGAGAGCTGCACAGGGACTGGGGACAAAGTCTGGGGGGACACAGGGACACAGGGAAAGGCTTCCCAGGACACAGGGAATGGCTTCCACTGCCAGAGGGCAGGGACAGATGGGATATTGGGACGGAATTACTGGCTATGAAAATGGTGAGGTCCTGGCACAGGGTGCCCAGAGCAGCTGTGGCTGCCCCTGGATCCCTGGGAGTGTCCCAGGCCAGGCTGGATGGGGCTTGGAGCCACCTGGGACAGTGGAAGGTGTCCCTGCCCATGGCAGGGGATGGAATGAGATGGTCTTGAGGGTCCCTTTTAACCCAAACCATTCTGGGATTCTGTGGCTGCAAAGGCAGGGCTGGCAACAGCAAGGGAAGAGGAAGTACAGCACGGCAAGCACAGAGCCATGGGCACAGAGAAGATGATTTAAAACCATAATAAGCTAACCCAAAGGCAAGTATGAAAGATGGGGAGCTGCACCAAGCCCTGCCCAAACAGAGCATGAGGATCCCTCCTGCCATTCTCCTGCACACATCTGTCTTGGTCCTCCCTGCTGGGCACAGCTCTGAGCCTACGTGCTATTCAGAGCACAGCCCATGGAAACTGCAAACAGATGATTTCAAGGTGACAAAGCAGCACCTGATGTTTCCCAAGCTCACAGGACATGAACCCCCCCCCCCCCCCCCGCCTTCCTGATCTGCTGCCTGGATTTGCGCCCAGTGGAATCAATAATGAGAAGGAATTTCTGTGCTGCTTGTGATGTTTTGGGGCTTGGTTACATTTTCAGCCAAAAGGAGGGCTAAAATGCTCTGCTGGGGATGGGAAAGCACGTCATGATCCTGTCTGAGTCACAGCAAGCTGCTGAGCCTGACACTTCCATCTCCTACCCCCAATTTACACGGAAAACCCCTGCAGACACACCCTGTGAAGAAAATGACAGTGGAGAAATGTTTCAATTACGAAATCCTCTAAGACCATTAAGTCCAACCCCAGCATTGCCCACCTCACCATTAACCCATCTCCCCAAGTGCCACATCCACATGGCTTGTAAATCCCTCTGGGGACAGGGACTCCCCCACTGCCCTGGGCAGCCTTTTTCTAGGATTAGTAACCCTTGCCATGAAGAAATTTTCCCTAATATCCAATCCAAACATCACTTTACACAACCTGAGGCCGTTCCCTCTGCTCCTGTCCCTGTTCCCTGGAGCACAGCCCGGCCCCCCCGGCTGTCCCCTCCTGGCAGGAGCTGTGCAGAGCCACAAGGGCCCCCCTGAGCCTCCTTTGCTCCAGGCTCAGCCCCTTCCCAGCTCCCTCAGCCTCTCCTGGGGCTCCAGCCCCTTCCCAGCTCCGTTCCCTGCCCTGGACACGCTCCAGCCCCTCAGGGTCTCTCTTGTCCTGAGGGCCCAGAGCTGTCCCCAGCACTGGAGGTGCCTCAGCAGGGCCGGCACAGGGACAGGCCCTGCCCTGGGGCTGTGTCACAGCCTGGCTGGGACAGCCCAGGGGCCATTGGCCTCCTGCCTCCCTGGGCACCCTGGGCTCGTGTCCAGCCCCTGGCACCAGCACCCCCAGGGCCTTTCCCAAAGGGCCCTTTCCAGCCCCTCTGCCCAGCCTGGAGCTGCAGGGGTTGGGTGACCCAAGTGCAAGATCTGGCACTTGTTCTTGTTGCCCCTCGCACCATTGGCCTCAGCCCATGGATCCAGCCTGTCCAGGGCCCTCTGCAGAGCCTTCCTGCCCTCCATCTGTCTGTCCCAATCTTCCCAAACCAAAAGGTTTGGGGCTCTGCGCTTGTTCATGGACCATCTCCTGAAGGATCTATGTTCCAAGCTCCCAGTATGTTTCCTCAGCCTTGTGTGTTTAGAGAAACTCACCAGAAGCTGGTGACTATTTAAGCAGTTGGAAACACTGTGCAAGTGTAGCTGGCTGTGCTGTCCTTGCTCAGTCAGTGCCTGCAGAAGCCACTGAGACAAAGAGAAGTGCTTCATGCTGGTGCCCGCAGGGAGCAGGGCGAGGAGAGGCTGCACAAGGCTGCAGCTCGTCCCCACAACCAGGAGGGTATAACAGGACAGACAAACTCACTGCAGGGAGGAAAAGGCCTTGCTGCAAATCCACCCACCTGGGACCAGCATCCTGCAAAAGGCAGCTTTTTTATTAGTAATTTTCCATTTGAAGTTTCCTTCCCCTGCGCCAGCACCATCCCCGCTCATCCCAGAGACACCAAAAGACATGGACTGTTCCGCCTCGATGCAATTTCTTCTTCCCACAAATCCCACGTTGTTCCTTTGAAACAATGACCTGGGGATTTCACAATGCTGCTGCCGAGTTCCACCAAGCCAGTGCCCATTTAGAGAAGGACAGGCAGGGGGAAGGGGAAGTGAAACAGCCACCATCAGACAGCAGCCAGGGAATAAACCCAGGAACCCAGGGCTGCATCCCCCCAGCCATGGGTTGTTTTAGCAACATTGCTAAAAACACCGCAGGGAGCAGAGCACTGCCTCGTCGAAGGCAAAATTACCAAAATTTTATTCCCCAAGCTGCAACCTGTTTAGCCCACAGATCAGAATTAGAGTGGTTCTTAGCATTGATGTACTTTATATTTTTACCATATGGTTTTACCACACCAAAGTGCACTGATGAGACCCAAGGCTGTTGGGTTGCCCAAAATGTGTGTGAGAACAGGCTTGTGGAAAAAAAGGCATGTACTAAGAAAGTGAAAAAAAGTGAAAGAAAAGACCTCACATAGTGAAAGAAGAAGAGCAGATGGCAAAAACAAATGAAAACAAAATGTCAGGCTTGCCCAACTCGTGGCAATCACTACAGGCAGGACAAAGGCAAACAGACACAAGCTCTGGGGTATTTTTGGTCTTGCACAGCTCACTCACAGGCCTGTGGGAGTGAGTGACATGGGAGTCAGAGCATGCAGGACAAAAAATGTTCAGCTTCAGGCATGTCTGGACTTCAGTCCCTGAGCAAGCAGGAGCTGCAGTGGGGTGCCAGGGAGCAAATATCTTTATTCAAGAAAATTCATCATCTTGTATTGAGACCTAGGCGCATGAGCAAACTTCAGGGCAGAGAGCCAATGGGCCAGTGCTTTCCCACCAGAGCACATCAGGAATATCACACCATCAGCTCCAGCCGGGAACAGGAGCCAGTGCAGAAGCAGACACAGCACCCACTGAAGGAACCACAGCTGCTGGGGTTTAAAACTTAATCAATCCCCAGGTGAGGCTGGAAGCACAGCCCTGCTATTCCAACAGAGCAAAGGGTGGGCTGCAGCTTAGCCTACAATCACAGAATCCAAGAATGGTTAAGGTTGAAAGGGACCTTAAACCTCATCCCATTCCAGCCCCTGCCATGGGCAGGGACACCTTCCACTGTCCCAGACTGCTCCAAGCCCCATCCAGCCTGGCCTGGGACACTTCCAGGGATCCAGGGGCAGCCACAGCTGCTCTGGGCACCCTGGGCCAGGGCCTGCCCACCCTCACCCTTACCCTCCTATCCCCACAAAGAAATTTGGAGGTCATCACTCACAACCAGTCACATTTTAAAGCTGGAAGATCCAATACCAAAACTGGCCTAGGTTTTGAGAGTTTGCACTTTTTTTAGACTTTGTCCCATCGGTTGGAGCATACTTCCCCTGGAGTAGTCTCCTCCTTCTCATCAGGCTGTCCTAACCAAATTTGCTCCCACAAGAGTAACATACATTTTTCCCAGCATTTAGGGATTCTGCAGGTAGAATGGAATGATGAGTTCATTTGGGGGGTGGCGGGGGGGGGGAAGACATGTACATTTTGTTGGACCAGCAGATCAGCAGATCTGAAGCTGAGCCATCATCACCACTAAAGAACAGCGTGTGGGTGTGTGGCAGCATCTGCCACCTGCCCATGATCGTGCAGCAATGGCCCTCTGGGTCTCACCTTGTCTGACAAGTGAAGAACCTACAGAAGACAAAAACTGCTTCACCAAGCTCTTTGTAATGATAAGACAAGGAATTACAGTTTTAAACAAAAAGATGGGAGATTCATATTAAATACAGGGAAGGAATTGCTTGGATTGTTTATGAGTAAGGGTATTAAAACACTGGCAGAGGTTACCCACACAAGCTGTGGGTACACCATCCCTGGAAGCATTCCAGGCCAGGCTGGACAGGGCATAGAGCAACTTGGTCTCGTGGAAGGTGTCCCTGACCATAGCAGGGTGGTGGACTAGATGGTGTGTAAGGTCTTTCCCAACCCAAACTGCTCAATGCTTCTATGATTCTAGGAAATCACTTGCCTCAGCAAAGACTTCTCCTTCTATTTTTTACCTTACGCAAAGCAATCTAAGAGGAAAATTGCAGGAGGAAGTGCTTGCCCACTCACAGCACTCAGCAGCAGGTGGAAGCTGCATGTGCAGCCCTCCACACTTCATCTTGATTTGTTTTTTTCCCTTCCTATCCTTATTCACCCCTCCTCCCCAGCCCTCCCAACTGATGCACAGTCACCAGTACGTGGTGTGGCAGCTGCTTTGGAGTGGTACCTGCCTTTTCCATGGGCCCAACAACCGCAGAAGGGCCTCAGACTCTCCACTGAGTCACATCCATCACGCTCCCATCCAACCCCAGTCAGGGGGCTTGGAGCACACGGGCTTCAGAAAGGACAAAACCCTGGAAAAATCCCTGGCAGCACCAGCGGTTTGGGGCTCAGCAAGAACCAGGGATTATTCGGAAGTGGTCAAGCAGGGGTGAGCGCCCCACGCAATACCCCAGATCCTCCTTGTCTTGGGAGCTGGAGGCTGCTCCTGTCCTGTTGTTTTCTCCCACTGAGCCCCCTCCTCCAAGATCCTCCTTCAAAAACCACCACACCACTGCAGGAGAGGAACAAAGCGGGCAGAAACAGCCAAAGTCAGCCCTGCGGTGAGGAGCTCTTCTTCAATCCCATGTGTCACCTGCCTGCTCAGCCTTTCTGCCATCACAGTGGTTCCTCCAGCACCCTCAGAACCTCCCCTCTGCACGTCTGCGAAGCAAAGGGAGCACTGTGGAAAACTTCTGTGTAACAAATAGCTGGGAAGCAGCTGCCAGATGCAGAGTTGGCCTTTACTCTCCACAACAGGTTTGACACCTGTGTGGGATTTACGTGTTTGACAACGCTATGCCAGTTAACTCGTTAATGATGCCGGGTGAGGCTCTGCACTTATTCCTCAACACTCAGGAGCCCCAAACCTGGTGCCAGCTCTTCCTGGGGCCTGTGCTTCTCTCCCATGTCCTACAAGATGGGACATGCTTCCAAGCAACATCTGGGAAACCCCAAGCAGCACCGTTCACAGATGAAGATTTTCAGCCCCAAAAGACCAAATTTGGTAATTTACTTCCTGGTCACCAATACCTAGAATGAAGATCCACCACAAGAGGAACTGAGTAGCCACAGAGTTTTAGCTTTGCAGCAGATATGTGGGTTTCCTGCCCTTCTCCTTTTATAAAAGCATAATTCAGACTGAAAAGAATAAATTGTGGTTTTCCCTGAACTGTGGGTTTTCCTCCATGGCTCAACTGCTGGCAGCAGCATCATACCAAGTGACTTGCTCCCATCCAGGATTAGCTCACAAGAGGAGAACATTTTTCACCAAGCTGTCTTGAAGTAGTTCACTGATGGCAAATTAATGGTATCAAACCCTTCAGCCTGGCACTCACTTCCTCCAGCAAGGCAGCAGCCACTGCTGGGATTCTTTTGGAGCTGCATGGGGCAGGCTGTAAAGCCACAACTCTCAAGACATGCATGGTGGGCAGTGCTCGCTGGGGATCACAGAATCCCAGAATGTTTTGGGTTGGAAGGAACCTTAAAGCACATTTCATTCCATCCCCTGCCACGGGCAGGAACACCTTCCACAATCCCAGGGTGCCCAAAGCCCCATCCAGCCTGGCCTTAGACATTTCCAGGGATCCAGGGGCAGCCACAGCTTCTCTGGGTACCCTCTGCCAGTGCTTATCGACCGAGAGCATCCAGCAAAGTCACCCCACGACCGCGATCGTTGGCTTTGGAGCCAACTCCGACCAGAGAGCAGTGACCCCTCCACCTCCAGCTGCGCCCCCCGGCCCCGGCTGGCTCTGTCCCCGCTGTCCCGGTCCCGCCGTGCTCCCGCTCACCCAGAAGTTGTCCCTGAACCGCGCCTCCCGCATCCTGCTGCTGCCGCCGCCGCGCTCCGCCGCTCCCTGCCCGGCCCGGCCCGGCCCGGCCCGCCCCGCCGAGTCTCCTCCCACGCACGGTGCTCCCGCCCCGGGATGCCCGCGGGTGGAGGAGCGGGACGTGCCGCGGCAGGCGGGCGGGACCGGCGGGGAAGGCAGGCTCGGCACTGCGGGACAAACCCACCCGTGCGGGCCGAAGCGGCGCCCCAAGGACAGAGGGAGCGGAGCCGGAGCAGCTCGGCCGGCGGCTGCACAGCCCTGCCCAGGCCACCTGCAGCGCCCTGCCCGCCCGCCTCGGAGCTCCAGGAATACTTTGGGAAGGTTTCATGGAATCATAGAATTGCTTAGGTTGCAAAAGCCCTTCAAGGTCATCGAGTCCAACCATTCGCCCAGCGCTACCAAGCCCGTCCATGTCCCACACATCCACATCCACAGGACTTTTTAATCCAAGCATGAGTTCACCACTGCCCTGGGAAGCCTGTGCTAGGGCAGGAAAACTCCGCACGTCAAGAAACTTTTGTAATATCCAATCTAAACCTATCCTAGCACAGCTGCAGGCCGTTCCCTCTCCTTCCTGTCCCTGTTCCTGGGAGCACAGCCCGACCCCCCCAGCTGTCCCCTCCTGCCAGGAGCTGTGCAGAGCCACAAGGTCCCCCCTGAGCCCCCTTTGCTCCAGGCTCAGCCCCTGCCCAGCCACTCCTGAACACGCACAAGCCTCCTTCACCACACACATCCCATGTCACACAGTTTTATTAGGGGCTATTGCCTGACACAAGGCACTCCATGAGGGAGCTCTGAGCAATGCCTGGAAAATATGAAAGCAAAGATCGGACACTGTGTACTGAAATGCCTCAATCACACCCACCACACTCAACTGCTGTTTTTGCTTGAACACAGGGGCAGCTAAAACACTCCAGTAGTGTAAAAAAAAAAGGCATTTTCAACTCACTGAAATAAGTCTGTTCAATTGTAACCTGAGGCTGATTTAGGCATACTAACCCTGTGCGCAGCCTCCTGACACAAGAGAGCACAAACCATCAGCATGAATCCATGCCACCTAAATGTGCTCTAAGAGAGCTGGAGAGGGACTTTGGGCAGAGAGTAACAGAGCAAGGGAGAATTGTCTTTCCACTGAGAGAGGGCAGGGATAGATGGGATGTTGGGAAGAGACTTCCCAGAGAGGATGGTAGGGCTAGGGCACAGGTTTCCCAGAGCAGCTGTGGCTCCTCACCCCTGGCAGTGTCCAAGGCCAGGCTGGATGGGGCTTGGAGCAGCCTGGGATGAGGTGCCCTGCACACAGCAGCAGGTGGACACAGATCTTTAAGGTCCTTTTCAAACCAAACCACTGTGATTTTGTGATCCACTCACCATTTCCCAGCTTCCCAGCCCCAGCCCCTGGCACCACTCAGAAACATTTATCTTATGTTACTAGAAAACAATACATCTTTGTTTTGGACTGAGATACTTTTGAGTTCAGGACTTTCCAACTACAGCAGCACATGAAACATGGCACAGCAACATGAAGTAGTAACAAGGGGTTAGTCACTGGGCAGAAAGAGAGTCACAAGCTGTAAAAGCTGTCCTAGAATGAACGTGATGTTGGGCAGATCAGAGTGGAAATGTTCCACAGCAGTATTCCCTCACACCTGTAAGGCCCCTCAGCCACCTCTTTTGGGGCCCTGGGACAAAAGAAACAAGATGGTGAAGGAGCACAGGATCCTCCTCCCAGAGCACAGCACCAACTGTTCCGAAAAAGGTATCTGCCATCTCTGGATTTCAAGTGTGTGAATATTTTTGGCCGGTACTGCAGAGCCCACTCTCTCAAAGAACTCAGGCCATTAACAAGAGAAGCTTGTTAGCCTGAACTGTGTGAGAATGTTTCTAGCTGCCTGTAACTCCACAGCTGGATTGGGATGCAGGACACTCCTGTACAGGAAGTTAACCTGGGACTGTGCACGTATCAAGAGCAGTCCTGCCCCAGCCTGAACCCCCCTGCCCTGGGCTGAGCCCCAGCGTGGGCAGCAGGGCAGGGGGGATCCTGCCCCTGTGCCCCTGGGCTCAGGTGAGAGCCCACCTGCAGAGCTGCCCCAGCCCTGGCTCCAGCAGCACAAGGAGCTGGAGCTCCTGAAGGGAATCCAGAGGCACCAACTTGATCAGAGGGATGGAGCAGCTCTTCTGAGAGAATTGGGACTGTTCAACCTGCAGAAGAGGCAGCTTTGAGGTGACCCAATTGCAGCCTTCCAGTACCTGAAGAGAGCTGACAAGAAAGATGAAGAGATTATTTACATGGGCCTGGAGTGACAAGGAGCAATGGCTTAATAGTGACAGAGGCCAAGGTTAGATGGGATATTGGAAAGTTCTTGGCTGTGAGGTTGGTGAGGCCCTGGCACAGGTTGCTCAGATCAGCTGTGGCTGCCCCTGGATCCCTGGAAGTGCTCACAGCCAGGCTGAACAAGGCTTGGAGTGACCTGGGATAGTGGAAGGTGTCCCTGCCCATGGCAGAAGGGTGGAGCAAGACAATCTTCAAGGTCTTCTCCAAAACCATTCTGGGATTCTCAGATTTAAATCTCCAGGTATTACTGCTGTTGACAGCTACACCTGCAATAGTCCCGAGACACAAAGACCAGTAGTCCAAAGGCCAGGCACCAGGATGGGTTAGACAACAATTCCAAGAAATGCTCTGTCAGTGTCACAGTTAAGGGATTCCTGTGAAGCCCAGTGGGTGATCCCTGTGACCCCCAGCTGCAACGTCCCTCTCTGCAGGATATGCTGCCTGGCACAAACGATAAACACTGAGAAGGTCCCTCAGCTCTATCACTCTCCTGGCTTGTGTAAGGGGAGTTTGCCCACTCAGCTATTAAGGATACCCCTGATTTCCAGAGTTCCTCCAGCAGGGCTGTGTCCAGGGGAGTTCAGATCTGTGATTCTACAGGCGCAAGAGTGAGCCAGAAGTATAGGCAAAAAGAAATCACTCAGAACACAGTATTTTTACATTCAGAACAGAGCCTTTTTACATGGGAACCTTTATTCTCACCGAGATCTGTACATTCAAGTCGCACATGCTTTTGTCGTCTTTGACGGAGCTGGAACACTGGATCACAACAGCCTGGTCTGGTCTGCTAGAACCAGCCTGGTCTGGTCTGTTAGTTTTAAGAGTTTATGCTTCAAAAGTAGACAGGAATTTTGTGACTATTTCCTTCAACTTTGCTTCTGTCTGGTCAGAGATCTTCCCTTCGGTCCTGTGGGAAGAGTTCAGTTAAATTCTGACACAACAATCAAAACAGCATCAACCCCAAGACAAACACAGAAGCTTTACAACAAACCTCCCCATTCCTAACAAATTCAGGAGATAAACGAACACACTTGTTTGGTGCATGAAGCCATCCCACTGACAGAATATCCCTTCTCCTGAAAGAGCCAGTCCTGTTTAATTCAGAACAGCTATCTGAATTCCAACAAGGCCCAACCTACAGAGCTGGTCCCCAGAGACAGAAGGCGTATGATTGTCTTCATGACAAAAAAAGCCAGGACCAGTTTCCAGGACAGGACTATGGAAATAATCCCCAACAGTTCACTCAGCAGCACTTAACCCACAGCACTCCAACAGCTCAAAGCTGTCCACAATACGGGAACTGAATCAATCAAGATTTCAGGAACAGGTTAGAGGAGACACATTGCAAGAAGGTTCACTTTAAGCATCAGCTGCTTTTCCTTAAGAGCTGAAGCTGAGGATGGCAGATGGTAGGAAGGCTGATTTAACCCCCAGTTTTGATACAGCCAGCTGAATGCCTGATGTTCTAGGACACACTACACTAACAGTTCAGTGACCATTATCTGCACTCCAGACATCAATACCCTTGGGATAAAGCAAGGTAAACCACCATACCTGATTGTGGAGAGGAGGTCCTGGTGCTGGCTCAGTACATGAGCCAGGAAAGCACTCTCAAATTTGGTGATCTTGCTGGGCTCTAGCTTGTCCAAATGACCTCTTACACCAGCATAGATGACTGCCACCTGCTCCTCAATAGCCATGGGAACTGCAGGAAAAGACAGCACTCACACCACTGGAACTCTTCCCTCAGGACATAACAGACTACAGAGTCCTTGGAACGGACAGCTGTCCAAGCGCGCATGGACAGCTCAGTGCAAGCCAATTTGCATGTACCACGTGCACAGAACAGCCACTAATGCTAACCAAGCCCAACCTCGTTAGCACAGGGCACCAGTGGCAGGCAGCCCTGCCAAGCCCGGGGCACGCACTCACCGTACTGGCCCTGCTTGAGCAGCTCTGTCAGGCGCACGCCGCGGTTCAGCAGCTGCTGCGTGGCTGCGTCCAGGTCAGAGCCGAACTGGGCGAAGGCAGCGACCTCCCGGTACTGAGCCAGCTCCAGCTTCATGGTACCGGCCACCTGCAGGGCACAGCCACAGCCACTGACACCACCTCTAACTGTGCCCGGGAGTTTGAAGGTTAGCTAGCAGCTGACTGGTGTTACAAGTCAGCTCTGCCTTGCACTCCATACAAGTCAAATTTAAAAACTAACCGATGATTACGAACATTACAAAAATCCCACACTACCATAACCACACTATTTCTCTGCGGAAACAGCAACTGTTGATATACATCTCTCTAATTCTAGATTTAGTCTAATTCTAGATAATTTAGTCTGGACTAAAAGCCTGCAGTTAAGAGAGCATTCTCTATTTTGTAAGTGATCAGTACCCAGTTCAACACATCAAAATTGAATCCTGCATCTTTATGGAGACACTACTTCCCTTTCTCCCATGTCTTTCTCAGCAGGCAATGGAAGCATTAAAGAGATCTCTAAAGTTTGCTCTTTTATAATTTTGTAATACTGAGAGATGCAAAGCTTTAATCCCTCTCTGCTCACACCTACACACCACTCATCTCTAGCACGAGGAGTAACAGCAATTTCCCAATTACCTGCTTCATAGCCCTGGTCTGAGCAGCAGAACCCACACGGGACACAGACAGACCAACGTTGATGGCTGGACGGATACCTTTGTAGAACAACTCAGTTTCCAAGAAGATCTGCAGGATAGAATTGTATCATTATCTTGTTCAGAAGCCTGGAGGTCTCCTCAGAGACCAGCCACTAAGCTCCACAGAGATGCTGGGCTGCGAGGAAGCCATACCTGTCCATCAGTGATGGAGATGACATTGGTTGGAATGTAAGCAGACACGTCCCCAGCCTGAGTCTCGATGACAGGCAAGGCGGTGAGGGAGCCGCCCCCGAAGGAGTCGTTCATTTTGGCTGCCCTCTCCAGCAGCCGAGAGTGCAGGTAGAACACATCGCCCGGGTAGGCCTCGCGGCCAGGGGGGCGGCGCAGCAGCAGAGACATCTGACGGTAGGCAACAGCCTGCGTGGAGCAGAGACAGCCTTCAGAGCTCTGCACCCCACTGAACGTTTCACAGCTCTAAACCTGAGTGTTCTTACAGCTACAAACACCAATGCGACACCACGAGGCCTAAAACCAAAGTTTGCTGACCTGTTTGGACAAGTCATCATAGATGATGAGTGCGTGCTTCCCGTTGTCTCTGAAGTACTCCCCCATGGAGCAGCCTGAATAGGGAGCCAGGTACTGCAGGGGGGCCGCATCGGACGCTGTGGCAGACACCACAATAGTGTACTTCATGGCATCTGGAAAGGATTGGAAACACCTCTGAGTGCCTTGTGTCATCATGCCCAAAATCAGCAAACACAACGAGCGTGTGAAGGACCAGTGCTGAAGCACATCCAGGCAGTGTCACTGTTGCTACAGGAAAGCCCAGCACACCAGCTGTAGCTAAACACACCTGCTAGCAAAAGTGACTCAGGAAGTCTCAAGGGCAACTTTGTGGCAGCTAACATCTAACACTTGCAGACTTCTTTCCCATTCAAAACAAAGCTTAAGATGAAGACAAATTTTTCTTCTTAAAAAAACTCATACTGAAAGTCCATGGTTTCCTGGCTGCTGTAAGACAGTACAACCCTCCCTGAGTGTCAAACAAATTACCATCTTTAACATGTGGGTTCTTCCATGACAGCTGCCAGGACCACCAGGCATGAGGTCAAAGTGCCTGATCTCCTGCGAGGTCTGTTAAATGTGGAGCCTTGGTCATGGAAATCACGGATTCTGAAGATATGCTATTATTTAAAGCCTTATGTTTGGGCAGTGAAAACTCTTCACTGCATTTCCAGCTGCCATTCACACTGACTGGCACATGGGACAAATGCCAAGTCAATGGCAACTTGAAGGCCATAGCTTGTCACCAAGCCTGCCTGACTGCCAAGATGAAGCTTCCAACTCTGCTGAAAAAAACCCTAAAATCACAGGGCAACTTTTCCAGAAGCAATTCAGCAGTTTGGGAGCCTAAAAATAGTCTTCCTAACTGCAATACAGCAAAAATGAGGGTTTTTTTCCCCTAGAAAGGTATAGAGATTTCCTGTTCATAAAGTCAAGTAATTTAGTCATGTAATATGAATTCTGTCTACACTTGCATCCAGGAGAGGTTACAGCATTACAATGAGAAAAGGATGTCATCAGGTGCCAGGCTCAACCATCTCCAAAATTCATACCTGCATCAGTGAGCCTCTTTACCAGCTGAGCAACAGTGGATCTCTTCTGGCCAATTGCAACATAGATACAGTACAGCTTCTTCTTCTCGTCCGTGCCATCGTTGAATCGTTTCTGGTTGATTATGGTGTCAATTGCAATTGAAGTTTTCCTGTGGAACAGAGAGGCTGGTGAGTTAAGCTGCCCAAGGTTCTCCCAGCCCTTACTCAATCCTATGTCCAGCTCCACTGCACCTGAGTCTCTGTTTAAGGAACATTTTAGGCTTGAGCACTTAACTTACCCGGTCTGTCTGTCACCAATGATCAGCTCACGCTGGCCACGGCCAATGGGCACCAAGCTGTCCACAGCCTTAATCCCAGTCTGCATGGGCTCACGCACAGAGATCCTGGGAATGATCCCAGGCGCCTTCAAGCCAACTCTCCTACGTGTCTTAGATGCAATAGCACCCTAAAAGAGAGAAAAAACTGCTGAGGTCTGTATCACACAGGTAACAGCAGAGGTACTTGGCACCCAGCTACACCTACCTTCCCATCAATTGGATTGCCCAGGGCATCCACGACACGGCCCAGCAGCTCCTCCCCGACGGGAACATCCACAATGGCACCAGTCCGCTTCACAACGTCCCCCTCCTTGATCAGTCTGTCGTTACCAAACACGACAACACCAACGTTGTCAGGCTCCAAATTCAAGGACATGCCCTGGGACAGAGATCACATCACTCTGAGAAAACCCATACTGACAAGCACTAAAACTTTCATATTGACATGATCATTTTACTGTGGACAAAATCCTACATGATCTACCTCAACCTTGTGACAATTTTCTGCTTTTATGTACAAGTGTCTCTAGCCACGTTGCCTAAGTTTTCAACTTACAAGCTAGTTATACCCCAGCAGCCTAGCACTCAAGTCAATTGTTTCTCTAAAAAGAACAGAAAAGGTAAGCAAGGTTCAAGTATGTTACTCCCTTGCCTAGAAGCTGGACAAGAGAAAAGGACTGGCTTCTTCTCTGCTCAAGGTGAAATGGGTCATTAAAAATGCTCAAAGAGCTGTTACAGTACTCTTGGAACAGGTTTTAACCCACTGATAGGACTACAACAAACCAGCAAGCTGCATAATGTATTGAAGCAGAGACGTCATTACTAAACAGCAAACAGAAAAGACAACCTGAAACCAAAGAAAAAAATCCAGTGCCGGGTTAGTCCTTTTACTTTCTAAATGAAGACAAGGACAGCTCAAATGTTCAAATGCTGGCTGAGAATCAGATGCTGATACTGAAAGCAGTGTCGTAAGTTAAAAAAAAATAAATGTATTACTATGTACTAAAGTTGCAATGAAGCTGCAATGCAATGCTCATAGTGGTGCCTCCAAGCATAGTCTCAGGTTCTCCTTAAAGAACTGTCTTTTTAATATCTCTGTGCTAAAGAGAGACTGTGCTAAGTGGCATCAGCTTACCTTCAGCCCGGAAGAGAACTCAACCATCTCCTCTGCCTGCACATTCCTCAGGCCGTACACGCGGGCAATGCCGTCCCCGATGGAGAGCACGCGGCCCGTCTCCTCCAGCTCGGCCGAGGTGTCGGCTCCCAGGATGCGCTCCTCCAGGATGGAGGATACCTCGGCAGTACCTGGGGAGACGGTGCAAATCAGATTAGCATCTTAGGGTACAATGAGCAATCGGCAATCTTGCCTCAAATTCACAAGGTGCCTTTTCTCAGCTGTGCTCCACAGTCTAGCTAGCAACACCTTTACTTTGGGTAAGATAAATACCAGCCTCTGTATTGCCAGCAAATAAAAGCAGCTTCAACTCATCATCACCAGGCAGCTTCAACAAAAACAGGCCTGGTAGTTATCCACTTTCCTGATTACATCCTATGCTCTTGCTCCCTAGAAAGCAATTAGATTAATTAACCAGCCCAAGCCCAGGCAGAACAGGCCTGCTGGCAGAGCAGCTACTTAGCCTTGGATATCAGAACACCCTGCCAAACGATCTGTGATCCAAGACCCACACATATGTAAATGAATTTGGTTATGTTTCAGGAGCAAGTAGTTTGATCTAAGATATAAAAACATATTCTCCATACTGCAGTTTGATTTCCAACATCTTGTTATCTCCTCAGTTAAGAAACAGTAAGTAACATTGTAAACCTTACTTATTAGTAATGTCCTTTATCGCCTTAAAACAACTTGCATAAAGCACTGCCAAACACATGCCACACAGTGCAGCTGTCTTCTCTAAACACCAGAGTGCTGGCAGCAAAATAAAGTTGTGCTCAAGGACACAAGGTCAAACCCAGGCAGGCCTGGGGAAGTCATCCAGTCCTTCATTCTGCTGCAGGCGACTCCAATCTGGGGCTATTTTTTTTCAAATAATGCTGCAGGTGACTGGAATGCTATCGAAGCAGGTACTCTGTGTAAGCCAGCTGACACACAGCCACTCCCTGCTCTGGGGGCATTGTCAAGGTATTAAAGTGCAGTTTGCTGCATGTGAACAGGTAACAGTTCACCTAAATATGCTCAGAACATAAATGTCCTGAAGTCCTGTCAACTAACACTCATCGTATTCAAATTCCTTTTTTGTCTGACAGACCAAATTCTTAAACCACACTCAAGACCTTCCTCAGACTCACCAGTTTTCTGAAAGCATGCTTTGGAGGCATGGAGGTTTCTTGTAGCAACAAATGCTGCACCGAGGGTGTTTCTGGAAACCTAAAATAAGCCATTGTTTCAGTAAGAGTTCTTTAATCACGCAAAAAAATTGCTGAGAGATTAACACATCTTTGATCTTGAGCTAAGCTTCACAGCACCCCATTCACAGCTATAGAACCAAGTCCAGCACCATTAAGAAAGGACAAATAATGAAGGAGATTGCTCCAAATCCTTCACTGCATTTTTCTGCAGTGCGCTGATGTCACCATCAATCGCTGCAGCAGCTCCCAAAGAGAAACCTCCTCACATCTGTCATTTCTGTGCTGAACATGAGAACCTTGGGGCACAAAGAAATCACTGCACCAATCAGTGCTCTGCAGAAAGAGAAGGTTGTGTCTTCTAACACAAATCTAACTGCAGTGATATTGGTATTGTTTAAACACATAGAAAAAAAAAAAAAACACAAAGCACTATACCAAAAACACCTCAGAATCGCAATTACTTTGGAAAGGAGCTCTGAGGTCAACCTATGACCAAGCACCACCTTGCCAACTAGAACATGGCACCAAGTGCATTATATCCTTAAACACCTCTGAGCCTGGTAACTCCACCACCTCCCTGGTCATCCCCTTGCAATGCCTAATCACCCTTCCTGAGAAGAAACTCTTCTCATGGCCAACTCTGAACACTAAAGAAGAAAAAAATCTGTGATAATGAATGCATTACAAGATCATGCTTTTGCACTTTAAGCAAGGCTTCCAAGGCAGCATCCTGCACCCCGAGAAGGCCTCTCCCCCGTTCATATTCATTGGAAATACTGGTTCCTCACGGCTCTTCCCACCCTCCGTTTCCTCACAAACATTGAGGGGGTGTGAGAGGGATAAACCCCTCAGCCCCTCACACCCACAACCTTGACCTTGCCCTGACAGCTTTAAACCACTACCCCGAGCTCGCTCAAGGACACCCCGTTCCTCTGCGGGGTCTGTCCCACAGCGCTGACAGCACACCCCGTGCTTCCCTCCCCACACTCCGAAGTCACCCCCTCACACCCTCAATGTCACGGCGGCCCCCAAGATGGCGGCGGCGCCGCGTCCCCCCAGCCCCGCCGGCTCCGGGGCGGGCATGGCGCTCACCAGGCCGGCCTGCCGCGGCAGGGAGCGGGCGAGGGCGGCGGCCACGCGGGCGGAGAGCATCGCGGCGGCGGCGGCGGGTCCCGGGGGAGGCTGAGGCTGGCGGACGCTGAGGACTGCCGGCCGCGCGCTCTGCACACAAAATGGCGGCGGCGCCTCACGCCCCTTTTGGCGCCGAGGCCGCGCCCAGGGGGCGGGGAGCGCCAGGGAACTGCTTCCCGTGCCCCTGATTTGGATGCGTGTGTGTGTATTTACCTGTCTGTCCGTCTACACAGGAATATGTAGAATGGGCAATAAAAATAATAGAAATAATTTTTAAAAGCAAAATAAAACACTAAATGAGGCTTTTAGAAAAAAAAGCCCGCTGCGGGATGTGTCCTTGAAATGGCCCTGAGCGGGCGGAAGGGGCGGGGAGCGAGGGGCGACCGGAGATGGGACAAGGGCAGAGACACGGGAAGGAATAGGGATAAGGGCAGGAACACGGGAAGGAAAACGGACAGGAACTGAGGCAGGGCCGGGGACAAGGGCCGGGGACACGGGTAGTGACAAGGGCAGGAGCACGGAAAGGGACATAGACAAGGGTAGGGACAAGGGCACGGAAGAGAACGGGGATAAGGATAGGAGCAGAGACAGGGACAGTGACAGAATCAGGGACAGAAGGGTTACCCCGCGGGCTCGTTCCCCGGTGTGCAGCACCATTTCACACACCGAGGCAAGGTATTTCTGTCTCTTTTTCTAGTTAGCACAAAGCAGGTAGTTGGGTGTCTAGGTTATCCATCATCAAAACGTTACTCTGTTTATACATTTCAGCAACCAAAGGCGTCAGCATTCATTGCTAACAAATTTCATAACTTCTCTGTTAGTTAGTACCATTCTATTAACTACCACTTCAATTAATTACCACTCAGACCCTTCTTTCCTAGTTAAATCTCTCACTTTTCATTTTAGTTAGTCTGTTTTGAGTTGTTGGTCAATGAGATGCTGGCCACACTCTCCCACTGCCAGAATTACTCTTCTCCCAGGTACTGACTGCTCAGTCCTGCTGACTTCAATCCTCGTGGCTCTCATCCAAACAGCCATTCCTCTTGGAATCGTCTTGATTTCCTTTAAAAAGCCAAGCTCACAATATGCAGCTGCTTAGTCATAGCTGTCCTGCTACAGCTACTGATAAAATCTTGAGGGGTGCAAAGCTGGTGGGGCTCAGTATCAGGGGCAGGAAAAGGGATAGGGCAGTGACAATGCTGTCTGCAAAAATCTGATTCCTTACCTGTTGTGCAATAAGCCAATAATTAGACACACTAGAGAGACATGGATTATTTATTGCAGGGTTGTGCAAGACTGGGTGCTCAGTGGTATTCTAGAACAATCAAAATGCTTAACGATTTATACATTTTAGCATACAAAGGAACTAGTGTTCAGCGGCTATGTTACATAATTCTCTTATTAATTAGTATTGGTTAATGATTCTACTGTTTCTCATGCCTAGTCTTTCTCTTCTTTTGGGTCGGTGGGTTTCTTGGGTCAGTTGTCACAGATTCCCCCTGCCAGAATTATTGTTTACCCAGTCCGAGCTGATTTCACACAGATGCTGGGTTCACTTTATTAGTTTCTTTCTCATCTTGGAAGTTAAAGCAGATGTCCTTGTTGCTTGTAAACTCTGCATTCTCTGTGCCCGCTATCAGTGGTACATCCTTTCTTCCCAAGCTTTGTTAACCTGCCCCTAGGTCTGACATCATTGAAGCATATCAAGCTTGACAAGGCAATTCCACCAAGAAGTAATTTGTTTTCTCTAACGCATGGACATTACTCAGAGCTTGCTTGTTAGCTGCTATCTGTTTCATGGATTAAATCTGGTTGATTAACCTGAGTATAGAAGCCCAGAAGATTAGAGGTTGTGTGCCTCAAACACCAATAGCTGGATAATTGTATAGCCAACCACAGATTGTTGATAACAAGAATCAAGGTTTGTTGGTAAAAACACAGCTGTGAGGAAGAACAGGATGTGGCTGGAAAAGGGGCCATTCAGAGGTTGGGCAGCATTTTCTGGGACAAACATCCTTGTTCTAGTTCCTGGAGACAAACACAGCACAGAACAGCAATGAAGCCAAGAAGCAGTCTAGGACTGTACAGGGAATCAAGACCACCAGAGACCCTCGAAGCCCACCAACTCATTTTCAGAAAGAAATGAAGAATGAACTGCAGATTATAAATTTGCATAGAAAGTGAGAAAGTAAACTCCAGGGCAGGGAAGGTCATCTGTTAAAGGTGCCCCCACCATTGAATCTTGGATGCTCCATTCCCCTAAAGGGTTGGTCACCACACCAAGCCCCATCCAACTTAGGGACAGAACACTTCCAAGGCTGGGGCATCCACAGCTCCTCTGGACACCCTGTGCCAGGGCCTCCCCACCCACACAGGAATTCCTTCCCAATATCCCATCTATCCCTGCCCAATATCCCCAGTCCTTGTGCAGCTCTCCTGGAGGCCCTGGCAGGGGCTCTGAGGTGTCCCTGGAGCTTCTCTTGTGCAGCTCAACAGCCCCAGCTGTGCCAGGCTGGCTCCAGAGCAGAGGGGCTCCAGCCCTGGCAGCAGCTCCGTGGCCTCCTCTGCACTGGCTGCAGCAGCTCCAGCTCCTTGTGCTGCTGGAGCCAGGGCTGGGGCAGCTCTGCAGGTGGGCTCTCACCTGAGCCCAGGGGCAGAATCCCCCCACCTGCAGCGCCCCTCAGTCTGCAGTTGGGGATGATTTTATGTCTCACATGTGAGACAGGATTTGGTCTGCAGTGAGAAAGTGCTGAAACTCAGGCACAGTGTGATCGGTCCCTCTGGTAATCCAGAGAGGTTGGTAAAGCCACAGATTCCAGTGGATTCCCCTTCTAGGAATTGAAAAGGTTGAGTGAAAAATCTTCAGCTACTTTAGCATGTGTTGTACTAAAAGTGATTCTTCACCAATTCTTTCCATGCTGCTTATTTCGGAAATCACTTACATTTCTGTAAAAGTGCCTGAGGGGGAAAAAAATAAAACTCACACGGATGTTAAGAACTAACACCACCACTCCCCCCGGGCCAGGACTTCAGACCCTTTTTTGTGAAGACAATTTTCTGAATATCCGATCTAAACCTCCCCTGGCCCAGCCTGAGGCCGTTCCCTCTGCTCCTGTCCCTGTTCCCTGGAGCACAGCCCGACCCCCCCGGCTGTCCCCTCCTGTCAGGAGCTGTGCAGAGCCACAAGGGCCCCCCTGAGCCTCCTTTGCTCCAGGCTCAGCCCCTTCCCAGCTCCCTCAGCCTCTCCTGGGGCTCCAGCCCCTTCCCAGCTCCGTTCCCTGCCCTGGACACGCTCCAGCCCCTCAGGGTCTCTCTTGTCCTGAGGGCCCAGAGCTGTCCCCAGCAATGGAGGTGCCTCAGCAGTGCCAGCACAGGGACAGGCCCTGCCCTGGTGTTGAAAAGGAGAGCAAGCTCCCGGTGCTAGAGTGATTTCAGCACTTATTATAAGAAAAAGAAAGGCCTAAAGCAGGGGCCGGCGGGCCGAGCAGGAGCGCTCCCGTCGGGGGTGCTGCAGCGCCGGCGCTGGGGCTGCTCAGCAGCGATATCCCCGATGCCCCAGCTGGAGCGGCACAGGTTCAGTGGGTCAGAAGCCCCTTTTTATCCTGTTGTTTTTTTCTTTTTTTGCCCCTTTATATTGGTTTCTGTTTGGATCCTTCATTTGCATGAAGGTTTAAGGCTCTCGATTGGTCCATTACAGTTCTGTCCAGGCTGGCTCGTTTCCCTTGGGGGCTGGTGCACTTTACTTAGGTGTAATATGGTACGCTGAGTACCGTATTTCCTATAACTACCCTTTTAACCCCTTTTACAATAACCAAACTAACAGTACTCGCTTAACACTCTATCAACTATTTTGCAACAGTTTCTAACCTATTTTTAACACTGGGGCTGTGTCACACCCTGGCTGGGACAGCGCAGGGACCATTACCTACATGGGCACCCTGGGCTCATGTCCAGCCGCACCCCCAGACATCTTTCTGCTGTACTTATTGATGCCTTCCTCCTGCATCTCTTCTGTTTCCTTTTTCTGTTGCTGGGGTTCGTTTGGCGGTTTTTTTAACATCTTCCCTTAACGGACAGACGGCGTTTAACTCTCCGAGTAACTGTTAAACACGTTTCCACCGCTATTTCCCCCCCGCTCCGGCGTAAGCGGCGGCGGTGCCGCCCCTCAGCCGCCCACTCCCGACAGGCTCCGGGCAGGATGGCGGCGGCGGGAACAGCGGGCGGAGATTCGTTCCAGGAGAAGCTTACACGGGTAACGGGGGCCGGCAGGGCTCGCTTTCTCTTTTCTTCACAGTTTTCCGCACGCACACACACACACACAGACACATCGTTCGTGCTTTTTGCGCCTTATGGTGCGGTGGTTTTCTCCATCGCTGCCTGTGTACGCGTACGGCAGCAGGATGAGGGAGGAGAAAAAATACACTTAAAGTTATACGGCTGAGTCCATTCTCCGTCAGGTTAATTAGTCAGGCTTATGCAAGTGTTTATGTTCGTTACATGCTGTCGAACTTCCATGTTCTTCAGTTATTACTGGTCTTAATCTAACCTTTCTAATCTAATTAGGTTGGATATTAGGGAAAGTTCCTTTGCTCAAAAGGTTGTCCAGGCCTGGCACAGCTGCCCAGGGCAGTGGTGGAGTCCCCATTCCTGTAGGGATTTAAAAGCCGTGTGGATGTGGCACTTGGGGCCGTGGGTCAGTGTTGGGCTGGACAGTGCTGGGGGAATGCTTGGACTCGATGATCCTGGAGGGCTTTTCCAGCCCAAACAATTCCATGGTTCCACGATCACAGCCCTACCTACCTGAGAGCACTGTGTTGGTCTCTTATTTCTGACCTTGTTTCTGATGGTACAACTGCTTTGCAGGGCTTTTGGCTTCACGTTGTGGTGACTCTCTCCTGTTATCCTGCAGAGAGACTGCTCCCAGTGATGGCTCGGGCACTTTTATTCCACACACTTTAACACGGTGTTCACCATTTTTCCAAACGCCTATTTAACATCTATTGGGTTGTTACTGTGTCTGTAGCCAACAGGTCACGTGAATAAAAAGGTAACATTTTATCACATGGAGATAAGCAGGTATTCCAAGAAATGAGGGAGATAAAAAAGGATATCATATAGTCTTCTTCTAGACCACAGAGGGTGGGTATTTAAAGAAGAGAGAAAGGAATTTTTCTCCCCTTTTCCCACCCATGCCTCCTGGACTGATGTAGGAGTTGCTCTTCAGGAGTGCAGAGTTTGCAGTGGTTTACATTCTTCACGTCTAGCAGCTATTTTCTGTCATTTCACATGATTGCTTGCTCTTTTGTCTCCCTTCTCTGGCAGGTTACTTTATGGCTAAAGAAATTATATGGGGGTGTGCCTATTCCAGAATATGAGGTGAATGAAAGGACAGTGGATATTTTGCATGAAATTATGGAGAACAATGAAGAGAGAGACAAGGATGTTATGTTGCTGATAGAGGACATGAAGGACAGGACAAGTAAATATGAAGCAGAAGGTGAGTTTGAAACTCCATTTCTCAGTTCCACCTGAGTCAGGCTGTTCTGAGTGGATTGATTGTATTTGTTGAAAACTTTGGAATATATATAAATATATGTATTTGAAACAGACTCAGATTTTTTTTTAATGCGTTTTTTATTACAATTTACAGTGACGTAAGATTGCTCAAGGACAGTTTTTTAAGCCATCTTGAGCAGGCCATAAATGTGGACAAGCAGGTTAATTGCTAAAACCTCCTAGTCTGCTGGGCTGGATAGCACAGCATGGAAATATTGCCTGGATAGAGAGGGAAATGTCCCTGCAGCTCATTCAAGAGTCTGAGCTGGTGCTAAGCCACTGTTAAGGAAAGCCCTGGGGGAGCCTGAAACAACATTGAGATGATTATGTCATGCTGAAGCTGCCTAGAGTGACTATTTTTTAATTTGTTTGGGGTTTTTTTTGAGCAAGTGAGTGGTTCAGGGGACCATAGTGTGTTTTTAAAACACATAATAAAGGACTGTCACTTCATAGGCTTTTCTCAGGAAGGAATTTTACTTTTCTGTGCAAAGGCTGGCATGGTACACATGAAGATGTTTTTGTTCCTTCCAAGTGCCTTGGCACCAAACAAAAAATGATGGAGACAGACTTCCTGGGTCTGCCACAAACAAGGCTCAGCCTTGTGGGCTTTGTGGGAAGGTGACCTGGATGTGCTCATTGCTGTAGCACAGGGGTGAGCTCTTGTTTGTCTGATGTCAGACAGACTGGTCAGGGAGGGAATGGAGCAGTGCTTTCTCCCTTTATACACTGAATCTGTTTGACAAATAGAGACGTGGCAGCACTTTGGCATGTTTAAGCCTTTTTTAAAAGTGTCTTTTTTCCCCCAACAACAGGCAGGTAGCCAAGTTTCCAGTGTGGGATTGGGTTCTAGCTTTGAAGAGTTCAATAGAAGAGCAGTAATATTTAAAAAATCACTGCTTTGGTTTGTATATTTTCCAGCTGACTACTGGCATGATATTCTTGGAGAAAGCCTGAGTTTTTTGGAAGGCAGTATGTCCAAAGAGGCCAACGATGACCTCACTGACCTGGTACAAAGTGCAATAGAACTTGACGTGGAGGACACTTCTCTTACCAGGTAATTCTTCACACTCTGCATTCGTGGTGAGGGTCTCTGCTGTTTTCCTCTGTTTTTCCACATCTTCAGGTCCAAACTTTGCACTAGGAATCTTCTTTGTCAGGCTCATTTTTCACCCCTTGGGCAGCTTTAGAGTGCATGGGAACTGAGCAAAAAATGCTAGCTCTAGGTTATCCTGGCACAGGAAGGCTCTGAAGCCTGAGAAGGGCCTGGGATGGAGTTAAATCCCTCCTTTTTCTCCTGCTTTTGTGGTCAGTGGCTGCAGGCTGCTGCCAGTTGGACTGTTGTGCCAGGTATCCCAGGCTACAGTGGTGTTCACACTGCTTAGGCAAGGACTGGGGAACTGTGACTGGTCTTCCAGCCTCAGCTCCTCATCCTTGTCTGTCTCATCTGGCCTCAGTTCATGCGAGGAGATTCCCTCTGCCATGGGGAAATGGCATCTGCTAGTCTGGTCTCCTTGGGCCTCTCTCCCTAGCATGGCTTTGGCCCGTGGCACTGCAACACTTGCAGCAAAGAAGAGGCAGAGTCTGCCTTGGAACCCAATTTTTATGTGATATTTAGGGTCTTGGCACTTACATCTCTCTTCCTGAGCTGGAGGGGGAAGAGCTTTGGGCCACTTGGGAAGAGGAGGGTACTCAGATGCTGCCGGGCACATCTTGTGACCATGCCTTTTCAGGGACTGAATACAGTTTCCCTCAATGACAGTGAGGCAAGCCAGGAGTGGAGCACGTGGTGGTTTTATTCACCAGAGTGCCAATTGTGTTGTTCACTTGCTCACTTACTCAGGTTGCTGGACTGTTTTCCCTTCCATGTGGAAGTCTGTGTTAGTTATGGAAAGCAAATTCCCGTAGTATATCTTATTTAACTTTACCCCTGCCATAACATCAAGAGGAAACTAAGTCATTAATTTAAAGTGTGGACAAAAGAATAACAACAACTCTGACTTTGAGAAGAGCTGATTCCTAAGCATTCCCACTGATTCTCTCTTCACCAGCTTCTACAGTGCCATCAATGACATGACCTTGGAACTGTATAAAACAAAATCAAAAAACAAAGAAATGGAACAGAAATTGAGGATCCTCACGAAAAAACTAACTTCAGCACTGATGGTGGAAAAGCAGTTAGAGAAGTGAGTAATGGATGAAGAAGAGGGAAAGTTTAAAGTAATACTGGTGATTTCTGTCTTGGGCAATGTTGGTTATGGTAACTAACAAGGAAAACTGAATTTTTAGGGGTTTGACACATCTCCAATTCAAAGTATTTGGAAGCATCTATCAAAATCCATGTGTTATGGGTACTTTCAGTAGTCTAAAGAGATCTGGGAAAGCATCAAACCAATTATTTTAAAGCAAAAGTGATCTCCAACCTGTTTTCAGATACAAGTTTCCATCTTCCACCAGTTACTTTTGTCTGAGGCTGAAGACAAATCTGATTTTCTTAGCACATTTAGCATGGCCTCTGTAGTCAGACTAAGGGAGGCAAAACAAAAACCATTCTCAGGTAAGAAGTTCCCTTAACCAGTGTGTAGAAGACATATTAATAGTGATAACTCAAAAAAAAATCAGTGTCAAGTCATTCCCTGGAGGATGTAATCTGAAGGGCTTTGCCAAGCACAGCACAATCAACCCCAGCCTTGAGTGGGGGCTGGCCCAGATGTTCTCCCTTCCAGTCTAATTATTTCTAGAATGGGGTTTTTTTGTCATTTAAAGTGGTAATTTGCCTTGTAAACGAGATTCCCGTGTGCTTTCTGCAGGTTTACCTCCCCTTGATCTGAGGTTTAGCTTTAGTGTAACAGGTCTCTAAGTGAGTTAGAGAATTATGCACAAGATTATTACCTTTTGCTTTTAGGCATATGGCTTTCTTCTTTGCCTCTATTTTCCCTGGTCTGTGGGGTTCTGGAGGTAACAGCTGTATATATTTCCATTGGAAAATCTCACAGGGAAATACAGGGTTTTCTCAGTTTTCTTCTTTCTTGTGTTTGTTGTATTGCAGAGTTTAGCTTGAGCGTAGGTAAGTAACAGTATTTGTATACTGATACATCTTTGAATGTAACAGCTTTTTCCTTCTGTGTTATTTTTTAAGGGATGTTGAAGAACTGAAGAAATCTCAGGGAATACAACAGGCCAAAGCTGAGACTCAATCCAAGAATTTGAAGTTCCTGGAAGATAAATCTAAGGATCTGAAGATAAGGATTTGTGATGCTGAGGTAGGTGGAAGGAGTTTTCTTACACGACACTGTGATGGGATGACACAGCCGTGGTTGGTTGAGCCCAAATTTGTAGTTACAGAGACATTCCATAAGCTTCCTGAACTCCAGTACTGGGGACTCTTGAGCTAACAGGACAGCATGTGAATATAGTTCAGTTGTCCCTGCTGATCTCTCCTCAGTGCATCCTGTGATCAGTACAGTGCTGTCTCCTCATTCCCTGAGAAACTCTGGCAGGTTACTTTATGGCTAAAGTCAAGCCATACCTGATACCTTGACAAGCACAGGATGGAAAGTGTTGTATTACAGCTGACATTTTCCTGAGAAGCCTTTCTTTAGCCTTGCCGTGTGCACTTCTCCCACTGCTTTTCTGGAAAGACTTGTTATTCTTAATACAAATTTTAGCAGCACCTCATTTTGTACGCCAGCTATAGCTGTGGCTCCAATAGCACACATTTCTGCCGTGGACAACCTGTGTTCTTCCCTGCCTGTTTAGATTTAAACAGAAGGAAATGGTGAAATCTTTCTCCTTGTTGCATTTTGTGCTCTCTCCTGTTTGCAGGCTAAGCTTGTTGCCAGGGGGTTGGACCAATCCCTGACACATGAGGCACTGGTGAAATCATCTGAGGTAGGTTTTTGGATACAAGAGGGATGTTGCTACAGTGGGACAGGCCAGGCTTGCTTGTTGGGTGCTTTCAGGAATTGTAGTTTGCTCTTTGGCTGCCTGAACAAATCTTAATGGTCAAAGGAAACACAAATAAAAATCCTGTAGGTGGATTCCCATGAACTGGGCTCTTTTGGGTGGGTTTGTCTCTCTTAGAGGCATCTACTGGAGAATTTCCACAGAATAAATTCCCTGCCACTGAAAACAGATCTGCCTCCTTTATTTCTGATCTGTGTTATAAACAGAGTGGATATTCTGTGGACTATATCCCATTACATGGCTACCTGTGTATTGCAGTTTCTTGATAGAATGACCCATGTGATCCTTGCTACTTTGTGTGAAGCAAATTTCTTCCACTTTAAAAATGGGAGATAAGGTCAAATTAACCCAAATTCAGATTCACTGTGTGCTATTTTTTTTTTTTTTGCTGTGTCTTTAAACATAACATTTTTCAGCTTCATCGTAAGCCTAGTGGAACATCTTCAAGAAAAGCACATTTATTGAGTTTGTAACTACAGATTTTACGTCCTGTGCACTCAACACATCTTCATGTTTTTTGCTGTTATTGTAGTGGGAACTCAGTCTTTCTCCTTACTACTTTTGCTATCTTTTCCTTTATGTTTTCGAGTGGAGCAGTGAAAATAGGTTTCCTGGTTTCTCTGTTGTGCTTCTCACCAACCAGCACTGGGTGGCAGTGCTCACATTGCCCAATGTTACATGAGACCAGAACTAATTTTTATTGGAATATTGCATCCAGAAAGCCACAGGCAAATTTTCTAGGCTTGTCATCTTCTAGATCCCAAGCATAATGTACAGTTTGACTCCTTGACATTTATAGAACTGCTTTGCCAGGACATCAGTGAAATGGGCAGCACAAATGGCTTTATCTTTTTTATATAACTTTGATTATTTGAAAAGAGTTCAGGACTGTGGAAGGTGCTCAGTTTGCAGCCCCAAAAAGAAATTACTCCCACTTGATAAGCATAAGGGGGAGTCTTTTTGCTACTGTGTGTGCAAAACTTTGATTTTCCATGTGTTTTATAGAGGATGAAATCTCTCAAATTCTGAAATGTTGTAGGTAACTATCTCACTCATTTCCATCAATTCTGCAAATAATTCCCTAGAATATGATCTGCCTTTCTCTCTCTGCAGGAACTGGCTGCACTGCGTAAAGAAATGGAGCCATTGAAGACGGAACTGGCATCCTATCTTGATTTACCTCCTGTAACTATTTGTTCCACTCTTATGTTGTATTTGCCATCAGGTTAATTTTAGTGGCCTTCAAAATGTAAGGGATATCCTTGTGATGCCTTTGGTGGACAGGTAGATGTCCTACAGGTCTGGTAATGATGCAGACCAAAGACTTGATCTCTGTTTATTAATCAAAGCCAAGAAGTTAAGCTTCCTTGTCAGGCAAACTTTGTTCTAACAGAGTAGACAGATTTGCTGGGTAAATTAGTATTCAGGTGAATTAGCTAGAAATTTGACAAAGAAATATGGAAGAAAAGGAATCCCCTAGTATAACCAACTTTTTGAGATTTACCAGTATTTTAGCTGTAATGCTCGTTGGGCCATATTAGTGGACACAGCACATGGTGCAGAGTTGGAGCTCTGAACAGGATTTTAAGGATCCTGAAGAAATAGCCAAATGTAGGTTTTGTCCTGTAAACTGGCTGCTCCATCATTTTTGATTTCTCTTGAGGGTGCTGGGTACTCAGCTCTATGAAAATGCATGTTTCTTTTCTCCCTCATACAAACACTGATGTCTTGCTACTAGAAAAAAAAAAGCCTGTGGCTGGAAAAGTGGGACTGCTGCTCTGTTTAATCCATCTTCCTCCAAGAGGCAGCGTTCTCCTTCTCTCAAGTGGAACAGGACATTCAAATGGGATTAGGTTCTCCAGTTCCCTCCTCCAGCCTTGCTGTCAGTGGAGACAGGGAGAGCCCCTGGTGCAGGCAGGAGGAGGGGAGGGAGGTTTATCCTTGCAAACTTAGTGTGCTTTGGAAAAGTCTTGCAAAAATATTGTTGAAATCAAGTCCCTTGATTGGTAGGTTTGGAAAATTGCTTAAAATGAAGGGGTTTTTTTAGACTTTAGGCCATACCAGACTTTTGAAAAATACACGATTGCCCAAACCAAGCCAATACTAGACTTTTAATGGGAATACCTTCTGCATGTGGAGTACCTACACAAAACTTCATTAATTGTCCATTAATTTACCTGAGGCTCATCATTAGATTCTTGTAAAGGTGCAGGGACTCTTGTTTCTTGATGAAATGCTGATTTTTATGCCATTTTCTCTCATTAGAGCATTCCCCTGGCGCAAGTGAAGGTTGAAGAAGCGAGAAAAGAACTTGTAAGAGTTTTTTTATCTTTCCAGGAGCTACATATATTAATTGATTACAGATTTACCCACCTTAGACTGTAGTCTTAATGTTCTCATGGGGAGATTTGGTGAGGCAGAAGTTGTAGATACTGATCAGGGGAACTGGTGGACTGATGTCTGAGCTGCAAAGGCAGTCTGGCGCAGTGACATCAGTGCAGATTAGGTAGCTATATCCCCAGGAATTTTGTCTATTGGAATCTTTATCCACTCACTGTAGGTCTCAGAAGCTTCCTTGCTCCTCCTGAACTCTCAGAGGGCTCCAGGCTTATTTTAGTCAACATCTGCCTTGTAGACTGCAATGGGGATGTTCCCCTGTAAAACACAGTGCCCATTTCCTCCAGGCTTGAGTAATCTTCAGGTGTGGCTGTTGAGCCAAACACCATAAATCTGTTTGGGAAGTTCATATGTAGCTTTTCTGAGTGAGCTGAGCCACGTTTGAGCCCCATAAAACATGTTTTTGTTCCTTTGGGCTACTGCCTGCTTGCTCATAAGCACGAGTGGTAAGCCTTAAACCTGTGATCAAAAATCACAATAAGTAGGGTAATCACATTAAGATAGGTAAGAGCATTTTGCACATTTTTGGGTGAGACTGCCTGGGTTGGTTCACCACTTGTTTTTGATTCAGGGAGTAGAAGCTCCCCTTACCAGCCTGAGGCTGTTCTGAGGTCAGAATGCTCACCTCTGGGGGGGACCAGTGAGCTGGGACATGTCCAAAATCACATTGGGGCACAAAGTAAAGGCAGCTGAGCTTGTCCAGCCTTCTGTTTGGAGGGCAAGTCCATCCAGCTCAACACCAGGGTTATTCCATCACTGCTGACAGCCTCCCAGGGTTTGACCACTGCAGATATATGTTTGTTTGCCAGCAGCATGTGGAAGCTGTCTCATGGTCCCTGATTCCTCTTGGTTTTCTCTCCTGGTAGAAAGCCTTGGATGAAGAGCTCACAAGGGAGATTGAGGCTCTGCCTTTTGAGCTGACATAGCCCAGCAAACCCCAGCTCACCTGAATGGGCCTGCCTGGAACACGATCTTCCTTCTGTTGCCTACCTACTTGCACTAGCAATGCACTTCAGAGCTCTTACCTGTACCTTGGCAGCTTCCTGCTGTGTTCTTCTCTCTGTCAGCCTTGTGTTTATAAGCTTCACCTATTTTTCATTAAATAGCATCCAAACTTGCTGTTGTCTTCATGAGTTATTTTTCCCTCTGTGATACGCACCTGTAAAGCAGCTCTATAGATAGTGCAGGCAGGCATAGTTTTCTAACAAAACAAAAAAGCCCCACACAGTAAGACCTTTCTAGGTCTAAAAACAGTATTTTTGAAGAACCCCTGTGGGACATGACGATTTTGAAGTCCAATTGCCCTTAACAATTCCACCTCAAATGTCATCTTCCACGAGGGTTCCCTGAGCTCTGTTATTTCTATGCCATCACCACACCAGCATTCCACACTTTCAGGAGTGTTTTGCATATGCCAGCTTTTAGAAACCGTTTGATTCCAAAGCCAAAAATCAGAAAATCTCCTGTGGAGAGGGAGAAAGCAAAACCTAGAAAGAGTGGTAGCACCTGAGGACATTGAGCATGGATGGGCCTGTTTGTTGTGGGAAGCATCCAGGCAAATAGTGGTGGTCTCAGTGACAATCTGTTTGCAATTGGAATTGCAAGAGAATACGGCCATGAGAGCTGTTGCTTCATTGCAAAAGTTGATTTTCCACTGATCTGCAAGATGAGAGGTTCAAAATTACACTGCTGTCAATAAAACCCACAAGTGTGACCTCTGTCCTCTCCTTTTTTTCTGTGATGGGGAAGAACAGAGGGATGCCCAGAGAGCTACTGCCCATAGGAATCTCCAACCTCTTTCATACAGCAGGAGTTGCTGTTTAGTTCCAGGTGTTTAAATCAAGCTGTGAGGAAAGGGTGAGTTGCCTTAGTTTTGGGGCTATTTATCTTCACTCCTTCTGGGGTAGGAAATGAGGGCAAAAGCAAGTGGAAAATTCATGGGCTAAACTGGCTGAAGAGAAATTACCTCAGGGGTCACTGATGTGAAATTTGGAGCAGGCAGTATAGTGCAGGGATGATTACAGGTACAGCTACTGCTTACAAGTAAAACCCACACAAAAGCCATGGGAATGGTGTTTGAACGTGGAAAGAACAAGAATATAATCTGATTTTCCTGTTGTGTAGGGGAAAGAAGTTGTAGTCTTGGAAGACATCAGAACTTGGCTGGGTAGACATCAAAGAATGATCTAACAAGAAAGCCAATGTAAGGCACTGGAGGTCATAGCCTGGCAATTAGGGAATCTTAATCACTGGAACCTCTTAAAAGCAAATTAGGAATGATTTGCTCGAGTGTTTAAAATGTGAGGGAGTGTTAATCACTCTTTGGGATACAAAGATGGGATAGATGAGGGCTTGAGGGTGCTGCCAGCCCTGCTTTTTAATGAGTGCCTCAAGACTTACTTGGCTAAGATTAAGGGAAGACTTTTTATCTCACACGTGTAACCATGACTCCAGGCTTGGGAGGATTTCCTGGGGACTGTGGCACTTCCATAGCTCCACCTCATCATGAAATGCTGCACTGGTTGTGAAGCCTGGGGCTGTTCTCCCCTCCCCACGCCCACGGAGCAGCTGCACCTCTCCCCGGCTGCTGCTGTTTCACAGCACGTGAAGAGCCTGAATCCAGAGAGCAGCAGGGCCAGACTGTCTGGAGAGCTGCTCAAACACAGCCACGTGTTGCTTCCTACCACTGGAAACTCAAGGAGGAAAATAAAAAAAAAAAATCCCCAGCAGCTGCATCCGAGCCATGTGTCACAGCTGAGCCATCCTCGGCGCACGCAGCATAAATCAGCAAGCAGCTGTCAGGTCTGACTGCTCAGCTCTTGGTTGGGAATCGGGAAAAGTCAAATAAACAAGATTTGTGGAGCCCTTTGGGAAGGTTTCTCAGCTCTCTTTGGTCAGAGTGCCTTAAGGGAGCCCTTTCCTTTGGTGTTTTGGAACAGACCGGCTTTTCCCATGTAGGGATGGGATGCTGGAGGAAGAACAGCTCGCTGAAGTCCTGCTGAGACAGGAGCACACCATGCTGGCCGAGAAAACCCCTGATTCTGGGCTTCCCCCCTCTGCCCTGGCAGCTGTTGGGTGTTTTCATGGGAGTCACAGTGGGTGGGTGCCAGCTGGACCCTCGGCTGTTGGATGGTAAGGAACAATCACCCAAGTGAGAGGGAGACGTGAGGCTGGGGAGCCTCCACTGCTTCACTGTCCCCGCAGGGCACATCAGCTGCTCCCCTCTGAGCTCCCAGACTGAGCTTTGGAGACACCTGTGTTAACACCTGCAAGATGAGAGCAGGTGCAGGGCCAGGCTGAGCTGCAGACATTCCATTTTCCCAACAATGTGCAAGAGGTGTTTGTGTTTTATTGCTGTGCGCTTCATTTCTCCTCCTGGAAAGCACGAGGGATTCCACCATAAAACAAAATTAAAAAAAAAAAAAGCCACCAAAAAAACTCACCAAACACACACACACAAAAAAGGAGTAATTAAAATTGTGAATTCAATGTGAAAAATGGGGATGAGCCTCAAGCAAAAACTCATACACATTTTACCACAAATTGACACACTGTTCTTATCAGGCCAATATGGAAAATAATAACTCCTTTAGGAAAAAAAAAATCATCTGCAGACTAGCATAGTATTGTGAATCTATTTAAAAGAAAACATTCAGATACTAAACCCAGAATAACTAAAGTAAAATGCTAGAGAAATGCAGAATCCATCAGGCAAATTTAGGGCTTCTAAGCTGAAAAATGTATCTTTTTACTTAAAATGCATTGAATCAAAAGGTGGGGCTGGAATCTCTTTTGGCTGTATCTTTTGGCTAGTGCTATAGAAATACTCCATCTGTTGCAAACATTTCATTGTGATTCCTTTCCAATCTTCCTTTGACTGAAAGTATTCAGAAATCTCCTTTCATTTATATAAATCTTTTGGTAGATGTAGGATATTAACATGGGACTTTAATTAAAAGTAACTAAAAATGTTAAAAGTTTCAAGATTTATTTTAAAAGTAAGTTGGTTGCATTTGGTACCACCTCCAGTAAAACACTCCAAATAGCTTGATACTCAATGCTGTTTTGGGTACTTATGAGCAAAATTTTATGTGTCAAATGGCAAGTGTGTAAAAGCTCTTTCAAATTACATTTAGAACTGAATGGGTCTTGGAGGTCTGGGAAATGTTTTGTATTTCTAAGCTATTCTTTGAATTTTTAAAGTACAGGGTCAGCAGTGAAACAATAGTGATCCTGGTCTCTGTGACCTTGCAGGAAATCCTTCACTTTGCCTGCAAGCAGGCAGTCACTGTTAGTAACTTCAAGCAATTTTGAAAACATTTCTTATTTTGTTAAATGCTCACTTCTCTAAAGAATTTCAGCACTGGGCTGTGTTTGTGCTTCTCCAATTCACAAATATTTCTCCCACAGAACAACACCACATGTGCACCACAGAGGCTTTTACCAATGAGAGTGTGTTTAAAGTGAGACTTGTGAGTCCTTCTGTCTTTGCCAGGTACCACCTACATGGGAGGAGCTGCCTCCCTCTGCCTTGAAGTCCTTCAGCATTTCACGGTCCTGAACTGTGTAAACTCTAGTAAAAAACCATCCAGCAGCTGCAAAAATACAAGCTAATCTAATAAATGCTTCCTGTAGCCCCTTGATAAATATGCCTCTAATGCTAACGAAGCAGCTGTGCTGGTTAATTAGATTATGTTGGCTGATAAAACCTAGCAGCAAGGAAATGTTTTATTTCTTTTCCTTCCCAAAGGGACTCTGGCTGTACCTTGGGGGTGGATGAACACTGTGGTGTTCTGGATACCTTTTCCATGGTCCCTGTTTGGACACTGCTGTGGCTGCAGGAGAGCCTGGGTGTCCTCAAGAGCAGCAGGGGGATGGCTTGGCTGGATCTCAGCGGCACATTTATGATTTCAGAGACTTGGAAAATGGATGTTGTTAAAATGTGGCTTAGAAGGTGAAGCTTCCTTTGCAGAGGATGCTTGGTAATGTGCCTATGGATGCCTCCGAGATGAGCCCTTGAAAAGTCATTCTTCAGGCTGGAGCTGGAGGGAAGCATTTGGCCTGGGGCTGGGAAAGAGAGGGGAGCAGGGACAGAGGGATTGAGTGTCCCGCTGCCAGGAGCTGGCTGAGAGAAGCCAGCCTGGGAGCCCTAGTGAGCCAAAATGCTCTCACAACCAAACTTTTACTTTGACGAGAGAATGTGGCTCAAGGTTGTGCTCCAGCAGTGAGCTGATTTCCTCCCATTGTGCTTGGGGAGGCGCCGAGATTCTCTTTGCTCAAACGCGTTTCTTCCTGGCGGGGGAGTTCTTATCACGTCCTTGTGGGGTAACTAACGCTGAAATCATTGCACTCTTGGCAGACACAGTCAAAGAATGATAACGTGGAGCCAGAGGAGCCTCGAAGATGTGCTGGGCTGTACTCCCAAAATTCCTGGAGCCAGCACCTCCTCCAGCCTTTCCTCTTCCCTTCCAATCTTTCAGTGCAATCTCCCTGATGTTTCAGAATGAGTCCCTTGGTATTTCCCCTAATCTGTCATTTAAAATCTCAGGCAATAAAGCTTTCACCACTTCCCTTAGGGAGACGATTTTTCCAGCCTGTGCTTCTCCATTCAAAAGCTTTCCACACAGATTCCCAGCTTAGATATGCCCTTCTGTAATTTCACCCCATTAAAATAATTAATGTATCCCCAGCCTTCTCCCTTGATGCCACTTGCTTCATCCAGACATTTACACATGGCTGCTGTCTCCCTGCTCAGTTCACTAATTCCGCGGTACTTAAGGCAGTCGGAATTCCTTTTCCTCTCTTTTTGTAAAGCCTGCCGCCGATTCCTTCAGCCGCGGAGTCTTAGAGCTCCTTCCCGTGTATCACTCTTCCTGCAAATCCAAGGCAGATGCTCCCCACCCGCGTCCTTGTACTTTCCTGTACTCCATCCAAAACTCTTCGCGACTGCTTGTGAGCTGCGTGGTGTCCTCCAGGTGTCTTTCAGGAGGCAAAGCACATGGTTCCCCAAAAATGCAGGTTCTGGATGTCATTTCCCCATGGAAATGCAGGTTCTGGATGCTATTCCCCCCCTGGAGATGCAGGTTCTGGATATTATTCCCCCTTCTGGAAATGCAGGTTCTGGATGTTTTCCCTCTGGGAAATACAGGTTCTGGATGTTATTTCCCTCCCTGAAAATACAGGTTCTGGATGTTATTCCACCCCTGGAAATGCAGGTTCTGGATGTTATTCCCCCCTTGGGAATGCAAGTTCTGGATGTTATTCCCCCCTTGGGAATGCAGGTTCTGGATGTTATTCCCCCCTGAGATGCAGGTTCTGGATATTATTCCCCCCTTGGAAATGCAGGTTCTGGATGTTATTCCCCCCCTCGGAAATGCAGGTTCTGGATGTAATTTCCCCATGGAAACACAGGTTCTGGATGTTATTCCTCCCTTCCTCCTTGGAAATGCAGGTTCTGGATGTTTTGTCCCCCTCCCCGGAAATGCAGGTTCTGGATGTTTCCCCCCTGGAGATCTAGGTTCCGGATATTACTCCCCCTTCTGTAAATGTAGGTTCTGGATACTTTCCCCCATGGAAATGCAGGCCCTGGATGTTATTCCCCATGAAAATGCAGGTTCTGGATGTCATTTCCCCATGGAAATACAGGTTCTGAATGTTAAATCCCCCTGGAAATGCAGGTTCTGGATTTTATTCCCCCCTGGAAATGCAGGTTCTGGATGTTTTTTCCCTCCTGGAAATGCAGGTTCTGGGTGTTATTCACCCCTTAGTGCTTTCCTTGGTGCTGACACCACAAATGATTCACTCACCTTCCTTGACAAGACAATTTTTTTTTACATATTGGTGAGAAGTACCTCTCAAAGTACCGGTTTAAAAAATAATTGTGGAAGCCTGAATGCACGGTTCTGCTTCCAGCTGCATCTCTCCATCTCTCCTGGTATGATAAATGCTTCTGGGGTGGCATGATGCCTGTTTTTCCCAAGTCCATGCCCACGATTTGGGTGGTAGTGCAGGTGGATTTCCCACACATTTCCAGCCCTGGCACTGAGTCCTGCCACGAGCAGCTCTACGGTGAATGCTTAAATCCTGAATTTCCCCGGTGCTCCTAACCCTGATCAGGACTCACTCAGACTGTGCTGAAATTATTTCCTTCCACCTTTCCGAGTCTCAGGAAACACCTGCAGCTGTGCAGGACAGCTGGCGGGGTGCAGAAACACCTGGACGGTTTTTAACGAGGGCATTACAATGTTAAAATGTGCATTACAGTGATTAAAATGTGCGTTACAATGATTAAAATGTGCATTACCATGTTTAAAGAGGGCAATACAATGTCGCTCTGATTGCACCGCACGCTTCCCCCCCATGCAGCCCCCAGGGTTCGGGTCTCCAGAGGTGCCTCCCAAACCCAAAGGTCCCGGGATTCTGCGGTCTCAGGGAGCGCAGGATCGCCAGGATCGGTGTGGAAGGGAGAACGTGCTCGGAGTGTGTGAGGGGTGCTGGGGGATGTGTGTGACAGGGACAGTGATAAGGGACAGCGATAGGGACAGGGACACAGGGACAGGGACAGAGTGACAGGGACAGGGGCAGTGACACAGGGCTGGTTGACACAGGGACACAGGGACAGTGATTAGGGACTCAGGGACACAGGGGCACAGGGACACAGGGACAGGGACACAAGGACACGGACACAGGGATATAGGGACAGTGACCAGGGACTCAGGGACACAGGTGGACAGGGACACAGGGACACTGACACAGGGACAGGGACACAGGGACACAGGGACAGTGACCAGGGACACAGGGACACAGGGACAGGGACACAGGGACAGGGACACAGGGACACAGAGACACTGACACAGGGGCAGGGACACAGGCACACAGTGACAGTGACCCAGTGACCAGGGATGGTGATAGTGGCCCAGTGACACGGGGACACGGGCAAACAGGGGCACAGTGACACAGTGAGAGTGGCACCATGACAGGGACACAATGACAGGGACAGGGACACGGACACACATGGACACAGAGAGAGAGACAGGGACATAGAGACATGGTAGCAAGGGGATCAGGCACACAGGGACACAGGGATGGGGACATGGGGACAGGCATACAGGGACAGAGAGACACAGGGACACGGGGACAGGAACACAGGGACAGGGACAGAGGGACACAGGGACACAGGCACATGGGGACAGAGGGATACAGGCACATGGGGATGGGGACATGGGGACAGGGATACAGGGACATAGAGACACAGGGACACAGACACACAGGGACACAGGGACACAGGGACAGAGGGACATGGACACGGACATGGCGGCAGGGGCACGGGGACACAGGGACATGGGGACAGGGACATGGGGACAGGGATACAGGGACAGAGAGTCACAGTGACACAGGCACACAGAGACACAGGCACACAGGGACATGGACACACGGACACACAGACACACACACACACAGACACACAGGGACACACAGGCACACAGACACACAGATACACGGACACAGTGACACACGGACACACACTGACACAATGACGCAGGGACACAGACACACAGACACACGGACACACAGACACACACACACAGACAGACACACGGACACACACAGACAGACACACACAGACAGACACACACACAGACACACACACACACACACACACACAGACACACGGACAGACACACAGACACACAGACACACAGACACACAGACACACAGACGGACACACGGACACGCACACAGACAGACACACGGACACACACACACACACAGACACAGACAGACACACACAGAGACAGACACATGGACACACACACACAGACACACAGACACACACACACAGACACACGGACAGACACACGGACAGACACACGGACACACACACAGACAGACGGACACACGGACACACACACAGACAGACACACGGACACACACACACACACAGAGACAGACAGACAGACACACACACACACACACACACACACACACACACAGAGACAGACAGACACACACACACACACACACACACACACACACACACACACACACACACACAGACAGAGACAGACACACGGACACGCGCTCAGCCGCACACGCGCCCCCGGCGCCGCTCCCGCCATTCCCTCTCCGGCCGCGCGGGGTCGCTGCGGGGCGCGGGCGGCCCGCGCGGGCGCTCGCGGCGCGGCGGGCGGAAGTGACGGCGCGGCGGCCGCGGTGACATTCCCGGCGCTTCCCGGCGGCCGCTCCGGCTGCTCCCGCGGCTCCGGCTCCTCCGGCCGCTGCCCATGCCCCGGCCGCTGCCCCCGCCGGGCAGGCCGCGAGGGGCCCAGCCTCGCACAGGTGAGCGCGCTGCCGTGCGGGCGGGGGGCCGCGGGGAGGGGCGGTACCGGCCCGGCCGCCCCGGGCGCGGGCGGGGGCTGCGCCCCTCAGGGTGGTCTCGCCGCCGCCGCCGCTGCTGCTGCTGCTCCAGCCCTGGCCCCTCCGCCCTCCTGTGCCCTGACCCCGCGGGGGCGAAACTCCCCACAGATCCCTGGAGCAGCTCGGGGGCCGCTTTGTCTTTCCCGGGACTTTTGTAACGTGCCTCTTTTTTTTTTTTTTTTTTTTTCTTTTTTGCTCTTCCTGCAACGACTTTTGAAGTCGTGCGAGCTGTTGGAGGGTTGGAGAGTAGCCCTTGTTTCTCCAAGGGGTCCTTTCTGTGCTTCTCCAGGGGTTTCTTTGCGTCTTCGCTTACCTTGGATGGTGTGTTCCTCTGGTGGGAAAATGTGTTTTCTATGGGAAGGACGCTCGAGTCGCTCGTTGCGTATCCAGCCCGGGTTCCCCTTGGGCTCCTGACATCTAATGGGTTGCAGATGTGGCTCCGAGCCGCACAGCCATCCGAGGGGAATATAAAACTTAACTGTGCTACTGGTTCCTTTTTAAAAGCGAAACAAGGTGGGCTGAGCGGACTTGTAATATTTTAACTATTTCCGCAGTTCCAGTACTGTAACTTTATTTGCCTGGAGGTTATTGGACGACAAAGGCCACTTTCCGAAAGACTTGTTGTTTTGGTTTTGTTTGCCCGGTTTTTAAAAAAATTAAAATTTATTTTTAGGTTTACATTGCTTCCACCTTTTTTAAGTGTACATCGAAGTGTATTTATGTCTTAGTTTGTTAGCCGTGTAACAAGGCAGCTTGCCTCAAAGTTTGTGGATCCCTTGGTGAATCTATAACTGTAATAACTTAGTTAAGCAAGGTCGTGGTTGTAACTAGTTGTGCACTTTAAACCAGCACAAAGTACCTAACAGCACTTCAAAAGCTGAAAAAAAAACTTGTGTGTCGAGATGGCAGAAGTCAGTCCTGTTTGACATTTTTTTTTTCCCCTGACAAGTAATTCTAGCTTTTAAAAGTGAATGAGTAAGTAAATCTTTGAACTCTTGAGCATCCCTTTAAAAATGTAAAATTTATTTTCATTCCCCCTCCCAGGGATTTTATTAGGTTTTAGATCTTCTCTGGTACTTGCCAAGCATCAAATAATAATTTCACTTACAGCTTGAAGGGCTGTACTATTTCCACTCTTCAAGCTAAAAATTTAAGTACAAACAGTAATGCCTCTCCCCTTGGAACAGGAAACAAATGCTACACTTAAAATGTTTCTCTTAAAGCATGCTAAGTTGCTTAAATCTATTAAAAACATAGTGTTTGACCTTGAGGTGGAAACTGAGCGTGGTGCTCCTTTGAGCTCCCCAGTGTGCGGCTCTCCTGCCCCAGTGCCACCTGCACTTGCTGCTCCTGTGGTTCCAGTGCTGGGAGCCAGGCTGCCAGGGCAGCACAGCTTTCCCTGCTGCCCTGGAGGAGGGAAACCTGGCCCCTGTGGAGCAAACAGGTCTGTAGCAAACGCCCAGGGGAGCAGTGAGGTGCTCGCCATGCGTTTGCTAAACCCAGACATCCCCCCAGTATATATACACATATGTATAGATAGATAAATATAAATAGATACACGGTAGGAAGGCAGTGAGAGGAAGTGTGGGGAGCTCATCTGTCCAGCAGCAGTTGTTCTTAAGAGTAATTTTCTGAGTATTTCTCACCTCCAGTGATCTAGAGGAGGCTGGTGCTGTCCAGACAAGCTCCAAAGGGGGTGGTTATGTGGCTACTGAAAGCCAATAAAAGCAGTTTTCTGTGGTTCTGGCTTTCCAGGGACACTGGTGCTCTGTCTGGGGAACCAAGGGCAGGGAGGCAGCAGGTGATGGAAGGCAGTGTGTGAGTCTGGGCAGCTGGTGTTTCTGCTCGAGTACATGAGGGCAACAGTTCTGACTCATTTTGAAGCACTCGAATTTTTTAACTACACTGTGTCAGCTATTTTCTGTTTGCTCCCCAGCCCAGTTGCTGGTTGGCGTGGCGAAGAGGTGCAGGCAGGAGGAAGGGCTGCGGCCTTGCACATCCAGACGTGTGAGGTGTGTGGCAGCGCAGCTCTGCCTGCTTGGAGGGAATCACAGAGCACAAACCAGGAGCGGGTGCTGTGGAGGGAGGGGAAACGGGAAGGAACCTGAAGCCACCCACAAGGCAGTTGAGAACAGCCACAGCACACAGAAAATGTTGCCCTGCTCTAAGCTGATAAAGAAGGAGGTAGGAAGGATGTTTGGGTGCCTTTGACAAATGGGCAGTGTGGAGGGGGTGGGATTAATCGGGTAAGTTAAGGTTGAGTGAACAAAGAGTAAATATGGATTATCGTGAGGGGCTTTGAACATCAAACATTAGGGAGATAAGTTGGTGTAACTCAATGAGAGCAACAAGAAATAATTGCCTTGGCTGTCCTGACCTCCTTCTCCTCGCTGTATATTTACCTTTAAAATGCAGGATTCTTTGCCTGGATCCTGTTCACTTTCTTCCCTTTCCCTTGTATATTATCAAATCAACTCCCTGCATCACCAAGGATGTATGTGCCATCTTTGACCTGCCTGTACATCAACATCTCACTGAAACATCTGTGGATGAGATGGGGGGTCTGCATGCACCACACGGGGAAGGGGCTGCATGCTGAGTTATCCAACTCCCTGGTTACCTCTGACCAAAATACCACCAATTATCTAGCGATATGAAAGCTTTGGAAAGTTTTTCAAATGACTGAATTGTTTCAAGCAACCTACACGTACTTGTGTATAACATTTCAAACTTGTTTTGTTCATGGTACTTTTTTGACAGAATTGGGTCTGTGGTCAATCTGAGCTTCTGTGTTTTTATCTGCAGTTGGCAGAATGGCTTAGAAAACTGCAAGCATTGACAGAAACTGAGCAGCAGATTTAATAACACATTTACTAGATCAAAGTAAAAGATTTAAATATCATAATTGCCAGCATGTAACTTGTACTCTGGAAAAGAATTACTAGAACTTGAATATTTTTGCTGGCTTGAACATTATTGGTGGTGATGGGAGCTGAAAATGAAGCAGCACTGGGAGAGGGGGATAGGCATAGTGCTGGGAAAGAGCTCTGAGATAAAGTGTGGTACAGTGTGTGTTGCTGCTCTGGATGACCTTATGTGGAAAGGAAACAACTTTTGGTTTTCCAGAACCAAAATAAATGTTCAGTGCATGAATGGGAGTTCAGCCTTTATCACTCTAACTCAGGAACAGCCAAACTTATGATACGGGAATCTGTGGCAGCAGATGTTAATTGCAGGGAACTTGGACAACACAAATCACAGAAATAGTACTTTCTGTCACATCTTTGTTCCAGGTTTTTAATGCATATTGCAGTTCTGAGTCTGCTACCCGAGCTTTAGAACACAATGTCCACAAATGTGCAATTTTGAGCAAAAAGAGAACTGGATGAAAGGGACTGTAAATCAAAATGTGCATATGGTCTAAACATTAGCCTGTGCTGTTGCCTCCTCTGATGGACGCAGTCTGTCTCTGAGCTAAGCTGTGACTGATACCTCATCACTTACTCTGTTTTACTGTTTAAGGATTCAAATTTAATCTGTGCTTGCCCATTCCCACCCAGTAGTGCTGCCTCTCCCGGTGTCTGATCAGCGTGAATGCAGCCTGTAGCAGTTTCTCCTGGATGTGACTGGCTCCTGCAGCTGGGCACACACGGGTCACTCACGCAGGGCTGGAAATGAGATGCAGCTCAGCAGCGCAGGTGTTGCAGTGACTCTGTGTCAGATGCATTACTGACTGCTCCAGGAGGTCCTGAGGTGTGTCAGCTTTACGTTCAGAATGATTCACCTCATTATTTAAGAAGGTGTTCAGGGGTTTTGTATCAATTTCACCACACAGTCTGTCTCTCCAATACTTATAAATGATCTAAGTAGCAGAATAGTGTACAGGCTTCAGCCTTACCGTGCCTTGTGATATTTGGTCTCCAAGAAAACAGCTTGAAAGCTGTTAATACTCAATCTGACAACTTTTGAGTCATAAGTGGAACAGGCGGTCACTTTTTAAATAAATGCAAGTTTTTGAAAACTCCTTCAAGCACACCTTCTTGTTTCAGTGTGTGTGGATCATGGATTTGACATTATAGTGAGGATTCTGCAGTGTCCTGCAAGACACTCTTCTGTGTGATGCTTCAAAATTTCCTGAAAATGAGCAGGGAGACCCAGACTTTGATTGTTCCTCTTGCTACCTCTTTGCTCTAGTGTCTTGTTTCATGATGCTTGATGGTTATCATTTCACAACTTATTTTAGAGAAGGCAGATTTCAGTTCCATTCATCCAACATGGGTAGAGGCCAAGTGACTCACAGTAACAGAGCTGGGAATAACTAAGAGCCAGACTTTATAATATCAGTTGTCTGCACGATGAAACAATTTCAGTAATTTGTTTTTCACTGGGACTATTTAATTTTGGTGGTTCCAGTGTGAGGCTGGTGCTCAAACACTTGAAGAAAAAAAAAAATCAGGTTGTCCTGATAGCAAGGTGGGGCTGCACCAGTGCCCTTCTCTTGTACTTTGGATTTCTCATCAGCTGGTAATTCTCCTGGCTCCTCAGCTCACTCTCCTGGTTCGTGCTCTCTTGGAATGCCAGGTCTTGCCAGAAAGACATTTCTAAGTAATCTGGCAATTTCGGGAAAAAATCTTGGTAAAGAATAGATCAGGAAAGTTGTCCACTAATTCTGTCTATTTGTGGTTGGAAATGCAGTGATTTAAAGGCTGCCTCCTAATGAAGGAAGTTGGATGAAATGCTTGTGCGGTCCTCGTCGTGTTTGGTGAGAAGTTTTTTGGAAATGAAGTTGCCCTTGTAGGAAAGAATGGTCTTTTGGATAGTAGTGCCCGTGAGCCCGTAAGTGCAATTTCTGTTGCCAATAACTAAGGTTCGTCCAGAGGAGGTAACACCTTTTGGTAGCACTGTGCAGAATCTGTGAGGAGTTACAAAAAACCCACGTATTTCTTTGAGTATTGTGGTTTGAAAGCCTGCATGGTGAAGTTCTATTTTTCATGGTTCCACTTACTGTTGTCAGCAAGTCATCTTACATGCAAAATACAGACTTTGGATCCACTCACTGTAATAAAGAAAATCGAGGAATTGTTGAATAAAACTGAGCTAAGGAAGTTAATTGAATATCTTGCCAGGATTCATAAGCTCTCAATAATTACTTATAAACCTCACCTCAACCTAAAGTGAGTTTGATAACAGACACCTGATTTCCCTTGTTTGTTTTACAAGATCAAAATATTTTTTTTACTGTTTAACACCTGTAGTGGATATCATTGTTTGTCTGAATGGAGCTCTCCAAGCTCCAGCAGCAATAAGGCTGTGTTGAATTAATGGAAAGAGGTTGAATTGATAATCCAGGCTCCATGCTCTTTTGGTTTTGTTCTTCCATCTCCCCTTTTACTGGGAAAGCTGTTTATATAGTTTGTCTCCTGTTGCTAACCATTAGTTCTGCCAGCTGAGCCACTTTTTCCTAAACAGGAATAATAATGTAAGAAGTCGTTTTAGGGTAAAAGATACGTTTTAAGGATTGTTTGGTTTGCAGTTTTTTGGGGAAGGGGGGGAAAGAGGGGATTAATGTTTGGTTTTTTAATTTTTTTTTAATCTTGACAGTACTTGCTTGCAGGGTTCTGCTGAAAACTACCTTTTAATTTTCTTTTTCTTTTTATGTAGCTGGTAACTTGGTATCTTCTTACATACTGTTATTTAATTTCTGCAGTCAAATACATGCAAAGTCTTTTGTGTCTTGTGGGAAAGAAACGTCTGTGTTCTGGTCTGTCTGCTCTCTTGAAGTAGAGCTCAAATTTCTTCTCCTCTGCCAACTGGAAGTAAATACTGTAGAAAGATAGTAAAGCCCATGCTAGAGGCATTTTTGGTTATCACACACGTGACTGGCTTTTGACCCAGTCCATTCTTCTTTTTTACATGCCCAAAGTAGTTTTTGTTCATTTGTAGAGCCAACCTGTGTTTGCTTCGTACTGAGACCTGGGATGTGAATCCTTTGCTCTTTTAGGAGCACTTTGGACACGTAAAGACTGCGCTGTGATTGTTAGCAGGCTGGTGGATGCTGAAATCAACTGGCACCTCTTGGTGTCAAGAGCATCCCACCAGCTGTTAAATTTCATCATTTGAATGCCACATGACTTTGCTTTAGTGTACTGATACCATTTATTTTTCTGTGGTATACCTCCTGTAAATATCTATTGCAGTATTTAGATTTGATACTGCTAGCTCAGAAATTAAAGAAGCAAGTGAATACCATGAGTAGCTATGTGGATAAGAAACTTGTTTGAGATCAGGGCTTGTGGGGCTTGCAGCTCCTTTTCAGCCCTTCTGTAGAATTTGGATGTGTCACCTGATGGTCAGACCATAAAATGGGGATCTTACTGCCCTATACCTTATGGCAAAAACATTCATTGGTGTTGAATTAAAGCCTTTGAAACTTTAAAATACCTGAGAGTTGGTTTTGTTTGTTTACCATGGCAAAGATGTGCAAAAACATCTGACCATAAAATATTTACAAACTGTAGAGTTACTTAGTATCTCATAAGTTGTCTTTGTTAAAGGGCTGTCCTAAACCCACAGCAAGTCTAGTTCAGTGCCATGAGCTTTTGGGGAGATGTGGAGATGCTGGAAAATTGCTGTGGAATGTGGCACTTGAGGACATGGTTTAGTGGTGAACTTGAGGACATGGTTTAGTGGTGAACATGGTGGTGGTGCTGAGTTGAAGGTTGGACTTGATGATTTTAGAGGTATTTTCTTACCTTTACGATTCTCTGAATATGGCACTGCTGAGATGTATTTACTACTTTGAAGTTACATTGCAGTTGTCCTGATCTACCAGTTGGAGCTGTTGGCAAATGACACAATGTTGATTACTTTCAAATGTTCCTAACTTCTGCTCTGAAAATTAGGATTAATTTGTTACGTGGTGTTCAGGCAATTCAAAATGTGGCTTTTACGTGAGCATTACATTTATCGTGGTAGAACAACAGACCAGCGTTTCTTTAGGACATCTGTTTGTATGTGGTGGGGAAGCACAGAGCCCATTTCATTCAAGAAACAGAAATGGATAGGTAAAGTGGGAAAACCTGTTCAACTCGGTATCTTAGAAAAAGGTGGTCCATCCCTGTGATGATCCTCTTTAGGGTGATCTCCTGCAAACTGATGTATACCAGAGGGAAAAGGGAACTTTTGTTGTGTTGATTTCTGCCACTTGTTTTACTGAAAGAAAAAATGTGAAAGTGGGTCATTTAAAGTTTTAGAACCAGGTAGTAATAAAGATATGCCCACTCTAATTTTTAGAGTAGAGAGCTTTGTAGACTTTAAATTGCTGTGCCCTTGAGAAAAATGGTTTCATTATGAGGAAGAAAGGAGATTCTTAGAAGGCTAAGTGGAGCCAACCCTTCGTGCTTTTATCTGTGTGCAAGGACTGTGATTTTTTTATTGTGGGGTTCCAAGTGCAGCTGGTGAATGTTTATGGAAGCCTGTGTGCGGAGTTGTGAAATAAACCTTAGCTGGTACTTGCGTGTCCTTTGAAGGAGGCAGAATATGTGCATAAAGCATTACAATGCAAAAACCTGTATTTAAATGTGCAGTCTTACTTCTTATGTAGGATAAAAAAATGTTGCCTTTCAAGATGGCAAAGGATGCTCTGCAAAGCTTTGTATTAACACATACACTTGTAATTTGTATTCAGGCCTTGGTAATTTGTATATGCAGCCTGTTGAGCACTGAGTAGGAGCAGCCTGTTTTTAACCTTCATTTATTTATGCAAAACCAGTTGAAACACAGAATTAGTTTAATCCTTTCTTCTTTTGCTTTGTACTGCAATTCTCTTACCCTGCCTGTTCCGAAGGGTCCTATTCTTTGGGGTTGCTACCAGGCCTGATTTGTGAATCATCTGATAAAGATCCAGCTCCACTCCCAGAAATGTGCCTTAGGTAGAATCGCATGCCAGTGAGTCAGCTTTAGGGCAGCATTTTCAAAGGAACGCTATATAAATTACACAGTATCCCTGTGGGGGCGGCTCGGTGTTATGAAAAACCTGCCGTGGAGCATCGTGCACACACATCCACACAGAGCTGAGTCAACTGTCTTGACTTAAATTGACTGAGTGCTGGTCTCACTTCTGTTGTTTTAAGTGCGCTGGTTTGTGTAAGACTTAAAAGAAGATGAAAAGGAATGTGTGGTATCTTCGGGAGGGAAGCCAGAAAGTGTTGGTATTTCTACATTTGTCTGGGTGCAGATCGGTCTTTCCTGATAGATGTCTGATTTTTTGAATTTACTCATTTTTAGTTAATCAAGCATTCTGCTCTCTGGTGCAAGGTAATGGCTTTAAACTGACAGCGAGTAGGTTTAGATGAGGTATTAGGAAGAAGTTCTTGGCTGTGATGGTGGCAAGGCCCTGGCACAGGATGCTCTGTCCCAGGAAGTGTCCAAGGGAAGGGTGGATGGGGCTTGGAACAGCCTGATCCAGTGGATGGTGTCCTTGCCCTTGGCAGGGGATTGGAACTGGATCATCTTTTCAGGTCCCTTCCAACCCAAACCATTCTGTAATTCTCTGATATCTCTATGTGTTTTTTGTACTAAAATGTCTCTGGTGAGTTCACTGGATTAACTGTTCATTTTCGATGGGAAGGAAGGTGATTTGAGAAGAAAGAAAACATGATTGAGACCCCTACAGTGGCAGAGGGTTTTGGTGAAGCTTCAGAAGTGGACAGGTTCATTAGCACTTCACATCTTCAGAGTTACACATCCTTCTGTCAGAAGAGGGCCTAACTTTGCTTTTTTCCAACAATTTATCCTGTATTCTGAAGCATACATGCATTACTGTCAACTCTTCCGTACCTGGGCTGTTTGCAGCTTCTCTCCTTTCCCAGCCCACCCTCCTCAGACACACAGTCTATCAAGTGTTCGAGTCAGAGTTCTTAATGAGCTTGTCTGTGTGTTTACGTTTTTAAAAATAGTCAGCTGTTTTACATAATTTTATTAGCCTCTGTTTTATGCGCTTGTCGTTACCTCTCTCACACCTCTGATTTATTCCATCTCTGTTGGGTAAATGTGAGATAATGTAACCCAGTGGAGATGGAAATAATTGTTTAGAAATGAGCCATTATAGCGTTTAGTTCCTTATAAATATCAAAACATTCATATTTAGATGAAAATAACTGACATCTGTGGCACTGGAGCTGTGAGGTTGGAAGAATTTGGAAGGATCTCTAGTTAACTCTGTACTCTGAACAAATAACTTATATGCAGCTTTAACTTTTCATTTATGTAGTCACAAAAGCCTAAAGAATGTACAAGATGTTATTTGCTTCAATAATATAAGTACAGTTTCTCATTTAAAAAAACCTGTATCTTCCAGTTGAATGGTAAGTGGTGAGAGGAGGTGGGTTGTTCAAATTGTTTTCTTTCAGCACTAACTAAAAGGGCATTAAAAGGCGGTGTTCTGCTAGATAATTCTTTTTCATTACAACAATTGCTAGAATTGGCATAAGAAGGTTAGAAAGGGAAAAGAAGTGGTCTGTTGGACTGTGATTAAGAGGAAATGTGTCAGTAATAAGCTAAAATGAGTTTTCCAGCAAGCTGCTGTGATAACACTAGTACCTGCAAAAGAAGAATCTGTCCTGTCCATAGGTTCAGAAAAAGAAGAGCTGGTTTGCTGCATACAAGCTAGGCATTCTTTATCATTAGTCAGCTCAATAACACCTAAAATGACAATGTCCAATTAAGGTTAGGGTGTCATGGGGTTTATTAAGTATTACAGGCTGTTTGAGAGGTACTCCTTGTTCAGCTGAAGTAAGTAAGTTGTAAATAGAATGAGTAACATTCTAGCTGTTAATATATGACACATGATTTACTATGTTGATTGCTTGGCCTGAGTAGCTGGATTTGATGAACGCTTCAGCCTTAAGCTGTGTAATTCAGCTAATCTTCCTAATAGCTGATACAGAGCTCTGTTTTATCTGTGTTGTGGGAAGGACATGGCTAACAAATGGATATTTTAATTGCTGCTGAGGACTGCTTACCTAGGTGAGGGCTTTTGTAGTTCCCTGTGCTCTGCCACGGAGCAGAGGCACCAGGAGCTCAAACCAGAGATCAGCAGGCAACAGCCACCAGCAGCAGCTGCAGTTCCACATGGGTTGGGTGGCCTGCCTGGACATGGAGAAGGACCCAATAAGGTGCTGTAAAGCCCCAAAAATCAGCAGTGAACTGAGAGGTGCAGGCAAGATGGGTGAGGGGCAGGTGCCTAAATTCTGTAATTCCCTGGGGATTTCTTTGTTCTGGGTCCCTCTCCAGAGACACACAGCTTATCTGCTGCTCTAACACTCTGTTAAATTATTTACTTTTATAATCTGATGCCTGAAACTCTGCTCTGGAAACCTGCTGTCTTTAATATAAGTCTTTGTGCTGTAGTACATATTACATGAAAATTGTTCTTTAGGAAGCTACTATCACCTCTGAGGCTTTTTGCTCTTAATTTTTTTTTTAAATTTACAAAAATCTCTTCCCAGAGCAAAGGGCACCGAGAAGGAATGCTCAGGACCTTCTGCTGTCTCTAGGCATAACCTGTGAGTTCAAGGTGTGATGATACAAAACAGCAAGCAGCTTTAAATCAGATCTGGTTTTTTTTTAACAGGGATGATTTGTGCTTGCTCTCCCTTCCCTCCTTCCTGCAAGCTCTGGCAGAAAATGTCACTTGCTTTCTCATTTTGACTTCTGCTGGCTTATTGAAAGGAATCTACACGCAAAAGAGTGGGCCAGTTCTGTGCACAGGAGGGAATATGGTGGTGCAGTCACAGTTAGGTGGGGAAAGAATGGGGACAAAACCCAGAGAGGCTGGGCTGTCTCTGCAAATCTGACCTTCAAAATCCTTCTGGATTTCTTCCCTGAAGTGCAGATTCCCTAGTGTACAAATTGTGTGCCTTTACAAATGAGTCCATGATTTGAAAATATTTCCCAGGATAATTTAATGGCTTCCTCACACTGGTGTTGTATGTGTGACTTGGAAAATAACATTTTCTGTTGGAAAAATTAAGCACAGAAGTTTTTACAAAATTGCCTTTTAAAATTTTTGTTGCAATATCTGTTCACCAATAAAAGGAGAATGCCATGTCTGATCAACATCTAATTAAGTATCCATCTGTGTCTGTAAGCATCACAACTTATTTTCAGTGCTGTGTTCTCATTTCAGTAGAAAAATGGTCTTTTGCTTGCACCACCTTGAGATTCCCTCTTCTAGTACTGTTACTAGAAAGGTGAATGGCAAGAAAGGAGTGGGAGTTTTTCAATAAAGTCTCTTCTTGCTGTTCTGTACATTTTTCAGAGGGAGCTAAATACAGACATTTTTTTTTTTTCTTTGAGACAAGGATTTCCTTGGCATAGATATTTTTTGCCAAACGGACTGTATTCTTCTGTGAAGCAAAGTCTGTTTGAGTCATGGTACGGTTATTTTTTTCCCACTGAGAGAAAGGCAAAGCTCTGGTATATATATATATATATTAATAAAGGAATCGATGATGTCTAAAGAGCCAGTTCAATGGACCTGTAGAGTAAAAACCTTACCAGAACATGTGGGGTTTTTCTATATACACAGAAACACATCAGTATCATGAAATTGCTATTCCCTCCTCTACTGCCAACTCACTGAAAGTCACTGTGTGAGGGATCAAACCAGTGTGGTTGGAGTAGTTAAACATCCCACTTAATATTAAAAAACTCCAATAAAATAATTTTAATGGAGCTGTTGGCAAGGTGGCAGTGTGCAGATGAAACATATTTTTTTCTGGCTGATAGACCAGAGAGATGGAAAGGCAAGTGCAGGTGTTGCTATAGCCCCTTTGGGAGCTGTGAGGTAAATGATGTTTCCAAATAGGACATTTGTGGAAAAAAGTCTACAGCTGACTTTGGCTGCCCTTTAGCTTCATGTCAAGCTGTTCTTTGTGCTCCCCAGGCTAAAAGGTTGAACAGTGCAGAAATTTTTCTACAGTTATTAGTATGAATGTTTAAGTATGTTTTCATTTGGCCAAGCTAATACTCCTTTGGTTTGTGTCTGAGCAACCAATATTTTCCCTGTGTGTACATTTCAAAACTCTCAGAGAAGATATTTTTCAATTTAAAGTTCATGGCCAGAGGAAAGCTGGGAGCTGCACTAGCAGGTACAAAACAAATTCCACTTATTCCATCATCAAATCTGTGTTTTACTTACCTGTATAATAGGAGAATTATTTGATAATACATGTTTGTGAGTGAATTACATAGAAATATTGATTTTACTGACATGCATTTATGTCTCAGAATGTGTGTATTCATCTTTTAGGTTTGTTGCTGCTCTGCAGTAGCCTTGGAAATAAATTGTTCCTACATGATGTTTACTGCTTACATGAAATTACTGTCTCCAGAAAGTCTTCTTTGAAGCTGCTTTCAAGAGAGGGTTACTCAGCGAAAGTATGCAGAAAGTATCTTTTCCACAATATTTTTGGTCTAAATATTTTTAGACTAAAAATATTGTGGAAAGGAGGAACATGTATATCAGGAACATATTTAGTTTAAAAAACATTTTAGTCTGTTTTTTTGGAAGGGATATGCTGAGTTTATTGTTCAGGATTTCAGGTTTGTGGGTTTTTTTCCTCATATGTAGCAGGTTTGGTCTTGCCCATCTCCATCTTTCTTGTGATGTCTGATATTAACCAAACCTTCTTTCCTTAGCTGGTGTTTCACTCCCATGAGTGTTTTCGTCATTTCCTTGCACCATACAGCAATTAATTCATTAGCCTGAAGGAAGCATGAACTCTATTTTAGTATTCTCTAAAAATGAAGTTTCAGAGTGGGTTAGGGCACACAGGACAGTGCTGAGCTTGGCACAGTGCCTTTAGAAGCAGGGAAGTACCCTTATATTATGTATTGCATACATGTATGTATACACTAACATGCTTGCAGGCAGCTTGGGATGGATCAGAAAACAAAGAAGGATTCTCAGGGTACAGAAAAATCTCTCTGAACCATCCGTGCTTCCTCAGGGTGCTCAAGTGCTGGTTGGCCGCCTCTGCAGAAATGTAGTTTTTCAGATAAGATCTCACTGCTGCATTTTCTTGCCTACACTTTGTTTTTTGAAGTGCCATAAATTTATAATTTACTGTACTTCTGAAGCTGTAAAGGATTTGTTCCATGCCATTCATCTGTAAGTGAATGTGGTATTTGAAGGATCTTTATTCTGTGTTGTATTCCAAGAGAAAATTCAGGTGAAAGGCAAAGTGTGAATAATGAAGACAAAATGGTAACTATTGATCTCTCCAAGAAAATTTCTTTGAAGTTGCTTCAGGTAGTTTTGGGTAGATAATGTACAAGTTATCAATCAGATAAATAGCTTGGTCTTTTTATTTGCACTGAAGCAATGCAATTTATTAAATTATAACTTGAAGTAAAATGTAGGATACTGGTGTGGATAGATGATGTTTTTTGCTTGCAGCCCCTAGTATTTAATACTTCTTTCCTGGCAGATTTGAGAGAAACTAAATCAGCCTTGAGGTTCTCATATAAACAGGGCTTGCATGGGAGACAATCAAGGACTTCCTGAATGGTGTATTAGATATTCCTAAAACATCTCTGTGTGACTCACCAGCATGGTGGTGCTCTGGTGAGAGCAATCTGTGTGACACCTCTGGAGCCAGAGCCTGTAGCTGTGCCTCTGACAATTCAGTAGCACTTCTTTATTTAATAAGTCTTTGATATATAAGGTTCCCATGCAGAATGGTTCTGCTGGCAGCCTCATTCAGTGTGACTCCAGTACCATTTTTCATGAGTGTGTAAATGAAAGAATAATTTGGTGTAACAGGATGAGTTCACTAGGAAAAGGTAAATTAAGAAAGCCAACATGATGCTGAGCAGTAAGATGCTCTTCTGTAGAGCCAGCCTGGCACAGCTGGGGCTGTTGAGCTGCACAAGAGAAGCTCCAGGGACACCTCAGAGCCCCTGCCAGGGCCTCCAGGGGCTCCAGCAGAGCTGCACAGGGACTGGGGACAAGGCCTGCAGGGACAGCACCCAGGCAATGGCTCCCACTGCCAGAGGGCAGGCACAGATTTTGGGCTCTTGGCAATTAGGAATTGCTGGCTGGGAGGGTGGGCAGGCCCTGGCCCAGGGTGCCCAGAGCAGCTGTGGCTGCCCCTGGATCCCTGGCAGTGTCCCAGGCCAGGCTGGATGGGGCTTGGAGCAGCCTGGGACAGTGGAAGGTGTCCCTGCCCATGGCGGGGGGGTGGCACTGGGTGAGGTTAAAGGTCCCTTCCAACCTGAACCACTCTGGGGCTCTGTAAACCCATTCTGTCTGCAACCAAAAGCAGTGAGTTGTTTAAGGTAACACTGTGGAGAGCAGGCTGAGCTACTTGTCTAATTCTTTCCTACTGTTCTGTTCCTGTGTAGGCTGCTGCATTGCTGGAGACCACGTCTAGCTCACCCAGCCTCCTAGACAACGTGCTCAATGCTTTGAGACTGGAAGGACCTTGCTCTGCAATGAAGATGGAGGCAGTAGGAAAAGCAGAAGAACTTGTTGATTCAGAAATTCCACCAAAGACTTCTGAAAAGCAAGAGACTGCTCCTGATGAAGACAGGCCTATAGAACTGGAGACACAACCTCAGAAGGACAGCGTGCCCACTGCAGCAGACTCTGCAGTGCTCTCTTCCATGCCTTGCTTGCTGATGGAGCTGAGGCGGGACTCCTCGGAGTCTCAGCTGGCATCTACAGAGAGCGACAAGCCAGCGGGTGGCCGAGTTTATGAGAGTGACTCTTCTAACCACTGCATGCTTTCCCCTTCCTCCAGCGGGCATTTGGCCGACTCAGACACGTTGTCTTCCGCAGAGGAGAACGAGCCCTGCCAAGCTGAAGCCGCCACGGAGGGAGACCCTTCTGCGGTGTCCGGAGCTGCGGTCGGGAGGAAATCCAGGAGATCCAGATCCGAAAGTGAGACTTCAACAATGGCTGCCAAGAAAAACCGACAGTCTAGCGATAAGCAGAACGGCCGAGTTCCCAAGGTGAAGGGTCACCGGAGCCAAAAGCACAAGGAGAGGATCCGGCTGCTGAGGCAGAAGCGGGAGGCGGCTGCTCGCAAGAAGTACAACCTGCTGCAGGACAGCAGTACCAGCGACAGTGACCTGACCTGTGACTCCAGCACGAGCTCGTCAGACGACGAGGAGGTTTCAGGGAGCAGCAAGACAATCACTGCAGAGATACCAGGTAGAGGATGTTTTTTAAACTGAACTGTAACGCGCCTGACATCGTTTCTCAGCTGTCATGCTAAGTTAGATGAGTGACACTTGAGAAAAACCCAGGAGAACTGCAGCTCTGTGTAAATTTGAAGACTGCAGTGTAATAACAAGACGTGGGCAAATTTAAAAAAATCTCTTCTGTGAGGTTCCTGTGCACTTTTGCACACCAGCAAAGCGTAGATATGGTAAATGGGAGGAAGGACTACCTTTGAATTCTGGATTTTTCAGATCTTTGTAAGCCTATATGAACTCATGTCAGTGCTGTCAAATCCCCTTAGATGATGATAATCTTATTCTTAAGATAAGTGGCCAGCTTTGCTGTAATATAAAAAGCCCACAGCTTGGCAGCTGTGTTAGAAATGGCACGGCACACCTCTTGCCTGTGTAACAGTAAGGCCCTGGCCATTATTGCACTTATTCTGTGCTTTCAGCTCAACATGTCAGTGCATGACAAACCTGCTTAGCCTTATTCTAAGTTCTTTCAGATTGCAGCTGGTCACCTATTTTAGGATAACAGATATGATTACACAGGTGCCCAAGCTATATTCACATCTAAATTTTCAATATTTTAGACAAAGTTGTTACCATTTTCCTATGTCGTTAGGATCAATAATTTCTACACCTTAAACTTTCTGACACATCTGTGTTAAGATGGAAGGCAGCAAATTATAGGGGCCTTCTTGTCATTTTATTAGTGTCATTTTATTAGCAAAAGAAAGTTGAATTCTTCAAGGTTTTTGTCTGCCGAGTCTTTGTTATTTTATTAGTCCAAGTGCTGTGGACAGGATTTTGTGTGAATTATTCTTGCAGCATATTATACCATAGAACCATCATCATATGGCAATCAAAAATCCATAAAAATAAAAATACATAAAAATAAACTTTTTTTGCTTGCCAATTTTTACTGGGTTACATGCCTTTTTGCCTGTTGTGCTAGAAGTTTTTTCTTTTTGAGAAAAATAACATCTTACATAGGGCAAGAACATTTAAAGGAAAACTGCAATATTGAGTTGCTGAACTAATGCTTTCTAGATGAATTATTTAAAATACTGCAGCAGATTTTACAAATAACTGACTTAACTGTGTTGATTATGGTGGATGATGTTGTCACCATGAAAACTGGCATTTTTCCCACACCTGCTAGGAAGCAGGTTGTACAAAGGAAGTAAATGTTTATTATTAGAATGTCTAGAAAAGGCATAATATCCTCCTATAATTATTGTGTAGTAAGCTTTTAATAGAAATTAAAATTATTTTTACCAATTTAGTAGTTAGTAGTGTATTTTTCAGAGTTTTTGCTTTTTTATTTAACACTTTGGGCAATTCAATCCTAATTTAAAGCCTGTTGAAGAATAACTATTTCACTGATTTTTGGGACAGGTTGTTCCCCACCTCTCAAAAAACCCCAAAACACACAGAATAAATCCCTCAGGTCACATTCTTTTTTTAAGTCATAAAAGTACCTTGTGACCCAGAATGGCACCACATGGTATTTTCAGGTTTCTGAGGGCCATTGTGGGGACCTGATGGGCCCATTCCAGGATATTTTGTGTATCCCTGGGTGCCTCTCTATTTGACTCCCAGTCCTGACCACACATGAGATGCTTTTGGTGGAAGGGTCCCATCACATGAAGAGCTTGACTATTAGTGATGGTTACACCAAGGCCCAGCTTTACCTGCAGTGCAAGAGTGGCCAAACCATCCTGAGGGAGGGACAGTAACATTTATTCTGATTTCACAGCATCTGCTCGGTGCTGAGTTCTGTTTAAAACATTAAGAGGTTTGAGCTGCCCCTTGGAGCAACGGGGGTGCAACGTGTACCTGCCACATTGCGGTTTTCCTTTAAATAGAAATGGCTTTGCTTTGTGGGAAACGCCTCCCAAGTGCGAGGGAAAAATACCCTCTGTAGAGATAAGGATGTGGTTTGTCCAAAAAACGCATCCTGTGCTGCTCTTGGGTGAGGGAGACGCTGTGGTTGTCAGAGCTGCGGTGGAGCTGCGAGTCCGGTCGGACTCCCAGCGCTCCGTCGCTGCGGTGGCTTCCCAGGCCATCTGCCATCCCTCTGCCCGGAGCTGGCAAAGGACTCAGCTCCTTTCTCTGGCTAGAAAGCCATTTTAGGGCACTTAGCAAAACTCTGCGAATAGCCTCAGAATTGAGGGAGCGAATTGAGTGTAGATAGAAAACAATGCAGGGTGTCAAAAAGCGTTATTAGAATTTCAGTCTGCCAGTGTTCTGGAGAGTTGAACGGTTTGACTTCAGTGTCAGGACATAGGAATGGAAACTTTTGCCTTTACTTTTAAAAGAGTTATCTCTACACATTGATGCAGAAGAGTTTTTTACAGGCAGCTTGTGTTCCCCTTAGTCTGTGTCTGGACATTCAGCTGCAGTCTTGGTTACTTACTTAATCACTTATTTTCATATAGTTTTCATTTTTAGCCTTCTGTTGCCCAAAAAGCAGCTTTGCCAACAGAGATGCTTTAAAAAAATTTAGTGACATGTAATTTGGCCCTCATTACAGAAATTACACAGACTCTTAAGCTGTCAACACAGGTAGTGTTAACAGCAGGCAGTTTGCTTGTGTGTGGTCTGAAAAATTAAGTTGCCACATTTGAGAATACAGTAACCTTTCATGTTGTGTCACTAGAACTATTCAGTTTAAATAGTTTAAATAAACCTTTTTTTAAAATCATCCACATCACTGGCTCTGAAATAGGTTTGGCTAAATTTGTAAGGTAAAGAAAATGTTCAGTGAAATACGTGATGATGATGATGATGATGACGCCATTAAGTTACAAACAGAGCAGCTGTTCAATAGACAGTCAGGTCTCTCTGCTGAGCTTAAAGGTACTGTGGATTAAATTAGTGCCAGGCTTGTTTTTCTCCTCAAGGAAGACTGAAGAGTTGAGATTTTACTGGTGATATTTCAATACAAGTACTGTGTGCTGCACAGGAGCTCAGCACAGTGCAAGTTACGGAATTCTGACTGCATCCTGTGGTGTTAATTTACACCTGAAAATACAGGTTCAGTCTAAACTTCAGGGATGCTCCTGAGAGCCTTTTCACTGGCGTAAGCAGTCATAATCTTTGGCTCTTTGTTTCAGGGAATGCTGTGATTTTTGGATTATTGCAGATGAGGAGCAACTTTTTACCTTTTCATGACTGAGCCTCTCTGTTGGCATCTAAAATTTTGCCATTCTTCAACACCACGTAAACATGGCATAGGAGTCCTGAAATAGATTCTGCTAGGCTTCCTGCTGTAGTAGGAAGTTTTTCCTTTAAACAATTTCCATGTGATGTTGCATATTAACTCTGAATGAAATTGGCATGAGAACAAGTCTGGGAATCAATATTTATTGCTATGTAAACACTTCTTTTTTGGAAGAAGCAAGGGATTTTTAAAAATTCAAATAATATACAAAAATATTTTGCATTTTACTACCATTGTGGTTTCTACAACTCAGAAAAATCTGGATTGAAATGGGGATGACTTATATTTTAGGCTATCACAAAAATCTGTCAAAAAGTTTGAGTCTTAATGTTGAAAAAGCCACATCTCACTTTGTTAAAAAAAAAAAAGACAAGTCTTTTTAAATATGCATTAAACCCAAAGAGATGGGCACAGGCTCCTTCCTCCTAAGAGCTGTGCATAGATCTTGGATAAAGCATCTGCAAAGGATGAATTCAGAATGACAATTATAGTTAATAGATAGGAAAGATAATTAGTCTGTTAAGAATGATTTGCTGTAAGATACTAATTTGGAAGTGTCTGCAGCAGAATAACACAGAGGAACCAACCATTGCTAGTTAGAATGAAGATGAAGCATATCTTACATTGTTAAGTTGCCAGACTTACTAAATTAAATTACTTTGGATTTGGTTATTACCTAGATTGTACTTAAGAGATCCCATAAAATGACAACATTGGGACATTTCTTGGGTGCTGTTTTGCAGGAGGTGTCGTCTTGAAAATGAGAGAGGAATCTTTGATTCTCACCCCTTAGTGACCTTAAATTTCTTCTCCTTTAAACTTAGCATAATTAGAAAACTATAGTTTAAAGTTTATAGGCAGAAGAGGGACCAATTAAATAAATACTGGCATTTTTAATATGTAAAAATGCATTTTTAGGCTTGGGGATTTTTTTTAAAGAAAAGATTGAATACAACTTGTTGTAGTAACTGTACAGGAAGCATTTAAAACATTGTTTTGCTGCTGCTGTAAATTTGAGATACTCCATCGTACTTTATGATGCCTTTTAAAATTTGTATTGCAGGGCTATATATATTTCAATACATACTTTATTCAGTTTACAAAACAGTTTTGTCAACTTTGACCATTCTAGTTCATTCTTAATTTCAAAAACTTGAAAAGATTGTCTCACTTATCAACATCAATAGTTTTTATTTAAATTGCAATTAAAAATTAACATTACTTACTTGTATGTCTATGGAAATCAGAAAGATTATAAGTTAGTTCCTTGAATTTAAGTTAAGATCTGGGCTAAAGACAAATACACAGAATCATATTGGATGTTCAGTATTAGAAGTAAATGAACAGAAGAAATACTTCTTTTAGGGAGGAAAAAAGTTATTGAACATACAAAAGGAGCCATGTTTTGGAAAAAAAAAGTACCATTTTACTTAATTCGTTTTGGTTAAAATGCAGTTGGAGGGATGTAAATTAGTATAAAGTAAATATTTTTAGCAGAGGACCTGAATGCTGAATTTCCAGCATGTCTGATGGGTAAACAGATGGGCAAGAAAGACTTAAAAACTACTCTTCAGAAATGGGGGAATAATCCAGGGCTTTGTTTATCTGTTCCTGTAGGATCTGTGTATACCTCATTTAAACAGTTCCTAAAAAGAATGTGGTATTTAAGTGATACTGTAATTTTGTGTACTCAGTGAAATCCCAATAAAGATTTAGTGCCTTAGGTTTTTATTAGTAAATATTTACTTAGGTCAAGCAATGATTTCTCTCATTCTTAGGGTATTTTGTATTATTCTTAGGCTAGAGAGTGCCACAAGTTTCACATTTAGATATTAAATTACCATCTTCTGTACCTTCGTGGAGTTTAATGTGATGCTTGTCTTGTTTTGGTATTACCTTAGGTGACATTTGTGTGTTTGGATGGCAGGCACATACTGTTTATTATTCCTCAAGCGGGTACATAGCCTCATTTTCTTTGGGGTTTATTGCTTCCTAGATGATTCCTGAGTGAACTCTAGACTTTAAAATATAATTTCCACTGCCTTTTGTTATTGATCTGTAGAATAAGGCCATGAGGATTGGCCTTCTCTTCTGGCTGTTGCAGTTCTTCCTGATAGTCCCAAAGCCAGTCACTTCCACCGTCCTTTTGATGGATAGCTGGAAGCAGAACAGTTTCCTTCCAACCATTCCCTGTTTTCTGCCTTGCCTGGGACTGGCTGTAGGAATGGTGGCTCAGGGCAGGGTCCTGGCTGGTGTGAGGCTGGTCAGGGCTCCGTGGTGTGCAGGTTGTGCTGTGATGGAGCTGTGTCCATCACTCCTGGCAGAGGATGCTCTCCCCTCCTGTGTCAGCATAGCACTCACATAACCCCCCGTGTTCTTGTGTTTTGTGTCCTGTGTTCTCCTCATTCTCTGTGCTTCCCAAAATCAGGCCAAGAGCTTTGGGCCAATTCCACCTGTGTTTAACAGCCCATTTATAAAAGGGTCCAAATGTGAAAGCAAAGTGCACATAATTATTCAGGTTTGTCTGTTAAAAAATAGCATTTTGGATTGCAGCTTAATAGAACTAAACATGTTACTGTATAATGTTTTTGACACCTTCATTTGAATTCAAAACAAATTGCAAGGGAACTGGAGTAATTGGTAAAAAAGAGACCTTTGTGACAGAATTGTCTGAGACTGAGAATGATGCCAAAATTTCTATTATAACCTCAGTGGGTGTAAAATTTTATTATAAGAGTAATACTGTTGGTTAATATATGCTAATTCCTCTCCTGTTGTTGTATCCAAGGGGCAGAATTAGAAAAGTTGTTTTCCTCAGTTAACATGCCTTAATGAACAATATTATGTTCTTACTTAATGATGTCTTATCAAATGGCCTCAATGTCTTTAAAGCTGGCTTCAGTCGTGCTGGGGGATCTGGAGGAGCGACCAGGGAAATTCCAGGATTGCTTGACAGGGGCACCGTGTGGGATAGGAACTGCATAGGCAATGTCCTGGAAGAGGCCATGAACTGCTTTGCCGAGATGCAGAGGCAGACAGAGGAGAAATTCCGCATGTGGATAGAAAAGCTAACCCACCTTGACACGGACGAAGAAAGCAAGCAGCAACTGGAGCCCAGGGAACCTAAAATCCAACTAGCTGGCCAAAGAATCCCCCCTACCACCCAGTCAGGGGCTTTCGTGCAGATGCCTGATAGCCAAGTGCTTCCTCAGCAGCCCTTTAATTCGTACACGGGCTATCAAAATGCCGATGCCGCGCTGGAGTTTCCAGTGACTTTCAATAACAATTTTACACCAGTCTTTCCAGAGAATGGGAATATGGCAGAGCCTAATCCGAATAAATCATAAACTTAAAAAAAAAAAAAAAATTAAAAAGAAAAATAAATCTGATTTTGCAATCTTGATGTTATTTTGGATTCTGCTAAAAGCGAGGTTTGCTTTTCTCTTTGTATGTGTTTGTTTTGTTTTCTCTTTTGGGTTTTATTGCCATGATATTGTTTGTTTTTCTTAATTTATAGCGAATATACGTAGTTTAAAAAAAATCACAGTATACCCACCTGCATGTGCCAGTACACACATATAAACAAACACCTTTAAAGGTGTGTGGGGGGAGCCACCCTAAGCTTTCATCACCAAACTTGGGACAATATAACTTAGAATCCATGTCTAGATATCCCAAAAGCAGTAGGGCTGTATTTGCTACAATAGGAGCATTCAGGGTATTCATCCAGATGCCCTTTTTGCATGTTAAAACATTTGTATAAGGAAATAAGTTTTATATTTAAAGAGATAAAGCACCCTAGAGATCCAGGCCCATGACAGTTCCTTAACTCTCTGTTTACTCTCAAGATTTGCAGCTTGACCGTGCCACACGTTAGCTTATTGATTTTTAGGCAGAACTAATAAATAACCGTACCCTAAAAATTTGGCTGTCCATAACAAGCGTGCACAGCAGATTGAATTCCTTTTTGTCTCCCATTCAGCAGCTCAGTCTCTGTCCAGGGTTTTCATCAGTGTCACTGCTGTGTTGCACATGGTGTATTTATGGAGGTGCCTGTCTTAACCTGTGTGCACGCACAGGCACATTGCACACACGGCTCTGTGTGCAGGTCATCTGCACCAATTCCAGGTGCCTGCTCTGCTCTTCCCTGGGTCTCAGTGGGAAGAGATAAGGCTCACCGAGGGTGCCTCCAGGCAGTGTCTTTCTCTCCCATGAGTTGTCCCTAACCTGGCTTATCAGCGGTCCCTAAGAGATAACTTGGGGTGAGATGAGTCACCCCAACCTGTGCACACAGAGCAGCTGCCGCTTCCTCCTGTGAATGCAGCCCAGCCACATCCTTCACACTGGAATAAAAACAATCCTGTCTGCCCTCAGATAAGCAGCCATCAGGGGATGGGTTGAGCCTTGGCACAGGAATTTAAAGGAAGGCTTGATAAGCAAACACCGTGGTGGTCTGATAGCTGCTGGCCTGGGTCACACTGGAGGACCACGCGTGAACACCACTGAAATCTTCTTTACTTGTGATGGGGAATGCCACAGCATCAGGTTCATTTAAGTGAGGCAAGAATTTACTGTTTTGTGGGTTCTTTTTTTTGTACTAATAGTTATCCAGGCTTGAAACTGATGTTTAAAGTAGGATTAATTTAAACTATGTATTAGAAATATTTAATTCTTACTATTATTGCTACACACACAGGGATTTTTGGGTCACCTCTCCAATAAGGCCTTCCTTCATGTGAAGTAACTTCTCTGTAGCTACAAAAAAATTTATATTTTTAATCAGGTAGAACTTGATAGAAGTTTCTAATGAAAATGAAATAAAAATTTTTACAATGGAAAATGAAAGCCCACAGTTTAAGTAAAGAAAACGCTTAGGTGTCCTTTAGCTCAGTTACTCTGCTTTTTAAACCACAGTCACTTTTTCCCTAATTATTTTAGTTTACTTTCTTTTCCTCCTGTTGGGAGTAACCACAGTATCTTCTGTAGGTCAGGCTTTTTTTACCCTCCCTGAAGTCAATGGGAGTTTTTCCATCAATTTATGTGACAGTTTGAATCAAGCCTGTAACAGGAACTCAAGAAATACTTTTTGTTATCAGTATAATATCTACGCTGGTATTTTAACATTTTTCTTGCCCTAGATTGACTTTTTTTTAAAAGTATATGATGCTTTCATTAAAAAAATTAGGTTAGAGACCTGTGTTATTTTCAGAGTATCTGTTTGAAAGACTATGCAGGAGATAATTTTTAAGTACTGGGATAAAGTCTTTTCAGATCACCTTCATGCATAATTTTGATACAAAGATTTTGATATGAACTTGTTAGAAAACTCCCTTGTCTGAAATTGTGTGCATTTCAGGTGAAAGTTAAACAAGTTGTTCTGTGTTTGATTGCAATTTAAAAGCTTATCCTCATCTGTTTAAAAAGATTCTTCAGGGAAGAGTGTTTGCTGATAAAACAGCCCTCACCAAAGTAGATCCATCTGGTGTTCATAGATGATATATATATATATAATATATAATTATATATATATATATAAAAAAATCTCTTTATGATGATAATAAGAGCAGAATATTCTAAAGCATGACAACTTTACAAATCTTCCCGTGCATGCAGAAGCAGCTTTTTGCAGTGACTGGTTTATTTTAATGTGTATGTCTGTAAGCATGCCCATAGTATTTTTTGTAAAATAGTATAAATGGAACAATTAGGTATTTCAGAACAAATTGTGTAAGGAGTTCAGTTGAACTTATTTATGTCTCAGACTGAAACACCTTTACATATGTATCTCATAAATGGATAATAACTTAATTACATATGTAGCCAGTGAAATTTCTGCAAATTTTCAATGTTTTAGTCAGGTTGTTCTTAAAAAAGAAAAAAAAAAAGAAAAAAAATTGAAATAATTCAGTGTATGAATAGACAAAAATTTGTGTTTGGTTACTGGAGGCAAAAATTTAAACATTTTCTTTTTTCCATCACTGCTAACTGTTATTTTCAATGCAAACAGCTGTGAACATAAAAGAACAAGCAGAGGATGACAGAAGTTGAACATACAAACTTTAAAGCTGTACTCTTTCTAGGATAAAATTATCTCAAGGCTTCCAGAAGACTGGGGGAATAGTTCCTATTAGATAAAACTTCAACTTCATTTCCCCACAAAAGCTACCTATTTGAAGGCTAAAAACACTTCTGCAAGATCAGTGGCTGTAAATTGTTTTGTAAATGATAAATAATATTTCCTTTCCTCACTCTTTCCACTTGGCTCACGACCAGACCCAAATCTTCAGCTTTATCACAAACCCTCTCCTTTGAAAAGTGTGCACAGCTGGGTACTGCTCCATGAGCTGGTTTTCCACTGCTCCATGAGCTGGTTTTCCACGTGGGGAAGTGTGTTTGCCCTGAAGCTGAGAGAGGAACCCCACCTTTCTGTAGTTCAGGTGTAGCATAACCTGCCTGGTGAAGGATTTGCCCATAAACAGGAGCAATTCTCTTCTTGCTCTGTATTCCGAATCCAGGAGGAACCAACCTCCAGATACCAATACTAGTGATAAATCTGTGTTTTACCTGTGTGTGACAGTCTTTGGCATCTCTTTGAGAAAACAGGTTCCCAACACATAGTTTCAGATTTTATATTTTTTGCCTCCTGGGAATATTTTCTCTATATTTTTATGACATGGCTGCAGTTGAGTTTGTCACAATTTCCATTATAAGCTCTTATTTTCAAAGGGCTTCGACTAGAAACCCTCAGGGAGTTAAAATTTCTTCAGATGAAATTTTAACATAAATTTTTATCTTACCCATTCTGTATCTCATGGAAACAGTCTGACTTATCTAAGACTACTTTAGGACTATTGGAAGAAAGCTCATCCACTTTTCAACCCTGAGTTACACTTTGAATGTGTGTTTATGCTCACATCTCATCAAACTACTTCAAAACCACCACATTTAACTAGTAGAAATCAGTAGGAGTTTTGCACAGACATGGAGAACCACAGATAATTTAGAGTTTCTCTAATTGCCCCAGGATTTGTACTTCAGAATGGTGTGAAGAAACATTTTAGTTCCTTTAAGGAATTTTACTTATGGTTTGGAAAGGTCAGATGCATCGAGTCAGGTGAGCTGGTGTAGACTGGTGTAATTCCAGGGATGGTTGTGCCAGTTTAAACCCAACTGGCCTGTTCACCGAATCATGGAATGGTTTGGGTTGGAAGGGACCTCAAAGCTCATCCACCCCCACCTCCTGCCATGGGCAGGGACACCTTCCTCTATCCCAGGCTGCTCCAAGCCCTGTCCAACCTGGCACTGGACACTGACAGGGGTGGGGCAGCCACAGCTGCTCTGGTTCAGCTGCTATATTACCACTTAAAATATTGAATTATGTGTTTTTAATGTGGCAGCTGTTCCAGCCTGGGCGCAATGGAGCACCTTTACAACCCCAGAGTTGGAGTTTAGCAGCAGGTGAAACACAGTGGTTTTGGTTTTATGTTTTTTGTGCAAGTGCACAAGAAGTAAGCCTTTATATAAAGGCTCAGTTTAAATTTCACTAAATGTCAAAATGACATTGCAGTAAAAGGACTTCCTTCTAGGATCAGTCCCTTTTTAGGAGTTCCTGGAAGTCCAGGGGCTTCAGTGTGCAGTGTTTTTGCAGGCTTGCCTGCAGATTCTTCCCAAGGCATTCATGCTCCTTTCAGTGGGGTGAAGAAGGTCTGTAAGGATAAATATCTAAATGGTCAGGTTTTATTTAGGTAAAAAATTTACATACAACATTAAACAAACTCAAGGCAATGAAACTTTTTTTCAGATTTTCTATTGCAAATATAACAGTGCAGGGAAAAAAGAGTCAAAATCTAAAACTTTCATTGTCATTTTTAACAGTACTAGGACAAAACAATTCAGGCAGAAATACACATTTATTTTTTTAAGCTCAATGTCTTTTAGTGTTTGTGCAGGATTGTTGGGTTATTTTATCTGAGCTGCTGGGGTAAGGACTGAAAAACCAATTTTAACTTCAATGAAAGGGGATTATATTTGACAGTTACGTTACAAATTGGAACATATTTATTATCAATGTTTTCTCTTTTAATGTATTTTGTCTCTTTCTGTATCCACATACTGTATGTGGATAAATTTATAAATAATATTTTAGGGGCATTAAGAAATTAAACTTTAGCCCCATTGATTGTAGTAGAAAATTTCTACTGGTTTTAATGGGGCTGGCATTTAATCTCATTAAAAATTGAACTCATTCTGCATTTTTTTTTGTCCAGAGAATCCTCCAGCTGACCTTGAGGGGAGCCTTTGCCTGATGGGGGTGTGTAATTCAGGCCAGTTGAGTAGATGTTTTTGAAATAATGAGGGTCTGCACTGTGACCACTGCAGTTACACGTGTTAGAACAAATGCACTGTGTGATTTGTACTGTAGAAGCCAAAATAATCAGGCTGATTGATAGAGATGGACAGTACCTTGCGAGAGACGAAGCCAGAAGTTGGTATTTCTCACAAATTTCATTAGTCTCTTGGTGTTAGGTCAGCAAAATGAAGGCACATGGGAAAATAGGCTTGTTAAGTTAGCAGGGGTTTCAAGCGCAGAGCGATGGAGCAGGGGATTAGTCTGGACCATCAGAGGCTGTGCCAGTCCTTCCATGGAAAGGTGCAGTTTGTGCTGGGGAAAATATGATATATTCTGCAGGGGTGCATGTTATCTGCCTTTTCCTAATGGAAGTTGTGTTAACACAGGGAATTGTTTACTTTCTTTAACTACCAATGGCTATGTAAGGATGTGACTAACGATTTCCAAAACCCTCCTGAGACACTTCTCCAAGTAAAACTGGGGAAGAGATCTGGTTGATATACCTGCTACCATAATTATTGCATTGTTAGGCAGCATCACAGAAGACAACTCCTGTAGTGAGATACAAAGTGAATTCCACTTCCCGGTATTCTCAGTCCATAGCCATATTCCATGTGCCTTTGCTTAACGCACAGTGAAAAATACTTTGTTATCTTCATTCATAATTTGCTAAATTAAATCCAAGATATTTTCCATCCAGTCATCAAAAAGCCTGAAAGTATGAATGTTATTTAGCAAGACTTGAATTTTTGGGATTTCTTTTCTTGTGATATATTAAAAAGTATCCAGTCTGAAAACTGATAATAATTTGATCGTGTTGTTTTGATTTTATTTTATTATTATGGTTAAAAGAAACACCAAACAGAAAAGCTTTACTATGTAAAACAAAGGAAATGTCAGGAAAGTGGATTCACTGATAAAGTTCACTTTATGATTTTAGAGAGAATGTTGTTACACTGCTATTGTTTTTTATTGTACTTACAATGTATTATTTGCTTAACCCTGTAAATTTTGACATGTAACTACTGTAACCTGGAATAAATAAATAAACCTAAATAGCAATGAAGTCTTTCATGTTGCTAAACAACAAAAGAAAGCACAAATCTCCAGCTCCCACTCCCCTTTGGGAATTGTTTGAGGGTTCAGGTAGTTTGTGCCATTTGAGCTGCACATACTTTTGAAATGGCAGGTTTGGATCATGTTTTAATTAATACCAGGTTTGTATTGCTTATCTGAAACAAAAAGGCTGTCACTTCACCCTGCAGTTTTTGTATCAGTATATTATTTTGATTGTGGTCATCTGCCCTTAAAAATTATGTAGGTTATAAAGTCCATTTTATGTTTTGTGTAATCTGAAAGCAAATGGGAGTTATCTGTTAAATTTAAGCATCCAGTGTAAATGAGGGCATTCTTAGGTCTTTATTTACTTTAAAACATCTCAGTATTCTCATTTGTTCCACAGAAATGAATTCAGTTAGAGTAGTGAGGCTGCGACCATCAGTGCCCGTGCTCACAGCCAGGAGGTGGAGGTGAGGCTGGCAGAGGCTGTGTCTCCCAGGGCTCTGTGTGCAGCCCTTTTAGCATTTGCACCTTTCCCAAAAGCATTCCTAAGCACTGCTTCTAAACTCCTCAAACATTCAGCAGTTAAAAATAGCCCAGTAATTGGAGGGGAATGTCGTTTTCAGCCACGCTGAGCTCCTCTGCTCCTTAGCCTTGAGCAAGCTGCAGGCTGCTGCCTGCCTCAGTTTCCCTCGTGGACAAAGGAGGTTAATAACCACCTCGGAGTTCTCCAGGATACACCAATGGAGAGCTTTTTGTAAGAACAAAGTGCTGTAATTATTGTTGCTTTTATTACTGTACTGGTCTGTGTGTCTTAAAACTTGGGGTGATATTCATACCTAAATATGGCTCCGTGTCTCTTCCTTGCAGGGACACTAATGAGCAGCTCAGACCACCAAAATTCGGGGTTTAATTTTGGATTTATTTTAATCGAGATGGTCCTCTGGAGAATTCAGTGGTTTTTCCTCTACTTATAGAGGAAGCATTGCAAATTTTAAGTCCCATCCCCGAGGCTGGAATTCATCTTGTGGAACTTGAGCACTGTAAAATTGAGGTGCTTGGGCTGAGGTGGTGTCTAAGCTTTTTCTGTTTGCTGGGAAATGAGGGGAGATTGTGCTCTTGATGCTCCAAGCTGCAGTTTCCAGGCTGAGCTTATCTGACTCTGAACTTTCTCTCTCTGGCTGCAGTGGGAAGGAGGTTAGGTGATGAGCTCTGCTCAGCATGCCTAAATATAAGAAAGGTGAAGAGAAATAATGACTTGTAATCATAGAATGATTTGGGTGGAAAGAGACCTTAAGGCTCATCCCACTCCATCCCCTGCCATGGGCAGGGAGACCTTCCTGTCCCAGGTGGCTCCAAGCCCTGTTCTTGGACACTGCCAGGGATCCAGGGGCAGCCACAGCTGCTCTGGGCACCCTGGGCCAGGGCCTGCCCACCCTCCCAGCCAGCAATTCCTAATTGCCAAGAGCCCAAAATCTGTGCCTGCCCTCTGGCAGTGGGAGCCATTGCCTGGGTGCTGTCCCTGCAGGCCTTGTCCCCAGTCCCTGTGCAGCTCTGCTGGAGCCCCTGGAGGCCCTGGCAGGGGCTCTGAGGTGTCCCTGGAGTCCAAACACCTGCAGCTCTCAGCCTGTCTCCACAAATTTCAAGGACTTAATTCCCCACTCAGGTTCTGCCAGCTAATATCTTGTGTTTCCTTTGCAATGACAAGTAGCCCGTGCAGTGCAAAGGGACAGTGCTTCTTATGGAATGGCTGCCTTTAACCTACAGCTGAAATTTTACGCTTGAGTTCCCCTTTTTTTGCTTGTGCTGCCATTATAATGAAGTAAGGGATAATAGGAGTGTGGACCTTACAGCATGGGTTAGGCTGCTCAGTGTTGAGATGTGGCTCTAAGAAAAGCAAGGGAGCAGGTAGCAGATGAGAAGTGATTTAATTTTCTGTGTTGCAAGTTTAAAATGAGAATTGGTTTGTGTAGACCTGGATTTTTGTGTATGGGAGTTCTGATTCAGTTGTTCAGAGTGGAATTAGTTGTGATGAGCTGTGTAAATTAAGGGAGAGTTGGACACTTGGAAATGCTGTCCCCGTGATGACCTCTGCCTCTGAATTCTTTGGGGAAGAGAAAAAGAAAGCAGGCTTTCCCTCCCCCCTTATAGCATTAAATGTCAACAGCTGTATTTTGCTGCTGGTACTTATTAACTTTCAGCCTTTCCTTTTTCAAGCATTTATTGCTTTAGAAATGAATTAGTGCTTGTCACCAGGGAAATGTACTTCTTCCAGCTACCTTGGGTTCTCAAAAGATGTAATTTTTCTAAAGCAGATACTTTAAATTATTGACCAGGGAACCTCCTGACTGTTCTACATTAAGTTTTGATTCTGGCATGCTTTGTCTTGATGTCTGTTTTTTAATCTTTTGAAATTCTGTTAGGGTCAGTAATTATGTGTAGTGTCTCTATTATAAAGAAAAGATGGTGAATTTTACCTGTGGTTGTAGTTAATCCTTTTTACCTTTTCAACCTAAAAGCATTTTTTCACTTTATTTCCTAGCTGAAGTCAATTGTCATTATTTCTTGGTACCATTCATTCACTTTGCATCACATCACTGGATGATCACATACTTGGCTAGGGAAGTATTATTTATTTCCAAATTTAACCACTCCTGTCCCTTCCATGCAGCCCTGAAAAGGAAACAGCTTTTGGGAACAGAGGATTTTTTTAAGATTTTTTTTTTAAATATGCCTTTGCTGCAACTTCCATCTAGTTGTTGTTGCCTGCAACTTCTTTATTGTTTGGTTTTGTTTGGTTTTTGTTGATTTTTTTTTTTTTAAACACATGTGAGCATTTATGCTTATTTATTTTTTTGTAAATATGGGGAATCTGAGGATTTGTTGCAGTTTGGTGGCCATTATCTTGGCTTTGTTAGTCATTTACTGATGATAGGTATGGATAAACCTGGTGTTGGGGGCCTTTCCAAATTTCCAGATCTGATCCTGAAAGGCAAGGCTGAGAACTGCAAAAATAGATCTCTGCTGTGCTTGCTTTGTAAATAGGCACCTTGTTTGGGGTTCTTTTTTCCAGATTGTTAAATTGGTGGCTATTACCCTGACAAATATAATTACAGTGTGTAAATTATACTGAAAATATTTTTGTCTGTTTGATGTATACTGAATTTAAGCTAAGTTATAAGGTGTGCTCTTTGGAAGTGTGGAAGATACAAGAGTGGAGCTACAGATAACAAGTTTATGCTTGTATTTCCTACTGATGAAGACTTTCACACAAGTTATTTCTATGGGTAGGTGATGAGAATATCACTCTGCATGTATATACATTTATTATACATTTTTGCATGATTATACATGTAGGAGTGGTACAATTTTGACTTGAGACTATTGGTGCCTTTTGTCCAAATACAATTTTACTCGTGTGGACACGTCTATCTAAAAATCAAATTTCGCTTCTGCTTTTGGAGGTCTGAGTCAGAAGCGAGAGAAACAAAGGCCTGAAGGAACAGTCCCAAGCTCCTGAAATCTTAGATAACCTGTTGAAAAAATGGTCAAATAGTCAATATTGTACTTGACCCTCGTATCTTCTGCACTCGACTGTTTATTTTTACAGCTCACATTATATATGTTCACGCTGAACTCTGATGATAAGACTGAAAGAAAACATGCCTCCCATGATTCAGTCCAGCCCTAACTTCTGCATGTAATTTAATCATCAGCTGTCACAAATAATTAACTGAACATCAGCCAGCTTAATTCTGAACTCGGTATTCCATTATTTTGTAATTGCCTTTTAAAAAGACAAAGATTGCCTTCCAGTTAATTATCAGGAATTCTGTTCCAGTCATAATCATCAGTGTTTCATGTTGCGAACAGTTTGGTCTTTAATACATTGGCATTTAACTACTCATTTATTTTTGTTGGGTCTGTTTTAAGTTTGTAATGTAACATTGTTTCATGGAATTGTTGTTTTGGAGGCAGGTCTGAAATATTTTGTGAATTTCTTCATACCTTGTTGCAAAACTGATCTTTAGTACGACTTAAGCAAAATGTCACTCTCTGATGAACTGTGTTGCTAATCACAAAGTAGGGGTTTCTGAAAATAGTCAGTTGAGTTTTATTTCAGGCAGTAAGTTTCTAAAAAACACCCCCCTCCAAAAAAAACCCTAAAACCAAAATCTGCTCTAAAACCTCAGAAGAACAGCTTTTCAGAGAAGTAAATTTGAAACTTCTAATTCATCATGTTCTTTCTGTCTTCAACAGCCACTCAAAACTCGGAAAAGAAACCAGTTTTTCCTAAGGCTTTTCATTTTATTCTTTATCACTTCAAAATATTTCATTAGTCATTTTGTAACTCTGAAAGTCCTGTCTTCCTGAACACATTCTGAGTTTATGATTATTTTATATTATCCCATACAAGTTGTACCCTCCATGTATCACACCCATAACAAAAGGTCCTGCAGATGCTCAGCTGCAGAACTCCAAGAACCTCCTTGGAGTTAAAGAACTGCAAAGATGCTGAGCTTTGTCCCATTTGTGCTTTTGGCCCATTTTGCTCATTTGTGTGGATGAAGCCTTGGTCCAAAGAAAGTTTTGATCCTCTCATCTGGGGAGGGGGAGCTCCAACCACCTTCATCCATGTTGAGTCAGTGAGCTGCAGATGGGGCAAGGCGTTTGAGCTAAAACACTCGCACCCTCTCAGAATTGCATTATTTACCCATTCTCTCTTCTTCCACATCAATCTTTGTCTTGAATTTGCCTGGTTTTTTCCTGAGCCTCTTCTGTTTCTAGCATGCTTTCCAGTTAAAAGTTACTTTCAAGCATCACAAAGAATTTAGTTGGTCCTAACAAAATAGATCAAAAATAGCTTTTTGTTATTCCTCAAGGACAGAATCATGTAAGCAGTTTTATCTCCCTCTTTCTCCTTCATTATGGTGCCAAAAATTCATATGACAATCATGTTGAATGAAAAGCATATTTATCACTGTACAATATAATTTTGTTTCTTGTTATTCTTGATCTTACAAAAAACCCCGACAAACACCACCAAAAAACATTGCAATTTTTAAAAATTTCCCTGTTCTTGACAGGTGAATGTTATGAAAAGAAAGTTGCCTAATGTTAAATTCATTGTCACTGGATCAGTTTTATGAAAAAGTTAGTTTTATTCAATCAACCCTATAATAATGTAAGCTGTCATTTGACTTCTGTAAAATTCTCTAGATAAATATCTTGTCTGCCCAATTTAATGTCCTGTGATTGATTTTTTTTTTTTTAAACTGGAGGTTTTATCCTTTAAAGATTGTAAATGTAACATTGTCAGATATGGAGATGTTTATGTGTTAATGTAAAAGACAGTACACAAATAACTGATACTCTGATAAACGTGTGTTTCTGACACTTGTGTTTTCTGTGTATGCAAAGGTCAAAATGTCTCTGTAATCTCAGGCTATGTTCATTAACTGAAGTTTAATAATTCATATAATTTACCACTATGTAACTTCAAGAGCTTCATGTAGAATGTTGCATTAATCCTTAAACAAAATTATTTGTACTTTTTGGGGTGTCTTTCAGTCTGTGCTGGTTTCTAACCCATGTTGCTTTTCTCCCCTGCAGATGGACCCCCTGTGGTGGCTCACTATGATATATCAGACACAAACTCAGACCCAGAAGTGGTAAATGTGGACAATCTGTTGGCGGCTGCAGTAGTTCAAGAGCACAATAATTCTTTAGGAAATCAAGACTCAGGATCTGCCTGGAGAACCAGAGGGCTGCTGAATGAAATGAGTGCTGATACAGGTTTGTTTAAATTCTCTGACATTTTTGCCTGCATTGCAGTTGGTGGGCCTCCCTTTCTTGCTTTCAATGTTTTTATAGTTTATACAGCTGTAAAAGCTCTCTGTGTGGATTTTGTGAGAGAATAGGACAGGTGCTTATTAAAAAGGTCTGACACTTACTCCAAAATACAAATAATAAAAATTGACAAATATTCCTGCAATATATTTTTGACATTAATTTTCTTAACTACTTTTCTTCTTCTTCTTTTCCTTCTAATTAATACAGGGAGCTTAGATCTGGGATTTTAGTGGTGGAGTTTTTTTTTAATGAAAGTGACCTAATCTTGAATGATTGATTATGACAACCCATGCCACCAGCTAGTCAACTGGTCCTAATCTCATTTTTAGGATTGGGATTGCCTGTGTATGGGGGTTATTTTAATTTTTTTTTGTTTGTTTGTTTGTCTCTTTGTATCTCTAAAATACAATTGTTAATTCTTCCCATATTCCATCTGCATTTCCAATACCCCTTAGAAAACTGGACAGTGTTCTGGATGTTCGCAGGGATCATTCTCTATCAGCTTCATCCCACAGCTTTTTATACCAACGTTTTACTTCCCTTCCACTCCTTTTCTTAACTCCCATGTTAGGATTTCAGGCTGCATTAGACACATAAGTCTTGCCTGGTGGAGCACAGCAGGTTTGTGTTTCGTGCTGTTTCCCTAAGGTCTCCTGCTACAGGGCACCCACATGGGGAGTGTTGTGGAGGCTCTGAGCTGCTTTTCACTGTCTCTAAGGCTTAAAGAAACACAGTTAGGTGGTGCTTGGTAAAGAGATGCTCCATTACTATGGAGTCTCCAAGTGCACAATTTGAGTATGAGAATCTCTCTGCATTATTTTCTCTGTGGTCCATGGCTGGATGTTGTTCCAGGCCTTTTTGAAGCTTGCCTTTGTTTTCCAAGCTCACTGCTATTTTTTGCAGGACAGCAGCTGACTGATAGCTATTTGACCTCTTGAAATCCCAGTTCTTTATTAAGGGATTTGTTAAACAATTAGACCAGCTGAAATCACCTGTATTACATAGCACTAATGGATAAGTACACCAAATGAATATAAGGAAATAAAAGGTAATGTTTCTTACCAAGCTTTCTTCCACTTTTCTCTTAAAATGCTGCAGTGCAGGTAGGAATTTTTTTCCTTCCTCCATGTATATCCAAGGGGACTTGCAGGTAAAAGAAAACTGGAAACATCAAGAGACTTCTTCATCCCTGGGAATGTTGATATATATTTGGTCCTGGTTCTATGGCTATGTCAGCAGCTGAAAGGATGAATCTCTGTTTGCTCATGCATACACCTTACCCTGCAGCCTCAGTACACATCTGACTGCACCTTTGCCAGTGCTGCCCTTTTCCTACCAGGTCTAGGGTTGCACATTGGGAAAGCAGAATTTTCAAATCTTGCATGTGGTTCACAAGTGTAATCTTCAGCCAGCATCTTGTTTAGCAGACTTAAAAGAATGTGTTCCCATGGGAAAATAGCAACATCAGCAGCTCTATCAAAGTGAAAAATCTTATTACACTATCACATCTTTGTGCATGGGCAAATATTTGGGGCTCTTTTGCAAGCCCTGGTGGTGTAGGGCAAACAAAACATCACTTTGGGCGTCATCCTAATGTTTGTGCAAAGAAATTAACAGTGTGGGCATGAAATTTGTATGGCCAGAGGCTGTAAATCTGTCTGTCTGTGCTATAATCCTGATTAATACTCAGCTACTCTTGCAGTATTTACTCTGCTAATCATGGTTTTGCTACTGCTAATTGTCTTTTTGTTGTCTGAACTTAAAGCTGTGGTAATATGTGGAAGCTCTTTTAGGACTCAAATTTATACCTTTGGGGATACTTTTTGGGGCTGTTTAGGAGCTGGTCTGCTTTGCTCCTTTGCCACACATTACCCTGACAAGATAATGAAGGCAGTAAAATGATAGATATTATATTAATAGCTATTTTATTATATTATAGAATATCATGGCCATCCCATTCCACCCCCTGCCACAGGCTGGGACACATTCCACTGTCCCAGGCTGCTCCAAGCACCATCCAGCCTGGCCTTGGACGCTTCCAGAGATCCAGGGGCAGCCACAGCTGATCTGGGAAACCTGGGCCAGGGCCTGCCCACCCTCATGGGGAAGAATTTCTCCCCAGTGTCCAATCCAACCCTGCCCTCAGGCAATGTGAAGCCCCTGGGAAGTGAATTAAAGCCTCTGAGCACTTTCATTTCATGTTTCACAGTCTGCCCATCCACTTAAAGAAGTACCCATGACCCATTTTTGGGCTTTCTGGCAGTCAGTGATGTTTGCCAATAAATGTTCAGCTCAACTGCAATGCTGGGAAGAGACTATCTGTGGGCTATTAATTTGTTTTAAGTTCAGCTGACCAATATGTTTTTGTCCTGTGAGGTGGAAATTCCTCCTTCAGGTACCTGCAGGACATGTGTTCCCTTCCCTTGCTAACCCTGATCCAGTGACCAAGGGTCTTGGCTTTCCAGAAATGGCACATGCAGCATGGTCTCTGCTCCTGCACAAGAGCTGCACAGGGACTGGGGACAAGGCCTGCAGGGACAGCACCCAGGCAATGGCTCCCACTGCCAGAGGGCAGGCACAGATTTTGGGCTCTTGGCAATTAGGAATTGCTGGCTGGGAGGGTGGGCAGGCCCTGGCCCAGGGTGCCCAGAGCAGCTGTGGCTGCCCCTGGATCCCTGGCAGTGTCCCAGGCCAGGCTGGATGGGGCTTGGAGCAGCCTGGGACAGTGGGAGGTGTCCCTGCACATGGCAAGGGGGGGTGGCACTGGGTGAGCTTTAAGGCCCCTTTCAGCTCAAACCATTCTGTGATTCTATTTCCTTGCATCTTTCCCACGTGCTTAAAGCAGTCATTAGAAAGTTTCCCTGGCGCTTGTTTCAAGTTTAATTTCTTCTGTTTCCTTTTAATGTCCCTGGGGATATAATCAGTTCTGCTTGTTCACACACCTTTGAAATCCTGTGGTTCATTATTGCTTCTCCTCCTCTTCTCATCTTTGAGGAGGTGTCCACTCAAACTAGACACACATAAAATATTCACGTACTCTCAAATTTCCTGCTCAACAAATGACTCTTTCTCTGTGTAGTACAGCTGACCAAGTGGTTTTTTAGAAGTAGGCAGTATCAGCTACTTCAAGGCTGCCCAGCATCCCTCAGGCTAATGATAAAGAGAGACAGTGGAATTAATAATTTTCTCTTTTTCCTGAGGGAAAAAAAAAAAAAGAGTAGAAGTCATATCTTTTAATTAACTGATTTTTTAAGGAATCTATTTTCTGTGGGAGAAATAATAATTTCGGCTGCTTTGTGTTTCCCATGTAAGTAGTATCCTGTATGACTCAACACATTCTCTAATTGGGGTGAAGAACCTTCTTAGCAGCACTTGGCAGAAAAAGCAAAAATGTGCCACACTTGCTGTATTTAGAGGGGGTTTGTGGTTTGATTGACTGACAAACTGGATGCCATTGAGGAACTGTAATGCAAAAACAGCCCTGCTGCATATGGGACATAAATAAACCACTTTTCAAGTATTTTTAATAATGTTAGAGCAGATGTGTGAAGCAGCACTGCCAGAAATGGATGGCTTTGCTGTGTTTTTTTGCTGACCAGTTTCCCCTAGTTTTTTATTTAAAGAAATTAAATCAATTCTCCTTGATGCGTGGATGTTTCCGTCCAGCCTATTGGCTTTTTTTTGCTATAGGATCATTATGTTTGCTTAGATTGTTTTGTTTCTCAATGTCAAGAAGGTTTAGGGACAGTCTGACTCTTATCATAAGAGTCTTTCTGATTGCCATAACATTTCAGCTGGGAAATTCTGGTTGTTCTTCCTGCAACAGTCAGGCTTTGTTCACATTTGTGTGACAGCACCATCACCAGAGCTGCTGACACTGGCTAAATCCAGTAGTTTTCCTGTGTCAGGTGATGAATTGTAAGTTGAAAAATTTGATCTAAAAACTTGGGTTTTTTGTTAGGTTGGGAATCTCCTTTTCCAGCTGATTTCTGGGTCATGTAAGCTGTTAAACACTGTCTGTATTCCCATTTTTCCCATCTCTAGATCGTTTGGATCCAGGCTTCCTTCCAGGTGACAAAATCTCTTGTGGAAATGCCCAGGCCAATGAAGAAATTAACATTGCCTCTTCTGATAGCGAAGTGGAGATTGTTGGAGTTCAGGAACATGCCAGGTATGAATTATTGTTTCTTGCTCTAATATTGATTTAATTTTATCAGAATGTCTGGGATACCAAAATCAATAAAGAAAGAACTACTGACCTTCACTTCTCTAGTTACCCATCCATGAGTGATGCCCAAAAGGCAGCAAATGTTGCACTTTTCTGTTTTGCTGGTCATGGTGATTTTGGAACGTGTTTTTCTTTAAAAGTGACCAACTCGATAGTTATTCAGAAAAAGTTGTGTTTCAATATCAAACATTAACTTGCTAAAAGATATAACTGGCTAAAAGATACGTAGTATAAAAATACCAAATATTGAGATACTAATACATCATACATCAGAAATTCAGATTTTAAGGATACAAAAATATGCAAATAATTAAGGGAAAATCTTATGTGGGTTCTTATTTCCTTTCAAAATATTAAGTTTTTTTAACAGCTTCCACTTTATTTAATTAGTTATTAGGGGTAAAAATACTATCATTTTTTCAATGGCTGATGTCATAAGATATCCCTTTTAGGTTAAAAATCAGATCATTTTGAATCTTAGGTTTATTTCAAGATTCAAGAGAGGTCAAGGTAGATGGGGGTAGGGGTGCCAGAGGTTCTCTCTCAGTCAGAAACCTGTGCAGCTGTTCTTCCTGGTAGGTATTTTTTTATGTTACTCATCATTTTTAGTCTGTGGTCTTTCCTTGGCTTAAAATATTATGAAGCAGTTAAGCAAAACTGACATTTTCTAATAGTATGGAGTGTGAATTTGGTGGAATAAAACCAAGTTAAAACAGTACACAGGCAAACTGCTTCTAAAATTTTCTGCTGCCTCATGGGTGCTTGGAGGCAGAAAAGGGTGTGAGGAACATGGAAGAGAGTTCCTTGTCCTTTCACTGCATATTTCTTGAGGAAGGAAGAAAGAAAAAGTTCAGGACCCAATTTCCCAGGCAGGAAACTTCATGGATAATGTGAGTGCAGCCCAGTGCTGTTGGATGTGAAAAAAAGGGAATTTTCAGGTCCAGAAAGGGGATTTAGTCTTAGCTTTTAGAACAGTGGAAAAAGTCCTAGTCCTTGCATGGCCAACTCTTTTGGAGGATGGTAATTCCTTAGGCAGCAGCTCTCCTGGCTGTTTATGCAGCAGAACCCAGGGCTGGGAGGGTGTTTGTGCTGATGGTGAGGGGTGTGGATCCACCCTCCAGCACTGGCTGCTGTAAATCTGTGCAGCACTGCACACAGGACCCTTGTGCTTCTGCCCCCTCTTTGAAAGCTTTCCGTGCTGCTGCCTCAATAATACTCACTCTCTGTGGGAATGGAAGCATGAGCTAAATGCAGAGTTGCTGTTTAAAATGAGTTTTAGTAGATAAGAACTGAAATGATTTCAGCAAATCAGCCTAAAAGCACTCTCCTGTGCTTTCCTTTGTTCCTGTACCCATCTCCTGCAGACCTGTGTTTACTGCCTCCCTGGAATACTCCCTCACACATTTCAGTTGTTTGAATCCTATTTAGAGTTTTATTTCTCTTGCAGGTCTAGGCTTGCAGTTATGAAGTATTGATGGGCCTCTGGCAGGGCTTGTTGTTTGGACAAGAGTTAGGTTTTTGATCAGTAATTTCTGCATGCTTAGTTAGTGTGGTGTTTGGATCCTGGTTTTTATCATGCTCTCAATTGCATGTCTGGTGTGAGTTGTGACACCCTGGAGTTTGTCCATTGTTTGTAGTTCTTCAGATTCTGAGTGAATTGGTGCTGTTTCTCATCATTGGGATATTCCTTGGCATCTGCTTAGGACACCAAGTCATATTTTTCAGTTTTGTTTAATTTTTCACCAGTAGAATTTTTTTAAATCATACATGCATACAAACCAGTTTTCCTCTAGTTTTTCCTAGGAGCTTTTTTGGGTTTTTTATTGCCTATACTTGGTATCTTCCCTTAGCTGTAGATTGGAAGCGTGTTCTGGGCTCATGTTTGACTCAATGTTTTGCTGTTGGCTGCTTGTGTGACTAGTTTGAGGATAAACAGTTTTATTTTTCAGAGGTATCTTTTTTTTTGTGAGGTAATTTATGGCTTGTTTTCATAATCTTCAGGAAGAAAAGTTAGTCTTAGCTTTGCCTAAACACTTGAGGACTGTTCTCAGAATGGTGCATCACAGTCCCTAAGACCAAACATCATATTTAATTTGCTCTGCCTACAAGCTTTTCTTGCCAGTTAAGCTTAAAAATACTTCTCTTTAAAAGAAAGCTTTAAAAGAAAGAAATCCCATACATTTTCCAGGGTCTTACTGCTGATTCCTTGTAGATACATACTTTAAGTATGTGTTTTTATGACAGAAGAAGTAATAAAAGAGCCATTCTGAACATCACATCTAAACCTAAGCAGCGTATCTGAGAAGGCAATGAGACATTTATATTCAGAGAAGTTACAGCTCAGAGAATGAGATTTTTCATTCTATTTCACAAAACTCCAACCAGAACCAAGAGAGCTGAGCATAACCTAAGTAGTTTTGGAGAGAATAAATAGCACAGACTTAAATTGGAATAAATAAAACGTAAATGTCAGGGATATTTGATCAGTGCAGGAAATTGGAGTTCCTGAAATACACGTGCCTTCACAAAGAAATGGGAAAAGGCTGCCCCAGCAGCCAGAGCACCTCGTGTTTATCCATGCAGCCAGGAGGAGCTGCAGCCACTACCAGTGCTTACAAGAGCAAAACAATTTTTGGAGCCCTAGGTATCAAGTTTTATTAGTGCCTGTGCAGGATTTACAGCTGGAAATTGAGTGATCATCCTAAAGCCTCTAATAAATTCCTGTCATCACTTCATCATACACAAAATTATTCTACCTTTCGCTGTGCATTTATTTTTTTCTAATTGCTCTTAACCTGAGCTTCATTTGTCATGTATCTATTATAGATATAATAGGTAAAAATGCTATGTGAAAGGTACCTGTGTATCATGCTTCAGCAGGGCACTGGAGCCTTATCTTCAGATACACCTTTTAGTCTCATTGGCTGCAGTCACTTAAAGCTGAAATGTTTTGCTGAAGTGGGGCTGAACTGTTGTCAGTGAGCATTTCCCAGCATGTTTGTAATTTTCAGTTAAAAAGACCAAAAGGAAAAAAAAGTCAGGCATAACGACTGTAATAACATAATTAGCAAGATCTCTCTTGCAATTATTGTAATGAAAGTATCATTACCTCCTTGTTTTAATATGGCTTTGATTTAATATTGCAGTATAGCTTTTAATTTTCTCTTCGGCAGCCTCGCTGCAGATTTTTCTCTTTTTAGAAAGTCCAATGGGTAAAGCTGCATCAGGAAACTGTGCATGGTACTACACATGGTGGGGCAGGCTTCCTCAAGATCCTTGGGATCCATGCACATGTTTTTTAAGGAGGATCACGTTACACTCACTAGCATTCCTTTGGAATAATTTAATCCCCAAATTTAAATTTCACTGGGTGTTTGGGATGCCACGGGCTCTACAAAGCGGAGAATCCAGTTTGGAGAGGGAAGCGCTCACCAGCTGACGATGGAACACTGGAGGAGGGGGTGTGGTGTCTGAGCTGAGCAGTGTCCCTGACGCTGTGTGTGTGTGTGTGTGTGTCCCTCTCCTGGCTGCAGGTGTGTGCATCCCAGGGGAGGGGTGATCCAGAGCGTGGCCTCCTGGAAGCGCGGCTCGCCCTTCGGCAGCGCCCAGCCCGCGCAGCCATGGACAGCAGTGGCTCCCCAGCAGAACTGGTCCTCGCCCCCAGAAGTGGTGGATCTGACTCTGGACGAGGACACCAGGCGCAAATACCTCCTGTAAGGCCGTTGTCACTGTGCTCTGCCCCCTCCCCTCCTGCCCTCCCTGGCACAGAGCGGTGAAACCATCACCTCCAGAGGCCCCGTCCTTGGCACCAAGAAACCCAAACCCACGGCGTTTCTCCGCCTCCACACAGGAATGTAGTCTGATTTCAGTATCACTTCAGAGGGTTCTGCCTTCTCCGAGGAGGATTCCTGCCCAGAATTAACAGCACCAAATTTAAAACACATCTGCAGTTACTAACGTGTGCGTGTATACCTAACGAAATAACTGCGTGCAAACTTACGTCCTCCCACGCTCCTCACCTCCCGACTCCAGGACTTTTTTAATTTATCAGTATCTTGAGTTTGTTAGTAGAAGTTAGTGTGTTGCTGTGTGAGCATCAGTGATTTTGAGAAATGCTGTGTCCTCACTGATTTCAGTGGAACTGGGGGGTATTCAACACTTCCAAAATTTGGGCCAGGAGTATTTTTACCCAGACTGATTTGGTTATGTTACCAGCAGGAGGGATTGTCTTTAATGCAAATGGCCCATAAAAAATGCACTGAACATTTAATTAAAACATTTTTTTATTTTCAATGTAATTTATAGTTTATACTCTTCAGTGCTGAGTCTTCTGTCCACTTGACTACTGTGTTTCGCTGGTCAATTCCCACAGCTTGGAATGGCTAAAATAGTAATAGTAGTGACTTAGGAACAGCTGAACATTGCAAAAGCACAGGAAAAAGTAATAAAAAGACCCAGCATCCCTCTCCTCTTTAATTATAGCTTATTATCATTACCTCTATCTGAGTTTTGCCTGGAGTAGATGAAGAAGAGGAATTAAACGTTTTGCTCACAGTCCCCATCTCTACTGCTGCTTGTTTGTGTCATTCACCATCTCAGAAAACAAAAAACAAATCCCAAGCAAATTCCAAAGCTCCAGTCTGGCAAAAGGGTGGTCAGCTGGGACCTGTTCCTGGAATTTGTGGGGCCACTCAAGTGCTTAAAACTCTGTCCTGAAAGATGTTGCAGGATCAGGGTCAGAAACTAAGGTTATGGTTTTTAACTTTTTTTTTTTTAAATTAGTAATCTGCACCATTTCCCTGGCTTTCAATCATGCCTCTCCTGCTAGATTTGGGAATTCCAAGATTCAGGAAACACTTTCTACCAGAATATTTACCAAAATCAGTGGAACAACTCACTTTAGCGGGCTGCAGTTTCTGTGGTGTACATGGAAATTCCTGTCCCTCATCTGTCATTTTGAGTCTTTCCCAAGGCAAAAACCAAAGATTTGACTTTAACAAGATGATATTATTCATTTTAAATGTCTACTGTGCAATTGAAACATTCCTTCATATTCCAGAAGTTTCTCTTGGGAATTTTGTACAGCTCTGCCATTAGATTTTTCACTATTTAAAGCTGAACAAGGGTGGTCAGGACATGGGATGTTCTGCTTTTCTTTTGTGTCGGCTGGTTTTCAAAATTTATTTGGTTTCCCCTAATTTTATCTGTGGGCAAAATAAAAAATTAAAATAGAGTTACCTGTGTTGTCACATAAAGGCAAAACAGCCCAGCAGGGGGGTATCTTTAGTAACAAACATCTGTTTCTTCCATAAGCAGAACAGCTCATGCTGCACTTTACAGAACAGCTAGGTAAGGATTGATATTCCCATTTCCAGCTTTCTAGAACATTGAACATAAGTGTCTTGCATGGCCCGAGAAAAACCTGTGGTGTTTTTTAGTGACCAATTCCTTCCTTCCTGAGGGAGGGAGGGAGGGAGGGAGGGGAGCATGGATGGATCCTGTTGGCCCCGCAGCAGGGAGAGGCTCCGTGCTGCTCTGCCCGTCCTTTCTCTGGTCTTTCCGTCAGCTGTGGGCTCACACTCCTGCTGTAAAGGTAACTTTGGAACAGCCGCCTCCTGTGGCTGCTTCTTCCCGTTTCACAGAGTCTCCTGAAGAGTGGCTGTGAAGAAAGCTGCAGGGACCCCGTCTGCAGCCCTTCCGTGAAAAAATGCAAACTGTCTCTCCTTGTTTTTCAGTTTGTATATGATGTGACTTCCACGTGTACATAAAAACAACTGCCTCCTAACCAAACTTCCTCCAACTGTGCACTGTGTTTGTTTAAACAGCTCATGTATGGTAGTCCGATGCAGGTTTTCTTTTATTTAAAACACTATGTATTTTCTCTTAACAAATTTCAAGGCTAGTGATCTGAAAAAAGCAATCACTGGATATAGGTAGGAAATAGTTTGGTTTTATTTCCTTTTTTTTTTTTTATTTTTTTTTTTAACTTCTGGTTTTTTTGTTTTTTTTTTGTTTTTTTTTTTTAAAGAGCAAAAACGTGCCTGGGTGGTTTTTGCTCTTCTCAGCGGGAAAGAGAAAAGTTAGCCATTGTATGGCTGTGAACCAATGCACTTGGGGCCTGGACCAGAACCCACTGGGGTCGGTGTGGGGCTGCCCATCGACCTCAGTGTGCATTGGCTCGAGCCCTTCAGGGTTTAGCAGTTTTCCTGAATTGCTGGAGTGTGAACTTGGAATCTTCTGTAGTGAAGACAAATCACTGCTCAGAATATAAATGTTTAAAATGTGCGGCTCTAGTTAAAAATAAAATTCGATTCTTCTCAACACTCACTATTTAGTTCTCATTTTCCATCTACTATTTAATGGTCTTCGGAGAGAAATAATAATAAAACAGAGTGTTATATATATATATATATAAATATATATATTTTTGGTGCAAGATGAGACCTTCTGTTTTTTGAAACAAGTCTGTAGCATAAAGGTTAAACTATTTTAAGACAAAATAAAATAGAGTGTATTATTTAAACAATATTGATTTGTTGGGGTTTTTTTTCCTTCCACTTCCATCAAATATGCTGCTGTTTGTCACATCTACAAATTAAACTTGTAAATTCTGGGTTACAGTTGCTGAAATTCAGCACTGTTTCTTGCTGTAACACATTTAATTTTGCACTTCCAGAATGTTGAAGTGATTTCCTGGCTGCAAAACCTTCCTTTTATCTCAGACCAGGGCAGGACTGACACTTCTCCCTGTAGCCTTGGTGCCAGGGGATGTGCAGGTACCAGTGACAAGTGGCTGCTGCCCATCACAGATTCCCAGCACAGTTTGGTTCAGGTTGGAAGTTGGACCTTAAAGATCTTTCAATTGCACCCCCTATGCCATGGGCAGGGACATCTTCTGCTATCCCAGGGTGCTCCAAGCCCCATCCAGCCTGGCCCTGGGCACTGCCAGGGATCCAGGGGCAGCCACAGCTGCTCTGGGCACCCTGGGCCAGGGCCTGCCCACCCTCCCAGCCAGCAATTCCTAATTGCCAAGAGCCCAAAATCTGTGCCTGCCCTCTGGCAGTGGGAGCCATTGCCTGGGTGCTGTCCCTGCAGGCCTTGTCCCCAGTCCCTGGGCAGCTCTGCTGGAGCCCCTGGAGGCCCTGGCAGGGGCTCTGAGGTGTCCCTGGAGCTTCTCTTGTGCAGCTCAACAGCCCCAGCTGTGCCAGGCTGGCTCCAGAGCAGAGGGGCTCCAGCCCTGGCAGCAGCTCCGTGGCCTCCTCTGCACTGGCTGCAGCAGCTCCCTGCCCTCCCTGTTGTGGGGCTCACTGTGCCCTGCAGAATCCCCTCCAGGGATGCAATTTCAGCACAGCCTCCACCTCCCCACACGCCTGAGTCCTTCAGGTGTCTGAGCAACCTTCCCACCATTATTCCTCTGACTGCATCCCCTGTGCCATCCCCCCAGACACCTTCTGCTGCTCAGTGGCCCTGCCTGGCTCAGAGGCCGATGCTCCAGGGCAGCTCCTCTCTGGCCAGGGGGGTGGGGCCAGGTGTTCAGAGAACCACAAAATTGTATGGGGGAATTTGGAGCCACAAGGAAAGAGGAGGATGGTAAAGGACAACTGCACTGTGCTGAACGTGGAGTCCTGCTGCCTTGCCTGCCCCCTCACAGGCAAAATGGAAATGGGAATAGGAATAAAAATAATAATGATTATAATTCAGTACCTCTGCTGTGTTTTATGTGTATTTATCACATGAGAAAGCTCCCAGTGCAAATCAATAAGGCCACTTATCCATGTATTTTAAGTACCAATATGGATAATGAAGGTAGAATGGTTTTCAGCCTTACTGAGTTCTTGGCATTTGTGGAGCCTGAAAATACAAAATCTGGGCCTGGTGGTCATTGGTGCCTGGTGGGCACCAATCTCAGATTTTATTTTGTGTTTATCAGCAGCTGAGGGAGAACAGAGCCCTGGAGTTTGGTGCAGATGTGGGAAGAGGACAGATAAAATATCTGCTGAATTTTTTCTTCTCTACCACCAAGAGATGCCCAGAGTGTGTAGGCTTCAGGGTACACTGGATGGAAAGCTTGAAATTCCTCCTGTGGCCCTTGGCATTTCCTTATACAGGAGCCACTTGACTTTGTGGGAATTGCTATTTTTGGGCAACACAAAAACTGATGAAAACTACCCAGAACCAGGTTAGCTTTTGTATTGTGTTTCCCCCAGTGAATTAGTTGCAATGCAGACTAATTCTGTGGCTGAAAGTTTGGTTTGCCCGCCTTGAAATGAAGACTGAATGGGTTGTGCTAAGTGGCTTTGAACAAGATGCTGATAAACACAAAATAAAATCTAAACACAAAATAAAATCTCCCCCAGTTCCCTGGAGAATCTGCAAATGGTGCTCCTTGCTGAAGGCATCACTTCCCTTGCCTGAAACACTGCCAGTTTTGCCTCTCCTTTTTGGGGCTGTCATCTCTGAATGTCAGCTGCTGTGGCTTTCTCTCCAGAGCACCCCAGGGATGCAGTTTCCCTTCTGTCTGCACAGGGAAGGAGCAGAGTGCCTGCAAAATGCAAACTTGGGATGCACGAACCCCGCACTTACTGACAACTTTGGTGCAAATAAGGTGAAATCCTCTTGTTACTGATGCTAAAGGGCAGACAAGGATCCAGCCCATGGATCCCCACAGTCTATATCTTGAGTTTTTGGAAAGTAAATTCAATCCTGAGAGTCCTGACGACTGCTGATTCACAAATGCCCCTTGGAAGTTTTCTCATGGATCTGGTTAGTCATCTGGGTTTGCAATTCAGTTTAAAATTAGAATTGAGTGCCAGCCACTGGGAAGGCAACATCTTTCAGACAGTCTCGGGGCAAAGCTGGAGTGGGCAGGGGGAAAGCTGTCTGGAAGTTTAATTTCAGATAATTTTCTACACTTACTCGCTGCATCAGCAGCTTCGGGTGAATCCAGGGCAGCCACATCAGAGCTGGGAAAACAAACAAGAGTGCTCTGTCAAATTCATTTTCCATTGCTGTAGGTGCTGTGAATTGAACACAGCTCCTGGAGCCTGACTGGTGCCTCTGATGAAATGCCATCTGCAGCTGAGTTGTGCTTCTGCTTTGTCCCCGGCTGGCCCATGGTCAGCAACACCCAAACCTTTCCCGCTGTGTTTCTTCCACATCCTTGTGTGTCTGCTTCAAACTTGGAATTGCTGTGTGCCAGTGAGCCCCAGTGTCACAGAATCACAGAATTATTTGGGTTGGATGGGAACTTAAAGACCATCTAAATCCAATTCCCTGCCATGTGCAGGGACATCTTCCGCTATCCCAGGGTGCTCCAAGCCCCATCCAGCCTGGCCTTGGGCACTGCCAGGGATCCAGGGGCAGCCACAGCTGCTCTGGGCACCCTGGGCCAGGGCCTGCCCACCCTCAGAAGGAATAATTCCTCCCCAGTATCCCATCCAACCCTGCCTTCTCTCCATTTAAAGCCATTGCCTGGGTGCTGTCCCTGCAGGCCTTGTCCCCAGTCCCTGGGCAGCTCTGCTGGAGCCCCTGGAGGCCCTGGCAGGGGCTCTGAGGTGTCCCTGGAATATTCTCTTCTCTAGGTAACACACCAAGACCAGAATACAGAGGGGCTGTATTGAGCAAATCCTAATAAAAGGGGATAATTTCAAAAACAACCTCACAACATGTCTCAGAAGAGGCCTGGCAAGTTTAAAATGTTGTTTAGTTCAACCCCCCTCCAGCAAAAGGAGAATGAGCCCCCGGTGCCCACCTAGGAGACCTCCACAGTTCCCAAGCATTTTCTGTGGTTGGGAAGCTGTGTAAACAAAGCCTGAGGCCATTAAAAACCCCATCCCACTTGCAGCTGAGGAATCCTTAACTCCTTGGACAATCCCTCTTTCCTCCATCTGCTTGTCAAAAGGAGGAATTAGGGCTTTTAATTAAAGCAGTCCCACCTGGGCATGGCACAATGCAGGGAGTGAGCTTTCTGTGAGGGGCTGAGCTCCCTGACACTCAAAAAAAATTCTTGTTTAGTGCTTTATTTTCCCAGCAAGCGGCAGGATTGCATACTACAGCCAAATTTTTGGAGGGGTGATGCAGCATTCCCTCATCCTTTGATGGCCAGTGTCAGGTCTTGCCCTGGACCAGAATTCCCAGCTTGTCCAAGGGTGTAGAAAAACTCTAAAATGCCCTTAAAATTATCCAAAATGCTCCAAAATTAGCTTTACCCCTGCATCCTCTCCTTCCCTGTGCCTCAGGGAGAAATCCCTTTAATTCCTGGGGCTCCAGGCTGGGCTCAGCCTGCTCCCAACCCCACAGGAAGGCTGGGGAGGGGTGGGTGGGTGGCGATGAGGGCTCTCAGCAGCACCCTTTTTGCAATAACAATGATTTTTACCGCAGTTTGGCCGCTGATATTTTCTCTCAGGAAGCCCTGGCTGGAAGCAGCCCCTGGCAAGGCACTAGATGGCACCAGAGCCAGAGGATACGGGATCTGGCTGCTGGCTCACCCTCCCCTGCATCCCCCAGAACAGGGAAAGTGCCCTCAAAAACAGGCAAAAGGGCTTCTGGATGTGAAAAAAACAATTTTTTTTTTTTTTTAAATTTTCCTAACGGTGCTGGCCCCAGTCACCTTGGTGAGACCCTGTCCATGCAGCCAGCATCCATCCCAAGGCAGGGAAAAGGGCCCTGGGAAGAGCAAAAGAAATAAAATCATCTGGATGGAATACTGAAATTAAATTATCCAGCTGTGATTTTGAAGTAATTAACCACTAGTGAGTCTTTTCTCCAGATATTAAGCCCAGGATCTGGGAATGTGGACAGGGGTTGCTGACCTTGCCTTATTTTTGGGTATTGGAAACCAAGGACCAGATCTCATAAATAAAATAGTTCAATGTCCTTGATTAGTGGCAGAATTTGTGGGATTTTGCAGCAGAGCATGTTTCCAGGAGAGGGCCTTCCTTTCTTCTCAGTTCCTGGTTGCATCCCAAAGCTGCTGCTGCAGGAAGCTGCTGGGATACTGGGATGGGGAGAACACTGGGGGGAAAACACACCAAAACCTCTGCTCCCCAAAAATAAGGGCAGCATGGAGGAGAAAGGGTGAATTTGGGGCCATTCTGCTTGAAACAGGGGGGTGTGACACATCCTAAAGCCCAAAACTGCCCTCACCTTATGGAGGCACACAGGGAGTAATGAGTATTGTGAGCTTAAAACTCTGATTGAAAGGAAGGGTTCAATCAGCCCCAGTGTCCCACTTTGGACTCAATGCAGTGAACCTCCACCAGCTCCCATTCTGCAACAACCACCACCAGTCAGAAAATCCCCAGCTCTGTTTTGCCATCTGCCACCCCCATACAGATGGAGAATGAAATTCCCCAAAGAAAAATAATTAAGGAAAATGTTAAGATACAAATGGGGCATCATAGACTCATTGAATGGCTTTAGTTGGAAAAGCCCTTTAAGACCATTGAGTCCAACCATTCCCCCAGCACAGCCAAGGCCACCACTGACCCATGTCCCCATGGGCCACATCCATGTGGCTTTTAAACCCCACCAGGGATGGGGGCTCCAACGCTGCCCTTTGTGCAGCCTGTTCCCAAGCTTAATGACCCTTTCCATGAAAAAAATTCCCCAATATCCAACCTGAGCCTCCCCTGGCCCAGCCTGAGGCCGTTCCCTCTGCTCCTGTCCCTGTTCCCTGGGAGCACAGCCCGGCCCCCCCGGCTGTCCCCTCCTGTCAGGAGCTGTGCAGAGCCACAAGGGCCCCCCTGAGCCTCCTTTGCTCCAGGCTCAGCCCCTGCCCAGCTCCCTCAGCCTCTCCTGGGGCTCCAGCCCCTTCCCAGCACCGTTCCCTGCCCTGGACTCGTCCCCTCTGCCACCATAAATTGTGCTCCCTCCTGAAATGAGCTGGGGAGGGCTCTGGATGTGTGCTGGGTTCCTTCGAGTGCTGTGAGCTCCCAAAAATCCTTATTTCAGGGAAAAGGGAAAAAGCACCTCCTGGGCCACGCATCTGAAACAGGCTACAGCAAAATAATTGCAAAGTCTTTTCTTTCTCTCCCTTTCTCTGCTCCCAAATGGCTGCTCTTTGGAGCTGAGGTTTTCACCCATCTTCTTATTTTATCTCTTACTTTATAAAATTGGAAAATTGAAATGCTGAGATATTACACTTTAATCAAATGCGTAATGATTTCCTCTAGATTGCCTCTCTCTCTCTTTTTTTTTTTTTTTTTTTTTTGCTAAAGAAACAAGGCAAGAAGCAGAAGAGGAAAAAATCCAGGGAGAAAGAAAATAAAGCAGCAAAATAACCTGAGATAAAATGTCAGTGTAAAAATTCTCAAATAAAGCCCTTCCAGTTTCTGAGTCCCCACTTGTGTTTGGGTTGCTGCTGCTCCCAGGCATGGAGCAATGCTATTTGCTGTAGAGATTTCCCCTCCTTTTTTGCCCTTTCTCTATCCATGTTACCTTAACTGCAGGTGTTCTCAGCCCCAGTTTCCCTGGAGGTTCTCCAGTGCTGTTCCCCCAAGCCCCACAGGCTTTGTGCCTCCCCAGCCTGGGGCTTGAGACCCTCGGGGCCCCCAGCCCAAACCATTCTGGGATTCCATAAAAAGGCCTCAGGGCGGCGTGAGTTGTCCCTCTGGAGCAAACCACGGGCCTCAAAACTGCTGCATAAAGCCCTTCCCTGGGGGCTGTTCCACTGTCCTGCCTGAGGCCAGCCAAAAAAATCCCCTAAATTTGAAGAAAACGGACTCATTGTTTTTTGAGCCAGTTGAGACCATCCTGACACCCCCAAAGGGTTTCACCCAGCCTGGTTTTGCAGTGAAATGTTGGTGAAATATTCCATATCAGGGTGAAATTGCAGAGGGCTTTAGGGTGGGCAGAGTGTGACCGTGTTCACAGGGGTCTCAGGTTGAGGGAAGAGATGAGGATTTGACTTTATGTTTTAGAAGGTTTGATTTATTATTTTATGATATATATTACATTAAAACTATACTAAAAGAATAGAAGAAAGGATTTCCTCAGAAGGCTGGCTAAGAATAGAATAAGAAAGAATGATAACAAAGGTTTGTGGCTCGGACTCTCTGCCCGAGCCAGCTGGGCTGTGATTGGCCATTAACTAGAAACAACTAACATGGGCCAATCAAAGATTCACTTGTTGCATTCTGCAGCAGCAGATAATCAACGTTCATATTTTGTTTTTGAGGCTTCTCAGCTTCTTAGGAGGAAAAATCCTAAAGAAAGGATTTTTCGTGAAGGACGTCTGCAACAGGCAGAGGGTGGGGGGCAGATCTGGCAGCTCTGGGAGTGAAGGTCACCCCCAGACCTGCCCCAGGATGGTGCTGATGCGCCACGTGTGGCCCTGGATCACCTTTTAACTCCTGGATATCCTCCCGGGTAAGGGGAGACTCCTTCCCTATGGTACCGAGGGGTGAGACATCCCCCTGTGCCTGCAGCATGCCCAGAAGAGCCACCCGCGGGGACACCCGTGTCTCACGGACACCCGCAGGCCAGGGAGCATCCAGGAGGAGCGGGATTTTGAGCCCGCGGCAAAGGCAGGAGGATGCCCCAAACGGGGGGTGCTGCACCCCAAAATCTGCTCTGGGGATGGGCAGGAGGGATCCAGGGGCTAATTTTAACATCAACCTGTGCCTTCGGCATCTGCGGAGGATCGGGTGTCCGGGAAGGGCGGGGAAGATGCAAAGCGACAGCGGCGGGGGCTGAGCCCCGTGAAATGCCCGGGACAACTGCGGGGACCACGGGAGCAGCTGCCCGAGGCAACTGGGGCTGCTGGAGGGGCTGCAGCCCGGCCCGGGGCCAGCAGCGTCCCAGGGCACCGCGGAGGGGATGGCAGCGCGTTCCATAAACCCCCAGGGTGGGGACGGGCCAGGGAAGCACGGTGGGCGTCCCTCCCTGTGGGATCCACGCGTGGGTTGGGCTGCGGGGCGCCCTGCGGGGTTTTTAGCGATTAAAGAGATGTCCCTTTGCCGGGTGTGTGTGACACAGCCAGCTCGGCATCGCGCCAGGGGCCAGGGGTGGCCCATTGCTGCTGACAGAGATGCGTGGGGAGTGGGTGTGTTTCCATGCTGCCACGCAGACGGGGCTCAGGAAGGGTTTCATTACGGTATAAACATGGGAAATTAGATTGGATTGGATGTAAGGAAGGAGTTTTTTGTGGTGAAGGTGGGGATGCCCTGGCACAGGGTGCCCAGAGAGGCTGTGGCTGCTCCTGGAAGTGTCCAAGACCAGTTTGGATGGGGCTTGGAGAAACCTGGGACAGTGGAAGGTGTCCCTGCTCATGGTTTTAGTCAAGCTTTGATTTGTCTTCGAGCCCAAACCATTCTGGGATTCTAGGCAGAAAAAAATGAAACAGCAAATTTTGCTCTTTTCTTGGAAATATTAACGCTGTTGGGACATCACGATTTGCTGCCTGGCAGGGCTGGCAGAGCCCTGGGGTGGGCAATGCCCACAGCAGCACGGTGACGGAGGGGACAAAATCCAGCCCTTCCCTGCCAAGAGCCCCCATGAGCCAGAGCAGCCTCCCGAGGGCACTGGGGGGAAAGGCAGGAGGGCAAATCCGAGCTGGGATGCGATGGGATGGGCACCGGGAGGCAGCGGGCACCTGGAACTTGTCCTGCTGCCGGTTTTGGGCAGCTCAGAGCAGCAGCTGTGCGAATGTGCCCAAAAGGGCCCTCTGGGCTGGAGGCTGCAGCTCTGGAGAAGGCTCCAGGGAGAGCTCGCAGCTCTCCCTGCGGATCAAGTTAATCCTTCCCAGCATCTGCCCTGGGGCTGTGGGACGGGCAAGGAAGGGGTTACGCAGATCCAGGTTACCAAGCTCACGTTTTTATTCAGATCGGGAGGAGAAAAAAAAAAAAAAAACCCACCAAAAAACCAAACCAACCCTCCCCTCCTCCCCCCTACAAACAACAAACCCACAAGCGGAGCCCAGCGACAGACCCGATTCCATAATCCGGGCGGACAAATCCATGGCACATCCGCGTCCAGAGGCTGCCGGGCGCTTAAACCTGCCAGATGCACGGCACGGATAAGGCTAAACCGGGATTAAGGGGGCTCCCCACGGCGGGACGGCGGCCGCAGCGGGCGGGGGGAATGGGGGCGAATGAAATAAAATATAAAACCAGCCTGGGCAGGGTGGGAAAGCCATGGAAAAGTCGCTTTGCAGCGGGGTGAAATGATATTCCCTGGATGCTGCGCTTTGCCAGAAATCCCTCCTGCGCAACGGGGGCTCCGAGTCCATTAAAACAGTTTGGAATGGAGATGATGTGTGCTGTTTGGGGTTTTTGGGGGCTGAAGGGCAGCAGCAGGGGGGAGGCTCCGTGCTCCCAGGGGTTTCCAGCGCTCTCCGCGCCCCTCCGGGCTCGGCCAGAGCCGTTTTAGGTCAGGGATGCCCCAGCGGATAAATTCTGTCAGCAACTGGGGCGTCAACACAATGGGCCACTGTGTCACCGCGGGGAGCAGGGATGGGACACGGATGGGCGTGGGGACGGTGGCACTGGGGTGGGGACAGCCACAAGCCCTCGGTGGCCCTGCTCCTGAGGGTTTCCCGAGTACCAGGATGAGGGATGTGCACCCCAGACTGTGACCCACGCGTGTGTGGGGTGGGAGAGCTCGGGGCTGTGAGCAGGGGACAGCAGGAGCACGGGAGTGTGGCCGTGTCCGTGTCCCCGTGGGAGGGTGTGGCCGTGTCCGTGTCCCCGTGGGAGGGTGTGGCCGTGTCCGTGTCCCCGTCTGAGGGTGTCTGTGGGGGCTCTGAGGGTGTCTGTGGTGTGTGTCTGGGTGTGCAGGTGACAGGGGTGTGGTTGTGTGGATGGATGGATGGATGGATGGATGGATGGATGGATGGATGGATGGATGGACAAACAGACAGACGGATGGATGGATGGATGGACGGACGGACGGACGGAAGGAAGGATGGCTGGACAGACAGACAGAAGGACAGACGGACAGACAGATGGAAGGAGGGCTGGACGGACGGACGGACGGACGGACGGAGACACAGACGGAAGGATGGATGGCTGGACGGACAGACGGAAGGACAGACAGACGGACGGACGGACGGACGGACGGGCAGACAGATAGACGGAAGGATGGATGGACGGACGGACGGACGGACGGACAGACGGACGGATGGAAGCACGGCCGGACCGGCGGGCGCGGGTGCGCGCGCACGCGACCTCGCTGCCGCTGCCGCGCGCGCGTGCGCGCCTCCCTCGCGCGCGGGTCGCCCCGCCCTCGGCGCCCATTGGCCGGCGGCGGGCGGGGGGGCGTGTCCCGGCGGCGGCCCCCGCGCTGCTATTGGCCGCGCGCCCCTTTGTGTGCCGGCCGAGCGCGGCCGCCGCCAGTCGCCGGCGCGTCCGGGGGGCACAAAGGCCGCAGCATGGTCCTGGTGCACGTCGGATACCTGGTGCTGCCCGTCTTCGGCTCCGTGCGCAACAGAGGTACCGCTCCCGGCAACGCGCGTTCGCGTCCCGGGGCCGCTGGCGGCGGCGAGGGGGGGCGGCGCGTCCCGGGTCCCCGGCGGCAGGAAGGGGGGGCTGCCCCTCAGCGTTCCCCTCAGCGCACCTCACCCAGCCCGGCGGCGTCCCCCTCTCTGGGGCGCCTGCCGCCCCACACACGCCACGCTTCGGGACCCCCCTACCGCCCGCACCTCCCGACTGCGGTAGATCTGTTCCACCCTCCCCCCCTTCCCTCCCGTTCTTCTTTTACGGATTTTATTTTATTTTTTAATTTACCCTCTCCCCCACCCCCACCCCTCACCGTAGCCACCAGGCCATCCCAGCGTAGCTGTAGCCGATAACAGCCATTTTTGTACCTCCATCCTGTGTAGTAGCTGAGTTACATTTGCACTGTAAATTCCTGTTAAGTGGATTCGTTTTGCTGTGGTCGTCGTCGCAGAGTCTCTTTGGGGTGCGGCGGGGCCAAACGCCCCCGAATTGCGGCCAAACCCACAATCCCGGGGCGGCTGAGCTTGGAGGGCACCACGGTGGGGTCATCTGGTCCCACCTCCCTGCTTGAAAAACCTTCCAAAAACCCATTAAATTTGGGGAGGGGAAGCGCGGCGATTGGCCGCGGTTCCCAGGATCGGGCTGGCGGGGAGTCGGGCGGCGGGGTGCGTGTGGTCCGGGGGCGCAGCATCCCTGTCCCCGCGGTGACACCGCTGTCCCCGCGGGCATCGCCCCCAGCCCCGGCCCTCCCTGCAGCCACAAGTGTCCCGTCCCGCCGGCACACCCCCGACAACCCGCCCAGCGACACCCCCCACCCTCCAAAAAAAAAAAAAAAAAACCCAAAAAAAACCCAAAAAACCAAACAAACCGGGCTGCCGAAAGAGACGACTGGCAAAATGGTTTTCCATTAAACAGGGATAACATTTTTTTCTGCTGTGCTAAATTACTTCCTGTTCTTATTTTGTGGGTAATTTTTTCTGTACCGAATATCCTTTGGTTGTGTATCTCCACCTTTTTTCTTGTACTAAAACTAAAGCATGGTCTGTATTTTTTTACATTACCTAGTTTCTGATGTAAATCTCTCTGTAGAGACATACCCTGCTGAAATGTAATGTGCTGTAGCCTATACATCTGCTCAGTGTACGCTGCTTTTGTTCTGTTGCCCTTCCATAGCATGGTGGGCCTTGCCTTTTTGTATTGTGTGCATGATGACATTGTTACACACGATTCCACTAATACTAATATACGATCTCTCAATAAAGAAACTAGTTTTCCTATATTAACCTAGTGTGCTTTTTCTATTGCTGTTTTCCCATTTATTGTCGTATCCTGCTGTTTAGATTTTTTCCTTGCTTTCCCCTCATCGTGAGGTTTGAGTGAGTGGATTTTTTTCTCCCTCTTAGAACAGATATGGGGGCTTTTAAATACATTTTTTTTCCCCCCCACTTCCTATCCCATATCTACCCTCAGCATTAGTCTGTGTGTACATACTTCCCAGCGCACAGTCCCTATTGCTGTTGTGCTGATGCAGAATTCTGGTTTTACCGCAGAACAGCCAAAAAAAAAAAAAGTCAAATCCCTCATTATTAATCAAAAAAAGAAATTGATGAAGGGTCTGCTGCTTATTCATTCTAGTTACAACATTACACCTTCCTTACCAGACTGATCCCTCTGTATGGATGGGGGGGGAATTGTTTATTTTTCTAAAGTCCTGATTAACAAGAGGTAAACCAACCTGTATATTAAAAAAAAAAAAAAAATTAAAAAAAACCCCTCCGATCTTTAAGCTGTATATTTTAAACGTATACATCTCTGCGAGTGCCCTGCCCACCATCTGCCAGGCGAGGAGTTGCCGTGCCTCGGTCCCGGGGCGACTGGCACGCTATAAATATCTCCACTAGACCCCTGCAAGGCAGGGCTCGTAAAAACGTCCCAGCTGCTAATGTTGTAACTACATTTTTCCTGCTCGAAGCCTCCAGGCCCACCATCTTCTGAATAAAAACTCGATTTGGTCAAAAAAAAAAAAAAAAAAGAAGGCAAACTATGGGGTTGGGAGAAAAAGTCACGGGGAGCCTTAAAATATTGGAAGCATGGAGGAATGGATGAATTGCGGTCAGCGAGCAGCTTTGCTGCGGCTGCAAAGCGATGATAATGATAGTGGTCACCTCTCCTTGTGCCTGCAGCTGACCTCCTCTCCCAGGTCTGCAAAGGGGTCCCGTAAAACCTCCCCGTTTTGGCTTGGATGCCACGAGGAGCTGAGGGAAGTCAGGGCTCCCAAAGCCAGGAGACGGGGCTGGGAGGGGAGGCGGGGGGAGCATCTTGTCTTTAATTACATTTCCACAGAAGCGGGGGGGGAGACGCAGCATTGGTGATTGGTCTTTAATGAGAGGAAGACAAATTCAGCAGGTCGGTGGTTCCCACCCGCTAAAATTTCACGAGGAGCCGCTGGCAAGCAAAACAAAAGCCAGTGGCTCCTGCAGCCCGCCCTGCCTTTACCCCAGCATCCCTCCCAGAGACGCATCATTTCGCAAGGCTGTGCCTTTCCACCTCTCTCCTAGCTCTATCCTGAGTTTGGTTGGTTTTCTCTATAAACATTTATTTATGATTTCCTTCTCCATATTTCCTTTTCCGTGTACCTCGGTGACTGTTTGGCCATCCTGTCCCCCTCTGTATGAGCACCGGTGGGGTGCCCCCTGCTCCCCCCTGGATGTAGTGTATGCCGTGGCCCTTTGTTCTCGCTCCATCCTCGCCCCGGGCCAGCGCTGAGCTCCTCCGTGCCTGACACGTCCCCATACACATCCCGAGGAGGGAGGCTGTGCTTCTCGCTTGCATGAATGAAGGGAGACATGCATGCCTGTTGGGGCTGATCATTTTCCAATGTGATTTTTTTTTTTATTATTTTCTCCCCCCTCTCCCACCCTCCCCCCCACCCCCCGTTTTTTTTATTTTTTTGATTTTGTTTCGTTTCCTTTTTTTTTTTTTTTTTTTTTAAATTCAACCCCCCTTCCCCCTCCCACCAACCCCACGCCACGTGAGACAATGAGATTCGGGTTATGGCGTGGGGGGGAAAAAAATAAAAAAATCCCCCTTCTCCTCTCCCCCCAGCCCAAACCCCAACACGGATAAACCCATCCCCTCCACGGACACCTGCCGGCAGCTGCCCCTTTGTTGGGAGTGGGGATTCACTGCAGCGAGCGTGACAACCCCCCCCAGGTCTCACTCTGCAAATTAGCCCTGCTACAGAGCAGGGCTGCGTGCTCAGCCCACTCCGAGGATGCCTTGGTAATCTAATAATGCACAAAACTGCTGGGTTAATGGCAACTTTTAAAGCAATTTATCATCCGCATCATATTTTTGACCTGTCTTGTTAGAAACACATCCTTACAAGAGGAAGCATCCCCCCCTCCTCCACCTCCCAGCCTTATTAGTCAGTAACCACCAGGCTTTCATAGCTCATAATCCATCAAACTCATCCACATTTTAATGACTTAATTCCTTTGACACCCTGGAAAAGCCACGTTTGAGTCCTGAAAAAGTCACCTGGTACAAAGAAAATGATTTTTTTGTTTGGTTTTTTTTTTTTTTTTTGTTTGGCTTTTTTTTTTGGTTTTTGTTTTTGTTTTAGCGTCGGTGGGCTGAGGAAATCCAAGGTGGGTCACGTGCTGGTGGTGCTGCTGTGGGTGTGGAGGCACATGCAGTGATTTCTGTAAAGCCTAGACGTCTCTCCAGCACCAACCTGTATCTCTGGCCTCCCTTAAATAACTCCTTTCAGTAACAGGGAGAAGGATAATCCCAAACACGGACAAAAGGGGCTCTGAGGTTCATTTCTGTAAGGGTTGTGTAAAGGTCTCACACCCATCTGTGCGCGCTTAATGATGGCAAAGGGGAGCTGGGCTGATGGGTCTCACACGGGGTCTGGGCTGGTGGCACAGCTTCCATCCTTTTTGAGAGGAAACAGAAACGAGTAGTGCTCACGTTTTGCTCATGCTGGGAATTATCAGCAGAGCCTAAAGAGAGAGCTGATCTGGATTTACCTTGCTGCGTGCGGATCTGGCCCCGTGGAAGTGTGTTATTTAAGAACCGGTGAGTTGGTGCGCGAGGGAGGCAGCAGCAGAAGCTGTGAAGCTCGGGGGTGCTCGAGGGGGTGTGTCTGCCACAAATCCCCGGAGCTGCTCTGGTGCAGGGGCACGGAGTGCTGGGGACACGGTGGGGACACAGCCCAGGCTGCTCGGGGTGCCCTGGGCAGAGTGTGGGTGTCCTCGCAGAGCCGCCCCGACTCCTCCTCTGTGACCTTTCTGGAAGGACTTTCCTAGAGTAAGTCTTGAGTTTCGTTTCTGTTGTAGCTTCAAACCCTGCTCATAACCTGGGCAGCTCCTTGGTAGCTGAAAGGGGAGGATGGAGCATGGCTGGGGCAGGCACTGCCCCAAAAGATGTAGGAGGAACCCCCCCAGGTACCTCGGGGGGCACTTGGGACATCCAAGACTGGCTCATGCGTCTCCCCTGACCAGAGGGACGATGGTGACAACCACTGGGGGTGCAGAGGTGGAAGGACAGGGGAATACAGCTCTTTTGGGGGTAGCAAGGACATGGACATCCCACCCCTTTATGTGCTGGTTTAACTCCGAACCATGCACTGGGGCACCTCATGTCTAAACTGGAAGATTCTTCTCTCCAGAGGTGTTCAAAAAGGGACAGGTGCTGCAGCAGGTCAGCAGAGAAAAGCCCTTCCCACCCTTAACCTGGGAGTGCTCGTTTTGGGAGGCTTTAAATTAATGAGTGAGAAATCCAAGGGAAGATTTGCAACTTCTCCTGTATTAAATTGTCTTCAATATCTGTAACCCCCAGGAGCAGAGTTGGTTTGGCAATTGGAAGAGGTGTGATGGCATTGCCAAATGCTGTGACTCTCAGGCATCTCATGGAATTTGGGTGTTCCTGCATAACCCTGCAGCTCCTGGAGCTGGGTGATAGCACGAGGCTTTAATCTTAAGGGGTTTCACATAATGTAGAGCTTCAAGGTGCTGCTTATGGCCAACTTGGTCCTCAAAACTCACAAGTCTGCAGTCAGCAGGTGTTTCAGCTGATGTGGGGGTTTGAGAAGCAGAAGGGGAATGTGGGGCTGCAGGGCGGGGACCTGCAGGGAGGCAGTGAGAGGGGGGACAACACCCAGTGGGGAAAATGGTAATTTTCTCCCTTTTTTGGTTGATTTTGGGTAGATGGAGTGGGTTGGTCTGCAGTTGGGATTGGCAAAGTGGTTTCCCAAGCAACTCTGCACAGGACCCCATGGGAGATCCACAAGTTAAATCCTTGTGTGGTCTTGTCTTACTCACCTTCTTAGTGAGAAAACTCTGTCTTTTGAGAAAGGTTAAATTCTCACCAAAAAAAAAAAAAAAAAAGGTGCAATCACTCCTTAGCCTCTTGCAACAGGTCCTGGTGGTGGCAAGGACTGGGCTCCTGTGCTGGAGAGCTCAGCAGCAGCCAGGATGGAGGGAAAGCAAACCCTTGTCTGCTCCATGCCTCCTCTCCACCTTTTCTTAACCCTTTCTGCTCCTCCTCTGCTCAGTTTTGCAGTCTCCCAGGACCTTTTCTCACACATTTTCCTGCCTGATGGTCCTTTGCATTTCCCAGCCCCAGCTGGATTGGGCTGGTTGGCCCATGCTGTCGTGGATCCCTCTTGGTAAGTGTCCTTAACCTCTGTTGTTTTCTCTCCCTCCCTTTAAAGGCTGCAAAATGTGCCTGCAGGAGAGCTCTGTGTGTGTGGCTTGTGGCTCTTTAATGAACAGAATCTCTTCATTGGCTTGAGGGACTGCACCCAGTGGGGTCAGCAGCAAAGAAGTGCTGGAAGCAGCAAAGGTGCAGGTTGTGGGGACAAAGAGAGAGTAAGGGGCAGCCCTGTGGGCTGGGAGCCTGTGAAGTGAGGGCACACCTGCAGGGAAATGTTTGGGTGAGGATTTTGGTACTTGGGTGAAGGATCCAGGTATCTGTGTGTCTCTTATCACATCCCTGGGGTCCCAGCTGCTCCCAGTGGCTGCCCTGTGTGGAAGTGACACCCCGAAGTGTGGGTGACCCTCAGCTCAGTCAGAGCCACTGGCTGGTGCTGGTTTTCCTCTTTTTTCCTCCCTCTGGAAGGCCTGAGCGGTGCTGTGGAGCTGTTGCCATGCTCCACCCCTCCATGTCCTTTCCCAAATGGTCCAAAGAGCAAATGTGTCCCCAAACAAGGAGAGCACCAGGCATGGGCACCTTCTGGGACTTTTTTGAGCAGGACTGATGGAACTGGACAGCCTACCAAACCATATGTCCAGCTCTGGAGCTAAGAGTGGCTGTGGAAACATTCTCTTGTCCTTTTTTCCAGGCTGGAACGTGTCTCTAAAAGGCATTCAATAAAACCATTCCTGGGACATCTGTCTTGCTGCAGCTGCTCCCCACCCTGGGTTCCTCCAGTGAAGGAAGGGATTGGGAAACATCCCTGTAACAAATGTGCCCTCCCCAGCTGTGCTTCCTCTATGTCTCTAGGATTCCTCATTCTCCTGGTGGCATCTGACTCTTCTTTCAATCTCGCTGCCAGATGGAGGCACTGATACTTCCCACAGGATCTTGGGATTTTTGGAGGCTGTGGGTGCATGAGGAGTCACCCCTCATGACCACTTGCCCAACTAGCTAGCCAGTTTTGATGCTGCCTCTGCTGAAAACGGGGCATCTGCAGACAAAAGGAAGCTTTCTTCTCTCTTTTTTTTTTTTTTTTTTGTTTTATATCAGAGGAGGTGCCTGTGTTTGCCTGCATGCCCTGGGGCAATGCAGGAGGTTTGTGTGGTCCATTCATGGCTGACCATCACCAGCTGGTGGGAGCTGGTACTTGAGCAGACTCTCCTGAGGGCCCCAAGCCTCAGTGAGGAGCAGCTGGAGTCTGGAAGGAGCTGTGGGTTCATGGTGAAGCTGCCTGGACGTGGGGTTGGATTCCCATCTGGCAAGGCCTGAACTTGTTTGTACGTGCATGAACCCAAAAAAACTCAAAACTCCTCAGCTTTTAAAGGAGTTGCTTGGCATTTATACTGGGGTGAATAAGATGAGAATCTAGTCTGAGGTGTGTTTTTATCTTAAAAGAGAGAGAGAGAGAGAAAAAAAAAAAGTTGGCAGCAGAGTAAAGGTATTTTGTTTGCAGGAGGGTTTGGTGGTGAAGCTATCTTTGCAAAGACTATTGGGGTGCACTAATCCCTGCTTTGGCATTTGCAGTTAAACTTGAGCAGGAGCTTTTTAAATCTCAGTCAGCGTCTGAAGGTAATGGGGGTGGTGATGCTTCAGGAGAAGTGTCCATCAAGCCTGGCAGCTTCCACAACCTCCAGGCGGAAAATACCACTCGTTTGCCTGTCAGGATAGGAGCTGTAAATCTCATGCAGATTACCACGCTGCTTGTTTTGGTTTGCTAAATCCACACTTCTCTCCCTTGTAGCCTGGCCTTTAATATTAATATCTTTAATTTCATTTATAAATTCACTTATCAGCTTTCATTAGTCATCCCGTTAATGATCCCAGGCAAGAAATTTGTCATTTGACGTCAGAAGGCAGATTAAGGGACTTCTAAAGCCTTGGGAAACAGCTTCATGCTGCACCAGAATTATAGCAGTTGGCATACGAGGCTAATGCTAGGTGTAATTTGCATCTGCTGCTCAGGGAATGAGTGATTATTTTATATATTTAGCAGAAAACAAGAGAATTTCTTAACCATGAATGGCACTACGTTTCCTGCAAACTGCAGTATTATGAATCACTGGGCTATAAACACCTTGTTTGCTGGTTTCGTGTCAGCATGGGGGGGATCCTGACAGCTCCCCTCCTCCTTGGCGGGGTTTTCCTCATTGAAATTAAGGGATTCCCTCTGTGCTAGGAGCTGGAAGGGGCAGGGAGTGGATTAAGTTTTGCCGTGCCAAAACTGAGCGCCTTTGGTGGCTGAGCTCCCCTGATGGTAGGTGAGGGTGTTTGGGAGGGTTTGGAGATGGGTGCCTAAGGCATGGAAATGCAGGGAAGAGCCCTCACAGTATTTGCTCAAAACGTCTAGAAAAGAGCAGGGTTGGACTGAAAAGGGATGAGATGTAGCAGCTCCAGGCACTGGTCCATTCAGGTCCATCAGGATGAGGCTTTACAGATGCTGGGAGCAAGCAGCGTGTTGGGAGAGAGACCTTATCTTAACCAGCTGTTATTTGTGATATCCCACAAATCTCCTGGGGCTGAGATAAGGAATGAGGAGGCTTCCTGCACAGAGATAGCGGGCTTGGGGTTGTTACAAAGTTGTTTCTTTTTTTATAATGAACGCCTCATTGCATGCAACCCTGTAAAAAATGCCCCCTTCCCTGCAAAACCCATTGGCAGCCCCAAACTCTCCCCTTTGTGCACAGCCTCCTTTGAGATCAAAGGGCTACAGGCAGATCTCCAGGAGCCTGAACAGAGAAAATGTTATCCAGTGTGCACCAAAAGCATTTGGGGAGCTGTTTTTGCTCAGCCCTCCTTGGTCTGAGTGGGAAATTCCTGTGGAAACTGCAGTGGGATGATCCTGACTGGACACCAGATGCCCACCCAGCTTCTCCATCAGGAGGACAGGGGGAGAAAATGAAATGGAAAAGAAGTTGTTGAGATAAAGTCAATTTTAAAAAAGCAAAGGAAAATAGAAGAGTTACACTCTATTTCCCATCACCAGGTTATGTCTGGCTACTTCATGGGAAGTAGGGATTCAATATTTGTAGCAGATGGTCTCTGGGAGCCAGCCAGGCTGTGACACAGCCCCAGGGCAGTGTCATGTCCTGTCCCCTGTGCCGGCCCTGCTGAGGCACCTCCAGTGCTGGGGACAGCTCTGGGCCCTCAGGACAAGAGAGACCCTGAGGGGCTGGAGCGTGTCCAGGGCAGGGAACGGAGCTGGGAAGGGGCTGGAGCCCCAGGAGAGGCTGAGGGAGCTGGGCAGGGGCTGAGCCTGGAGCAAAGGAGGCTCAGGGGGGCCCTTGTGGCTCTGCACAGCTCCTGACAGGAGGGGACAGCCGGGGGGGTCGGGCTGTGCTCCAGGGAACAGTAACAGGAGCAGAGGGAACGGCCTCAGGCTGGGACAGGGCAGGCTCAGGTTGGATATTGGGGAATTTTTTTCATGGAAAGGGTCATTAAGCTTAGGAACAGGCTGCCCAGGGCAGTGATGGAGCCCCCATCCCTGGTGGGATTTAGAAGCTGTGTGGATGTGGCACTTGGGGACATGGGTCAGTGGTGGCCTTGGCAGTGCTGGGGAGTGTTTGGACATGATCTTAGAGGTCTTTTCAGTCTAAATGATTGCAGCAGCAAAACCTATCTCTATCCTTAATCTGCTGCTCAGCTCTGCCTGCCTCCCTCCTGCAGTATATTGACCAGTGGTGGCCACACTCTTGCCTCCAAGGCTTTTCCTTCAAACTGTGAGCTGAAAATTGGAGTGTGGCATGGATATTGGGCCCCAAGGCAAGGAATGTCCAGTCCCCACAGCACCAGGGGAGTGCATGGGTGAGCAGTGGGTGGTGGGCCAGCAGCTCAGCTGGTGGCAGTTCTATTGAACTGAGTTGCCAGGGACTAGAAAACAAGAATATCTGGTTTTGATGATGATGATTATTTTCCAGTTCACTGGCTGAAAATTTATTTTTCTGGGTTTATATTGTCCTTGAGTTTTTCAACAAAATGAGAGGGTGGGGAGAGGCTTTTAAATGGTTCATTTGAAGGGAGATGAAATAGGCCACAGCCCCAGAAGTGAAATTCTATATTATGACAAAAAATGAAACAGCACCAGCTGGATGGAGGGAATAAAACCAATTCATCATGATTTTTAAATTGGGTTTTTCATACACAAATGTTTGACTTTGACATAATTTTTAAAGTATCTTAGAGGTGGGTTAGGTGTTTTGGGAAGCATGTAATGGTCAGGAATAGACTGCCTTTGTTTTCTTGCACTGTGAAACCATCAAATTTATCTAATCAACAGAAAATGCTTTAATAATGCCTGAGATGAGTCTTGCAAAGGCGTGGGAGGTCACAAAATGAGGAAGGCCATGTCAGCCCCTGCTCCTCCCTCCTCCTCACCTCCATTGGCATCAAGGATGAGTTTCCAGGCTGGGGAAGGGCCAGAGGTCATTTCCAAAATGACAGTGAGAGTGGAAATCCTGACCAGGATGTGTCACCACTGCTCTGCTCCTCACTGGTCTCACCCAGCTCGGTCTCTGCTGCTCTGCTCTGGGGTGGGGCAGCCTCACCTCAAGTGCTGAGGGCACTTTTGGGTGCCACAGCATAAAAAAAGACATTGAACTGTTAGAGAGCAACCAAAGAAAGCCACAGGGAGGTGATGGGCCTTGAGGGGAAGCTGAGTGAGGAGCAGCTGAGGGCACTGGGTCTGCTCAGCTGGAGGAGACTGAGGGGAGACCTCATTGCTGTCTTCAACATCCTTGTGAGGGGGAGAGGAGGGGCAGGTACTGATATTTCCTCTCTGGTGACAGGGACAGGACCCATGGAATGGCTGGAGCTGTGTTAGGGCTGAGGTCTGGATATCAGGGAAAGGCTCTTCCCCAAGAATGTGCTGGGCACTGCCCAGGCTCCCCAGGGAATGGGCACATTCCCAAGGCTGCCAGAGCTCCAGGAGGGTTTGGACAGCACAGCCAGGGATGCACAGGGTGGGATTGTTGGGGGTCTGTGCAGAGACATGAACACCATGACCCTTGTGGGTTCCCATCCCACTCAGGATATTCTGTGATTCTCTGCCATCCTGCAGGTGCAAACAGCACCTTCTCCATGGCCTTGTTTGCTGTGGGCAGGAAAAGCTGTCTGGCAGGTGTGATTACAAACTTGCCAGTGGAAATCCTGGGTGCTCTGCCACAGGAGACCACAGAGGCACCTTGGGGGCCAGGATGTGTCATCTTGCCCTGGGTCACCTTCAGGGAGAGTCATGCACTGCCAGGTCCACAGATGGCTGTGGTGCTTCCCAGGTGCTCCTTCTGGATGGTGCAGGGGTGTCCTGGGAAAGGAAAATATTGCCAGGAGGTAGTCACAGGATAAGAAAAATAGAGTGTGTGTCAGGGGGAAGGAAGGCATGTTCCCTTGGACAGGAAGCGGTTCCTCCTGAGAGGGTTTGGGATGCTGGGTATGTTTGCTTGGTGTTCTCTCTGTTCTTCCTGCAACGAGTGATTTTTAGCCCCTTTAGGAAAATCCAGGCCAAACCTTAATATCTGGGAAGCTCAGGGCAGTTTTTGGGGTATGTTGCAGTGGTTCATTGTGGTTTAACCCCATCCAGCCCCTCACAGCCCCTCACTCAATCCCCCACCAGCAGGATCAGGGAGAGAATCAGAATGGTAAAAGCTGGAAAACTTCTGAGGGAATTGAGATAAAGGCAGTTTAATAGGCACAGCAAAAAGTGTGCACATGAGGAAAGCAAAACCAAAGAATTAATTCAGTGCTTCCCACAGCCAGGCAGGTGTTCAGCCATCTCCAGAGAGCAGGGCTTCCTCCCACATGACAGTGGCTTGGGAACACAAACACCACCACTCCAAACATCCCTCCCTTCCTCCTTCTTCCCCTCACTTTATATTATCTTCACCACTGTGGCCACACAAAAAGCAGCAAAGGCCTTGGCTCTGTGCAAGCCCGGCTCAGCAATAACAAAAACATCTCTGTGATATCAACGCTATGTTCAGCAAAAACCCAAAACACAGCCCTGTAACAGCTACTGTGTAGGAAATTAACTCTACCCCAGCCCAAACCAGCACACTCAAGCATCATGCAGACCTTGTGGGACCCGTGTCCTTGTCCTGGGATTCCTTATCCACAGCCCAGCATCTCTCACTGGACCTTTTCCTGTGAGAAACTGAGCCATGAGGGAGATCTGTTCTCCCTGGGCTGGCCTTGGCACTGTCAGACTCAGGCCCATCCTCTGTCTCTCTGCAGACTCAACTTCTGCTGCTCCTCAGCAAATGTCTTCTGAGCCTGGTTGTGTGCTGCATGAGTAGCCTGAGAATCCATCTGAGCTGGAAGGGACCCACAAATCAAATGGGATCATCAAATCCACACCCTGGCCCTGCACAGACCCCCAGCAATCCCACCCTGTGCATCCCTGGCAGTGCTGTCCAAAGGCTCCTGGAGCTCTGGCAGCCTCGGGGCCGTGCCCATTCCCTGGGGAGCCTGGGCAGTGCCAGCACCCTCTGGGGAAGAGCCTTTCCCTGATACCCAAACTAGCCCTCCTCCTAGCCAGCACCACTCTTGGCATTACCTTCACTAGACTTCTCCACCTTTACCTGTCTCATTTCCCACCATGTGTACCTGCTGTGCTTTCCCTTGTGGATGCAAGGAGTTGCTCATTCCTCACATTCCTCCTCCAAGCACCAACATCTCCCTCATGGCTAGTGCTGGCTCTGGGACCCAAACCTGCTGAAAACATTGAGATGCTTCAGCACTGGCCTGGTGTTGGTGTAGGCGAGGGTAAGGAACTGCTCTCCATGTGTCCAGAGCTCCCTGAGAGCTCCGTGTGGGCTGAAGGATGAGGAGGCTGAAGGGATGAGGAGGCTGAAGAGCAAGCCCTGTCCTCTGGGCTGTGATGGATGGTGTAATAAGTGGTGTTGGGAGCACAGAGCTGGGCAGATCTCTCTCATAACTGGCTTTAAAGAGCAGCCACGTTCATTATTTGGCCAGGAGAAAGGAACATCGTGGTGTGGTGCCAAGTGGGCTCTCGGCTCACATCCCTCTTCCAGTTTCACTTCCAGAAAACACTGCTTTTGGTGGGGGTGGTGGTTTTGATGGATGCTGTGCAGGAAGTCCCTGTGCTGAAGGGCTGGTGCTCTTTCACAGAACAGGGAGCACTGGTGCCTCTCCTCTTTTTGCTGCAATGGCACAACTGGTCACAGCTTTCTGGCCCCATGATGGGAGTGGGGCAGCAGCAAGGGGTCCTTCCTAATGCCCTGCAATTTAAATGGGAAACAGGGATGGAGATGCTCTGCAGAAACCCGACTGGCTGGCAGCATTCCCTGCAGGTAGAGGTGACATCCAGGCCAGCACGAGGGGCAGAGGGCATCAGAGAGGTGCCAGGGCCTGGCAGCAGGGTGGTGCAGGGCAGGAGAGATGCACCAGGGCACCCAACAACCCCTGCTTGGAGCTGCCACCTCTGCAGATGCCCTGGGAGCCCTTTTTGAATGCAGCCTGATGGAGGTAAGTTTAATGGAGCAGGTGGGTGTGCAGAGGGGCACCCTGCCCCTGAGCCAGAGTGCCCCTCTCCAGTCCATAACAACCCCAGATCCTGTTTGCTGTTGGGGTTTTTTCACCCCCAAAAGAGAACGAGCCCTTTTCTAGTGATGCCATGACGTGCACACTTTGCATCACGCCAGGGAGCTGCAGCTTTGGGAAAGCCAACAAATATAATGAGACTTCGAGATTAAAAGAAAAAAAAAAAAGGAAAGAAAGAAAGAAAGAAAGAAATTAAAGAGATGAGAGCCCAGAGCACAACAGCATGGTGGAAATGTGAAGTGTTTGCCAAGGTTCAGGCACCAAAAAGCCAATGAAAAGTGATTTGTTGTTATCAACACCCGTGGTGAGTGGTGTGCTCCCCACATCTGAGTTGGGGTTGGGTGGGGTGCAGCCCATCAGCTGTAGGAGTTGCTTTTTCTGTCTGTCAGGGCACACAACCTGCCTGGGGGAGAAAGGTATCTCTCTGCAAAGAGCAGGGCTTAAAATTCCTGGGAAGTTTTCATCTGCGGGGGAGATTTTAGCTGAGCTCTGTTGTGGAAGTGCTGGGTGATAGGGGAGGAGGCAGGGTAACACACAGAGAGAAGCTCAGGAAGTTCTTAGGGCAGCAGGTGATGGACCAGAATGTCAGGGAAAAACAGCAACACAGAGAGAAATCCCACACTGGTCTGGGGAAGCTTGGTGATGGTCAGGAGCACTGTGGGTCTCCACCTCCAGGCTGGCGTGGAGGAGGTTGTTGGCTGGTTCCTGCAAAATTGAGAGGAAAGGAGACCTTGGTCCAGCCTGCTGAGCTGCTCTGCAGGGCTGGGCACCTTTCTGAATGAGCCACCCCTTGTCTTTGAGAAAATGGGGCATTCAGGAGCACGTCTGAGCTCAGGGTCCCAGAGGAAGTTTGCCCTCCGCACAGCTTTTGTTGTTGCTGTAAAAAGTAGGGGTGAGCCCACTTCAAAACCATTGAATCATAGAATCCTTAAAGTTGGGGAAAATCCTCTAGGATCATGGAGTCCAACAATTCCCCCAGCACTGCCAAGGCCACCACTGACCCATGTCCCCAAGTGCCACATCCACAGGGCTTTCAAACCCCTCCAGGGATGGGGACTCCAACACTGCCCTTTGTGCAGCCCATTCTAAAGTCTGACCTGAAAATTTCTTCCTTCAGTGAAGAAATATTTTCTTAACATCCAATTTAAACCTCCCCTGTCACAACCTGAGGCTGTTTGCTCCCATTCTGAATGTACAAAAAAGTCAGGAATTAGGATTTTGTCCACCAGCTTCCTGGGTGATGGTATTCAGGGCTTGGGGACAGCCAGCAGACACCTCTTCAAGGGCTTGATGTTTGCAGACCTGCCAAATGTTGGGCAGCTTCTGAACCAGCCCAGAGCTCCTAACTGGGGGTTCAGATTGATTTGCTTGCTCAAAATGCTTTTTCTGAAGGGAGGGGAAGGGTTAGATGCTTTGTAGTCCATCGCTCTCAAAAGCACCAGAAAGATTTTAGAAATTCAGTGTGTGGCTCATCTGATGTTCTAGAGGTGCCAGCCTTTAATTAACATCACTGAGAAGTTCAGATCCCAAATTTAATTCCTTTTTGTATATAACTGGGAGTTCTGAGGTGTCAACAGGTTTTGTGTCTCAAACAGATGTTACTTTTTTTCCCCTCAGAGCTGGGTTTAATCTGAAATACTGCTTTGTAATTGCTGCTCCTCTCTCCTCTGCTTGATAACTGCCAGAACCCCCATCCAGTGGATATTACATGGGTTAGTGTTATTTGTGCTCTTTTATTTCCACCCAGGCAGAAGTCTTCTCCTGGGTTCAGCAGTTAGCACTGGGGGGGAAAAAAACCCTTGTAATCTTTTTCTGCTCTCTAAAGGTCCAGTTACATTGTGAACTGACAGTATAAGTGGAAAATCTAGGATTATTTTCATTACGGTTTTTGATCTGTCCCAGCTGTCCCATAAAGAGTTGAGTAGGAAGAACATTTTCAGGAAGAAAATTTTTTTATTCTGAGGGGGGTGGGCAGGCCCTGGCCCAGGGTGCCCAGAGCAGCTGTGGCTGCCCCTGGATCCCTGGCAGTGCCCAAGGCCAGGCTGGATGGGGCTTGGAGCAGCCTGGGACAGTGGAAGGTGTCCCTGCCCATGGCAGGGGGTGGAGCTGGATGAGCTTTAAATGTCCCTTCCAAACCAAACCCTTTTGGGATTCTGTGACCCAAACCACCATGGGTGTGGTCCAGGGCCAAATATCTGTGCCCGGCACCTGGAGCAGAACCCAGCTCTTCCCAAAGTGCTCCTGGTTTCCCAAACATCCTCGTGTGGGTTCAGGTGGGTGTGGGCACAGCATGCTGACCCCCAGCTCTGCAGATCCCCATCAGAATCTCTGGGAATGGAGATTCCTAAGGCTGAGCAAGAGCTTTGGATCTCTTACCTTCATTTCTCCACCTGCACAATATGCCAGTGACTGTCTTGCAGGCCACTGGGTGTAAAATTCAGGGAACAGGGAAATGCAGGTGATTCTGTTCCTTTGCATGTAAAATTCAGGGGTAAATGTAAATGTGGGTGAGAAAAGCAGATTTCTGTCTCATATCCTCCTTTCTGTGGTCACTCTTGAGGAAAAGTGTTACAGGAGATGTCTGGAGGATTGTATTTAGCCATAAAAGCTTGATCAGATGTCTCTGCTTTCTTCAGGAAACAGATTTGGAAATTAAACAGAAAACTGACAAAGCTGAGACTTTTGAATGAAAAATGAAAACCTCAATTCTTTCTTAATGTCAAAGACATGAATACATCTTACTTTTTAAATAATAGCTTTAACATTATTTGGTTAAAATCCAAGGGGAGGCACTTTCCCAAGGTCACTCACTACAGCAGTGGGAAGAGACATTCACACCCCTTCTCCTCTAATGAAATCTGCTTAAAAATACTGATCTGGGGGAAAACCCATCTGCTGGCACTACCTGTACAGCTTCCTTATCTGGCTGCTCTGATCAACAGGTTTTCTTTCCCTGACAGACCTTGACAAAATTTTCGAGTCCAACAGCAATGTTTTTTTCAATGCCACCTGAGAGAGGGCTGTGGGGATTTGTGGCCACTTCTTCATAGCAGGGGATTTGTCAAAGTGAATCAGATCTGGAGTCACTGAGAGGGAATTAATGTGAAATGCCTTGATGTTGGTTTTGCAGTCGCTTTAATAGGCACAACTGCACTATTAAACTCATCAGCCTGTGTTTAGCTGTTATTTGTATTTGAGGGGAATAAATGTTTTTCTTTAGGAAGGGTGAATTCTACAGAGTAAAAGAGCTATTACAAACCTCCCAAATGCCTCAGCAATAACAATGTGACAACTCACAGCCTGAAACCCAGACTCCTTGTGCTGTGGTAGTGCCTCCAAGTCCTGTTTCACCCTCTTCCCCGTGTCCTTTTCTTCACCCCAAGAGAATTTTTGAAGTATCTCTGAAACCCTGGTGCTGCTCACACACCTTCCACTCTCCCAGGCTGCTCCAAGCCCCATCCAACCTGGCCTTGGATACTTCCAGGGATGAGTTAGCCACCCTGTGCCAGGGCCTCAGCACCCTCTGAGATGTGGATCTAGAGGAAGTTTCAGCCTGGACTATTCTGGTGTAAACTCTGGCGCAAAACTCTGGTATAGACATGAGCTGGCTGCACCCTTGGGTTGGAGTTTGTTGTGCTAAAGGGTGCAGGAAAAACCATTTTCTGATAACTTTGTAGGTCTCCTTTGCCCAAGGGTGAGAGCAGCCAGCCCATTCAGCTGCACGAGCAGGGAGCTGTGAGCTGTGGTTTTGGCTGTGCTGCAGTGGGCCAGGAAGGTGTCAGGACGGTGATGGGGAGGACACCTCTGCTGATCATGAGTCCTCCAATGCCCAGAGTCCAGCATCAGGGAGGCTTTTGTAGCATCCTTGGATCCTCTGAGTCCTCTTTGTGGTGGGCAGTGGGTTAAAAAACCTTGAACCTCTCTCACAAAGTGAGTGCAGAATCATACCTGGGGGAGAGAGCTCGAAGCTGAGGCAGAACAACCCAGCTGAAATATATTTCTTGCTCTGGGGAATTTTTTTGTAGGGTTTTTTGTGCATTTTTTTCCTCCTTTTCCTCTTGGCTCTATCTTTCAAATTGCAGCTCATGAAGATTTGTCACAGGTCAGGAAGACTTAAGCCACAATTTGCAGAAGATGAATGGAATTTTAAAATCAATTTAGTGGTCCCCAGTGTCAGTGGGGTGCCAATCACCACAAGCTGGCACTGCCCAGTTCCTCTGCTGCTATCATTAGGAGGCGAGAGCAGCATTCATTACAGAGAGGCTGAGCCTGGCTGCCTGCTAATGGAATTGAGCTGCCTGACCTTAATGTGTGCCTGATATTTAATTTGAAATTTCTGTGGACAACAGCAGGCTGCATCAGAAACAATACAGGCCCAGCAATGCAAAGCCTTAGCACTGAGAAGACAGCAAAGTAAATTAAATTTGGTAGTTAGTAAAAAATCCTTGAGGCCTAGAGGTCACATGTGGGAGAGAAAAAAAAGTGCATTTTTCTTTCCACTTGGCAGCTGGACAGGTTCCTGGTAGGATCTTGTGTGCTGCAGGGAGGAGTGTGGTGCACATTGTTTGTCCTGGACTGGTGGGAAATTTTGGGATGCTCTCGGCCCCACTCGGATGGTCCCCTCACAATGAGAAAGGGATTGAGGGGCTGGAGCGTGTCCAGGGCAGGGAACGGAGCTGGGCAGGGGCTGGAGCCCCAGGAGAGGCTGAGGGAGCTGGGCAGGGGCTGAGCCTGGAGCAAAGGAGGCTCAGGGGGGCCCTTGTGGCTCTGCACAGCTCCTGACAGGAGGGGACAGCCGGGGGGATCGGGCTGTGCTCCAGGGAACAGGGACAGGAGCAGAGGGAACGGCCTCAGGCTGGGCCAGGGCAGGCTCAGGGTGGACATCAGAGAAAATCCCTCCATGGAAAGGCTTGCCCAACCCTGGCACAGCTGCTCAGGGCAGTGGTGGAGTCCTGGAGGGTTTAAAAGCTGCATGGATGTGGCACTTTGGGGACATGGGACAGTGGTGGCCTTAGCAGTGCTGGGGAATGGTTGGCCTCAGTGACCTTAGAGGGCTTTTCCAACCTAAATGATTCTGTGTTTCTAGCCTCACAACCATCACCTTCCCCCTCCTGGTCTCTTTGAGGTGCTCAGGGTCTGTCACCCTGAGGCCCTCATCCCTGGGGCCTCTCCTGATGCACCCATCACCTCATGGCCCCTTATGGCACCTCGTGGCATCTCATGGCACCTCATTCATGGCACCTCATGGCCCCTCATGGCCCCTCATGGCTCCTCATGTCCCCTCATGGCCCCTCATGGCACATTGTGGCACCTCATGGCACCTCATGGCCCCCCATGGCACCTCATGGCCCCTCATGGCACCTCGTGGCACCTCATGGCACCTCATTCATGGCACCTCATGGTCCCTCATGGCCCCTCATGGCTCCTCATGTCCCCTCACGGCCCCTCAAGGCACATTGTGGCACCTCATGGCACCTCATGGCCCCTCATGGCACCTCATGGCCCCTCATGGCCCCTCATGGCACCTCATGGCCCCTCATGGCACCTCGTGGCACCTCATGGCACCTCATTCATGGCACCTCATGGCCCCTCATGGCACCTCACAGCACCTGATGGTACCTCATGGCGCCTTCCTCACTGCAGTTTGGCTCCCTGTGGTCCCCATCTGGCCTTGGGGCTGTCGCCTCTAAAAATCCATGTTTGCCAGAGTGGATTTGGGATGTGGTCACCCCTCATCCTCGGTGCCTGGCTGCAGGCCTTGCTCCATGGGGCCTGCAGGCAGATGCATTGGGTATGACACACCTGGATCTGCTCTGGGATCCTTGGGGAGGCTGTCCACAGCTGGGAACATCTGTGCATCTGGGTCACAAGCTAGGCTGGCTGGAGAAGGTTTTCTTCTCCTCCTGTGGGATTTTCAAGACACACAAACCTCTGCCTTTGTCTTTGGGCTTCAGCTGGGCCCCAGCACTGACAAGTTTCTGCTCTGCAAGTGCCAAAGATAACAGGTATGAGTAGGTCTGCAGTGACCACAGGTTTATTGCCTGTTCCCCTCTCTTCCCTTTCCCCCTTGGAGCAGCAGGACAGGCAGGGTTCTCAGCATAAGGTCCTTGCCAGAAGAAAATAAAGCTGGAGAATGAGCCATTCCAGCTGTTTGGCTCCTCAGTCTGGAGCAGATGAAGGTGTCTCTCTGGGGCCAGGAGGAAGGAAGCTCTGGGCTGGCACAGGGCCAGATAAAATATTCCTGGTATTCTATTTGGATGTTAGGAAAAAAATTCTTCTCTTTTAAGGTTGCTCAGGGAAGTGGTGGAGTCACTATCCCTGAAAGTGTCCAAAAAAAGGATACTTGGGGACTGTGGCACTTGGGGACATGGTCTAGTGGTGGGCTTGGCAGTGCTGGGGGAATGGTTGGACTCAGTGATCTCAGAGGTCTTTTCCAACCTAAACAATTCCATGACTCTACAAAAGATCAGATTACTATTTCCTAAATGCCTCAGGAAATCTAGGGCCATGACACTGTAATAGGTCCTTTGGGAAGGAAATCTCTCCATAAGAAGCAGGGGTGAGATACATGGATAAAAGCTGAGCTGATAAAAGCCGAGCTGTTAAAAGCTGAGCTATCTTACAGTCTGTAAATGTGCTGCCCACCTCTGTGGGGCTGACCCAGTGCCCTCCAGATGCATCTTCCCACTCCTGGTCGTGTGTGTCCATGGTTTGCAGGGCAGAAAATTGCCTGCTGCTGGGAAAAAAAGAGTGCATGTAAGCCAAAAATAGGATATTTAGGCTGCTCCTGGTAGAAGCACATCCCTGTTTGTGTTTGGGTCACCTTACCAGCAGTGGTAACACACTTATTGTCATATTGTCACATATTGTCACCCTGGGAGGGTGATATCTGAAAATCATGGAATCATGGAATGGTTTTGGAATGGAACTTAAAGCTTATCTAGTTCCAGCCCCTGCCACAGGCAGGGACACCTTCCACCAGGCCAGTTTACTCAAAGTCTCATCCTAACTGCCCTTGAATATGAGGGGATGAACAGAAAATGCTCTGCAGGCCTGTGGGAGGCCTTGGCTGGTCAAAGGGGGAAAAGTGGCTTTGATCCTCAAAGCATCAGCAAGAGGGAGTGGGAAGGGAACAGCATGGCAGCAGCCTGCCCTTGTACAAACATTTTTCCATGGGACACATGCAGAGAGGGAATCTGACCCTGGATCCACCACCCACCCACTGGTTCTGCTGGCCAGGACAGCTCTGCCCCCTGCCCCATCCCCATCCTCTCTGTAAAACAGGGTGCAGTCACCAGCCCTGGTTCTCACTGCACTTTGCCACCCTCCCTCTGTGCCATTTAAGCAGAGAAACAGCTAATTTGTGTGTGCTGTGGTTTGCCATGGCACGAAAAGCCTGCAGAGGAACCGAAATCAAACAAATTTCAGATGGTCTCGCAAATGAAGCTGAAAGGTCACAACAGTATCAAGCTGGAGGTTGCGTGTGGTGCTGCAAGCCTCTGCTAAATATCAGCCAGAGATTAGTCCATCCTCTCTGAAAGGCCAAGAGCCACACAGGCTCTGAGTTCCTCCTGCCACACGTCCAGGCTCACAGCATCTAAAAATGGCACACACCCCTGTGGAAGAGAGACACAACTTCAGGGATAGAAAATTCAAGGGAGAGCATCAAGCTGGGGAGGTGTGTGAAAGTGAGTTTGGAAAATCCTTAGATATTTTTTTTTTTTCCCTCGAAGCCAAAAGGAACTTGTAGATCATGTGGCTAGTGCTAATTAATCTGGCCCTGTGCCGAGCATTGTCATGGCAGTTTAATCAGCAGCTGTGAAAGGGAGCGCTGTCCCTCTGCCAGCCTCCAGCCCCAGCTCTGGGGACAGCAAGGGACATCTCTCTGCTAGGTACATCAACCCCTCCTGCATCTGTTTGAGAATCTTTTGAAGGTCTTTTGGAGGCTTCATCTGACATCAGAGTTGTCAGTACAGGAGCTGTGCCGGCCAGGAATTTCATCTGGGAAAAGCAGTGTCAAACATGAGTTTAACCGGGCGTCCAGCCTTCGTGGAAAGAGCTCAGCAGGGCTGCAGGCTTCTCCCCAAGGCCACCAACCTTCTCCTTATAGCATTGCTCTAATTTAATGGCAAATCCCTTGGCTCTGTCAGGGATGGATGGTCTCACTTCATTCATTCCATCACCATCCAGTTTCTGCTGCCTTATATTGGGTCTCCCACAAACTCCAGAGAGCCAAGACCTGGAGTTTGAGGAGCAGCTGAGCCTCACACCTACTAAACCCACTAAAAGCCCATTTGAGAAACCCTGCTAACATGAAATAACCCACTGGTATTAGAGTAATATCCTCTGATATGTGGTGGGTAGTGATTAGTCCTGAAAACTTGTGGAATGGATGCATCAGTTAAAATAAAAAGTGGCTGGTGCCCAGGGTGCAGAAATGCCACAGCATCCCACCTTCCTCCCCGCCCATGGGCTCCAGTCATTGCCACTCTTTGTATTTATGGGGCACTTAACCAGCCCCTTAAACAACAATTTGCAGGTTATTCTTAACCCTTTAACAAAAACCCTCTTATTTTGTCGTCTCTGTTAAGAGCACTGCCTGCAGCCCTGAGAGTCAAATTCTTTCTAAATGTCAATTTCATTTCTCAACAGCAAGGCTGGCTTTGGAAAACAAGATAATGGTGGCAACCTGGTGCTGTTAATGGAATATAGCAAGGGGGTTTTGCTGGTCCAGCAGGGCAGAGGGCTGTGCAGCCCCCCTGTACCTGCTGTGCTTTCTGGTTATGCTGAGTGGCAGCGTGGAGGTTTCCAAGGTAATAAAAACAACATCCACGTGAGAGAGGAAAAATGTTTCTGTCTGAGCAGGCTCAGCTAAACCACTGTCAGGAATGCTAAAAATCATAGTGGGAGGTCAGCTCAGGTCCTGGAAGGGCACACAGCGGGAGGATGCAGCTCTTTGGAAGGAAATGGTAAAGGGAGAACACTCATCTGCCATTGTATTTGCAACCCTGCCTCAAGGTGAGTTGCGATGACCTGGTTTGGCTTGTCTTCTGGTGAGAAGAATGTTTTTCTCTGAGCAGCTTCCCCTGCTGCCCAGTGCTCCCATCCCATGAGGTGCCCAGCCGTGGGGTTGGTGCAGGGCGAGGATGTTGGACCCAGACCCGTTTCCCAGCCAGTGATGCTCAGTTTGGCTCTACCTGATCTGATTTTACGGAGAGCTGGAAGTCGTGTTTAGCTCAGAGGAGGGAGCAGACTTAGCTGATAGGGTCCCTTTCCTCCTCACCTGCTCATTCCTCATGAAACCAGGGGTTGCTGCTTTGCTTTGTGTGGGTCTCCCTTGTCACCCAGCTTGGTTCATCCTGGATTTGTTGGTAGTTCCTGTGTCTTTAATGTGTGCATGAATAGGTCTTTTGGCTCTGCAACAGCTTTTCTGTTTGAGGTGGCTGGGTCTGCTTCCTCAGATGAGTTCAATTACTCGATTGACTTTAATTTTAAAATAAAAAATAAAAGGCATTCATTGATGGCAAGCACAGGGAGTGCAGACCCACCGCTGTGTTTTTCCTGCAGGGAGACTGAAGCCAGCTTGCATGGATTTGCACAGACATTCCTGGCATGAGCCTGATGTTGAGCAAACGCTTCCCAACCGTGGAGCATGCCTGGTGTTTCCTCTAAAGACCCAGCTGTGGGATCTGGGTTATGTCTCCTGTGAATGAGGGGTGGGGAGGCCTCACTGTGGCTGGAGGTAGCTTTGGATCACAGAGTCACAGGATGGTTTGGGTTTCCCCCCTCCTTCCCAGGAAAGGGGAATGTGGGTCTGAGAGGATGATAAGAAGGTGTTGTCCATCATGGAGAGGAGAGGAAAAGGCCCTGGGGACACCTCATCACAGAATGGTAGGGACCTTAAAGCTCAGCCAGTTCCAACCCCCTGCCCTGGGCAGGGACACCTTCCACTGTCCCAGGCTGCTCCAAGCCCCTTCCAACCTGGCCTTGGGCAGTCTCAGGGATCCAGGGGCAGCCACAGCTGCTCTGGGCACCCTGGGCCAGGGCCTGCCCACCCTCCCAGCCAGCAAATTCTCCCTCGTATCTACCCTACATCTGCCTTCTTCCAGCTTAAACCATTCCCCCCTGTCCTGTCCCTCCATCCCTTGTCCAAAGTCCCTCTCCAGCTCTCCTGGAGCCACTTTAGGCTCTGGTAAAAAGCACTCTAAGGTCTCTAGGCTGCTGTGAGGATGCAGGGCTGCATTTTGTGCATCAAAAACTTCCCCCAAAAAGTGCAGCAGGCTGATGCTTCTTCCTTGGGTGTGGCTGCTGTGTCCTGGCAGAGTCGTTTCACATGGGTGACCTCTTCTCCTAGGAGCTTTGTAAGGTGGCTCATGGCTGGCATTTCTGAGGACAGATGTCCCAAAACGTACCTGTGTACTGGGGGGTTTTTCTTTCCATCCACCACTCCCCCATGCAGTGAGTCAGCCTGCTCCTCTGTGAATCCATACCATATGGGAGCCATCCTGCTCCTCCTGGAGACCACGTGCACGCAGGGCTGACAGCAGCCTGGGTCCTGCTGGGACAAGGGGTGGTGCCTGCCTCGCTTCCAGACACAAAATTCCCTCTTTTGGAGGCAACATTGCACTGGATTTGCTGGGATCTGGGGAGGCTGAGCCATGGGATCAGTGCATGGGGATGCTCTGTCCATGCTGCTGGGTTGCAGGCTGGGCATTGAGATGGAGAATTTGGTGGGAATCTTTCCAATTGTGCTGTGTTGCCTTCAGCCCTCCTTCCCAGGAAAAGGGGATGTGGGTCTGAGGGGGTGATAGGAAAGGGTTATCCAGCATGGAGAGGAAAAGGCTCTGGGGACACCTCATTGCAGCCTCTCAGTGCCCAGAAGGGTGCTGATATTAAAGAGAGAAAAGGATTTTTTACATTGGCAGATAGTGACAGGGTAAGGGGGAAAGGTTGGAAACTAAAAGGAGAGAGATTTACACTGAATATTAGGAAGAGATTCTTCCCTGTGAGGGTGGGAAGGCCCTGGCAGAAGTTTCCCAGAGCAGCTGTGGCTGCCCCATCCCCTGAGACTGCCCAAGGCCAGGTTGGACAGGGCTTGGAGCAACCTGGGATAGTGGAAGGTATCCATGGCAGTGGGGCTGGAACAGGATGTCACTTTAAATGTCCCTTCCAACCCAACCATTCTGGGATTTCTATGAAATCTGCAGAATCCTCCTTGGACTGTGTTGCACCCATTATCAGCCCAGCTCCCCATACCAGTGCAACCTTCTCATTCCCTGAATCCCCCCACAGCCTTCTGTGAAAAAATCCCAGCCCCACAGATAACAAATCACTCAGCAGTGGCACCATCTGGACAGTGGCCCAGTGTCCCACTGGGGAACCTCCTCTGACTGGAGCTGACCATATGAACAAAATCACTATTTCTCTCTGCTCCAGCTGAGGCGGACTTTTGAAGGGCAGCCAAGTCCTCAGGCTGGGGGTTTGGGGCGTTTCCTTGGCTTTTGGCCACTGGGAAGTAGCTGGAGTAGGTAGAGCACAGCCTGAGTCTGGAGTAAATCCCAAAGTGCTGAAATCCTGGCGGGCTGCTGATGAAAACCAGTGCTCACCCAAGGGCTGGGCAGAGAGTGCTGGGATGCAATAATTGCTGAACTCCAGAGAAAAGTGCGGTCACAGAGGCACGGTTAAAACAGCAATGCATCCTCAAAATATTACTGTTATTGGTTAAAAGGCTCGGGGAATTTTGCTGTGTTTTAACTCTCACAGGACTTCAGGCTTAATGTGCCAAAAATAGAATAATCCAAAACACCCCCAGAACACTGGGGCTGCAATGATGGCACTGCGATCAATCCTATTAAAAAGTGGATGTAAAAAAGGCAAAAGATTTGAGAAATGGCATTGTTGGCTGTCTGCATCTGAAAAAAAAAAGCCTGCCATTACTCAGTATAATCTACTTTTCCAAAATTATTGGAAGGTAGGAAAAAAAAATCCCACACATTTTTCTTTTCCCATTTTACACATTTAAGCTAAAATGAAAAATAGCTTATGAGATTTAAGCTATTTATTATCAAATAAAACTGCATCTGGGCTATGTGTTTCTCAGCCAAGTTTTGGTACTGTGAGAGCACAAATGCTGAGAGTTATGAGCCCCTCAAAAGTGAGGTTGATGGTGGAAACATTGACTTAGTCCTAACTATCTCAGGGAGGACAGATCCAAAGCTGGCTGTAGGGAATTGAGATGCTGGCCCTGACATGGAGCTGTATCTGCAGCATCCTGTGGGGTTGTGTGCAGCCCTGTGGGATGTTCTTGATGGAATAAATAGAAACCAATTTGTGATAACACCTGGGGGGACAGCTGGAGCTGTGTCAGGGGAGGTTTAGGCTGGGTATCAGGGAAAGGCTCTTCCCCCAGAGGGTGCTGGCACTACCCAGGCTCCCCAGGGAATGGGCACAGCCCCCAGGCTGCCACAGCTCCAGGAGGGTTTGGACAATGATCTCAGGGATGCCCAAGGTGGGATTGTTGGGGGTTTGTGCAGGGCAGGAGCTGGGCTGGGTGATCCTGGTGGGTCCCTTCCAGCTCAGGGTACTCTGTGATTCTATGATGGAATAAGCAGGAATGTGATTCCTCTTCCCATTGTGGTGGAAAATCCCTTGCAGTCAGTCTCTTCTGGCTTCAGAGGGAGGGGAAAATACCCACAGGGGGTGGATTTCCATGCTGGAAGGGACAGCTGTTGTCACCTTCTCCATCCCACATCCCTAAATTAATTCCTGTGCAAGTGGGGGGACGCCCTTTAGGAAACCAACCAGCCCTAGTGCTGAGGAAGGGATTTTGGCTGTGGGCACGTGGTTTCCAGGCTGTGCCTGCTGCAGGCCAGACCTGGCCTCTGGGTTTTGTCAGGCTCATTGCCTGCCTGATGAGGACAAACCTCATCCTGCCCAGCTCACGTGTGGCAGCATTTTATGCTCTGCTCAGCCATGGTTCTACCTTTGCTGGTTCTGATGTGGAATCACAGGTCTCCTGCAGTGCCTCCCTCCACGGTGGATGCTTGGGCTCCTCTCCAAGCCTCCTTCCCAGCTTTGGCATCAATCTGAGGCGCTTATTGCTCCCAAGGAACCCCACCTCCTGCTTTTTATATAGCAAACATTTGTGCCTTCAGATGCTGCTGGGGCTCTGGGAGCTTATGGTTTGCTGATTACCAAAATTCACTTTCCCTCGGATAGCCTGACACCTGCAAATAGCACCTGTACGGGTTCTTTTAGATGGATGACTTTACATTTAGCTGTATAAAATACATTTTTTTGCTGTTTGGTTAGAGTTTTCCTTTATATGTTATTACAGCAGGGCTTAGCAGCACTAACTCATGCCAGGACCTCATGCAGAAATGTAAAGGAAGAGCTATTTCCACATCAAGGAACTGACGTTTCCCTTGTACTTTAAACACAGCTCTGTCTCTCCTGGAGTGACATGTACCTATAAAGTTCAGGGTATTAAATTTAATAGGGAACAGGCTTCCAGGATCTTTGATTTTTAGCCACAGACTTCTTATTCATGGAGTGTAAAAGGGGAATTGCCAGGACACAGCATGGCAGGACTCACAGTAGCCGGGGTTTTCCCAAACCTGAGTTCAAGACAGTTCAGTGCAGACAACTGCTGAGCTGCCCTGACTTGTGCCAGCATCCACTGTACCTCTCACAGCTCCACACCAGCCTCGGACCCTGAGCTCAGATGCTGGCCTGGGCGCAAGCAGGTGCCTCAAACCAGAGCACACTGATGGTCTGAACTCCAAAATCCTTTAGGCTGATTAAATGAATAGGTCCAGTGGGGACAGGGAACTTGCAGGAGCTCCACAGGTGCAACCATTCCCCCACTCTGCTTTGGATGTGGGGCTGAGCTCTTGGGCTCAGGATGGTGACTCAAGAGTGGTTCACAGGGGATTTGCTAGCGTTGTTCTGGCACTGCACCCAGCACACCCACCTCCTGGGAGCAGTCTGCTCTCTCTTAAGAGATAATCCTCATTTTTTTTGTACCTTAGCAGTTGTGAGATGCTCCTGTATTCTGTGCAATGTCACTTGAAAGAGGAACCAGCTGCTGAGCTTTCACTGCCTTCTGGGGTAAGGAGGGACATTTTGTGGTGTGGCTTCTGAGCCATCTGTAAAAACTCAAGGGGGACTACACATTAGACTGTCTTCCCTGAGTGTCAGGTGCTTACCGTGCTGGAACTCTGAGGGTTTCATGCAGGCTGGTAAATCCCCTACCTGATATGGGATTACAGGATTTAAGATAAAGCCCAGAGGGTGACCTGCAACATGCCATCGTCAACCAATCCCTTTGCAAGGGGGTGTCCCATGTCCTGACTCCCTGCCAAAATGTTCTGGCTTAGGGGCTGATTTGCCAGAGAGCCAGGAAAAAAGAAAGGCTGGGCTGCCAAACATCTCCCATCCAAACTGATGTGCTGTTCCTAGAAATGCTGAGACATTCCACTCGTTTCCCAAACCTGCCCCCCTCCCCACAAACCACTGCCACTCACCCTGCACTCTGTGGACATGATGGATGGGAATCTCCCACCCCTGGCCTTAAGATGAAGATAAATAAATCCTTCAGGAAAACCCAGCTGGTTATTACAGTCCCATTTGAAACAAGGGGTGTGTGGGTGGGGAATTAATGCGTGCAAAACAGAGGCGGATGGGGATTGATGCAGAATAACCCACCCAGAGCAGCCTCCTCTGTGTTTCCAGGGTAGGTTTCAAAGTCTGTTCCAATCTGTCCCTAGAGGGGAGGTTTAAAGCAGGTCAGGCAAATAATGCCTTCCAAAAAAAGGCATCTTTCCCCTCTTTGCTGATAGTGGGAGAACAGGATGGAAAGCCTTCACTGGAAACCCCTTTGGGGGGATACAACGTGTGTGGGAGAGGAGAGGGCCAAGACCACCACACAGGTCCTCACCCAAAAGCTGCTGTGGAGGGAGGGGATGTCGAGGCTGGCACAGGGTTGGGGTGCTGTGGCTTCCAGGGCTGTGGATGATCCCTGGGTCCCGAGTGCCCATGGGGCACGGCCATACCACAGGACTCTACTCCTGCCCAAGCCCCTGCTGTGTGTGCTGGGCTGGTGCTCAGCACCTGCAGGGGTGAGACCAGGGGTGATCACAAAACCTTTTGCTTAAACACGGATCACAGTCAGCTGAGGGCTTTGGCTCTTCCCACTGACTCCCTCTCTGGGTTAAAGCCCCATGAGGAGTTCAGACCCCTAAGGTTTGCCAGTGTTTGGGTGGAAGGTTTTAGGTGGGGCTGTCACAGAATTAAGAGGCTCCATGAACAATGCAGTGCAGCCCCCAAGACCCTGCCAGGCCCTTGCAATGTCTGGCTGGATATTTTTACCCCCATGGCTTTGGCTTTTTGCCTGTTTCTGGATGTCCTGTATATCATTACTGGTAGGAGGGAGCTGCTGCAAACCTCCCTGGCCAGTCATTAGGAGCAGTTAAGAGTGTTTTTAAGGCAGGTGTTGAGCACTTCCAAATGCCTGGGGACGGCTTTGGACACTGTGAAAGCAAGGAAACATTGGAAATACCAGTATTGAATTTCCTTTTCCAAACAACTGGCTGCAGCCTATCACTGCCTGTCAAAGTTGAAGGCACAAGTCAGCACGTTTTTGCATTCCCAAGGGCAGAGATAGGGATTGCTCCAAGTGCTTCCCCATTGCAGGGAGAGCCAAGTAATAGGCTGCTGTCACGCCAGGATTTTTTATTTCTTACTTTTAAATAGGAGATGAATTCCTTCCCCTGGTTAATTATCACATTTCCAGGTTGGGGATTCATTCACATGGATGTATCACCCTGCCAGCAATATAAAACCACAAAAGTTGAGCTTTATTTGCTCCCTTGACCAAAGGGGACCCAGACCCCTTCCACTTCCTTTTCAACATTTTTATTTTTTAATTTGAGATAACTGGCCAGAACCTGGAGAGGAGCCTTTGAGCCCAGATATCTTCCCACAAATTGGGAATACTCAAACTTTTTTTGCATTTTCCAGTGTAGAGCAGTGCAGAACAGGCTTGGGTTGCACGCAGGATGGAATGGTGGTGAGGGAGAAAGGGTGGCTGAGCACATAGAATTGGGCTGATGGGCAAAGCCCCAGGAGTTGCCTTAAAGTTACCAGGTACCAGCCAAACCTTCTCTGCCCTTGGAATTGCTGGAATTTTGCTTGGCCATGAGCCCTGCAGCCCAAAAAAGCCTATGAGACCCGCAGTGTGGTGGCTCCTGCTTTTAGCATGGGAGTTGTGATCAAGTGATTCCTGTCAGCTGTTCCTTCTCCAGCACCTTCAGACCAAGCAGAAAGGAGAAGCATTATTTAAAACACCATTCTCAGAGGGGCTTTTCAACACCTCCAAAGCCAAATTTCCTCCAGGGCCTGCTCTTGGCAGATGTGCAGGGCTGAGCCTAAACCCAGGAGAAACAGGGCAACCTGGGGAGAAATTGCTGGGCTGGGTGAGAAACACCATGCCAGGCCGTTGAAACATCATTCCATCCCTCCAGACATTCCAGAGCCTGAGAGAGGAGGAATGAAACTGGGACCACTAAATCCCAGAAAACATTTTCTCCCTGTGCAATTTGGCTTCTTTTTTTTTTTTTCTTTTAATGTGATGATCCAAAAATCTCAAATACACCCTCGAATTCAACACTGAGAATAAGGCTATAATTAAAACACAGTGAGAAGTATAAAAGCAAAAGACAGCTTTAAGTATAGCAACGCTGCTGAAGTGTTTCTCCTTCCTCCTTGGAAAATATTGCTGGATTCAACACGTTGCTGTGAAACATCAGCTTCAACAAAACTTTTTTTCCCCCCCTGAAGCTAGTGGGAAAGAGTTGCAGGAAAAAAACTCTCATCCAGTGCTGTATAAACAGCTGTCTCCCTCCTGTGATGGGTCCAGGCTGCCTGGCTGTATCCCATCCCTCATTCTTGCTGGTTCCCATCCCCAGCACTCAGCACCTCTTCAGTCTTGGTGTAAATAGAGGTGGGGGGGTTGGAACTAGACGATCTTTAAGTCCCTTCCAACCCTTAACTATCTATGATTTTGTGTAAATATGCTGATTAATGCTGGTCACTGCCAGCTGTAAATCACAAAATCACTGATTATCCTGAGTTGGAAGGGACCCATAGGGATCACAGAGTCCAGCTCTGAGCCCTGTGCTGAGCAGCCCTAAGAATCACACCACTTGCTGGGTTTTGATTTTGTTGAATGCTGAACCTAGGCCCTGGTAGGGGTCCCACATCATCTTTTTTTTGGTGTATTGATGCTGCACGTGGTTCCCCTGTGTGGGGTGCAGGAGAGGGGATGCTGTGCTCTGTGTTAGGGACCCTGAGCCACACCAGGTCGTGTCGCTCAGCAATTAATGAGAGGCTTCATTAATGCGAGAGGATGTTGACTGGGGGTTGTACAAGCAGGCAGGGGCACTGTGCAGGCTCTGAGGTTCTGTGGTTTTGAGGATTTTTGGGAAGAGCTCAGCTGTGCTGTGCCTGCACAGAGGCAAAGAGGGCTGCTGTGACAACCAAAGAATTAATCAGCACTGGGGAGCCCATCTGAGCCCCTTTCCCCCGAATGCCTTTTAAGCATTTTTCCATCAGGTGTGAAAGACTCTGGGCAGATGATAAACCTCCAGAACCTCAAGCTGCCACCCAGAACACAAATATGCTTCACCAGCCACCACAGACCAGCCCTTCATCCTGACTCCTTGCTGGCACAGCACAACCTCAACAAGTAAATAAGGCAAATGTAAATTGTCTTTATCCATTTATTGCATCTCCCTGCCACAGATCTGGGGGTCCTTTACCACTTCCCTGGCGCTAGACATGTGGGTTGGCAGGCTGTACCCTGGAGCTGGCAGCCCATTATTTTTAGCATGGCTTTTGGCTTCTTGCATCTTGCCCCAGCAGAGCAGCAAAGCTGGTCAAGTGTCTAAGAACAAGTAATATAAGGAGCAGCTGAGGGAGCTGGGAAGGGGCTGAGCCTGGAGCAAAGGAGGCTCAGGGGGGCCCTTGTGGCTCTGCATAGCTCCTGACAGGAGGGGACAGCTGGGGGGGTCGGGCTGTGCTCCCAGGGGACAGGGACAGGACAAGGAAAAAGGTGCCAGAGGAGGTTCAGACAGGATATTAGAATTTTTCTTTGTTGTTGCTGGAGTGGTCAGGCATTGGAATAAGTTGCTCAGGGAGGTGGTTCTATCACCATCTCTGGAAGTGTCTGAGAGGTGTCTGGATGTGGCATTTGGAATGGTTATGTGTGGTGCTGGGTTAATGCCTGGACCCAATGATCCTGATGGTCTTTTTCAACCTTCATTGGATTCTGTGATTCTCAGTTTCACTAGATGAAATAAGAAAGCTGTTGGCAAAGGTGCTGAAAGTGAGACAGATTCCTCCCTTCCTGATAGATTTCACTTAAATTCTTTCCTCTTCCTTCATCCTCACCCTGCAGTCAGCTGTCCTGTAACAGCAGTGAGACAGCACAGCATCTCACTCTGCCAGACCACTCAACCTTTATGCAGCTGAATACCTTTAATTTGGTCTGGGGGGATCATCTATTTCATGTTTTATTTTCCATGGCAGGGGGGTTGCAACTAGGTGATCTTTAGGATCCCTTCCAACCCAAGCCATTCAGTTGTTCTGTGATTGTCACACCTAATGTTTCCCATTAGTAAGTGAATTTTCACTCATTTCATAAGGGTATATTCACAAACAATTTGAAGGCATTAACATGTGTGTGATGACACCAGGCAATTAGGAGCTTGTTTGTAGGCACAGTGTGAGTCCCCTGTGGTGTCCTTCTCCATGTGCCACGTGGAGCTGGGGCTGCTCCCATGATTTTGGCCTTTACTCACTGCATGCTGTCGGGGCCCATGCAAACTTCCCACCGCGTTGCTGGCTCCGAGGGGAATTTTAATGCACATCCAGGGAAGTGAGCTGCAGCCTCCTGGGATGGTAAAAGCCTGGCAGGCTCTTCTGGTGCTCAGAGAGGCACCACAAGGCCTCCTGTTGAGGGGGCTTATCTACTGCCCAGTGCAGGAGGAGGGGTTGCAGGGGGTCTAATCAGGACAAAGTGGCTGAGACAAGCAGGGTCCATCCCCCAGCTTGGCTGATTACAACAGGCAGCTCGTCCTCAGCTGTAAAACCTGTCAGTGAGTGAAGCCAGGGCTCTCCAGGAGCTGCCATCTCCCTCTGCCACGATGGGACCTGGATGTGAACCAGCCCCAGTCTCCCTGACACCCCCAGCCCCCACATGCAGACCACAGAGGCCTCAATGAGCAGCCCAGGTTGCCTTACCCAGGGGAGATATTCATGTGCTTTGCAGGCAGCTTAACAGCATGAGACAGATTTTTTTTTTCCCTCGAAGGTGGCCAGGCTCCCTGGGCTGCAGCTGTCTGCTCAAGACACCTATCCCAGCTCCTGTGGCCCTTACCAGGAGCCTGATTGCATCAAGAGTGCTATTGCCTGAGGAGGGGAGGTGGAAATAAATAGTTCTGCTTTCTGGGTTTTTGTTTTCTAAAAGCCTGTAGCATCCCCTGTCTGGCTGCAGGGATTACCCAGAGGCTTTGCATCTCAGAGATGGGTCAGTATTGGACTGAGCACACGGATCCCTTGAGCCTTTTGGGCTGAAATACTGGTGGGTGGATAAATATGCATGTGCCTAAAGTCAAACCCTGACTGATGCTAAAGGAGAATCCCCAGTGGCAGAATCACCTAGGACCAGACCAGTGCATTTCTGTGACTCAACATCACTTACCAACCTGCCAAAATTTATAATTCGCAGGGTTCACCCAGGGGTGCAAAGGGAGTGTTCCTGTTAATGAAAAAATGTCTGTGCTGCCTTGGATAATGTATGGAAACAATAAATATAACTGTAGAACAGAGGGAGAAAAGGAAAAAAAAACCTAAGCAGCAGCAGTGGAAGTGAGAAAGAGGTGGTGAGGAGGATGTGCTGAGTTTCCCTGTGGGTTTCCGCCGTGCTCGACGCCTGCGAGAGCAAAGGGTGGGAATGGCAGCGAGCAGCCAAGCAGGTTTAGCTGTCCACAGGCCTGCATCATCTGCTGGCTTTCTAAAATCTAATTTGTACCTTCCTCAGTCTGAGGCTGAAGGCTGTGATGCTTCCAGCTAAGTGTTTTGGGTGCTTTGTAGATTGTTGTTCAGCAGCCCTCCCCGTGGGCTGGTGGAGGATTGTCTGCGCAGTGCAGGTGGGGGATGTGGTTTAGCAGGGGGATTGGCACGGCTGGGTTGGACTTTATGATCTGAGAGGGCTTTTCCAACCCAAACGATTCTATTATTGTATTACTTATTACAATAATACTTATTGTATTATTATTATTATTTTCTATGGTGCTAAATTATTCTGTGAGGCTGTGGCATCAAGGAGGTGATAGTGTCTCCCCACCACACTCAGATGAGAGTTGCCTCCAGCTCTGGGGTGCCCAGCATAGGAAGGACAGGGACTTGTTGAAGCCAGTCCAGAGAAAGCCACCAAGATTATCAGATAGAGATGGACCACCTCTGCTATGAGTAAAGGCCGAGAGAATTGGCATTGTTCAGCCTGGGAATGAGAAGGCTTTGGAATGACCTCATTCCCTTCCAGTTCCTGAAGGGAACCTACAGGAGAGATAGGGCAAGAGCCAGGTATGACAGAAAAAGTGGGAATGGCTTGAAAGAAAGTAGTTTTAGATTAGATATTAGGAAAAATTCTTTCCTGTGAGGGTGGTGAGGCCCTGGCATGGGTTGCACAGAGAAGCTGTGGGGGCCCCATTCCTGGCAGTGCCCAAGGCCAGATTGGACAGGGCTTGGAACAACCTGGGATAGTGGAAGATGTCCCTGCCCATGGCAGGGGATTGGAACTAGATGACCTTCAAAGACCTCTTCCAGCCCAAACCATTCTGTGATTGTGCGATTGCAGACCTGAGTATCTGTGGGGTGCACTGCAGGCTGTAGAGGCCCTGAGCAGTGGGGTGTCACACAGACCCAGCTCCATAGCAGGTTTTCAGCATCACAGTGTGAAGCTGCAGCTTCACAGCAGCAGGGGAGAGCCAGGCCAGCTGGGGCAGCCACTGACCCACACCCATGGTCTGTCAGTGGCAGGAATCACCCAAGTACTGGTCCTGTTGATCCCTGGTGCTGAACTTGGCTTTAGGATGTGATCAAAGAAGCTCAGGGGGACTGGTAGCAGCAACAAGCAGAGCATTACACAAGGCAGGGAGATGTTGTTGGTGGTCACTCAAAGGCATCCCTGGCCACATGGCCCTACACCATCACAAAATGCCCCAGCCTCTTTTGGGTCAGACTTGTCCCCAGTTATGCCAGAGAACCACCTAGCTCTCTTTCCCACCCCGCAGATAGCCTGGCTTGCCAATGACATGATTAATTTCTCCAGCAGATCCTGTCTCACTCCATGTATTATCACAAATTTTGAGGCTTGCAAAGCACCTTTTAGAGCTGGACTATCTAGATTCAGGCATTAGCTATCTCTGTGGCTTAGCTGAGCATAAGGCAACAAGGCCTGTCCAGGCTGGGAGCTTAGGTGGGTGTGTGGGCATCTGGGGGCATTTTGAGGACCTTTGGGCTCAACCTGTGAAAGAAAAACTGCCCAAGACTGGAGCAAATAATCACCTGCTTTGCTGACACAGATGTGATGCATCGCTCATCTCAGAGCTGCTGATCTGATGTTGCTCTGGGCTGTCATCATCTGCTACAGCAACAGCATTTAAATGCAAGGAAGCACCATCAGGACAACAAAATGGTTTTTGGCTGGTGGGCAGCCTGACAGTGATCCCAGGTAAATCAGTTCTCCACAGCTCCAGACAGGAGCAGCTGGAATTACTCACGGCACCGGGAGCACGCCAGTGAGCCTCATGGAAGGGGCTGGTTCTCTCATCCCAGCCAGCAGGCTGGGCACAGAAAAAGGTGTTTCCAGCTGGCCTTGGGTCAAAAGTCTCTCTAGGGCTGGTGAGGACTTTATTTTGCCTCTGTGGACTTCCCTGAAAATCTTCCCTAGAGATATTAAAGAGCTGGACAAAATCCTGAGTAATGTGTTCAGTCCTGCCTGAGCAGGAGGATTGGACTAGATGATCTCCAGTGGTCCTTCCAACCTTAATTCTGGGATTTTGTGATTGTCTCCTGGGCTGGAGAAGGCAGGTGTTTGGACATGGAGGGTAAACCATAAAAACATCCAAGAACTGGGTAATCTCTCTTCCTGCAAGATCAAAGTATCCCAATGGAGGAGGAGAATCCTTCTATGGTATGACGACTAAAACTTGAGCTCATTAAGCTGAAAGTCTCTGCCTTGCTGATCCCAGAGCAACATTGCCTTCATGAGGGCACCGCAGGGCAGGTGATGGGGAGCTAGGATCCTGGAGGATGCAGTGAGTGGCTCTGGAGCATGATAGGCACACTTTGCATCCTCATTGTCTTTGCTGTGGATGTGTCCCCAAAGCTTGGCTAATGAAAGTGTCAGCTCTGCCCTTGCAGTGGGGAGTGAAAACAAAAGTTGGAATGTGGTATCAGGACTCGGTTTTAGTCATGGATTAGTCTCTGCTGCGGCAGACGTTGCTATCCAGGCAAAAAAGCAGATTAAATCTGTGAATTCAATTTTCTTGAAGTATCTTATGAACAATGTTGATGTTTGTTTGTGTCAATGCAAATGTGATCTAGGACAACACTTGTGGCTTGGAAAAGAGGGAGAAGACTTTGTGCTAGCAAAGTAATCACTAATAGAGCTTCTGGGTCTCCACAACTCCCTGAAAGCAGGAGGCAGCCAGGTGGGGGTCGGGCTCTGCCCCCAGGGAACAAGGGATAGGATGAGAGGAAATGGCATCAGGCTGTTCCAGGAGAGGTGTAGGTTGAATATTGGAAAAGTTTCTTCACAGAAAGTGTGGTCTGGCTCTGGAGGAGGCATTCGGGAAGTGGTGGAGTCCCCACTTCTGGAAGTGTTCAATAGTCATGTGAATGTGGGTTCACGATTACTCTGGGTTAATTAACTCGCTGATCTTAGAGAAGTCTTCCAACCTTAACAATCCTGTGATTCCCTGACACTGCTAATGTGTGAACCTCTGTGGAATTCAAAGGGGTGAGTGCCTGCTTTTGGTGTTGATTGTGGTGAGTTACCTGGACAAGGATGCTCAGCTCATGTTTGCAGGGTGACACTGCATTTACCTTGTGTACACCAGACCAAAATGTGGGCTGGGAAAGCAACCCCCACCAGGGCCCTTTGCATCTAGATGCAATGAACAGGAGAAGGTAAATTCAAAAATAACTAACTTTAAAATGCAATCTTCTCTTTTGAGCTGTTATTTGTTTGCCAGGGCTCACTGGGGCTCACCAGCACCCTGCTTAGTGAGGACGGGCTCTTTGTTTTGCAGACTGGCTTGGTTATGCCAGCAGTGTAATTGGATAACTGCTAATAAGCATAGGATTGCTGAAGTATTCCCCAAAGCCTTTGCTTTGCTGTAAAAATCCTCATCAGAAATTGGATTAGTTGAAGAGAATGAACAATTACTACATAGGGTAATGTGTTATGTTAAGACAAATTGATGGGTTTTATTTAATCATATGGTCTCAGTCACATCTTGATGGTGTTATTCCTATGAAGAGAAATGCATCACTGCACCAGTAGGCACTAGCAAAAAATACTGAAAAATGCTTTATTTAATTAATTAGTTCCTAAAGATAAGGCTAATTGACTCTCTACAAAAACAAAATGAGTTAGGCTTTTGCTTTTAGACAGGTTAGCTCTGTGTATCTTCCTGAACACATACCACAGATAAGGTCTGTGTGTTCTGGACCTAGGGAAAGGGCATGACTGAGTTCCTCTCAAGGACTGTCTGTGTATGAGAAGCAAAATCCAAATTAAAACCATGACCAGCTCATCTGCCCACCTGGTGCTCTCTAGTTCACCACGGCTCTGGCATCCAAGGCCCTCCAGACATTTAACTGAGTTAAGGGTTCCCACAACTCAGTAAAAGCTGGGAATCGCTGGCTGAGGTTACACCAGGCATTGCGAGACAAGAGAGTCACAGCAGATGAGAGACAGGCTTTCTCTGCTTCACTTATGTGCTAGAGAATGTGTCCCAGGAAATGTGGGGGAGTCTCCCTGGGTTTCACTGTCTGGTATGGCCCTAAGACATTTTTGTCTGGAATTCAGCTGAACCTCAGCGTGGTGGCACAGGTTGGAGTGTTGGTGTGTGCAGAAGGTTTGACACTTTCACCTGCTCTCACACCTTGTCTCCAGGCCTGCACAATGCCTCACCTGTGACCTGCTGCAGCCTGGGAGAGCACATGGCCATCAGAGACCGAGCAATTCACCACGAGTTCCTCACAGCAGCCAGGAGGCTTCTCCTCACAATTCCCTTCAGCAATGGGCCGGGGAAGAGCAGGATCCCCATTCATTATGCAGCTTTTACCTCTGTGTCGTGAATTTGGGCCAGGCCATCAGCAGCAAATACAACTTGCAGGGAAACAGGTATACAAGTGGCTCTTTGGCCTGGGTTTGCAGCTCTGTTATTGAGGAGCAGCAGGTCTGATCCCACCACCTCTGGTTTTAATTAATATCGTGGTCGAATCATGCTGTTACTGACAGCAGGGGAAATTATCACCTCAAGAAGCACTGCTGTGGGTGGCACATATTGTGTAACCTGCGCTCTCTCAGAGGGGCACTGTGGAGGATTAGTTTGCATTTAAGAGATGCTGTGTGTAATTATGCACAGTTTTGCAAACCTATCCATTTCTGATAGGCCCTCTCCTGTTGTTTCTCCTGGTGGCATCTGGCTTGCTCAGGACTCCCTGAGCTGCTGTGATGGACTGGCTCTGCCTGCCAGGGAGATGTGAGCAGGAGGGATTTGGGTGAAGAAGGCATGATGCACATGCTTGTGCTTTGGGATGAAATAGTGTCTCTTGATGCTGTTGTTCTGGGATGTTTTGTACCATTCACAAAGATTAAAACAGAAAGAAGAAGATAGGGTGCTCAAAACACTGTAAAAAAGCAGGCGTCCCATCCTGGGGCTGGTCCTCAGCAAAAAACCATCTCTAATAGTCCCATCCTTCATTTCTGAATTGACTCTTTCCCCAGTTAAAGAGCCAAAAGTTTTGCATAGTGCCTGTAAATGCTCCAGGAATGTAGGAATTAACAGGCCAGACTGGGCCAAGGGCCTGTCCAAGTGAGGATCTTGAGCAAGGTGCAAGCCAGTGCCAGATGTTTTGCAAAACGCCTCCACTATGGATATCTTTCACACCTCATTTCTTCCTCATTCCCATCAGTTTCATGGCTGGTCTCATAGCATTCCATGTTGTGTTACCAGCAGCTGCTCTCTCCCTGCCTGCAGCCCATGAGGACGGGTTGTTGAAGGATCTCAGCAAACACACAGGGCCTCCATCCCTGCTCTCGGAGGAGGAAGTTGTCTCACTCATGTCCTGAAGTCAGTGTGAGGCAGTTTTTTAGAGCAGAGATTATTTCCTTGCCTATGAGACAGTTTTAGAGAGGCAAAGAAATAACGTGCAGGAAAAGTCTGCAATTCAGGGAAAACATTCAAAACTTCTGTGAGATAATATACAATAGCCAAATATTTTAGAAAACAGATTTTATTGCTTATTTCCTTTTCTAGAGTGTCTGAGTCTATATCACAGAATGGTTTGTGTTGGAAAGGACCTTTAAATGTCATCTAGTCCAACCCCACTGCCATGGGCAGGGACACCTCTGACCAGACAAAGTTGCTCCAAACCTCATCCAAGCTGGCCTCAAACACTTCCAAGGAGGATGCATCCATGTCTTTTTTGGGCAATCTGTGCTAGGGCCTCAGCACCTTCAGCACAAAAAATGTCTTCCTCCTGTCTAGGCTGAATCTCCTCTCTTTTTGTTTAAAACCATCACTCCCTGTTCTATCTCCAAAGGCTCTATTAAGACTTATTTTCTTTTTCTGTTTAAGACAGGGAAGACAAAACAAGCTCAAAGCAGTTTTCATCAGTATACACTTCAACTTGGAGCTGAAACAGGACTTTGAACCCAAACCTACGTTTTGGCTCCAGCATTTTCTTGGATAAGAAACACCATTAGTCAAAACTAGCACTTTTTCTTGTAATCAGCTTTTACTTGTTCCCTTCTACTTGTATTTTTTTGCAAACCTTTTGCAAGTGGAGAGTGACAGCCGTTTGCCCAACCCTTTCCCTGGGTGGTGCTCTGCCCTGCCCACCGCTGGCCCCCGTGACCACTGTGTGTGGTTTTTAATTGTTGTGGTGTTGTTGTGGTGGGTCTCAGGATGAGGCGGGACATGAGAATTGATTCACAAGTTCCCAGAAGGTTGATTTATTATTTTATGACATTATATTACATTAAAAGACAATGATATACTAAAACTATTCTAAAGAAAGAGAAAGGAGACATCAGAAGGCTAGCAAAGAATGATAATAAAAAACCTGTGGCTGACTCAGAGAGCCTGATACAGCTGTGATTGGCTATTAATTAAAAACAATTCACACGTTGGGCAAGCAATTCTCCAAATCACATTCCAGAGGAGCAAAACATGGAGAAGCTCCTGAAGGAAAAAAGCTGAAGCTTTTCAGGAGAAAAAATTCCGGCGAAGAGATTTTTTCCGAAAATACATCAGTGACCGCCGTGTGCTCTTCTCTTCCAGGTGCTCCCTTTCAAAGGTCTCAGCATCCCCATGCTACCTCCTGCCGGCACTTCCACCTGGGTCCCCAGCCTCAGCTCTCGGCCGACTTTGCCCTGCCTCACGCGGTGCAGCCGCAGCCGGGGCTGGCTCCCCACATGGCCCCCGCGCACCAGCACAGCGGCGCCCTGCACCAGCCCCTGCCGCCCGTGCCCGCCCTGCCCTTCCAGGACGTGGCCGGGCCCTCCTTCCTACCTCAGGCGCTTCACCAGCAATACCTCCTCCAGCAGCAGCTCCTCGAGGCGCAGCACCGCCGGCTCATGCCCCATCCCAGGTAAGGGCATCCCCGAGGATGTGGAGAAGCCACGCCGAGCGCGCGTCGCCTGCAGAGCCGCAGCCGCGCTGGCGGGGTTGGGTTTTCGTCTCCAGCTCACCTGTGTGCACTGAAAATGCATCCACCTGAAGGGCAGGCTGCACCTGAAGGTGTGCTCTTCCTGTGGGGATCCCTGCTGTGCCCATCTGGTGTGTCCCATTATTGTCACATCTAGGAGAATCATGGTGGTGTTGCCGGGGGCCTTTCCAGTCTCTCCGTGGGTGAGCTGCATCCTCACAGCTGCTGTTTCAAACACATGCATGCCCACCTGACTCATCAGGTCATACACATGGAGGTCGTGCTGCTCAGAGTTGGATAGGCTTTCTGTCTCTGTGAGAGAATGATGCCACTGACCTGCAGCACACTCTGTCACAGAGAGCATCCTAACTCTACACTGAGCTGACAAAGGCAGAGAGAATTGCTGTAACTCAGCAGAGATGGAAATGGATGCCTGGCCTTGTCTTGATTGTGTTTCTTGAGAGACGAGTGATTTTTTTTAGAAACATAAGGGAGCTATTTGTGGGTTGTACCCATGGATCAAGAATCAGAGGATGAGACTTTGCAATGATGCTTCATTTGGAAAGAATGCTATGGATTGAAATCCCTTTCTTTCCATGTCCTTTCTGTCTGAAAATTGTGTGTTCTTCTCATCATTGTTTTGTTATGCATAAACTGGATTTTAGGTGGATTTAATGATTAGCTAATAATTGGGTAGTGAGTATGTTCCAGGCTGAGAAACTGATGATACAAGTGTTTATCTCTTAGTCATAAGCTGAATTCAAATAAAACCACAGAGCACAATTCCATGCAGAACCTGCTTTGGTAAATGCTGTCAGTGTTGTATTTGCAAGTGGGCTGTAGTGTGGAAGAAGGCAGGGACCTCTTGCCCAGTCCCAGTGCTTGTCTCTGAAAGCTGCAGTGGAGCAGGATGTCAGAACCCTTACAGGTGTGGGGCAGGAGGTCCCAGTAATGGGAATTTGGGTTATGCCTTTGAGAGTGAAGCCTCTGAACTGAACCTGCATTAAAAGTTATTTACCTGGCGGTCCCCTGCTCCATTTGCCCTAGTTTTTTCCTGAAGATTTTCTTTGTGATGGTTCCACTGGTCAGCAAGTAAAGGGTAGGAGCCTGTCTGTAATGCAAATCCTGCTTGTGCATCCTCCTTGTCTCTTGCCAAATGTGGACACTGATCCAGCAGCACACGCACTTCCCCTGAGCAGTTCAAATAAGCAATAATCATGAGACTCAAATCCCTAGAAAAACCTTGCTGTATTTTCTAGCACTTTCTTTACCCTGACTGCAATGGCAGCAGAGCAGAGGGAGAAGGACCTGGAACCCAGCCTGGCCTGTCCATCATCCAAAGAAATGTTGGCAAAGGCCAGTGAGAGTAAATTCTGCTTTCAGTCATTCGTGAGTAATCTAGTTATGAATGAGGTTCCCCAGGAGTTTATGGACTGCACAGGAGACGAGACAACCTGCAGCTTCTTTATGATGATGGATCACAGCTGGAGCAGGGGCATGTTTTACTTTATGTGTTGTTTATGGGGCTGACTGCAGCAGAAAAGGAAATAGTGCAAACTGCACAAAGTTGCTGAGAAGCTGTTTGGCTTCCCCTCCTTCTCTGCACGTTGCCAGCAAATAGCATCTCCTGCAAACTGAGCATATCTGGGTGCCACAGGGCCTGAGAGTGGATTGCTGCGTGATGGCTGTGAGGGAACAACAGCCCTCGGTTCCCCTTCCACTTACACCTGCCTGGAGTGCTTGGCTTTGGACACCTGCCCACAAGGCCAGCCTTTGGGGGCTGCCCGTGGGTTCCTGACAGGAATTGCAGTGCCCAGGTGTGTCTGACCCTGCCTGTTGCTGCTCTCCCCCCGCAGGCGGGCCCAAGAGCGCATGTCTGTCCAGCCTCACCGCCTACACCCCAGCTTCGACTTCAGCCACCAACTGCAGACTCCACAACCCATGGGCCCCCAGCCCAGGTATCTGGCAGAGGGCACGGACTGGTGAGTGATCCCCATTTCACTGCTGCATCCAGTGAGGTGTTTAAAAAGTCCTGGGAAGGCTGTGGGTTTTGGGGAATGCCACCAGGGATCGCGGAGTTGGTGAAAGCTAATGAGCCAGCTCAGTGGTTATGGTGTGGGGAGTGTGCAATGGGAAAACTCCTCTCTGACAGGTCTGTGGGGGTGTGAAAGCCTCCTATATAAAAAAATCATTGGATCATTTAGGGTGGAAAAGCTTTCTAAGGCTGTGAAGAGCAATCATTCCCCAGCACAGCCAAGTCCACCAGTTACCCATGTCCTCAAGTGCCACATCAACACAGCTTTTAAATCCTTCCAGGAGTGGGGACTCCAGCATTGCCCTGGGCAACTCTGCCAGGGCTGGACAGCTCCTTGGATGAAGAAATTTTCTCTAGTAGGCAATCTAAACTTCCCCTGGCAGAACCTGAGGCTGTTCCCTCTCCTCTTGTCCCTGGTACCCTGGGAGCACATCCTGTTCCCCCCTGGCTGTCCCCTCCTGTCAGGAGCTGTGCAGAGCCACAAGGCCCCCCCTGGGCCTCCTTTTCTCCAGGCTCAGCCCCTTCCCAGCTCCCTGAGTTGCTCGTCATCAGACTTGTGCTCCATTCCCTTCCCCAGCTCCATTGCCCACCCTTTAGGCACACTCCATTGTTGTTGCTCATAACTTTTCACCTACAGATTAATAGTGAAGCCAAGCATTAATTCTTCCAACTTGCTCTTTGTGCTGTAGGGCACAGAGAGTGTTTCTTTCCTGTAGACCACTGTCAGCCTGAACGAGACCCTTTGCTGTCCTTCAGGCACTCATATCCCAGTGGCCATCGTATTTTCTGTGGTCCAAATTAGGGAACACCATGCTACCCTGCCATGCAGCGTGGTATGAATGGAGATTTGTTCATCATTCTCCAACTGTACTGTTTAATGCCCTGGAAAACCTTTGCAAGGAATTTTCATTTCATTTTCAGAGCAGGTTGAGAGCCCTTGAACAGTTAATAAAGTATGGTAACCTGGTCAAAAGAATGAGAAAATAAAAACATCCTTCTGAGTAGCTGCTTGTAAGCTGAGCAAAGTCCATTCTGTGCACTGAATGGAAAAAATAGCATGTGAACTTGTAATTAAAGACAATTGCAATGTGTTTGCACAAGAGGACTGGAATAAAATGGCATAGGAAGTCTTAATGATGGCATTTCCTAACATCTGAGCACTCCACTCTGCAAATGAAAAGTCCTTTTAACCCAAGGTTGTTGCTTTTTTCCCCCCTTCAGTGCATAATACACAATCTAAAATATGACCACATCCTTCTGCAATTTTCTTCTCAGGAGTTCCCATTATTGGCTCTCCTGTGGGCTGAATGTGGTCAGGATGACATTTTTTGGATTGGTTTGCAAAGCAGTTCATGTACCATCTGGATAGAGCAATTCTTTCTGCCTCTCTTTCAGCTCAGAGTTCTTAATTATGATCATTAGAAGTATCTGATAAAGCATCACTAAGTGCCTTCCCCCTGCCTCCTTTCCTCCCCTCTGTTGCTCCATAGCCTTGTAAAACCCAAGGAGTCAGGGTGACAGGAACCATACACAGGGAGCATATGTTTGGGTGACTCACTTTCCCTTGGGGCACATGAAGAGTTTTGCCCAGTGACAAATACAAAAGCTCCCCTCTAATGTGTTACCCCTGGATGAGCAGCAGCAGCAGCAGGGTTTTCTCAGAGGCTGTAGGTCGTAGGCACTGCCACAGGATGTGGAAGTGGGGATGGAGGTAAGATCTGAGGCTGTCTCAGCCCAACCCCAACTGAAATCTTCTGGTGAAGAATAAACAAACTCCCATTTGGTTCCTTAAATCATCTTCTGCACACACATGCAGTGATGACCATCCTACCTGTTTTATCTGGTGTTTTATCCTTCACTCCTTGGCTGTTTGTTGGCAGCCCATTTACCACAAGCATCACAGCTCTTGAACCTTGCACCTGAGCACCAAGATGCTGTACACTTGTTCCTGTAACATGGGCTAGAAAGTGATGGTTAGCTCCATTCTCCTTCAGCAAGTGTGCTCTGCTTCTTCAGCCCCAAACCCTGGGAAAACACTGTTCTGTGCTCTGTTCTTATTTGGACACATCTGTAGACCCAAAGCACCACCTCAGGAACCTCAAGATCTGGTTTTAAGTCTCTAGATGCACAAACAGTTCAGCAGTCCTGTTACTGCTGTTACTTGTGCAATTTAATAATGACCATTCACCTTTGAGAGTTGTTTTCAGTCCTTGATCTCAAAGCACTCCATAAATTACCACATCTATTTCATAGAACATGGAACAGGGAACATGGGAAGGCAGAGAGAAAGTGGATCAAGGTCATGCATCAAGAAGGTGGCAGGGCTGAGAATGGATCCAAAGCCTCTTGATTTCCAATTGAGCCCTCCATCAACCTGGGAACAACCTTAAGCAATTGGATAAATATCCAAAATTGGGACACAGGAGCTGGAAAGTGCCAAGACCTGTGGATTCTTCCCCTGGTTGTGTTCCTGCCAGTTGCCTGCTGTGTTTCATCCTCTGCCAGGTGTTCCCTGTCCAGCACATGGCTAACACAGGACCAGCAAAGGTAGTCCCTCTCCCAGCCTCAACTTAGAATCATAGAACTATAGAATATTCTGAGTTGGAATGGACCCATGAGGGTCATTGCATCCAGCCTGGTGGGGGTGCTAGGGAGTTCTAGAGCACTGGTGCTGCTGCCTGGTGCACAGGCGGTTCTGGATGAAGGATTTCTGCATCTACTGTCCCTTCAGGTCCCCATCTTCTGGTGGGGGCAAGCAGTTTCATAGCTGCTGGAGGACACATCTGGGGTGCTCCCAAGAAGGTGTGGTACCCACTGATGCTGTCCTCTGTGAAGGGGAGGGTAAGTTGGAGGCTGAAATAGGAAGCCACCCTTTAATTAGCTTTTCTTTGGGAAATGTGAAGACAATTGTTATTAGAGCAAGGGATTTGTAATGATGATAAAGTGAATGATGTTCAAAGCACTCATTTTACAAGTGACTCTCAGGGTGGAGAGAATGGGGACCAGCTAAGTGGATTAGAGCTGGAGATGCTGCATAGGCCCCCTCCCACTCCCTCCACATGGTGTGGTAGTGGTGGGGTTGTAGTTTGTCTCTGTGTGTTGGATTGAGCAGGGCTGTGATGTTTGATGGCATCTTGGTTATGACAAGTCCAGGGATTGAGCTGGGTTAGCTTTGTGGAGGATAACAGTGCTCAGATTCACCAAGCTGAGCTCCACCTCTGCTCACCTGGGCCAGGCTGTGTTCAGCAAGCAGGGCCACCAGGGATGTCTTGCTCCGTTGGTGTTTGCCCTCTTGTTTTGTTTCATCCTTTCCTCCAGCTGCCTCATCCAGGGGCTTTTGATTTCCGTTTCTTAAAACCTTAAAATATTTTTTGCAAAAATCACAGTTCTGGAGTTCATAGAATCATAGAATTCCAGAATGGTTTGGGTTGGACAGGACCTCAAAGATTATCTTGTTCCACCCCCTGCCATGGGCAGGGACACCTTCCACTATCCCAGGTTGCTCCAAGCCCCATCCAGCCTGGCCTTGGACACTTCCAGGGATCCAGGGGAAGCCACAGCTGCTCTGGGCACCCCAGGCCAGGGCCTGCCCACCCTCACACCTTAAAGCCCCCCTACCCTGAGGCTGGATTCAGGCAAGGCTTAGTGTCCTTTAACTCCCCAAGTCCTGCCATGATCTGGGCTGGGAAGCCTCTAAGGAGAGCACAGGCACATTAAAAAAGCCCACAGACAGTGTCCATCTAGCTTCTAAAAGCTAGCAGAAGCTTCTAAAAGCTACCATTTTTTGAGTCCCTTGAGTAATTAACTATATTCCTGCAAAACATTCAAGGCAAACTGTAATAGTTTGCAGCGCTGGAAGATCCTGGTCTGACCAGGTTGAGTTGCTGAGCCTGGGTATCCTTTTGAGCCACCAAAATGCTCTTGCTCTGAAATTAGCAGGGTGCATCTGCACAGCTCTTGACCCCAAATAACTCAAATGCTACCTGGCAGAGGAGCAACCCCTCACTCCTTCATGGTGGCCTGGTGGGTGACTCCCCAAAGCAGAGGAATCCCTGCCAATCCAAGCCATACCATCTCCCCAGGCTGAGGAGCAGCCCAGAGCTCAGCAGGGAGGTTTCCCTGTCAGTGGGGTCTGGTGCTGCAGTCCCTGAGCACAGCCAGGCACTCAGAGCCATGTGTCCCTCCTGGTGCCCACAGGGAGGGCACAGAAACAACCCCTCACTCCTTCATGGTGACCTGGTGGGTGATTCCCCAAACCGGAGGAAGCTCCCTGCCAAGCCAAGCCAAGCCAAGCAAAACAAAGCCAAGCCAAGCCAAGCCATACCATCTCCCCAGGCTGAGGAGCAGCCCAGAGCTCAGCAGGGAGGTTTCCCTGTCAGTGGGGTCTGGTGCTGCAGTCCCTGAGCACAGCCAGGCACTCAGAGCCATGTGTCCCTCCTGGTGCCCACAGGGACCTCAGCGTGGACGCGGGGCTGACCCACGCCCAGTTCCAGGTCCGGCCGGTGCCCCAGCCCTATCAGCATTACCTGGCCACTCCTCGGGTGCACCACTTCCCCAGAAGCACATCCTCAACCCAGGTGGTAAGTGAAATGCTCTTACTGAGAAATGTTTTATGCATTGTCTGCCAGAAAGCAGTCAAAATAAAGGCTGCTATCTTTCTATCACCTGTCTCCTTCAAATCCCACTTATCTCCGGCCGTGGGAGGGAGTGTCTGAAAGGATAATGTTGCATCACTGCACTGGATTAGGGAAAGAAAAGAAAAGCTTCAGCTGTTCTGGAAGGATTCAGTCCATTGCTTGCAGCATCACGTTCACAAGCTGGTCTGCAAAACATGGGCATGATGTGAGAGACTCAGCAGTTAATATTAGTAATATAATTAACACTGGAAGGAACTGTGGTCTCCCAGGACTTTTTGTGTGCTGAAGGATTGGCAGTGGGTGACTGCCTTTGCTGGTGTCAGCCCTCAGGGCCATCCCTCATCAAGTCGTTGCTCTCTACGTCAGCTTTGATGCCACCTGTAAAGGTTTTCATGACCTCTTGCACAGGTGGAGGTGGGATTGATGAGAAGACAGGCTGACTGGGGTAATTTTCCACCCCTTCTCCTAGCAGGGTGCTGTATTTGGAGCTAAGTCATGCCACCCACTGCTAATCCTTAAAACATCCCCAGAAATACCATGAGGGTGCTTTTCCCTTGTGCTGTGTCAGACCCTGACACCTGTGTACTAAAGCAAGCCTTAAAAAAAAAACAATCAAAGCTTGGATGAACAGAAATCCACCCACTTAAATGAAACAAAATTTCACTGTAATCTAATCCATATTGGGGGTTTGGAACTACAATTCTATGGATGATACAGGAATTATTAGTTTACTTTGAAGGAGTGCACATTCTTAGGTATCATTTCTAGGAAATGTTTTTGATAAAACCTCATTTTTTTTGTTATCAAAAGGCTTAAATTGGTGAAAATGTCAATCTACTCTTTCAATTTGAATTTTTAAAGCATTAGATTTACATCAGGGCACACAAGGGTTTTCTGTAGGCAAGTATACAGGTGGCTTTATTTTTCTCCCTCACTTTTTTCAGGTTGTTCATGAAATCAGAAATTACCCTTACCCTCAGCTTCAGCTGCTTGCTCTTCAGGGACTGAACCCAAGCAGGCACACATCCGCTGTGCGGGAGAGCTATGAAGTACGTATCTGGGGACTGGAATTATTCATTTTCAAAGTGCTGTGAATTTATGCAAGCTCTGCTATAAAGCTGTAAGACTGTTCTTTGTGGTGTGGCAGTTGCGTTGAGTCTTTCATCAGTTTTAGTAATAGCTGGGAAGTGATGGGGTTAAGTTTGGTTAAAGATGGTTTACTCCAAGGTGCCTGGGTCTGGCTTGGGTTGGCTCTGGCTCCTGTCATTTGTGAACAAAATGCTCCAGATCTATGGGGTTTTGTTTCCCAGCCTGTCAGATGAAGCTCAGATCCCATCCTAATTTGTGAAATTTTGGATATCCAGCTCTTTGCCTCGAGCTCTTAGTTATTACCCCAAGTGCCAGGGATCAGATCCATCATTACAGCATGGCTGATCTGGGGTTGATGGCCATTCCCACTGAGGAGAGGACAGGAGGGAGCCTCAGTTGCCAGCAGGTATGGCTGTGTGGTGGCACCTGGTGCTTTGGGAGCAGTGGGGATGGCACTTTCCTGATGTTCCTGTGCCACAGGAGCTGCTGCAGCTGGAGGACAGGCTGGGCAGCGTGAGCCGGGGCGCCGTCCAGAACACCATTGAGAGATTCACCTTCCCCCACAAGTACAAGAAGGTGAGTGCTCCAGAACACAGCGCGGCTGCCAGCCCCTCTCACTCAGCCAGGGGCTGTGGGCACGGAGCAGGCAGCAGGAAGGACTTTGGTGGGCCACAATCCCACTGCAGCAGGGGTGCTTTAATTTCTCGCGGGGCTCCCGGGGGTGGGAGCGGTGGCGTAGCTCAGCTGCCTGTTTCTCACTTCTAGGCTAGGAAGCTGCGGGCCAAATTTTCAAAAGGGTCTCAACCTTCTCCCACCCAGCGGGTGCAATTTCCCCCCTGTCTGCACCTGGTAAGAAAGTGCACACCACCAAGGGGGCTTGGTGCATGCAAACCCGCCCCGTTCTGCATGCCAGCGGCACTGCCCCGCGCCCGCCATGAGGGCTCCGTGTCCCAGGGAGCCTTCTTCTCCCCTGGCTTCACCAGGGGTGTCTCCTCTGTCAGAGCTGACCTCCCCACCCATGAGGAAATGGGCACATTTTTGGGTTGTGCTCAGTAGAAATTGGGAAGAATGCTTGTCTGGGTAGTGGTTTCTGGTGTCAGTCACTCCTGGCTGGAGGGTAGGGATGTCGCATTGCCCAGGTTGGAAGTGAGGTAACTCCTGCTGCACTTGTCTCTCATCGCATCTCCAGTGAGCTCAGGAAAAGGATATGAATAGGAATGGATGTGTGGGGGAAGAGCAAAAGGGGCAGCTGACAGGATAAGCATGGCCCTGTGGTGCAGCATGGGACTGGGCCAGTGGCCAAGCTGGCGTGCGGCACAGTGGTTGCCCTTCCTGGCAGTGGTGGCACCATGAGGTTTGGGGTCTCCCCAAGGAGAAGCCTCCAGCAGAGGAGACCATGGGGCCATCCCCTCTGCAAGGAAGTGGTAGGGGGCTGTATTAGGGCAGCAGAGGACAGGCTGCTCCTCACTGCCACCAGCCTCAGGAGGAGACATGCCAGCCTGCAGCATGTTGGTGGCACACTCATCTCGCTGGCTGTTTTGGCTGGGATGGCTTCCCCGAGCTGGAGGATCTGGCTGATAGATGGAGATCTCATTATTTATCTTCCTGCAACTGCCCAGGCTTGGGAGAGCATTAGAAGGGCAAGGCCTAACCAAATGTCTTTAATTTTGCTGCAGAGAAGACCACAGGAAGGCAAAGCTGAGCAAGACGATGGCGAGGAGTCAGATACCGACGAGAAATGCACAATCTGTCTGTCCATGCTTGAAGATGGAGAGGATGTCAGGTGAGAGCCTTCCATCCCCTCCTCTGCTTCTCAGTGCCATCTGAGTTGTGTTTATTTGGATTAATGTCTCTGTTCTTGTCCTGAGAAACTCACCTGGGCTGTTGTGGGGTCCAGGAACCCAATGCTTTGTAGAAGGACATTGGTATGGCCTGTAGACAGGAAGAGCCCTGCAGCAGCAGGGTTTTTATAGTGTTCTCTGGTTTTGGATCATCTGCTTCCAGGCCGTGCCAGCTGGCCAGGTGGCAAAGTGTCAGAGAAGGGTAGGTTAAACTGATCTCTGACAACCATCTGGAGCCTGGGGTCATCAACACCTGAGCCTGACAGATGACCAAAGTAAGATAAAAAGCAGTGTTGGTGTGAAGTCCAGGAGAGTTGGGCTTGTGTCCAAGACGCAGCTGCTTTATTGTAGAATAAGTCGGATTACTTTGCCCACATGGTCACAGAGAACCATCCCCAGCCAACAGAACTCCAGTTGTCTCTGACAGACATCCCAGGCTGCTCACTGGGTCAAATCTCTGCTTGTGACAGAGGATGGGGACAAGAAATTGCAAGGGACTGAACTGTCATGGCTGAAGGGACTGCAAGTGAGAAGTACCCAGGTCTGCTTCTCATCCTTAAATTGACAAGAAAAGCCCTGATCCTTCTGCTGTTGGTTCCTGTGATTCGAGGTTCCCCTGTATCACAAGGGTGACACATGATGATGGCAGAGATGATGTAGGTGAAACATGACCAGGTTCCCTGGGGACACCCATGCAGGAACGGTGTGGGCCCACCTGACTGCTTATGTGACACAACCATGAAGAGCTAAGAGGCTTTGGAGGATAACCTTGCTCCTGAACAGTTAAAATTTAGCAGCCTGCACAATTAATAACTGGAACAACTCAATTCAGGATGGTGTGGGGGTTTCTAATAGGCCAAGGAGGACACTGTCTCCAGCCCACTGCCCTGTGTGAACTGGCATGGCTGGGAAAGGCTGCAGGACCTTGGTGGCAATGGTGTCACTACAGCAGAGTTTCCCATGTTCCAAGCAGCCCCAGACGCTGTTTTTCATCTCTTTTTGCTTCCTTGGACCTCCTCCATCCTAACCCCTAAAAACCAGTGGTGTTTTTCTCTCTGCAGGCGGTTGCCCTGTATGCATCTCTTTCACCAAGTGTGCGTGGACCAGTGGCTGGCCACCAGCAAGAAGTGCCCGATCTGCAGGGTGGACATTGAAACACAGCTCGGCTCCGACAGCTGAAAAGACTGGCTGGACACACCATTTTCCTTACCAGGTCATATGGCCATAAACCCTTGCAGCGAAATTTTTTGCCTTCTGAGCCATTTGATTGAGAGGGGAAGTCTGCAGGCACGGTAGTGAGGAGAAGGAGGAGGTGTTACAATATCTAGCAGTAGGAGATGTTGCACATATACGCAGGATACAGGCCCAGTGAAAGGGAGCTGGCATTCCCGGAGCTCAGAGACCCCGTGCTGCAGAAGATTTTAGTGTTGAATATGAAGGAACTAGTTGTGGTTAGTCCGGCCTGTCAATCCTGCTTTTCATGGGGATTGTATATATACCTCTCAAATATGTAGAAACATGTTAGGGGTCCTTTAGCTATTTCTATGGATGGCAGCTGGAGCATGTTAGCTTAAGAAATGTTGTGTTTGATGCCCTACTCATCTTGTGGTGGACATGTTGCTGTTACCTAATTTGCACCAAATATTTTTTCATAGATTCCTTATTTTGGTGCCTGATTAATACATTGCAGAGGGGGAATAAAGAGGTCAAACATCCCCGTCCTTGGGGTGGGGGAAAGAGGAGAAAAAGCAAAATCCTGTTTACAGTCAGAAGGGTTTGTGCTCTTTGCCTCAGCCGCGTGTGCTTCTTTCCCTTGCATTTACAGTGTGTTGCAAATTTAGAGAAGCTTAATAAAAATAAAAATTGGGGATAAAATGAACGAAGCAATAGGGAAAAGCTTCGTTCCTGCTTGTCTGCTGGTGCTGGACACTTTCTGTAGCGGCACAGTATTTGAGTAGATGCTGTTTCTTTGCTTTCTGTATTTTAACAAAGTAGCTTGTCATATCAAAATCCAAGGAAGTTCTGTCTACATGATTGCAATTGTCCGTGATGCTTTCTTCTGTGAGCTGTGTGGAGTGTTGGCTTTGCCAGCACTGCTCCAAAGTGATGGTTACGGGAGCCGGCGCCTTCCGCTGTTCTTTGGGGCGTGACAACGCCGGAGAGGCGCCGAGAGGCGCAAAACGTTGACTCTCCTCCCACTGCCAAAGCATCTCTTGATGAGGGGACAGAAGAAAACTCGATGATCACAAGACACTGCTGAGACCATGTACCCTAGGTCGTGGGAGGGGAAGGCAGGGTGGAGGTGGGGCTGCCACTTTTGGGAGCCGTGACCCGCCCCAAAGCGCGCGCGCGCCCGCGCCCTGGCGGGCTTGTGTGCATGTTTCAGGCCGTACCCACACGGAGTAATCAGTGGCTGTTAAAATGAAACTTAATCACATTAACACTCAAAACAGAATTAAGAGGTAATACCCAAAGGAGTGAGCTGTTGCGATCCATGCTCCCCCTAAAAAAATAAAAAAAAGACCTCAGTACGCCAACCGCAGGGATCGGGCGGAAAACCCTCGGGAAAACCGACATTCATAACCAAAACCTGTAGTTTTCTTGTTTTCTTTTTTTTTTTTTTTTTTTTTTCTTTCATACTAAGGGAGAAAGGAGCTGCAGAGAGGCAGCAGGGGAATTAGAAACATAATCTATTGAAAACGCTGGTGTGGTGGGAATGATTTCTGTCTCCCCTGAGCATATGTTTCAATGGAGAGAAATGCTCTCCCAAGTATATTCAGTCATAAACTCTGATCTGAGAAGCTGCAAGATTCTCATGAGCTGTAACTGGAAAACACCAGCCTCAGAGGACCACAGAGATTTCTTTTTTTCCCTCAGTGAGAGAGGAGAGAGAAGAAGGGAAGCCCCATGTGAGGGTGCAGGAGCCTCTCTCATTGTGCGCCAAAGCAGGTGGGAGGGAGTGGAAGGGGACAAATGGTGACACATAGGGAAGACATAAGGCAGAAGTTCTTGGCTGTGAGGGTGGGGAGGCCCTGGCACAGGTTGTCCAGAGAACCCTGGAAGTGCTAAAGGCCAGGCAGGATGGTGTCTGGAGTGACCTGGCCAAGTGGAAGGTGTCCCTGCCCATGGTAGGGGGTTTGGAACAAGATGAGCTTTGAGGTCCCTCCCAACCCAAGCCATTCCATGACTTTATGGCACATTTGCCACCCAGCTCAAGTGACAGCTTCTTGAGGAATGTGGTGGTCCCAGCCCTGATGTCCATGGGTCAAGGAGTGGCCCATGGATACCTATGGGTCTTGCTCCACCAGCACTGAAGCAGCATTACAAATAATACTAATAACACTAATACCATGACAAGCAAAGCAAGGTTTTGGTGGTAAAATACTCTGCGCAGGTTTGGTCTGCCCAGGTGTGACCTGTGGGGGAGAAGCAGGGAGAGCAACAGGGGGATTGATACCCCCACTGGGTGGGGAGGGAATGAGGAACACTTCTGGACCCTGTGTTTTATTTTAAAGCCTATGAGAAAGTGTAACTATTTGCCTAATAAACAAGCACAGTTTTTAAAAAAAAATAAAAAAAATTGATCAAACTGAAAAAAAAAAACCAAAACCAACCAAACAAAAAAAACAAGCAAACCTTTGATGAAGAAAAGCACCAAACTCCCATGGTCTCGTGTGAGTGACTGATCCCAAGGTGTGTGCGAATTTACAGTGTCTGGAGTTGTATCAGTGTGTCAGGTTCCTTTGCGTTTAAATAATTTGTACAAGTAGGTTGCGAGTTAGGATTGTGAGTTTAAAAACAAAACAAAACAAAACAAAACAAACGTCAACAATAACAAAAAAATCTAGAAACAAAACATCAATAGTTTACAGGGTTTTGTGAGTTTAAATGCCTTATATTTAACAATCATAATTTATGACTAACTTGTAGATATTGTGGGTTCTAATTTAATTATTTTTATAGTTGTTTTTTGCATTTTTAATTATAATTTATTTATTTAGAAATTACTACTAATTTTTTTTATTACTCCTATTACCTCATTTTTGCATTGTTTCTGGGAATGGAATGCTTTGCATGCATCGGTACTTAAAATAAAATTAAACGGGGGATGTGGGGGGTAATGCTTATCTTGTCAAAAACAGTAAAAAAAAAAAAAAAGAGAAAAAAATCAGGGTGTGTGATTACAAACTGTATTACTGTGGTGCTGTTACCTTGGATACATTCCATAAAAATGCAAACCTTTGATTCTGTATGCTGTGACATAGTGGAAAACTGCAATATAGTGACTGTGTTTAGCACATATATATGAATATTATTTGCACTCATAATCAAACTCTGGTGATCCTTTCACTTGTGTCCTTGCGCATTGAAGGCGGTTAATGACGCTCTGCATAAACCAAAACGTTTTGGTTGTTTCTTGGTACTGCCCTGTCCCTGATGCCTCTGGTGATGCTGCTGCTGCTGCTGCTGCTGCTGCTGCTTGTGTGACCCTGCAATAACACCCAGCAGGCCCCCACTGCAAGGGGCAATGCATGCCTTTAGTGCAAGATTGTGTCAAAAGCCCAGGAAGGAAGGCCAGGTTTGGTGGCTCTGTAATTTTTGGCATCTATCAGTGCTTGGTTTGGCTCTTTTCACCCTCTGTGTGTGCACCCAGCTGGGGTGAAGGAGGCAATAGGGTGAGCCTGAGCTTGGAGGCAACAGAACTGAGGGATTCAATGCAGTTTTTAGGGGTTGACTTCTTTACTCAGAGGCTAGGAATGCACTGGCACAGGTTTCCCAGAGAAGTTGTGGCTGCCCCATACCTGGATGTGTCCATGCCCAGGTTGGATGGGACTTGGAGCAACCTGGGATAGTGGAAGCTGTCCCTGCCCATGGCAGGGAGTGGAATGAGATGAGCTTCAGGGTCCCTTCCAGCCCAAACAATTCTGTGACCCTGTGACACCACGTCTAGCTGAGAGTGGTTGGGGAGGACACGGGATCCATTCGCCATCTCCTTGCAGTGCCTGCCATGGGCACTGGCTGTAACCCAGCTCTGACACATGCATGGGGCAGAAGCACTTAACTCTGATCTTGACCAGTTTGCTTCACCCCTCCTGTACAGGAGGGAGCCTCAATTTGGAGCTTTTTAATCCAGTGTAGAGCTGGGACCTGCCCCAGAGCCCTCCTGCCCCCAAGGAGAGGGTCAGCCCCAAAGTGACATGGCCAAGCATCCCCATCCTGCTGCGGCTGCGCTGCTCTTGCAATGCATTGCCCTTTCCCCAAAGGCTCCTGAAGTATCACGAGTTCCAGCTTTGCCAGAAGGTTAGAGAACCTCTGATAACATTTTAAGCTTTAAGCCATAACCATGCTCGGTTAGTGCAGACATTTAGCTGTGTACAGGCAGAAGTGGGGTTTGATGCATGTGCTCAGTCAGTAGCCATCCTCCCCACAAAAAGGCTTTGGATGAAATTCTCAGTTGGGTTAGAAAGGCACAAAATCACAGTACCTTAATTCTTTTCTCTCTGTCCCTTCAGGGTGCTGCGCTGCTTTGTTGACTTTGCCTTACCCCAGGTTTTAAACCTGTCTGTGTTTTTTACCTTGCTGCTCTGTAACACTCCTCCCCTGTAGCCTGGAGCTGTGATTTTGAGCTGTGTGGGGACTGGGGGGTTGTTTGTCCTCCCCCCCAAAGTCACTGTAAGAGGGATAAGCAAAACAAGGAGCGAGTAAACAAAACCCCCTCTCCTTTAATGACCCAGGCAGGTGAAAGGATCACCCACATTTTTGTATTCCTACTGCTGTTCTGTTGTGCTGTGCAACATTTTGCTACATAGACTATTTTATAGAAGAAAGCTAGAAAAATATTTATTATTAATATTAAAGCAATAGTGCATTGAAGAAATGGAAAGACATTAGAAATTGTGTAAATGCTTAGATTCACTTTTGGTGGACTTTTTGTACTTTATTTATAACTAATAAAACAAACCGCATTGCTAACTATACACCTGTGCCACACAGAAGCCACCTGCCAGGGCGGTCGCTTGGTCTTTACTTATTGCTCATTTCTGGTTTCTTTGGGTTGGAATCAATTCTCCATCCGCTGCTTGTGTCTTTGGTGTGCAGGAGAAGCACTGCTGGGGTACAGAATGCTCTGCCCGTCTGGTTTGCAGAGGCTGCTGGTGGCTGGGCCCCATGGCAGAGGTGAGGTGAGGCTCTCCGCACTGGGCACATCGCTGTGTGTGATGGCCTGTGGCACCAGTTTGGTCATCAGGTACCAAAAGGCTTTCTAGAATTTCAGGAAATTGCCTGTTAAAGAGAGATTTCTCCTTGAAACACATCACACAGTGCCTGTAAGGTATTTCTAGCAAGTCCTGCAGAGGTATCAACAGATTGTCCCACCCTCTCTCTTGTTGGAGGATTCCCTTCTGCCTGGGTCTCCAGTTTAATAACTAAGGAAGGAGAAACCGACTGGAAGGAAAAAAACCCCACCCAAACCCTTCAAACTAATACAGGTACATTTGAGGGTGTTTTCAATCCTTTTTGCTACCCATTGTAGAATCCAATGGGTCATACAGCCAATTTTGCATCCTGCAAAATCCGTTCTGTAGGTCCTCCCGTGCTCTTATTTCCTCCTGCAACAAATGGTGCCACTCTCTGCTCCTGCCCACTCTTGATTCAGCTGCTCCTCCTGAAAAGCTGAGGCCAGTGCCCAGCTTGGACTGTGTGATTAGACTTTAATAAGCCTTGGAGACAAGTGGCTGCTGATCACGGAGATTTGGTTCCCGTAGCTGAAGGGAATTGCCAGCTCCCCCAGCATCCATCAAAAGCTGCATAAGGGATGAAGCATGTTCACACCACACGAAGCTCTTGTTACAGGAAGCTTTTAGAAGCTCAGAAAACAGAAAACAGGTTAAAAGTGACCCGCTGGTCCAGCTGGGGAAAATCTCAGTTTCTCACTGAGATCCTGCTGATGTCCTTCAGAAGGGTGACGCCGCTGAGAGAGGTGCTGCAGATGGCAATCGGGTTTGTTTTGGAGCTGGAGCAGCAAAGGAGCTGCCACAATCTGATAACAGCCCTGCTGAGCACAGAGCCTGCCTGGGGAGAGAGAGGGGCTTTGCCCACCACTGCACTGCAGCACGGACCAAAATGCAACATCTTTATTCACTGCCAGCATCTGCTCTCACTGCAGCTGCCCAGGGTTGAGAAACTGAGCTCTTATCCAGTGTTATCCAATGTTTTGTGGTGCCTAAATCTGCAGCTGGCCCACAGGCTGCAACTCAGAGCTGTACAACCCCATTAATAAATTTCTTTTTTTTCTTTTTTCTTTTTTTTTTCATTTTAGCTCTTTTCTACTTTAGAATTGGCCTCTAGACATAAGGAAGGGGCAAGGAAGATTATAAGATATTTTCTACACACAGAATATAAGATACTTCACATCTCTCAGTCATTGCCCCTTCATGAGCCTAGGGCTCATGCAGGGATAGGATGATACCAAAAATGCTTAGCAACAATTTCAAAGAGATTTGCAAATAATTTTCTGTGTCCTGCACCAAGAGGCAACTAGTCCTTCATCATGAAACACTGCTAAGTACTCCTTGTTTATGCTTGTTTTCACTGGCAGCACCCCAGTGCTTTGGTAAGCCTAAATTTGGCAAACACAGAACTTCATCAGAGTCCCAAAATGGTGGAGAACACAAATACAATGGGACAGCCAGGTTTGGAAGACTCACACTGAGTGCTACCAATCTTGTCCTTTGCTCTTGCTTCTTATTTACCTTGTTGTTTTAGGATGAAGGAATGTGCATTAAAATGCTACCAGTTAGGAAATAAAGTGAGAAAAAAAGAAGGTAGAGGTTGTTGGTGAGAGCAGGAGCTTTTTATCTGCCCGACTTACCAGCCTTGGGCTGCTTGGCCTCCAGGAAAAGATTGACTAAGCCCTGCAAAAGGCACAGGACTAGGAAAATTTTGGCTTTTCTCCTCCCTAGATCTCCACTTGTCCAAGAAAGTGTTGAATCTAGCAGTTTAACGCAAATCCAGCCTCTGGAAAAACTCCACTCTTGCCTTATTACTTCTGCAGCAGCTGTTGTAGCAACGGAGGGATTCCCCAGAGCCAGGGTGGAGCTGAGCTTTGCACTAAGGAGGGGCTTGTTTGAAGTGGAAAAAAGCAGAGTTCTTTCATGCTTTGCCAAGGTTGCCTTCCTGGAGTCAGTGTGGGTGCTGACCCTCTATCAGCAAACTCTCCTTGGCCCTTTTCAGCTCCTGGCAGCTTTGCCTGGAGCTTTGGTGCTGAATAAGCCTGTCCAGGGATGGCAGGAGGCCTTGATGACCCCAGGTACCTACAAACCCATCTCCCACCTGCACAGTGGTTTGGTCACCCTGAAGATATTAATTCCTGCTTCAGCTGTGCCTCAGCCCATGTTTCTTGCCACTTGCCACCTGTGATTCCCCCCAGATGTGAGCACATTTCACACGCAAGGTAAGAATTTATCTTTCCTCCTTCCCCCAGGGAGGGATGGTGTGTGGGTCAGGAGCTGCCTCACTGCTCCTCAGGGCTGGAATCGTAGAAGAATCATGGAACCATAGAATCCTCATGGGCACGCTGAATGGTTTGGGCTGGAAGGGACTTCAAAGATTTTGTTCCCACTCCCTGCCATGGGCAGGGGCACCTTCCACTAGAACAGGGTTTGCTTCCAACCCTGTCCAACCTGCCCATGGAAGCAAGTACCAGCACAGTGGGCTTGCCCAGGGGATGGCAGGGGTTAAATTGATGCTCTAAAACCATCTTTCCCCCCACCCTGTACCAAGTAGGGGGTGACTGGAGCCGGCTGGAAATGCTGGGACTGCAGCACTGGACAGGGACAAACTCCTATTTCACAGCAGCACACATTTGTCTGAAAAGGGGTCAAACTTCTTGACAGGAGAGGATTTTTTTTTTTCCGCAGTGCTGGTTAAACTTGGGTGGGAGGGAATGCAGGGAGATCAAAAGCCTGACCCTTATTTTGCTTCAAACACCTACTGGAGAACTGCAATGACACTGCGCAAGAACAGCAAACCCAGATGCACCAGACTCCACTCATGGGACCCCCTGTGTATCCAGGGAATCTGAACTCTATCCCAGCAGGGTCCTAGGGATGCAATCAGACCCTAGCAATCACCTGCAGCCCTCCTAAGGCCTGTTCTGCTCCTCCTGTGAGCTCCCAGCTCCTTGCTAAGGGCTGGGCACACCAGTCTGCCATGAGGAGAGAGAACACAGCCATCAAAGGCTGCTATTATTATTCCTCTCAGTGAGTAGCTGATCCCTGATGAGGTTGATTACTGGGCTCATTTAAGCAACTTGCTCTGCTCCAGAACCATCAGTTACCATAAAGATTTCTAAAATGAATTAGTCTGGGCTATTATTTGTGAGCTTTCACAGACAGCCGTGATATAAGGTCATGTCTCTTTGGTGGTGCCTGCTGTGGGAAACAGAAATCCAGAACTTCCCTGGAAGGGCTTTAGTGGGTTAGGAGCTTTCAAATACCTCTGAGCAATAGACAGCATTTCTAAGATGCTTCTGACTCCTGTCTCAGCATCACCAGGCTTTGCTGGGCCTCCTTTGCCCATGAGCAGTGAGGGACTGAGCAGTGGGACAGTCCTGCCTTGTGGCCTGGCACATCCAGGCACGGTCCCAGCAGAAGCAGAAGCATCATCCTCAACCCAGGAACTGGTGGGATGGGTGGGCTTGGTGGGTTGAGCCCACTCTTGACCCCTTTGATCCCTATTCTTGCAAAGTTCTTGTTTAAAACCAGCTTATGGCAGAGGGAATGTCCTCTCCAGGCTGGGCCAGGAGGAAGGTCCTCATGGCTCAAACACCTCCCTTTTTCCTCCTAAGGACGTGTCCTGCTGCTTTGCACCCGAGAGAGAGAGACAGGGCTCCAGAAGCAATGATTTATGAACAGATTTTCTTGTTGGTACCTGTAGAGATGTGAATGCCTGGGAAGGGCTCATTGACAGGAACACTGGCCCTTACTGCCTCCGGGAAACCCCTTCTCAGCCACAGAAAAAGACAAAACAGCAATCCTTATTAAAGGGAAAAAAAAAAATTGAAATGAATGGCAGTTGCTCTGAAACAGAGCTGATATTCAGGCCATGTAGGGTATGATTATCCTGAGTCAGCTTTATATAGTTAGCACAGCTTCCTTGCTGCGGAATTCATTATCTGGAAGGTCTTTTGCGCTGGCAGCTGTAACCACAGATCTCGGCTCTTGGCAGAGTTGTAGGAATTCAACCAGGGAGCAAAGTCTGCCCTGGGGGGGAAAAAAGCTCACATGGCAGAAAACATCACCCAGATCCCACTGCTTGAGACCTGGCTGGGTGAATGCAGATGCTCCCCAAACTCCCCAAGGAACATCCTACTGTGCCTGCTGTTTTTTGATGTGGTGCCCTCTGGAAATGTCCATATGTGTGTATGGACATGCAGAGCTTGCAGTTGCCAGAAGTGGGAAAAAAATGGGATCTCAAAGCTCAATTTTCTTAAATAAAAGTGTCTCAATTAGCTTAACCTCTATGCCTATCTAAAAGTGGAGCCTATCAGTGGAGTAGGTCAGTGGGTATTCTCAGCACTGTCAAGGCATAGCACTGAAAGCAGAAACATCTGAGCTGGTAGAGGAAAGTTTATATCTCTGCTGGTTTTAATCATAAATAACCAATAAATGCATTCATTTAATTAACAGTTTTATGTGCACTTTAAAAAAAAAGCAACATTACTTTTACAAAATGTTAACCCAGGAAGAACATCTTGCTACTAAAAATCTCTCAATACAAAAGGCAGTGTATTAAAAAGGCAATATAAAACAGTATAATGAGAAAAAAAAATGCATACAGAAGGGACCAAAACCCTCCTCAGTACCTAGGAAAAAGATCCCTACAGATTAACCCATCCCCTCGGTTTTCATCCAGCCACTTCCCACAGGGAAATATGGTGGTGACGCCAGTGGCCGAGTTGGTGATCTCCACCCTCTCCACCAGCCAGCCTGGAGCCAGCCCGCTGTTGTCGTGCTCAATCTTCACCTTCTTCAGCTCCCCCATGTCCAGCGTTTCCAGGTAAAACCTGTTGGTTTTGCCTCGCTCAAAGAGGTTCCTGAACTTCTGCCTCAGCGCGCGCCGCCCCGAGTCGCCGTTCAGGCCGTAGATGGTGATGAACACATTGGCGTCGGTGCCCGCGCCCTTCTCGAAGCCCGTGACCACGATGGTCTCATATTTCACTGGCACCAGGCTCCGGGCTTTGCTGGCAAAGCTCTCGGTGACCTTGGCACACTCGAAGACTTTGTAGTCTCGCCGCTTGTAGCGCAGAGGGATCTTCGCGTTGCACCTGAAGTAGTACCTGGTGTGGGGAATAAGAGGCAGGTTAGTGGCACGGACTGCCGCTCTGTGGGGCAAATGTGAGAGAATTGTGGGATTGTTTGTATTGGAAAAGCCTTCTAGGATCATCGAGTCAAAGTGCTACCCAACCCCGGCACTGCCCCGTGTTCCCAAAGTGCCACATCCACACGGCCTTTAAACCCCTCCAGGGATGGCGACTCCACCACTGCCCTGGGCAGCTGTGCCAGGGCTGGACAGCTCCTTGGATGAAGAAATTTTCCATAATAGCCAATCTATCCTTCCCCTAGCACGTTTTGAGGCCGTTCCCTCTTCTCCTGTCCCTGTTCCCTGGGAGCACAGCCCAACCTCCCTGCCTGTCCCCTCCAGTCAGGAGCTGTGCAGAGCCACAAGGGCCCCCCTGAGCCTCCTTTGCTCCAGGCTCAGCCCCTGCCCAGCTCCCTCAGCCTCTCCTGGGGCTCCAGCCCCTTCCCAGCTCCGTTCCCTGCCCTGGACACGCTCCAGCCCCTCAGGGTCTCTCTTGTCCTGAGGGCCCAGAGCTGTCCCCAGCACTGGAGGTGCCTCAGCAGGGCCAGCACAGGGGACAGGCCCTGTCCACCTCTACCACGTTGTTGGTACAAACATGGAGCCAGCAAGTTAGGGAGTGTGAATTCTTCTAAACTGCCCCATATTAATGCTGTTTTCAGCATTTTCCCTTCCATGTACCAGAACTTGAATATTTCTCTAGAAAGAGAGCCACGATGGAACTTTGCAACTGGAAAAATCTGACCTCTCCCCACACAGCTGCAGACACACTGCACGTGGGAAGGATCTCTGTGGCTCTTGTCACCTCTTCAGCCTGTGCAATGTCGTGACCAGTTCCAGACACACCAAGGCAGGACAAGCAGTCAGGCCCAGAGCTAAAGCAGGAAAAAGGCATAAAAAAAAAGGAACAGGAAAGATGGAAGAGGTTTAAATCTCCCCTGTCCTTTCTAGATCACCCGTCTCAACCTCAGCAGGGAACAGAAAAAATGGAAACAGTGGAATGAGAGGTACCAGAGCCAACAGCCCCTGTCCCTGCAGTGCTGTCTCTGGTGATGTGCAGGTAACACCGAGCACATCCATAAATTGCCTCTTAGCTGGCACTCAGCCAGGGGCTGGAGCACTTTACTTTTAATGATGTATTTAATTTCCAGTGATGCAGATCAGTTCCAAATGAGCTTCTGCCTCTTCCCCCACCTTCACTGAAATGCAGCAGGTCCTCCTGTATGGACCGTGGCTGAATTGCAGTGCGCGTGTAAAATAAACACCTGCAGGAAGGATCACTGTGAATCCAGCTGTATGGTGTTTCTTAAGCACTTCCTATACTCTTGGCATTTTCTGCAGACAAAGTGAAGTGCTTATTCCCTGGGAAGAAGCTTTGTAGATGAGAAATTCCAGGAGGAACAAAATTTTAGGCGCAGGGGCAGAAAAACTGCATGAGAGTGTGATGGAGAGGATGCCCAATGCTGCAGACTGATTTCCTCAGCTGTGTAATATCTCATGGTCTGGAAGTAAAATGGTGCATGCCAATCTTCACAAGGGGCAAAAAGAAAAAAAATACCTTTAAAGCCCTGAAATATGCAAGGAAAATATTTAAATACTATCTTTTTACGTACTAAGAAAGGAAAAATCCTGGTATAATTCAAAACTATTGCTGCAACAATCTGGCAATTCTTTAAATTTGGTCTTTGGCTTGTCTGGGTAGGTTTTTTGATATCTGGGATGGGTAATACCTGAAGTGAGTACTTGTTCTCATGGTGCAAGCTCTCCAGTTGCTTGTGTGCACTGCAAACGCCACTGCAAAGTGCTGCCTCTGCAGAGCTGGAGCCCTGCTGCAGTGCAAGGACCGACTGCGGGCTTTACCCACACCTTCCGGCTGCCCTCTTTAATTTAAAACAATCTCTAAAAATGAGATTTTACGAGAAAACCTTTGGCCCCCTCACAGCACACTGTCCCAGCAGTTTCAGCATGCTCCCAATGAGTTCAGTGCACGGATCTGATTGCACAGCTGGACTTAGAGGGTTGCAGGCTTTTCCCCACCAGGAGAAAAGACCATGTTTTAGTATGCAATTGACTGAGTTTTCATTCAGCAAATATTATTAAGGCTCTTCAGCTGGCTGATTAATTTGCTAGGAGAGACTCTCAGCTTCTAAAAAAAAAAACCCCACCACTTCAAGGATTTCTTCTTAAACACTCAATTGTCTCAGCTGGAACAAACTCTTCGTAGTTAAATTCTTTAGCAGCAGTGGAAATATCGTGGAGAAGAGAAGTAATCCACAATTAATGTCATGGACTGTTTTACTGAAGTGCAGTGTGTTCTGCAGATGGGTGATCTCCTCTGCTCCCGTGGAATCTGCTCCTCTTCCAAAGATGGTACTCAGATCCAAGTGTGCATGACCTGACCATGCTCAGGGCTCTTCAGGCATGGTTGAGCTGCATGACTGCAGCCTTTCCAGTGATGTGTGGCCTTCTGGACCAGACCAGGAGGATCTCTTATCCAAACTAGTTGGAATCAGAGGCTCAGCCTTTTTCTTACTCTGGTTTCCAGGAGATCTTTCACAAGACTTACTTAAAGACCAGTCTGTGCAGAGTACCCTACAATTAAATTTCAGCCACTCTGGTTGTTTTCCATGATGTGAGTCTCACATCCTGGCTGTGAGACTCACCCCAGCCAACTTGTTTATAAAGTTACCTGCAAGCACCCTCTCTAACAGCTCAGAAATTGTGCAGGAAAGTCAGACAAGGACGTTCTGCACCTGATACACCAAACTACATAACAGAAAACAAGACTTTCTGTTATTTCCTAAGCCTGAAATGCTTCAGGAGGATGTGTGCAGAGCTGCTCAGCTCCCCTGTGTCCTCCCAGGGCAGCTCCTTGCAGGTGAGAAGGCACTTACTTGTTGCAAAGCTCCATCTCTGTCACAGTGATCTCCTGGACATGCCAGAAGACATCAGCTTTTGCAGACGACTTCTTCCCATCCTTTGGGCAGTGACCAACACAGATGGCTGCAATATCACCAACGTTCTTTGAAGAAAACTCGAATGTGTCAGTTGCACCCCTACAGGAAACAGGGAGCAGTTTCAGCATCCTGGAGGCTGCCAGAGACTTGCCTCATATGGACATTAAGTAATTTGCACATGGCTATGGAAGATCGAAGATAAGCCTTCATTTACAGTCATTTGATTTAACCTACAATCATCCAACACAAAGTATAATTTCCATATTTAAATTTAGTATTTTCTCTGATTAGGGGTGACACTTAAAATTGTTGCCACTAGGACTTTCTAGGATAAACTCGAGCTGTTCCACATACAAAATCAATTTGCCTCATTATAGATAAAGCTAAAGAATGACTAATTTCCCCTCCAGCACTTATTCATTCATTCTTGACAGATACTGTATCTGTTACACATCTACCCACCATAGCTGTTTTAAATTTGCTAGTTGAGCCACCCTTCCTGAAGCTTGAGTTGGAAATAGCTCAGAGAAACAATTAAATCACAGAATCTCAGAATGGTTTGGGTTGGAAAGGACCCCAAAGCTCATCTAATTCCGAAGTCCTGCCATGGGCAGGCCTGCTAGGTTTCTGACAAAAAGTGTTGGCTGGATTCCTGTTGTGTTCCTTGAGTATCTGTTGGGTTTGTTTCCTTGGACTGGCCCTTGGTCCCTCCAAGGACAGACTGTGCCTAATGAAGAGGGATGTCTAACTCCCCCATAGGCACCATCAGCTCAAGAAGTTCCTCCTGATCTTTCATATTTCATGTGGTGTCTCAGTCAGTCGTTTTGTGTTCCACATGTGCCAGAATTTCACCTTCCTTTACCAGAAAAAGTGATTTGGTCATCCATCACTTTTCCTCCCTGCAAATGAGCAGAACACCAGCAGTGCCCGTGACTTTGGTGAGAACCCCATCTCAGGAGGGTGTGCCCTGTCCTCAAACAAGCAGAGAACCCTGCTCAGACCTGGAGCACTTTGGTCCCACGTGGGAGAAGGAATATGCCCCCTGTTCCATGGATGTGCCTCCAGCAGGAGGCTGATCCCTGCCTTTCCTCACACCACAGTGATCTCACAGCCTTAGCCCCCGGATCCGTCTGCAAAGTCGAATCTGAGCGGTTCTGACAACATCTAGCCTCCAACTATTATTACTTTCTCTCTGATTCCCACTCCCAGTGAGATGCTGTAAAAGGAACTAAAACCACCTCCAGCTTCCTCCTGCTCCTCCCAGCTCAAAATCCACACGGCCTCCCTGGGGCCTGGCCAGGAGCCTCTTTGTATGTACAGACACAAAAGGACACACACACACACACACACACACACACACACACAGAGGCAACATCTGCATTTCCTTTTGCCAAATGCCTTTTTCTTGCTGTTTTATAATCTACTCTGTGGCTGCCCACCAGAAACTCATTTGATATCTTCCCTGTAATCCAAGTAGGAAGGCATCAAGCTTTTTGGAAGCAGCATGGCACAAACACAGCTCCCCTATGGCAAGAAGAGGTGGCATTTGGGGAGGACACACAATGGGTGGGGGAGTTCCTCTGGCCCACCATCCTGCTTACTACCTTTCAAACCTCCTTTTCTTGGAAGAGTTTTCCATGAGGAATTCCTTCGAGCGGCCCATCTTCCCTTCCAGGATGATCCAGATGTTTTCCTTTGTATCTGCATCCTCTCTGTCGCTGGTAACTGTGACAATCTCATAGGCTTTAAAGCATAATTAACACACACGTTAAACAGAAAAGGAAGAGCAGATGGCCTGCAAGATCTCTTCATTTGGCTGTCACTTTGCTTAAAAACCCCTTTCCTAATATTTATCACAGCCCACAAGAGCAAGCATTTGCAAAATAAGGGTGGAAACACACTGAAATCTGTGGGACTTTTGACTTTTAAGTGGTTTGGGATAGAATACATGAAAAATATGTGTCCTGTTCAATTGGGTAGCAAGAATAGATGGAGTTATTCTTAGAATCATAGAATATTCTGTGTTGGAGGGACCTACAAGGATGATTGAGGTCCCTCTTGAACAATCTGTGTCCAGATCCATGCTGTGCTAAGCACTTCATCTGAAACACAGCCTGAATCCTCCATATTTTCTCTTCTTTCTTTCCCCCCCTTAATTTGTGGTACTGTTCCTATCAGACAGAGGGTGTCCTTGCACCCAACAGGATGTGCTCAGATGCTGTGGTGGCCTTTAAGTACCCAGAATGGTACTCACAAGGCTGATTTTTTTTTTCAGGGGCAGAGCACAATCACAGAAGTAATGTGATTATTGTCTCCCCAGTGCTCCTGAAGAAGAGCACTGCTGCAGTAGTTCTTGAGATGGACTCTGCATGTCCTCAGTGTGGTTAAGTAACTCTTGTTGGCTGAGTCACCCACCACATCAGACAGTAGTGTAATTGCCTTGGCCCCAGTGGGATTACCCAGAGCAGATCCAGGGCCATGGGCTGTTAAGCTCAGCTGTGATATTCAGCTGGGACTCTTAAGCTCATAGCCCAGAACCAGTTAAGGAGGAAGCTGGAGCAATGTTACTTACCAAGCTTTAAGGACTGAACTTATTTTCCACCTCAAAGGCTCAAGCACATTACTTCTAATGAGATCATATCCATGTGTTCTCATGGCTCACTGATGGACTGAACCACTGCAGATGGGCCCCTCTTTGCTTTCAGCCCAGAATGAGAACTTCTTCTTCCTCACAAATCCTGTTTTGTTTCTTTCTTATCCTTGAACTGCACTGCTGAACTGAAGTGTATACACAAAATACCCCTAAAGCCTGCATGGGAGCCTCCAGCTTGCAGGACATGGGATCCTACGACCTCTGAGGTCCCTCAGGAAGTGGCACAAGAGGCACTCCAAACTCACCAGTCCGTTCCTTCAGTTCCAGGATGTCATTATTGGCACAGGCCAGCTCCCTGATGAGCTGCCCATCATCTTCACCCTTAGCCAGCCAGCGATCGCACTGGAACCGAAACGTCTTGTCCATGGCAGAGTCCATCACATCAATATACTCCAAGTGCCAGCCTGGGGCAATTCCTGGTAAAACAACAGAAATAATAAAGGTCTGAATGTTTGCACATAGTAGGGGAGGTACCTCTCCTTGGTAGTTGCTATAAATGATGGAATCAAGGAATGGAAGGGAGCGTTGAAGGTCAGCTCTCCTGCCATGGGCGGGGACACCTTCCACTGTCCCAGGTTGCTCCAAGCCCTGTCCAGCCTGGCCTTGGGCACTGCCAGGCATGGGGCAGCCAGAGCTGCTCTGGGCAATCTGTGCCAAACCTCCCCACCCTCATCGTAAAAAAATTTTCCCCTTCTATATCTAATCTAAATCAACTCTCTTCTAGTTTTCAACCACCCCCACTGCCCTGTTGCAGCAGGCCCTGCTAAAACATTTGTCCCCATCCTTTTTATAAGCACTAAGGTTGGGGTTCTCTGCTCTTTGGATTTGAAGTCAGAATGTAAAGCACAACTTCCTCCTTCAGCCCTGCCAGCCAGCACATGGAAGGAAACTTCCCATCCTTGCCAAGGAACAAGGGCAAATTAATGAGTGCTGGGACTGGATGTGAAAACAGGATGGAGTTAAGTGATGGATGCTCCAGCATGGATGACCAAATTACTTTACATTTCCCCTGGGGCCTTCTGAGGAGCCACAACACCTTTTTAGCTTGCTACTTTGTTTGTTCAGTTTGTTTTTTCCCCATAGGAATAGAAAACAGCATTTGAGAATATTTTCCTGATTTCTTTGTTAAAATCACAGGAACGCTCGTTGACCTCAGTGGGGACGGGAGGTTCTGACAGTTCTACTTTCAAGTCCTGCTATTAGTCAGACAAAAAATGTTATGTTCATGATGAGACATATCTGCTCACTTATTATGTACATCCTGGAGAGATTGAACAGCTCTTGCTCTTCCAGGAATTCACTGCCGTGTGCCTCTTTCCTACATTTGCAAAAATTAATCCTCATTATCCCTGAATAGAAAATGATGGTACATTTTTTGACTTATGTCAACAAGTTGCCCTTCTCCTGTGTACTGTTAGCCTCCACACCATGTGCTGGCAGTTCTTCACCAGCCTCACAGCCATTGCTGTTTCGTGCTTTGGCTTCCTGAACCTTCTCCAAGTTAGGAAATTTAACTGTGTGCTATGCGGCACAGACCTCAACCAACACCACCATTCACCCCTTAAATTTCAGGGGCACAGAGCTGCAAAGTCATTGTGCCTGGAAGGTTCATCTGTAGAATATCTTGCTTAGGGCAAACTCAGCTAATTCAGGTTCCTCAGGGCCAGGTGTGTCCAGGTTTTTAATATCTCCAAGGATGGATATTCCACAGCCTCTCTGGATGGCCTGTGCCAGAGTCTGATTACCCATTCAGAGAAAAAAAAGCTTTCTTTTCTTGTTTTAAATGGAATTTCCTGTGTTTCAGTTTAAGCCCATTCCTTCTTGTGCTGTCACTGGACACTGGTGAGAAGAGTTTGGTTCCATCTGCTTTAATTTTACAGGGTGCCCAGAGCAGCTGTGGCTGCCCCTGGATCCCTGGAAGTGTCCAAGGCCAGGTTGGACAGGGCTTGGAGCAGCCTGGGACAGTGGAAGGTGTCCCTGCCCATGGCAAGGAGTTGGAACACAATTGTCTTTAAGGTCTCTTTCAACCAAAACCATTCCGTGATTCTACAATTCTGTGAAGTTTTCCAGGGCTCCCACTGTGATTTAACTGGAGCAACTTGCTCTTTGGGGCTGTTTTGGAAATTTATTCTACGCATGTTGGCAGTGTCAGCTGTTAATCTTTTGGTAGGATCTTTTCCATTTAAGTTCAGTGAACATCTCTGCAGGATATTCAGGGGGCTGCTCCTGCTTCCATCGAAACTTTACATCGTGACAACAGTACAGCATGAAAGAAAGAAAACATGCCTTCCTTCTGCAGTGAGAGATGTCAGTGCCTGCAGACCAGGATGGAATAAATTGTTGATCTCAGCCTGGCTGCCAGCAGCAAACAGGATGGTGGGGTCAGGATCAGTGCTAAGCAGCAGTGCCAGAAAAGAGACTGGGTGAGATGCACCTGCCGTCCTCCCGCTTCTCCAGCCTGGTGCCAGCAGCCACACTCTCCAAGAAGCTGCAACAAATTCCTGCTCTTTTATCAGAGGCAGAGATGGGACACACCTGGCTTTCTTGCAGATGTTGGAGCTGAGGACAAAGCCAGCTCCTCCCCACAAAAATGCTTTTATCAGCTCTGGGCTATTTAAAGAGCAAGTGCTGAGCTCTGTCAGGGATCAGTACTGAAAAGCAAATGCCAACAGGGTGTCCCTTACAGCACAGGGGTACATAAATTAAGGAGCTGATTAGACAGTCCTAGAAAAATGGTACAACTTCCCCTAAACATCCTCCTGTCTCCTTTAAAGAAAAAAACATTTCTCTTCTCTCTCACTAAAATCTGCCTTCTCTCATTTTCATTCCTGATTGTTAGTGACTTAAATTAGATTATGAGACCTGTATTTGGATCCCTAAATACTTTTCATTTCTAGGAGAAATAGCTCACCCCAGGTGAAAGCTGTACTGGATACATCCATAGCAGCATATCTCCCCACCCTGTCCATGTGCCACTGTGCCAGAAGTGGTGTCACATCAAGGGTTTCATTGCCACAGCATTAAACACCATTTAAAAGCTGATGTGGAAATGGAAGTGTTGGTTCATGTCTGAAAAATGCACCCTGCTCTACTAGAAAAAATTATTGTTTTTCTTTTATTTCAGACTGGGAAAGTATTTATAAAATTCCTCTTTGCATTGGTATGGAAAGAAAATGGAAAGGCCAGTGATGCACAGAGTTTAAATCTGAGACTTTCCCACTGCTGGGCTGGCTCTGTGTGCTGGGCATCACGTCAGCAGAAGTAGAACAAGTCATGTTTGCAGAACTACTTTCCAGGTCATGAAATCCTGGTTTCAGGCTATTATCTTGTTTACCCCTTGTGTTCCTATGACTTTTGCAATGGGCTCAGAGACTCTACAGCACCTAAGCAATGATAGGAGAGGAAACTCCTACCCCAGAGTCACCAAATCCACAGCCCAAGCTGGGTTATAGAGCAGTATAGGCAAAAGAGGAAGAGGAGACAGAAAGGTCATGTGGATATAGGAGTGTGAAAGGACTTTCCCAAATCCTGAGCACTGCCCACACAGCCTGGCTGCAAGGAGAAACTGAAGGATCTCTGCAGCAATGGCCCATCAGCCTTTCCCTGGACACTGTCCCTGATTCTGATCCACCGAGCCAGAGCTGCTCCAGAGCAGACCTGACTGTGTCCTGTTGGCACTTCAAGCAGCAGTACCAGGAAAACAAGTGCTCAGGAAAACATCAGCTGCACAAATTTCTGCTGTGAGCCCAGTACAAACCAGGACCACTACATTTGCCTCCATTAATGCTTTGGGGCAGAAGAACACATCTGAGTAGTTCCTGCCCCATTATTCATCCCTTGGTCTTTAAAATAATTTGGCGAGCACTGTGCCTTTGTGAAAGGTCCCCTACCACCAAAACAAGTGTTCAACATTTGTAACAAAAGGTGTTTCACCCCAGGCCTCATTTTGCTGCCATTGAAATCCCCAGCAACAAACCTGCCTTAATAAAACCCAAGGCAGTGCCACGTAGGCTCCTTAATGGTCTGCAGCTGGAAGTGACATTTTCAATAGCATGCAAAACATTTCAAATGTAATTAGAGGAAGAGAAGAGCTTTGGGGAAAAAAGAATCACTTTGCTTGCTTGACTCTGTATAATTTAGTGTGATCTAGGGAAATGTATTCTGTTCCCCAAATGTCCTTATCCACAAGAACAGTTATTTATCTCATTTATCCTCTTTCCTAAAAGGATCCAAGCTGGCCGCTGGGGGATTCTGGGCTGGGACCACCTGAAAGGCCCTGACAGGACCTTCTTTCCTTTTCCCCAGGTGATGCTGGAAGTCTGTGCTTTCCTGACATTGGACAGGTTGGATTGTAAGCTCCTTGTCACCCATTTCTGCAGTGATTAGCACAATTGAGGCTGACTATAGAAGCACAGATGAAACACAGATAATGACATTACTGCTTCATTTAGCTAAAACCCCAGCCTGCAGCACCAGAAGCTTCTTTTGCCTCTCTCAGGAACAGCCATGACTTGCCTGCACTCACCCCTAGAATATTAAAGCATTCTGACACCTGCAGAAACATGGGAGGATGGGAGAAAAAAAGGGGGTGAAACAAGTGTGGTGGGTTCACTGCTCAGCAGGCACCTGGTCCCTGAGCTTGCTTTAGCGAATATTAACTATTCCTGGCAAACAAAGACCTGGTGGGATCTGCTGTCAGAGCCACATCCATGCTTGGATACACACACATCCATGGAAGTCTCCACTTTTTCCAGCCATATTAATTGACTATCTTCTCTATCCCTTAGCTTTCTGTAGCAACATCTCTTCAGGTTTGGTTTTGGAAGCAGCTGATGTCTGATCAAGGATAATAGTAGTCATAACTGGTGCTTATATTTCCACAGGAGTAAAAAATCCCTCCTGCTAGGGACATTGCCTGCTCAAGGGTCAGTGAAGAATTGCTGCTGCCAAGCCATTCACAGCCACCAACCAGCACTCCTCAGCCCCTTAAATGCATTTTTTGTTTATTTATTTTTAAAATTTTTCACGTTTTCTGACGCATGAAGTAACGACCATAGCACAGACAGCTCATCAGCCTTGCATCCTCTGACATTTTTTTGTCCCCTGCCTGGTGAGGTGAGCATTCATCCCTAAACCCCACCTCACGAGGCATCACCCACGAATGGTGGGAGTTTTGATAGCAGCTTCAAACCACTAGAAATGGAGCATTAATTGTGAGGTGTTAAAATCATAGCATCTAGATGTGCACCAGTACGTCTCAAAACACTCTAGGAAGGTGAATAATTTTTATTGCTAATTTACATAATTGAAAATGAGGTACAGGGATGCGATTTACACAAGGTCATTCAGCAAGCCAGTGGCAGAATAAAAATAGATCCATTTTGTATATCCTTCCTTTAGGCTCATGTTGGTTCACACCACAACATTTCTCATCAGGGCAGACAGGCAATGCAAAAAAACCTCTCACAGTCTTTGAGAAAGCAGAAGATTAACACTTGGGATAGTTTTAGAAAGTAGGTGCCCTGCGCCCCCTCTCCTCTGTTGTCTCTGCAACTTGTTCAGAGCTCAGGATTTGACTCAGGTCAAAACCACCCATAAATTACCCTCAGACACACTCCACTCCTCCAGCCCTCTCATCTTACAGATGAACTACTCCTGTGCAAAAACACTTAACAACTCAGACTGGAGATGGAACAATTTCTCAGATTATGTTCTTGTGATTGAAGGAAATTTTGTATTTTATAGAGGGATACTTGAAGCAAAAGCTTTTAAAAGGGATGCAGGATAATTTGTCCCCAAGAGGAGCAAAAGAGGCATGTAGAAAAGAGAAGCTTTTACGGAAATGATAATTCTAAGGCTACATCTGTCCTTTTGGGCTCCTTCTGAAAGGTTCTGCAATTCACGAGATTGGAAAGGAATGAATGCACAAGGTCAACACCAAAGTCTTTGTGTTCTCTGTGGGTCTGCAATTTGAATTCCTTACATGGTTTTTCTGCTTCATGTCATTTCTGGACTGTGATACCTTGGCAATATCTCTTGGTTAAGCTGTTAACACCTGTAGCACAGCTTTCACAGAAACATGGCATAGTTTGGGATGGATGGGAGATTAAAACTCGTCCCATTCCACCCCTGCTATGGGCAGGGACACCTTCCACCATCTAAGGCTGCTCCAGGCCCAGCCTGGCTTTTGACATTTCCAGGGGTGAGGCAGCCACAGTTCCTCTGTGCCAGGGCCTCATAATCCTCACTGGGTGAAATCCTTATCTTTGTGACAACACCTTCGGGTGAAAAACCTGGCCTTGAAAAGAGAAGAAGGTGCAGGGGATATGAGGGGGGGCTCTGTGGGTCAGTGCTGGGATCTCCCAAGGTGCTGAGGCCAAATTTGGACAATTTGAAGGACTAATCAGCCATGGCACATGCTGCAAGTCTGCAGATTGCACGCCCACTTGAGCCCGGTCTGAGTTGTAGAATTGTTCCATGCACGCAGAAAGATGTGCAGGAGTTGCCATTGTCCTCCTCTGTACTGAGCCACCAGCAAAACTGAGAGTGTGATGGACTCTCCTCTCCTTGGGCAGTTTTACACATCTATTTCTCGTCCTCTCACTTTTTGTTTAAAGCAGAAACTCTTCAACAAATCTGCCCTGAGGATCAGCAGAGTTTATGAGGCAACAGTCCAGAGCTGAGAGGGAGGGCTTAGAAAAGCCCTTCTCGGGCCTGACAGCTGAGTAAATCCTTACAAAGGGCTAAAAAAAGACAGTTCTTTAGGTTTTTAAAAAAAATAATTTATGACCTACAAGTGCCCCAAAGGCTTGGAATCATGTCCATGAATTGCAGAACCAGACCTCTGGAATGGCTGTGTGCTGTGAGTTCAAGGCCTGGGCAATTTAACATCTGAGTCAAGACACTGCTCCTGGAAAAGGTAATTCCTTCAAAGAAAGGAAAGGAAAACCAAGGGTATATAAACTGTTTTGACTTGAGTCCAACTCAAAAAGGGAATAAGATACTTTCTCTTTTGGAAGAGCCACCCAAAAGGAGTCACTGGGGCAGCTGGGCTATTTAAAACTCTGCTGGACAATGTCAGGGCAGTTGGTGAATTAAGAGAAAGGCCCCGTTAAGGCAAAGAAGTTTGGCTCCATAACCTTGGTATTTATTGTTGTCTTTGCTCCCACAACACAGAAAAGTCTGGTTTATCCATAATTAGACTCTTCCTGGCTCTCCTTGGTTGATGGCAACAGAGATAATCAAGAATCTGAAATTAATTACTTTAGACAGACTGCTTATCACCTGGGTTCAAATCTACTCAGGCAGATGAGGGAGCTAAGTCCAGATTTCCCATACTTCCTTGTTCCATGGAGAAAAAGGCATCCAAAACAGTCAAAAACAAACAAACAAACAAACACACAAAAAAACCACATAAAAAAGGAGGGAAACCAGCCTTTTTCTAGGTAAATAGCTCTGTTACCGAGATACTGAGAAACTTTCAGTCATTCTTCCAGAGTGGTGATTTAGTCCATATAGCAGATTAAAAAAAAAAATTAAAAAAAATTGAGGCCTACATTTAGAAAGCCAGCATTTCTACAGACCTACAGATACCGATCTTGCATAAATGTAGAAGTAAATGAACTGAGATATGAGAAAATACATAGTGCCTATCTGAGATCAGGAGATGGGGAGTCTGGAAGTGATTAAATTTGCTCAGGGAGTCTAAATATATTAGATTGAACATCAGTATCTCAAGGTAAACAGTGGCAAGATAAAAAGACATGGAGCAAAATTAAAACTAAATTTCATTCATATCACTTTGTTGTTACCAGAATCTCACTGGTGAGCTCTAAATATCTAAAAAAATCAGGAACAAGTTCCTTGAAATTGCAGTTGTGAAGTCTTTAAACTGCCTGTTTTCAAATGAGCAACAACTTCCTCCCTAATCATTTTTAGTGAAGTTAGAGAAATTAGATGGGGGCTTCATTCCTCCTTTATGTCTCATACAGAGATGTCACTCAGCAGTTTTTGTGGGGAAAATGGCATTTAAAAGCATTAAAGTGGGACCATAAAACAGGCGTGCTTTTCCAGAGGATGAAAACATGGTGTTTGCAATTTAAAGACCTCCTGATAGGCTTGCCATGGCAATTACTGTCTCTTCAACTCTGAACACCCCACTGCAGTCAAATTTCAGTGAAAGGATAAACAAAAGATGAGAACTGGGAGCAAAGCCACTGCAGCAAGGCTGCACCAAGGGAGAAGCTGAGCTGTGGTGCATGGCACAGTGAACACAATGGGCAAGGCATTTAAATGAATTTTATCCTGAAATACAGGCGGGCAGTTGGCATCTTGATATGGCAAGGAAAAGGAAGACTTTTGATGGTTAGCATTTCCCCTAACTCACCTTGATGGGGCACCTCATGTGGTGTTGTCATTGACCCCAAATATGAGCACAAGGAGCTGGAGCTGCTGCAGCCAGTGCAGAGGAGGCCACGGAGCTGCTGCCAGGGCTGGAGCCCCTCTGCTCTGGAGCCAGCCTGGCACAGCTGGGGCTGTTGAGCTGCACAAGAGAAGCTCCAGGGACACCTCAGAGCCCCTGCCAGGGCCTCCAGGGGCTCCAGCAGAGCTGCCCAGGGACTGGGGACAAGGCCTGCAGGGACAGCACCCAGGCAATGGCTCCCACTGCCAGAGGGCAGGCACAGATTTTGGGCTCTTGGCAATTAGGAATTGCTGGCTGGGAGGGTGGGCAGGCCCTGGCCCAGGGTGCCCAGAGCAGCTGTGGCTGTCCCTGGATCCCTGGCAGTGTCCCAGGCCAGGCTGGATGGGGCTTGGAGCAGCCTGGGATAGTGGAAGGTGTCCCTGCCCATGGCAGGGGGTGGAATGAGATGTTCTTTAAGGTCTCTTCCATCTCAAACCATTCTGTAATTCTGTGATTCTGTGATTCTGTGATTCTGTGATTCTGTGATTCTGTGATTGAGACTGATAATTTTGAAGATCAGGAAAAGAACACCAAGCATGCTCCACATATTCAGGACGTGAGGAGCAATGGGGTGGGCCATTGTGAGGCCAAGCCTTCCACAGGCCATTGGTAGAGAGCCATTTAGTCCAAAAAAGCCAGAAAAGAGGTAAAGAAAGAATGATCAACATCTGAAGCCCCAGAGTAGTGGTAAATACAAACACATTTTTATTTAATACCCAAAGTCCCTCACACATCTGACAAAAAACATACTTGACCCCTGACCCTACTACTCATTTAAAAGAAATAGAGCCAGGAATTTCTAGGCAGTGCCACAGCCAATTTATATAAATTATATATAGGGAGCAGGCATATATTCAAAGGATAGCTATATCCTGGATCTCAGCAGTAATAAATACTCTACCCACCCAACAAACTGTCATGCTGAATTGTGTGAAGTTTTAGATAGGAGATGCTTTTCACATGACTAATGCAAGAACAATGTAGACAACATATGTTATGATTTAAACAACAGTTTTCCTTCTTTCTGTGGGGAAAAGCAAGAACATTTTTGCTGAACAAAACCTGAGCATGGTGTTTATCCAAGGCTTAAATTAACCTTGCTGTCAGACAGGTCTGGTAAGGACTAGTATTTATAAGTGGAAACCAGTGTTATGAGGAAATAAGGAAAGAGAATATGAGGCTGCCATGTGTATTTATATACATATTTTAGGTTCTAGACACCCAGCTTAGTATTTTAGCTGACTTGTGGTGGTTATCTGGGTACAAGTTCTTAGCCCAGAGCAAATTTAAACTAATTGAGCCTATTTACTGCTTAGCCTAAGGCTAAACTCTGTTACCACCCTTTGCCACCAAGCAGCTGCACACAGCCAGCAATTACCAACTTGTGTCAGCAGCATGATCAGTGGCACTGAGAAGGTGAACTGTGATCACTTGTGCAAGAAGGAAAAGGCAACAAAACCCTCCTGGATTAACAGGATTTGCTCGTCATGCAGCAGGCAGCAGACTCATGGGACTCACTGCCCAGGCTGTGTGGGTGCCAGTGTCTCCTGGAGGGCCTGGGCAAGACCTTGAATGAGAAATTCACTGGAAATTATTTAATGGACAAGAATGATATCCACTTCAGGAAATGCCCTGAGCTATTCATCATGCAAAATGAAGAGGATTGTGAAAGGATTACACGTTCAGCCTGTCCCCTTCCTCAGGCAGCCAGGGATGCTGCTGCTGGAAAGAGCTGCTCAGACCCTTGATCTGATCCAGCTCCCACCTTCCTGCATCCCAGTCAGTCCATGTGCCTGAGCCCTAAGGATCAGCTCTGCTTGGTGAGTTTATTTCATCCTGTTAGCACAGCCAGTCACCAGGGAGCCATGATGCCACTTGGGAAAATGTTCTTTTAGCACACATTTCAGCTGGTAATAGGTTTAAAAGCAAATCTGCAAGTCCATGTTGATGCCTTGGTGCTATCAGAGGACGTCTTGGAACAGCCAAAAAGCCTGTTTATTAAGCTAAAACTCTCATTCAATAGCCCTTTCCATATCTACATCTAAACTGCAGATCTAAGGAATTAGGGTTTTGGCAAAGTAATCAGGTGAAAGCAGCTCCCTTACTGCATTCAGCACCAGCTATATAACATGATATTATGGAGTTTAATCAACTAAATTGTGCTGTGTTATGGGAGTGATAAATATGAGCTCAGAGCTTGCAGTGTCTGGGAGTAAACAATCATGTCAGGTGGATGTATCTCCCATATTTCACTGCAGACAGAGGCTACTGTTAGATGTGTTTTTTCTCCCTCTCAAAGACTTTCCAATGGGAAAGTCTAATCCAGAGATAGCATCTTTTATTACTAGAGCATGACATGCAGCCTTCATTATCTGCCACAACTTGGAGTAGTTGAGAGGAAGATGGCCAGGTCACATCAATACTGGCATGAAACCCATCCCAGCCATAAACCAGCTGTCTCAGTACAACCAGGTAATGACCAAGTGGTCCCTTTGCCATTTCTCGCCAGACTGTGATAAATATTGCTGCCAAACAGCATTGTTAAGAGTGGCTCAGGTGTGAGCCTGTGTGAGCTATGGAGCTTCACCTTTGGGCTGCAGCAAGGGCTGGCCACCAGTGAGCAAGCCATTGCTAATGCAGTATAATCTCTTTTGCATGAAGCTGGGATGGGATGGGATGTCACCACAGCAGTGCTAGTGGTGCATTTGTTACAAGATGCCATTCGGTGCCTGAATGACAACACAAATGACTATGACAGTCCTGCTGAGCTCTGCTCTGCAGTTTGTGACACCAGTCAGGGTGTCCAGCAGCAGGGAAGTGTCAGAACCTCTCTGAGCAGCACGCTGCATGCTCACTGGCTGATGCAATGATCTTAATAAAGCCAGATACAGATCTTCATTTCTTTCTTCTGAGGCTCGCTGTGTTATGCCAGGCTGCATTTCCCCGCGTGTCAGTGTCAGGCTGAGAACATTAAAGTGCTCTGGGAGCACCATGCTGGCCCTGTGTGAGAGGTGAGGGTGGACTCAGTGTGTTGGGACAGCAGGCTGGGTGGCTTTTCTCTGGGGGAGGCATCCTCAGTGCTGCAGAGGTGGCTGTAAGCTCAGAGTGAAGCTGGGGACCTGCTGCAGCAGCAGCCAGGGAGAGGGGCACCCTGAAGGGGTGTGTCCAGACAGGGGAGCTGGGACACCAGCTCCCTGGATCTGGGTAAAATCCTGGTAAAAATTAAAGTTAAAAATCAATATCTGGGTAAAATTACCCAGGTAATTTTCCCAGCCTGAAGCAGAGCTAGGGACTCTGCCTTCAGCCTGCCCTGTGTCTGCGTGTTCCCTCAAGTGACAACAGCCCGAGCTCTCCCACCGCCCCATCGCTGCCCTGACCTTTGTTGTCATGCCAGATCCTCACTTTGCAGAGGTCTCCCAGGCTCAGCATTTCAGAGAAGCTGAATTCATCCATCTGGTTCCTCTCGAACTTGTTGGACTTGTTGGACTCCTTCAGAGGCAGGGTGCCACTGTCCCCATACTCCCCAAAGAGGATCAAGGACACGTTGGCGTCGGTGCCTGCTCCTGGAAGGAGAGAGCAGAGAAAAATGCCATGGGTTTCCCCGCCACCCTGGGCTGACTCCCGGCCCCCAGCTGCATGGAGAGGCAGCAAAGGCAGGCTGGAAGAGGCTGCAGGGGTGCTCATGTTTCTCTGGGCACTGCCAAGACATTTCAGTGGATTTGTGCAGGATTTGTGCAGGGAGGACAATCAGCTCTTCCAGTCCATCCCACAAATACAGCTGGATGCTTTGCCCTGGCTATTGAGGTGCTGTGACTGTGGTGGTGGCAGTGCACTGGGAAGCAGAAATTTCTGTTCCTGATGGAGGAGTGCCCGTCACAGCACTCTGCAGGGGATGTCAGGGTAGTAACTCACATTATTCCAAAGCAGCTGGGGAAGTAAAGTGACTTATCCAGCAGAATCCACCAATCTACTGAGGAGTGTTAAAGAACATACTTTATAACTTTTGTAGCCACAAAGTGGTGTCCTGGGCTTCCCACAGAAGCAGTATTCCTTTTCAGCATTCAGTCATTCCCTCCTGCAGTCCCACAACCTTCTCCAAGCAATTGTGGTACTCAGGATCCTTCAGCTGGGGTCTGTCTCCTCCTGCTCTTGCTGTGTTTGATGGTACAGGGATTTCAGAGCTATGTACAGATCATCAACCAAGCCACTGTGGCATCTCATGGCCCACTTCTCTCAACACCCAACAGATCTTCCTTCTATATTGCTCTTTCTCAAAGTATTGACCATGCAGCAATCAATGGAAAAAGTCCCAGTTTCTCATGCAACAGTTTGCCCTACCACTTTCCACCTTCTTCTTGTGTATATGCTAGGAAATTAAAAAATTTCCAAGATGATCTTTATTACTTGATATTGAGCGTCATTTGTCCTCTACTGTCCGTATTTTGCCAAAGAAAACAGCCATGCTGTTTTCCTGACTTTGGGAAGTTCCAGACCAAACCACCTGCAGTAACCTTACGTTTTAGCTGCAAGTGTTACATTTTCATCTGGCACTATTTATAGTTCCACCAAAACGATTGCATTTTAATTTTGACACAGTAATATAAAAGCAGATTCACGGAGAGAAATAGGATTACACATGGGCAGACAGCCATTGCTGTGTCAAAACCATTGTGTAAAACCAGATCATCAAGCTCAAATCTGCCTTACAAAGAAACTCAGCATCTGCTGCCCTCGTTTGGATAGCCCAGCTTTGAAAGTCTAACCTCCTGCCAGGCCCTTTCTTGCACAGGAGTATCACAAATCCACTTTGAGCCACATAGGCAGTATTTCCCACAGGTCCATTCAAATACAATGCAGAGACAGAGTTAGGGGGACTGTAAACTTCTGGAGAAAGGTCCCATTTCCACATGATTATTGAATACAGAAGTTAGGAAGAAATCATGACTGTTCTTATGGAAGGACTGGGGAAAAAAAAATTGCTAGAAGAAAAAGAGGAGAAAAAGAGTCCTATAGAGGAAAGGCAAAGCAGCATGTGTCCATGCGAGAAGCTGCCCATGTTAAATTGGGGCTAATTTTCAACAGTTCCCTGGGAAGGGTTTAAGTAGGAGGAGAAAGCATCAGGGATCCAGGCAGTTCATCTGGCAGTACTTTTTATGACCCCAAAGCTTGCTGAGGTGAGGAACAAAGCAAACTGAAGTCCCTTTCCTTGCAAGGAGCAGGCTCCTAATTAATGCCAGGTCTCAAAAGGCACAGAACAAACTGTTTCTTAGCAAAACCGTCCCTGCAGGAAGAAGCTTATGAAGGTCTCATGCTGCGACATTTCCCTCACAAGCAATTAGCAGGAGATGGGAAAGTAAAAAACAGAAACGTTAAATCAATGTACATTTCACTTATTTGGGTCACTGATATTTTTTTGTTGTTGTTGTTGCTGCCAGTTCCAGGAAACTGCCAGCCACATTTAGGAACTGTAAAAAACCTGACAAATGAAGAGATGGAGGTACTGTGGTTGCACCAGCCCTAACTGGTGATGAGTGCAATGGCTCATGGATTGATTCTGGGGTCTGCAGAACTGAGCTGGACTTCATCATCAACACCCTAAACAGTGGCAGAGTGTTTCCTTAGCGGGTTTCCAGCCAAGGGTGGATTTGTGTGAGCGAGTGACATGCTGAAGGCCAGAATTCCAGCCCAGATGGACCTTGAGAAACTTGAGGGCTGGGAAAGAAGAAATCCCATGGAATCCGGCAAGGAGAAATGCAAACTCCTCTGTGTGGGTTGGAATGAACCTTGCACATGCTGGGAAGCTGAAGATGTCCCAAAGTTTGCAGCAGTACCCTTCATGTTCTGATTGGATCCGAGCTAGCAGGAGGTTTCCAGAGCTCAGTGCAATTCAAAGCACTGAGTTTGAATTCCTGGGTTGTGTCAAGACACTGAGAAGAGCTTGGAGGGTGGATACTAAGAGGAACAAGGGCTGGGACACACCGATGAGAGGAGAAGCCCTGGGGGGAGCTGGGGCAGAGCACAAGGGCCCCATTGCAGGCACAGGGGTCATGATGCCAGGGCCATGCACTGCGTCACATCATTCCCCAAAAAACCAAAGCCACAGAGGTTGCTGGGGAGGCTCAGGCTGGGAATGAGGGAGAAACAAGTTTCTTAGGAATATGGTGCAGGTCTGGGTGCAGATGCATGAGGAGGTGGTGGCATCATCACTGTTCCTGGAGTTGTCCAGTGTTTGGCTGGGCAGTCTTAGCTGGCAACACTCCTTTGAGGAGGAAAATGGGTGACATAACCTCTAGAGGACCCTCTAAACAGAAATCTCTACGATTATACGATTCCTTATGATTATATGAGCAGATGCTTCATTTTTAAACAAACTCTGGGCTTGAGTCACAGCCTTCTGAGGCCAAATAATGTCTTTCTTTTTACATGAAAAAAACTTATATAAGGCACTATCAGCTGACACCAACTGTCCTAAATTATTTAATTTGTAGGTTGGAACTGAGTTGACAACATCCTAATTAATCTTATAACAGCAGAGATAAGAACCTTCTGTTGCATTAATGCTTGGAAAATGAGAAAGCAGTATTTATTCACTCTCCATCTTTATTGCATTAGCATATATACAATGCCTGCATAGAGAAAGTAAAAATTAACCAGCCAAAGGACATTTTTGTGCCTCAGAAAGAGCCATCAGGTGGTCTGCCCCTATTGCATCTATGTCTGTGGGTCCTGCCTTGAAGAAAATCAGATTGTGCTTTACATCTGAGATCAAGACCTTGGTTTTAACCAAAGATTACCCATCTGCCTTGGTAGGTGTATGCCCTAACAACCTCCTCTTATCTCTGTGCAGCCTGAGAGTCATCTGAGGTACTGCTGGTGGTGGAAAAAAGGTGATTTGAGCCTTTCAGGAGCAGAGCTGTTCCCTGCTGCAAACTCTGTAGGTTAAATTTTCACTGGAGCAGAGTGACTTTGTGAAAGACAAAATGTAACTTAAAGGTTTCCTTGAGGAAAATGTAAAACAATGCTGCTGTTAAGCATGTTTGTGTGGTGGAGAGGAAATAGCTTATGCTTTCTAGTTTGCTCCAGAATCTTCTTTGTGGGATTAATTTTCCCTAACTTTAGCCATCTAACCTAATTTAATAATGAAATCTCTGCCTGAATCTGATGAAGAAAAACTCAAAAGTAAGAGACCCTCAGGAGAGTTACCCAGACCACTGATGATGACTTCTATGACTTCTCTCCCAGAAGAATTAACCAGAGACAGTCTAGACTAGGAGGAACTAAAACCAGAAATACAATTTTTCAGAGAGTGGCAAATAGGTGAAATTATTTTGCCTGTGGTTTTTTTTTTTTTTTTTTTTCCGTTTCAGTGACTCTTATGAGCTGGAAAGTTGAAATCCACTGCAAAGAAAAACTTTATAGCTAGAAATAAGCACATTTGATTCCAGCCCTTGTGCAGAATTGCTGCTCCTCAACAGTGCCAGCGTGGCAGGAGGTGATATAACATGTTTAAACATCACCAAGGATAAAATGTCTTTCTTCCTGAATTGGTCCAACCAGGAGTAATTGTGGAATACATAATGATCAAAAGGGGGAGATGGTTCATGACTTGCACCTGCTTTAGATAAGCTGGATGAAGTTCAGCATTGTGTCAGTGAGCTGTGTGATCTAATCACAAACAGACTCTCTCAAACCACTCTGTAATCTGCTCTTTCCTACTGGTTGTCGCTGTTCATAATGAAATAAAATGTTTCTTCATTAATACCTGTCATCCTTCATTCAATGGGAAGGGCAGATCTGTCTGCTGCTGCTGTCATTTTCTGTTCTCTCCTCACTTCTATTTCCATCACCTTTGTGAGTGAGGGCTGGTTTTCACAAAAAAGGTCACAGAAAGATCTACCATTATATTAGATGGATGCCCAGATACATAAACAAATCTTTCTTTCTCTCTCTCTCTCTCTCTTTTGTTTTTTGTATTTCACTACACGTTTTTCAGACAAGCAACCGGCAGAGAAGATAGATAAGAAGTGGTGAGGTGGCACGAAGATGCTCTGCCAGAGAAATTTTGATATTCTTGGATCAAACTTTAGAAGCTGCATAAATTACCGCTGATAAAACCAGGGGGAAGGAAAAAAATAATAAAAAAAAGAAGCAACAAAGGGATAAAGAAAAGATCTTTAGAGGTCAGCAGTTGGTTATGTGCACTGGTGTGACAGAATCTCACTTGAGGAAGACACCTTTGAAACAAGACAATGTCTGGCTTGCCCCATCTTGGCACTATTCAGTTTGTATGTGGCAGCAGATTTCATCCAGCAGCCTGACAAAATTTCCCATGAAAAGAGGCAGTGATCCCAGGAAATTACATTGAAACCCCATTTCATGGCTCTGGAAGCTCTTTCTGTATATTCTGTTCCATCTCTTCTGTCTGGTGTGCATTTAGGAATGTTTTTTTTTTTTTTCACAGCCTGAGATAAATGGTCTCAAAACACTTTGGAAAGGTGGGTGAATTATTGCTGCCTGCTTTAGGCAAGGCAGACAGTGCTGACTGAAAACCTGATGCACACCAGCTCTGACCCTACATTTATGGACCTGACCAAAAAAGAAAAATGTGGCTGCTGACCTCTGCAGCTTGGTCTGGTAATAGTTTCTGTTAGGGTGTCTTCAGAGGAATCAAAGAGCAGTCAGACCTGGGCCTTGTGTCTAAATATGTTATTCCCAGAGCTCAGATGAGAATGAGTCTCTTAGACACTGCCCCAGTGAACAGCCAGACAAAATGGTTGTATTCCGGCTAAACTATGTTTTTTCAAATGTAATTTCAAATGAAGCAGATGGAGTTTTTTTTTCGTTGTTCAAAAACAAACTTCACAGTAGAAAATTAATAAAATACCCAGCAAGGACCAACCTCCAATGTCACTGGTTTTAACCTGAAGAGTGTATGTGGTGTCCTCCATCATCTGCTCGTCATTTATGACAGCTGGCATCTCACACTCCAGGCTTCCTGTGGCATTTTTCAGCTTGGACAGCCAATCCCCATAGGTAAATGTGGCCACTTCTTGGTTAGTAAGGTTCTTCAGGGTGATCTGTGAAGAGTCAAAATGGGGGGGAAAATCGTATCATTTGAATGAGGGCAAATGTTAAACTCATAAAGTGCATGATGTGGTAGGACATGGGAAGAGCTTGGCCATAGCTCCAAAGCCCACACTTCTGGGATAAATGGAGCTCTCTCCTATGGACGACATTTGCTGTGTTGGTTTGTCCTGAGAAATGATCTTCACAGTATTGTAATGCTTTTTCAACCACGTGGCAAAGCAAAGGGAGAAATTTGGACCTCTGACCAAATGGACAAAGCCCATCTCTAAGAGGTCAGACCTCTCCTGTGAGCCAGCATGGAATTCACTCCAAAGAAGGAACAGAGTTATTAAAAACTTCACTATCTCTCCTTGAAACACTCAGCATCTTTCTTTTGCCTGTCTCCCTTGCGTGAACAAGCAGAATTCATTGTAGAGAGACGCAAGCCCAAACAAGTTAAAACAAGGCACAAGATAAAATTAGGCCAGCAAAAACTTAATATTTCACACACTTCTCCCTCTGGGAAAAGGTGACAGAACAAACAGTATGCAACAGATATTAGTCACACTATCTAACGTGTCGTGGAAGCAGCTCAGATGCTGTGGTGATAAGAACAGAATGGGAATGAATTCAGAGCAGCTCAACAAGTTATTCCAACAAATGCCTAATAAAATACCCACCTTTATGTCTCTTGTTGTGTGTGGGCTCAGTGGAGCATCAGTCAAGTGGGAGGAAAGCATTACACCTGCCTGGAGCAAAAACCTAGCAGTAAGCTCTGACTAAACTGGGGGAGCTGAAGAGAAGGCAGGGGACCGTTGTGTAAATTGCCATTCGTGTCACCGTCTAACAGCAACAGAGGCTGTACCTGTGTGTAGCAGAGCATCAGAAAACACTGCCTCTGCAAAGGCCATGGAAACGTGAACCCAGAAGTGCCAGGGAAGTGTGGCACAGCATTAGGGAGGAGTGAACCAGGAGTGGTGGGAGATGTCACATTAAAAAGGATGCCTGGAGGTGCACAGCTCCACCCCTGCTCCAAGTGTGGCTGCATGCCGCGCAAAGCCCTGTCCAGCTGAGCTGTGAAAATCTCCAAGGGTGCAGATTCCCCAGGCACTCTCAGTCCTCATCCAGGGTGCACCACTCTCATTGGGAAGATTTTATTCTTTGTATCTGGCCAGGGTTTTCCTCAGTGCAGCTCATGTCCATTGCCTCATGACTTTTTGCTATCCACCTCTGAGGAGAGTGTGGATCAGTGGTTTCTGAAATCTCCTTTCAGGCAGCAGAAGACTGTGACTAGATTCCCCCTCAGCCTTTTCTCGTCATGGCTTAAAAACTCCATTTTCCTCAGCATTTCCTAGTGTGCCACGTGCTTCCTGTAGCCCCGTGACCACCTCAGTGCCCTTCCACTGTGTCTCATATATCAGCCTAAGGAAAAAAACATCAGTAAAACTTATCTTGAGATAAAATGTGCTCAGATTCTGTCTTCAAACTCCAGGTGTCCCAGTCCATGGCCTTCTATTGACCCCAACCAAGCCTTGCTGGAGTCTTCAGCAATTCAAAAGAAGACTACTGCTCCAGGTTATAAAAAAGTTGTTTTAAAAAGGGCAGTAGCTACACTGAAGATGATCATCAAGCCATGCTGTTTGTGCATTGAATGGTTCTGTGGGTAGGACACTCATCTGGGGTTTTCAGTCTGCCTGATGCTAAAGAGGGATCTGTAACACAGCACCTTCACCCTCTGTCCCAGGGGCACAGGACATTTTTGGCTGTAGAAGATGTCCCACTTTTCTAAAAAGCTGCTTATTCATAGCCAGTGACACTATTACTTCGTGGTCAAAAAAACTGTTCTGTGAGTCAAGAGAGATTGAATCAGACCCTTGCTTTGAACCAAGCAGAAACCAGGTCTCCCCCAGCCCAGCTGGTGGCCTTTCTGCTGGGGCACACAAGTGTCCTCTCTCAAGGATGTGTGAATGATGCCTGCATCCTCTTAGGAGTCCAACCCAGAAAGTTTTCTTTGAAAAATTGAACTGTGAGCAATGTCAGATTGACTGAAAATCTATTTTCCGTAGTTATGAAAATCTGTGGTCTATTTTCCCCCCACCACAGGGCATAAACTCCATGCTGGCAGAGGTTCAGCCAGCAATACCCCTGCCCTGCTTGGGAATGACAGTGACACTGTTATAGCAAAATGTCCTGAGCAGATCTTTCAGGGAATTGTCAGGGAAGCAGTGGGGATAGAAGCAGATTAGAGTTGTCAGCTGGAGAGCACTCAGAGACACAGAGGTCAGGCCTCTCACAGATACCCAGCCCATGCTGAGCACTCCAGATGCTGTCTGAGAAAAAAACGTCTGGCTACTAAAGCTGCTGGAGCAAAATGCCAGATTTTCCCATCCTCAGCCCCTCACCCAGGATGTGTGATTGCATCTGTGTGCATCTTACTGTGAGGACAGAAACAGAGACCTGCCCTGGTATCCTGTTCGGGGCTGCTGATACGGGAGGAGCGGACAGGGGAAAGAAATTAATTTTATAAGTGCTTTTTGCCCAAGGGATGTCAGCCCAGAAATCCAACTCTGTCCTGAGCTGATCCCCCAGCAGAGGAGGGGATCCTGCCCCTGTGCCCCTGGGCTCAGGTGAGAGCCCACCTGCAGAGCTGCCCCAGCCCTGGCTCCAGCAGCACAAGGAGCTGGAGCTGCTGCAGCCAGTGCAGAGGAGGCCGTGGAGCTGCTGCCAGGGCTGGAGCCCCTCTGCTCTGGAGCCAGCCTGGCACAGCTGGGGCTGTTGAGCTGCACAAGAGAAGCTCCAGGGACACCTCAGAGCCCCTGCCAGGGCCTCCAGGGGCTCCAGGAGAGCTGCACAGGGACTGGGGACAAGGCCTGCAGGGACAGCACCCAGGCAATGGCTCCCACTGCCAGAGGGCAGGCACAGATTTTGGGCTCTTGGCAATTAGGAATTGCTGGCTGGGAGGGTGGGCAGGCCCTGGCCCAGGGTGCCCAGAGCAGCTGTGGCTGCCCCTGGATCCCTGGCAGTGTCCCAGGCCAGGCTGGATGGGGCTTGGAGCAACCTGGGACAGTCTAAGGTGTCCCTGCCCATGGCAGGGGGTGGAATGAGAGGATTTTTAAATGTAGTTTCCAACCCAAACTCTGATTCTGTGGTCACAGCAAGGGACACAGAAGCAGCGGCAGGGGCAGGCTGACCTCTGTGTCACAATGTGGGTACGTTGCCTCTCACTTACCCAGCATGGACCCACTAAATGCTGGTGATCCAGCCCAAGCACATCGTGTGGTAGGATCTGGGTATCCCCAGGGAAGCCCCAGATCCCACCTAAACTGGGGGCAGGTAAGGAATTCTTGAGGCATTGCCCCCTCTCTCAGGTCTGCCTGTCTCGTGACTACACAGGGGCCCTGAGCAGTTTGTTGGAAGGGATGAAAGCTGAATGTAGCCTTTTTCAGTGACTAAAATAGCAGAAGATGAATCCCATCCTGCAGGGAGATGTTTGTGGGTGTTCCACACACAGAGGATGATGCAGGATTTTGGTTTCAATCATGAGGGTCAACCAAGTCATCTCAGTGAGCTGAGCTGAGACTATATTTGATTTCTGCCTGTTCCTCTCAGTAAAACTAGCTCCTGCTTGGCAATGAGACCACTACTTTGCACTGCACCCAAGCTATTTTTTAGGATACCTAGAACGTGCTGTGGGCATCCAGTGTGCTTTTCAGCTCAAACTTCCTTGCTCATTATGCAAGGAGCTTAACTGGGCTGTAGAACACCAATAAGCCATGGAAAGAAAGTGGCAGAAGCGTGTATGAATAACACATTGATAATTTGCTTTGTAGCTGAGCAAATACAGTAGTTGACAGGAACATTAAACCAACAATTTGAAATTAATTGCCCACTGTCTCTGGCAATGGAAAGGTTTGACATGTCCGATTATTTGATTTACTCCTACCCAGCTTTTTTCCAGATGCCATGTAAAACATGCTCCACAGAGTCTCCCACTCTGCTGACACCAAAATACACAGCTCCTGGAATTCACCTTCAAAGGCTCAAACACAGGATTTCATGCTTCTGTTGCATGTCATTATTCTTCACTTAAACCTAGGAACTTCTGACTGTAAAACAAAAAGACTTCTCTCTTTTGCAAAGAATAAAAGTCAGCTTCAGCTATATAATTCTCAATTCTCAATAATAACTCTCAAATTCTCCTAATCTCCTTTATACAAAGGAGAAAGGACTGAATAAAGACCGAGTCCCACATGCAGGATTATTTGTGACGTTTGAATGCAATGCAATTAGTGCTTCATTAAGGCAGCTTCTTATCTGTCTGGCTTTGACAGCACAAAGTAACATTAAAATTCTGAGGGAAGCAACTCTGCAGAATTCAACAGTCTCATAATTCCTGCTATTTCACTGAGCTTTCATCCTTACTCGTTTCTAGATTTTCAACTTCAAAGCTAAGACACTGGGCAGCAGGTGAAATCATCACAGGGACTGAGAAAGCAGCTATCCCAGGAAGAGTTTTCCAAAGTATCCATTTAGATAAGTTTCCTAATTAGATTGAAAATTTTTTAATGCTGATGGTGGGGAGGCCCTGGCCCAGGGTGCCCAGAGCAGCTGTGGCTGCCCCTGGATCCCTGGAGTGTTCCAGGCCAGGCTGGACAGGGCTTGGAGCAACCTGGGACAGTGGAAGGTGTCCCTGCCCATGGCAGGGGGTGGAATGGAATGAACTTTATTGTCCCCTCCAACCCAAACCATTCTGTGATTCTATGATTTTGTTCCCTGGTTTTTCAGAAACACAGAGCAGTGTCATGGCAGCTTGGTGTGGAAGAACATGAGATTCAGCATCACATCAGTGGAAAAAATCCCCACTCTGTGTCCCTCCAGCAGTGGTTTGATCAGGAAGCATTGCTCAGCTTTGGAGAACATTCACGATGCCTGTTTGGGCATAGTAATGATCAATAATGTTCATTTTGTTGCAAAACATCACTAATCAAATTTTGTTCCCTGTAGAGGTTTAGGTACTAGCATTTAAAACATATTGTTACTTGTGGTAGCAAGTTTGAATTTGCAGCACCAGGTTCATTACTTTGCTGAGATTCTGAATGAAATTTTAGTGCATTTTATATAGGCAGAAAAAAAAATATGACTACTTGCCTGCTTGTAAATTGAATCTTTTGGCTGTGTACAGAATCATTGATAATTCATGCATTTTAATTGGTATTTATTCATTTCTATATCTGCTAAACTAAAAGCAGTATAAATTATAGCTAGCAACAGTTTACCAAAAGACCAAAGAGAATTAAAAAGATCATTTATTGTTAGTTTAATAGAACAAGAAAACTGAGAATATAGTGTAGATAAATGGAGCAACAAATGGTTAATTACGGGGTTGATGGCTTAATCTAGCTTCTCATTTCACTGTGCTAGTTAGCACTAACTGTGAACCATCTGTCTGAGAGTTTAGCACTACCCCCACAAGTATTTCATTATGCAGTCTTAATATGCACTTTTGACAGAAATGGAAATGGGCTCCGATCAGTTTTCATGTCACACCAGGCTACGTAAGTTTTTAAGGCTGGAATACAAATCAGAGAACAAAAATCCTTCCTCCCCTCTTCCAGAACGCTTCTGTAAGCCACCCTCTGCCTGGGAATGCAAATGCTGTGTTTACCTTTGCAGGGAAGGTGGGAAAGAAAACCAATAAATACCGTTATCTACGTAACACTGGAGTTAAAAAATCCTCTGTGATGTGTTTATCTAAAAAAAAAAAAAGAAACTATAGGCATCATTTCCATAAGCTTATAAAATCATATAATTATAAAAGATGGTTTGGGTTGGAAGCAACCTTAAGGATTTTCCAGTTCAACTCCCTGCCACGGGCAGGACACCTTCCACTATCCCAGGTTGCTCCAAGCCCCATCCAGCCTGGCCTTGGGCACTGCCAGGGATCCAGGGGCAGCCACAGCTGCTCTGGGCACCCTGTGCCGGGGCCTCAATACCCCCACAGCCAAGAGTTTCTTTCTAATGTCTAACCTAAATCTCTCCTCTTTTAGTGTAAAGCCCTTGCCCCTTGTTCCGTCACTATCTGCCCATGTAAAAAATTGCTCTTCCTCTTTTTTACAAGCCCTCTGTTAAGTCTGTCTCAAGACCTGTTCTTGTTGCATGGTCCACCTGTGGCTCTGTAGAGCTGGAAGGTGGCTGTATGTCTGCTGGATGCGTACAAATGAGAGTCGTCTGAGCCCAATTCCATGGGAAATCTTTGCTTTTGGTAGGAAAGTCCAGCAGGATGAGGGCTTGGAACGCCTGGACAGACAAGGCAACAGGAAGGTGGGGAGGCACACCTGAAGATGCATCCATGCCTTGCCTTTGTGCTGCTGCTGATTCATGACTGCAAGACCTGGAATGTCTCTGGATGAATAAGCTTGATTTAATTTCATTTTATATGTATAAGATTTATAAAACTCGGGGGAAAGCATGTGAGAAATTACTAAGGGAGTTTGACCAAGACATCTGAATCAAATCAGACAACAGATTGAGTTATTCCTTAGGCACAGAGAGAAAAACTCTGCATCTGTGGCATAAGTTCTAAAGATATATGCTGGAGGCCTAATCCGTGGAGGAGCTGCAGAAGCATCATCAGAAAATCATGGAATGTTAAGGGTTGGTAGGGACTCTAAAACTCATCCAGCCCCACCCTCTGCCATGGGCAGGGACATCCTCCACTATCCCAGGGTGCTCCAAGCTCTGTTCAACCTGGCCTTGGACAATTCTAGGGATAGGGCAGCCACAATCTCCCTGGGCAACCTGTGCCAGTATTTCGCCACCCTCACAGTAAATAATTTATTCCTAATGTCCAGCCTTAATTCCTCCTCTTTCAGTTCCTCTCCTTCCCCAACTGCTGAGAAAAAATTTAGAAGTGAAAATATTGAAATAAAAATGGCACTGCAGCATGGAAATTCTTCTGACAATGAAGTCCATCACTTCACTGAAAACTGGTGGCTATGTAGGGTCAGTGTTTAGAAACACATTATCTATGTGAAAAAGACTGGAGTAAATTAGTCAAAAATGGAAAAAAGGACCCAATTAAAAAATCATGCAGTGTTCCCTCTGACCATGGTTAAGCTACTAGGTCTTAAACTGTTCTCATGAAAAGGTCAAGATATAGAAACCCAGCAGGATGTTGACTCCAGGAAAAGCATGGTAAGGAAAATGGCAGAGATGTGTTTCTCCATTAATGACATCTGATGGTCTGCAATCAGCACATCATTCCCCCTCTGTCTCAGAAATACAATTATAGGGACCCACAACAAGCAAACTACTTCTGACTGCCCAGACAGAGGTGATCCTTACAAAGAGCTGATGGTTTGACAGCAAAGATAAAGGCAAGCACTGTACTTTTGTGCAAGGTAGAACATCAGGGAGAAAGTACCATCAGTTTGCATGCTGCATTCAAAATGCAAGATAAAAAAGACACCTCATTTGTATGGACAAGAAAAGAAATAAATGTATGTGCTAGAGGAGAAGGAAAGAAGAAAAATGGGATGATCCAGCAGAATTGATGGATTTGGAAATGTCCCACCCAGCCCAGGGTGTCTCTGTCTGGCAGACAAACATCCACACTCCAAAGGATTCAGATTCCCACATGGCAGAGATCTGCAGGGGCCAAGGGCACAATCCAGGGACCAGAAAATATTACAGGAGTACAAGAGTACAAACCAAGGCTCGTGCAGAGGAGAGTGAGCAGAATCTGTGGTGAAACTATAGAATAATTTATGTTGGAAAAGTGTCCAGTATGATCACATCCACCCATTAACCCAGCACCACAGTGATCATTGTAAAACCATAGCCCACAAACATGCTACACCCACAAGCCTTTTGAACACTTCCAGACATGATGATTCCACCACAAAAAAAGCTCCAAAGCACAGCTTTTCCCTCTGCTCTCTTCTTTTGTGACTCAATTCCTGCCGGGAAAAACCGGCAGAAAAACCGTGAGACACCAAACAGAAAAAAAATGTAGAAAATTAATGAAAATGAGTCCCTCAGTGCCTTTCTCCTCTTTGCCAGGGGTTGAGAGGCTCCAGGACAGGCAGGCTGTGAGGGACCCGTGATGCCAAGAGCGTTACCCTTTCCATGAACCAGTGCGGGCGCGTCCCCTTCCCGTCCGTCCGGATCCTCATCTTCCTGAGGGGCGCGATGTCGGCGATCTCCATGATGAAACTGTCTTCCTGGCCCCGCTCAAACCTGCAGGGATTGCAAGACCAAGGAGGTTTTCCTGATGCTTTACAGCCTCTCACAGCATCTCTATCCCATGCTGCAGCCCTGGCCGTGCCAACAACCTCAAATCAAAAGTTTATGAGTGTTCTTTATCGGACTTGAGCTTTCCTGTGCTGCAATCACCAGCTACTCTGCTGTTGGCAAGACACCTCAGTGCAGATTTGACAGGGATTCCTCCTTCCCTGGAAAACACAGCCCACCTGGAGCTGCTCCAGGCAGCCTGTAGCATACATTACTGTTCTGTTTGTGGCAGGAACAATAGCGGCTCACAGTCAGGCTTCTGAACATCGCCTCCCTCCTGGCAGCTGCCCACTTGCCTGTCCTTGGCCAGTTCCAGCTAGAAGGCAAAATAATTTTGCCTCATCCCCTTCCCCCTGAGGCTCAGCACAAAACTTTGTGTTTTGTGGAGAGAGGCAGTTGCTGCAGCTCAGCTGAATGTGGCACTGGGATTGGAGCCTGATGCCCAAGTTTAGTAAGCACAGGCAAATTGTGTTAGAGTGGAGACAAAGCCAACCTGATGGAATTGGGGGATTTGGATTTGCAAACTGTCTCTGCCTCTGGTAAGAACCAGGGTGGGTTTGTGTAAGCTTGCGTGAAAGACCGTCTCCAGTGCGTGGCTGCTGTGTACAGGCACAGGGACGTGCAGGAGCTGCTCATCCATAACAATCAGCAGGAAGCAGGAGAAGGGAAAAAACAGCTAACATGTGCTTCCCAAAGAAGATTACATTGGCTAGGACTGCACCTTCCCTCCCTCCTGGCATCACTGGTGTTGATGGAAAGCCTTGCTTCAGTGGATGTGCTGCCTCAGGCTCAATATTACTCTGTTCTAAACAAGTGTATCTTTCTGTTTGCTCCCTCAAATACCTGGGGACCTGCTGTGGTCTTGGAGTTGGAAATCAAATCCTTTCTAAGGAGAATGGCAGCCAAATCCAGGAGGTCTACCAAGCACGTGGTGACCACTCTGCTGTTGAGGTTTCTCCTTCATGCAAACTTCTCCTTGTGGGGGGATTTCCTGAGTGTGCTGAGGGGTTTGCGAAGAGCCCTGCAAACTGTGGGCACTGCCATAACAGAAACAATCCATAATGATGATATCTCATTCCTGGCAATGCACACAGCCTCGCAGTGCAGTGCCAGAATGTGGAGAAAAAACCCCAATTTTCTTTACCAACCTCTGTTCAGATTACCCCCTGCAGGATGAATGTGATTATACTCACACCATTATCTGAGCATGCATAGCTGCAGATGTTAGCAATAGGGGTTGGCTCGAGCCTCTCAGTTTTCATCCAGGCATTGCTTCCTCTGCACTCCCAGAAGCATTTGGACAGGGCATTTTGGTCCCAGTCCATTTCTAGTTATTAAGGGTTATGTTTGCTCTTTGAAAAACTCCTTTTTCTTCTTATTTGTCTTTCTGTGGTACCGGATACTGAGGCAGCCTGTCTCACTGTGAGAAATAGAATGTACTTTTGTCCCTGGACTGGATTGATTTCCACATCTATTTAACAAAAAGGTGTGACCCTTCCAGTCTGAATTGTCCTGTGATCCTATGATCAGTTTTTATTACAATCACTATTATCTACAAAGCTTCATAGAAATCTCTCACTCTGAGGCTTTCCAGGATGAGCAGCTCTAAGCTAAAATGTCTGCTAGCAAAATAAAACATTCTTTATCTTCAGCAAATGCCTTGTTTGAAGTTTGTAACACTGATACTCATCTGCTTCTTCCAAGAGGGAAGTACTAGAAGGAAGTGATTGCCAAAGTGACAAAATGGGTGACCCAGAAGCTCTTTGCTATCCCTAATTTATATGAAGATGAACATAAACCTGAAAAAAAAAATTGAGAAGGGAAGAAGTAGCCAGACAAGCTGACTGCTGCTATTCCCTTTTCAGGACACTGAACCATTTATCTACAGGGTTTCATTAAGCTTTCCTAGCTATGCCTGCCCTTATAAATATTTCCATTGCCCAGGGGTCTTGGCAATAAGTGTAATGTAGCGAAAATTGCCTTAAATCTGTGGCAGGTTAGACAGACGGCTCCTGGTAAGACACTAAGCTGCTGTGAGTGAATTGGCACTGGATGGCCCCAATAAAGATGAAGAGCCTTTTACCATTGGGTTGCAGCAGCTCTCACCCATCCCCTGCTCTGCTGGTGCAAGGGCTGGAGAGATTTCCACGTGGAAAAGAGCCAGGAGAGCCTGTGCTGTTAACAGCTGGATGAAGACTGGTGGCAGTGGTGCGGAAGCAGGCAGGATGTGAATTTGGGGACATGAATGTCCTCTGCAGAGGGTGCTAATGAGATGACAAGAGCTCTGTACAGCTGGAGGTGTGATACAGAGCACCTCCAGCTAGCAGAGATGTGCCAGCAGAATAGCACAGCATCCTGGGGATATTAACATAATAAGAGTTGTGCCTTACACTTCCTTTTCTTTACACAGCCCCAGTGACTTTTCAACACCTTTCACAGCTCCTCTACTGTCAGATGATAACCCAGGCAACTAATAACACAGAGACTTTTCTATTCTCCTGCATTGCATTTTCATACTCTTATATCAGAGATTGCCCATCCCACCCGTGTAGGCAAATGGGATGTGTTTTTAGAGGCCACAAAATTTAGGGTATGGCTTGCCCCAGATGCAGCAAACCTACAGCCATGCTCCTGAGGGGCTGGAGATTCCTTGATCCCCTTTAGAGATTTTTTGGTTGACACACCCAGATGTGAAATCTGCTTCATTTCTGACTCCAAACATCAGTGGTCCATTTTCCTGCCTACCAGGACTGAGTGTTAGGATTAAATGAGTGGAAGACAGGCCAGTTTGGGCTTGCTCAGGGTCTGGTAAGAGGGGTGCCACTGAAGGCCACACTTGCTGGTAAGCCAGGGGCATTGCCCCACATGTTGGATGTTCCTCTGTGATGGGGAGCAGCAAGCCCCAAGAGCTGTGGTTTTCTGCATGACTCAGCTGTGTTTCTCACAGATATTTTAGTTAACAGCACCTTTGCTGCATTTTTTTCACAACAGACAAGGCTCGTGCTTGTTACTAACTAGACACAGGAAGCTCTCAATCTTAGCTATGTTTGTCCAGACACCCACTCTGCTACAACGGCTTCAAGTGAAACATTCCCTGAGCAAACACCTCTGTGCAAGGTGCACCTTATCCTCTCAGTTATCCAGCATTCCCTCAGCGAGCTGAGCTCAAACTGTGTGGCCAAAAGCTCCCACCCTTTGATGCTCTGTAGATGCCTTGCTGAATAAGATCAGAGCTAGTCAATTAATTAAATTTAAGCATGATGCCACTAAAAGATGGTTCATTCTCGAGCATGCCAAAGCTTTCTGTACTAGGGAAGGTGCTAGGAGGGAACAAAAAAACATTGGGAAGTGGATGAGTGGCGGCATGTGTGGGTTTTTTGGCTTATGGAAGTGCTGGCATCAGGCTAGGGTTATAGTGGTTGTTAGCTGTTTCTGATGAAGAAAACATGAGGTTTGTCATTTTTAGTAAAATTAGGGCATTCAGTGCAGCATTGTCTGCCACCACCCATCCATTTCCCAGTGCAATCCTGGGCAATGTTCACAGTTCTTCCTGGGGACAATGCAGGACTTCATACTTTTGTTCAAGATGCTTATCTCTAAAGCCACTGAGGAACAGGTTAAACAAACTTGCACAAATAACAAAGGGTGTTTTCCCTGGCTATACAGTGCTCTCTTTTCCTTTGCTTTGTAAAAATCTGACAGAAATACTTACAAGGGGCCCAGGTCTGAATCTATAATGTCAATGGGAGTAAATGTGTTTCAGCGGCAGCATGATCAAAGCTCTGAGTGCTTCTTGACTCGACACCAAAATCTGCCATCACTCCACTTCTAACCCACAAAAATGACAGCTACTGTACCTGTCCCCATTTTTTTCCAGCAGCAGCTCCTCAGTGTTCCCATTGGATCCGAAGACAGTCATGAAAATATTGGCATCGGTGCCGCCGCCTTCGATGTCTCCGGTCACAACCGTGACTTCGTAGAGGATCTGGTGAGGGTTGGAAGAAATCAGAAATTTAAACAGCTGTCCTTAACCCAAGCTAAACAGGGCTGATGCCTCAGGTTTTAGTTTTCATATTTTTCAGATTCTGTGCTGCTTTAGTGTGTGGGTCTGAGCTTTGTATTAGGGGATGGTGAGCTCTCTGCACAGAGCAGGGAGACAAAACAATTCCTGCCCCAGCTGGGGACCAAGGACAAATGACCCAAATCTCAGGCCCAAGAGCACAAACAGTGGTGGATTGAAGAGATAAAAACAAGAAGGATGGGACTTCATAGCCTAAAGCTGTAATTGGACAATTAACTCCAATGTGCAAATGGACCAGGACTTACAAAAGTGAGAGTCCCTATGACTGGTCGTGCATTTTGTGACAATTTTGGCTCATCTTGGGTGTAGCTCTTGTACTCCCCAAAGTGTATCCATTGAGGCCTCCCAATAAATCCCTACTTTACTCTTAAGCTCTGTCCAGTCTGTGTTCTAGGTCAGCCTTCAGAGGGTATCAGGCTTTCCTGGAGATCTACCTCATTGACAGAAAATGTTCCAACACAGCTTCTTGGTTCTACTACTCCACACCATTGTTTTCAAAGGCAAAGTTAGGCACCAAAACTTACTACAGGACTTTCAATCTATGACCTTTTCTACAGATTTTCTCAGCCTCTAAAGAGACACATTTATTGTGACAACATCTGAATTACAGAATCACTGGATGGATTGGGTTGAAAGGGAGATTTTAAAGCTCATCCTGTTCTATCCCTGCTATGGGCAGGGACACCTTCCACTATCCCAGGCTGATCCAAGCCCTGCCCAGCCTGGGCTGGGACACTTTCAGGGATCCAGGGGCAGCCACAGCTTCTCTGGGCACCTGTGCCAGGGCCTCATCGCCCTCAGTGTAAAAAATTTTTTCCTTTTATCTAATCCAAGTGAACCTTCCCTCAGTTTAAACCTGTTATCCCTTGTCCTGTTGCAACACAGTGATGAGGATCTCTTAAGCTGCTTCTTCAGAGGAGTCACAACCATCACATAAATAGCTGGGTCTCCAACCCTCTGCTACCAGTGTCTCTGCCTGGTCACCTCCAGCACTCCAGCTCTGCTCTGCACCAAATTCTTGCTAATTTTAAAAAAGAGTCTCCCAGAAGAACAACTGTTTCTTTTTTTTGGCTGCAAAATGTTTCCCCCAAGTTCAGTGTTTATCTGGGAAACGTTTACTCCAATATCACTAATAGTTTGGAGGTTTATACATCAGAACACTCCTTGTGGTACAAAAATTCAGCTGTCCTGCTCCCCAGGGGGACACTCACTACTGCATCAGCTGCAGAGTCCTCCCAGATCTTGTGTGCACTGAAGGCATGCCAGTTTGTGAAAAGATGTTTTTTATAGTTTTCACCTTACTAGCCTAATTTTGTTCTTTTCTCCTGACAGGGGAACAATAAGACTCTGAATAAATATGTCAAAAAATGTGCAAATCCCAGTGGCCATCAGGGGTTTTAAGACTTCTAGACCACTTAGATGCTTCCAAGATCATAGCTATGGTACCAAGGCTTCTTTAAGAGGTGGAGGAATATCAAGAAACAGCTCACAGAAACATATTTTAAATAGTGCCCTGCTAGCCTAGTTTTATTCACCTGAATTTTTGCTGCCACATAAATAAACAGTGCATAGGAATAACATGATATAAAAAATATTTTTCACATTTGTTTGAACCTGAGTAACCTGTTGATCACATATTCATCCACACGTATTTTAAATCTTAGCAATGCATCCTATTTTTTTACAGGAAGGAGAAAACCTCTTTTACCACTGCATTGAAGGCTTCTAATGGCTGTGGTGGACATTGAGTAATTTCTCCAACTATGGGAAAGCAAATATTCAATTTAAAGCAGAAAGAGGGAATATCAAGCCAAGGAGAAAATTAAGTTGAAATGGGTACGTACAGCTGTACAAAAGCCAAGCAGGAAAAAAAAATAGAAAAGTAATAATCTTCCCAATGATGCTAAACATATCAGTTGTCTTTGAACACTAAAATGCCTGTAAGACTCAGTTTCTAACTACAGCTATTAATGAGGGAACAGTCCCAAATTCCCTCAGCTAGGAGACTGATCAGAAAGTCAAATGCTCACTTCTGTTTTCATGTCCCAAGCATCTCCCCAGATTTCCTTCAAGTCTCCCATCAAGTTTCTGGCCCAACATCACAGGGAAAAAATTGTTGCTAGATGTGTCTATTTTTGGTGTGTTTGTGAAAATAAATATTCAGGATTGTGCTGTTAAAGGAAGACTGAACATAAGTCTTCATTAAGATCCACTTCAATCTATGGGAAAGCCATCAGCTTACAAATAGGGGCTTGGAAACCTCATCCAGGAGGTTAAACAACAGATGGGGCATTTTTATGAGATTGGTTTTAACCTTTGTATTAAGTCTGAGGAAGGTTTTAACACCCTCTTAGGTCAATTCCACCACAGAAATCTGCATTGATTTGGTGAATCCTTCACAAATGCTAAAAAAGTTATCAATTTTTTGCATGTCTGGGGAACAAGAAAGATTTCAGGAGAATATCTTTAGCTTGGGGATCAAGAGCAGCATAAAGAAAAAATAATGTAGTATGAAAGTGTAACCTGACTGTAAATAGAAGCACATCTGTGGAGATTTTAAATTGCCACACAGGTATTTAAACACAGTGTTATAGTCACATTCATCCAGAGTGTTATTTCTGCTACAAATCGTACATCCAAAATCAGCATAGCTCAGCTTTCCAATTTGTACTTGTTTGAAATATGGCATAGCAGATATTACTTCAAAATTCATATATTTGAATGAAAAAAGAGAGTTTTGTTCATCATTGATTCAACTTTAGTTAGTTATTCTCACCAAAAATCAGGCATACAAATGTTTTCATGTTTCAACAACTTCCAGTAATTATTAATTTCCCTATCTCCTATTAGAAAATTTGGTATGTAGCCACATCATGGAGGGATCAAAACATTAGGATATTTCCACTGCTCTAATCTGATGAGTTACAAGTAATCCTTCACCTTGCAGCTGCTCCCACTCTGGGGGTACCAGGTGACCCAGTGGGTGACAAGATGAGGACAGGCTGCTGAACTGGGCCCCACCTGCTCTGCCCTCCCACTATGCCATGGCTGCCTCCAGCCAGCCTCACTAAACAGGGCCCTAAACAGTCGTGATCCTAAGCCAAGCCTAAAGATTTTGCTGATAAAATAACATAGGGAAGGAAAATGAAGGGAAGGCTCAAGCCACTTGAAGAAGTCAAAGCTTGAGAGCTGCTGACATATGAGCTATGCCAGCAGAGCTCCCTGCAGCAGCTAAAGGCACAAAGGGAGCCTGGTGCCTACCTTGATGCCAATGTTAACACATTCTGCATCCAGGATGTTGAGGATCCGTGAAGTGAGCCCGTCCCCTTTGTCTCTGGCCAGCCAGCACTTGCAGACAAAGTTGTACATGACGCCTTTGGTGGGCACGACGATGGTGAGCTCTTCCATCATCCAGCAGCTCTCAGGGGTAGCGCCGTCGTGCCCCACCTGCGAGGGCCAGAGAGAAAACACCTCCTGGGGAAAGGGGGTTTCTCTGGGAGAGGGTGATTCACCTGGCAAGGAGGGACTCAGACTGTGTACTCCATCACAACAAGCCATTCCTCACGGGAATGGAGGGAAATGGTGCCATTGCCATGGGCAAGGGAGCTCAGGTCATCAACTGCTGTGCATGAGGGAAGGCCAGTCTCAACAAAAGACAAGCTAGACTGGACTGACCTACATGGAAACATGTCCAGCCTCTTGTCGCTCTTGCACCATTGACCTCTATATGCTCATTTTCACTTGGCAGCAGACACACTTCTCCACCTTTACAAGCCTTTCCACTTCTGTCACTATGCTTGGAAGTGATTATTCAAAGCTTTATAGCCAAGAGGAAAGACGCTCAGTAAACACCCACATGCATTATTACAAGCACTTCCCTCACAAATCCACATATAAGTGAATTGAATGTATGAGGCTGTTTCTCTGCTTCCTATCCCCTTAGACTGCAAAAGCTCTGTCTTTGTACAGGAGACAACAGATGGAGCTTACATCTGTAGCTGGTTGATTTTCAAGGACCACCTCCTCCAGCCTCAGGAATGATCTGTCCTGGAGACCAGGAAGTCACATAAGGGTGGCCACAAGCCTGCATGGATTAACAAGGAGCTCCTGAAAAAAATTTAAGTGGAAAGAGGAAGAATACTAGAGGTGGCAGGAGGGGCAGAGATCCTGCAGAAATACAGAGACAGTGCAGGAATGAGTTAATTATGAAAGCCAGAGCCCACCTGAAAGTGAATCTGCCAAAAACCAGGGTTCCTGCAGGTGTATCAGCAGTAAAACAATATTGACAATGTAAATTTCTCCAAGAACCTACATATGTCCCTCTTAAAGAAGGTGGGGAATTCAACGTGGGGCAGGCTTGGAAGCAAAATTATGTATCCAAGTTAATGTATCAACCTTGGTCAGTTGTTCCAATGAGCTACCTGCACTTAATTATTTTCAGAGAAAATGTTGTTTTTGTCATTTCCAGGAAAATGAGGTCCTTAGTCCAAATACCTCAGTGGTTTTTGTTTTTAAATTATTAGGATATTTAGGGAGGCTCAGAAAGCAATTTTTAATAACAGATTCATCTAGGGTGATATATTTGTGGTATCTATTTTTTTCCCAAAAACAAGGGATCTTTTCTGTCTGACGGTCTCAGCCATCACTGCTATTAGGAGTATTATTGCTGTACTAATGTCTGTGCAGCTGCGGAAAATTAGAGCTAACCACTAGGGAAATTCAACTCTACAATGGATACATTAATCCTCAGATTCTTGGGGTGTGAGGTGAATGGGAATATAACATTTGCCTTCCCATTCCCTCCCTGCCAGCTTGGCCGAGCATCTCCAAGACCAAAGTCAGAGTCTTAGTGCAGCTCTGCTGCAGGATGGCATGGATGAGGTAGTGGGGAAAGTTCAGGGCCATGGTTGTGCAGTGACAAAGCAGCTGGAGGGAAAATCCTAATGAGCCTAATAAAATTTGTTGGTTTTTTGGGTTCATTGCACACCCCCACCCTCAATGATTCTATTCACATCATAGAATCATTGAGGACTTTAAAGCCCATCTCATTCTAACCCTGCTGCCATGAGCAGGGACACCTTCCACTACCCCAGGTTGCTCCAAGCTCCATCCAGCCTAGCCTTGGACACTTCCATGGATGGGATATCCACAGCTTCCCTGTGCAAAGTTTCTTTCCAAGACATTGCTAGCTGCCTCATTTTCACAGCAAACTTTAACTTCTTTGATATTAGTGACAGCCAGAAGGAAACAACGTGTGCATCCAGCTGCCTTGGAGAACCTGTGCACTAACAGCTTTCCAAGGACCTCAAGAACAATGTAAATTCTGAGACTAATTCCATCTGTGTCAGCCAAGACTTCCCTGTGGCTGGACTTCAGGAGCAGAGCACCAGGATTTGACTTTCAATTCCAGGCAAATCTTTAGACAGACGATGCCAATGGAGTGAATAATGCCAAGCCACGGCCACGCCAGCAGCGTAGCCTGGATGTGCATATCAATATCACAGCAAGTGGTTTGGGCTGAGATGTTTGTGCTAAATTAGAATGACAGAATTTCAAAGGCAGGTGGATCCTTACTTGGGCTGCTTGAAAACCTTTATAACTTGTTCCTCCTGTCCTTGAGGGACTGCACTTCTCTGAGACTGAGATTCACAATTTATACTGGGCAGCTCAGGATCACATAGAAACTGAGCACAGTGGCAGAGGGAATATCTGAGAGAATATTTGTGGAAAGAAGGTTCAGGGAATACTAGAGAAACCTGAGGGTCAGGTCCCTAGTCACTGAGGGACTGGACTTGCATTTGCAACATTTGGGTGTTCTTGATCTTCCTCTGTGCTCATGGTGGAGAGAGGCTCTGAACCAGAAGAGGTTTATGACAAAAAAACCAATTCAGGACTCTCCTAGACATACCTGTGTCTCTCTGCAGCAACAACAGTCTAGGAACAGAGATACTTTCATTCATTAGGAGAAGAAATATTCAAAATTACTTGAAAACACAGTATAAAGTGTCTACACCGAATAACTTGTGTTATTTGTTTTCATGTCAGAGTGTCTATTGAAGTCCACCAGTAGTAAATATTATATCTGTAGGCTTACAAGAGAGGAATAAATGGGCCGCTTTCAAACTACTTCATGTTCCACTGTTTCTGCTCTCAGTGGAGTGCATTTGTAGCAGGTGCATAATACCAAACTAGGAGTAGAATCACACAGTAAATCTCACCACCCTGCTAAATGTACAGTCTGCTGCCTGGGTTATGCAGAGGGCTCCTGGAAACTTAATCCTCATACTACGCTGTTTTCACATGGTAACTCACACTCAGAACTTTTCACCTTCTACACAAACAGACAAATGCCAAAACCCAAGAATGAACTGTTCCTCACTTTTCCCCCAAGTAGATAACTAGCAATTTTCTGCAATGTCCCCGAACACTGCAATTTTCTAGAAGGAAAACGCGTACTGGTGCCATGGCAACCACGGCAGACTAGCACATCAATGTCATCCCTGGGACATGGATCCAAAAGAAGGGACCTTCCGAGCTGGGGGCACTGCATGAGGGAAGGCAGAAGGCCAGGAGCAGGTGGCTCCTTCAGCTGCGAGCTGGGGAGTCACAAACCAGAAGGGAACAGGGAGCCAGGGGTGAGGCAGCAGGCTGGTGAGATCACTGAGTACAGGGGTGAAAGAGTCAGAGGAACATCACCAGCCTGAAAGATATATGTTACTTCTTTTTCTAGCTCTCTACATTTTATTTGCAACCTTTTATCTTCTTTCCCATTTGTATTCCCTTTCAAATTAATTTTTGCTTTGCTTCTGCCTATTTCAAAGTGTCTTCTCCTACTTCTATTTTCTACCCATTCCCTACCCTATTCACTGCATCTTTTCCAGCATCCCTTTATATTTCTTTCTTCAGACTGTTCTTTCTGTCTCTCTGACCCTGAGGGGTGACACTGTTATTTTCCTCCCTCTCTGTCCCACTCCATGGCTGTTTCCCTGTGTGCACAATGTGGAAGAGAAGGATTGATGCACTTGCTTCACTATAAAAAGTTTGACCTCAAGATGGGCCAGACAGAAAGTGCCACTGATACACATAATAACTGGGAGTGCATTAAGAAAATGGCTTGATAACAAACTCAAATCTGATACAGAAATTTCTCAAGATGTCAGAATTCATTGCTTGAGTGAAAGTCAGTGTGAGTGACAGTCCCTCAGCTGCAACAGCAGGACATACAGACGCAAAGATTTTCTTATTAGTTAGGATTTCTCTTTTTTTCTTGTCTCCTTCCCATTATACAGGCACACACATCAACAGATAGGATTACTTCCACAAGTAATTACTTCCACATGTGGTAAAAACAAAATTAAATAGGCTCCTAGAGTCCTACTTGAGGGGCTGAAGCAAGCTTTAAGGAGGTGGAACTGCCATATGAAACAAGAATGATGTACACAAATGCTCTGGAATATTCATGCCAAGTTTAAGCCCAGTGATGGAAAATCTATGCAAATTGTGTCTCCCTGAGCCATAACAGAAAAAATGGTTCCTGTACCGAAATCTATTTGAGCACATTACTTACAAATTATGATTAATTTTCTTCTCTAAGTCTGTGTCCTCCAAGCTGTGAAAACAATTTTCCTGTTTATCTGGGAAATTATACAAGATGTGTTTCTCACAATTTATGAAACCCTATTGGAAGTAGTGAAAAAAATCAACTAGGAATAAGACCAATGAAGAACTGCATCCTGGGAAGCTTCACTGCATCTGGCAATAGCAGGGATTGAGTAAGAAAAAGCAGTGCCAGGGATGGGACAAAACTGGGACGTGTTATAATTTCTTTACAATTCACAATTATCTTCCGCTTCAGGAGGATCCTGGTTTTATGCAAAGTAAAGCATACTTATTTACAGGTTCAGAGGCATGCAAAATCTCACCAGCAAAGTCTTGTTTACATTCCTTTTAGACCCAAGAGCCTTTCCTCCACTGCTAAGAGTAACAGAACCACGTGCTTTATTTGGCCACGTATTTCATACGCCTCCAGCGCTCGCGCTACGTTCACAACATACCTCCACTTTTTTGATCTCCCCAACGTCTAGGCCCCAAACTGAAAATTTCTCCACAGAGCCATCTGCAAATTCGTCCTTTCCTTCTGGGAGATCCAGCCACAGCCTCTCAGTCTGCACCTTCTGCGGGCCCATGATGATGATGAACACACGGCTGTCGGTGCTGGAGTCGTACTCCGTGCCCGTCGTGACGGTGATGTGGTACGGGATCACTGCCACACAGAGAGAGGTTTGCTCATCACAAAACCCACACACATATGCACTTGTACCAGACTTGAGAAAACCAGGGGCTCATCCCATCAGGGGGAGCAGCTGTGCATGCCAAATAGGTTCACATCCCATTGAATTCATTTGGAGAAGTGATAACATCATGCTTTGTTGGGCTACAAGTGTGCTTTGGAGACTACTTTCCCACGGCACTCTTGGGACTGAATTCTGCAAGGGTTAATTTCCCCAGACAACCCTACTGGCTTCAAGGAAGTTATAAGTCCAGATTTCTCCCTAATGCATGACGGAATAGCAGAAGGCCTGAATCTTTATTGACACCAAGAGACCTTCCTGAATATGAGTCTGAGCACCTAAATCTTAAACAGGCTATTAGGCCAAAGTGATCTTACACTCCCCGTTCAATAAAGACAAATAAATCTGTGCTGACTCCAAGGTAAGCCATCACTGACTGGATGTCCCAGAACAACCACAAATGCTCTCGTTTGTGCCTCATTCAAGGATTACTGTGATCTATGGGGCAGCTCAGGGTTTCAGCATCCCTGTACAAACCCAGACAGAAGAGAACAATCCTTGTATTAAAGGTAAGTCACTCAATAATTTTGTGCGTTGCATAATCATTTTGGTTGGGGGAAAAGCCTTCAGGGCAAGGCTTGGTAAAAGAGGAGGTGGTTTTTCTGTGGTTTTCAGAAATTTCAGTTCAGCTGTTAAAAGGGAGGAAGTGCCAGACTGCTTTTCAAGGGCTTTCCAAAAGCTCATTTGGGTAAGCCGAGCAGGCGGTGCAGAATTGGTCGCTGAATACTCGTTTGATTTCTCAGAACATTTGTGCAGGGCTGTTCAAACAGTTCTGACAAGACTCAGAGCTCTGAAACTTGCTTCGTCACAGACTTGAAGCAGCCTGGCTTCATCATCACTTTTCTGATTAAAAATAAAAAAGTTTGTAAGTTGACAAAAAAAAATTGGCTGGTTTTCAAATTACCCAAGATTGACATCTAATTTTGCTTTATGATGACTAACAACATTTTTGAGGTGGAGTTTGTACTAGAAAATATGTACTGTTCACATCAGACTCAGAATACTTTTGCAACATCAGAGAAGGCATAAATTCATGCTGAACAAATCTGTCCTTACCTCTGGACAGAGCAGAACCCAAAAAGATTCGTTCAGCCCCAATTTGAGGATTTTATGTACCAACACAAAAGGACATGATGATTAGGCAAGATTTATTCTCCCATTTATGGTATAATTTACATTCTAGTGGGTATATCAGCACAATGATGCATTTAGCAGGAAAGGGGTTCAGTTGTAGTCAAGGTAGATTTTATAAGAATATATTGAGGGGTCATGTTTAGGACATCTCCAGACTTTTAAATAAAGTATATTTTGAATAGGGACATTTTCTTCCATACAGGTGTTGTCCTGTTCTGCTGTGACAAACTAGGTTCAGAGAACTACCAGCATTTCTAGATGATCCTTAAGCCAAGGATCTTGAAACACCTATAAAAAAGAAATGAGAACTTTGAGTAGCTATAATTTCCCACTTTAAATAATGGATACAGAGTTCCAGAGTAGCTTACTATCAGAGGGCAGGAAACATCCTTTGCTGTTCTTTCCTCTGAAAACTGGAAAAATGGATTCTTAAATTAGTTTATCTTCCCTCCCTGTTCTTTCCCTCTCTATCTGGGACTCATATTTTCCCTTTTTCAAACACAGGAGAAAGTAAAACCTGCAGCAAGTGGCCGCAGCAGGACACGACAGGTCCTCCAGCCCACCTCCCCTTGTCCTTGAGAGCCAGCACAGGGTTCAGGCTGCTCAGGGCCACGTGTTCCCCTCTCAGGAGTGTGGGTTTCCTCAGGGATCCATCCATGCCATCTCCAGGCTGCCCTCCAGCATGGGACAAGGTTCCCAGTTCAGATTCCAGCAGCATCCTAGCCAAGAGGACCTTGTCCCTGAGCTCCATCCTCACATCCTGCACCTCCTGCCCCTCGAAGGCATTTGCCAGTTTGATCTCAGCACAGTCAGGACTGGGCTGAGTGACAAAAGTCACTCCCTTTCCCAGCCTACTCCCAGTTCCTGAGTGAACCAGCTGAGCTGGCTTTTTATCCCTCTGGGAAGGTGGCTGCCTGGCTCACCCAGTCCATCTTATCTGACATTCCTTCAGGAAATCTGACATTCCTTCAGGAAGCAGCTTCCTTAACGAGGCCATGTCACTGAGCAGAGATAGTGGTGATACCAAAATGCAGGACTCAGGGAAAAAAAGACCACCCTGGCACAATGGGGACAATGGGAACTGCTCTCCTAGCTCTGCTGGAGAGGAGCTCTCCAGGGAAATGATGATATTTCACCCATTATTTGTGAAACTACACGGAATGCCAACGTGGCAGATGTTATCCATTGTCGCAGCACACAAGTAATATCAGAAGGAACATGGAAATCACTTTTTTTTTTTTAATTTGAACACAATGTGGGATTACAAAAGAAGGGCTGCCCCAAGACACATGGGTTGCAGGCCAAGTTTAGCAATGTGCAGCATTAAGTCAGCCTCCAAGTGAAAGGTGTGGGATGGGCAATCCAGATATCACACCTCAGGCTACTGGGCATCAGAGGAGCTGCAAACTACCTTGTGACCACCTCTGGGCTCTGTGTGAGTCCCCCTGGAGAGCTATCTTTAACTCCTAAGGAAAATGACATAATTTTCACTTCATTTACCATGGAAGCTTAAAGATAAATTTAATCATTTTGCGCTTGCTGTGGATTAAAAGCACATAGACAGACAGTAACTGTGATGCAGCTGCTGCTCAGTCAATAAAACACAGTATTGTAATCACAGATCTAAAATCTTAATCTAAAGCTAAAGGGCTTCATGTAGAATATCAAAGAACCATAGTTTCAATTTAGCTCATAAGTCATTGTCCTGGAACACCGAGGTAGTCATAAAAAGGGTATATAAATTATGGAATCATAGAAAAACAAGGTTGGAAGGGTCCTTAAAGTTCATCTCATTCCAACCCCCCTGCCATGGGCAGGGACACCCTCCACTAGACCCACAGGACAGCTGTTGTGATGCACACTATGTGTGGTAAGGAAAAAGAAACCTAAAAAGTTCTAAAAATAAATCACACCTAAATTCAAATTAAATAACATTTCATCCTGAAATGCCATCTCAATTAAGTCAAACAAACAGTTTGGAAACACTAGATTTTCTGTGAATTTCATGACTTATCCCACTTTTGAGGTCAGAGAGCTGCAGGAAAAGCAGCAAACACAGAAACACAAGTCCTGATCCAGCCTTTCCCAAAGCAGTCATAGCACAAGGAAAGGAGTAATAATTTGTTGTTCTGCCTCTCCTGGCTCTTCAACAGGATGAACACAACCTCTTAAGCACTGCAAACACAGAAACACAAGCCCTGATCCAGCCTTTCCCAAAGCAGTCACAGCACAAGGAAAGAGAAATAATTGTTCTGCCTCTCCTGACTCTTCAGCAGGATGAACACAACCTCTTAAGCACTGAAAGCCAGGAGCACATGGATGTATGCAACCAAACACTCAGGCACGGCCACTCACGTGAGCCTTCCTCTGCTGCCTTGACCAGGCTGGATTTTTTGGGCTCCTTCTGGTTGGCATTGCTGTCCTGGCTGGACACACTGAGAGAGGAGCCGTCCAGGCTGTTCCGCTCGCCGTTGTAGCTCTGTGTGGGAGATGTTTGGGAAAGTAATGAGGCTGAGTGCTCGTGGCGTCCCCTGTTCAGATGTGCCTCCAAGAACATGAGAAGAAATGCCTCTAGTCCTCCAGGTACATTTTTGGTCAGTGTAGCTCGAATAAATGTGACTTGTATTGTACTGGTGAATTTTCATTTACTTCATTGGTAACCCTGGCAGGCCATTTTGGATGTGTGTTACATTAAAAGAAAATATAATAGACATGAGGGTCTTGTGAGTTGTGACCTTTTCTGTGCTACCTGTCTGAAATTGTCTGAGGTTGTCTGAAATTCAGATCAATGGAGCAGTGCTAGAGCTCAGAGAATCATAGAAGGGACCTTAAAGGTCATCTTGTTCCAAGCCCCCATGGGCAGGGACACCTCCCACTGTCCCAGGCTGCTCCAAGCCCCATCCAATCTGACCTTGGACACTGCCAGGGATCCAGGGACAGCCACAGCTGCTCTGGGCATCCTCAGGACCTCCCCACCCTCAGAGGGAAGAATTTTTTCCTAATATGAAATCTAAACCTATTCTCTTTCAATCTGAACCCATACCCCTCATGTCCCATCACTCCAGGCCCTTTTAAATTGTCTCTCTCCATTTTTCTTGTCAGCTCTCTTCAGGTACTGGAAAGCCACAATTGGGTCACCCCAAAGCTGCCTCTTCTGCAGGCTGAACAGTCCCAATTCTCTCAGCAGAGCTGCTCCATCCCTCTGATCACCTTGCTGCCTCCTCTGGATTCCCTCCAGCAGCTCCAGCTCCTTGTGCTGCTGGAGCCAGGGCTGGGGCAGCTCTACAGGTGGGCTCTCACCTGAGCCCAGGGGCACAGGGGCAGGATCCCCCCTGCCCTGCTGCCCACGCTGGGGCTCAGCCCAGGGCCTGCTCTCACCCACAGCACCCCCAGCTCCTTCTCCCAGGGCTGCTCATTAGGTACAGGTCAAATATCACAAGAGGCAGAGTACTGCAAACCTGAGTGATGTGAAACACTGGCTGTGTTTGAAGAGTTGCTGGCAATGCATTTGGTGTCATTCTCCAATAAATGTGAAGCTTTTGTAAAAAAACAGATGTGAGGCTAATGTCAAATAATTATTTGACAGTATGAGACACACTGTCAAATAATAAAAAAAAAAGAGTGATTAGTTTTTCCTCATTATGAATTGATATAAGCAACAGGGCAAGGCTGTCCACGAGCACTGATAGGGTTGTGTGCTGCAGTTTTATGAGGCAGCATAAGGCAACACTCATCCATGGTGTAACTCCTCTTACATCCACTCTGCTGCTTTCAGAACGAGTCCAGGACAATTCCACTGATGATCACTTTAGTGGTAACTGTCACTTACAGCGTACTTTGCAAAGTGGACTCCTTAAATAAAATGAACTTATAATCAGCTGCTTTATTATGTCTCACTGTATAGAAGTAAGAGAAGTCTATTAATCTTGTTTGCTAATTTTAATTAGAGCATGTACCTCAAATTCCAATTAGCTGCACTAGGCTGATAAGCAATAGAGAGCGTGCAAGTAGAAAGGACACTTCACTAAAAAATGTTTGGTGCTTTGAGTGGTAGCAAAGGGACCTGGCTTTTATGTCAGGCAATGGTGAAACAGGGATCTGAAAAACACAAACACCCAGTCCAAGTGAGGATGAAGTCAAAGGACCCAATACTCTGGTTGGAGGACTTTGAATAGTGGGACCCACTAATCACCTGCTTTGGGGGCATGGCAAGGACAGCAGCAGGGAAATGCTGTATATCAGCAAGGTAGTGAACTCTCATCTGAAGGGTTCCACTTACACTCCTTGATTTTTCTGCTGAAATTGCAAATTACAGAGCTAGTGACAACGGGCTGAGAGTGGCCTTACTTTCAGACTTTCTCGTCTGAAAATCAGAAATTCATTTTGGATAAGCCAAAAGCCTTCTGAGTCCCTAATGAGCTGCCTTGGACTTCCACCAGATATTCAAGAATTTTATTGGTATGAGTAGCAGTGGAATCTGCTGTGAGCCATAACTGTACCTGTTCATAAAGTGTCCGCTCTATCTTTTTGTCCTCTTTCTTTTTAGAGAGCCAGCGCTCGCATAGGAAAACGAACGATTCCTCTGTGGTTTCATCCAGGATCTCCACTTTTTCCAGAAACCAGTCAGGGCTGAACATGCTATTGTCGTGGCGAATCTTGATCTTGTATATAATGCCAAGGTCCACAGCCTGTATTGTGAACGTGTCCTCCTGCAGGGTGTTCAAGAGCAGTGGATTCTGTTAACAAACTCTCAACAGATCATCTACCGGAAAACGGCAAAAAAAGGGAGGCTACAGAACACATATGTTTAAATTCCATATTGCTGGATGGCATTTGGCTAAAAGCTTTGCAGAAGTCTACTGAGGCATATCTGTAAGCTAAAACTGTTCTTCAGGGAAATGTTTTAAAGCCTGCTTCTGCTAGAAGGGGAGCTGCAAGAAACACCACTTTTTCAACCAGTTAGAATATTGAAATCCCAGGAGATTTTTAAGTATACTTCCCTTTCTAATCCAGTTAGATTTGCATGAACAATCCAGATAAGTCAATCCTTGCCACCATTTTATCCAAGTGACCCATGGGATGGCCACAGAACATCACTTTTGGTGTTGCTTTCCCAGATACAGCTGAAGTTTAGGTCCCATCAATTTACCAAGTTTTGTGGTGAATTCCAGCATGTACTGTGTACATGCAAGTCAGTTGCACAGGGACTGTGGGAATCTGCAGCTCACAGCTCAAGCCAGTTTCCATGACCAAGCTCATAATTTGTCCATCAGTGACTTCATAGGAACATCTGCCTGTTTGTTGCAGTGCCTGTCAGCTGTAATACCCAGCTGACAATCCATACAAAGCATTTTAAGAGGTAATGAATGTGGTAAATGGAATCAATCAATTCATCCCTCATAGGAAAACTCAGCCTATAAAGGCAGTCATTGACTTGACAGATTGAAGACTGAGAAACACAAAGTGTCATTAACCCTTCACATTTGTACCTGTCCTCTTTCAAACTTGTTGAAGTTTGTTTCGGATTTGCTGAGTTTTCTCTCTCCCATGTCCCCCATGTCTCCATAGATATTTAGGAAGACATTGGCATCAGTCCCAGCACCGTAGATATCCCCAGTGAACACACTGATCTTGTAGGTGTGAACTGCAGAAAGAAACAAGAGATGATTTCTGGTCAGATGAAATATTAAGATCCTTGTTAGGCACTGAATTTACCTAAGAAAATGTGCCCCAGGTTTTCTGCTTGTCACTTGTAGAGGTATTAAACCCCATATGGTTTCTCTTTGAGGTTTCCAATCCACAGACTGGAGAATCCCTGGGCTGACATTTGCTGGTTTTCCTTTTCTCCATCTAATCAATGCCTGTACGTTGCTTTGATCACACAGCTCACGGTTAAAAATGCAAAGAATCATTATGGCCATTACGGGATGGGAAGTCGATAGAGGTGAGGGAGCTCAGCACCTTCTCATACAGAGACTCCAGGGACACAGATCTGAGAACAAGCCATTCAGAGCTGTGAATCCTTAATACTCCATCTTCCATAAACAAAGACTGGGAATTCAGATGTGCAATTACTACAGGAGTTAATGGCATGTATCTCTACAAATTCCCCATACAGACAGAGAACAGGTTTCTGGGTCCTTTTGCTGAGAGAGTATTTAATTAAGGAAGGGCTGGAGCTGTGCTGTTTAAGTACCCTTTCTCTTTAGCTTGCTCAATGATGAGACAATAAAACCTCATCAAGCCTTTAGTAATGTGCTTTACTAAACCTGTTAAATACTCCTATTTTTATTTTGCTACTCTTCTCCCAATTATATGGGGAAAACAAACAGTTACTGAAAGCATCCTCTCCAGGAAAACAGTGAGGGTCTGTACAAGTCTCTGATTACCCTGGTGGCATATGAGCCATGGAGAATGCCTCCCTGCAAATCCCAGGGCAATGTAAACGAGCAAGAGGCACAAAGTCTTAGTTAGGATTCTGTGTACGTTAACAGTGTTGAAGAAAATTGCTATATTGTCTTTTTCTTCTTTCACAGTAAAACAGACCCTATTCTGCTTTGTGATCCATGAAAGATTTCCATTGATTTCTCTGAGAAATGGATCAGAGTCACCACCTGAGAAATCCACCAGGACTATGTGCAGTGCTGGATTTTCTGGTTTGCCTCCTCACATATGTCCTACAGAGCTACAGCTCCATATTTGAGAGGCAGCTGTTACTTTAATAATGAAGGAAGCAATGCATATTGTCTCATTAGTCAATGCATCCCTCCTTGGCCTTTGCTTGCTAGTTCTAGAGACCTTGAGGACTAAAACACAGCGTATTATTAAAAAAAGATGATCCTCAGAATACCACGAACTGATTTTCCATCAGCTGATTTTCCATTTACACCATGTCGCTGCCCAAGATGTATGAGGACTCACAGACATGCAGAAGATTTAATCCTTGTCCCAGATATTTCATATCTAAAGCAGAAGTTCTAAGTAAACTTAGGCTTAGCTCCATGCCAGAAGAAACTTTCAACAATCCAAAACATTCTATTCCGTAGATTGTAAAATTTGTTTCAAGGCTTTGCCTTCAGAGGGAAAAGTGAGTCACGTAGGTTAATTAACAAATGGTAACTGATCCAAGGTAAAGCAACAGAAATTAACAAGTTAAGGAAAATGTCATGCAAGCATCTAGATATCATAGAATTGTTGAATCATCAATTTGTTTGGGTTGGAAGAGACCTTTAAAGGCCACCTTGTCCAACCCACTTGCCATGGTTAGTGACACCCTCCACAGGGGATCAACCTGCTTTATCAGAGCCTCCTCCAACCTGAGCTCAAATGTTTCCAGGAATGGGTCATTCACCACTACTCTGAGCCACCCTTGCCAGTGTTTTCCCACTTAGTTATTGATATTAAAATTGTCTTTAAAATCAATTAAAGACAACTGATTTTAAAGACAATTTTAAAATCAATGACTAAGTGGGAAAACTTAGTCTTTCCCACTTAGTTTGTAGGGAAAATGCAGGAAAAGAAATCTCCCATAAGCTACCAGGAAGGAGGACACCAGTCTTCCTTCCAGCGAGGCACCTCTTCCCTTGGCAATGGAAAACAATCCACATTAATTCCACCCTGACAACGTTCTACAGTAAATGCAGGTCAGACTCTGAAAGAAAAGAAGCAGTGACAGAACTTATTTTCTCAGTTGAATAATTTTGTTTCCAGATGCAAGAGCCAAGAATGAAAATGGCAGCTGAATTCCTTTTGCTCTGCTCAGGATGAGGAAGTTCATGACCTCTCTCAAGGACATAATGAGCTCTGGGTGAGAAAAGGAGATTCTTTTTCTAGAGGAAAAAGAGGTACAAGCAGCTGGCCATATGGTGACTTAGGGGTGAAATTTCAGTTCTTTTTCATTTACTTCAGCTACCAGTAATGCCACACACTGAATGTCACCACTTTGTAAGAAAAACTCAGAGCTGAACAAGAATTTTTTCTCCTCTTGAGAGGCACTTTAATGAGGTGAAGGTGGCTGCAATGACCCAGGTTTTAAAGGTTATGCATGTGTACCTGAAGGGTAGCAGGCAAAACAACTTTGGGAGGAAAGAGGAGCATTAATTAGACTCATAGGATGGGAAAGGAAGAGGCAGAGTGCACAGGACAGGCGAAGCTGGGCAAAGGAGTGAAGAGGTCAACGCTGCCTGGAAGACAAGAATTTTGTTAGGCATCAGAGGAGATATGGAAACTATGGGTATGGAAGGGTGTCTGTGACAGGTTCTTAAAAGCCCCAGAGGAATATAATGACATTATTGCACAGAAGTGCCCCAGGTGTGAGAGGGGCAGAGAACAGGAAGGGAAAGAAAAGTGAACAGTGGTACCAGCCTGGCACTGAACCACACATCCAAATGTTTTCCTTCAAAAAACCAGACAAATCATCCCTACGTACTCCTAGGATTATATTACCTTCTAAAGGTTCTTCAACTTCTTCCTCTATCTGCTTGAGTGTCCCATCCTTCATGAGCTTTTCAGTAAAAATATCAGATGGCACCAGTTCTCTGACAGTCTCACCATCATCTTCAGACTTTGCAAGCCATCTTTCACATGGAAATGTGACAGTTTCCGAGCCCTGGAGTCAACATGACAGAGGAAATCTCTTCAAAACAACATGAACACACATTAGCATTTCCCTTTGAAAACACTCTGACATGCATAGTACACAGAAATGTATTTCCTCCAGAGAGAGGACATCTGAGGGCTCTCAGAAGAAGCACTGAGCATGCAGCAGAAAACAGGATTCCCAGTGGGTGTGTGAGAGTGGCTGCATGATCCAGCAGATCTCTGCCCTTCCCAGTATTAAAACTTGTAAATTCCTAACCAGGACTGCACCATTCCTGCTGAAGCTGTGCTTTACTGAGACTTTGCAATTCCTCTTCAACCCTTATTCAGGCAGCATTTTCTTTGAAGCCAGTAGGGTTTGGTTTTTTTTTGTTTTTTTTTTTCCCCTGAGCTCAATACTTCATGATTTCGCCTGTAATTCGGTGACTCAAGCTGGGTTCCAGGCAATTCCCATACATGCAATAAGAGGAGAAAAATAATAACTTAATTTTTGATCTTTTCTTTTGACTTCACTTTGGTGGAAACAAATATGATTTATATCATCAAACAGACGAAAACAATAGAACATGTGTTTTCCACTTGGTAAACAAAATTAATCCCAGACTATTCATTAAGAACAGACTCCCATAAGGCCTCCAAGATGGTAAGATGCAGGCAGCTTTTCTGCTGGGCACCCCAGGCTATGACTCCATGAAGAGAGGAGCATGAGCCACCATGCAAGACACAGAGGCCACAAGTCTGAACAAAAAAAAAAAAAAAAAAAAAAAAAAAAAAAAGAAGTTAGTTTTAATCTGACAGTAAATAAATACAGAAAAAGGCCCTTTTCTTTACTGACAAGCTCATAATTTATCTCTTACCCTTCACAGGGACTTTCTGCTCTTTCCAGCATACTGTGTGGCATCACTTTCATATATAACATACCAGTGGAGGTTAACAGAATCCCAGAGGGGGTTTTTTGGGCTGGAAGGGACCTTAAAGATCATCTGGTTCCAAGGCCCTTGCCATGGGCAGGGACACCTTCCACTATCCCAGGGTGCTCCAAGCCCTGCCCAGCCTGTCCTTGGACATTCCCAGGGATCCAGGGGCAGCCACAGCTGCTCTGAGAGACCTGGGCATCCCCACCCCCACAGTCAAGAATTTCTATCTAATATCTGATACCCTGCCCTCTGTCAATCTGAAGCCATTTTCCCTTATCCTGTCCCTCCATCTCTTGTCCAAAATCCCTCGCCAGCTCTCTTGTAGACACTCTTTATGAATAATTTCCACCGTAATTACCCTGCTGTGATTACTTACGAAGCCAATACAGGGCCCTTTTTCACTACTTTTTCTATTTAAATATTAAATATTGATACACGGCAAGGGAAGGGAATAGATCTCACTGTAGCACTCCTGAGCATTGTTGTGACTGTGTGTTACAGCCTGGAACTGCAGATCCTGCCCTCCCTGACACCATCACTGGGGAGGAACAGCTTGTGCACCCAGGAGCAGATGAGCACTCTGATCACAGCCAGCCTGGAATGAACAGGTCACAGTGTCACCACCCAGAGATCCCAGGGAAGCTGGGAAGCAGAGCCCCTCCAAGGGGCTTGTGTGACTGCAGCAGAGTCACACTTTGAGTACACACAGCCCAAATCTTCTGCTGCTAATGAAAGACCATTTCTCCTCCCCTCTGCTGCTCCCCGCAGCGCTGCAGTTTAACCCCAGACAGAGATGTTTAACTCCAGGAGGAGGTTTGGAGCATGGCATACAAAATGGTGTCAAAGAAAACCGGCAGCACTTCAGGTGATTTCACATCTTTTACTTTCAAGTGTTATTTGTGCTACACAAGCAGAATACAGCACCTAATAATTCCTGCCTCCTCATTTCTGCACTGGCTGTCTGACCACTTAACCTGTATTATCTGACTGTACGCCAAGCTGATGAACAGTGCTTATCTCCACACCTCCAGGCTGGGAAGAGAGGGCTTTCCAGAACGATGCTTCAGTGCTGAAACTCTCTCCTCCTGATAGAGATCCCACTTCAGTCACATTTCTCACTGAAGCTTTCAACAGCTCCTGAGCATTCATACTGCTGGCTGTATGGGCCATTGATGCAAATACTGTTTATTTGGTAACAAGATATCTAGGGACTGGAGTGACAGCACAGTGGGGCATAATGTGCACTTACTGCAAGAGTTAATTGTCTCATTATTGATAATCACCATGCCATTGCCACGGTTTTTATTGGGGTTTGCCTGTTAGTGATTGTATTAATATTTAAGCCATGTAAAGTGCCCTGGTTTATGTTACCAGCAGTAAAATCCTCTTGCAGCCCTGAACAGAATTTGTTAGAGTCTGAGTCTGGACCTAAGCTAGAAGCAGGGTTTGATACTGTACTAAAAGTCAGTGCTTTTCCCCTTCTCCAAGTTGTAACAAATGAAATATAATTATCAAATATAATTGGCATGCCAAGACGGTTCTTTCAGTACGCAACAATCCTAGTTTCCTACCCAAGTGCTTTCAATTTAATCTGAAAAGTTACTGACCTCATTTTTTCTTTTGCAGCTCTACAGATACATCTAGACACATCTTAGCAGTCTAATCAGGTAGCAGAGCTTTTAGAAGCACTGGCAGCATATTGCTATCCTGTGGCAGGTCATAATATCCTGCGGCTGATCAGCGGCATCATGCAGCGCTCTGCTTTCTTCTTTTTTTTCCCATGCCATAATCAAAAGATCAGCAGAATTGTAAATCTCTCCATTCCCAAGTCGTTCAGGGCTTTCCTCCCTTCCTCCCTCCTCAGGTTCCTCCCCACCTTCAGAGCTGCTGCAGTGACTGAGGAGGGGCTGCAGCCCCGGGACCCTCTCTTGGCAAGTTGAGGAGCACCCAAGACGGAGCTCTCAGGCACTTCCCAAAGTGCTCAGTTTAAGGCCAGTGTAGAAAGAGGCAGCCCAGGAATCTCTTTTCCCTTGGCTTCCACACATTTGGTTGCCTCCCTCTTCATCTTCTCCAGCTTGTGACCAACAACAACATCTCTGAAAACACTGTATACCTGTTCGTTAACCTAAGCAAGGGATAGGCAATACACTGAGGGTCTGATAATGTCAGATCATCAAAAAGGTGATAAAGAGGAGCAATCCAAGGGTATTGGCTTGTGAAGGGTGCTTGATCAGGAGGATGGAAATGGGAGAAGAAGAGAGATCTTCTCACTCTGCACAACTCCCTGACAGGAGGTTGGAGCCAGGTGGAGATCGGGCTCTGCTCCTGGGGAACAAGGGACTGGAGGAGTGGAAACAGCCTCAAGGTGCACCAGGGAAGATTTACACTGGATATTGGGAAAAATTTCTTCCCAGAAAGGGCTGTCCAGCCCTGGCAGAGATGGCCAGGGCAGTAGAGAAGTCCCCATTCCTGTAGATTTAAAAGCCATGTGGATGTGGCACTTGGGGACATGGGTCAGTGGTGTCCTTGGCAGTGCTGGGGGAATGGTTGGACTCGATGGTCTTGGAGTTCTTTTTCAACCTAAACAATCCCAGAAACTATTCTATGGTGAGGAGGGTTCAAGGAAGAAGACCTGTGAGTTGATTGTGTAGCAAAGAGAATAAAACATATCCTGTAAATTTTGAAGGAGGAAACAAGATGAGAAGTGGGTTCACCATGACTGAACAAACTGTTTCAGATCTTGGCATTAGAAGTCACCTGAGGAGTGGGCAGACCTGAGGGGAGATAAAAGCTGACATCCCTTTGGAATAAGGGGAAAGAGTCCAGGTCTTCCACAATGCAGCTACTGCTCCAATTCTGAGCTGGCCCTGAAGAGGAGGTTTTCTTTTGAACTTCCCCAGTGCCAGATTCATCCCTGTTGCTATAGCCAGCATTTGAAAGCAGGGCTGAGGGACACTTTCTTACGTGGACAGGACCAAGGTGACCAATCTGACTGTACTGTGTTAGTCTTGTTCACATGAACAGCGGAAAATCCTATCATCTAACTTGATTTTTTAGCATGATTCAGGGACTTGCACTGAGAGGCATTTCGCTTGCCTTAATTCTACTGGCTCCTAGTATTTTTTTCTTCCAGGATTAAGGGACTGACAAAATTGTTTCTTGTCCGTGTTTGGCAACGATATTTTTTTTATTTTAAAATAGTACACCCACTTTCCACTCCCTTCCCTGTGATCAAAACAGAAGTACACATGAAAACACGAAGCCTCAGAAAAAGTAATTATTTCAGGGCCTTATCATCAACATTTGAAGAACAAAACATGATAACACACGTTTGTTGTCCCCAGATCCCCAGGCTCCAGCAAGTTTAGCGCGCACTGCTCTTCAGGGAGCCGTTTTTCACTGTTAATCACACTTTGTACACCAGAGATGCAATCTGGGAGATGGAAGTGGCAGCTCCCGGGGATGTGCAGGATTTCAGAGCCTACCTTCCCGTTTGGCAGCAGCCTCCGGATCGTCACACGGTCCAAGTGCCACCCCGAGTTCAGCCCTCCGCCCTTGTGTCCTATGCGAATCTTTTCTATAATGTCACCAACGTCCTCCAGCTGCAGAGAAACAAACAGGCAAACAAACAAACAACCACCAAAACTTTCTGAACCCAGGACATTTCCTCTGACTGCTCAAGACCCTGGTAGGGGGCTCAGAGACCTTGGCACGGAGTCACAAACACCTGTGGCCTTCGATCTCAGCCCATGGAAGAAGTCACCAACTTTGTGTGAAGATTTACAAGCCACAAGGGTTTGAGTAGAATGATAGTGAATTTATCACAGGGTGAGAAAGTAGAATTTTGGGTTTTTTAGAATGAGGGTCCAAGAGGCAAGATGGAGGAATCTGGGTGTGTCCTGTCCTTCTTCTTCTTGTCCTCCATCTTCTGCTGTGATGGTGGCACTTCTGGATTGGTTTAGAGTAGAGACAGACTGTCTAACATAGGTGATAGGTATTGGAAAATTATTGTAAATAAAGTACACATAGCTTTTAGTATAAAAAGCTAACACTACCCCAAGAGCTCCTCAACCCAACCTGCTGGACAGACCTCAGCTGGTCAGAAAGAAAATGTGTTAGATAAGAGAAAATAAACAACCTTGAGAACCACAGCCGAGGAATTCTGACTTCTTATTTGGTCATGGGGCTGGGAAAAAAGACTCTTTAATACCTCGGGAGCCATTTCAGCAACACAATAAACCTGAGACAAAACCAAACAAGCAGAACCCCAAAAAATTTTTAAAAAGGGAAATATTGCAGTGTGAACAACTGGTGGCTTTTCAGACACCACTTCTCTACCTTATTTCATATTTTTCCAGGCTGTTTGAAGTGCCAGGGGAGAAAATGTTAGTGCTGATATATTGTAGGATTATAAAATAAAATCCTAGAATAGGTTTGGTTCAAAGGGACTATAAAGATCAGCCAGTTCCACCCTCCTGCCATGGGCAGGGACACCTTCCATTAGACCAGGGGGTTCCAAACCTTATCCTTGAACTCTTCCAGGGATGCAGCAACCACAGCTTCTCTGCAAAACCTGTGCCAGGGTTCCATCACCTTCACAGGGCAGAATTCCTTCCCAATATCCCATCTAACCCTGCCCTCTGTCAGCTTAATACCATTGACCCTTGTTCTATCTGCCTATATAAAAAGCCCCTCACCCTCTTTTATTAAATCCCTTTCAGGCCCTGGCAGGGGCTCTGAGGTGTCCCTGGAGCCTTCTCTTGTGCAGCTCAACAGCCCCAGCTGTGCCAGGCTGGCTCCAGAGCAGAGGGGCTCCAGCCCTGGCAGTATCTCCGTGGCCTCCTCTGGAGTTATGCTCTAATTTGCATTTTGGCTAAAAGTTTTCCCTGGACTTCTGCTCCAAAATGGAGAGAACCTTGCTCTGCACAAATTACCCACCATATGAGAAAGGTCTAGCTGCACAGCAGCAATCCTTCCTCTCAGGCTTCTCTGCATGAGTGGGAATGAAAGCTTGGAAATTGTCCCTGTACTTGGCACTGGTGAGGCAGTACCTCCAGTGCTGCGTCCAGTTCTGGATCCCTCAATTCAACAAGGACACTGAGGGGCTGGAGCGTGTCCAGGGCAGGGAACGGAGCTGGGAAGGGGCTGGAGCCCCAGGAGAGGCTGAGGGAGCTGGGAAGGGGCTGAGCCTGGAGCAAAGGAGGCTCAGGGGGGCCCTTGTGGCTCTGCACAGCTCCTGACAGGAGGGGACAGCCGGGGGGACCGGGCTGTGCTCCCAGGGAACAGGGACAGGAGGAGGATGCAGTCCGAGGCTGTGGGGAGGTTTAGTTTGGACATTAGGAAGAAATTAATCACAGAAAGGATGATTAGACATTGAAATGGGCTGCCCAGGGAGGTGGTATAGCCCCTGTCCCTGAAGGTATTAAAGGAATGATGGGATGTGGCCCTCAGTGCTCTGGTCTAGTGACAAGGTGGGGACTGGTCACAGGCCAGACTCAATGATCTCAGAAGTCTTTTCCAGCCTAATTGATTCTGTGATTCTATGAAACTGGAATGCAGCTGCATCTTAAATTGCTCTTTTTAAATCACTTTCTTTTTTAAACACTTGTGTGAACTCTCCTAATACTGGAAAAATAACTTTGAAGTTAAAGTACTATACAAAGAGCCTGGCATTTTATATTATCTCTCCTCTTCTGCCACAGAATCCCAATGTCATTCTAAGAAAGCCAACAGGATGATTAGCTTATGAAGTTGCTACTGGATTTTTATGCCTCACCTTATTAATTGAGTAATTTGTTACTAGTCTGCTACTTTTAATTCACTTCCCTTTCAAAGGCTTGAACAGGAAAAATTGAAATTTGCTCCTAAGTATTAGTTTTTGGTTATTCCAGAGCAAACTTTTGTGTAGCTGGCCTTCAAACCTTTGCATGTAGAACACTGAGCTGTCCTTCTGTCCTTGGGGCCTCAGAGTCTGATTTTCTTGGATAGAAAATGGAGCATATCCATTTGCTTCACTGGAGACTGCTCCCTTCTCTCCCCAGCCATACCGAAGCAAAGGCAGCAGCAGTTTTAGAAGGCTCCTTAGGTCAGTAGGTCTGCACTACCCAAGGAATCCACACTCTGAACAAACTGGGTTTGACTCCAGCAGCCCTGCTCTGACTTCAGACAGCATAAGATTCACCACAAAATAATTAAACGATCCAAACTCATTTCTAAAACTCACACACATGCACACAAGTATGCATTAGGGGAAAATTATTTTCCCTCTTTTGTCCTGTCCAAATACTCATCTTTCACTGAGACTTTTAATCAATACATAGCAATAAAATGATGCTTGAGCAGTCAAGATCCATGTTAAAGAAGAAGATCCATGTTAAGGAAGACTGCTCTAGGCATCTCCAGCAAATCATCACTTGGAAGCATAGCTAAGAGCAGTCTCTAATCTTTCGTGCCTCTTTTGCAAAATACAAAATGATAGAGGGAGGTAAAGCCACAAAGCAAACAGACAATTCCCAGTTTGTGTTTTCTGAAACCCCCCAAATTGTTTTCAAGGTCTGTTGAACTCCAAATTATGGCCCTACACAAGCAGGTGAAAGAAAAATATATTTTGCTTTGTTCCCATCTCCTGCAGAAAGAGGAACTGGTGAAGTGAGAATGAAGTTTGGGGACAGGTTAATATGATGTTATAAATAGGTAGAACACACTGCATTTTCTCTCACTTAATCTAAGAAAAGTACTGATGTTTCAGATTCCACCAAAATTGAAATAAATCTTATGTAATAAAGACCTTAGCAGAGCACTCGGTTTAAGATTTATACCTGTGGATTAACGCAACCTCTACTATGAAAAATTGTGTGGAAACTCCACTGAAATAAGTCTTATTCTTTGTTTTAAAGGAATCACACTGGGGATTTATTTTATGATTCATGACATACAACAACAATGTGGGCTGCAAGTATTTTAAGAATTGGTTTAAAATTTCCCTTCAATTACAAAAACAAACTAGACTCAAAACAGAGAGAAGATGTAAGAGCCTCTATGAAGTCAGTGTTGGTGCTGTAGCAAGGAAGAAGGGAAGGGAAGGGCATGGAGCAGCATCAACAGGATAAGCCAGAGCAGGTCTGCCTGTATTTTTTGCCTCTTACAAATTCTCAGCAATAGGAATATACTGTGAATAGGAATTGCTTAATACTGTGGATGTAAATGAGCTCACTCTTTGATGTGCACGGGTTTACTATTTGCATACAGTTGTGCAAACACTTCAGGAAATACTTGGTAAGATCTTTCAAAAAGTTAGCCTGGGTATTCAAAAATCACATTGTCTACAGGAAAGAAATGGTTTCTCTGCATGAGGACACAGAGGAAAAAGAGTTATGCTTTTAAGTATTGCAAACTGCAAGAGAATCACAGAATCACAGAACTCTCTGAGGTGGAAGGCACCCATAGGGATCAGAGTCCAGCTCCTGCCCTGCACAGACCCCCAGCAATCCCACCCTGAGCATCCCTGGCAGTGCTGTCCAAAGGCTCCTGGAGCTCTGGCAGCCTCGGGGCCGTGCCCATTCCCTGGGGAGCCTGGGCAGTGCCAGCACCCTGTGGGGGAGAGCCTTTCCCTGATATCCAACATAAACCTCCCCTTCATGCTGTTTCCTCAAGTCCTGTCTGCCCATGAGAGTGCAGGGATCAGTGCCTGCCCCTCCTCTTCCCCTCATGAGGAAACTGGAATCATGGTGCAGTCTCCCCTCAGTCTCCTCTTCTCCAGCTGAGCAGACCCAGTGCCCTCAGCTGCTCCTCACTCAGCTTCCCCTCAAGGCCCATCACCTCCCTGTGGCTTTCTTTGGTTGCTCTCTAACAGTTCAATGTCTTTTTTTATGCTGTGGCACCCAAAAGTGCCCTCAGCACTTGAGGTGAGGCTGCCCCACCCCAGAGCAGAGCAGCAGAGACCGAGCTGGGTGAGACCAGTGAGGAGCAGAGCAGTGGTGACACATCCTGGTCAGGATTTCCACTCTCACTGTCATTTTGGAAATGACCTCTGGCCCTTCCCCAGCCTGGAAACTCATCCTTGATGCCAATGGAGGTGAGGAGGAGGGAGGAGCAGGGGCTGACATGGCCTTCCTCTTTCAGTAAAGGGCCAGCTACATTTTGTGACCTCCTATTGGAATAAGATCCCAATATTACCGGATGGAATGTGCCTGGGCTCGTCCGGCCCTTGCTGCTTGACCAAAGGCGGCAGCTGTGGTGTTTCACCCCACAGGCCCCTTCGGCTGGCTGGATGCTGCAGCTGGCACTTGGACCAAGTCCAGGCAAGCAGGGAGTTCAGGTTTACCTCTGGTGGAAAGGCTTTAGGCGAGGTGAAGAGGAAAAGGAGACGGATCCTGCCGTAGGGTTTAATCCAGAGTTTTATTCCAGGGTCACAGATCTCTGAGTCTTGTAACAGCTCCAACAGAATGCCAACCGCATGGTCCCGCGTCATTTTAAGCCCGGGGAAAGAGGGAGGGGACGGGGTAAGTGTGCCACCAACAAGGTGGGAGGGGGGCAGTCTCAAGGGACAATGACACCTAGACTGGCCAATGACCACAAGGCTGAGGGGCATCTTTTGAACTGCACCAACCAGACGAGGCCCTTGCTGGAATGATAAGATTGACAGACAGCACTTAGCAAGGGGGCAAGGTGGAGGGAGGGGAAGGGAGAGGTTGGCACACCTGAGGGACTGGGAAAGGTGAAACAGGATATTGCTTCACACCGCAACAACCTCCTCTACCTTTTCAAGACTCATCTCAGGTATTATTAAAGCACTTTCTGTTGATGAAATAAATTTGGTGGTTTCACAGGTACAAGAATAGAGAGGACTGAGGGTGTCTACTCCTGACCACTGCATGCTCCCCAATGCTCCCCATGCTTCAATCTTACCTCCACGATGAACTGATTCACTGAGTTCCTTTCAAAATACATCCTTTGCTCTCTCTTGTTGAGGCACAGGGATTTTTGCTGAGTGCAAACCCCATCACTTCCATAAAGAACAATGAAGACATCTGCATCCGTGCCAGCTCCAAAAATATCACTGGTGTACACTGTGATCTCGTAAGGAACAACTGGTTTAGGAAATGATAGAAAACAGAAACAAGCCAAAAGGAGTTAGGAGCCAGCATAGCAATGCCCCTAAGGAAAAAAAACCAAAAACTAGCGATACAAAAAATGAGTTCTGAATCTCAACAGTGAAAGAGAAGAAGGTAGCAATCACTTGTGGTCAGTTAAAATATCAAGCTGGTCAGTCCTACGAGAATACAAAGGAATTTCCTTTCTTATGGAAACTCCTTTTCTTAATAAAGCAAATTGACCTTGATATGAGTTGATGTAATGGGTTTTTAGGTTAATCATATGACACTCAATATACTTGCCATCCAAAGTTACTGAAACAAGATTTATTTCAACAGCTCAAGAGTTAAAGCAAAACATGAATTTGAAAATTTTTGAGCATTTAAGAAGATGGATGAAGTTAAGACAACTGGAGGCAGTGAAAAATATTCAAGATAGTCTTATTGATAAAAAAGTCCTAATATTTCCATTACTAAACACAAGACAAAAATCCATCACAAGGAAGTTAATAATTCCTCTGTTCCATTTTTCACTTGGTACCACCTCCCCTGAAACACTGAGGCAAACAGGTTAAATTGCAACCCAAACTCATGGTGAATGCAGAACAGTAATGTTCAAGACCATAAATACTCCCCTATTCTTTTCCTGTGGTTTCTCCAGAATGTCCCATGACCCCAGAATGTGCTGCCTCCTTTTGTTCTATTCTGTCTTCACAGCTTCTCAGTCCTGAGTCCTGCTGGAGTATGACTCAGACTTGCTCAGGAATAAGGCTGACCCAGGAATATGGGAACTGGGGCTCTGTTCCTGGCTCTGCTATGGGCTTGCTGAATATACCCTCAGTTTTCAAGGTGAGATGGTGTTTCAGCTCACAGAGTAAGAAACATAGGTTTAGATGCCTGCTCATCAGACAAGTGTGTGCATCTCCAGATGTCAGCAATAAAATCAATAAAGTGAAGAAACACTTGATCAACGAATGAAGGCACTTTCCCTGGGATTAGCTGAATCATTCCCCATATCCATGACCAAATAACCATCATGGCAATTCAGACACCCCGCTGCCATGAGCCCATGTGATGTCAGGTGTGCCAAACTGTATCCTGTCCCAAACTGTGTCCTGTCCCAAACTCCTTTAAATCCTTTCTGAAATCAAAACACCAGGTAAGGCTTGAGTGTCACTGAAAAGCTCTGCAGGGACCTCTCCTGCCTCAGGAAGAGGCTTTCCCTCAGTCCCACTACCCATAAGCACAGCCTTCAACACCAGGATTCTGCCAGGGCCACAATATGCTCCTGGCCATCCCTCTCTCATTCATCCCTAAAAACTTCATCCTTTCCCACCCCTCACTACAATCTTGTCAGGTGCTTGTCATTCTCACCCTCCTACTCTACCACATCTTCAGTAGTTTTTGATCTTTACATTACAGCAGTTTGCACTGTGTTTCAGACTCAGCATCTCTGTTAGGGTAGGGAGAAGTGTCTCAGCACTACCTCTATTACTGTTGGAGTAACTCTGATTATCCATGTAAGACACTAATCATCCATTAAAAGCTCAGGCGCTCTAAATACAGCTCTCAGGTGGCCACAGATGAAGAAGTGTTCTTCTACAGAGAGTCAGCCTGGAGATACTCAATATTCTTCCTGCCCAACCCAGTGAAATCTGCTCTGCTGTGCTGCAAGTAAACTGGAATAGTTTCTCCAGAATGTAAGAAGAGAGGGAAAAAAAAATCCTGCATACCAAAAATCACACACTATGCATTATGAATTAAAAATTATCCTCTCTGCTGAAGGCTGTAGCACTTGCTCTTGTTGCTTGAATATTAACATCAGCTTAGAACTGAATCAGCAAAGCAGCGCCCTAACAAGGTCACCAACAGCACAACTTTCAGCTGTCAGATGCCCAATTCATTTACATGGCACTTTTAAAGCTGTATCCCCACAGGGATGATTTTAATTGGACTGTGGATGACATGTTTTCATCGTGAAACAATTCTGGCACGAGTCATCATAAAACAAATCAAGCCAGTTTAGTTACCTCTGGCAAACTGAAACCCACAGGTTAATTGCTAGGAAACCAGAATGTAGTAAACAGCACAGTGGGGATGGTTCAAATGGTGAAAAAGCCTAAGCTGACAGTAGGCCTGGTGCAAAATGTTTGCCAGAGAGACCTGACTGCTTCCAAAGGCTGGATGTGGACTGCTGACAAAAATCAGGATAACACGAACTATGTGCTCAAAGGCACAGCATGCCAGAAGCTCCTACATCATTAAAATATTCAGTATTAATAAATTATATAGCCAATATCTGCATCAAAATATATATTGATTGGGATAACGTGGAAAAAAACAGAAGAGAAGCATGTATTGAGTCTCTGGGTTATAGTCACTCCTATAAAAGGTATCACTGCATCTATTAATCAATTTATTTTTTCAGACACAAAGACATGGAATACTGCATCCAGCTCTGGGGTGCCCAGCTTAAAGAGGACATGGAGCTGCTGGAGGGAGTCCAGAGGAGACCACGGAGATGCTCCAAGAGCTTGAGCTCTGGAGCCAGGCTGGCACAGCTGGGGCTGTTGAGCTGCACAAGAGAAGCTCCAGGGACACCTCAGAGCCCCTGCCAGGGCCTCCAGGGGCTCCAGCAGAGCTGCACAGGGACTGGGGACAAGGCCTGCAGGGACAGCACCCAGGCAATGGCTCCCACTGCCAGAGGGCAGGCACAGCTTTTGGGCTCTTGGCAATTAGGAATTGCTGGCTGGGAGGGTGGGCAGGCCCTGGCCCAGGGTGCCCAGAGCAGCTGTGGCTGCCCCTGGATCCCTGGCAGTGTCCCAGGCCAGGCTGGAGGAGGCTTGGAGCAACCTGGGATAGTGGAAGGTGTCCCTGCCCATGGCAGGGGGTGGCACTGGATGAGCTTTAAGATCCCTTTCAATTCTGTGAATTTACTTTTTCTTCCATTGGACTGACAAAAGTGCAGATGGGAGCAAAGGGAATCCTTTCTTCTGCTCCAGAGAGTTTGGATGAAGAAGGTTAGACATGAGAAATAAAAATACCTTGATCAAAGAATAGGTGAAGCACAAAGACATGACAATGGCAGATCCTCAGAGAAGAAATTATTTCAGCTTACAGGCTGCAGGGTACAGGGATCTGAACATGGGAGGACCTTCAACATAAACCTTTGTCTTCATAATAAAAAAGAAGGAGGCAAAACAGCTGATGGCCTTCCTTGTGGTTATTCCTACAACTACTTGTTAAAAAGGAAACTGAGGCAGAGAAAAGGAGTTTGGGCAGCTCAAAATTTTGATATCTAAATAAAGAACTGCAGGCAATAAAGCTTTTGATACCTTCAATGCATGCACTGGGGATTAGTGGAGAAAGAGCCTTGGTGTGAAATATTTTAGCTCTTCTTATGAATGACCAGGGAAAAACCTGTCAGGAAATCAACTCCCAGGTGTCAGACCTCATCCCTCATCATTGTGGCATCCAACCCAATGTAAGGAAAAGGCAGTTCTGACAGTACCCCGATGGAGAGCAAAATTCATCACCCACTTGAAATGAAGCAGATCAGAGAGGGACAAGTCAAATACAGTCCCAGGGCTGAACTCTGCACACTGTCAAAGATGCTTAAGAAAGGGGAGAAATGAGAAGGGAGAGGGCTAAAAAGTAAGGAAAATATTTCATTTATTTCAAGAAAACCATGGTGTCTGATGTTCAGTGTTCTGCAAGCAGGAAAAAGAAGTTTCAAGAACTAAAGAGTTTGAGTTGCCATAGCAGACTTGAGCTCATACTCAGAAGGAGCTGAGTAGGGGAAATGTTTACCCAAAACATTAATTTGGAGGGTAATGAAGAGTAAGGAAAAATTGGAGAACACTAAAAAAGGCAGACTGGTGCAACACTTCTAGAAAAGCACCACACTAAAGAAACTCTGGAAGAGGGTCTTTCAGCAAGAGATGAGTGTGCAATGCCAAAGGCACTGGAAGAACTAAGACTTGGAAGCAAGACCAGAGTGTCTGCTTTGGCACCAGAAATGGCAATATTAGAATGGAGCAAGATCAAAGGGAAACTGGAGACAAGAAAGACAGCTTGGAATGAGCAGAGGACTTGGAGGGGATGGGGAAATAGGAAGAAAAAGACAATCATCCACATCCACATGACTTCTAATGATTCTCTGATTTGGCAAACGCAGTAAATGTTAATCTAGAGCACCCAGTGGAACCTTCTTGTAGTAATTTGAATAGCTGGCATGAGATCTACTTTTAAATTTCCCAAAGCCAGTTCAAGTGAGAGGTGAAACCTATAAAACTGCATGAGATAGTGAGATTTTTATCTTCTGTAATGACGAGTGTATCCTGGGGAAATGGCATTCTGCTCACATGGGATGTACTCTACTGTCTGCAGTTCTGCAGGGAAGATAATTCTCTCAATGGCTCCATCATCCTCGGATTTATCCAGCCAGCGGCCACAGGGAAACTTGAGGCACTGTCCCAGGGATGGGGCATCAATCTCCACCCATTCCAGAAACCAGCCAGTTGAATTACCTGTGGTGCAAAGATAACAGTGAATAACCCATGAAGCCTTTGCAGACAACAGCAAATGAATCACTGCACGCCAGACCTCAGAGAAATAAATCTTTCTGTCTTTTGCCAAAGGGAATGTAGAATATATGGAGTAAAGATCATTGGATGCAATTGCCCAGGATTGAGGTAAAATGATTCACATTTCTATAAGTGTCAGGGTAAAGATGTACACGTGGAAATGCTAATTACTGCATCACTTTTATCAATTGGCCTCTGTAATAATAAAGAGCAGCTATCAATAAACCTGTCATTTAATGACCCATAGGGGAAAAGATCCATGCATAGCTCCACTGCCTCCCTTGTTTGTAGCAGATACACAGAATTCTATCTAAAAAGCAGCCAAGACTTGATGATCAAAATACCACCAAAAACTTAATAAAGAAGTGAAACAAGCCTATGGGTCCCATGCAATAAAAAAAAAAAAAAAAGGGGGTATGGTGGGTATGGTGGTACCTGTGAAATCTCTCTAAAGATGAGGCTGTAGAAATATAAAGACTCTTGCAGAGGGAGAGGATGCAAAGCTATCTGCAAGTTGGCACCACTGAGCTCCTAATGTCACATGGGAATGGAATCAGCAGCAAAGATAGTAGCAGCAGCAGCCAAAGTGACAGCAAGGATCTGTCACCAAAAGGTAAATTACATTTGGGGTCTTGAAGGCAGGTTATTTTATACAGCAACACACCCTGTGCACTAGAAACACTGCATTACAGAGCAGATTATCTTACCTTTATTGTCATGGCCTATCTTGATTTTTTTCAGGTCTCCAATGTCCACAGACTCCACTGTAAACTCATCTACCTTCCCACGCTCAAATTTGTTCTTGTTAAACTTTGAGGCCTTTAGGCTGACTATCCCTGTTGTGGCGATGCAAAAGGACATTGTTCAGCATGTGAAACAAATCCTCTGGGAATGTCAACAGTGGGACGAGAGAAGGGGCTAAAATGCAAAAATTGGCTTTTCATCTCAAGATCTGAGCTTTGTCCCTCCCTCTGAGCCCAAGTCTGTATCAACACCCAAAATATACAGAATTCCTCCCTTGAATGATCCTCTGGCAGTGCAACAGGGATGATGTTGTCGTGCTGTGCTCACAGCTAAAGAAATCAGTGCTACCCATCAGCTCCCTGTCACTCTCACAGGCATCCAAGCCACTGCACACACAGCTCAGCTGCTTCCAAGAGGATTAACTCATCAGCTGATTAAATACTTCTGGGCCACTCAAAGAGGCAGAGGAGGGTTGGGTTTCAGGAGCATGCTGATTCATTGCTGAGGAAAGCAAATCATCCAGTGCATTCACTGCTCAATAATGTAGTCCCAGTCAACTGTGCTGTTTCTATAATTGAAATTAAAACCTTTAGACCAGCAGCTGGTGCAAATCAGCATCGCAAAGCTTGGCAGTGATTTACAGCAGCTGGTGCTGTGCTCCAAGTTACCACGACGTGTGCAGCGACTGCGAGAACACAAAGTCGCACTAAAAGGAGTGAGAAAGGGGTATTGGGGAAATGAAAAGAAACCATGACCTGTCTTTTCAGGTGTCAGACACGGAGCTGCTTTCCTTTTCCATCATTTGAAGCCATACCTGTGTCGTCTTTACTTCCATAGAGTATGATGAAAACGTTGGCATCTGTCCCGGCATTTTTCTTGTCCCCCGTTTTCACTTTCACTGAGTATGTCGTGGATTTAGCTGCCAGATAAAACATCTTAATTTAAGAGTGTAATGTCCGACCAGGAGTTAACTCTACTCTTCCTTGCTTAAATGTGTGCTTGGTTTGAGTTTTGTTTTGGCTAATCACAGTCATGCTGTAATCTCTAATTCCTGTTCTATGCTCTGGTAGCCCTTGAGCTGGGTTGTCTGGTTCCAGAATCTTCTACTGCTCCAGTCACTCACACATTGCCTGCATATCTACAGATAAGAAATGTGCTCAAGCCTTCCCATTTGCTTCCTGGGAACCTCTAACCCTCCTCAAAACTGCCTCTGATTGCAATATTTCTTTAAAAAAATCCACCTACCCCCCCTTTATTTCATTGGCATCAGATAATACATGTGCATATAACACATACCAGAAAGTGTGTGCACTGACATATACAGTTTCATATTCACAAACACACCTTTCAGAACAGCATCAGTAGGGATGTTTCTACTACACCATCATCTAGAAAGTGCAGTAAACTCATAAAAAATCTCATGGAAAAGTCTAATATAATCTTCACTCAGGTGATGTAACCTCAGGATTTCCGAAATTGAATACTTCCTCCCTAGCTGGACATATCTTTCCAAAAGAAATAAGTTAAAATGTTGGGCACTCAGCACCTTGCTGAGTGTGTCCCAGTGACCCAGGAGTGTGTCACTGCTCTGTGGTTACCGCGCAAATTTATATACAAATGAGGCAAAGTTGTTTTGGAGGACAACAGACACAAGCAACAAGATGGAAAGTGAGACAAATTCAGGTCCCTTCTCTTTCTCTGGGTGTGTTTTCTCTCTGCTCAGTTTCATGTTGGAACATTTAACCAATACAGTCCATGATGTGAAATTAATGAGATTTATTCATTAGATACTAGCAACCAATATGCATTTCAGTTCAAAAACAAGGACTGAACCTATTACCCATCTTTTTAGCCTTGTCACTTAGGGTCCAATCTTGCAAGATGATTAAATCAACTAAAAATGAGGAGGGTCCACTCCTCACAGTCTGACACACACTTGACACTTCCTTCATGCCTGAAAATTTCATTTTGGGGCAAAATTACTCCCAGCACAGTGAGTAACTGCTACTGCTCATTGCTAATGCCCTCAGCAGCACTAACAACCTGATTCCTATCCAACCCCACACTGGAAGAAATTCAAGGCCAACATATAACATTCCACCTTTCTGTTCCAGGCCCAAAGTTGCAGGAGACTGGCCCTCATTTTCTGAATCTTTCTTCACAAATGCTTCATCCACTGGGACCAGCTCCCTGGCAATCTGACCGTCATCTTCCTCCACTGCCAACCACCGCTGGCATGGAAAGTAATACCTACAAAATGACAGCAGCATGCAGTGCTTACACAGGACTTCACAGGCTTTAATAACATAAACAAGCACAGATCAGAGGCTACTTGAAGGAAAAAACAAAAAAACCCAACAAGATTACTCAAGGCTGAGCAATACATCTGTTTTCATCCTTGAGATCTGGTGTTGTGGGAGCTAAATCCATAAATAGGTTAGGGAGCACGTACTGCTAAGTGCTGTTTCTGGGCTGCCAGCCCCACATAGATGATTCATTTTAATTTCACTCCCAGAAAGAGTTCAGTAACTTGAAGGACCTCCAGACTCCTGGGCATTTTATGTTTATGAAGACTGAACCCATCTTGTCCTTAAGAGTGGTCCCACCCATCAGAGCATTGTGCAAATTTTAAGCGTGTGATTTCCAGCAAGTTCCAGCTCGAAGGCAAGCCTAGATTTCAGGTTTTGAACAGCCCATTCTTTGCTCATCCAGCTGTCTGTGGAAATCATGAGAGTTTGCTTAGATCAGAATTTGCTTTTGGCCCAGATCTTTGCATTAAGTAGAAAGGGCAAATAAAACTCAGACTTCCAAAGTGAGGCCTAGAAGGGAAAAGCTTGAGTGCAGCCTCTGCTCCAGGAGGGAGAGATTAGCCCATCCCATGAGGAGAAACAGAAAAAAGCTGGGGCTGCCTTCCAAACACTGCTGGTTCCAAAATTACAGAGGTGCTGGGACAGCAAACCTCCCCATGGGTACCCCAGAATGGCTCCACGCTCTGTGTCATGGCACAGGGACCACAAGGCTCTCAAATGATGGCCATTCTCTGAGGAGCTCCAACAATGCCCTCCTGCATCTCCTCTGCCTCCCCACGGCTCTGCAGGCCCCTGAGAACACAACCCCTTTCCTGACCCCATGAAAAGGGCACAACAGGCTCCTCACGTGGTGCTCTCTTTGAGGTCAATAATCTCCACCCTCTCCAGGAACCAGCTGGGCCTGGAACCAGAGTTATCGTGGCGGATCCGCAGCTTCTTCAGTTCGCCCAGGTCAATGGCTTTGATGGTGAATACATCTACCTGCACAGGAGGCAAGAGGCAAATGGCTGTGTTTCCAAGACAGAAGGAAAGAAATAGCCAAGGGTAATCATCTTTTTTGCCATTAAAACATAGCTATTTGTAAGTTCTTTTTGTACTCTTTGTGTGGGTGTACAAAAATAACTACAGAGCACTGAGATCTCCCATTAACACTGATGTTTGGCTCCTACAAGGCAGTAACAGCCCTGGAGCTGCTCCCCCCTTCACTCCTCTCTTTGCCTCATCCCAGTTCCAGCTTCCTGTAAGTTTAACTCCTCTCTGCTAAATATCGTTCCTTTCAGGCTTAGTATTTTCCCACAGATTGAATCTGGAACCGGACAAAAACCATGTTGACTCCGTGGAAATTCTCCTGCTTACCTCTGTGTAGAGTCCTCCAATATTCACAGTTGGAAGGGATCCACAAGGATCACTGAGTCCAACTCCTGGCTCTGCATGGGACAGCCCCAAAATACAGCCCATATGCTTTATTTCAAATATTTCAGAATTTCTTCGTTTTGTCATTTACCACAACCAAGAGGATCATTTATTAACTGTGTTAGTGTGACAGGATGGCCCTTGTTATCATAACAGTTTAAACATCTTAATGTGATTAATATGTTGGTAGACTTCGTGTTTGTACTCCCCAGAGTAAAGAGCATTACATTTGCAGGTTGGAGCTCTTCCCACTGAATGAAGAACCATGTGCAGGTTGCAGTTTCACCAGTGCCAAGCTCATAAATCACAGCTAACATCTTATTTAACAACCTTAGGGCTCTTTTTTTTTTTTTGCGGTTGCAAGTTTTCCACAGCTGCTTTTTGTTTCTGTAATTTTTTGTTCTTCAGAATTATTCCTTAAAAAACTCCTGGCTATAACAGTAGATTTTTGTTAATTGTTTATAAACTTTTTATAACAAATACTCAACATACAAGAGATGATCTTTAATTGGATTGGATTATAATGTAATTACAGCACACTGTGTAATATTGCTTTTATTCCCTGGCTGGTTGGGTAGAACATTTAGAATAGCTTTCGCATCTAAATATCTACATGTTTGAACTTCCCCAAAAATACTCTCCAACATTAATTTAAAGTTTGTAAGTTTTAAGTATTCCTGAGAGGAAGCATTATTACCAGAATGCTTACAGGAAGCAGATGCAGAAAGTGGCTCCAATATAGAATTGGTGTTCGGCTTATTATTCAAATGAATCTCCCCTGAAAACGTTTTGAGGCATTTTGCTTTATATAATATATTTCAGAAATAAAAAAATTTTGAAAGAAGTGAGAAGAAAGTGTATTGAGCGGCCAGCACATCAACCGAGAGAGCCCTGCCAGGCTCATTCTCGCTTGAGTGAGTGGAGTTCATGCATTACCTGTCCTTTCTCAAACTTGTTGAGGTTATTTGACCTTTTCAGCTGGCGCTCACCCGTGTCTCCTCTTTCCATGCCATAGATGCTCAGGAAGACATTAGCATCTGTTCCAGCCCCCCACACAGTCCCAGTGAGGACGTGGACTTCATACGTATTTTCTGCAAGTAAAATAGCAAAGGCAGGTCAGAAGGACCCCTGAAGTGGCCATATTTCATCAAATCTGTGGCTCACCACAGAAGTGTGTAACCCCTGAAATGCCAGCACAGAAAGAGTTTGCCTGGAGTTTGTTGGCATCTATATTAAAACATGAGCAGCTCTGCCTTCCTCCAGCCCCTCTCTTTGGCCATAACAACAGTTACATCTTGCTAAACTCTCAGCTGCAGTGGGACCCTCTGGGACTCTTGATCCAAGTGCCCCAGATGACCTTTGATGAATCCTATGGAAGTCCTTTAGGATATCCCAATTTCAGGCTGTCTCCTCCGTGCTCTCCCTTAGTTTACCCTCTTCCTTAGTTCATCCTCTTCCTCCCTAGCTTGACCCACCACAGATCCAGTGCATGCCTGGGGCAACGGGGTGGTTTTGGAGGATAAATGGTCCTTCCAAGTGTGGTTATCATCCTTCATGCAGAGGCTGGATACACACATCCACACCCACACTCACACACACACCCCCACACCCACACACACACACATTCCCTGTGGTATTTACCCTCCAGGTCAGATTCTCCATCAGGCACCAGCTCTACCACAAGCTCCTTGTCCCCTTCGTCCTTAGCCAGCCAGCGGTGTGCCACAAACGTATAGACATCCATTCCTTCTTCCTCCTTGTTCTCCTCCTCTTCCTTCTCATCAGACTTCTTCTTCTTCTTCATGCTTTCATCCGACCCCTTTGTTTTGGTGGCCAGGCGCTTCAGCGTGACGCTCTCCAGGAACCAGCCATCCCCAATGCCTGTCCCGTCGTGGCCTATCCGGATCTTGTAAATCTTGCCAACATCTGCAGCCTCTCTCTGCCACCCAGGGAAAGTCAGCACCCAGAGGGATAGAAGACAGTCTTAATTTCATAAAGCGCATTCTTAAAAAGGAGAAGCACAGCCTCTGTCACACAAAATATCTAAGCAAGGAGAAGAACAATATCCTAATGCAAGTTTACATTTTCCTTCCTGCTTTACTATTTCATACTTCCCATCACCAAATCTCATCTGAATGGATTAAGCTGAAGACATTCAGAGCAGCCATGGTGAGGAGAGGAGCTAAATCCATATTTATTGGGCTCCCTACTTCCTCATTGCTCTCCTCACCTGTATTGTCTCTGTGTTGTTGCTAAAGATGAATATATGATAATACCACACCAGGTTTTTACAGATTCTCAGCACATGAGGCATTTTGAAAATTAATAATAAGGTGCCTTTCATACTCTGCACAGGATATGAACCCAGCAAGAAGCAATAATGGTGTAGTGAAAAGGCAGTTAACTTATAACACAATCTCTGACACAGACTGTGGGTTTGGAGTGCCCTTCTCCCTCCTTCTCATCTGCAAAATTAGAGAAGTATTTTCTCACTTTTCTGGTGAGCAGAGAGGATACAATCACTGGTGGTTACAGTGCTTCAGTGGCAGAAGGCTGATCAGTAAGAAGATTTACATCCCTCTAGTCAGCACAGCAGACACAAAACCTTCTTGGTTTAGATTATCTGTCTGGATTACTACCTAATGAAGTTGGATAGAAGATTTTACTCCACACAATCCTTCAACAACCCATGACTTGTTTCTGATGATCACTTATGCTGTTATGCAGTGTTTATGTTATAAAACTTGCAAACATTTGCTTCAGGCTGAAATCTGGCACTTGGCATGTAAGGTTTTAGTCTAGAAGCGTTTTGTAGATTAAAACAAAATCAATTGCACACAAGATGCGTATCAGAAAACTGAAATTGATCCCGCTGTCCTGACATAAAGAATGTATCTTTCCTTACACGGATTTACTCTTAGATTTACTGTAATCATCGTGCATGCCTTGTCCATGACTGATGGCATTTCCTATTATCACGTAGCTCACAGAATCTTATTTTTGCCTGTGTCTTTTTGTAAACATTCATATAGTGAAAGAGATAGACAATCTATTTATCAATGCTCTGGAGCTTCTTCCTTGTGTGCTTATAAAAAAAATCACAGAAATGGGCATAATTTTCAAATCTGGCAATAAATATCAGAGAGAGGATATAAGCAAAGCTATGTAAACAGAACACTGTACATATGGCTTTATTATAAATCTTATATTGGCTAATAGCTCTTACTCATAAATTTTAGAAAGCTTATTTCCTTTAAAATCAGAGAAACCTAATCTTAAAACCATAGAGAATTTTTAAAAAGCAAACATTTATAAGGTACTAGTCATTTCAAATCCCCAAAAACTCATTAAAAATAGATAAACATCAGTAACTCCATTCGGTAAAGCAAGAAAATGAAGCAGGAGGAGGTGAACTGATCTCAAAAATACACAGTACAAAACTGGTGAAGCTGTGGATAAAGGCACCTCCATTTGGCCACTGACAGCAGGAAGGATATCCCAGTCTTGATGATTCAGGGGAGCTTCAGCAATTAGCTGCAAGCTTAACTGTGCTGAGATGGATCCAGCCTCTGTGGGGCTGCAAATTCTCAGGAATACCTAGGCACTGCTGTGCCAAGTCTTGTGCTGTGAGCACATGTGCCAGATGTGCCTTAAATCCTGCTCCCACCTGCACTCTCTGCTTCACTGTCCAGATGTTGGTCTCTCCTTCCCTACAGAAGGATGTGGCTCTGACAGAGCACCCTGTCTTTGCTCTGATCCCACATCAGGGCAGGTGCTAGGACCATTTGTGTCCTGCAAACCGTGGTTCCTCTGGGCAGAAACCCCAAGCTAACAAGGCAGAAGAGAACATTGGTCCCAAAGGCGAGGGTCCTGACCATGTTGTGATCCACACTTGCTGGGCAGCCTCATCAACCCAGGATTATCTTGCTGGATTATCCAACACCTGGCTCACTCCCTAGAGTTTTGTTGGAGGTTCCTCACCCCTCTAAACACTCCCTTTGCTGCAGGGCTGCTCGGAAAGAGGTGTGGGCTCTGCAGTATAAACCTGAATTTTTAAAAAGCTCTGAATTCTGACCATCCTGATACCTGGAGGACTGAGCTGTGCACATTGAATGTCGGGGCTGTGCAGTGCCTGCCTGCCTGTACAGTGTTACAAGCACTGTAAAATCCATTAGGCATTCACACATTCTCAGGAATTACAGCTGCAAACCTCTGCAGGGCTGACATCTGTACCCATAGTTAATGGTGTGTGTGACCACAGGCAAACCTGGGATTCCTTCTATTCTCATACAAAGAGTGTTTTCTTTTTCCCCCAGCTACACAATGAGAATTGGCAATAACACGTGGCCAGGCACAAAGTTTGAAGACTTTTGAGATCTTTTTGAAAGTAAATATAAACAAATGTTGCTATTAGATTATAAATTTCAATGACCTTTGCTAGCAGGCCCTCAGAAGATGTAAGTCCCTTGACAAAACACAAAACCCCATAAAGAAATGCCTTCCAAAAAAGCCTTCCAAAACTATAGATAGAGGACAGTAGATACTGCCAGACCTGCAATTTTCTTGAAAAGTCTTTTTTCTTTTTTTATATTTGGGCAGTTACTCTATTGATGTCTCAACTTTGGCTGATAATTTCTTTCCCCTTTTAGAAGTGGCAGTGACAGCCTCCATCATACCTTGAAGATATCTGTGGCTCCCCTTTCAAAGTTGTTGGATCTGTTTTCCAAGATGATCAATTCTGTTTTGCCAGTCTCACCATAAATCTGCATGAAGACTTTGGCATTGGTGCCTGCGGCTCGCACGTCTCCAGTGACTACAGACACCTCATAGTTTATCACTGGTCCAAAAATAAAGCAATTAAATCAGCAGAGAAACTCAGATAACAACATTCCTGGGGGCTCAGGTTCGAAATTAAATTACCTTGTCTTAACAAATGTCCACGTAGCCGACCATTTGCTCTTATCCAAACTAAATGTGAGATAACAGAACTCTTCACTGAGGACTAACCTAATAGTTTTCCTTTTACAAGTGTTAGCCAGTGTCAGGGGGGTGCAAAACAGCCTTAAAAGGGAATTTTGTTTCAGGACTAACTATAGAGTGGTTGAATGGTCTCCTTAATACAGTGCAAGGGAGGGAGTTACAGAGAGCAGGGGAAAACCACAGCATTCTTTCTTAGGACCCAACAGCAAATTTTAACTGTAGTCTTAAAAGAAAATGGGTCTACTGATAAAGTCAAGTGGCCAGTAGGGATTTGGCACTTAGTTATCAAACAGCTTCTCCTTTCCAGGAAACGGGTAATAAAGGCAGGGTGGGATATGTGCTGGTGCATAAAGAGAAAAAAGGACTGGGGCAGATAAATGTAGAAAAAAGAAGAACCCACTGATATTGCAGTGAAGAAGCACATTGTCTTGTGCTGTGTTGTGCTGCCCAGGGTGTAAATTTTTCATATGGTCTCAGGAAATGGAGATGAAAATATCTGTAATGTTTTTCCAACTCTTTCAGAAAACACGAGGAGAATATTTTACTTTTCTCACAAATATGAGCCCATAGGAATGGTGATTTTTTGGTTTTAATGTCTAAGACAGTGGTGACCTTGCCCTGAAGGATGGGAGCAATGCACATTTAGCCCTAGCTTCAAAGCAGCACGTGTTCTCTTACATTTCTCAATAGGCAAAATCTCACTTGGGTAGACCTCCACCTCCACCCTGCCATCGGCCTCATCCTTGTCAAGCCACCGGTTGCAGGGGAACATGTACTGCCTTCCCTGGACTGGAACTGTGATCTGGACACTGGCCAGGAACCAGCCGGACCGCAGACCCACGTTATCGTGCCCAATCAGAATTCGGTTGATCTTTGGAAAAAGCAAACAAAAACCCAGAGGGCAGGGAAAAACCCAACACAACGGAATTTGCTTAATGTTAAACAGTCTCCTTACCCTGGCACAGTGCTCTTCCACCGTGTTTGTGTAAATAGTTTATACATGTATTTAACTGCAGACTTAAAACACTCCCCGCATGCCAGCATACACAATACACTGGTGTAAAATCTATGTAAAATGTGTCTCTTAATATCCAGTGTGAATGTCAAAGGCTCTTTCATCACCTTCAATATGGAGTGTTATTTTGCTCCTGAATTCAGGCACTTGCACAAAGTATAGAGCCACCTGCAATTGATTCTTACCTTTCCAATATCCATCATATCTAGAGTAAACTCATCCACTCGACCACGTTCAAAATAATTGCCTAGATCATTATCAGAGACTAAGAGAAACTCTTTGCTGGAGTCTGCTTTTTCACCGTAGAGTTTGATGAAAACCCTGGAATCTGAGCTGGCACCAGGGATATCTCCTGTCTTCACACTGATGTGATAACTGACATCTGGAGAGAAAGATTGATGCACAAAACACAGACAGGTGAGTGGCACTGCCAGTGCCCAGCCAGGCAATTGGCTTCTAACAGCTGACAGGAGAGGAAGGCTCCAGATACAGACACAGAAAGGACCTTGCCCTCCATTCATGCATCCAGAATCTTAGGGCCACGCTGGAGAAGCTGTCACACCTTGGAGTTACTCACCAAAAAAAAGAAGAGATCCAGTAGGTACACTGATAAGCATAAAACATTCTGTATGCCTCCCTCTCACTGTTTGATGATTACCCAAGGCATAGAAATGCACTTAGGCAAATGGGATTATTTCACCATTTTTATACTTAACAATTTAATTCAATAACTTTGACCTTCTTTTTATTTATTTTTTTAAAACACAACAACCTGCACTGTGCAAGCACCATTTTCTAAGGGAAATTGTAGGATTGGAGCCCTGGTTCTCCAGAAAAGGGCAATATAATATGTTTGATGATTTTCTTCAGAGAATGCCGTTATTTGATGGCATTTACTCTACTAAAACAGTGGCAATTCAAGATCCTTCAAAGAAAGATATACAAGAAAGCAGTTCTTAAACAAATCACTACTTTGAAAACCTTTTCTTTCTACCTATATAATGTGGCAATTATGTTCTTTTCCCATTCATAAACTAGAATTTAAGAGTCAGAGGCATTTCTCTCAGCATGACGACCTACTGCAGCTTCTTGCATAAGAATGGCAAAAAAGGCCCAGTAGATTTACTGGGAACTGACAAGAATTTTTAAGAAGAATAAAGCAAATAGACACATCCATATACAACTCAAACCCAGACCTTTTTTCGAAGCTAAACTCACTTTTTAGCAGTGGTGACTCCCCAGCAGGCACTAATTCTCGGACAATCTGACCATCGTCCTCATTTTTATCAAGCCATCTGGTTTACAAACAGAAGTAAGTTATCTTTGAATAATTAGCACCTGTTAGACCTTTCAAAATCCACGCTGGCTTCACGCATAGCCCATATCCACACTACAGTCAAAAAGATATTTTTAGAGGGCTCTGTATTTCTGTTATCTTTGCAGGGACTTGACCAGACCATACGGCAGCCACATTTTAAATCTCCATTTTCCCAAGAAGAGGGACCATGAGAGCTCTGCTCGCAGTAGATAAGCATCTGCTGTGATGTCCATCTGTCTGAAAAGCACAAACTCCACAACCACAAGTTATCCCTGTGAACAGGCAGTCTTAGTGTCCTGAAAGATTTGACCTTCATTGACCAGAAAGACTTGCAGCCTCTACTGCTGAAGGGAGGGGATGAATTGTGTTATTCCCATTTTCAGGGCTGGGTATGTGCAGGCAGCTGGCACCAGCAAAAAGGAAGGATTTGCAAAGTTTCTTAACTCTAAAGATACAACTAGACTAATTGAGAAGAGGAGCTGGGCACAAAGCAAACTGTAGTATGACCTCAAAGGGAAAAAAATCTGAAAGGAAAATCATAGAATCATAGAATGGTTTGGGTTGGAAGGGACCCTGAAGACCACCCAGTTCCAACTGCCTGCCATGGGCAGGGACCTTCCCCTATCCCAGGTGGCTCCAAGCCCCATCCAACCTGACCTTGAACACTTCAGGGATGGGGCAGCCACAGCTTCTCTGGGCAACCTGTGCCAGGGCCTCACCACCCTGATAGTAAAGAATTTCTTCTTAATATCTAATCTCTCTGCCCTCCTTCAGCTTAAAATAATTTCTGCCTTATCCTACCACGACACGCCCTTTCCAAAAGCTTCCTCTTCAGTCCCCCTCTAAAAGTCCCCTCCCAAAACAGAGGGGAACTAGCTGCTAGCCTGGCAACCTTCAGAGCTGCTCCTTCAGCCTCAGGGTAAAGGATTCACAGCCTCAACCCCATCATGTGCCCTACAGCAACCACTGCATGGCAGCAATCAGGGCCCTGGCAGAGGTTTGTTGCTTTCCTGGCCCCACTCAGGCTGCTGCAGCACTCGGTATATTCCTGTGAGCATCTGTTTGGGGTCAGGTTTCCCACAGTGGTGCTGTGAGAGCAGGAGCAGTTCCCAGAATGCTCATTGTTCCCAGGTGCACATCTATCTGCAGCAGCTAAAAATACTGCTTCAAAGCAGCAGGGGCGAGAAAAGGACAAATGAGCACTCTCTGCCGGGTCATGCAGAGTATTTAAATGGCTCCTGAAGCAGAAGGAGTAAAAACAAATCCCCAGAAACTGTTTCTTTTTAAAGGTGACCACGCTGCACAAACACATGGAGCCCATGTGCCCTGTGAGCTTCCCATGGTGTTGCTGTGACACAAACATTGTCCTTGGCTGACCCGTGTGCCAAAAAGGAGGGGAGCTCACCTCCATGGAAGTTTTCCTCTTTGACTTTGACAGTGAGTCAGTGTGTATGGAAACCCGAAAACGACCCTCAGAACCAGGATTTGGGGACATGAACAAAGAGAGCTGCTGAAAGCTGGATCAAACCTAAGGCACCTCTCTGGTAAAAAACCAGCACAGCTTAAAGTCATCACCAGCTGGACCGGATATTTTGGAAGACCCAGGGTGGTATGTCTCCACTTCATCCATCTGAAGGAATATTACATTTTCAATCTTCTCCCCTCTCCTACCACCCAGAGGAAAACAATAAGCACAAAGAAACCGTGCAAAAAAACCCAAAAAACAACCCAGCACCAGGAAAGAAATCCAAACATGAGCTAGAGCCAGCCTGGAAGCACAAGCAGCAGTGTTCTCATGCAAAAGGGGTGCACAGGAGTCCCACCACACAGACACACATCTCCAGCCCCAGCTTCCCTCTAAGTTTTGGGAGGTTGTTGGGTATGCACTCCGCCCAAATTCTTCCCTTTCTCTCAGTAAAGTAGGTGGCCTTGTGCAGTGCCCTTGTGCAGGGCTAAAAGCTCGGGTGGTCAGCATGAAGATGAAGAAGACATGGACATGTGATGATCACACGAGCACCACGTGAGGGCATCTGATGTGGTGTTGGGCCTCAGAGGAGGCAGAGGGGTGTAGTGGGATAGAGGAGCAGAAAAAATCCGTGGGGAAGACCATGAAACTGATGACAAGAATTGAGCAAGGGTAGACTGCAATAAGAGCATGCTAAGACATCACGTTGCCTTAAGAAAGGAAGCCTTTACTGATAGTTTGGGGCTGGGGTGGGATGGGGTTATTTTACCTGTTAAAACTGGTCCTTAATACCTTTGTCTTATGTAGCTCTTGATGCTGGCTGAGGATTCAAATCCTTGGAGAGGTATCCAATGGCTAGGGGATCACGTCATCCCAAAAGTCAAGATGCTTCTGTGTACATGGATGTTAACTGGGAGGACCCACAAAATTCAAGCCACCACCCCAGGACCACTGAACTCAGCATGGCCTTCAGGAAGGCAGAAGCTCACGAGGTAGACACATTTTTCCTCCACTTTTCCAACTCTTTTCCTTCTCTTTTTTTGTGCCCCGCAAGCTGCTGTTTCTGTTGCCAGCGGACATGCTGCTGTTTTCTGTGACCTTTGCCATTGCTGACATTTTAGGGATATCTGGGATAAATCTGAGTGAATCTCTCCTGCACTGAGGTGGCAGGATAAAAATACCTCCCACAAGAAACAGATCTCTGTGTGCAGCACAGCAAATGCTAACTGCTTCAGCAGTGAGGACAGAGGAGAAAAGCAAATCAGAAATGCAGAACACACCCTGAGATAAAGAAATTCCCTCTGCCAGTGTTGGTAGATAGTGATGGCAAGGGAAGGAGCATATCTTGGACTGGAAGAGGAAGAGGGAGGTTGCTGGAGGAGGGAGATTTATCAGCAGAAATGGCTTTAAAGCTCCTTGTGCTGTTTCAGCCAAGAGAACAGCCAGGAGTGGCAGCAGCACTATTTTCTGGAGAAGATTAGTGACAGAGGGAATATTTGGATGAGCAATGCCCTGCATCCCTTCCTTTCATTACATATGCATCAATATCCTAATTTCACTTCAGTGTAATTCCAACAGCATATCACTGAGCAGCAGATTGAAACCAGGGGTTTATAGTCTTACCCCAAATGCAAATGGATTGACACATCTGGCTGCAGAAAATAGAATATTTCAGTGCAGTGCCATCATATCCCTGGTACAAAAGGCATGTCAAAATCTTTTATTTTATCAGAACTCTATATGAGTTCAGTGAATGTAATTGACATGCCACTGTGGATTTTACAAGGGTGTAGCCATGTCCTGTGTCACATCCTTGGTTTAAAGAGATGCTTTATGACCAATATAACTCAAAGAGGACAGAAATATGACATGAAAGCCACTTCAGAATTTCTAGAGGATCAGAGATGCAGGTGACCACTGGAAAAAATACAATATGATATCATTTATAGCATTTGAAACCCAGCTTGAGTGCAATTAGAATGATTGGCACATCCATTAGATTCAGAGGCACACATGTATTTGTGTGTGCCTTTAAATATAACCTATATACAAAAATGTGTAAAAAGAGATAGACATCTCAGTTTATTTTTAGGCAAGAAAAGGAGGTTTCTCTGGCTCCTTTGTATGATGAACATTTTTGGCATTTGATTGAATAAATGTTCTTTTGCAGGAGTCTCCTAGTGCATCATCCCATTTGTGGTCTGTTGTTCTTCAGAGGATTAACAAAGTTCCCTTTTGCTTATGCTGGAGACAAATTAGGATGGTGGGGGCCGTATGCTTAGAAAAAAAAATTAATGATGTATCACAGAAGATTTCAGTGGAGTTGTAATGATTTATAGCATGTAAAATTCTATCCTATCACGAACTCACGACTTTTTCTGATTGAAAATTCATTTCTGTCTGGGATATAAATATTATAAAAAATAGGCTGGTTTAGAGCCTGTCAGGTAGTCCATTCCTGGACTTCCAGAGAGCTTTGAGGAGAAAATGACACCAGAAAAACTCAGTTCTGATCTTCAAAAAAGTTTGGCTCCATTTCTGGGGCAAAAGTTGAACTCCCTTAATTTTGAGCTTTGCAGCAGTATTCATCATCACTGTACCTAAACCACACCAGGTACTACAAGGTATAAACTGTTTAGTGATGCTACTGAATAATTCAGTATTCAGCTCCTAAAAGCATGGATATTATAATGCCTTGTGGTCATAAGGGAGGAGTAGTACTGCATCCAAGTGATGTACTAGTAATTCTGCAAATAATGCCTGGGGAAGTAACCTGCATTTACTTCTTGCAAGCATGGATCAAATGACCACTTTAAAAATCACTGACTCTAAGCCAACTGTTTAAACAGTTGAAAGCACAGGCCTGGGAGTCGTTATTTCTCGATGCTCTTCCTGAATCTGACATAAACTCACAATTAATCCGCTTAGCTTCTCTTTATCTCTGCTGGCTCCCTTGTACAACAAAGATAGTTCTTTTCACGTAGCTCTTGTGATTGCTAAATGATAGATGATCCTATGGAGTCACAGAAAAGATTTCAAATTAAAAGGCAAAACATAGTCATGTATATAAATATGTAAATAACAACAACAGAGAGACTTCAACAAGTTCTATGCAATGAAGATCTATAAGGCTATGTTAAAGATACCAGTTAGAGAGGAAGCTGGTTAGGCAGCTTTTTGATAGAGTGTCTGCTCCTCACATGTGTTGCAGCCTGGTTTGCATAGGGGCAAGGAGCCTGTGGAGCTTTTTGCACAGGTGAGATGTGTTTCTGATGGAAGGCATTTTGTCCCCTAGCTGTCTCTCAGGAGCAGCTGAGTGTCACAAGGTCAATGGAGTAGTTTTCAGTATGAACCCAGCAGCAAAAGGTGTTTTCTCCAGACCATGCAATTGTGCTGCGTGGAAGAGTGGAAGTTAATCAAGTCTTGGGGATAAAAGCAGTGAGAATAACATGTCTCAACAAGCAACAAACAACAACAAGCAGAAAGAGATTCTTCCCTGGTGCACCCCTTGGATGGAGTCTCCAACTAACCTCACTTGCACTTCCTTTTCTTGGACAACCCTTTTTCCAACCTCCTGTCCCTGTGGAGGCGGGTGGAGCAGGACTCCCTGAGCTCCTACCAAAGCAGCGAGGACATAAAGCTGTCCTTGGCCTACAGGAGTGGAGAGCAACACCCAAACGCTGCAGGCCATGGAAGTGTCTATCCCTCCCCCTGGAGGATGCAGTGGGTGAGCACCTTTGCCCTCAGATCTCTGCAGAGTCCATGACGACACCCGTACACTGCGATGGTGCCGCAGTCTCCCGGGAGACACGGGCACCAAAGGGAGAGAGAGGGAGCAGCTGTCCCTGTGCTTGGTGGCGATCAGTCATGTCACCTTCTCAATCTGAGAGGAAAGAGATAATGCTGGCACAAGGACAGCAAACAGAGCCACTGGTGAGCAACACTGGTGTCACTTGGGAAAGGAGACATTTAGAAAGATAAGAAGAGTGGAATTCCGTCGCTTGGTGACCTGAAGCCTGAAGGTACACCATGAATGTTTTTGGGGATAAGATCTTGGGTTTTTCTCTCTGTCCTTTTGCCAACCCTGGCCTGAGGGGAATGCCCACTGGCGTTCCTGCTCAAGAGGTACAAACTGAAGGGGAAGGGAGTCACTCCGAGCTGATGGAAGACACCCAATTCAGCAGTCACATAAGGACACAATTCAAAAAGGAAATCTCGAAAATGAGCCAGCTGCTGTGTGCAGTTAGACACAGAAATATCTCTGAGGAGCCTGAGCAAAACAGCCCTTCACATGGACACTTCATGTCCAAGGAAAAACCTGTCTATCCTGCCTGCTTAACTCAGTAAAACATATGGTTGTTAAATATGATCAAAAGGCAGCAATGAGTATGTGGCTGTTTGTTCCCTGAGAAGGGAGAGAGTGGCTTGCTTTTCACAACCAAGATGACATTGTGTCTGCTGCTCCGTGCTGTCTCCACAGTGACTTTGCTCTCTGATGTGATGGGGCTTTAGCAATGCCAAGAGGCTGGGGCTGGCTCCTGCTTTGTATTTGGCTCCCCTCATTATAGAGGAGCGCTTTCAAAGAGACAAGTAACCAGCTTAGGGGCTTTACCTTTGTCTTCAATGTAAAAATAATTGAAGTGTTTGAGCTTTACAATTCCACTTGTCCCTGGGAGATAATTTTTTTAGAACAGGTACATGGTGTTGTTAAATGGAGCTCACTGGATGTCCATCCTAAAGGGTGGACATCCTGAGAGGGTAAGTGGGACTGGACTGGAGTTAATCTTTAATGTTTTCACCCAATTCTCTCTAGTTTGTGCTGCAGTGTTGAGGCAGACCCCAGTTAGTGCCAGGACAGATCATGCACCTTGTTCCCCACAGGCAGCCTCAGTACAGCACATTTCTTTTGGCCACTGGATTGTCTAGGGAAGAGAAGACTACACTTATAACTCACCCACAGGGGTAAGCCACAGCCCTCTGCCCTAACACTGTCTCTGTCTGCAAGATGTGCATCTCCCCTCATGCAAGGAGCTCTCGAGATGGCAGCATAATAATTTTGCATGCTCCCAACACAAAAATAGCATCCCATCGCTCTGAGAAAGATGGGATGTGCATGTGAGGGATCAGAACCTCGTTACATGCAGTAACACCGACAGATTGCAGAGTGTGTTTCTGCAGCAGGGAATTGCAGGGAGACTGGGTGTGGTACTGGAAGGTTGCCACACCCAGTGGCAACTGAAGGTTTTGTCTTTTGGAAATTCTCTGCATTACTGAGCTAATTGCTGAGACATTCACAATCCAGATTGCTGGTCATTTGGTAAGGGGAGTTAACTGTATCTTAAACCTCCCAAAACACACTCTTTGCTTTCAGGCTTAGCAAAAAATAAATGAACATATGAATAAATAAAAAGGATTAAGCTGTGCTCAGAAAATTCCAGTCATGGACCAACAACTAGGCTCTTCAAAGTCTGGCAAATGCAGAGACAGAGACTTAATTTGCAAGCATTGTTTCCAGTACCTGTAGCAGGGGAATTCCACAGCCTCGCTTTCTGGCTGTCCTTCTTCCCTCACTATCACTTTGGCAAGGTACCAGCCACTGCTTCCTCCTTTGCCATCATGCCCTATCCTCACCCTCCTCACCTGCTTCAGCGTTACTGCTTCAATGAAGAATTCATCAGCCTTTGAGGAGGAGAATAAAAAAGGTAAGGCAATATTTCTCCCTAAAAGCACACAAACAACTCAAATTTATTATTGCAATCAAACCAACATCATCAGCATGCTGCAAGAAAGTTCTTGACAAGATGGAGAAAGTACGAATTTACCAAAGAATAAAAAGCCTGAATATTTGTGCTAGATGTGTAAAGTTAGATTTGTAAATATGTGATCCACCAGCATTTTAAATCTGCCATGTCATTGCATGCCCTCCACAGCTGTAAAAAAAGAGAATTTGATTATTAAGAATTCATACAGAGAGGCAGGAAATCCAAGTTCAAACCCCTGCTCAGATATAAGCTTTCTGAGAAGTAAGAAGCAGGTCACTTCAGACCAAATCTATGGAGGTGTTTGGAGGTACAGCTCAAAGTCATTACAGTGTGTTAAAGTCAAGCAGCATTGACTACCCAGCACAGTTTAAACCCTTTCAATTTCCTGGCATGCCAGTATGGGCAGGGCTGCATAGGGATGTTTCCAGCTGCTCCATGAGTTGTGTTTGGAGGATGGTGTGAACCAAACCCAGTAGACAAATACCCTCAATACCCCAAAATAGACACGGATTTAATGTCTTTTTTTCTTTTTTGTTTTCCCCCTGGAAATAGGTTAAAATAACCAACCTACAGATTAGCTTGAGGAATGGCCCCTCAAGAACAGAGCTCTGTTACCCAAGAACTGACTGGCATCGACAATCCCTGATGGACAAGGGAAGAGAAATGCATTAAGAGAGCAAGTTACTCCTCTGGGAACCAGGCCAGGCAAAAGTGGCCCATGTACAGATGCACAGACATGGCACTAGCGTGGTAAATCCTGGGTGTAAACACACGGCGTGTCTGCAGTGTGTAGCCCAACAAGGAGGCATGACTGCTGTGGTGGCCATCTGGATGAGATGCCTTGCTTAGGTAAGAGATAGAAAACCACTGTCTTTTGGTTGTTCTTCATGTCCCAAAAGCACTCGTGGTGGTAGCATAGATCTAGCTAGCTCCCAGGAAGCATGGTGGCAAGGCAGTATTTATGCAAATACTGAAAATTATTAAATAATATAATTTATTAAATAACATAATAATTATGTCATCATTCAGGACTCCAAAGTCACCTTTAGAATGAAGACAGCTAAGCATTTTGCCACTGCTTAAAGTGTTAGTGATGGGTTTACCTATGTCAATGCTACTTACACACTCAAAACTGCTGAATTGGGGATTTAAGGCATCAAAACCTCACTGACTCTGTTCAAGTCAATATAATTTAATTCATTAGTCCTGATGCTCACCTTACTTATTAATGGCTGATATAAATTAATGAGTAAGTAACTAACTGGAACCACAACAGGGCAAACACTTAATTTAGAGGCATCTTTAAATCTTACTTTCTACAGAGGCTGTTAGTTTGCATCTGCAGGCAAACTTTTTAGGCCAAATTGGTAATCAACGTTCTATTGGTTTAAGTGGCTGTAGATTAGAGACCATACTGACTTAGCAACATTTCTTTTTAACAGGGTATCTGAGTTAATCAGTGTAGATATACTCATTCAGCCTCTTGAATATATGAGCTCTAAGTTTGTCAGGATCAATTCTTAAACAACTTCCCATTCATTCACCAGCTTTCAGCTCCTCGTGCCAGGAGAGCAGTTTTCCTCTAAAAGGCTCCAGTTTGGTTTATGTCATCTGCATACTATTAATCACACCATTTGATTTCTAAAATTATTTTTCCCTTTTTATCCTCCTTCATGCAAGTTAGCCTACAACTTATTTTTGTGACTAAATGTCATGGAATCAGCACAGAACCCTAGAATGGTTTAGGTTGGAAGGGCCCTTAAAGGGACCTGACATGGGCAGGGACACCTTCCACTAGACCAAGTGGATCCAAGTCTCATCCAGCCTGGACTTGGACAAGGATGGAACATCCCATAAAATAGCCATTATCTGTGTTTAAAATATTTGTATTCTCTGCAAACCAAGCATCTTTCTTTGGAACGGCACTGAAACAGTCTTCAGCACCAAAACACGACTCATTTTGCTACCATTTTGGCAAACACAGGCTTCATCAAATGACAAAATGCCATCCTTTACAGCTTGGATCTACCTTTTAAAACTAAAATATCTATAATGTCAATGCATAGGCAAAGAAAGAAGATGTTTGCAAAGTCCATTAATGCAAACATATATGATTAGAACCAGAATGGACTCTCACACTATATAATTACCACGTTTCCACAGACAAATCTTAAAAGCACAAGAGATACTTGATGAAAGTTCTTTTAAAGTCCAGAAGAACTCAGTGATTTCAGTGAAGAATTGGAAATTCTGGACACTCAAAGGCAAATTCAAAGTGCTAATGCATATTTCAGAAGCCTAAATTCAATGGTCTATTTTGAAAACGTGACCTCCTTTTATCTTCATTTTCTTTCCACTCTGAACCTTCAATCAAATAATGACACAAGAGATAGGAAACCTGCAGAGTTCTGTGATCAGATTCTCAAAATCTCCTTCTGGAGATATTGATTACAATTTACCAGTCTAAGTTGGACCCTAGAGATCCAAAATTGGATACATATTAAGTAGCTTGACCCTACAGATCAGATCGGCAAACTATTTGCTTGCTGATACTGCCAATGCTGCAAGGGCTTTAACTACTGTTCGACTTCTTCATTATCTCCAGCTTTCCAGGGAATAAGCTCTGTCTTCATTTCAGTCCATTTCCACCCCCCTGCATTCTGGATACAGACAGACAAAAATGTGTTGAAAATAAGTTTGAAAATAAGACATAAAATTGAGTGCAGCATGGTTGAGAGAGACTGGAGGAATTACAAAGGAAACATGTTAGGCTTTGGGTTCTGACTTTCACATTACTTTTTTCTTCTTTTGCCCTGGGGAGCCAAATTTTTGCTATATTAGATGGAAGAGAAAAGCCTCTCTTTTATTCTTGGAAGATTTCCTGGAAGCCTTCCCCAGTCTGAAGATACAATTTCAGCAGTCAGAAGTTAGCTGGAGGAGCAAACCAAGAGACTCTTTCATGAGCTCACATCAAGCAAGGGCACACTGGCCCCGACCCAAGCCTCCCTCCAGCTGCAACCTGTTACAATGCTCTGTTGACAAGATTCATTTCTCCCCACTTCCCTAGCCCGAGCTGGCAAGGAAATCACCTGAGTTTACACACACACATTCAAAAAAAAAAAAAAAAATCTAATTTACAAAACCGTGTTGAGGCTCCGCTGCACCAACTTACGTTGCCCTTTTCAAACTTATTGACGGTGTTGATGCAGTTGTAGAGGACGCGCTCACCCGTGTCCCCCTGGTCACCGATGAGGCACACGAAGACGTTGGCGTCCGTGCCGCTGCCGCTCACCGTGCCCGTGCACACCGTCACGCGGTACTTGATCACTACGGAGACAGAAACCACAGAAATGACCCCAGAACGATGAGGCAGACGAAGTATTTGATCACTGGGGAGACAGAAAGTACAGAAATGACCCCAGAATGATGGGGCACACGAAGACGTTGGTGTCCGTGCCGCTGCCGCTCACTGTGCCCATGCACACCATCACGTGGTACTTGATCACGGGGGAGAAAGAAAACACAGAAATGACCCCAGAATGATGAGGCAGATGATGAGGCAGACGAAGATGTTGGTGTCCGTGCTGCTGACCGTGCCTGTGCACACCGTCACGCGGTATTTGATGATCACTGGGGAGAAAGAAAACACAGAAATGACCCCAGAATGATGAGGCAGACGAAGATTGTTGGTGTCCGTGCTGCTGACCGTGCCCATGTACACTGTCACGCAGTATTTGGTCACTGGGGAGACAGAAACCACAGAAATGACCCCAGAATGATGAGGCAGACTAAGTATTTGATCACTGGGGAGACAAAATCACAGAAATGACCCCAGAATCATGAGGCACATGAAGACGTTGGTGTCTGTGCCACTCACCGTGCCCATACACACCGTCACGCGGTATTTGATCACTGGGGAGACAGATACCACAGAAATGACCCCAGAAACACCATTTTTTTTTTAAATTTACTGCTTTCCTGACAGGCTTGTAGTTAACTTTAGGTGTTTGTACTTTTTCCAGTTGGTGCTTCTGCTGGTGTATTGACTTGGATGCTTTCCACATTACCCCTAGGAAAAGGAGGGGAGGAAAAGAGCTAAAATAGAAAGGCCTGAGGCATTGGGAGAACCCATGAAAGCCAAGAACATAAATATCCTGGCCCTTTCAAGAAAAATGTCATGCAGTGGAGTGTCCCTGTCCTGCTTCCTCCACTCCCAAGATGGTCCTGGGGGTGGGGAACTTTGCACTGTGTGTGGGGAACTTTGCACTGTGTGTGGGAAAAACAACATTTTCGGCATCCAGGGCCATGGCAGACAGATAAGAAGAGCTAGAAAGATACAAGTGCTCAGATACCCAAGGAATGGGCTGTTCATGTTGGATTTATGGGACAAGACAGCCCCAGCTGGCCCCATCCCCTTGGGACACTATAATCACAGAATCATAAAATCATCACATCATAAAGGTTGGAAAAGACCCTCAAGATCATCCCTATGAGAGTCTAAACTTTATTCAGAAGGCTGGGTTTTCTTGCCTGCTTTTCACCTTCAAGGTCATCGTATGGTTTTTCTGGGTGGATTTTGATCTGACACCTTCCTCCCCTGACCATGCCCTCCTCTCTGTCCTGCCATCCCAGTGGGTGAAGGATTTCCAGAGAGAAATATCACAACAAGGAGCCAGCCCATAGATCAACTTTTGAGAGAGAACCCCTTTTCTCCAGCTTGGGGAAGGGACAAGAAGCAGTGCTCTCCACCCTCCCTCCAAAATCCTCCTGCAAGCCCAGCATGGAGATGCTGCATCTCACTTCTGATCAGCACAAATTCTCCACACAGGAAAGTGCCTGAGTGAGGATTCGAGCTGCCCTCTCCACAGCTGATTAAAAATACATTTCAAAACCAAGTTTATTTACATTTTAATAACATCTGCAATTACAATTACTCTTCCTCTTCTGAGAAACTGCTCTACTGCATGCAGATCACCAATGTCAGAACCAGAAATTTCAGAAAATGGGGGACTCAAGGTCTGCAGACTGTGGGTGCTTTGGTGGAAAGATGAAAAATCCCACCGGCTACCTTGAGATGTTCTGCTCTTCTAAATTCTCCCTCTAAGTAGATTTAATTCTTGTGACACAAGGTCAAGGCAGAATTGGCACTCCGGGAAGCCAGGGCAAAGTTCTGCAGCTTTCCTTAATTAAATCTCCAGTTCAATTAAAAGAATAAACAGTTTGGATTGCTCATACATACTGAAAGAGGCATATGCACTAACCACTGTGCTGTGCAACTTACTATATATTTATACATACAGCTGCATGAATTTGCATATAACTAAATAAAACTTTAAAGCCCAAAATATGATTGTCAAATTTTAGACTGCATTTCAGCTAGGCTTGCTTTCCATGAATATTCCTCAAACCTTGCATTTCACATTTTGAGGGAGACTGGAAAAAAATCACAAGTTTAAAAAAAACCCAAGCCCTGGAAATGATTGTGCTGTGGCCAGATATCTCCCATTTCCCACCACAGAGAAATCTGCTCCCCAAAAGAAAAAAAAAAATTAATAAAAGGATAGGATTTCTCAAGCTCCATGCAGCTAATGATGCACACAGAAAATACTGCAGAGAGAAAGTGCCAGAAAGAGAAGTTAATTGAATTGCATCAGTCTGCCTGTGCATCTTTCACACAAAGAGGGTTTCTTTCTATTCAGATCCCAAGCAAGCCTCTGCACAGAGCCCGTGGCTCTCACCTGGCATGACTTCAGTCACCAGAGATCCCTCGGCGGGGAGCTCCCGCACGATCTCATTGTCCTCTTCATTTATATCTAGCCAGCGGCCGCAGTTGAATGAGTATTTTTCTTTTGTCAGCGTTTTCAGCAGAGTTACCTTCATTAAACCAAAACACCGCGTGAGTTCCGAGGCTCAGAGGCAAAAAAGCAACAAGATCCTGACAGGTTTTTTGCCAGGGAGGCAAGATTAGGTAGCAGCAGAGAAATAAAACACATTAATAACGAGACCATCCAGGCTGTGCACTGTAGTGATGCATGGACCAAAGTCTGTCACACTGATGGCTTTTCATTCCTCCTTTCTCCAATCATTCCATGGCATTGAGGAACTTTTGAACATTGAGGAACTGGGGCTCTGCAAATGGCTCACCATGTGCCACTCTACAACCCCAAGGAGCAAATCGGGGATGGGGCTTGTGCTGTGGGTTCTTGCTGATGAGAATCAATGCATTGAGGGGAAAAAAACCAAAAATAAAATTGCAGGAAGTCTGAAAAAAGATCTGCAGTAACTCCCGAGGAGTAATGAGCAAATAAGGTGGTGCTCTGCAGTTGTCTGTTGAAGTGTGTAAAGCAAGGGTGTGATGAAGGTCCATAAAATCACAGGTGACAATGGAGAAGGCAGAGAGGGATCAGATGTTCTCTCTTCTGCCTCAAGAAATACAGGGCATCAAATGACACCTGTGGAACAAAGTTCTAAGCAAAAAAAAAAAAAAAAAAAGAGGGACAAAATGACAAAAACAGCCTGTGAAGTCCTTGCCAAAAGCTACTAAGGTTCAAGGGGAGGCTGGAAACTTCAAACCAATAACTGAAAAAATAAACCTACTAAATGCTTTCTGCTTCGTAGATCAGTTTAGGAAGTAAGCGTCCAACTGGAAATAGTCAAAACCTGAAAGAATGTCAGGAGGAAGTATCATAAATGCTTGTCTTTTTTCTTACACTTCTAAAACCATGACCTTATGTGACACAAGAGAGAGGATGTTATGCTCGAGGGACTTTTGGCCTGACCAGTGTGTTTGCTCTAGGTTCTCGTGATAGAGAATGGAAGCCTGACCCAGCAGGAAGCAAAGCAGGCATGAAATGGGGGAGGACTGGAACAAAGCATCATTCAGGTTTAATCTAATTTCCTAGATGCTATAATGGGTGCACAAGTGATGGGATTCCTGTGCCATGAGCCTGATCCATCCAGAAAACATCAGAATGGGTGTGTATGAACAGACTTATTTTCCCAAAGTCATAGAATCATAGGATCATTTCTTTTGAAAAAGGCCTAAAATGAGTCCAGCCATAAGAACATCAATTCATTTTATGCATCTTAACCAGGTTTACTTAGACAGTTTGGCCAAAAGGGAATCCTAGACACACTCTTAAGTTACCTCTTGTCCTCCCCAAACAAATTTTTTTTGCAGGAAAATAAGATACCACAGGCAAATATACAGCTGTGGAAGATGAAAACATTTTTGCTCATCATCTGTGAACAAACTAATAGGGATGATTGCAGTGGCCCAAAGTCTGACCAGGAATTTCTCCCTCCATGTGGTGACAAGAGCAGCACTTGATGCCCTCCTACCCCTGGAGATGGGTGTTGCCAGTGGATGGTTTCACAGCTCCATGACAATGCAGGAGAGCAGGATCTGTCAAAGCACATTAGAGGAGCCCCAGAAAAAGCTCCAAGCGGTAAACTGTGATTTATCAACACACTTATTTACAGATCCAGAGCAAGGTGTGTGTTTTGCTAAGAGCAGAGAGTGCCATCCAAGCTGCTCAGGAGGAGCAGGGGTGAAGCTTAGAGGTGAACTTTCTGTCCAGACAATCCAGGTGAGGGGTGATAGCACTGTAATCAATGCTGGTAGAGCAAAGTACATCAAGCAGGTCACCCTTGTCATCTCCCACACAGAACAGGGCTGCTCTCCTCTGCACAGTCTCTGTGACCTCCTCCAGCCTGCAGGAGTTCAGCCCCCATCACAGGGCTGTCAGCACTTCAGGGCAGGGGATGCTACACTCTGCAATCTCTGCTGGAATCAGGTTTTTTTCTTATGGGGATTGTAAATAAGCCACAGGAGGAGTGGGTTTGCCTTTCTGTACAGTAGTGGTGTCTAAGAGTAGGAAGTTTTCTGAAGAGCAAGGAAGAAACCCCTGGTAGCAGTGAGAGGAGTACATCAGTTGTCTGACATGGGAAGGGTGGGAAAGTGGGATTTTCACCACCAGTCTGAGCTGTTGGGAGCTGCCTCTCCCCATTGCTCTCATTTACCACACACAAAATCACACAATCATATGGGTTAGAAAAGCCCTCCAGGATCATCAAGTCCAACAATTTCCCCAGCACCACCCAGCCCAACACTGACCCACGTCCCCAGGTGCCACATCCACATGGCTTTTAAATCCCTCCAGGGATGGGGGCTCCACCACTGCCCTGGGCAGCTCTGCCAGGGCTGGACAACCTTTTCCATGAAGGAATTTTCCCTAATGTTCAATCTAATCCTTCTCAGGTGCAACTTAACACCATTTTATGTTGCCTTCTGACAAGGCAGGCACCTCAGAGCTCTGCACATGAAGCTCAGCTGCCAGCTGGGGAACACTGTGACCCAGGACTGGCACTGCAGAGCTCTGTGACCAGTCTGACTTTCCAGCTCTACCTTCCCTTGCTGTCCCCTCACCTTATTCAGATGCCAGCCAGCAAAGGGATTTCTTTTCTCGTGCCATATCCGAAGCTTATAAAAGTTGCCGAGATCAGGAAGCTCTATCTGTAAGTGGGTAAAAATGGTGCAACATCCATTTTTGTAAGTCAGAAAAGCACACACACAAAGGGCATCTCTGAACATCTTTTAAGAGCTAAATCAGAGAGAAGTCAAAAATATCAGCCTGTTCCCTGTTTTGGGAAGACAAGCCACATCCATATGCAAGTAAATCATTTGCATCACCACCAAATGGATTGACTTGATCTCAACTTTAGAAGGATCTAATGTAGTAAAAATCTCATACTGATGATTATCTGCCCAGGATTGAAGCTAAACCCCTGGAAACAATATCAAGCCAAATCTTCCACTTGCACAATGTTCATACCATGAATTTGTCAGTCTGTCCAGTTTCAAAGTTGTCTGAATTGTTGTCTAGCTTCATCTCATCTGACTTCCCTTTGTCTCCATAAATCTGGAAGAAGATGGTGGCATCTGTTCCTGCATTTTTAATGTCACTTGTCCAGATCCACAGAGACCAGGGATTTTCTAGAAGGAAAGGTTAAAGATACTTGTTTAAAAAAGTAATTTTTATAGGGCAACCTGGTGAAAAACATGAAACATGATTATCATTGTTTCCCCTGGTGGGTAGAGAGGGTAGGATGAAGAAACACAAAGACCTTTCATCCTTTTCTGCACAAACATAATCAGCTGCTGCAAAACGTGCAGGAATGAGACTGGAAACATAATTCTGCAATTTCATTTAAAAGAAAATGAGAAAAATATAAACAGCCTCTTTTCAGGTGAACCATATTCTCTTGTTACACTCTACTAACAGGGTAATGCAGGGGTGTGACCCAACGCTGTAGTTTCAGCTCACTTCTCAAATACCTGCAACTTCCAACTTCAAAGACCATAAATTCAGGGAAATATTCTTCTGTCCTTTTGTCAGTATCCAGTTACTTGTGCACAGTGCAATGCAGCTCCAGGTAGCTCCTAAAAAACTTGTCTGATCTGTGTCTGGAACAGGACACAGACATGCTATCACCTCATCCTGAGATAAAAAGCCTCCCAAGACTGGACTAATTATCCCAAAAATGCTTCTTGCAGAACAGGCTGTCTCAAAGCCCACTCAGGCATCCATCCCTAGTGAGACTGCACCATGTGGGACAAACACACTCAGAACTACAATATCTTTAGTCAGTGTAAAGATATTTTCCAAAAGGTTTTGAATTATTTAAATGCCTAAATTTGACACGACTTCAGCCAACACTTTCTTGAATACTACATTACATACCCTAAGATTGTGGCCTACAGGAGAAGGAACAGCCTTCTTTCCTCACTCAGACACCAGCTGAATTATTAACAAATCCTAATGAGAGAATTGCTAACCCTTTCGGTACACCCGAGCCCACACTAGCACAGCTTGACCTTCAGAGCCCAGAATGGAATATAAAAATATGATGGCATGCATATAAATTAGGTTTTTACTGGTCTTCTCAGTGTTTGACTGTATAAAAAAGAGACAAGAGCTACTGAAAAAAAAAAAAGAGGGGAAGAGGGATTGCTCAGAAAAAGTTTTGCCCCTGTTTTAATAATATACAAAATATTCATGATCACTCCTCTCTAAAAAGCACCAGCAAGTTTTAGATGAGCAGAAATGAAGCAAAATCTGTGGATGGCATGTGATGGAGAACCTTGGTTCTCCCTGGGGAAAGCTGCAAGTGCAATTCAGACACCAAAGGCTGCTCTCATCTGTCTGTTTTGGCCTTCCTGACCCCTTGCTGAGGGAAAGGAGGAGTGAAGCATGCACGGAGGGGGAAATGGGACCTTGTACCAGTCTTAAATGCTGATAGAGGGCTGTCAGGGAGAAACCACACAGGGGAGATGTGTCTGAGCTAGGGCTGAGGCTGCTGGAGAAGGCCAGGCATCTCCCCAGATTCCCATCATCACCCTCCCAGGGCTTGCTGGGCACATCCCATCCTTTCACACTGAGGTATCCAGGCACTTTGGAAATTCTCAAAAGCCCAGGGCACAAACACCAGGGAGGACAAGGCCTGGCACAACAGTTTCCAGGATAACATTCAAGATAAGGAGAGGAGGGAATAAAAAAACCACAGAATAAATACAAGCTACATATGGAGCTGCAATCTGCTGCGGGAGCAGCTTCTGGATGCTGTGCTGGGAGACGTTTCACCATGGATACCCCAAGTGAGGCTGAAGCCAGCTTTGATCATCTCTGCAGAAAGGGACAGTCCTGTGTGCACAGGGAGATAGGTGGGATGACATAATAGGTCTTTTCTAACTCCGAGTCTTGCACTTCTATAATCTGGCAGCTAAAGGTCACAGATTTCTCAAGGCTAACGCTCTCTGTCTATCTCCTGCAATGCAGTGGTGAGGGAATTAGCCTGTCAATAACAATCAGAGCTGATAATAGGGGGTTAAAGGTTGCAGATGCTTTAGCTAAATGGACCGAGTCAGGAGGTGCAATGTGGTTACAACGCTGACTAACATTTAGATAAAGCTTATTCAAATGAACTGCTGATTAAGCAGGAGCCCACCCGAAGCACTCTCGGATTAAACCGTGTCTATTATCCTAATTAAAATATTCTGTTTACACATGGGCACACCGGCACGGGCCGGGCAGCAGCGATATTTTTTGGCTCGGTGCAGAAGCAGGCTGGAGCTGGAGAATTTGGGGATGGATGAACATGCCCACACGGCACGGCACGGCGCGGAGCAGCTCCTCCCAGCAAACGTGTGCCATTGCCTCCCTCTAGAGAAAAGGCTCTGCATCCAGCACGCACCTGCCACATGGACAGGGCTGGGACCTGTCATTTCTCTAGGGCCAGGAATAAAAACTGCTGAAGTCAACAAGGAAAAGTTTTGGTTTATTTCCAGTTCTCACTCCCTTCCCCCATCAAGGTTTGTCTCCTTGTTGTATTTTTTGGTCCCGTCTCTAATAAGAAAGCTTTCCTTCTGTAGTAATAAGCAACATGGCCTGGCTTGTTTGCAAAGGTAACATGATGTCTGAGGGAGGCTAAGCACAGCCTAAGCACAGTGGACCTTAAGGAAATGAGTATAATTCTTCAAAATATTTAGGAGTTTAATTTTATACTCCCCTAAAGCAGTATTTTCAAAGCTGAAACCCATGCCCCGCCATCGGCAGGAGCTGGAGCTGCTGCAGCCAGTGCAGAGGAGGCCACGGAGCTGCTGCCAGGGCTGGAGCCCCTCTGCTCTGGAGCCAGCCTGGCACGGCTGGGGCTGTTGAGCTGCACAAGAGAAGCTCCAGGGACACCTCAGAGCCCCTGCCAGGGCCTCCAGGGGCTCCAGCAGAGCTGCACAGAGACTGGGGACAAGGCCTGCAGGGACAGCACCCAGGCAATGGCTCCCACTGCCAGAGGGCAGGCACAGATTTTGGGCTCTTGGCAATTAGGAATTGCTGGCTGGGAGGGTGGGCAGGCCCTGGCCCAGGGTGCCCAGAGCAGCTGTGGCTGCACCTGGATCCCTGGGAATATTCAAGGCCAGGCTGGAGGAGGCTTGGAGAAATCTGGGATAGTGGAAGGTGTCCCTGCACATGGCAGGGCATTGAAATTAGACAACCTTTAAATGTCCCTTCCAAACCCAAACCATTCTGAGCTCCAGTAACTGAATCCACCTGAACCTCTCCTTGGCCCTGGCTATACCCACGTCACTGAGGGGACACTCAGGGGGATGTGGCCTGTGGGAGGTGGGGTGGTGGCCACAGGAGGCTCCTGGACACTTGCACCTACTTTTCAGCCTTTTTTGGCGCAGGGAGACCATTTCGTAGAGCTCCCGCTCGATGAGGCCGTCCCCTTCATCTTCATCCAGCCACTTCCCACACGGGAAGGTTTGCTCAATCCCAGTGAACGGGCAGTAAACCACCACCTGGGAAAAGAGATTGGGACAGTGAGCTTGAGTATTCTGCCACTGGCAGCCCACAGGACCTGGGCACTGAAAACTTAAACAGAGCAAAGACAGAGCTGGAGATCTTGGTCCTGCTCTCAAAATCAGCATTTCTGGACCAATACGAACCAGACTGGTTGCACAAATCCCAAGTTTGCGTACAGCTACAACTCATCTGTTCATTATTCCCATTTTTGCAGCAGTACATCACAATGGGTCAAGCAGGAAGAGGTGAAACACTGGGAGGGGAAGGGAATGGGAGCAGGCAGGGTGTTTGCAGCAGTCAGCTTGCAGCACAGGCCCTGCACCATGCCAGGGCTCTGCAGAAAACACAGGATACAAAAAGCCTTCAAACATATCCAGCCTAAGCTGATTTTGCTTGCCAGGAAAACTGAATTTCCTCATAGCTTGAGGGTAGGCATCTGCCTTCCTCTCCACACTCCTGGTGACCTTGTACATGATCTAGTGTTGCCACCAAAAGCTGGGAAATAAACTCTCCAACCAATTTGCTGGGTTGGAAAGACAAAATTACTTCTTAAAGATGCTGGTTTCATGGGAATTTCACCTCAAAGCATGAGCAGCAACCAAACAGAGCAAACATTACACTAATACATATTTGTCACATTCTATCACATATTCATTACACTTCCTGTATGCATGAATATATGCTTGTTATTTCCATGAAGTTACTTGGATATGAGTAGGGGTCTTTTGGGGATTTTTGGTGGTCATTTGGGAACATCCCATTCCCCAAAATTTCCTTATGGTCCTGGATCTTTTGGTTAATCTTCTTTCCTGGAGAGTATCTCAAATATGTGTCCACGTTGTGATGTACTTTTCTTTATCATTCTTTGCTCTGGTACTCCATCTCTGTTCTCAAAACTAAGATATCTACCAGTACATATTAATCACTGGTGGAAGCAAACAAGGAAGCGTTAGCTGGCACAAGACTTATTAGTCACAGATGCAGGGAGTTAACACAAGGCCACATTAATCTCTGGCATGTGTACTAAGCACTGGATGGTACAAAACCAAACATTACCCACGGATATAGACATCACACACCATGTGCTAAACTTAGAAGAATTTTCCAACATCTTCCCCCACTGCTGTGTAGAATTTTTCTCAAAGAAATATAAGTTGGGTAACAACTTTGCATATTTCTCCACTGCCTCCCAGTAGCAGCTGTGGTCAGCCACTTTCTATAGGGTTTTTTTGTTGTTGTTAGGTTTTTGTTTGGTTTTTCCCCTTTTTTTTTTAAATTATATTATTATTATTTCTGAGCCTCCAGAACAGCATCTAGAAACTTCAGGGCAGTCTGAGCATAGATGATAACTTTGAAACACTCAGCACAATCCAAGGCTGCATTTCTGTCCGGCCCCTTGGGCAAACATCTGAAGGTGCTTTTGGAGCTGAGCAAACAATAATCTCTGTCTTTGTGACTGCAGAGGGGCAATCAACCCAATTAGCGAGTGATTGACTTATGCATCTAACGTGCCTTTGAGGCAATCAGCTGCTCTCGTGTGTGATGTATAATATTGACTTGTTAAACCGGGGATATTGCCTTCCAAACAAAAGCAGACTTATTTATTTAGTTTTGAGCTGGTCTGGGCTGTCGGGGTCAGGTTATGAATGGGGAGCAGCTGCCTGCAGACAGAACTCTTGGCAGTGTTGGCCCAGTGGTAGTACTCCATGAGCTCATTCCAAACGGAATGATCCTGTGAGTTTATGGTAATTAAGCCTCACCTTCTCACAAAACCAGCCAGAGCTGACACCACAGTTATCATGGCCAATGGTGACTCTGCTGAGAGGGCTGAGGAGGGCAGCTATCTCCACGTTGAAGAGATCAGTCCTGGCACGCTCAAATTCACCTCCTTCCAAGAAAATCTTCCCACTGTTCTTCAGGCCTTTGGAGCCGTGGAGGATTACGTGGATCTTGGAGTTGGTGCCGGCTCCTCTGATATCTCCGGTCACTACAGCCACGTTGTACACAATGCCTGGAGGAGTCAGAAACTTGGTTAGGGGGGAAAAAAGAAGGGAGGAAAAGAGTCTGAGAGTTGTGGCTTTGATTGGATTTATGTTGGAGATTCTATTGATTTCCCACTGGTCTGTTTTGGCTTCTCTCTTACACACAGTGCAATGCTCCATTTGTTTTTGTCCCACACATAATTCTGAGAAATGCACATCTACCTTCAGACTGCACAAGAGAAACGGGCATAAGGTAACAAACTCCCTATTCCATGGCCCAATGGGGGAAAAAAAATTCTTTTTTATTCACTCTGTGATGCTGATTAGGTGAAGAAAGGTAAAAAAAAAATTACTTGGCATGTATATAACTTGATTTTGAGAAATACCAAGTACCAAATAGGTCAGAGAATGCTGAGAGGATGGAGAAGTGTTTCTTTAAACAGTGGTGGCAAAATCTGCAATATCACAAAACTCTGAAAACTTTAGGTTTATTTGTTTCTTAGCCTATAATGCTGCTGAAGCCATCAGAACCTCCACAGTCACAGTGAGAACCCACAGATCTCAGCAAAACAAGGTTTGGTTTTCCAGCCCAGCTGGAAAAAAGAAAAGTATCTCTGAAAAGAAACCTATTTACATAAAAGCGTCCTTGGGGTTTTTTTTTCTGTCTCCAACTGTTGGTCTAAGAATGAAAACACTTCTTCCCACAAGCCTTACCTCTCAGAAAAGCAGATCTTAAACTCGTCTCATGGCATCAAAAACACCTAAACACTATAGGAGCACGTAGAAAATAGTTGAGACCTAAGCCAAGTTTTTTGATTAAATCAGACAGAAATTTCAATAGGGACCTGGGATGAAGCAAAAACGTCAGAACTCACTCTCTTACAAATAATTCTCCCTTTGAAATTTACATTAAAAAGTACTCAAGCATGCTTTATTGTTGATGTATCTTCAATAAAATCCCAGAGAGGAGGAAAACAAAATACACAGTCATGAGTGGTAAAAGAAAAAGGAAGCTTTTTGGGATTGAATTACATATATTTCTGGTTTCTTCCCTTGATTTTCCCTAACAAGCATCCTGCAGTGAGGGATCTGCACCCAGACCACTTTCCTCATGCACATGCAGATGCTGAAGTCCATACAAGGAAGTAAAGAACAGTTGTTAATGCATCATCACAGTGTTTGCCTTCATGCTATTAAATAAATACGGGCAGGACACTATCCAAATAATCTTCTGCTTTGTGACAAGTTCTTTTATGGACTTTACATCCAAGTTTCTTTTAACAGAGACATAAACTTTGGTTGTCTTTTCTTTAACTGTGTTGTATAATAAAAAAGACTGATTTAGGTTCAGCACTGTGCTTCTTGTTTTGTAAAAGGATGTTTAGCTCCCCAGACAGGAAACTGAAGTACAACATTCACTACTTTGTGCTTTCGGAAACAACAAACACTTTGTTTGAGTGCTGGTGAGCAATTTGCTGAAGGTACAAGCTGTATCTCTGATTCCCTGCCCACCAGCCCCTTATCCAGGTGCACCAGGTGATAAACCAGCACTCAGGTCCTGCACAGCTTCACAGGTGAGGCACAAAGGTGGGAAATGTGCTGGCAGCTCAGGAACCCTCACACAGAACAGCCTACCACCAGCAGATCCTTCACTGCAGGCCTCCCTGAGCATAAGGCATTCAATCTTCTAAAGAAAACATGCCTAATAGCCTTAATTTCCCACTTCCCGCCACGGATTCGGGCCATGATTTTACCTGTGGCTTCAGTGCCCCCAACAAGAATGTCCCTCTGGATTTTCCCATCATCTTCGTCTAAAGCGAACCAGCGTCCAACTGGGAATTGGTACACACATTTATTGCCAATGTCCTCAATGATCACCTGAGAGAAAAGAGACACCACGTTGGAAGACAGCATGGGAAAAGCAAAGGTTTTACACAATGGGGTGGTAGAAGAGAAGAAGCCTAATGTACACACTCTTGCTTGGTATTTAACGTACTCAATGCTCCAGAAGATCCCACTCCACTCCCTAATTAGAGCTGATAGAATTTCAGACAATCAGTGAGTAAAAACCCAGCTTTTTTATTTTCTTTCTTTTTTATCCAGTGAGCCCACTCTGCATCTCTTGCAGTGTATGAGACCAGATGTCTCTGCTATCAAGACCAGCTGGCCTGGCCTGTCCTCCTCCTCTCCAGAGCCTGTGTGCTGGCTACTCTTACTCTTCTCCATCAGCTGAACGACAGCTCTTTGTTCTGCTTTGGGAACAGGCTGTGTTCTCTCTTTCTGCTTTAGAGCCTTGTTATAAAATAATGCCTAGGAATTTCAGGGCAAATCCAGACCATCAGATGAGTCTGTGTGACACAGTACTATCACTAGATCCCAGACATTTACTCCAGGGTGGGACCATTGCAAAGACACCACCATTAAAACCCTGTGGCAGGAAACAGTTTCTAATTTGGAAGGATTTGGACCACAGTGAGGTGGAGCTGTGCAAATATGATGAGGTTTAACAAAGCCAAGTGCAGGGTCCAGCACCTGGGCTGGGGCAATCCAAAAACAGGCTGGACAGAGAATGGATCCAGACCAGCCCTGGGAGAAGGAGCTGTGGGTGAGAGCTGACCTGCCCCAGCCTGAACCCCCCTGCCCTGGGCTGAGCCCCAGCGTGGGCAGCAGGGCAGGGGGGATCCTGCCCCTGTGCCCCTGGGCTCAGGTGAGAGCCCACCTGCAGAGCTGCCCCAGCCCTGGCTCCAGCAGCACAAGGAGCTGGAGCTGCTGCAGCCAGTGCAGAGGAGGCCACGGAGCTGCTGCCAGGGCTGGAGCCCCTCTGCTCTGGAGCCAGCCTGGCACAGCTGGGGCTGTTGAGCTGCACAAGAGAAGCTCCAGGGACACCTCAGAGCCCCTGCCAGGGCCTCCAGGGGCTCCAGCAGAGCTGCCCAGGGACTGGGGACAAGGCCTGCAGGGACAGCACCCAGGCAATGGCTCCCACTGCCAGAGGGCAGGCACAGATTTTGGGCTCTTGGCAATTAGGAATTGCTGGCTGGGAGGGTGGGCAGGCCCTGGCCCAGGGTGCCCAGAGCAGCTGTGGCTGTCCCTGGATCCCTGGGAATGTCCAAGGTCAGGCTGGATGAGGCTTGGAGCAACCTGGGACAGTGGAAGGTGTCCCTGCCCATGGCAGGGGATGAGACTGGAGAGTCTTTAAGGTCCCTGTCAAACCAGATTGTTTTAGAATTCTGTGATACTTTGCTGAAACAAGCTGGGGAACAATATTCCCCTTTAATATTAGACTAGTTTTTGGCATCTCCTGCTGAAATGTTTCTTACCAACATCTTCTGCTGGACTCCTGAATCCTGCCATAGAGTTACTGTAGTATTTTAAACCAGCAGAGAAGAGTATTAAAGGATTTTGGTCAGAAGAGAAGAAATCAAAATCTCTACTCCTTTGCGTGGGTTATGTCTCAGAGGGGGAAAAAAAATCACTATTATGGATAGAAAGCCCTTGACACTTTTCTCAACAATGAGGGAGAATCTGAAATCTGTCCTTTCTGATAAATTTATGAAACCATTCTTTGGGAAACAGAGCTTCCCCTCCTGTCATTCATCCCACACCGTGCTGTTGCCTGTAGCACTCCTGAGTCCTGTTGTACCTCCGCAGACACAGACAGCAGAGTCTGCCAGGGCTGGGACTGTCAGCATGAGAGAGCTGGAGTGCTAGAGACTAAAATAGACAAGGTTTGGGAGAAATATCAGCACTCCAATGCCTCTCTGCCAGCTGATCCTCTTTGGGTTCCTTTCAGTGGGTTTATTATTACATTTAGAGGTGGAAAACCATCTCTGAGTATTAAGCCACTCTGAAAACACAGGAAACATGAGAACAGGTTCATCCTGGAGGGACAACACTAGAGTGTCCAAGTATTGAAACAAATTACAGAAAAAAACCACCTAAAACCAGTAGACAACAACAGAGCTATTTTAGCTCAGTTCTCCAACCTTCCATCTGAATTTGCAAGGCCAAAGCTGCATTTTATTTTTTACTTAAATATCCTGGAGGCTTGTGGCAGAGTACAGGGTTGGTGTGATGGCTGTAAGTAGACACTACACCAGGTTTTGGGACTTGAGCAACCTCACCAACCTCGTCAAAAATTATGTTGTTACACACCTGATGTGAGAATGAGGTTCTGTGTTTTTTGCCCCCCACTATTTATGACATTGAGCACAACCTCTCTGTTTTTTATTTCTACATTTTTCATGGGCTGCCAGCATTGTAACTTTTCCTGCATTGTGTGGAGGGGGAGAAGCATGTGCTAATATTTGCATTTGTATTACACTGAACTATCCTGTTATTGAGGATTTACAAATATGGGGTCAGGTCTTCTGTGGATTAAAACCAGCTGTGTTAAACTACATCAGCAGAGGAAAGAAAATGAGACCAGAGAAGAGTCACAGATCTCCCCTTTTAAAATATTCCTTCAACTATTATATTAAAAACTGTAATACCTTCCTACCCTGTAGCAGGAGATTAAAATGAAAATGGAAGAATAGGGTCTTTGTGGCAAGCATATCTCTTTTGCTGAGCCAATGACAAATCACTTAAATTTGGGCAAGCTATGAGTCTGCAAATTTTCACTGTGAACAGATCCAACAGATAACTCTTGGATTCTGGTATTTTTATGGTCATGGTAATGAGTTAAGCCAAGAGAATGAAATGATTTGTGTCCTTCTCAGTAACCTGTATCAACAGCAATTATCCTTAAATCTCTTGCTACCAGACCACTGAGAGGGTGAGATATTTTGAGCCCATGAGATGCTTATGTTGAATGTCTCAGGAGTAACTAACCTTTGCAAGGAACCAGCCAGCAGAGCCTCCTTTGTTATTATGCCCAATATTAATTTTTCTTAATTTTCCCAGATTCGGGGCATCAAGCGTGAACTTGTCTTCTGCTCCTTTTTCAAAGTTGTCTTTGTCGTTGTCCAGTTTCCTCACACCTGAATGGGCAAAGAAAAAGTAAAAATAAAAGCAAAACAAACAAGTCCCACAACAAAACAAACAAACAAACAAAAAAAATTTCCCCAAACAAATAAGTAATAAATAATAACTCCAAGGAGGAATGGGTTACTGGCACATGCATGTTTGTAAGTGAAGGAATATTTAGGAATGTCAGAAAGTCACCACTGACTGAATCAAATATTCCCTAGATATCAGCTCTCTGCACCCAGGATTCAAGGCAAATGCAGAGGACTTTCTATTCTAATAAAAAAGGTACCTTTTCTCAAGCCCACAAAAGACCAGGATTTCCATTCTAATGTCACAGTTACTTGCAGGTCTCAGAGCTTTCAAAAATATATATCCAGATGGCTCTTAAATATTTTTTTTTTCATATCACCACATTTCCCTTTTATTTTTACTGTCTTTGAAAATCTCCAAACTGTTCAAGAAAGGCTTTGGTCACAAGCTGCATATCCTGACATTTCAGGACACAGAATTCTTTGCTGTATCCGAGAGGAAGGATTTATTTTCAAATTAGGACCCAGCCAGGGCTGTTGGCTTTTTCCTGATCCCACAGGGGTTTGCCTTTATGAAAAGTATTAAAGCTGTGCCCCCGTTTGCAGCCTGTGTGATGCTGTGAGTGGGATGAAACCCACCCAAGGCTCCAGTGCAGAGAAAGAGGTCAGTGGGCAACTCATCCCTCTTACCTTAGAAAGGATGAATCATCCTCTAGGGGTGTTATTTCCCTGTGTGGATATGACAGAATGCCTGAACACCCAGCTAAGATTCAGACTCCCACTTTGGGATGTCTTCAGGGAGATCAGATGAATCCCCCTGTGAAACTCTGGAGGATTAATCAAGGGTGAGCCCTATCCACCAGGTTTTATAATCTGTTCAAGAACACTTGGCAGACATCATATCATTATTTCTTGAATTTGACAGGATAGATGCAGTGTAGAAGCAAGAGAATATTTGTTCCCTGATTACAGGAATCTCCAGGAATCTCCACCCACTTCTCTTCATGGCCCAGAGAGCTTGGTTTGGGCACATCTTTTAATATTATTCAATTAATTTTTAAAAAAATTAAATTAAAGTTTCCAGACCACTGTTGCAGTACAATCTACATTTAAAAGTAATTACAATATTTCTAAAAAAAGCTATTCAAACCCAACTAATATAAACCTTGTTTAAATTATTTTTACAAGTGGCCAAGCAGGCTCAGCCCTCACCTCTGCCATAGAGAAGGGATGTCATTATCCTTCCAGGTACCTGGAAAATGAGACACACAGCTCCCACTGCATTCCCTGTAAATGCACGTTGGTGTTGGACCCTTCAGTGGGTTGGCACTTTCTCCACTGCTTTCTGCTGGTGGTTTACGCTGCGTTTTCCCAGAGTCTGCTTTTTTTAACATCAGGTAACTCGAGTCATGCCCACACCCAGCCACAGCTGCTGCATTGCAGATGCACCTTCCAGGGGCAGTGGATGTGAGGGCCCCCACACCGTTTGTTGTGCCTTTCACTCAGCCAAATCATTCTGCATTTGCCAGATTGCCTGTGTGTGTGTGTGTGTGTTGTTCAGATCACAGGCCTGCGGAGCAGGAGGAAATATTTTAGGAAATGATTTGCATTTGAATACCTGTGTCTCCTTTCTCACCGAAGATATTAATGAAGACATCTGCATCCGTTCCACTGCCGCTGACTTCACCAGTAAAAACCCGGACCACGTATTTGTTGACTGCAATGAGGGAGGCAAAAATCCCAATACGTTAATAACTCAATGGTTTGATGCAAAACCCAACAATACAGACCAATCCAGGCTATGCTGGTGCTATCTTGAAAGCGTCGTCTGAACTATGGCCCTTGGTACAATGACCCCCTTCTCCACAAGAGGAATAAAATCCATAGGCAGGATTCTGACATTGCATATTCACTGCCCAGGGCAGGAGGACAGATCACTTGGTTCCTGGCCTTGACACTGAAGAGTGAAATAGAAGAGAAAGTGAAAATTTTGATGCGGATACAAAGGACCTGTGGACCAGCTCTGCTTTTTCCAAATGTCGATGTGTTATGGAGTTCTGCCCATGCTCAGGCCTAACCCCAGTTCTGTCCTAAAGCTATTTTGAAAGTTTAGTTTATACCAAGCAAGTATTTTTGGGAAATGGTATCATAGTGATAGAACAAGGAACAATGGATTTAAACTGAGAAAGGAGAAATTTAGACTGAATATGTACGGAAGAAATTCTTTCCTGGGGGGGTGGTGAGGGACTGGCACAGGTTGCTCAGAGTTGTTGACACCCTAGCCCTGGGCATGCCCAAGGCCAGGTTGGATGGAACTTTGAGGAACCTGGTCCAGTGGAAAGTGTTTCTGCCCATGGCAGGGAGCAGAACTGGATGGAGCCAAAGCATTCTATGAGTCTTTGAAATGCAAGCCACACTGCATGAAACAAAAATGTGAAGATGGCCACTCTTTCCTTTAAAAAACCCCAAAAAAACAAGAACAAAAAATAAAAAAATACAGTCATCCAGTCCTTTTTATTTAATGAGGAAATAGTAGTAGACCCAGGAGCTGTAACACTGTGGAGATACATAATCTATGGCAGCAAACCCCTCTGGGTGAGGCACATCATGGACATTATACACATCATGTCAGTGAATTTGAGAAGCAAGTTCTTCAGACAGATCAGGGTGGGACCCACTTGGTTCCCAAGGACAGCAAAAGTGACCTCAGTTTCCTCTGGAACCAATGAACAAGCTCCCGTGATTTTCAATGTGACTTTATTTGAGCCAAATATGAGCAAAATTTGAGCCAAATGTGAGCAACTTTCAAAATCTACCACTAAAGTCACCTGACCACCTCCAAGCAAACAGCCATGACAGACACCTCGTGCTGTATCTCCCATGAAAAATGAGTGTTGGAGGCAGGCAGGAAGACACAAAACAGATGAAGATGAATGCAAAGTCTGCTACTGAGCAGTACATGATGTCACACAAGCCCTGAACAGGGTTCCTGTTACTGAACCCTGGGTAGCTGGTACTGAGGGCTCCGTGCAATGTCACTTCTGTGTTTCTGAGTCCTGGGCATGTTGCTTCTGTGAAAGGGTCAAATGCAAAAGTCTCCTCACACACAGATCCTTGGCAAAAATAGAGCTTCTTGCACCACAGAATCATGAAATCATTAAGGCTGAAAAAGACCTCTAAGATCACCAAGTCCAACCATTAACTGTGATTCTTGGTTTGAAACTTTTTTTCCCTTTGGCAAGTGCCAAGTTAGGGGATAATCTTTCCTGCGCTTCCCAGCCAGCTACAGAAATGGATTCTCTCAGGAACTATGGGACATCACCAACACTGGGCTACCACTCCCAGAACAGATCCCCCACCTCCTCCCCCATAATCAGTGCATATTAAAAGTTATTCCAGAAGACAGCAGAGACCCGGTGCACATGCTCCCGCAGAGGCAGAGGACGTGAGAGCAAACGTTTGAGGAGCGGCTGTTGGACCATCCCCTGAATTACAACGATGCTCTCGACTCCCAGGGTGAGGAGTGCAAGGGCAGAGCCCAAACAGAAGGGAAAATCACCTGTCACAGTTTAATGAATGTGCTGGGAAAAGGCTAAAAATCGAGCTGACATCCCTGGCGCCTCATCGCAAAACATGCCATGGCAAATAAAATAATAATGATAAAACTGCAACAAATACTAAATAACAAGAAAGAGAAGAACAAAGCTGGGCTCAGACAGGGGAGAAAATGCCTTAATGATTCTCTTTAACTCTTTAGTTTCAGTTCACAGAGCTCTAACAACCTGCTAGAGATACACGAACACCAAAAGTGTTCATTTGCATTAGCGAAGTGTGGGGATGGTGCTATTTACATCTCCTACTTGGCCACTAAGCTGCTCTAACTAAAACTGACCCATTGTACCTTGCAGTCTTTAATTACAGACCACATTTTCCAAGCAGCTTTGCTCCTTGCACCTCCTCTAGAATATTTAATCTGATGTCAGTGATTAATTTTCCACTCCACTTTTTGGGAGCCAGAAGAACCTGACAGGATAACAGGATCCTCAAAAGGACAAGCTACAGTGGCTTAGCTTACATTCCCCTTGCAGGAAAAGGCTTTATGCCTCTGAGATATAGAGACTCTGAGACCAGAGGGATGTCTCAATGCGTGCAGAGCATCAAGGAAGATATGCAGAGACCAAGTCCATGAAAAGCAAGTGAGCAAACACAGTGCAGGAAGGGCACCTTGCATGGCTACTGCTAGGGCACATCTGGCCAGCAAGGAAAATGCTGGTGAAATTACTTGCCAGACCAAAAACCTTTAAAGATTTCTCAGCATGGCTGTATTTCCAATCTAAGGTCCAGAATGACACAGTTTGACCTCCTGCTTGGAACCCCAAGGGGTCCCAAGGGCTCTGTGCACACTCAGTGCTGCTCTCAGTGTCAGCATGAGGAGCCCTGTGGCAGAGCTGGCTCCTGAGCCCAGGGATGGGCCATCACTTTGGACTGGTGGCAGTCACAGGGCGCTGTGCTGTGAGGGTTTTATGCTGTCCCCTCTAATATAAGCATGGCTGTGGTGTGTGGCATGCCCTGGCATGGCTCTTTTCCATGTTGATGTGTTTCTGTAGGCAAAACTACTTCAAGAGCATTAGAGGTCCTTGGCTTAGGTTAGAGCACATTCCTGCTTCACAAACAATGCCTAGCCTGTGCTCATAAGGTCCTTTTTTTTGGTTTTTTCCTTCTCAATGACTCTGAAACTGGATGCTCAAACCTGTCCCCACACCTGACCCTTAGGTCTGCTTTCAGAAAAAATTTCAGCTCCTCCATCTTCAGAAAGCAAACCCTGAGCCATGCTGAATTTTTGCCAGCACTTTCTCCCTCTCTAAGCAATTTGACATTCAGCTGCAGCAAGGAGAGGAGCTCTTCATGCTGCTCAGGGGTCCTTCTGTGCTTCGTACATCAGCACATCTTACAGAGTGACATGGTGGATGAGCAATTTAAATGGAAAGGGATGCTGCCTCTTAAAAAGACAGCAAGGATTCAGCTGCTAAAAGCATGCAAGAAAAAGCTCTCACTGCAGCCAGTAAGAGATCTGCCATAAGTCAAGTACTCTTCATTTTGATCATGGGTGGATGTTTTTCCCTATTTTTTAATTTTTTTAAGCCTGTGGCAGAAGCATCTTTTCAAAAATACCCACTTGGCTTTTTTTTTTTTTTTTTAATCCCAGTACATGGCTCTGACTTCATCTGTAAAACACAGATCAAGATGTTGCCTGGATTTTTTTTTTTTTTCCTCCTGAATGCTTCTCCTAGCACTGAGAACATGCAAAATGTTAATATAAAAGCTGTGCCTCCATCGAGCAGTGCACAGGCTCACTGCAGCACAGGCACGGGGAGGGGAGCTTTCCTAGGAGCAAAATTAGCAGCTTCTGAGGCACGTACTGCAAGATGCCAAGAGCAGAACAGCCAACAAAAAATCAGTAGGAAGAGCAGTAGCTATTTTCTCTTGTCTTTCCACTTTCACATTGCAATTCACAAGTGTAAATGCCCTGTGTGGTAACAGCACCTTCCTTTTCTTCACAGTTGTGTGTCTGCATTTGAAGGCATTGCCAGGATGCCATGTCTGGGAGACAGTGGGGTGGCACTGATGTGACCCTACTGCATTAATTTAGCAGAGGAGTGGCAGTCAATCAGCCTGTCTGCTACTGATTAACTCAGCCTCAGCTTTCAACAGACAAGAGGAAAGGTTAATTTTGCACTGTGGGCTGGAGTCAGGTTCTCTCCACTGAGAGCCAAGAGGTTTTTGTCTGTGAATGCGATGCACTCCCGACTCATCCTGGGGGATGAAGGGCACGGGGCTGCTGCTCTGCTAGCCCCCAGCATTCCCCATCCAGGCTGTCCCCACTGTCATCTCCATCCTGGGTGCAGCATTAGCCCCATACACTGGCCAGAATATTTCCATCCAGACCCAGCACCCCTGGGTGCTCTTGTGCAGCCTCTGTCCTGCCTCCAGATGTGGAAAATGCACGGGCATATCCCAGACAAATCCTGCCACCTGCAACCTGCAGCTGACTGTCCAGCCGTGTGATATTCATCTGTTAATGTCATTTATTTAGCAATATGATATCATGGTCACTTGAAGCACCCTAGGATGGAAATGCCTAAAGAAATTTTGTATCTACAATTATTTGGGGCATTAGATAGTGTGTTTATGCACAATCTGCTGAGTTTCCTGCAGCAGAAACCTGAGATTTGGGCAGGAAAACCAATTTGACTGTGTTTCATTACCTGGGGTTATCACCTCCTGCGGGGCACAGTGAATTCCCAGCTGTGCTTGCCTCCCATGTGCCTGACCTGCTGTGGAGCAGGGCAGCAGCATCCAATATCTGGGAAATGTCACAGCCCTCACAGGCAAAGCACATGGGGTTAAAAGCAAGGAACCAAGCCGTAGGCAGGGATGGATCCTTCTCATAAGGCAACTCTTGGCAATTATCCCTCTGTTTTCACACTGCTCCTGAGAGCTGCAGTGCTGGAGATCCATCCTGTGCTGCTCAGCACTGAGCAGGCAGATTTGGGAAAGGGCTGGGGGAAAGGGGCTAGGGGGATTGGGGAGAGGTACTGCTACCATCTCTGAATTGCTGCTGGAAAAGGAATACTTTAGTGGTTGGTATGAAAAGAATTGTTGCTGGGGGGAGAGGCAGGCTTCTGGACCTGCAGATGAGGTACAGTTTCAACCTGAGTGTGCCACGGCCTTGCACCAGCTCAGGATGGTGGTTTAATACCCAGATGCCTTGGTTCCTGCCTGTCAGATCAAGTCAGTCAATCCAGCCCACCAGGAGCTGTCTGACAAAACCTCTTCTTGATGGAAGGGACTGACTTGTCAAAGTGGAAGCTCCTTTATACCACTGCTGACAGCAAGTTCCTCAGTGACGGAGTTCTGGGTCAGAGCATCCTTAAAATGTCAGACAGCCTATGGCTAGGGGACAATGCTGGGACCTGGCCTCCCAACACACTTGATTCACAGCAAACATTTGAGTTTAGTTCTTGTTTGTCCTGGCAGAGAGGTCATCCCACCAGGATAAAATAACTTCTTCCTACATTAGCTTCTGGTGACCTTCTGGTTGGAGATGTCCTGCTGGTCTTGTGTATCCAGCAGCTGAGTCCCTACAAATGAAAGGAAAACTCACCCAGCCCACGCATTAAACCTCTTTGTGGCACAGTAGCAGGGACCCCAGAGACAGCTTTGCACAGCAAAATATAATTAGAGCCTAAAGCACCCCCTGTAAAAGGGTTCCTCTAAGCTCACCAGCAGCCAGTTCTGTCTCAAAACTGGGTCCTGCTCTTGCACAAAGCAATGGCACAGATAAAGACGACTTCTTTTTTCTCCCATTCAGAAAAGTGTCAAATTCTAAGTGTTGGCTTAGAGCTCAAACATAATTAATCTCTTTCAAGGGTGATTGACAGCTACATTTGTTAATGAGTTGTGCCTTCAGAGGTGGGGAACAGCATCTTTAACCAAGGGTTCAAACTGGAAATGCAGATTACAAGCACACCTGGAGCAGGGGGTGCTGGAGAAGGAGGAGTTTTGCATTTGGCAGAGCACTGAGAGACTTGGTCTAGTTGCAAATGTGACTGCTCATTGTGGGCACTTGAAATAGCTGAGCTTTAGAAGACCTTTCCAGCCCAAAGCATTCTGTGATTCCATTCCTTTTGGCTGTGAGCACCTCTGCCAAAACCTGGTGTTAGCAGGGGAGAGACGCTGAGGAACCTTTGCAAGGCTTTGGGGTTCCTGTCACCGGAGGGAGCACCAAACTTGCAGGGCTGCCTTGATCCTGGTTCAGCACTCCTTTAATCTCACAAGAGCTCTCCAAAAGTGTGTTCTTGAGAGATATTATTGCTGTCACTCAAGGAGGCATGGGAAAAGGAAAGGATTCAAGGAGTGTCTGGACAACGCTCTCAGGCACAGGGTGGGATTCTTGGGTTGTCCTGTGTAGGGCCAGGGTTTGGACTCGATGCTCCTTGGGGGTCTGTGCTCCTCGGGGTATTTTGTGACTCTGATTGTGCTGCTCTGTCGAATACTGCATCACCCTCAGCCACTGTTCATGCCCCTCCCATGATGAACCCAGTCCCCTTGGCCTCCCCACCCTGGCCACAAACCATGAGATTCCCCTCCATTTCCTGCAGCTCTTACATGAAAGCAAGGCATGCACCCAAACAGTTAATGTATTAGGATTCAGCCTGGATCATCCCTCTGCAGGGCCTGTGAGAGGCAATCTACCACATGCAGGAGGCTTTGCTTGTAGGATATGCTAAACTGATGTTCCTACTGTGACTTCAAAGTGATGATGACTTTTTGAAGTGAGCTTTAAATGACCTTGCTCAGGAGACAATGGTGGTTTAGTTGCAGAAGCATGGAGCTTAGCACATGGCAACCCACCTTGTGACAGCGGTGCAGAAATCCTTGTTCATCTAATTCTCCAAGATTTATCATTATTTTTCATTAGTTCAGCCCCAGGGTGGCAGTGCATTAAAAAAAAAAAAAAAAGGCAAATATTTCATAAAAGAAATATCTGTTTTCTGCTTTCACCACATCTGCTATTATCAAAATTGAAGAAATCGTTGAGAATATCCTCTTGGTTTAAACACTTTTGCTCAGAAATAAGAGTGAAATAAATTTAAGGTATTGTCGAAAATCATATTGTTAACTCTGTACTTCAGTCTTGCTTTGAATAGATCAGAACTTTTAAAAAAAGTTACTTCATTTCAAAACTGGAAGCTGAATTAATTTCCATATATAGACATAATTAGTCAAAATTATCACATGTCTTCAAAAACATGCTGTACTCTCTGTTTTGTATTGGGTACACAGAGATCTATTTACCAGCCACACACTCTTGCCTCTCCAAAATCTTTTCTCTCTATGTGAATTACAAATCTCTTTTTCTGTCCCGTTTCAGGTCTCTGTGCAGTTTTTGTGTTTTTCAAGCCACTAGTGTTTCTTTTTATTTCTACATTTCCATTTCTCATTCTTTTTGCCTGTCTTTAGGAAAAAAAATAAAAAGCCAAGAGAAAAAAAACACAGGAAAAAAGAAAGGTGTGGCAAGTAAAATATCCACAGCTCCCTCATTTTGGACACAGTGACAATAAGTTGGGCAAAGTTTGTAGGGAAAGTAAAGTCCTTTTTAGAACAAAAGAAGTATTTTTGATCAAAAAGAAAAGACATTTCTGGATGCTCAGTGTGCCAGGTAGCATGACAATTTTTTTCCCAGTGTTTTAAATGGGTGGTAAAAGATATTACTCCTTCCACAAACCTTGTTTATTGAATGCTTCACCACGCAGCAAGGCCTCATCCTGCACACAGAGGGTACTTGCCATTACTCAGAAGCAAACAACTCATATGTATTTCATAAATATATTTATCTGCATTTTCCTGTGCTGATTATACACTTCCAGTTTTCAGAGCAAATAAAGATGCATTTTGATGAGAAGATAACACGTATTAATATTTCATTCCCTCTTCCTCAACTTCTGCGTCCTTAGAAATTATCTTTTTGCATTTTTCCCGTCATGAAATTTTCCAACAGCATGAAATTGAGTGACTTCATTTTGGAACAAAACCCAGGGGAATCCAAGGGTCACTTAGGTTTGAAAAGGCCTCCAAGACCATCAAGTCCAACCATTCCCCCAGCACTGCCAAGGCCACCACTGACCCATGTCCCCATGAGCCACATCCACACAGCTTTTAAATCCCTCCAGGGATAAAGTCTCATCCATGAGGGACCAATGCTGGTCTTCAAGCCCAACATTTTATAAAATGAGGTTGCAAATCTGACAGGGCATCATCATCTGGTGCCTCACACCCCAAATTCTGCTCCTTACCTGAGCTTCTAATATCATTGGGAAATATTGGCCACAGTTTCAGTTTCAATCCAGCCCAGCCCTTGAGGACATGCACATCCCAGGATGGAAGGAAGGATTTAGCCATGGACTCAAAGCGAATCATGTGCAGCAGCACCTGCTGCTCCAGATGTTTCCTCAAGTCATAGCCAGGTCAGTGCTCATGAGCCTTCAAGTCAGCCAAGAGCCAACATTAAACTCTGGACAATGAAGTTTGAAGCCTTAACCCAAGAATCCTCCAAAGAGCAAAGGAGTAAGCTCACATTCACAGCTCAAATGCATGAGTTTTAGGTCATAGTGGATCTGAAAACCTCAGAGAATACCTAGAGCAGGTTAATGGTTTTTGTCATAGATATTTTTCTAATGGCTTTAAAGGCAAGACCCCCCCCCTCTGCCTGCAGGAGCACTCAGGGAAATCTCACCACTCTAATTTCACCTCTTTACTAGAATCCAACTCCCAGCTGCTCATTGTGACTCCACAGCCATTACCCTTGGGATATATCCATGCAAATTCTCAGATGCACCATGTATCAGCCCCAAATCAGGCCAGAATTGACACAACCAACAACTTTCCCTTTCAAAACTGCTTCTTGTTTCAGCAAAGCAGAAATGTTGTGTCTGACTGTAAAAGACCCACTCCCAGATAAAAACCAGCTATATTTGCTCTCCACTTGTGATCCTTTTTTTTAATACAATAGCAATAATAATAAAGAATAACAATAGATGACCAATTTTCAGCACATTTAAATATGAAAAAATTAAACACAATGTAGCTGTGTTGGAATTCTTCCACCTTCAAGGATGTGTGCCACACCAATGTGCTCCTCACTTTCATTATTAATAGGCCAAATAAGATTAAACTTTACCCAGAAATAGTAGAGATAGAAGTAGTTCTTCAGTTTGGTGTGACACATGCAGTTCTGTCCTACTGGGAATAATATTCAGCCTTGGAAGAGTTTGACATGAACTACTGTCCCAAGCACATTTATAATCTGTCATGTCCAATCCTAAATAATTTCAGGGTGCTGATGGCCAAAAAGCCAGATGAAAACCAGTCCTTGCCTCTCAACCTCATTTGCAACAGGCAGGTTGCAAAGACTTCACCAAAATTTGACAGGTTAACATAAGATAGAATTGCACAAGAGACTGAATTAGTTTTCAGCTCACCCTGCTCTTGAACATGATTTTAAGGACCAAGTGAGGGAACATCCCCATTGCAAATTAATTATTCTGCTTTCTCAGAGTAAAGCATGTACAGAGCATTGTTTGATTAGTGAGAGGTTTCAAGGGAAATCAGGAACAGCCAATATCTATTTCCCTTGTTCTGAGCATAACTGGAGGTTACCCTGCACAGAGCCCAGACCAGCCTCAAGCAGCTGAGTAGCCTTAAATGCCTGTGGTCACCCCCCGAGGAAAGAATTTTATTGTTGGATAAACAACATGTCATCTAACCCGACCGAACTTCAGCATCTTTTATGAATCTGGACAAAACTCAGCCTTGCAGATATACTTTGGTATTATGTCTTGAGAAACCCTGTAACCCACATGAAGACCAGCTCTCAGGGCTCCCTGCTTGCCAGCCAGGTGATGAAAAGCTGTATTCATCACACATAGGGGTGGAGGAAGACACAACCTTGGTGTCCCACCTGCAGGGATGAAGACCATGAGGCAAAGGTTGGCAAGGTCCAGGTAAATGAGAGTCACCATGGGGTGGGGGACATGGGGATCTGTCCACTGAGTGGTACAAATGATTCCTGATCACTCTGCAAGAATCAAACAAGGGGCTGGGGACTTCAGTTACTGCCACAGCTGTCCAGGGAGTCCCCAACCCTGAAGGGGTTCAAAAGCCATGTGGATGTGGCACTTGGGGACATGGTTCAGTGTTGGGCCGGGCAGTGCTGGGGAAACTGTTGGACTCCGTGATCCTGGAATCCAGCATAAAGGATTCTGTGATTCTGTGAGCTGACCTCTGAATTTCATGTCCTTTTACACCTCCATGGGGTCAGCAGATCTCCCAGTGCAGCTGCAAGCTGTTATGAATGCACCCCCACCACTTTGGCAGGACATCAGACACCCTCAGAGTGATCCAAAACCGGCAACACTCAAAGGAAAACCGGCTCCTGGCTCCAGTTTTGAGCCTGTCCCTTGCACAAAGGCTCAGCCACAGCCATACAATCCTAAGGCTTCATAAACTCAAGTGAAGCAGCACAAAGCTGAACAATAACCCTCCCTTGTAATTAATAGCTGTAGTGTAAATTAATCCAGGCTGCCAATAGAAGCTGCTGGGTAAATAAGAATCTGTGACACTATCCCTGTAAAAGGCCTGTGGGCATATGATGCCATGGATGTGAATACAGGGAATAGAGGGTCATTCAAGCAGGAACACTTAAGACGTAACCTGTTCTCCTTGAGAAATGCGTGGCATCCCACTGGGAACCTGACAGGAGGCATTTCATTCGGATAAGTAAATGCAATCACTCAGGTGTCTGCAATTGCCAAGTCAGACATCCATGGTACTTCTATTTGGATGATGAAAAGTACTCTTCTTTTGGGTTTTGAGTGTGTGTGTCCATTTTTTCCACTATATATACATACATACATACATATATATATTTATATATGTTTATATATTTACACACACACATACATATATGTATATATACATATATATACACACACACACACATATATATATATATATATATTTTTTTTTTTTGACTGTTTTTTTGCCACACATTCTTTTCTGCATTTTTAAATTATCCCCTTTTTTCCCCCTTTTTTTTTTCCCTTAAAATTAACCTCTCCAAAACTCAGAGTCTGCAGGAATTTTCTCTCTGGCCTGTGCTCCTCACCAAGAAAGAGACCGAGTCTGCCCATAGCTTAGTCAGTTTTGGTACAAGCACAAACAGCCCCCCTTCAAATAGGCTTCAGATGCCCTTTCAATGAATCAAAAAAAAGACAAAGAAAAGGAGTTTATTTTTTTCAAGCCCACATCCTTCCCACACAAAGCACAGAGAAGGTCCCAGCAGTTCAAAGGAGGAAGGTAAATCCTCATGACAAAGACGGGAAAGTTCTCTGGGAGAAGATCAAAAGCTGAGGGTGCTGCAGGAGAGGGAACCTGGAGGAAACTTGTTTGATTCCCTCCAAAAACATTCCTGACTGTGACAGCAAATGGAGCATGAAAGCAAAGCATGAAGCTAAGTTTGGCAACAGCAGTGTCTGAGTGGTTTACAAAGAAAAACTGAAGTAATAAATGGATTGAAGATGTGATTGAAGAGACATAACTAGAAAGGAGAAGAATGTGGTACTGAACTGCTAATGGGAACACAGACTTAGGAGGGAATTACTTATCTTTCCTTACATAAACTTACATAATTTTTCATTATCTAGGGGCCTAGAAAATATTAATACTCAAAGAGTAAACATCACTATTTAATCCATTGGAAAGAAAAAACAAAATGCCCTAAAACCCAATCAAATTCAGGGCAAATGACTTGTATGTACAACAAAAATCATATCACAATCTCATTTCAGACCTTTACAGATCCGGAGGGAGGCATATTAATTCAGATACATTTACATTTGCAGCTGACAGTTCACCACAGCAGTCTGGGGATGTTTATCTTTCATTAATTATGGTTCAAGGGGAACTGCAACCTGAGATAGCTGAGCTAACCCTCTCCTCTTACAGATTCAGACCTGCCATCTGGAAGGCATCCAACCCTTCACCCATGCCTCTGGCCTCAGCCCAGCTCCCGCCTTCGCGCACAGCCCAGCCCGCGCTGCTCAGCAGCGGGGCTTTATCTCTGATAAAGGCGGTGAGAGCTGATGCATTTCTGACAAATGCCAGCTTAAATCTCTTCTTTCACGCTTGGGAGATGGTCTTACTCATATTTATCCCGGGCCAAGCACGTGGAGAGCAGTTCATCCATATCCCAGAGCCGCTTCTCCAGAAGAGAGAGCGCTCGGGACTGGCTGTTCCGCTTGTGAAAGGCAAAGCAGCTCCAGCAATTTCATTGGAACTGCACTCTCCTGTACCAGCTGAGGGTTTAGCCCATGAGTCTTTTCCTGCTGTGAGACAGGTGTTGAACAGGATGCAAGAAATCACACACATTCCCTTGAATCATTTCTCCCAGGCAGAGGCACTAATAAATTTGGATAAGGTGTTGTGTCTTTTAAAGATCTATTAAGATTGAATGGTTGACTTCCTCCTCAAGGGAACCTCTCCTTAATCGTACATTGGTTTGACTCACACACTTTGTCTTCCAGAGCCCTCCTGCCCCTCAAGTGTCCTTAGATTCTCCATTTCACAAATCAATTTGATTAAAAAAGTAGCAAGATACTTCAGCATACACAGCCCCAGTAACTGTAACTGGGTGGGTTTTTGGCAGATAACATCTCCAGACGTTATCTCATTCTCTTGTGGCAGCCACCCTAGGGATGTCTGCATTTTTAAAATGCTCCAATATGCATTTCTTGTCAATGGATATTATTTGTGCATACTAGCTCACATGCAGCATCCTTTAATGTTTACATATTCAACATACCAGCACTCTTTTAGAAGGTTGTATCTCAACAGTGCAAAATTACTCAGCAACTCCGGGTCAATTTGGTGTATTCTTTCACTGTTAACATGACCTCAATAAAAATAATAATACTTTGCCCTTCTAAAGCATCTATCAATGCTCACAGCACTGCTTAATTCTGTCAATAAATTTGTTTTACCAAATAATTGCCCCTAAGTGGTAATGTCAGCAACACTATTGCAAGAGGCCTACTAATTATTCTCAATAAGATTCAATCCTGGCAAAAGCACAAGTTTCCTCTTTTTAGCACCAAACCACACAGCTCTCTTTCCCTGTAGACCTGTAGCTGATGGCCTTTCCTTCCATGCCCAACATTAGGCTCCCAGAAAGAAGCAGTGCCCTGGTGAGTCTATCAGGAACACACAACTTTGTTTCCTCATTAGCACTTGCAGATGGAGTGCTGACATCCCACCTGAGGCTGGTTTGCTGGCTCCTCTTTCACATCTTGATCACTCACGTTTCATGCACCATACATCCCTGCGTGGCCACCACGCTGGTACCAATCTGGGAGTACATGTCTGGTGTGCAAGGTGTCCTAGCCTCATTTCAACATCATTAGCTTAAAACCATGCTGAAAAAAACAGTCACCAGCTCAGCCTGGGTATTATAGACACATACAGCAAAACCAGTGTGGAGTTACAGCAAAACTGGTGCAGAGCTACAGTGAAAGGGTTGGGTCCTCTGTGGAAATATCCTGCAGGACATCACCAGAGACTGGAAACACTTAACTTTATGGACAGGACTGCCACCACGCTGCCTCTCTGGGGAGCACACAGGGGTACCAGCTACATCTTCCAGGGTAGCATGCCTCTCATCTACATGTAGGTATTCAATCTAATTTAATGCTGTCATCACAGATCCCTCAGTACTCGAGGAATGAGTGGAGCTTCTCCAAACAGTGATTTATCCCACCCTAGAACTTCAGATCTAACACTGGAAGAAGAAATTACCCTCTTGAGTCATCTTGCATCTTCCTATATCTCTCTCCACTGACTATAAAGAAAACTCAAATTAGCTTAGACTACACAATTACTTTTTATGCGATGAGATCATCTCAAAGCAACCCTGTCCTTTCCCACAAGGCACCAGAAAGCCAAGTTGTTTGTTGTTGTGTTTTTTTTTTTTTTTTTAAAAAAACCTTACTTTTGGGGACATCCATGGGATTCAGGCTGCCAATGAGGTCTCTGACATAGAGCCCGTCCCCATCCTCCTTGCTCAGCCAGTTGTTGCAGGGGAAGTAAAAGCGGAGGTGGGGTCTGTTCATGTCGGTCACGATGACGCGGTCCAGGAACCACCCCGCGTTCAGCCCGGTGTTGTCATGCTCGATCCTAGAGGAAGAACAACCCTGTTTCAGTATTCTGGCTAAGACTGGCTACTAGCACCATAATTCTGCGGAAAATTATTTACTAGGCGAGGCCAGAGCAACTGTACAATTCCCGTTTATGGCTGACTATCCAAAGAGTTTCAAGGAACTTATGTGCTTTTACAGGGTATATTAAAAATAACAACCTTCCATATGGGCAGAGATCACAGGTGAGTCTGTGAATCTTTTATCTGCAAGGAGATACTCACAAACATGCCTCCACATTCATTCAACATATGCATTCATTCACCTTGCACTGCATACCTAAAACATAAGGGACTCCCTTCCCACCCAGTACCCCTCCTGCTCTATTCTCCTCTTGCATTGTTTTAACCACCTCTTCCCAGCTTTCTTTGTACTACTTAGTAATTTTAAGTTTTTTATCAGTCAGTCAGACAGCGGTTAAACATAATAATTATCATTTACATTACAGTAAGTTAGCAAAAGTGGATGGCAAACCCCATTTACCTCCATCGGGACATAAAAACAGTCCTAAACATCTTTCCCCATGATTGCATACGACAGAAATACAATTCTTGGTGGGGAGCATGGATACTTATAAGCAATACCGTAGGTGATTTCACACTTCAGTTCAAATCTTCGGCAGTAAACAAGCTTTTACCACCCCTTAACTTCACCTTGATGGGAGCACGTTAAGGAATAATGAATAAAACATGGCAATGCTTAAACCTCTACAGCCTGTCGTCCTATTAGCACCTCACAGAGCAGATGTTGTGGTAGCAGCGTTGTGCAGGTATACCTTATTTTCTTTATTTGTCCGACGTTATTGGTTTTCACTCGGAACACATCTGTTTTGCTCCTCTCAAAGGCCGTGCTGCTCCTGCAATGCACATGCATCAAAAAGAATGGTGAAAAACCAGCAGCCTTGACAGCAGGCACGCAAGTGCTAGTGTGTAAGGATAAAGAAGTGTCATTCCTAATGCTGGAAAGACCTAGTTTTCAGTGCCCTCTCCCCAGTGACAGGTTTTGGATGCTCTAGGTACTGACATTCAGCAGACTTTTTTCCTTCTCAGACTCCCAAGAGTTCTTCCAGAAGCTGAGGCAGAAGCTTTGGGGGGAAACACAATGTGCTTTTTGTCTCAGAGTCCCACTCCCAGACACATCCTCTCCTGTCATCCTAGCCTCTGGCATCAAGCAGACCTGCTCCTGGTGGTGGGGCAAAGGGCTCCAGCAAGTTCCCTGTGTGGCCACAGATCTGCCCAGGACTCAGCCAGAGATAAAAGCATCCAACCACATCCAACTTTCCAGGCCCATGGCCCATCACTTTTTTAAACAAGTACTGAAATTTTGGTGCTTCCTCCCACAATTTCCATCTCATTCCAAGTAAAACAACTGTAGGCAGGAAGTAGTTTGACTTTTTTGGGGAGGTGTTACATCTGCAGTTTGTATTTTACAGGTGCAAGAATATAAAGTCTATTGGCCCAGGTCAGGGGATGTAGAACTTAATTCCCAGTTCTGCCTCTAGCCTGCAGCATCATCCTTGGCAAGCAGCTCTGTCCTTTTCTGAGCTCGTGTTTTCCATGAAAACACTATGAATAACATCAAGGCAAAGCTCTGAAGATGCATCCTCTCCCACCTGCCCTCCCTGATGGGCCCCCACTTCCCCTGGGCTGCTGAGCATGGCTACGGATGATTAAACACAGCAAAACCCAGAAGCCGTGTTAAAACGAACAAGAAACCACAGCACTCGAGCAGCCCAAAGCCACGGTGACAAGACGTTTGCACGCAGAAAGTTAATGAATATTAATAATCCCAGCAAGGGGGTTTGGCTTTGCTTGCTGCTCTTCACGCTGCTGAAGGACCTGTGTGTGCCTTGCTTACGGGTCATTTTGTGTTCTGCTAAAACCATGCCCAGCCTTCCTCCTCCTCCTCCTCATCCATTCTGCTGTTTCACACCCCGTGCCAGGCGCAACACCAGTGTACGAAAAGGCTAAAATGGTTAACCTTGCCGTGAAGACAAGAGGCAATTAAACCCGGCTCAGCCTCCCCCAGCCTGGCTGCCGGAGTGAAAGCAGCCAGCGAGTGCAAGGCAATTAGTCTGTCAGGCTTGAATGAGCATCGTAATGACAGCAGCTTCTCCCCGCATTGGCTCGGGGATCGATGCAGTGCTGCAGACTGCTACGGAGATGCCATGGAAGTATTAAGTGAGAATAATCAGCCCAAAGCTCCCAGTGCACCAGTCCCACTGGCTGCTGGTTTGTGGCACTGCTGCCTTCGTGCTGGGCTCCCTTGTTCGCTGGGGGGGATGCTGGGGAGCAAACCTCCTTCTGCAGGGCATCCAAAAGTGCCCACTGAGCAGATGCACAGTGCATCCCTAAACAGCTTGGGGAAGCATTGGAAAACGTGACACAGCCCAGGAGTCAAACCCCTGGGAAGACTTGCTGTCGAAGGGTAGGAAGAGTTTTGACAAGTCTCTTCCCTTGAGATGGATCTGTAGCATCAATGGGAAAGAAAAATCCAGTCCTTCCTTCTAGTACTGCGTGGGGAGGGAGTGAGTGAGGGAATATCCCACAGTGAATGGCTACACTGAAATGTAGGCTAAAAAAAGGAAAGACTGAAAGAAAAGGAGAAATTGCAGCTGGGCTATGTCAGTCTGGTCCAGGCTAGGACTAGGATGAGACATTCTCAGCCAGATTACCATAAGGAACTTGTTACACCAAACAATGAGGCACACTGGCTTGCACAGCCCTGGTGACAAATAAAGCAGGAAAAATATGACTTGGAAATTGCAGCACTAAATTTGCAATGTTCAGGCTTGACTGGGTTCAAACCCAGGGATTTTAGACCATAAGGATCTTCTGAATTTCACTAGAGCTCTGTCATTAATCTGAAATAAAGGCCAGAGCAACTCCAGAAATATGTTTTGGTTGGGTTTGTTTATTTTGACATATTTGATTCGCTCTAGAAGCTCTATTTTTTCCATGTTCTGTTGCAGCATTTTTCCCAACTGCTTTGTAAGAAACATCCAAGGAGCTTCATCAAAGACTAGTATACAAAATTCTTATAGATATATATATATTTAATTTCATATTTTTTAATTTGAAGCTGTTTTCAGATTTTTTTCAGCTGAGTAATTGCCTGCAGGCTGCACTGCTTGTGGCTCTGCAAATGTACAATCCTTCAGAACACTATGTTCCCTGGTTGGGTTAGTGGTGCTGCTAAAAGTCTGCAAGAACTGGTACATATTCGAGTGTAGCATTTTTAAATCCCTGTATTCATCTCCTCTGCAGGCCATGGGCACAGACAACAGAGCCAGTGCTATGAGAGTTTTGCCACTTCTTGATGGGTTGATAACCAGAAAGCCTCTATAATGCAGTTTTGTTTGCAAAAGTACATAAAACAAACATTTGTACAAGTAAATTTTTTTAATGAAGGTGAATTAAAAAGAGTTGACCCACCACCTAAATAAAAGTCACATTTGAAATTGAAATTTTGAGTGTTTGTAGATAACAGTCTTCCCTTTTGATCAGCTAACAGCACCCTTTTCACAGGTCAGTTCTTAAGAACAGACAGAAAACCTGGATACTGATCACAGCAGAGGCATAAAAATAATGACCTTCAGCAGTGATGGAGTAACCTAAGCCAATTTAGCTTTGAATCCCTGCTTAACAATCCTTTAAACTGCCTTTGCATTCGGTGTTTTACCTGAAAATGCCTTGTACACACAGAGCTGCCAGCAGAAGCGCCAGGGATTAAGGGCTGCACAAAGCCCAAAGCGTTATTCTGTATATCAGTTCAAACAAAATTTTAGAAATGCTTCATTAAACCATTAGAGAGAGTCAGTTCTTGGTTGCATCTCCCTGAAATTCTGCCCACAGGTCTGTCTGCTCCTGCCATGGATGTTTAGCAGCAGTTGGAGGAGCTGAGTATTGGGGATGATTTTGGAAGGTCGCACAGCCCAAACCATCCTAAAGGCTGACGCTCTCTAGGAAAAAATAAATGCTACTTGGTTCACCTGCTAGGTCAGGGGAGTTTCTTATGCACTATGGGTGGGCAGTGTAGAATGCCACAGAATCATGGAATCATTTGGGTTGGAAAAGTCCTCCAAGGACATCAAGTCCAACCATTCCCACAGCACTGCTAAGGCCACCACTGACCCATGTCCCAAAGTGCCACATTCACGTGGCTTTTAAAACCCTAAAGGCATGGGGACTGCCACCACCACCCTGGGCAGCCTGTTCTGGCATTGGACAGCTCTTTTGGTGGAGAAAATTTCCCCCATATTCAATCAAAACCTCCCCTGTCCCAGCCTGAGGCCGCTCCCTCTGCTCCTGTCCCTGTGCCCTGGAGCACAGCCCGACCCCCCCGGCTGTCCCCTCCTGTCAGGAGCTGTGCAGAGCCACAAGGGCCCCCCTGAGCCTCCTTTGCTCCAGGCTCAGCCCCTGCCCAGCTCCCTCAGCCTCTCCTGGGGCTCCAGCCCCTTCCCAGCTCCGTTCCCTGCCCTGGACACGCTCCAGCCCCTCAGGGTCTCTCTTGTCCTGAGGGTCCAGAGCTGTCCCCAGAATTGAATGTGTGTCAGAGCTGAATTGAGAGGGACAGGAAGGAAATTTCTTCCCAAAACCACACAATGAACCCTGCTCCCTTCCCCATATATTTGCAATTGCTAGAGTGTTCTCTCTCCACGTCCTGTTTCCATGTAAGGTTTCCCTTCCACCCTTCAGCCAGTACTGTCTGTAAGGGTGCCATGAAAAGGTGTCAGGGATGAGCACTGGTCTGTCCCTGTTGTTTTCCTGGCTTGAAAGCACAGACAGCTTCCCTCATCGTCAGGTTGTCTAATACACATTACAGGCTGTGTGAACCTGTGTTATCAGGCCTCTGGCTAAGATGGCATCTTGCCAGAAGATGCAAAAGGTATTGGAAAAATGCTGACAATGTGTTGGCCTCATCCCTCTGTCCCTCCCTACACATCCACTATCGATCACTCCTGGAGAGAGGACATTGTCATGTACAAACTAACTACAAAAAAAAAAAAAAACAAAAAAATCTCCCATATGTTCAAACCAGAGCAGCTCTTAGCACAGAGCTCCAATAGCAGCATCATTAACCTCCTCCTTGGAGCAACAAATACTCCAGGGAGTTTGGTCTGCAAATATTTAGCCAAGGCTGCTGTCATGAAGCTGACAGCATCAGTCAGCAGGTGGCTGGGAGTACCACGTGAGGCAGCATACGTCCAAAACCACTCCAGATGGAAAAGAAACCAGCAGAAAAGCACAGTCACTGCCAGTGTCTGTAGCAAGGACATTATCGACCAGCAGAATGAATCCTGCTTCAGCAGGCACTGAAAAAATTGGTGAAAAAACAGCCCCACTTGAAAGGGTTTAATTGGATGGGATGAATTGCTCAGGGCTGTAGCAGAGTGATGACAGCCAGGAGCCACACACCAGGCCAAAACCGTGGGGGTCTGAATTCACCCCAAAACTTTACAAAGTGCCATAGGACACGCAGGCTCTGCCTTATCCATAAGCATTCCAGGTACAGATTCAGACAGCTTTAATTAAAGACATTGAGTAAGTGCTCCTTCACTGTGTACTGCATGGAGCAGCATCATCTTAATATCAGATATTTTCATCTTTGGTGGTGTGATTTGCATAAGCAAAATAAAGTAGTGGTGTTTAATTTAGATAATCTTAGCTATACTTTATCATAAAATCATTGACTCATAGAATGTCCTGGTTTGGAAGAGACCTTAAAGATAATTTCTCTCTAACCCCACTGCTGTGCATGGGGGTGTCTTAGTTATCTGCAGTTTGGCTATTATTTTCTAGAGCAACTGTATGCAAAGCAAACAGTGCCACCAAGAACAGTGCAAAGTTTGCTCAGTATTTCCCAGTATTAAATAACATTTTTAATTACATTCACTTTGCCAGATTGAGGTAAATTTTAGTCTGTTGAAAATTTTCATCCCCTTCTCATGGAGAAGTATTTTTAAATTTCAATGAGAATGAGCTCAGGCATTTTTAAGACTGACATTAATGAGTTGGGATCTCATTTCATCTCATCGTGAGTTGGGGCAGGGCTTTGAGCAAGACAGAATGGTTGAGTTTGTTCCAGGAATACACCTTACTCTCATCCCAAGGGGAAAAGTGGCCAGATTTTACAGTCTGAAAAATGCAGCTGGCACTTGATCAGCAGGGACCTGGTTCTAACAGCTGAATTCTCTTAAAAGTCTGGCTATTTTAAGCAAAATCCTGTTTTTCTCTCTAAGGCTTGACCTTCCTTGTAGTTGTACCACCAGCTGCTGTGTTCATAGCTGCTGGTGGATTATAATTTGTACATATGCCAGTTATACTCACTCTTACATTTAGGTTGTTCAACACCTCAGTCTAAGCACTCTCTCAGGCATTTTATTCCTGAAATACTAGACATAGGCTGTCCAATAAGGCTGATCAAGAGAGAGGAAAAAAGTCCCCACTTAGCTTCTTTTTCAGAAGTGAATACAGACTCCAAAATATGCTGTTACTTAACGCTGTCCCAGACCATTAAGTCTTTAGAGAGCACTGAAAGTGCTGCAGAATTGTACAGACATAAATCAGGGCACAGGCAGATACATAAACAGCTGTAAAATGGGAAACCTCCTGTGGCATTAAAGGAAAAGGATCACAGCTCCTCACTGAAGCAGCATTTTGGCAACAAGGTAAGAATCCTTCCCCGTCTGCACTTGGGGTTTGTTCCCTCCCTAACCTGAACAGCTTTCTGCACCAACTACCTAACCCTTCCTAACTTATTAACTGCTCAGAGTAAATAAGCTCTCTTTCCTGTATTTATTCATTTATTCCAGAGAGGTTAAAAAACAAATTTAGATCTTCTTCCACTGGGCTTTTACCTTAACTGTATTAGGGTTACAAGCATTACCATCTTCTAAAGACTACCCTGTACATACTCTGCAATTCATATGTATTTGGTGACTTAAGGAACAGAAAAAACTCTGTATAGTCACCCAAAATCAGGTAGAAGTGACTGCCAATTAATTGTCTTCAGCATCAGAAATTTAAAAAAAATTCTCTGTACTGTCATCAAATTCAGCAGAAAGACGGCTGTCACCAATTATTCCATCCTTCTTCTACATTACCATAGCTGCTAAATCTTCTCTTAATTCCTTCTTCTTTTTTTTCCTCAAGTTAAAAACCTCTCTGTGATATTATTTGCAGTTGTCCCCAACTGGACCAAGTAAGCCTAACACTGAAAAGTCACACTAGTAAGGAAAACATGGATTTGGACTAAAAACTGTGAAGCCAGCAGTGGCACTCCCAGCTGAGTGCTGTACTATTTCCCAAGCCTCAGCCTGATGGGAAGCACATGAACATGGAGAAATAAAATACTGCGGAGCATTCTTTGCTCAGAGTTGGACCACAGAGGATTAATTCACACTTGTGGGAAAAGTTTTGACAGCTGCCAAAATGCGACCAAGCAAAGCCTTGGTGTTCACCCACGTGTCCGTGATGGTGCCTATGGAAAGAAATTAATTTGTGGTAGTGCTTTTAGCTTCTGGCTGAGCTGTACCTGGTGCAGGGTGGTGGATGGGGAACTGAAGAGTTGCATGGGTTGGGTTTTGAGGTGGGATTTTGCCAAGAGCTTCTGGGCCCAAGCAGCAGTCTGCCAGCGCCAGAGTCCTCCCAAACGGGCAGACAGACTGCAAAGGAGGAGTCATCCCAGCCACACTCAACTACTTGCCTGAACCTCTTTTCGAAAATAAATCACATTATCACAAGATTTTTGTGTTGGAAGGGACCTTAGGGACCTTAAAGTCCATCTCCTTCTACCCCTTGCCATGGGCAGGGACACCTTTCACTATATCAGGTTGCTCCAAACCCCATCCAACCTGGCCTGGAGTATCCGTGCCCCTGCTTCTCTGGGCAGCCTATACCAGGGCCTCACCATCTTCATAGCCCAAGAATTTCATTCTAATATTCACCTAACCCTGCCCTCTGATATTTTTAAGCAGTTTCCCCCTTGTCTTGTCACTCCATGTCCTTTCTTGTAGCCCCCCCTTTTTGAACTCAGCTCTTGGCTCAGATTTTGAGTGCTGTCACTTCCAGAATGGATGCTCCTCCTGACCAGTCATGGCAGAGATTTGTGTCTTTCACAGTTACCATATTGCTGGCCAGCGTCAAAAACACAGAACAATTCATCAGCTTGCCATGTCTTCCCCTTACAGCCCATGACAAAAAGACCTGAACAGTCATGTCTTTCACTATCAGCACACAGTCAGGAAAGAAACAGGAAAAAGCCCATTTTAACCAGAAGGCGAAGTGGTAGTACCATCTTTAGGCAATGCATGATAATTTAGCTGTCTGTCATACATGGGGAAATGTAAACACCTATAAAATGTCATGCATTTGCAGTCATAAGTGAACTCGTGTAAACATTTAGTTGAAAGATGCATGAGATTCCATCCTTTTGCCATATTCACAAAGCTGCATAACAAGTTTGGGGAGGAGAGGGGCAAACTGACTATTTCACAGTTTTCTTCATAATTAGGAGACAAGAATATCAATTAGGTGGGTCTGAAGGCACTCCTAGGTCCAGAGTGGATTTTTTCCTCACCATTCCTCGATGGAGCACTGTAAAGTGCCAGACTTTGCTTAGAGACACAGAAATTTTGCTGATGTTTGGGAAACCCCCAGTGGAAAGCTGTGGCTGCGGTTCTAGCAGTCACCTCCTGCGGGACCAGTTTCAAGAGCCCTGAACTGCAGAAGGTTGGCTCCTTTCATCCTTGCTTTCCACACCTCAGCCATCTGCTCACTGCAGCAACAGGGACCAAGCCCAAAAGGCTAACTCAGGTCTAAACAAGCTCAGAGTGCTGCTGCTGCAACCTAAAATAATCTCTGTGTGTCCTTTCTTTTTCCCTTTCGCAAAATAAAAGTGGTGAGAGCAGGAGGAAAGAGGAGGCATTAACCCAAGTGCCAGCAAAGACCACCTGCACTGCCAGCAGCATGTTTAATGCCACAGCTGATGGACATATTTTGACTTCTCTAAAGGGCATAGAATTTATTTATCATTTTTTTTTGGGTAATATTTGGGTGCTTCCCATAGCCTCGAGCAGACAAATGCTTTCCCAATGAAATGGCTATTTATGTAAGTGCTGACCACAGGACAACTCCCTGGAAAGCAGATGTTGCTTTGATGGCTTTGCCAAATACTACAGGGCAGGTTTGGAGGATAGAAGCTCTTCCCCCAGTGGAGCTGCTGCTGCTGCTCCCAGCTCTGTCACTGACCTGCAATGGAACCATGTTTCCTTTTAGGTCCTTGCCTCATTTCCTTCTCTGTTACATCAAAGAAAAGGACATTCCACTTTGAAAGTTTGATGGGATGTCTGGTTGAAAATCACACAACAAAAACCAAAGCTTTTCACACAGACATAAAATATACAATCAGGAAGCTCTCCCTGGTGTTTCTGGTATAATAGAACTCCTTCTCCTAGCTCTGGTTTCTGAATTTGAAATATGGCAAACAGGGCTGAAATTTCATGTATTTTCTTTACCATTCCCATATCATTTTCTTTACAGACTCTCATGTTTGAGGTGTTTCACTGGGAAGAGAAGCTCTTTTGAGGGTAAAATTTAAAATAGCTTCAGGTACCTCTTGTCGGTGCTGTAGAAATGGAGAAAATGTGAAGTTACCGTGTGACATTAGCACAGGATTAATAATTCTGAAACACATTTTCAAGAAAACCAAAACAATAAGAACAGAGACACACAGCCTCTCCCAGACCCTCTGGAGAAGGGATTTCTGATTTATCTTAGTGCAATTGCCTGGCTAAGAGGAGATTAGTACATGCAGAGCTGGTACTTTGTTAAAAGTCATCTTAATTTCATGGGAAATGAGCACCTGCTGACCCTGATGCTCATTTTGTAAATAGAAAAAAAAAATTTAAAAAATTAAAAAAAGGGGAAAAAAAGCTATTTAGTCAAAAGCATCTTAATAGGTTCTTATAAAATATAGCTCCTACTAAGTTCAACATGCTGATAAGGAATGAGAAGATGCATCCATAGGATGGTGTTGACATCAGCTGGAGGAAAATAGAGCAGGGCCACCTTTAGATGTGCAACTACAGTGGTGTGCAGCAAGGCACACAGCAGATAGGATGGGAGCAGTCTAAATTAGGAGTCAGCTTAAATTCTTCCGTTTCTGCTTGCCTCAGATTTCCTATGGCTGGTTGTAGGTGGTTATCTATCAACATTACTTCAAACCCACTGAGTTACTCCTCAGAATCATTCAGGGACACTTCTGTCTGTACCTGACTAGCATGGAGACCTCTGTGGGATCTAGGCATGGGAATACAGCCCATCATGCCCACTTCAACAAGCAATGAATATGCTCAGCTCCTAATTTGGGAGCTCCAAAATTAAGCTCTAAGAAAAGCAAATATCCCCACACCTTGCAAATATGAGCCTTATGTAACATGGATTTCCACCTACAGAAGGGAATGCAGGTTTGCAACGGATTGGGTACGAAATACGCAATGGCAAAAATTCAGATTTCCCTGGTGATCTTAAAATACTGTATAGATTTATTCCCTCCACACCCATCAGCATGATATTATGTTTCATCAAGATGCTTTAACAGCCCCTGAAGAGCAGGCCTCAAAGATACAGACTTCCTTTCAGACACTTACTTGCTGGTGAGATGAGTCTTGGGAGTGATGCCGTGCTCTCCAAAGAGAGTGACGAAGACGTTGGCATCGGTTCCTGCTCCCCGGACATCTCCTGTCACTGTCACCACCTCGTACACTGTGGAAAGAGAAAAGAAACATCAGGACAACAGGAGAGAGCCTTCACCCTTTGTAGATCCAAGTCATCACCAAACCTGAGCTGACAAACACACCCTAGAGATGGATCTATGCACCCACTGCCCAAACAAACCCATCTCTTGGACAGGGCGTAGTGAACCCAGCTGTTGAAATTCATCACATCAAACAGAACTGCTGGAGACACTTTACATGGGCAGAGAGGGACTGGGTTTAGGGTGGACTTTGCTGCAAATAAAACACTTCTCTGTGAACATGCTGCCTGCCCTACCATAACGCATGAGCATGTGTTACATAGAGCAGATGAATTTGTGTGAAGTGTTAAAGCTGTTGAGCCACTTTTCATTTATGCACACGTCAATGCAATGCACGCTTTCCTGTTTGCTCTGATAAGATATTTGTATGGAAGCTGGGACATTGCTACAGCCAGGAATTTTGCATTTTGGTTGTTATGGAGATTTTACCAAAGACAAAATGGTAAATCGTGAGGAGAATCACAGAGTGTCCTGAATTGGAAGAGACCTGGAAGGCCCCAAAAAAGCTCACTCAACAGGACATCAATCTTTCCAGTCTCCCACAGGACCCACAAGGATGATCAAGTCCAACTCCTGCACAGAGACCCCAGCAATCCCACCCTGGGCATCCCTGGCAGTGCTGCCCAAAGGCTCCTGGAGCTCTGGCAGCCTCGGGGCCGTGCCCATTCCCTGGGGAGCCTGGGCAGTGCCAGCACCCTCTGGGGGAGAGCCTTTCCCTGATATCCAACCTAAGCCCCCTGACAATAGGTAAGAAAACACTTAAATTAGAGTCTCAAAGCACTATCTATTTATCTTCCCAAGGAGTAGACTGAGTGATAGCTTTATTTACACACACATATATCTTCTTGGGAGACACACAAGTTAAAAAAGTGCCTTTCACTCAAGTGGCATCACAAGATCCAATGGCCAAAAGGCAGAGTTAGACAGATTCAAATAACAATAATTCTGTAGTTAGACATACATTTCTTAGGCTGATGACTGATGTTGGAACAAGACTTGAGGCTTGAAAACAGGTTACTTTACTGAAGGACATGTCCTGGTTGGCTCGACAGAGAAGGAACTGGAAGAAATTACAAAACCTTGCCTGTGGCCAAGCGATGCACCCTGATGGCCCTTTTTGGCTTCATACAACGTGATGTTCATGATCTAGCGATGGCATCTCAACCTCAGACCTATCAGCTAGAGGAGAGGCTGTACTTTCAGCATTTTATCCTGCACAAACTGACTGCTAACTATGGGATTTCTCACAACTAATGCTGCAAAAATTCCCTCTTGATGGGTGCATCAGAACAGTTACATATTTTTATTAGTGTCTATCTCTCCCTCACTACATCACTAATCTATTCTATTCACATATGTATTGTATTGTATTGTATCATATTGTGTTGTATTGTATTGTATTATATTCTATTCTAGTCTATTCTAATCTATTCTAGTCTATTCTATTCTAGAATTCTATTCTATTCTATTCTCGACTCTATTCTATTCTACTCTGCATTTATTCAAAAGACACAAAAAATATATTGTAACTCTGGTCTGAGCATCAAATGTTTTTCCACAATAACACTCTTCCCTCAAAACATCATCAGAAAGAAATTTAATCACCATTTCAACCAAAAGAGCAAAATGCAGGGCACTCATGTAAAACTGATTAAAAACTATTCTTTATTTCCATCAGCTCTATTGCATTGAGAAAAAAACATAGTGCAATATTTTCCTAATCTCACCTTCCCATGACTATAAATAGAACATAAAAGGGTACATTATTGTAATAAACACAAAAAGTTGTGATCTGTGCTCGGCAACATTTTAAGCATCCCTTGGACTGGTGTATTTCATTTACAGGCTCGAAGGAAGAGGAGATTTATTTGCAAAAAAAAACAGCCAAACAGAAAAAAAAACGACAAAAAGACCCCCAGGAAGAATATGGGAACTGTTACAAGTAAAACAGCTGCCCATTGTTTTTAAAAGGTTGCAGAGTTAACAGGTTGGGCCAGTTGCTGCCCGGGTGGAGTTCTAACTGTTTGTTATTGTAATCACCTGTCGTTTTCATTAACTACCTGTCGTTGATGGTTAAGAATTCCCCCCTTTGTCGAGTGACACCCTGCTGCTTCCTGGAGGATGGCACCCAGACGGTGAAGAGACATTGAGTTGACATGCAAATGACATCGGATCCAGCATGCAACGGGAGAGACCCCTTACCAACCCTAGCCAAAAACCCTTAAAACAACGAGCCAACACAAAATTGATGCATCAAAGTGATGGCTAGACGTGAGGAACACAATCCAGTATCTATCAAGACCTTTTTACCCCTCACTCTAACCTTAAGATGCTGTCTACACTGAGGAGGTCGAATGTTGAAGCAACGAGTAAGGGGTTTTCCGATGCTGTCATGAGGACAGAGACCCCAGCTTTGCCCACAGTCCAGTGGACACAGCTGCACGCTTCCTCCTCCTCCGTGTCACTCCTGGGAGCAGGGCGGTGTGAGTGCGGACCTGTTGCTTCTCACCACCCGAGCTGATCACTTTTAATAAAGGCATTAAAAAGGAGAAAGGTCTCATGCCGGTGTTTATTTCAGGGTCCACAGCCTGCACATGAGTAATATGCATGAGCAGTGTGTTTTCACAGGGAAGGTGTTTGCGTGAGCCATTAGCAGGAGGGAGGTTTGTGCCCTGCCCGCCACTCCGGGGCTGCAGCTTTGGAAACAGCCGGCTGGAGTTGGGATATTGCTGTGCTCATCCTGAGCAGCCCTTTATGCCTGATTGTCTCAAGGAGCATTAGGACTTATCTGTGCCATGGAAGTGTTTGTCACTGTCAGAGCTTGCTATGGGCACTGCCAAAGTGGCAGCTACAGCTCAGCATCCCTCTGAGAGCTTCGTGCCTGGTCTAGCTCGCAGCTAATGTTTGGTCAAAGGCTGGTGATCCTTGATGATCTTGGAGAGCTTTCCCACCTTCAGTGATTCCATGATTCCAAGCTTTTTTAGGGAAAAGGATCTTTAGGCATTGTCTCCTCTTTCACCACAGAGCCTAAGCAAAACTTGCCCCTGTTGTGGTTTTCAGGGGTGAGGTCATGTCATGTTCAACTTTGTCTAGCATGCAGGCATCTTTGATAAGAGAAGAGAAAAAAAGAGCTATCACAACAATCTGTAAGTTCCCAGAGACCTTTCAAAAGCTCAGACAGTTCTTCTAGTGAGTTTCTTTTACTGCTAGAGAAGTGTTAGGAGTTACAGGTTATATGTCCATATAACAGAGTCTGCCATGTTAAACCTGCCCACCAACTCATTTTCTTGAACTGGTCTGCTGCACCTGTGCAGGTATTGACATCACCTCATCTATAGAACCAATCTTAATTTCCTTGCTGAAGTTATAGAAAATTATCTACTCCCGCTTTTCAGTCCCTGATGGGATACAGGGACATTGTCTAAGGCAAAAGCCACCACCAAGCAACAATTTCCCCCCCACCATGAAAATCAAATCCCTCCTCTGATTTCTGCAATGGGAGTCTCACAGTTGGAAAACAATGACAGCCCAAGTAGATGGGCTGCCCTTTAGGTTCACAGCCCCAAAATCAGCCTCCATGCACTGCAGTGGGCAGGCAGCACGTGGATGTGTAATTTTTGACAGGACAGATGTGCTGAGGCCTGCTTGATTAGCTAATGCCATTACCAGGCATACACTGGGGTTAAGACCATTTTAATTAACACTGCACTGAGGGAGGGACAAAAGGAGGGTCTGGCTCAATGACATCACCACATCACCGCATTTGGCACATGTCACAGTGAGTGCAGTGCTGGAAGGGGGAAGGAGCCCTGGCACCTCTTTTCCAGCATTACAGCTGGATGGCCAGCTGTGCAAATATATGATGTTCCAGATCTCCAGTGATATCATGGATGCAGGGCCCATAATTTCCTTAGCAGGAAGAAAATGAAAGTTTAATGCTAATATTGATGCCAGCTCCTTCTGCAAAAGGCAGGAGACAAATGCAGATTATTTAGCCACTTCCTTCAGAGGCATGGAAGCTCAGCAGTATAGATTCAGGATTGTTTCTTTTCTTTGCATTTTTCTTTCAATAATTTTTTCTCAGCCCCTGACAGCTGTCATATTTGCTCTCCAGTTTGAGGGCTCAGAAGACAGAAAAGGCAGAGCTGGGGTGGGGATAAATGTTTTGTATCCCAGCCCCTTTTGCTGGGAACAGCAATGATATAGTTCAACAAGAACTGTAGGTTAGTGACATTTCATAACCACTCTCAAGTTTGTTCCTGAATAATTGGATATTCTGGCTTTGAGAGAACATGTCCAGTGCTAGCAAATCCCAAGCATAAACATCTTGTATTTAGTGATTTAGGATGATAAAACTGAATTAACTTAAAAGCTTGAAACAGGATATCTGTGGAAGTTATCTAACTAAAGCTGGCATCTAGGTTAGAAGGATCAAATTTACTACTTCAGTGCTCCAGTTTTGAAAGAGAACATTAGGAAAATACAGAAATTGAATTCTTAGGTATCGTGTAAATTTTATACATCTTCCAATCAATTTCTCTACTTCCTTTTTGGATGGCCTCATGGTATTCCTAATCTTCCCATTTTGAGTCCTTGTTTTTCACACTCTCCATTACTCAAAAGATCCAAGTTCTCATGGAGGGTCCACCCCCGTTATTATTTTCTGGATCATGGGCACTAATGCTCACCAAAGACTTTCCTACATGGTGCCTCTTCAGAGCTTGCAATAGCTTTTGGCTTCTGGGATGTAAAAAATCCACTCCTTTTACACATTCCTGCTGTTTTAACCTACTGAAATGTGCTTTGGCAAAGGCTTCTTGGCCTCTCTGTGTATGACTTTGCACCCATGATGCCTCTACTTCCTTCTTGGTCAAACATAAGGTGTAAACCATGACATTCCCATGTCTCCAAATGCTTTCACTGGTCATTCAGGCACGGGCAGGATTCCCAAAGGTCTTCACCCAAGTGATCAGGTCATGAAGCCAGCATTCAGATGCTGCTGTGGGGCTTGGAGCAACCTGCTCAAGTGGAGAGTTTCCCTGCCCATGGCAGAGGCTTGGAATTAAATATTCTTAAAGGTCCCTTCCAACCCAAATCACTCTGTGGTGTGTGGCACTCCTTAATGCTTTTCCTAGCAATGCTGGCTGAGTTTATGAAGTTTATGAAGTTTATGGCAGCCCCTGGGCAGAGGAGCCCCAGAGGGAGAGCACCAAGGCAAGGCCTGGACCCCGGTCTGATCGTCATGCTGCATGGGCCTCTGCTCACAGGAAGACTCCTACATCAAAGTGCTTGATTTAGGTGGCAAACAACCCTGCCTCAAGGTCAAAGTGAGTCTATTCTGAGTGCTCAGATCATGGCCAAGTTACAGAAACCCAAAGTGTGAATATGGGAATGACTGACTTTCAGCCCAGACTCCAAATCTTGCTTTTCTCCCAATAGGCCGGGCTGAGTCAATACAAAGCTTTAATACACTTACTGATACAGGCTCTTTTGTTCCAAATATTATCTCAATCAAGTAGAATTTAGTTCACTTATCTCCTCTGGTAGATATTGAATCCCCAGCTGACTCCACTGCTCAACTGTCCTGCACGAAGCCTTCAGAAGCTGGTGAAAGTTCCAGAAAGCTAAACAGGGCTGATTTGCTATGAACTGCAAACCCATTACTGCTTTTCTCAGCCAAATACAAGCTCAATAAAAGAAATTACAGGCAGTACTTTCTTTGTTGAAAATAAGCATTCAGAAATGGCCATTTCAAGCGCAGGATACAGACAGCATAAAATCAGTTTCAAGTTACATTGCATCGCTGCTGGAAACACTCACACCCGTTTCCTTGCCTTGCAGGAGGAGATGATAAATATGAAGTGGGCTAATATAAATCCATCCATTCAATGATGAGAGTAGAGAAACACTTGCTTCAAAATTACTCCTAAAATTACTGTAAAACTATAAACACTGACAAGTGCAGACTGGGACACTTTAGCCAAGAGCATGGAAACTTCCCTCAGCTGCCCAAGGAAGGAATGTTTCCAGGACAGAAGAGTGCTTTGGCTGATAAATTCAGGTTTTTCTGACTCCAACCACATGGGGCTGCTCAGCATCAGTTGTCGCAGTGACTGCAGGCCCTGTCAGGTCACGTTCTCATGAGGTGAATATGAAGAACTGAGTTGGTGCCTAATTTCTGTCCAGCAAGACTGTCCCTTGGAGGGAAAAAAATTAGGGTGGTGCCACTAGAAAGATTAAGCAGGTGAAATAAGACAGAAAAGATAGTGAGGAGTTTGAGGAAGGGAGAGGGAAAGCAAAACCCACAGGCTTCTGAAGGGATGTGTCAGAGGATGGACCAGGCCCTTCTCAGTGAAGCAGAGCAGTGGAATGAGAGGAACAGGGAGAAAATGATGCTCAGGAAGCTCCATCTGAACATGAAGAAGAACTGTGCAGTGATCAAGGGCTGAAACAGAGACCAGAGAGGGTGTGGAGTTTCCCTCACTGGGAATATTCCATGGACAAAATCCTGTACCCTGTGCTCTGGGATGACCCTGCTGGAGCAAGGAGATGGAAACAGGGGAACCACTGTGGTACCTCCCAGCCTGAGCCACTCTGGGATTCTGTGACTCATCTTGAGTGTAAGCCCAAATCAACACCAACTGCTTGGAAGCTGTGGCTCTCAGACCTACCTTCAGATGCTTCTGTTTGGCAGGATGCATTTACCTCAGCAGCACTAATGGCTGTTTGCTCTTGGCTGCACCTCCAGCTGGGAATTCACTGATTATCCTCAATATTCACTTCATGTTGATTCATGCAAAGCACCAATCACTCTGGCTTCTCCTGAAACACTTTGGAGTGTGTTTGCCTTGGAGCACCTGAAGAGTACCTTGACATTTATGCAAAATACTTGGAAGTTTTTAAGGGTCTGTGCTGACTGTTATAGGTTATGTTTGACAAAACAATGCTCTCTGCATGTGAACACATCAGTTAAATACTTATGATGGTTACAGTTTAATCAGGACCATCCTTTACCCACCACAAAGGAGAGCCTTTAAAATTGCAGCCTGTTTGTTTTTAGTGAGCCACAATTTGTGCAATAATCTCTTGCCATACACAAAATGAGTCAAATTCTCCTCTCATTCACTCTGAAACAAATCCTGACTAACTCCATTGACTTGAGCACAATGGCTTTGGATTTGTACCTCAGAACTGTGAGCAGATTTGGGCCCCACACTCTATGAGAGATTGCCTGCTCTTTATATGCTTCGTGGAAAGAAGCTTTTGAGTCTGGCATGGATGCCAAATTAATTATTCAAAGCAAAAGAGAGGGATTTTTTTTTCACAAATATTTGGACTGGTTGCACACTGTTACACATTTTGCTATTCATAGTTTATACAAGGAATTGCAGAATTAATAGCATCTCGCATTTTGAGACTTTGTCACGGACATGAATTAGGGAGGTTTTCTTCTAAGCAAACTTAGTGCCGGTACGCATGAGTACCATTATCTTGAGCTCTGAAATATAATTTATCTCTTAAAATATAAATCCAAAGGTGAAAACTGTCCTGCCTGTTACCACAGGCAGAGTAGTCATGGTTTGGAGTGTGTTTTACTTAATCAGCTATTGTAAAAATTAACATTTCATTCTCATGCACTGTAGGAAGCCAAACTCGATTCATCTGGTGCTCCAGCTACCACTTAAAAGCGTATTTTTGTCTGAGCGCTACCAGGAAAAACCACCTTAGCTCTTTGCTGGAACAGTAAAGTAGAATTAGTTTAGCAATCAACATCTTTTTTATTCAAGCTTAAATTGTGTTGGAGGAAAATGCTGTGCCTCAGGGGAGAGAGACACTCACAACAGAAACCTGTTCCATTTCTTTCATTGTCTCTTGGAAGCAAGAAAGACCTGCCAGGACATGGGGTGCCTCTGAGTCACCACTATTGACAAGAACATTAGAAATTTCTGTCCAATGGGAGGTGTGCAGCACAGCCTGGGTAAAATATGAAATCGATTTTATCTGCAGCGCTGAACAAAGTCTGCGGTAGAGCAATGTGCCTGCAGAATGCAGCTGGAAGTAATTCCCTGCTGTCTGTCATGTCTCTGATTAGGGGGATGGAGCACCTCTCCTATGAGGAAAGGCTGAAGGCACTGGGAGAGCTCAGCCTGGAGTAGAGAAGGGTCTGGGGTGATTTTCCTGAAGGCAGCTTATAAAAAATCTGGGGAGAGACATTGGACATGAGCCTGGATTGACAGCACCCAGGGAATAGCTTCCACTGCCAGAGGGCTGAGATGGATGGGATATTGGGAAGGAATTGCTGGCTGGGAGAGTGGGCAGGCCCTGGCCCAGGGTGCCCAGAGCAGCTGTGGCTGCCCCTGGATCCCTGGGAGTGTCCAAGGCCAGGCTGGATGGGGCTTGGAGCAACCTGGGATAGTGGAAGGTGTCCCTGCCCATGGCAGGGGGTGGCACTGGATGAGCTTAAAGATCCCTTCCAACCCAAACCATTCTGTGGCTTTATGCTCTATGTCATCAGACTCTAACAAGATCCCACCCTCTTCTAGTCACCTAGGCAGGGAAAAAACAAAAGCAGGGCTGCTGCCAACCCTGACCCCAATACCCAAGTGGGAGGAAGAGCAATTTCACCAAAGATTCTTTTATTGCCCACTCCTGCCCAGCATCCCTGGCTTGGAGACATTGCAGGTGTTGGATGTTCCCTTACATGAGCAAGGCAAGACATTTCTCACAGCCTTTATTCCGGGGAACGGCTGAGCTGTTTTCACAGAGCAAAACACAGAGAAAAACACACCCACATCAACAGCCTTTCAAAACTGCTTGGCCTGAGGCACTGAATCCAACAGGAATGTGTTCAGGAGGGAACAGCTGGCAAAGCCACCGAGTCAACAGCTGGCAAAGCCACTGAGTGAGTCAACAGCTGGCAAAGCCACCAGCAGGTGAGGCCTGGATGCCACCGTGAGCAGGGACAGCCGTGCCACAGCAGGAACACTGGCTGCAAGCCCGAGGGGACACTGCACCCTTGGCAGCTCTGGGGTGAGGAGCCAGCACATTTGGAGCTGATTTCTAGCTGTGTTTCATATTGATGCTTGGCCTAAACAGGGAACAATGCCTGATAGAAGGTTGGAATGAATACAAGTTATGCGTGTCACTGATATTTACATGAGCATAGTTGATGTTGTTATGAGTTAGGTTGGGCGAGGTTGGGAGCAAACTGGTCTAGTGGTACTGGAATTATGTAACCTCCACGGTCCCTTCCAACCCAAACCATTGCAGGATTCTATGATTCTAGGAATAAATAACAACTCCCCAACTTAAGTAGTCATGGCACGGAGTTTCTACTATTCAAATAGCACCGTAAAAAGAAATATTAAAAAAAATTTACTATGGCCTTTTCTCCTCCTACCTCTGCCTTCTTTACAAATGTGTCTTAATTAACTCTTGCAGTTCACAGATAAATTCTGATTGAGACACTACTGCAATACAGATGTCTATAAAATGCAGACCTCCAAACTGATGCTGAAAAATACAACATTTCTGAACATCAGGTGACAAAGTGCCAAAAAGACCTGGTTTCCAACAACCACATTCAATTACAGCAACAATGCACAACTCCTCGGTGGTATGTGTCCAGCCTGTCTTGCAGTGCACGTAAATCCATCAACAAAAGCCACAATTATTATTTTCAGTCTTTCTTTAAGTGTTGCCATTCAGGTATTTGTGTCACTCTGTTGCAAGGAAGAAAAACGCCTCTGACAATGCCTGGAGAAATAGCTGCACCCACAAGGCACTGGCAATAAATAAATATTTCTTGGAGCAGCAGTAGTCAGCCAAGAGGAGGCCTTAACCAGACAAAAACATGTTGTGAATCTGGAAGCCACATCCTGATTGCAAGTTTGACAGCTAAAATAAACCCTCAGTAAAACACTGCATCCCAGCAGTGATCAGAGGCTCTTGACATCAAACCCACCATGACTCTTGGCTTTCCTGGGTCTCAGCTGGATAAACCACCACACCTGAGGCTGTAGGATTGTCCCAGGCTGGAATAAAATACTGGTTAGCCCTAGCCCCCTCTCTGTGCTTAGCCACTTGTAGCTCAGTATTATTTTTTGCCCAGACTTTCCATCCTGATGGATGTAATTCTGCTGTTTTAATGGAACAGTATTCAGATATTAGTCCAAATTCCCGGGGACAGGACGATAAACAGCTTCACAGAGGACCTAGGAGATGTATATTTAACAAAGTATAAATGGGAACAAAACTAATGATCCTTAAAATATCAATGCAGTCCTGAAACTTGGAATTTGATGTACCGCTAGAGGAACTGATGTACCTGTGAGCAAAAGCATCTCCTCAGTTCTCTTTCTGCAGCCAGAGAATGAAAAACTACCCAGGCAAAGCTTGGATGTTTTAAAGACATAGCAATCTCAGCTGTTAAGGGAGGAAAGAGAAAAGGGAAGAGGGATACAACAGAAGAGGGAAAGGTAAAAAACCCAAATATTCTTGAATTATTCTAATGTGATCAGGTATAGATAACTGAATAGAAAACTGAATCCAGACTGGTGGGATACCTGGGCTGGGGGTAGATGATTCAGGACTGAAAATATTGATCTGCATTTGACATCCATTCTCAGTGCCAACTCGTTCAGCTCCTCTCTAGGAGCTCTCAGGTATTTTCTATTCAAGTCCGAACTCAAACACTCAATCTAAAAGGTACCCACAGGCAATCAAGGGTATAAAACTGAGCTCTATAAAAGTGAACTCACCACTCCATTCAGAGCTGATTGTTTTGGGTGTGAGCAGAGCAGCAGTGCTGGGGAGCCGCCGCTCCTGCTCGCGGGTGTGGGTTTCACATCAGCTGTGCTGTGCCTTTGGCAGCCTGGCACCCACAGCTGTTCCTGGATGCTGTTTTTGGGGCTGCCAGCTGGACTGAGCCATCCCAAATGGATCATGTGTGCCTAACAAGAATGAATTCTGCATATGTTTGGGGTCCTGCCCTGGCAGAGGGAGAGGTGGGGAAGCACAAGTGCTTGCTCCCCCCAGCTCTGTGCGTGCACTTGGCCAAACCCACACCTGCAAAAGAAAGGTGACATCTGCAAACCTCCAGATACCAGCAAGAGCTTGCTCCAAAAAGGTTTATTTGCATTCATCTGCTTTATGACACTGATTTTCCACACCAGTGACTAGTGACATCCCTGCTGCAAGTCAAAGGCTCATTATGGACTACGAAGAGCTGCTGTGATTCCTGTCAAGCCCCTCTCCCAGCATTTTAGTCACTCATTTCCGATTTGTAAGGCCCAGTTCCAACATGACACCTCCAGGCAACTGGTGGTCTCCAGTGGGAATACACAGGTGTGTAGCAGGGGTGTCTAATAGACAAGCACAAAGACTTTTTAGCACCGACATAAAAGTTATTTTCAAGTGCTCCTGAAACTAATCAACACTTCAGTATCACAACTAATTTAGTATTGGCTTGTTCTGTCACACAATAGTGAATTTCTATGTGTGATAGTTCACAGAATCATAGAATGGCCTGGGTTGGAAAGGACCTAAAAGACAGCTGAGTCCCAGGCCCCCTGACATGGGTAGGGAGACCTTCCACTGGATCAGATTGCTCCAAGTCCCATCCAAGCTGCCCTTGTACACTTTCAGGGATGGGGGATCTTGTGTTTCACCCCTTCCACAGAGAAGAATTTCTTCCCAACATCTAACTCTAAACTGTTATTATAGGACACGAAATAACATGACATGGATACACTGCCCTTTCAAGGTAAAAGAGACTTTTTAATTTCTGACTCCAACATTTACAGATTTCCAAAAGTGACAGCGGATTGGAGGGTGAAAGTGCCACCTCTCCAGTGACACTGGACAAACCAACAGTCAATCGAATTTTTCCTCCTCCATAAAGGAACGCAAAACAATAAGTTATTTACATAAAATGTGTGAGAAAGTTTGTTACAAGAATGTAAACATCAAAAGGTTTAGAAAATTTTAAAAAATCAGGGCGACACTAAACCTACCCTCTCTCAGTATGAAGTCATTCCCCATTGTTCCTGTCACTCCAGGCTCTTGCAAATAGTCCCTTTTCAGCTCTCTTGTAGGCTCCCTTCAGGTACTGGAAGACCCAGTTAAATAGTTCCAAAGTCCTCTCTATTCCAGGCATGTACTCACAAACATCTAACAAACATTTAAAATAATCTAAACTTTTCAAAATACATATTTTCTGCCATCATTCACAGCTATGGGAGATGCTGGGGTGCAAGTAGATGAGATCCATAACTCCAAGGAGTGTTCAGAACCACCTTCTCTCAGCAGCACAGTTTGCATCTCCCAATGGATCGCGAGACATAAAATTGCCCCTGGCACAGAACTCTCCTCAGAATGTTTTATGCCTGAAACCCAAGCTCATTTTAGTGCCAAGGAGTAAAAATAATACCTGTCTTCCAAAGAGGAGTCCTTGTTCATCCTGACTCAGAATATTAATCAAAGCCTCAGCTGGGGAAGATCCGTGGGTGCAGGGTGCACACGAGGTGATGCTGCAACTGATGATCGTCTGTAAAGGCGTCACTGCAGTTCTGTGCAGGGACAGAGCTGGCCACAACACTGCACTTGCTCTCCTCCACTGCTGCTAAACTGCATTAAACAGGGCTTAGCAATAAACTCAGCACCTGCTGAATGCTTTTTCTGTGTAGCCCTTTTCAGGTTCATGACTATGTTGTGATAAACGCAACACAATAAATCCAATGGTACACATCAAGGGAAGTGATGAGCAGCTTGCATATCTATTTACAAATCAACAGTGGCTATCTCCCCCTTCCATCACCATTTGAGGCAACATGTTAGCAAAAACATGCATTTTCTGAGTAGATTTCTTCATGTTATGATTTTCACACTGCTAAGATCACTGAAGTCCAGCTTGACCCATTGTGCAAGAAGGAGAAAGCAGCAGAGAATCCCAGATCTCCTCAGGTTAGAAAAGCCCTCTAAGATCGTTGAATCCAACCATTCCTTGTCACTGCCAAGCCCACCAGCAGCCAATGTCCCTAAGTGCCATATCCACATGGTTTTTTGAACACTTCAAGGGATGGTGATTCCACCACTTACTGATAATATGCGTAATAATATCCATAATATCCATATCTGAAACTTGGTAGGAAAAAAAAAAGGAGGAGTGAAAAGAAAAATGGAATAATTTACCATCATGAGGATTGTCGTCCTCATGGAATTGGATTGTCGTCCTCATGGAATGAGTTATGCCTCTTGGTGAGCCATACTAGAAAGGGAAGCTTGATGTTCTCCTGAGACATCAGCATTTTGCTGTGACACAGGACAGGAAGGAGCTTTGCACCATCTGTCACACCCTGTGCATGTCTGGGGCCTGGGCTCACCAAGGTGGCAGCTACTGATTCAGCCAGAGGGAAAACACATTTAATGGCATGAAACCATGTTTGGAAAGAGAAACATTTTCTTTCTTCCTAGCAGCACTGAGATATCCATGACTTTGGCAGGAGTCACCCAGAAAACAGATAGAGATATTTGGTCCACTTCTTCAAAATTCTATGGCCACAAACCTGAGTGGGAGGACAAATAATCATGCCAGTCTCACAGACAAGACCTGAGATATCAAGAGAAAGGTATGGGGAATAAAAAAGAGGCAAATTCCTCCAAAGAGTTTGTCTCTGAAAGAGACCTGAACCTCAGGCATCTGTCACCTGTAGAAGATTTAATGGTGGTTAAGGCAGCCTGGGAGCTGTGTGAACACTCTCTGGATGCCTACAGCCATTGATTCCTCTGATTAAATGTTTTTTACACAAAACATTTGCTCTGTTATTGGCAGTGAAGACTGTAGGATAGTTTGGGTTGGAAGGGACCTTAAAGATCATCCAGTCCCACCTCTGCCATGGGCAGGGACACCTTCCACTGTCCCAGGCTGCTCCAAGCCCATCCAGCCTGGCCTGGGACACTTCCAGGGATCCAGGGGCAGCCACAGCTGCTCTGGGCACCCTGTGCCAGGGCCTCACCACCCTCACAGGGAGTAATTTCTGCTTTTTGTTCAATCAAACCTACTCTCTAAGTTTAAAGCCATTCACCCCACCATGTGACTACAGCCCTTGGTAAAAAGCCTCTCTACATCTTTCCTTTAAGTCCCTTGCAAACACTGAAAAGCCACAATAAAGTCTCCCTGCAGCTTTCCTTACTCTACTGTAGAAATAACTCCGCAAACACTTATTAATAAATAACCAATCTCATTAACACCATGATCACGGGAATGGACAACAGCTGCAATTTAGTTAAAAATGCCTGCTATCTCTGCTTTAATTTTCTCAGATACACTATCACCCAGTCACTTGATATCTTTTGTTTTCCTGTCCCCAGGAGCTGGATTTGCCTTGTTCTTCAGTCATCGATTGAACTTGATGGGGGGATCCCTTCTCTTGTTTGCTAATACAATAAGATAAAGAGGATGTCAGATGACACAGGCACCATTAACTCCCTGCTTATAAAACATTTATAACATCTCTCTTTTCTTTTTTACAGCAAAAGGAATCACAGCTTGCGGACTGAAATATATCTCTGCTGAATATTCACCAGCACCAAAGGCGGCTGACATCCCCAAAGCTTCTGGGAGGCTTTTCCAGAGGTCACACAATTCTCCAGAGCCTGGCCAGCAACAGCCATTTCACTCAGTGGCCCTTTGGGAGAAAAGAGGCAGCAGCCTCCAAACAAGTCACACCAAAAAATCTGCTTTTTAAATTCAAAATAGTAAGAATAGCAGTATGATGCATGGTAAAGGGAATAGCTGAAACCCTGTCCAGCCTGGCCTTGGACACTTCCAGGGATGGGGCAGCCACAGCTTCTCTGGGCACCCTGTGCCAGGTCTTCCCCACCCTCAGAGCCAAGAATTTCTTCCCAATATCTGATATCAGAAGAGCACAGAGAAATTATTACAAACTTTTGCTGTAGCATCTTTGAAAAGTGCAAATTATATTTATTATAATTATAGCATATAATTATATTATATATAATTTATACATATATATAATTTATATAATATATAATTTATATAATATATAATTTATATAAGTAAATATGAATTATGATCTATAATTTATTATAATTTATATTATAATCATAATATATAATATATTGATAACAATTATACATAATACATAATACATATTATATATTTATAATATAATTATAATTTATAATTTAAATTATAAATTTATACATAAATGATATAAATTATATAATTATAATGATATTATATAAATTATATTTAAATAGTGCTCAACTATATTAAAAAATACAGTATGAGGTGGGACAGCCTCCCTACCCCTAAGGGGCCATCACAAATGAAGCAGGTTTTGTGCATGGGCTAAATACAGCGTATCTGTGAGGGACCCACTTCTCTGCCCCAGAGGAAAGGAACAACCTTTTTCCTCTTCTCAGAGGAATGGGACAATTTTTCTTGTCCCAGCCATCCGTCACCACGACAGAAACCCCCAGGTGTGGTTGACCCAGAGCCACACCAGGAGTGTGGAGTGCTTTACCACTGCTCAGGCACGCCCAGCTCTCTCTCCCCACATGTCGTGACTCTCTTTGACTGCTGGGGAACCAGCAGTGATGAGAGGTGAAGAGTCCTGCCCCGGGCACACCCGGATCCAGTTGCTGGTTGCTGGTACCACCCCTCAGCATCCAGGACCTCTTTGCTGCCCACCTCCCTGACGCAGAGATAACCTCACTGTGCTTGGGAGCAGCCCCCTATCATCCTCCTATCCATATTCTTTTCATCATGGAGCTACACCATGGTCTTCTCCTGAAACGGAGTGAGTCACCTGAAGCCTTAAGCTGCAGAATCACAGAATCTTTCAGGCTGGAAAAGCCCTCCCAGACCATCGAGTCCAACCATGCCCCAACGCAGCCAATGCCACTGCTGACCCATGTCCCCAGGAGACACTTTCACATGGCTTTTAAATAATTCCAGGGATTGGAGACTGCACCACTGCCCTTGGCACCCTGTGCCAGGGCTTCAGAAGCCTTTCCATGAGGGAATTTTTTACTCATGTCCAATCCAAACCTCCTCTGATGCACCTTTGGGCACAGCTCACCGTGCATTAAACCAAAGTACAGTCTGCTTGTGAAACAAGTGGTCTGTTTATTGCAACAACACTGTATTGAGGTTTAGAGGCTAATATTGATGTTTCCCCAGATGATTTTGTTACTTTAAAACAGTCAGAGGTCTGGTGTGCTGGACCTCCTGCTTCTACATCAATCCTAAGTGTTCCACCCCTCTGGTTGCTGAAATCTCCAGCATGCTCCTGCTGCTTCTGCTTGATCAGGACCACGCACCTCTGCCATGGATCCTGCTTACACAGGAGGAGCCTGCTGATTGCAGCTTCTGCACAGCCCCACAATGCAAATATTAATTAGGAGAATGTAATTACAGCAGCGCCACACACACGGCACAGCGGCTTCGTAAACAGAAAAGCTCACACGGACACAACCTGTCAGTGACACCTCAAACAATTAACATACTTATTTAACAAAAACATGACCCACGTAGGAATAACTAGTGCCTGCACCCCAGGAAGGACCCCAGCAAGGGCATTTGCAGGGCCAGTGGTGCCTGCTTCAGAGGGGAGATGGGGAAAGATGGAGCTGACCTTTTTTTTTGTTGTATTCATCTTCCGTGGCATTGGAGGAGTCCGAATGATAGTCCCGAAGCTCCTGTTCATACATCTCCAAAAAATTATCATCTATCTTTCCTTTCTTGGACTTGTCACCCTTCTTCTTCTTCTTGTCTTTGCTTTTTTTGCCTTTTTTCTTCTTTTTCTTTTTGTGCTCGTAGTCATCTTCCTCCTCACTGCTATACTCTCTTCTCTTGGTTTTTTTCTTCTTCTTTTTCTTCACCTCCCCATCAATCTCTGAATCCTCAGACTTTGATTTCTTCTTGCTTTTTTTCTCCTGGCTTTCATCTTCCCCATCTTCCTCAGCTACTTCTTCCACTGCCTCCCCTTCCTCTTCCTCCTCCTCTTCCCCCTCTTCTGTTTTGTTCTTTTCAGTCTTTTCTTTCATGTCATTGTTTTGCCCCCCAACACTTTTATTAGTGCTCTGGGGTTGCCTTAATCTTCTGCCACCTTTCCAGCTGCCAAAGTCCTTCTGTTCTCCTCTCCCTGCCTGGGGCTGGGCTGCCCTTGTTTCCCAATTTCCTTCCTCCCCAATGGCTCAGTGCAGAGGTGTCCCAGAGTCCCTTCCTATCCCCCCTCTCTTTCTGCCTTTTCCTGCCTTCCTTCACCTCCCTGACTGAGGCCCCTTCCCCTCTCCTCTGCCTCTCCTTGTCTTTGGGGTTTCTCTCCTTTTCCTTACTATTATTTATTCATTGGTGTGTGCTGAGAACTTTCTCCTCTTTTTTCAGAGCTGCCTCAGCCTCTCCTCAGGGTCAGTTGACAATCTGGGTCTAGGGTATCAGGACGTGCCAATCAAGGCTGTAACTCCCTGGAAAATTGGTCAGGTGAGGGCACGTGGTCAACTCGCTTCTTGTCCTTCATATGCCAGCCCAGGGCAGGGGAAAACAAAGACATTTCTCCTCCTCATGGCATGAACCAGCTTCAGAAACTTCATGAAAAATTACTTAGTGCTGCCCAGCCATGTGGTTATAAGACAGATGGGCAGGTGAAAAAGGAGACCCACCAAGCAACCATATCTCACTGGACTGTATTTCCTCTCCATTATTCATGGTGTCAGGATCACCTTACTGATAACAGTGGTCTCAACTTTACATGGATTTTTTTTTTTTTCTTCTTTTGACCAGTGACCAGAAAAGACAAACACTCCCAGGACCTCTGCCTGGAGATGTCACAGCAGTAACAATTTACTCCTTCACCCAGCTCCTCCAACCCTTTACTGTGCTGTACCTACCACCAGAACCTCCAAACAGTGATAATAAATAAATAAATGTATTGTGCTGTATACAAGGTGCCCAGACAGCTGCCTGTGTTGGCCAACCAAATAGAAACAAAACTTAGATGAATAACTCAGCACAAGTGCAAGTATGCCCACCTGACTGCTTCCAGGGGCAAATATTGAGGAGAGATAGGAGAGAGACAGGGAAAATAAATGATGTAACAGCACAGCACTGCAGCATAAACGGTGCCCAACACCCCACTTGTGCCCTGGGTTCCAGCAGGCTCTCATGGCAGATAAGGGAAGGACAGACACCATGAGATTGGATCAATCTCACCTGCAGTCAGGAGATGATGATTTAAAGTCTGACAGAATGAGAACAGAAAAGAAGAAAAATAATATCTTCTTTTTTCTTCAAAGGTGCCGTTATGGGCCTTATCACAGAAAATTAAGTTTAATAAAAAAAACTGTGGTTTAGAAAAAAACATACAGAATTTCTCCAGTGGAGATGAAGTGTACATAAAGCAGGCAGGGCAGTCAGCCTGGCTTTAAATCCCAGTAATGGAAGAGCTGGATTTATGGCAGGGTTGTAGGATGATGATGATGATGCAGAACCTCCAGCACCACCCACTCTGTCTGTGGGATAACTCAGCCCACAGCTTCCTCAAGTGATAAATTAAATGTGATTTGCTTGATGGTGTGCTGCCCGGGTTAATGATGCACTGCCAGTAAGTCAGAGGTTTCCTCCACGATGGGTCTTTCATGTACGCGACTTAAAACTTTTTAACTTTCATGTACATGATAAAACTGGGGGCTTCCATGACCCAGCTGGAGGGAGAGGATGGCAGGAGGGTTGGGTTGTCAGGAGCACAACAGGAACAGATGTTTTGATGTCAGGATGTGCAGCCCACACAGGGTGGCAGTGGCTGGGAACAAGTGGGTGGAGAGCACCAGGCCCAGAGGCTGCAGGGTTGGTGTGGGTCAGTCCCTCCCTCCTTAGCAGCTGTTTGGCACCAGTCTCCAGGAACTTAATGTGGATAATATTTTAGAAAGCAACTGTATTTTTAATGGTCTCTGTTTGCTGAGTGAAACTCTGTCTATTAAGGATCATAAAGTGGATTATTCAGGGAGAGCTTCCAAGTAGGTTAAAGCACAGGTTCGGGATTACACATGAGAATGGTTTTTCCAGGCTCTTAAAACCATAAAGGAAATAAAATAATCACTGTTGTTGTCCCTTATGATACAGCTCCAACTTGCCAAACTCCCAGGATGTCAGCACCACAGGAGCTGCATCATGCCTGAAGTACCCTGATTATTTCCAGGTCCTTATTTTCTGGAAAGCAGCAGAAAGGCAGATCTTGGCATGTCAGTTCTGAGAGCAGGCATGGAACAATTGTCTCAGCAGGCACCAAGGGCACACTGCTCCAAAGGCACCATCCAGCCACGTGGATGGTGCCAGTCCCAAGGATCCCAGGGATCCTGCAGGGATATTTGATGATGCAGCACATTTTCCCAGACAGATGCTCTGCAGCTCAGTGCATCCCTAGCTGTTACCTTTCCCCTCTCTGGGACAGCCATCAGCACGCAGCAGAAATTGCAGGCATAAATATTGCAGCTGAAATCTGGGAGATGGATTTAGGCTTTGGATGTGGCAAAGCCAGCCCTCTCCAGAAAGAATATTTTAAATTTAAATTTTAAAAAATAACAACACCACAGCATAGAATAGAAAATGCCTTCAGAAAAATAAAAAAACATGGAATCCCTGAGAAAAGCAAGGCTCATATATTCGTTATGTTTTAGCTAAAAACTTCATCACATCGAGTCCCTGAGAGCTGCTGCTCTGAACAGCTCCAGCTCAGTGCAGCAAAATGTTGACAGCAGAGTGTCACAGAATGGTTTGTAAGGGACTTTTAAAGCTCATCCAGTCCCACCCCCTGCCATGGCAGGGACACCTTCCCCTATCCCAGGTTGTTCCAAGCCCTGTCCAACCTGACCTTGGGCACTTCCAGGGATACAGGGGCAGCCACAGCTGCTCTGGGAAACCTGTGCCAGTGTTAAACCAGCCTCACACCAAGCAAGAAAAAACATTACTTTGACAGCAGAGCTGTTGGAGTGGGAGAAATGCCTTTTTCTCCTCCTGCACTGGGAGATTTAGATTTAGGATGCTCATGGCACCTCTGGAAGAAGCCTCAGGCTGGTGCAGCCCCAAAGAGGGACAAAACCCAGCTACTTTGCGGAAATGTTGCAATTAATGCCTCCTGTGTCATGAGGAATGATCTGAGGCACTAGAAGCACCCTGTAGCAGCAGGACAGCTGTCCCAGGGAGAACCATCCCCCTGAGATAACGCCAGCCTCACGCTTCACGTTGTCCAGGTGCAGCAGAACAGGACTTCAGGTGCAAGCCAGACATGAATCCCCTCCATCAAACAGGCTGAAGTGATGGGGGAGAAGAGACATTTACCACGTCTTGATCCAGCTTTGCTCCACACTCCTCCTTCGTCTTTCGTTTCATTTTAATTAAAAAGAAAAGTGCCGAGAACGCTCCACCTCGCCTTTGTACTTTTTGTGAATAACAGCTGGGAGAGGAACAATAGGATTTATTGGTGCATAAAGAACTACCAGAAAAGCAAGCAAGCTATCGGTGAGAACCATTAGTTACAACTGTCAACAGTATTTTTATGGGTTTATACTTAAACTCCACATTCAGCAAGAGATTCTCCCAAATCCTCCCTCCCAAAAAGACTCAGGCCAGAGCCCAGCAGAGCATCATGTTCCAGGGAGAATTCTTGAATTATAACAGATTTGGTAGGGTAAAAGAGGTCAAATTCTGTCTTTTTGTGGTCCTGACTCACCTGTAAACTTTTTTCCCTAGGGTGTGGAAACCTGTCCAGTGCTAACCTGGAGCTACCCATTATTAGGCAATTATATGATTAATACCAAAAATTACTATCTAAATATTAGGCAATGCATCAACACACCTTTTCTTTAGCTCATTCTCTTCCCTGCTACTCCTATTTTGCACTGATTATGATAAAACCCAGATGCCTGTGTCCATGTGCCATGCAACACAGCTGACACATCCCAAAGAAACCTTAGAAACATTTGTCCCACCCTCCTTCCCAAGGCAGATGCAGGGAAGCCTCCTGTTTCAGAAGTTGTTTTTCAATACAGGCTGCTCTGCAGTTATGGTTAGGGAAGATTTTTTTCTCATTTTTCTTGCACAGTCCGGGGGGCAAATTTAAATAAAGAAATAACTAACTAATAAATAAAACAAAAACTGAACAAAATTAAATAAACAAACAAACAAATAAAAAAATAAATCAAGTCAGTGTCTGCGTGCATGGTCTATGTTTTAAGTGCTCTCTTGGTGACCAACACAGCCTGTGGAGATGAAGGCAAAGAAAGTGGCTGCAAGGGGCAGACAGCAAGACTTAGGTCAACTACAGGCAAAGCACTTTCCCAGATGTTTTATGAGCCAGCTGTTTTAATTTGCTGCCCCTGTGCAAACCCATGGGGGGGTTCAGGTTGAGGAATAATGCGAATAAAAAGGGCAACTTTGACCTCCATTTGCGAGAGCTTTGGGTGAGTTTGGAGCACTCAATGCTCTGCCCAGGGCATCTGAAATACCAGGTACACAGGTTCAGATTATTTTTTCTTTTCTGTGCATATTCTTGGCATTAAAGCAGGCTCTACCCCCATCTCTGGATCGTTTCTTGGAAGTGCTCCCTGCAGCCCAGCACATCACGTACTTATTATATATGTACTCACAGAGTCCACCTCTTTCGGAAAATTAATTTGTTTACTGCCATAAAAATAAATACCAAAGGATTCCTTTAGCTGAGACATTTCATTTCTCTGCCACCCACGTGAGTGATGCAGGAGGTTACCCCAGGCTAGGCAGAGGAGATGCTGTGGGAGCTGCTGGCTGGTGTTGCAGCACAGTCATGGCAGGTTTAACCAAATCCCAGTGCCTACCCTCAGCTTGGCTTTTCTTTCCACCCCACCTGGCTGCTCGCTACTTTTTCTTATTTTTTTAAAAATTTATTTATTTTTGTTTTTTACTCAAATAACAAAACCCTCAGGGGAATCCCATCTGTGGGATGCAGGGCTACAGAGAGAGGCAGCTCGGGGATGCTGAGGTACAGAGGCATCTCGGGCAGGCTGGAAGGGTTGTAGAATATCCCTGGGGATTTGGTGTGAGCTCGCTGCTTCCAAGCACATGGGCATATCGGCCTCTGCTGGTAGAATGGGGTTTAGCCGAGAGAAATATTTCCTGGCAAAACGCAGCGAGGTGTTAAAGAGTCCCGTGGAGAGCAGCAGCATCCATCCGCAGGGAAACGCAGAAATCCAAGGAGTCCTCAAAAGCCTCCAGCCAGCAGCTACCACAGCCACCTCCAGCTCAGGATGAGGGAAACTGCTTCGCTCAAGGTTGTAAGAAAAAGCCTTGAAAACAGCAACAGGGCACGAAGGCTCTTAACAGATTTTGCACGGGGAAAAAACCCCAAAACGTATATGTGCATGCTGTATCTTTCAAGAACAGGTGATTAAAGTTAGCATCTTAAATCCACTCACCACAGGCGTTTGTTTGACTTCTCCACAGCACAGAAGTGTCTCAGGCACCAGAACACAGACCCCACTGGCACCTGGGGCAGCCCCTGGAGCTCACCCACACCTCTTGGCAGTGTTACCTGTCCAGCCCCAGGTGCCACAGCAGCTGCAGGAGCACTGAGCTCAGTGGGGCCTCCACAAACTGAAAAAGGGCAGGTTTAGGTTAGATTTAGATTGGGAATTAGAGAGAAATTCCTTACTGTGGCTGCCCTGTCCCTGGAAGTGTCCCAGGCCAGGCTGGACAGGGCTTGGAGCAACCTGGGACAGTGGAAAGTGTCCCTGACTTCCAGCTGAATGGGGCCAGCTTTAAGGTCCCTCCCAGCCCAAACTATTCCATGATTTTATGATTTTGCACAGGTCTTTTCTCTGATGAGACTTCCCATGGAAACAAGGAGTATGATGCCCTCATCTGCTTTTCTCTGGAGATGCTGTGCCTTCAGTTTGAAGGCTTCTTCCAGAAATGCAGCATCTGCTCCTGATGCCCACAGCTAGCAAGTTATGCATGCAGTAATTAACTAATTTTTATTCAAAATCTTAAATTATTTTAGAAGCCACAAGTCTGGGGAAAACCATTTTAATGCAGTTAGTGTGAAACTGAACCCTTAAAAGAACAAGTCTGGTGAAAGAGATGTTGTTTTGGTTTTTGTTGTTGTTTTTTTTTTTTTTTAATTCATTTAATTCACAAGATTTTAAGCACTTCTAAGAATTAATTAACAACAATTAAAACCAGATTGAACTGTGATTGTGTCTATGATTATGTGTCCTTAAGAAGTCGAGTGTACATGTACTCAGCAAATACAAGCTCAAAAAATATCTCTATTTGCAGCTTTCTGCCTAAACAGAGGGGCCTTGAAGCTGAGAAGTCAAACTCTGTCACCAAAGGAGTTGTGCAACAAGGCATTGGGAAGAATGTGATCCAAACCCTCTTCAAGGGATTTTAACAACATGAGAAAATGGTAAAGGGATTTATTATATTTTCAGCTGCTTCTTCAACTGCCTTCTAGCAAGGTGATAAGAAAGTAAGTGATAAGAAGATCAGGAATTTCAGGTGTACACAGGTAAAACTCCAGTGCAGGAGGGACAAAAGTATCAGCTAAACAGCTTAAAGGACATTATTTCTATTTAAACCAGCTGTGCAGGCAGCTCTAGCTAAAGCATTAGCTACAATTACTGGTATTGCACCTGGCTTCCTACTGAAGAGACTTTTTCCTCAAAGACTAACAGCTCAAGTCACGCTGATTCCAAGACAATAGGAGACTGAGCCCCAAGACTGCAATCCATCTTTTCCTTCTGATAGTAATATAGGTTATCCCAGCCACCAAACATGGGAAGAGTTATTCTGAGCACCTCCTGTACCAAGTCCTTGAGCATCCCACCCATGGCCCTCCATTGTCTTGCTCAGGGTTATTTTAAGTTTCCCCCAGGAAGGCCCAACCTACCTCCTTGCCTGCTGAAACTTTCTGATGTGGCTGTTCCACCACAAGACTACAGAATCCAGTGTTTCCTGAGAAGACTGTGACTCACCTCAGCTTTAGGTGTTTCAAAGGACCATGTTCTTTCCCAGCAAAGAGGAACACCACAGGTCACAACGAGAGGCAACAGCAGAAGTGCCAGGGATGCCAGGAGCAAAGCAGCTGCCCCCGGGCCCTGCAGCAGGGGTAAAGAGCCCTGAGAGCTCTGTTTTGTGAGGTTTCGACCATGCTGAGATTTAAAGCATGAATTGGACCACTGGGACTAATCATTGTTGAAGCACCTCGTGGCTCAGAGCAGGTTAGGCAGTCCCAAGGACTCTGCTTCTCTCCCAGGGACATCCCCGCTCCCTGCACCTGGGGGGCTGCTCCTCCCTGCAGAGCCCTGGCCCCCCTCTGCCTGCTCCTGCACAGCTCCCACCCACCACAGCCCCAGCAGCCACGTGCAGCTCCAGGTCCTTCTCAACCCCTCCCTTGCCAAGGCACTGGGACCGCTCCAAAGGGGGAGTTTGCACCCTTATAAATTCATTCCCTACCACCCTGTCTAAACTAATGTCTGTGGGGGAGGCCAGGCACCATCCCAGCCCAACATCCCCCAGCTTCTCCCTTCTCACCCCAGTGCTATCTTGGGCACTGCATCCATCCCAGCACCCACTGCCCCAGCCCTGATCTTCCTCCTCCTTAGTTCAGCTCATTTTGCTCCATCCATAAGAATGTTCAAAGCCACCCCTGAACTCCAAGCTCTTTGCTTTTCACACCTCTGCCCAGCTTGGGCTAGCAGCCCCATATCCATCCATATGCAGGGGTGCCACTTCCACTGGGGAGAGGAGATTTGAAAGGGGGAAAAAAGGGAGAGAGGGCGCCAGGTCCGCACTTTCCTGGTAATTCCAACCAATGGACCAGGCTGCATTTCCATCCCTCTTCTCACTGCATCATGATCAGCACATATTTGCTGCACTGATCTACCACCTGCAGAGTTAATCATTCTTTTCATTAACCTGCATGCTCCTGGGATTAGATCTTCCAGCAAAAAACACCCCAAAAAACAACACTATAAACCAAGTTATGAGCCAAAGGGCGTGTTTAGGGAGCACCCATGTGGGCAAGTCTCCTGCAAACTGACCGACCTGCTCCCACCTCAGCACTCTGCTCACAGGCAGGCCAGGAAAGAGATTCTCCCTTGGATTAAGAATAAATACACCTCCTCCTTTGAAAAGCATATTAATTAATGGCATTCATTAGGGAGGTAGCCAGGAAACCAGGTAATTTAATTTCTCGAGTACACAATGTCAGGAAAGATAATGGGCCCAGTGCCAGCGCTGCCAACAAGGTGAAACCTCTTTCATTTATTATCTGAGAGGTGGGGAAGTCAAGCATGAACGTCAGAGTGTCACTGGAGAAACCAGATACACTAAGCAAGTACTAAATTATCCAAATGAGTCCATTATATCTATTGCTGCCATGCACTGCCTGAGGGAGATGGGAAAGCTCTCCCAGCAGAGCAGGGATGCCACGGGCCAGTGCTCTCCTGCACGTGAGAAGCTTTGCTGGGCTGGGGACCACACAGATAGACAAAAATTATGGAGGGGAAAAAGAAAAACCTACCAGGCAGCAGAAGAACCTACCAGGAAATCGTGAGCATGCCCTCACACAAATAGTGCATCCAGCTCTCGGACCCTCAGCACGGGAATGACATGAACTTACTGGGGCATATCCAGAGGATGACACAAAAAAAGCCCCAAGGGCTGGAATACTTCTCTTCTTTAGACAGAAAGCTGGGGGTGCTCATCCTGGAGAAGAGAAGGCTCCAGAAGAGCTCTGGTTTTCTTCAAACATCTCACAGAACTTAAACCAACCCAACAGAAAGTAGCTCAGCCCAAAAGCTTTTCCACCCTTTGAAGAGAAAATTTTGGGCTTGAGGTGGGTGGAGACAATGGATTTATGACAGCCGCTTGCCCAAGCTGATTTAGCAAAGCTGGGACAGAAATATGAGCAAATGGGTCCCATCTCCCCCCCCTTCCTTGGCACAGGTGTTGACCTTTTTCACCTTGGGCTGTCACAGCCTTTCCTTTCCAGGGACACAGCAGCAGTCAGGGGAGGCAAGCCTGCCTCAAAGCCAGCAAGTACAGGGCAGCTCCCCTTCCTTTTCCATCCCTAAAGAAATGCAAATGTATTTTTTCCCTCCTCTGAATGATAAGCCATCTCAGTACATTAATTTATCTAATTACCATCATTGCAGTGCACTACTAAGTCCTCCTAATTCATAAAAAGCACTGTACTCCAACACTCTATCTGACCTGGGGAATTTATTCTTTCCTTTAGGACAGGTTTGAAATTACTTTTGGATATACTAATCCCTTTAAGATTGGAATTGAAGCAATTTCACTGAAACCATGTTTGATTTCTCTATCCAGAAAGAGAAACTCCATCCTGCACATATCTCCAAGGGAAAGTGTTCCTGTTATCCGAAACGGCATTAAGATTTAATACAAACAACACAGTAATTTAGCCTTTTAAAATTCAATAATGGCTCCTCTGATTTGACACACAGTGAAGTTGATTGCAGAACTACTATTAACTTCAACAATTTGGCTGCGAGCTTCCTGACAAATTCAAAATTACATCCAAATCACACAACATCATTTATTATGATGTAAGCTATTATACATTAAATTAAAATCAAAGCTTGCAGATGTTTCTACAGCTCTGTTTACTTAAAAGTTACACAACTAAAGAACACCATTTTAATTTTTTTAAAATTTTAACCTATGCACAGTCTTCTGAATCCAAGTACATTGAATATTTAATGCAAACATGGAATCATAGAGTCATTAAGTTTGGAAAAGCCTCCAAGATCATTGAGTACAGCCATTAAACAGTGTGATCCCAATGAGATTTTAGTGCTGCCAAGCCATGGCCACTGTTGGCATTTGACAGCAGGAATAAGTGCTTTCAGAGTTCAGACCCATAACTTATGTAATGGCAGCAAATATGCAGATGATGAGTGTCCTCCAAATTCGATGGAGTTAAACTTTGAAGAGACTTCAGAGAATCCTGGAATGGTTTGGGTTGGGAGGCACCTCAAAGCTCATCCATCTTGTGTGAGGAAGGACACATTTCACTATCCCAGGTTCCTCCAAGCCCTGTCCAGCCTGGCCTTGGACACCGGCAGGGATGGGGCAGCCACAGCTTTTCTGGACAAACCTCTCCAATTCCTCTATCAGATCCATGTGTTGGAGACCAGAGGATCAGCAATGATTAAAGCCTGTGGTCCCCAGCGTGCTGTCCAATCCACAGAAATCTGCAGAAAATATCCCAATCCTGTAAGTTATCCTTGCCCTGCTCACTTAAAGAGAAAGATCTAATTCAACAACCCCAGAGGGGCTCAAACACTCAGCTCTTCAGATGCTGCCAAATCACCTCTGAAACTGTTGTATTGATTTCCTCTCCCATGTGCCCCCAGCCTCCTCGAAACTTCCCAAAACATTGCTCAGCCTCCCTGGCTGCCCCTGGCCCTCCTCTCCCATGGGATGGAGCAGCTGCATGGACAGAAATTTCCTGGCAGCAGTGCCCAGACTCATCTGTGGTCTACACCTCAAATGCTTTCCTGCTGCAAATGTTGTCTTGGATTTTAAGATGGTCGTTAACAGCATAGCCCCAGCCAGAGAAGCCACTCTCCCAGGATAATAGGGGGAAAATAGCCTTTATTTGTAATTTCATGGTCAGCCTGCAGCGTTCCCAGCTGGGACTGGGTCCCTGCTGTGCTGAGCAGTGCAGAGACCACACTGAGAGGGAAAGGATCCTCATCCCAAAGGATCTGTGCAGGCAAGAGGGACACAGGAAAAGGGCAGGAGCACAGCACCGGGTCAGCACAGCCGAGCTGGGGACACCTCCTGACACCATCCCCGTGTCCTGCTTCAGCAGTCATTGAGTCACCAGCCACAACTGCACTAAAACCCCAAAGTTTTGGGTGTTGAGCAGAATGCACCAGCCATCGATGAGCCACAGCTGCACATCTCACACATGAGGCATCAGAGAGGGTGGAGAGCTGAGAACAGGGGCAGAGCTGCTGGGGCCTTATTTCCTTTCAAAATAAAATAAAAAAATATAAAAAATAAAACCAAGAAAACAATCCCAAAGACTCCAACAACAACAGCAAAAACCACACACACACACACACAAACCCTAAAAAACCAAACAAAAATACCCCAACAAAGTTTTGTTTTTGCAGTCCTGTACAGAACTTGTGTCCTCTTAATTTTCCACCCTTTCTAGCACTAATCATTCCCAGAAATCTCACAACAAGGCAGGATTTCCAGGACCTGATGTTAGGAAGGAAAAATAAAACACTTTTGCAGTTCTTTTACAGACTGGAAATGCTATGAATCCTACAAGCACTATCCAAATTCTGACATGGCACTTCAAGTGGTACCTGTGAGTCTGCTTAAACACAGAGAGGCTGAATGGGTTTATTTCTCTTTTAATTCACACCAAATCTCTGAGTCACCCTGGTAGCATTGTCTATCTTTCATCATACCATCCTCACCCACCCAATGCTCCTTATCTTGAAGAGGTATTAGGGCTTTGCAGCACACAAAATACTCTAAAGAGGTACTGAAAGTCAACTTCTGGCCAAACTTCTTTCTTCTTTCAGATATTTGTTCACCTTTTTTCTTGTATCAGCCATAAAATTATCAGCACCAATTTTTCTTTTTTAATTTTTTCTTTTTTGCTGAGAGAATTAGTTTAAGAGATTTCTGCCAAAGAGGATTAGAGACGTTGTTACAAGCTGCCAAGAAACAAGAGTGCAAGTGTACATACGTGTGTCTGGGAAGGGATAAAAGTAAAATAACTGCAGCTGAACTTGCTCAGATAACAGCAAATAAATACAAAACTTTCTATTAAGCTGACATAAAAAATAGAAAAGCTGTCAGAGTTACAGGGATCCGGACCTAACCCAGGAAACAGCAATACCCCTTATCTGTCTGTGCCATGGATTTACTCTCAGGCTGTCAGACTTGATCTAGTTATTTCCAGCAGGACTCACTGCTTCCCACACCTTATCTGAACACGGCTGTAAGTAGCTGTGCACATGCAAATAAAGCTCTCCTAAATGCACAACACCAGCTCCCCCCCCAAGTACCCTTACGAATCCTTAGCCCCTTTCCCAGCTCCCTCTGTGTTATTTGTCCACAGGTGACTCCAGCACAGCTGCACAAATGCTCTCCCTGCTGTGACAGAGGGCAAGAAGCAAATCCTCAGGTCCCAAAATCCCAGGATGGTTTGGGTGGGAACATGGGCCATGAACAGAGACACCTTTCACTATCCCAGGTTGCTCCAAAGCCCACCCAACCTGACTTTGGGCACTGCCAGGGATGGGGCAGCTTCTGTGGGCAGCCTGTGTCAGTGTTTCAGCACTTCAGGACAAAGCCTGCCTGGCCCCCTCCTGCAAAACCACCAACAAATTCTGTTACAGCCCAGGTGAAGGGCAAAACAAGTCTAGCACCTACTCACACTGATACTTCCCATGGTGAAAAGCTCTATTTTAGTCTGGTGATTCCAGGTCCTGCTGATCATCCTGAGATTGCTGAGACTGGATGGCAACACTGATACCTGCAGGGGAGTGTTGGGGGTTTAGAAACAAAGCTTCCAATACTGGAGAATTCAGCATATTTACCATAAAGGTTCATCACGTCCCCAGAAATTATCTCCCGGCTTCAGCTTCCAACAGCACCTTTTGTATTGGCATGTGCCAAATTGAAGCCAGACTGGCTTTGGGTGCCCAGGCTGGCACTGGCACAGAGACCACGCTGAGGTAAACCCAGCTGTTTGACTTTTCTCTTTTCAGGGATATTTCCAAGCTTTTCACCATTATTGTTTGAACTCTATTTCCACAGGTACAGGTCCCTCTGCAGTAGGAATTGGTGGTTAATTTGCTTTCACACTTGTAGACATGCTTTTTATGTCACAGCATGTACTGACAGATCAGCAGAGGGATTTTTTTTTCCGTTTTGTAAAATGTAGATCAAGAGCCAAAAAGCAGCTAAGTCAAACCCCAAGGCACAAAGAAGGTTTTCACTCCTGAGAAGGATTTGCACCAGCCCTGGAATACTTTACCCACTGAAGCACAAGTGCAGAAATCACAGAGTCATTCAGGCTGAAAAAGCTCTCCAGGATCACTGAGTCCAACCATTCTCCCAGCACTGCCAAGGCCACCGCTGACCCACATCCCCAAGTGCCACCTCCACGCAGCTTTTAAACCCCTCCAGGGATGGGGACTCCACCACTGCCCTGGGCCATCACTTCCAATACTTAACAACAATTTCTGTGAAGAAATTTTTCCAAATATCCCATCTAAACCTCTCCTGGTGCAATTTGAGGCCTTTCCCTCTCCTCCTGTCCCTGTTCCCTGGGAGCACAGCCCGGCTGTCCCCTCCTGTCAGGAGCTGTGCAGAGCCACAGGGTCCCCCTGAGCCTCCTTTGCTCCAGAGAAAACCCTTCCCCACTGCTCTGTGTTGCAGCACCAGCCACCATGAAGCAAGCAGGTGATGATTTTCTTTCCACGCCGTTAGTTTTGAAATTAGATTTCAGAAATTACTGCTTCAAGACCAACCCTCAATATCCATCCAAGTGATGATTGTGATGCCACACAGCTGAACTCCAAAACAAAGAGGAGGATGACAGTGACTTCCATTTGCTAAGGGAAAAGGACACCACGGCAGGAGCAGGGAGAGCTGGGATAATGTGCAAATATACATGCACAGTACACAGACTGCAAACAAGGATCTGAAGCACTAGGACAAATAGAAAGGAGAAAAGTAATCCAGCCCAGCTAACACTGTCTTTGCAGTGGGCCACAGCACACCAAGGATAGACATGAAATATCAAAGCAGACACACAATATAAAGCAGATGAAATAACCTGACACAGAGAAAACCAAAAACCAACCAACCAAAAAGCCAAAAGCAAACAGAAGACCTCAAGCAAAACAAACAAACAAACCCCTATATAGAAAAGGCACCTTTACAAGAGGACATGTAGAGAGAAATGTTAATAATGTGTGTCTATAATCTAGGAGGCATATGTGATTGAGAGCCAATTCCCATTCTGATCTTGGTGGAGAAAGCACTTATGGAATTTATTTTTATTCCCTTCACAAAGAAATTGCACAAGGCCAAATTTCCCAACTCTTATTGTCCTACCTTGAGACATATCTTGTGCTGTTTTAACCAGGGCTAAATAAGTGCACCTAAATAGGTTTTTTTAGAAAATTTCCTCAGACAAAAGCCACCAGTGCCCACCAGTGTCACCAGACGAGCAGCCTGTGCACTCCTCAGGGGCTCTGGGCAGAGCTAAGGACAAACCTCCCCCTCCTTATCCCTTATCACAACAGTCTCCAAGATGTTTAAAACCCACCCAAAAATCCCTGCCTCAGAGATCAGTAATTAGGACCATGCCTCACTGGGCATCCTCCATCCCTGCTTGGGTTCAGTCCAGCAGCACACCCAAGACAGGCTTAAAATTAAGCCTCAGACCCCAGAGTCCAAAACAGGGATTTTTGTGGTGATGTTAAAGCTGCTCAAAGAACAGGGAACCGCTCCAAGTTTCAGCTGTACATGATCTCCAACACATAAAGGAGAAAACATTCGTCTATTTGAAAGACCCTAATTTCTTTCATGTGATGCTACAAAGAAGAATAATTAAAATATGCCATTAATAAAGAGCCTGTGACAGTCTAACTGCTCTTGGTCTTTTGATAAGATTTACTTTCACACCACTTCATGTGCAAATAAAGAGAAATAAAACAGGAAAATCTTCCGACCATTTACCATTAAGATTTTCAATACAGCTCAAACCTCATTGCCAGGGTCAGGACATTGAACTGTTTGGGTCGAAAAAGACTTTTAAAGATCATCTGGACAACAACCCCTCCCCTCCACCCCAAATCTTCAAGTCTGCATTATTTCATTAATAATATTAATAAGCCTCCTGTCTCGTGCTGCAGCAGCCTAACCCGTGCCCCCCCAGCCATATGGATTTGGAGAAGCTTATTGTAATCATAAGCTACCAAATCATCATTTAAGTTTTTAGTTCCTCATTATTAACTTATGTAAATTCAGCTCCTTTGAGAGTGGAGCTGTGGCAGGGAGTGAACAGGGCACTCCACTGCTCTTAACCCCAATTTATGCATGCTCTTGCAGGCATCTTCCACCTGTGCCAAAGAACAGCAGCACTCATTTTTGATGTCACCTGTCTCCTCCTGCAGGGGATGATATAAAAATTATATAAGGTTTGAGATTTTGGGGGAAAAAAAGGAAAAAAAAAAGCAACAAAACAAACAACAAACGGTGCCAGTGTAGCTTTTTTACCTGTCAACAAAATGTTAGGCTCAAAGTAAACAGAAGCTATTATGGCAGTTTGCTGCATCCCTTCAGCCTGAAGGCTTTTTCTCTGCATATTTTCACTTCTTTCTCCTGATAGAGATAAAAGACTCTGCAGGTATTTTTTTCTCTCTGATTACATCAGGAAAACAAAAATCATATTACAGCTTCTGATTCTAACTGAATGCTGTTTCATCTCATTTTCTGGAGGGGAAGGGGGCCTGTGTACTTACAGATTTGGGGGTAATAAAGACAGAAAAGTGAAGACCAGTACCCTACCAGCAGACTGCAGCCTCTTCCCCAGCCACATGGTGCCCACTCTTGTTCTGGAAGTGCTGAGCCAGTTCCCTCCTTCAGGTCCTGGGTGCAGCTTCCTAAATGAAGCCACCTGAGAGAGGAGAAAGCTCTTCCCAAGGTCTCAGGTGCCCTCAGCAGAGGAGTTCAGCCAGGAGGGGAGTCGGGGTATTTACATGCCAAAGTCAGCTGGGAGCCCTGACTGAGTTAATGAGGGCTTTAAAAAAATATGAAGCCAGCAAGGACCTATTGACTTCTGAGAGATGTCAAGGAGATGATTAATAATAATAATAATAATAATAATAATAATAATAATAATAATAATAATAATAATAATAATAATAATAATAATAATAATAATTGTTATTATTAATGTAATAATAATAATGTATAATAATATGTAATAATAATAAATAACAATAATAATGTTGTGCTGTTTTTATTATCATTAACAGTAACATTAATATTAACATTTAAATTATTATCATTATTTATTGTTGTTGTTTCTGTTGTTGATAATAATAATGAGAAGAAGAAAGATTGTCCACTAATTCAGCCATTGCAAGTTCACCCAAGAATTCCCATTTAATTCACTTTGACTTTCTCCATACAACAGAGGGTAGATCCATTTTATCCTCTTGTACAAAGGTGGAGAAAACCTGCAGTTTCTGACTTTCAACATCAAAGAAGAGTCAAATCTCCTTCTCAAGGCACAAACTGGGTTTGTTTGATGGAGTCAATCCTATTTAACTGAGGATATGCAGTCATGAAGACAAATGGGCCTTACAATATTTTTGTGCTTTTCAGCATGCAGACCTCAGCACAGATTCCCTCCCTCTTTCCCCAGCATTTTGTGCTTGGGAAAAGGAACAAAGGACGACGGGGGAGAGCTGTACACGATGGCCAGCTTGTACTCTTGACCAAAGGGCAGGTCACTGCTGCTTTGCAGTAGGAAGAAAATCAGGTCAGAGCAGGAATTCTTAGGAAAATGTGCTGAAGAACCCTGCATGGAGGACACCATCTGCTGCTCTTCCTCAGGTCACAACTCACCAGCTGCACTTTCTATTGTAAAACAAATAGTTTTCGCTGTAATTAAAGCACTGCACAATTACAGAGCTGCTCTTGTGAAGATCTGGCCACCAAAAAAAGGATGTATCACTGGGTCTCTCTGAAAGAGCAAACTTTGAGGTTTAATGTTGGGCTTTGAAGGCATTAAACCTATCAGCCCTGTCACAGGGGGTGTTGGGGGGGTCTCAAGGTGCTCAAGCCTTAGCTGGGGTGGCACTGCCAGCCCATAACAGCAGCCACGGGTGTTCACCCTGCAGCACAGCATCCCTCAGAGAAATATCTGAATTTAGGCACCATTTCTGTTAACCTGCCCCAGTGCTCTGTGCCTGTGCTTAGGTGAGCACATACTGAAGCGGTCTTTGCTTTGCTGGCTTTGGTAAATTCAAAAGGACAGACCTGAAACAAGCAATGGAGCTGGTTAGTGAACTCAGCTGCTTCAGAGAGCTGAGGGAACAAAGTATTGGAGACTTTTTGTGTCAGAAGTTCAAAGCTTATTATTTCCAATATAAAGAGTATTTTAAGGGGGTGGTGGGAGACATGCTGAAAGAGTCAGTCTGAGTCAGACTCTGGAGTTAATAAATAATAAGATATATTGCAACATGGATTTTGTAAATAGAGAGAACTAACATGAATTCTTTTTCTGATTACTGACTACTTTTTCAAGGAATGAAAATGTGCCAGCTCTCATATATTTGCAAGTTAGTCTGTAATGGAGTAAACTGTGAAGTGGAAAATAACTTAATCAGCTAAAGAAGGTCTGGGCTGATTCAAGTGTTGGGCAGGGAAAAAGAGTCAAGGAGGTTTGCTGAAAGGTGAATAAATAAGCCAGAGCTTATAAAATGGAAACCCAGCATATGTGAAAAATGTGGAGAAAAAAACCAAAACGCAGGAATAATCAATATGAAGGAAAAAGTCTTTTCATTCCTTGAGATGCAAATGTGCTCCAAGCATATGGAGCAGCTCCCAAGCGCATGATACCAGTGCCAGCCTGCCCACCTCATCCTTCTCCTCCTGGATTTCCTTTCTGGCAGCTGTCCTTTGAGTTGGGTTGGGTTTTGCTTTTTTAGGTGTTTTTCATATCAGTCTCATTGACTGTGATAGCAAGAGGAAAAACTGCGACTCAGGCACTGCATTAACATCCTCATTAAATAATAAAATTTGTGCTTGCGAAATTTTTATAATTTTTCATGTGGTTTATTTGGCGTCCCTTTGATCTGGCAGCAGTTACATCTTCTGGATATATATTTAACACCAGGGAAAACTCCTCAAAAAGACAGAAAAGCATAAAAATACATGGGCTACCCTTATTCAAAGCAGGCAGAGGTATTGGTGGGGTGAAGAGGATGTTCCATCACAGAAGGAGTGAGGCTGTTGTCAGCTGGAGCTGTGGAATTCAGCAAAGAGCAGAGCAACTGTGCCTCTACACAAAACCCAGCTCAGCTGAGTGGCCTGGGGACAATTTCTGAGATATTTTGCTGTTAAAGGCAGACTTTCTACATGGCTGTGAGGGAATGGCCACGAGGAGCCATTCCTGCACAGCCAGGAGAGGTGGCCCAGCACCACACTGATGGGCACACGAGTGCTGTGGGAGGGTTCTGGCATCCCAAAATGTCTCACACAGCCAGAACTGGGGGTGTTTGAGCATCTTCCATCCCACAGGAGCATCAGCAAGCCATAGTCTGACAATCAGATTATGATTCTGAGAGGCAATTGCCCCTGGGTGCCTTAGGGCTCCATGGTTAGCACAGGTGGAGATGGGGAACACTTAAGGATGTGTCCTTGAAGGTAAAGGCAGGGACAAGATGCTCAGAGCAAGGAAAGAAATGAGTAGGTGGTGAGCAGGAACATTCCCCCCTCAAATATGAGCAGGGCAAATTATGAGCTGTGTCTGGGAATGTCTCTGCTTGACATTTTCCTGTGCTGCTCTTTGCATGTCAGAGCTGACTACATTGATATTTTGAGTTAGGTTTTAAGCCAACAAAGCCTTCACACTCCCCTCAGGCCATTTTAATCTGTAATTTCACGTTGAAAAAAATCAGACTAATATGAAATATTTTCTGCAGGGTCACGTTTATATATATTTTGAATTCTGGACTGTGGTTTGCAACCAACTCTAGTTAGAATTTGGAGACTAATGCTGTCCCACTCCTTGTTGATCCAATCATCTTTGATGTGCCTGTCTTGATCTGTTTTCCCTTGACGCCCTTCTCCTGAAAAAATACCCAGGAAACGCTTAAGACATATCTCTGTGTAATAAATAAAGCAGCAACATTAATAGTTAATAGTTAAGCACTTAATAACTGTCTATAAAGATATGGCAATAAAGTAAATTAATACTTCAGGATCCTGATTTGTGTCTCACTTACATTGGTGTTCCAGCTCTAAAACTATTGGTTTCTGCTGGGTCATTTACAGACAAGCAGTGGAGGTTAGTCTGACCTTGCATTGCTCCAATAAATACAGCAACAACAGACCTGGAGTCAGAAGGAGTTTGCAACAGTAGCATGGTGTAAATAATACATGGATATTAGAAAAGCAATTACGTCCCAATATCAGAGCCCATATCATGAGCACAAACTGCTCTGCAACACAAGCTGGGTCTGTGGGGATGGAGGCCCTTCCTAAATTACAGCCTCACAGATCAGCTGGATGTTCACTCTCTCTGGAGTTATGCAAATCAGCTCCAAGCTTAGGGTCAGCCCAATTTTATTTTGTTTTTTTTTTTTTTTTTTTAAAGCAGTCAGAAAGAACAAGGCCCAACTTTGGCCCTGGAAAGGTGTGGGATGACATCTCCGTTTAGCTCTGGTGCCTCCAGGCTGGTGCAGAGGAGGGAGAACAAAGGCAGGATGGTGGTCAGGAAAACTGCCTTTTGTAGGGAAGAAAACCAAATCCTGGCCTAAACTGACAAATCTGGGCTGTATTTCTACTAAACAGAGCCTTGGCAAGGATCTCACATGTTGGCTCTACACGGGACATGCCTGAACTTAGGAGAGACTCATTTCACACCAAGAATTGTTGCTTTGAATTTGCAGGAGGCACAGACTCGACTTCTCCCAGTCTCCGTTTTTTCCACATGTAAATGGAGAATGTGAGCAACACACAGCTGTGCTATCAGTGCTCCCCAGGCTGTTGGAAATTAATGGACAAAGGGAAAGGCTCTCACCCCTGCATTTGCCAGGGTCTTTTCACACTGGGGTTGTGCCTCAATTGTTCAACAAGCAGGATCTTGACAGCAGCTTTAGAAAAAGCCAGGCTGAGCGCTTCACTTGGCAGAAAGTTCATTTTTCACTCAAAAATGATGAAACATGTCACTGTGAGATGAGCCAGATTTGGTTTTCTTGTGCAAAGGGTATGATTAGACCTAAAAAGAGAGAGTCAAGGTTAACAACTCAACCAGACCCATCCAAGCCTGTGTGATTTATGGATGGATTACAATGAGCTGTCCTTCATAGCAAGCTCCTTTAAATAGCCATGATCATGCTATAAAATTATGTAACAAAACCCAATAGTTTTTAATAAGAATAATCTTGCTTAGGATAAGGAGGTAGGGCCAAACTATTTTAATGTCATATTTGATTGCTAAGTGAGTGCATCTTGTTTGGTTTTTCCTGCTGGTTGTACATATAGAATTAAAAATCAAAAGGCTAATAGATGAAAAAGTTGTTAACATAAAGGTTAATTAATCCCCAGAAATCAAATCTTTTGCTCTTGCAGCTATAACATTTTCTAATCATAAAAATACATTTTTCAAGCAACAGCTTAGCAATACTTAGCAAAACTTTGCACTAGGGGTGGCCAAAAATACTCAGCAGAGGAGATGGAAATGATCTGTGCATAAAGACACACAGCTGGTGCATTAAAGACCCTGCTGAGGACAGTCAGCATCTGGTGAGCTGGTTGAAAACTCACCCAAAACATTTAATGATAAGAGCTTATAAAAATGCAAATATATGCCGCTTTCTTTGGAGAGCCACGGAGCTGCATTTGTACGTGTCTTATCAGCCTCTCCTCCGTGACAAAATTTAGCATCCGCCTGGCAAAATGTCTGCAGACCTATTTGGGTTTAATATTTGGGGTAAATAATCATGCCCACTGGTGTGATTTCTTACAGAGCACATTGTGTAAGTGCCCTGTCAGTGTCTGTCACTCTCACGCTTCCATCTCTGGTGCTGAATTTCAACCAAGGCAGAGAGCAAGACTGAAACTGCCAGAGGGCAGGGTTAGCTGGGATATTGGGAATAAATTCTTCCCTGAGAGGGTGGGGAGGCCCTGGCACAGGGTGCCCAGAGGAGCTGTCCTGGATTGCCAAGAAAATTGTGTTCTATTTCCCATCTGTATGGCAGCTCTCTTCTGTTCAGTGGGCAGTTTTCCTTATCTCTTCCACAACCAATCCTCCCTCCAGGGAGACACCTGCTGATAACAGCCATTGAATGTCAGTGCTCGGCTGATAAGAACTACAGCATCCCACTGGGAAATGCTCTGCCCAGGGGGAGGAGCCAAGCATTCCTACCTGGATATAATCCTGAGATTCTGGAACAACAGCACGGCTTCTCACTGGATTTCCCAAAGGAGCAGCTGCCTCTTGCCCTGGATCTTCAGAGGAAGACTCCACCCTCCTACAGGATCCCTGCTCCAGCAGAAGGGACACTCCAACCTGACACTGCAGGAGGGCTGCAGCCACAATTCCAATGGTTCTGCTGCCAACACCCTGACCCATAGGGTGTCAGGCTGTGTTTTGACTCTGTCAGTGTTGTTTTGGTTTACTGCATTGTTCATTTTATCTTTTTATTTTCTTCCCTATTAAAGAACTGTTATTCCTGCTCCCATATTTTTTTTTTTTGCCAGAGAGCCCCTTAATTTAAAATTTATAGCAATTCAGAGGGACGGGGTTTACATTTTCCATTTCAGGGGAGGCTCCCGCCTTCCTTAGCAGACACCTGTCTTTCCAACCTAAGACAGGAGCTGTGGCTATTCCATCCCTGGAAGTGTCCAAGGCCAGGTTGGATGGGGCTTGGAGCAACCTGGGATAGTGGAAGGCGTCCCTGCCCATGTTAAGAGGTGGGACTGGATGAGCTTTAGGCCCCTTCCAACCCAGCCTATCCTGTGATTCCATGATATTTACCACGATATATAGCAGTGGCTCATGTACTGCTGCCACAGCCAGCCCTCAAGCAATGGGAGGGCCTCAGGGCCTCTCTGCTCTCATAAGAATGGAAAATCCAGGGATACCCCTCTGTTCCAAACACCTGCCTTGCTGTGTACAACTCATTGTGAAAGGTTGCAAGGCAAGAAAGACCAAAGAGCCATGAAACTGTGAGTGCTAAGGAGAAAAATAAATACATGAAAAAATGCATCCTCTGAGGGAGGTCAGACAAGCCTGGTTCTGGGGCTAGTCTGAGAGTGGTGCAGAGTGATGTGCAGAGCTTCTGTCCAATCCTCCTGTCTCCCTTCTGCTTCTGGGAAGAAAAGGAAACAGAAAGATTCCCTCAGCCCTTAAATAGCAGCCTTGAGATTGCTGCAACCAAAGTTTTTCTGGAGCAATGCACTCTGGCGGAAACACATCCATATTACCTTGTAGAGAATGCAAACAAGATTTGCCAGAAAAAGGCAAGAGGAGCAGTGAAACTCATCCCACTAAAATAGGAGAAAGGAGCTGGTGAATGTAGCAACCTGCACTAAGATATTTAGATGCTTAGATTGGGTACTTTGAAAAAATGTTTCATGCCAAGGGTTGTAAAGCATCAGGACAGAGCACCCAGGGAAGTGGTGGAGTCACCATGCCTGGAAATGCTCTAAAAATGTGTGTGTGTGACACTTGAGGGTGTGGTTTGGGGTGAATGTGGTGGTGGTGCTGAGCTGATGGCAGGAATTGGTGATATTAAAGGTGTTTTCCAACAGTAATTCCATGATCCTATATTCCCTTCAAGGGGTTGAGACAGCATGCCCAAATCTCATCAGGAGAGAGGGTCATGGACATGTCCAACAATCTGGACATGTAGTTCTGCACAAGCAACTGACTGTCCACAAAGGACAAAGGGAAATATCTGAGTGGTTAATTCCCATCCTCACCACCATCCAAAGAGCCTATTCAATCAGTTTTGAGGTAAGGAGAAATTGAAATTCATCACTATTACAAATCCTTCCCCAGAGTTGCCACACAAAGGAAAAAATTGTGAGAGATTTATTAAAGACGTGACTGGGGAGACAGATCTGAAAGAAAAATCCCCAAAACTCATTCTGAGTACACAGTACTTCATGAAACACCTAGATGGGAAGTCAAAAATTTAATTAATCTTTTCAGAGGGAAGGGACACATATCCCATATTTATCATCCTGCACCACATGCTCATGGAAACCTCCTAAGATCAGGGCATTAGGGACTCAGTATTTCATTTTATCGCCTGCTGGTGTCTGTGTTGAACAGTAAAGATGGCAAATTATTTGCAAAATTATCAGGCTCCCTCAGTGCCTCAGCACTTCTCAAGGGAAATAACGTGCTTAGAAATACACCAAGATTAACTTCCAGCACCTGAAAGGCATTTGCCTGCCTGACCTGAGTGCAGACCATGGCCAAGTGCCACTCAGCAAATGAAAATGCTCACATGAAGCTCCAGACAGCAGCTCAGACACCTCGATGGCATTTCACTCACCTTGTCTGGAGGAAGGGTGAACTTCACTCTCCAAAACCTGACTCTCAGCCCAGCATGAGAGAAAGGCTTCTAAAACCGACAGTGGGGCTGTTTTTGTGGCTGACAAAATCTATTCCCTGCAAAAATAAACAAAATATTCCCCATGAAGGGAAAATGGTGGATTTCAGCCCTTATTATTTCTAAAGATGCAATAAAACCTAGAGAAACCTGGTTTTTGTGGATTAATTTCGTCACGCTCTCTCAGGCCTGGCAGAGCACCTTGTGTCATGTATCTGGAAGGCTCTTAATTCACCAGCATGTCTGGGGAGTCACAAAAGACAGAACTGAATCCCAAGAATTCAGTGAAATTCCAAGACCGTCTTGTCATTCCACCATGGGACCAGCTACCCCAGCAGCAAGGACCTCTGCACAGCTCAGAGGTTCCATTATTGTCTCTGAGGTCCACAGAAGTCTATATTCACCTTCAGCAAAATGCTCGTGCTCTCAGCTCAGGGCTAAAACCTGAACTTGCTGAATCAAAAGCTTAAAGGTTTAGAAAAAATTGAGTGGGATCTCAAACCCTCCTCATAGGCAGCTTTAGTGCTGACATCCTTGCAAACAGCATCTTCTCCACCTAAAAAAGTGCTGGTGGCAGTACTTATACAGACTTATTATAATATTTTACGTCTCTGTGATGGACGGTAGTTCCTTTATGGATTAAAATGTTTATTCTTCTATCCAGATATGTTGTGATGATGAAAAGATGACTGAAGATGTAGAGTGAGAAAACAACTAAGTGATAAAATTACCTGACTGCTAGCACTTCACCACCCAGGGGAAGATTTGGGTTAGCAGTGCTAGGGGAAAAAAAAAAAAAAAAAGAAAAAAATAGGAAAGCAGAACATGAATAGAAATTCATAAAACTTTCATTCCAAGAGGTGCTCCCTGTGATGCCTGTGCTGGGAAAAGGGGGTCAGTACTGACCCTGGCTTCATCTGGCTGGGCCCACAACCCAGAAACATCTTGCTGGGCACCCTTGGGAGCTCGTAAGAGCAGAAGGAACCACTTCATCATGAGCACAGAGCTGAAATCTGAGACTCAGTACCACACAGCACTGCCGAGGCCAAAAATACAAGCTGTCAATACCAGTCTGAGGGAATACCAGCAGAAGGGCCATTTATTATTTCCCCTGTTTCTTCTGCTCTTTCCCTAAGTGCCCACTTCTGGGCACTGTCAGACTGTGGTGAAACATCTCTGTAATTCACTATGGCTTTTTATGGAGACTTTCTGGGAGCCAAGGCTGCAAATGCCACTGAGGAAAATGACGGATGCTGCAGGCTTTAGGAAATTAACCATTCTTTGATTGCTTGCTTAGCCGAGCAATTTGCAGTGTGATAGACAGAAATTATATCATCCAGTGTCAATTTGTCTATTCATTTTTCCCTCTCCACATGCTTCCTCTCCTTGATTGAATAATCACTAACAATAATCACAAGCATCTGGGGGAAGGAAGTGCATCCATCAGTTTTAATGTCAGCAAGAATGAGGGCTGATTCCTCCAGCATTCACCACAGCTCTGCATCTTCAAAGTCATTTACATTTTCCTTATACCAGCACTAACACCCAGATTGTATTATTTCTGTTACATACTCCCATTTCAGTTTATAATCTAGGAACAATAGAATGGCAATTGGGAAAATACCCACTTTCAAAAAATAGATGGTTGTTTCATCTGCTATCATGCATTACCACAAATATTTTTACATCTATGTTTTAATTCTCTGAGAATAATGATGGAAGTGTAAGCTTGAAAGACTGAGGCTGAATAAGACAGACCAGATCCAAAGAAGATGATTTTGTACAAAGGATGAAGACAGTAAAGGACAGAGCTGTTAGGAAGGTGTAAGTAGGCAAATCCCAGGGATTGCAGAGGCTTTTCAAAGGCTGGCTGTGCACTGTTTGCTACTTGCAGTAATAAATGACCTTACTGTGTCTAGATATTTTGTAGACAACAGTCCAGAACATATACTGAGTATTCAGTGATCAAAATACCAAATTCTCAGTTTGTATGGTTGCATAACTCTAAATATACTTTTATATATCTCTATAAATGATGCTCTATCATCATATAATTCCACAGTGACATTCTCTAGTTTTGTGAACCAATTTCTACCAGCTGAGCTTCCAACTCCCCCTGTTCAGGGACACAGAACAGCAGAAAATACAAAATCAGTGTGAAAGCGCAATAAGTGGCCCAAAGATTGCCTTTCCCAGAAAACTGTTGAAGTGATTTGTTTATTCAATAGAATTAAATCATCTTCCAAACACAGTGACACAGACCAAAAAAAAACCAAAAGAAAACAAACCCAAAAACCCCTGATTACTGTTCTAGTTATGGCTTACAGCAACTGATAGGTTTTCTATCACAACCATAGTACAGCTACAGAAACAATAATAAGCCAAAATTACAAGGTGTAAGGTCGACAAAATAAAGGTCAGCCAAAGGACACAAGAGATTAACATCATCATAAATCCAACATGTCCCTGCATGGATTTCTCCACCCTCACTGCCACGGCCTTACAGAAACAACAAACAGCTTTATTTTTGTCATAGCCCAAGCTCCCCTACAATGAAGACACAAAGTTTTACTCCAGTATTCCCAAAATAAGCATTTGTTTCCCACCAGGTGAAAACCAGGGATATACTCAACAGGCAGCAGTTGCTCAGTACAATTTACATGGGCTCAATGCAGAGGTTTGATCAGGAACCTCAAAGTTCACAGCAAGGAGGGCCCAGAAATGGAGAAAAGTCTCCAGATTTTTGTCCTGTCCCAGACAGAGAAGGGATTTTTCTCCCTCCCCTCATCTCTAAGGGGACAGGCTCGAATGCACACCTAAGTGTGTGTCACTTGGCCGACACAATGCCAACAAATAAGGATTAATTCTGCCTGTTCCACACTGATAAGAAGGCAATTACCAGAGTCTTCACAAGCTGTAGGGAGCACTGGAGATACTTCAGTGTCTTGGTCCATCAGACAGTTTCAAGTACAACAAACATCTCAAGAACCAGCCAATGCAGTATCTGATTTTTCTGGCTTAATTTGTCACTGTTTTACATGCTAACACATTTTACAGTGATTAGTACAGTCAAAAATGTACATCAGCTTACCCGAAGATCAAACACTGAGAACATCTATGGCTTCTAAAGAGAAAGTCAGACACATTGGTAACATATTTACATCTTTCAATCCTTGAAGCGCTGAGGCAGATTTGTCTTACTTCAAGCTTCCCACTGTGGCCCAGTCCCTCATTTCTGATGTTTCTTGGATGCTCAGGGCTTTGGGGAGCACTGGAGGTGCTGACAGCCTGGGACCCAGGCTCCCTCAACCCAATGCCTCTCGTAGATTTGGATTTCCCTTAAGTTTATTTTTAAAAGCACTTAAGTACAATTTCAATTTTGAATAGAATCAGTTTTGGTTATTTTTTTGTTGTTTTTTTGTTTGTTTGTTTGTTTGTTTTTTGGTTTTTTTTTTAATTTTTAATACCATGCAGACAACAAAGGATGCCAAGCAGGCTCACCCACATTAGACAGGGTGATAACAAGACACAAAATGATAATAATCTGGGTGGGTTTTTTGGGAGATGCAGGTTATTGGCTTGGCTTATGAGCACTGATGTAAGGCCTGAATTCTCTTTCTGCTGAACCCAAATGTGAATGTTGTGGTGGCTTTAAAGGTACTGGGCTGCATCCTGCCTTCAACACATTCATATCACTGACAAGTTCCACACTGGTATTTTAAAGCAAGCAGAAAAAACCCTTTTCCTGAGGCCTGTGGTTCACATACATACTGCCAGGTACAGGGGGCTCATGTATGAATTACACCACCACGATGAAATGCTTTGCATAGATGAGTTTGAAAAGATGAATTGATGGAATCTGGAAGGGAGAGTGACAGTCACAACACTTCTGCTTCCAGAGAATCTTGTTCTTTACTCACACCATTAAAAACATGGTATTGCTGCTGCACTGTATCTAAGGAATATTAAAAAGTGTATGAAATCAAGTGAGGGGGGAAAAAGAGGCTGCTCATCTTACCCATGATCAAGGCCCATTTCTGGAGCACACAAAATTTCCACACGCTTCACTGGGTTTTGTAAAGGCCCTAAGCATAAATACTGACTTCTTTATTCCTGGAACCTCAGCTCACTCCAGAATTTCCCAGGTAGCTTGGCCCTTTAGGGATTGCCAAATTTTTCTGTTTCCTTTTTCCTACACTTGTAAAAAGCTCCAAGCCTCTCTTCACACTCAAATGAGAGTGAGGTGGGGAAAAAGGCCCATTTCAGAGCATGTCACATTCACTACCCAAGCAGACTAGTGGGCAAGCCCCCTGGCCTCAGAAGATCAGAAAGGACAGACTCCCTGCCTCCCCACCTCAGTTTCCCCCCAGACACAGCAGAGATTGCTCCTCACTGCCAGGGAGGGCTGAGCACCCACGCAGCTGCGTCACCACCAGCGCTCCTGCCTCCAAGCAGGAGCAGCCCTTCCACTGATTCACCAAACACCCACAGAGGGGACTATTCTTGGAGCTGATTTCCTTCCATCCACTACATCTGGCCACCCCGAGTCACCTTTAATTCATCGTCAGCCGAGCCTGCAAGAGGGTGGATTTTTCAAGGGCTGGAGGAGCCACCCCTGATTGCTGCGAGCTGTGAAACTTCACCTCTTGTTTCTGCTGTGTTATTCCAGGGCACTAAAGGCTCTGGAGCAGAGTTGTGCTTGCAGCCTCCTGTATTCCTTTCACATTGTTTCTCAGGGAGACCACAGACCTGCTCAGCACGGTGCCTCTCCTCCTTGAGACAGCAGCAGAAGGAGCTGCTGCTGTCATGGCATGGTTCTCCCTTTTGCAATTCATGAGCTGGCTTTGACAACTCTGCTGCAATCACAGGAAATATGCTAAAATATTATAATGGCCCTATCGCCATTGAAGCCATTCTGTCCAACAGCAAAGTTGGATTTCATGAATCAAAAGCAATCAGCTAAACTATTCCAGCTAAATACTTCCTTCCCTTTGATGACAGCACTGGCAGATTCATAAGCCTCCTCTGTTGACCCGACAATAAAGTCAAAGCAGTCCTAGTTATCATTTCCAACTCAACTTGCATTGCCAGTGTATGCAGTATCAGGAACTTCTTAAGGGATTCTCCTAAATAATGTGAGGGATTGGGGATTAAACCATAACATTTTCTCTCTGCCTGTCTCAGGCTTCATATCCTCAGCAGCAGAGCTCAGATTACAGCTCAAGCTCAGGATGTGGTAGCAGACAGCTGACAGCCTTCCTTCATGGACAGATCAGAATTATTGGTGGGGGGGGATTTTTCTGGGAAAGCATAATGTGCTACACACATCCTTTAGTTGCAGCAAACACACCTGACAGTCACTTCTTATCACTCATATATCCCGTTGTTCAGAGGTTAAGATTGGACATTTGGAGCTTAGACCTCATGGGAGAAGGGAAAACAAAACCAGCCCCAAATTCAGACAAATGAATGATGTCAAAAGAATATTTTCTTATGCTCAGCACACAAAAGAATGATGGCAGAAACCAAGGAGCGTCCTTCTTTCTGCAAAAGCCCTTCTACATATGGCATTTCTGACAAATGCCATAGTTTTGCAATCACTTTTTGAGCAACACCTGAAAAATGAATCAGAAAGTGAACATGTTGGAACATGTATTTCATCTCAAGGACTATTTTATATATATTTCAATAATTATCTTTCTGGCTTGCAAATCACTCCTTAACTGTACAGCTATGTACACCTTCACAGAAATATCTGGGCCTGTTTCTGCAGTCCCTACCCAAATAAAATACCCACCCACCTGAATGGGGGCTCTTTTCATTTAAATGTGGCAAGATTAAGCCTTTGGTGCATATGTGCAAGTAACCTGCACACACTTCTTAAAATCATTAAAAAAATATAGTAGCTATAGATTTATAAGCAATCAAAATCTAGACACAGTAACACTGCACTTATTACAGTGAATTTACATTGCTCATTTTTATGAAGCAAACAATGGAAAGGAGATGTCTGTGACCCTGTATTTACAGATTAACTGTAAATTCAGTTCTGCTTATCCTTTTGTCTGTCCAAAAGGATTTCTTGCAACTAAAAAGAGGGATTTGCACTATTTCTATCAACATATGGATGCTTCTCAAGTGCTTTCCCATCTTTTTTGAAGTGCTTTTTGCAATGTATCAGATTCCTTTCAGTTGATATTGTTCACTTCCATCACCACAGTAAAGAAAAATCTCTTACTAAAGAAGGTAACCTTAGCAGAGCAGCAGCAGCAAAGCAAACCTGGAGCTACTACTAGTCCCAAACTCAGGCAGAATAAGGAGTAAGGGCTCTAAGTACCAGCTTCAGAGTCATTACTGTTATCATAAAACTTAATGCACAGCGAGACGGCCAACCTGCAGTGTCACATTGCTCTCTAAATAGCACTTTCATCACAGCACTTCATTGTCAAAGCCCTTTGCACACAAATTTACAGAACACAGCAAAGACAAAGATCTCTTTTGCATATTGAGTCAAGGAAACCATTTCACCTGCGGGTTGATGGGGATGCTGCCTATTTCACAGGTAGACGATACGAGGGGGTGCTCAATAACACACAGTGTGACTCTAAGACCTAAAACACATCACCACAAATAATATATTAAGCTTAAGCACTGGTCCTTCACCTGCCCCTGGCTGGTGTTTCCCAGGTGAGTTCTGACACCTTCACCAAGGATATGGGTTGCTTCTAAGGCAATCAAACCTCAAGAGTGTAGTGTAAATAAAATGCACTCTCACATACCACCCAGGTCACTGCTGGGCAGCAGGGACTTTTGGAGTGGTGACCAACGTGCTTTCACTTTTTTTGTGATCATTTTATCTGTAGTGTGAGCAACTTGCACAGCTCTCAGCATAGCACAGAGGCTTTTAAAAGAAGCTTTGTGCATTCATGCATTACAAAGTCAAAATCCAAGTCCATATTTGGATTTAAACCCTCTCCCCACCGACCTCCCGCAAAAAAAAAATATCCCTTATACAGAACTATAAACTTCAAATCCTTGATCAAAGATCTTGTAATCTACGTAAGACAAGACAAGGCAACAGCCCTAGTGCTTCAGACTAAGAACCTAGACAGGGAATCTCTGTTCATTTAACTATGCCAGCACAGCTGGAATAGCAAACCTCACCTCCTGTGTATGCAGTCATACCAGTATGAAAGGGCAACTACCAGCAGCCTACTACAACAAAATAAACTCCAGCAACTTCTGGCATCTTTTCTGCTCCAGGATTTTGTCAACTGTAGCAGGTGAAAAATTAGGCTAGGCATACCTGACAGAGCTACACTGATGACATTTAAAGAATACACCACCAGCCCTTTTACTATCCTAATAACATTCTCAATATACAAAAACGCCACATTAAGACATTTGACATTTCAAGATGCATAATTTTAAAATAAGCATCATAATCTAAGCCACAAAATAACTTCTCTGAATTTTAACTTCATTTCCTGACATATTAACATATTACAGATACCTGAAAGTGTTAACTCAATCTGTACAACAGTGAATCAACATTCAGATACTTTTACAAAGTCTTTAATAAAAATCAACGAGGAAATTATTTTTTTTCTATCTTATGCTGATCCAAAAAATCAACTTGTAAAATATAACTATGTAATCCCCTTGCTCTTCATCTCAAGAAAACCTTGTGAAGGAACCTGTTTCTTCAGCAAGGACTCCAGTGTGATGCTGAGATGGTGGCTGTGGGAGGAAGCGCGCACATTGCCATGTGTTAGCCAGAAGGAAAGCGTCACAGACAAGGAGAAAGGAAGCACAATCAGCAGAGGAGCACAGAAATGCAAGGCGCAAGAAGGAAGAAGAAACTGTTTCTAAAACAGTATCACAACATGATTCACACAGTTTCAACAGATTACCTGTTGCTGTGAATGGGAGTTCAACATTCTGTTCTATCCTGGTTGAAAAAATTCATAAAGTGATTTTGTTTATTCCTAACACATCTATCTGCTATTTTTGATCAACACTTTGTGACATTACAGAACAAAGATTTTAAGTTATATATCCCCATTAAGCTATAATGCTAAAGAGTATTTTCAAAAATCTAAAGGCCAGAGAACAGAGTGTTCAATAACATCTGGCAATACCCCAAGGTACTTGATTCAGAAACCTATGTAAAGTCTGATAATCTATGCTAAAATTTTCCACCTCTGTTTTTCCTCAAAAGTTTGGTGCTTTTCTCCATAGTGAAATGATAACTATATTAATGTGCTCTATTTATCCCTAAATGTATTGTAAATGTGCTTCTTTTCTGACTTGCTTTCCAGGACAGCGTGTACCCTGGGGCACAGGAGTTTTGCTTCTCCTACACTGGTACGGACCCAACTCTGCTAGCAGGAAAGATGCTGGTGTCCTAGATCTTATGGGATGCAACGCCTTGAGGAAATTTATATCAAACAATTATTGCATAATCTCGGGGTGTAACAAAACCTCCTACACCATACACAGGCCATCGAGCTCCCGCCACACTCTGGCAGTGTCCCTGTCAGCTGCAGGTCCCCGTGTGAACCCGCAGGATCCCCTTGCTGTGCATGTGGAGGAAGTTGAATATCTCCGAGGGCATCGCGTGGAAGCCGGGGCGAGGCTTCACGTTGTCGTAGTAGTGGTGAGTTATAAAAATCCCTGAGGGGTTCATGGGGAAGGCCCAGAAGCCGAAGAGGTGCACCTCCTCGCAGAGCTCCAGGGCTGCAGTCACCAGGATCAGCCCGGTGCTGACCCGCTTGGCCCGCACGCCCTGGCCGAGCCAGTAGCGCGAGACGTTGATGAGATACTGGGGGTGGAAGTAATAGACTGCCTGCTGGGACTCGAAGTCGTCCAGCACGTACTTGACGCGGATGGACACGTCCGTGTTGCGCGTGTTGTAGAAGGCCGGCAGCAGCACGGAGGCGTTCTCGTACACCTGGAGCACGTCGTAGAAGGGCTTCCTCCACTTCTCCAGCTTGTGGAATCTGGAGGGGAGAGGGTGTGAGTGATGGTCAGTCCATTCCCAGCAAGAGATACCCAATGGGCTTTTACTGAAATATTTCCGACACAGGGATAATTGAGATGATTCTTCCCATTGATGGCTTCCTGTTATCAACGGGAATGTACTTGGATTCATAGCTACAGCATCAGCATGAAAAGTGGGGTAGAAATTATATACTTCTAAAAAACTATTAAAAATATAACTTTTTAAAAAAATTTTTTAAATTAAAAATATTTAATTTTTTTAATTAAAAAAAATTTAAAAATTCATAATAACTTCATAATAACCTTGTGGCCATTTCTGATTCTAATAATACCACGCTTCTCATGGTATTATTAGAAGTAAGTAATTTTTCCAAGCTACGTGGTGCACTCTAGAAGGATTTTTAGCAGAACAGGGCCATGCTGTGCTCCTACATGAGTTGGACAACCCTGGCCTGCAGATTACAGAGTTACTTTGAAGACCATGTGCTGTCTTCAGGACAAGATTGACCATGTACTGTCCTCGTAACAAGACATACCATGTTCTGACCTCAAATGGATCCAACAAGGAAGAATGAGCATTGTGCCAAGACTAGATGCCAAGCATGTTGTGGGAAACTGCTAATTTGGCACACCTTAGCTAAAGATGCTTACAGTGTGACAACCAATCAGTAATTAACATGTGTATGTAACTATAGTTGCTTAACCAATAAGCATGAATCACTAGTGGTGTGAGACAATGTATAGAGAGGAATAAATATGCCAAAGTTGCTAAATAAAGGAGAACAACATGTAGCCACATTGGTGTGGTTGTCGTTACTCAGCCGACTCTCTGATCGAGGACCCTCTTCAGTGCACCATGTAGTGCAGGGCTGTATAAAAAAGTGGCCAACACCAAAGCTAGCAAGTGCTTAAAATGTCTAACTGTAACATTTTTTAAATAAATCCAAAGTCAAACAAATTAATTTGTCTTGTTTGAGAAAAGGAACTCATCGAGAGAGGAAAGCATTAATGAGCCTTATGGTCCCAAAAATGTCACAAGGTAGCATTAGGGAATTAAATTAACAAATTTAAAAAGAAAATCACCTAGTCAATCCTGTCTACAGTAAAGTTTCACCGACATTTCTTTAAAATATGTGACAATGTGTGTTACTTTATTTACTTGATGATCTTATTTTTCCAAAGTTGATGACTCTGATTCTATGACTTCAGCATTTCAGGTGGGATCCAGTTTCTTTCACCCTGAATGTTTCTAAGATGTTTGACTGGGACTTGCAAGCAGAGCAGGGGAAGGATGGCTCTGTAATTTGATTTTAGCTCATTGCCTTTCCATTTTCTATCATCAAAGTGCAGGTTTAAGTGTTTAACACATTTCTACAACTTGTTACTTATTCAAGTCAGAATGAAATGTATGATTCATAGTGATGGTATAAAGTAGGATTTGGTAAAAAATTCTATGTAACAGAATTAAGTTGAAGGTAGATTTGGGAAATCAAGAGAAATGAAAATACAATAAAACCAGAAATGACCTCTCAGTGATTATACTGGGATTGACAGTCACGACATCAGTCTTCACCCCAACGTCCATGAAGTATTTCTCAGATATTGGAGGCAAATTGCATCTATAAAAAAGAGAAATTAGTAAGAAAGTTTAAAAATGTATTTTCAGGACTAGTAAATAAAATTTATTTAAGCATTTCTGCCAAGCAACAAATCTAGAAACAGAGTGAGAATTTAAAATTGTATCAAAACATGTTGATGCCCAAACTGTGCAATAATCTAACAAGTTTTTGAGGGCTGTGTGAAGACCTCTCTTATTCCCTCACCTGTAAGAGATTATCCCTCTTTGCAGGTGTAGCCAAGGCTCATTTTGCCTCCCTAACAGCAATTTACCTATTTACTCTGGCAGTTTAGGATGCAAAATGGATTGAAGTTCCAAGGCCAATCAGCCTATAAAATCAAAGGCTTGCTGAGCAGTAGCTGAGATGTATTCAATAATTAATAATTAATAAACTATATGTAAAACACTGCCTTTAAGATGCTTCAGTTTATACCCAGGAGAATTTAGGGGAAATGTTCCACAAGAGAGAAATCAATCCAGACCTAATTAATCCCAAACTATCTGCTTCACTTCCTTTTCCATTTATAAGCATCTCCCAACATGGTGTAATAGCAGCAATTCTGACTCTACAAGTTCACCACAGGACATCAAAGTTTTTGGAAGCAAACCTGTGAGATTTGCAAGCCTTGACTTTGCCCAGCCTCCATTCACCTTGGCCTTGTCCTAGATACATCATCTCACAAAATTTAGAGCATCTCTCAAGAGATGATGAAGTTACTGAAATGCACACTCACAAGTTATCATGCTGTCTTTCCTTCCAGAGGAAATCCAGCTGAAAAAAATCTTCAGCACGTGTTTTCAGGGATAAAATGTATGGCCTTGTAATTGAGTGTTACACTCAATTTAAGCTTGAGTTAGGCACTGAGTGACACTTATAAAGCTTTTTGAAGTGACCTGCAAGCCTCAATTAAAACCATCACTGTTAAGGCGCCCACATCTCAAAGATACTGCTGTTCCTAATTTTCAAAGTTGTCCTTATTTCTGAAGAACAGGGCTGAGCAAAAACTGTGATGATATTTAGGGTAAGACATGCTTACTGTTTTCACAATACCACAGTTCAGCTGACAGGAAAATTTCTCAGTCAAAGAGAGAAGACAGCTTGGGGAGCAGAAGAATGCACAAAATTCCTCCAAAGTCCTTTTAACATGCAAAAGGTTCACATCCACCTTACAGATAGTTCATTTTTATCTGGCCAGAGAATTGGTTTTGGCTATCCTTTTAATAGACAATGCCATTTCTAGTACTTTCTTCTGCTGGGTCATGCCACTCAAGTCCTTGGGCACTACCAGTATCACTTAGCACTGGGCAGTGTGCTTAGATGATATTTGAGAAGGGTTTTCAGATAATCAGCTTCAATGTTTCTGAACAAGAAATTCACACTGGGACTAAGAGTGACTGAATTTTTTTTGAAGGTGAAAATGCCTTATAAAAATGGTCCCATCTGCACAAGTTGTACTTTTGTCACAAGACTCCAAAAATTCATCCTCACCAAGAGAGCAGTCCCATCTCTAAATTCACAGAGGTCCCCTCTGGCCAGTAGATGGAGACAGACAATAACTACTAGTAAATGCAATCTTGGTGAGTATTTTATATATTCTATTGTACTGTAACTGATTGCTTTCTGAATTTACTTCACAGAACAATCCTGGCTGCATGTTGCTGGCCACAAGAAAAGATTTCCCTAAGTGTTCTGAAGGTATCAATTAATGTAATCAGGGCTCCATAAACACTTGTGAAATGTTTTATATAATTTCACTGGTGGCCAAGATGATGATTCCTGATACTTTGGTGGACTGGAAAGCAGATGCGTTCACACCTGACCTTGAACACAAGCTTTACTTTAAAACTGACCTTGGCTTTTAAAACACTGGTGCATCTTTTTGCATCATCCATACTTTTGAGATGGTGAACCAGGGTTTTCTTTGGCATGGATATATTTATTCATATTCCAGTTCTATAGACTAGACCTCTGTTTAGTTGTTACAGTTACCAAACACAACCCAGTTTCTAAGTTCTGTAATGATCTCCTCTTTTTCTCGCCAGTTTTGATACTGTCCAAGGAAGAGTAACAGTGGTAAAACAGGACCTCTACTAAAAGTCCTTAAAGACAAATGAGATTTGCCAGACATATTTCAACTTCTTCTTAAAAGGTTGCCATCTCTGTGTGTCACATGGGCTGCTCCTTTCATCCATACTTATGGTTGTGATCCAACACAACAGCAGAGAATCTACAGTAATTATTTAATGCATATGGAATATATTAGGCTTTTAAAAAAGAAGTTATGTGAAGCCTGGACTTTTTCGCAGACTTTTTTTTTCATTGAAAACTAAGATAATAATTTTCTGTAAAGTTGGAATAGGAGGCAGACACAGGGATCTGAAAATAATGAATCCTGAACGTAAAATTTTCTTTTATGATGTCAAATTAAATTAAGACTGCACTGAACCAAAATCTGATCTAATTTTTGCTGGTGTGAAGTCAGAGCAATTAATTGTTTTACACATGGTTATTCTAAACTGACAACAACATACCCAAGATCAGAAAATAGGCCAACTGAAATAAAGAGATTTTTCTTTTCTAGAGAGCAAGTCATGAATCTGTGAGCTAGCGGTCATATGCCATGACCCAGGCAAAGAGCTTAACAGGATTTAGAGAGGGATTAGTCATGCATATGAATAACAAAAAAAAAATCTTTCTCATATATATTAAGGATTATAAAACTGCTGCTAGACTCTCTTATCCAGGAACACTCATCGTGGGACATCCCAGTTTATGCAAAACCTGGGTAATTCTACATATAGTGAGGAGCAGTGAAGACACTTAACCTTTAAGGTTCTTCTGGTGACTCTGGAGGCCCTGGATTGATTATTGATTACAGTAAATCCTGTTATTGAGCACCTGAGCTCTGCACCAGTCCAGAAACACCTCTGAGGCACATCAGCTGTGAGCTATTAACATCTGACCAAGCTGCTTGTCACTCAATAGAGGCTGTACCTCTGGCTCAGATCTGCCCTAGAAAATTATGCCCAAGCTCATAGGACACTGCTTATAGAGTAATATCCACAGAAGGATAAATCCACAACCTCAGTGGCAGGGGATATCCTGAAAGAGAGCATCAGACTTTGCCAGTAAGTCAGATTAACCCCATGGAGTTTGGGAGAAATAATTCCTCAAAGCTTAATTTAAAAAAATATATTATAAAGTAAGATGTTTTGGGGGTTTTTTTGTTTGCTTTTTTTTATTATTATTTTGGGGTTGTTTTTTTGAAATACAGGTTTTTGTGCAAGAAGCAGGCTTGACACAGCCAATTTAGCAAATGTCATGTTTCCACGCAAGAGAGAATAGCTTCTCAATGTTCCATTTGTCATTGGAAAAGGCAAAAATAATAGGAAAATGGAGCCGTGGTGGTTACCGAAACACGAAGTCTGCACTGTCAATCTCCCGGCCACATCTGCTGTTCTTCAGAATTCCTCCATTCCCAACCACTGCACACCTCTTGAACTGGGAGCGGTGGTACGGCATGTCCTGCAACAGCACAGCAAGGAAACAGTTAAAGGCCCCAAAACATGGACACAACAAGCCCCCTTTTCACTTCTTCCTCTTGTTTTTCCCCTGCAGCTGCACCTTGATGCATTAACCACAGGATGTCGGACACTGGTTCTGGGGTGCAATATTCCCTCTACACAAAGTGATGGGATATTTCGCTGTGCAATTAGAGATGGCACAGGCAACAAACTCAAATGTAATAAAAAACCCCAATAAGCTGTTCATTTTCCCCAGGTTCAATAACATAAGGAGTAATTTTAGACATTTGCTTTCCCCTTTGATTTCCACGTGAGGGCACAAACCATGAATTAGTGTAGCTCAGGCACTGTTTTCTGAGCTGCCTGCAAACTGCTGGCTCCTCAGGCTCTGGTGTCCTGCTTTTGGGAAGTCTGCACACAGAGCTCCAGGGCAGCCAGTAAAACCCAAGAAGTCTGTCAGACAGCACATTGCAGAAAGCAGGCCAAATTTTACTGCTTACCAGTAACTGTACTGATAGTGTTAATGATTATTAATTAGCATTTGCACTACCAGCACTGCCTTTGGTCAGGCACCTTTATGGACTTGTGGATGATGCATCCTCCTGTAATCTTTGGGAAAAATCCTGCCTTCACACAGAGATGCAGCTGCTGCTGGAGCCAGAGAGTGAAAATCACATCCTGACAACAAACTGGGCTGTTAGGGTGAGAGGGCTGTGACGAAGAACTGAGCCATGCTACACCTTATGAATATGTAGGGATGTGCTTACATAAGCATGAGAGTGCTCGTTTTTGGTACATACATATTTTATCAATAATCTCACGCTGCAAAATACAGAGGGATACAAGAGTGGCTTGACATTTCTGAGTGATTATTCCCAGGATCTTTCCATGGCATCCATAAGCCATGAGGCAAAAAGGGCATGCAATCACACCTGTCTGAGAAAAGCAGCAGCTGTCTGACAGAGAGGAAATATGGAGCTGTCTGTGCTTTATGCAGTGATTTCTTAACACACAGTCCCTTGGCAGCCCTGGAAGGGAAATCAGAAGCCAGGTGTCCATGCTTAGCACAAGGCTCTCGCTCCTACAGCATTGCTTCTGTGTTTTCAGCCCTTTATTTCCTACATGTGAGAGGTTACAGCCCTGCTCCTGTGCAGAGGGTGGCTTTGGTCACTGCCCAGTGACTCCCAAAGGCATTTTGGCATGCAATGATGCCTTCGCAGCATCCTGATCATCCAGGACAAACCTAGCAGATCTCAGGTGCTCAGACTGATGCACTCATCTGCCTAATCAGGCAGGGTTTTGAGGATAATAGTCCTGGATTTAGATGTACACATTCTTTGCACATCTCCAGATGCCAAAGTGCTTTCCTGGATCCCAGCCTTTCCCTGCTTCTGCCCCTGCTCCTCATGTGCACGTTCAGATAACAACACTTCCCTTCCTCTCAGCAGTGCTCAGAAAGCCAAAGGATTAGAAGTGCTTGGACCCTTAGATTTGTGCCTTCAATGGCACAAATCTAAGTACTTAACCTGAATATAGGTCTGACTTTTGAAAAGGGATCAATTTCAGCCACCCCCCCCAAGTATGCTGCTCTAAATTGAAGGGGTGTGCCCTGTGATAAATCTGCAGCCATATCAGTCCATTCCTCCTCATCAGCCACTCTGTGCAGAGGGAATTGCCCACTGATTATAACCTTGAGTACCCCTGGAGGTCAAGTGTTATTTGCTGGAAAGGCTTTGAGTAATCATTATGATGAATACATTTAAAAACTATGAAGCCTGTTCACAGATAATCTGTGAAGGGAAATAAGTATAAAAATAGTCATCGTGAATAGGAATTATAAAATAATCATGCCAAAAAGAAAATCAGACCTACCCTCAAATGTTGGATTTACTATATGCGAATATTATACTTTGAAAGAGTTCTGATAAATCAGTATCTCTTTTATTTAGCTTTCTAATTTCATTATCCACTTTGCTCCTAAGTCAGCAATATTCTGCAGGAAATTACATACATATGTGTGTATATATGTATATATGTGTATATATATATATGTGTGTGTGTGTGTGTGTGTGTGTGTGTGTGTGTGTGTGTGTATATGGATGAATGTGTATGTATATATTTTGCAGATGACACCAGAAAACAGAATAATCATCTAAAATATCATATAAAAAAAAAGATTTTCATATCAAATATAAGCAGTGAATTCTGTAGAAATGTCAAACAAGTGCTAAATGCTTGGCTGTAGGACAGTGCCTAATGCAGCAAGTACAGTGAACTTGATCCTGCAAATGGGCAGAGGCACCTTTGGAAACATTTTGAAGATTTCTTGGTTGATATGAAAGATTCCACTCGTGTCCACTTCATATTTCAGTTTAGTTCCCAAGGGAGTATTTTTCTGGGTGGTGAACAGAAAGGATGGGGCATTGCAACACCTTGACAGAGTAGACCTGTGAAATGAAAAAGAAATAAGATCAAGGAGCTGATGGCATAACACAGGATTTGTAATTGCTGTTACTCCTAACAAGGTATTTTTCACCAAAAAGAAATTTTTTAGCGCTGGGATGGGTAAAATGGTGGTTTGCTGGATTTTCATCCAGAAAACTTCAGATTTGGAGAAATTTTCTTAGATTGAGAAAACTGTGGCAAAACAAAAAGAAAAGAGAGTAAATTAGATACCTATACTTGTCTCTTCTAGGCTGTGGGGAATTCATGTGCAAATTATGCCCTGCTCTAGCCCCAGAGATGAACTTCTACCTCCCATATCCTGGCAAAACCACATCAGTGAATTAGTCCCTCTCTGCTTTAGATATCTTCACCATTTCATGAATTATACACTCATCACTGGGCAGGAAATGTAGGAGTTCAAGAGTGCCTCTGGAGACATGGAAATGTGGCAGGGCAGTATTTAAACACAGCAATACCCAAAGACACTGCCCCACTTGACAGACTGCTGTGGAGCACAGCGCACTTTGGCTACAACAAAAAAAAACTTCAAATATCTTAATTTTGCCCTTAGCCTTGCACATGTGTGCATCAGGAAGGTGATGTGGCCCTGACAGATTGGTGCCAGGCAAACTGGTCATGCCTAAAAATCAAAAATCTCAGACTAACGACCAAAATTTTTTTTTCATAAAATCCCAAATGTGGGATTCAGAGTAAGAGAGAAAAAACATTCAGCTCCGATCCCTTTGCTGTGTTTCACATTGTAGAAACCTAAAACACTGAAAATATTTCTCTGTCTACTCTAAAGTATCCTAACCCCCAAGGGAGCACTAACTTTAACCCTCATTCATTTAAAAAGTTTCCTGGACTTCAAAATAGACTAAAATGCACAAAAGTGTAAAATAAATTATAGAAATTAGTGTATCACTTAGTAAAAAATTTAAGTTTTAAAATTTTTAGTATGTTGTAGATGGAAGCAAAATAAAAAATACAAAGTGTCGTCCTAAGTTTCTCTTCATGCTTTTCTTCCTTCTTTTTGTAAGTTTAAGTAACATTTTGTAATTAGACAAAAAAAAAATCCACGTTACAAACTTTTTAGAATCAGTTATTAAGTTAAAAGAAAAAAAATAATCTAAGTGTAAATTCTTATTAAGTATTTAGTCTTAAAAAACCATATAACAAAAGATTGTGAACCATTTTCTGCCTTCTAATAAAAAGCTGCCAAATTCACAGTAATGAAACTGTTTTACTAATTAAAAATAATAAGCACTTAAATCCAAACATAAACTACCATCTCAAATACCTTCAATCCAAACCCAAAAAAACCAAGAACCAATACCCCAAAAACTAAAACCCCCCACACACATGAAATGTAGATGGGAAAAGCAGCTTTGTGAATAAGGTTCCCTTTTCCACCTCCCATCCTGCCCTGGATGCTTTTCTTCTTTCCCTGGTGGCACTGGAAGCCCTGGTTTTTGCCCACCCTTATTCCAGAGATGGTTTATTTCCCAGTGAATGTGTTTGATACCTTTAGTAAAAAATGCATGTCATGGCAAATGTACGAGCATGAAGGCAAAGCCAGATGGCTCTCAAATAACCCAGATTAAATGCCTTGCCTCTGGGGTGTGTGGCCTCATATTCTCAGTTGGAAGAATAAGCCTGTCTTCTTTATGGGCTTTATTACAAGCACCAGAAAGCAAATAGAGAATTATGCAAACATTTCAGTGATGTCCAATTACTCTCATATACTTGACTCATGCAGGATGGCACAAAATGACCATCAGATCAAGGCAGCAAATGAGACTGAAAAAGTCAATGAATAATGTCTAACAGCAAAAACAATTACAAACAGATTCAAGGAATTGAATTGTTATAGTTGGGATATGAGAAAAACCGCTTCATTGGCTGCTCCTTAAGGAATTGGAAGAGATGTTTTTCCTTAATGTCCAGCTGGTTTTCCAGAGGCACTGTCCTTTTTGTGAATGCCTGATATCTGATGGAAGAAGATTTTCAAGGAAACTGCTTTCCTTAGTCTCTACGTACAAACTTTATTGTGATTTTTGCCCTTCATCCCTCTCTGCTGCTCAAGTATCTGCCATTTAAAGCTGCTGGATTCTCCCCATCTCACATGGTGGGACTGGACTGGCAAAGCTCAAAATCCCACAGCTTGGAGGGTTACACATTTCATCCTCCTCCTAAACAGCCTCCAAACTCAGAGACCCTGGTTTGCTTTTAAGGGACAGCAACTTCCCCACAAACTCGCACACTGATGTCTCTGCCCCACTGAACACAGATGAAATAGGCTTTACACATTTTTTTTCCTTTTCAATTACAAGCACTACTGTTGTCCTGAAACCAGCTGACAGAGATTATGTTTACATCTGGGTGCCAGTGAGGGTTCCTGGAGCAGTGATATATCAGTCAGGCAGGTAGAAGCAGTGACAGGAGTCCTTCATCTCTTTTTTTCTCTCAGTGCACAGGGTGGAGAGGGGTTCTTTGTTTAATGTGCTGGTGTTGGTGGCCTGAGATAGACTGATGGTCCTCCTGGTGGTCTTTGGAAACTCCTTTCTCATTGCTCCCACCTCTGCTCTGGCCTCCAAAGCTCAAAGGGCTCCTTTCCATACCTCAAAGTGCTGCTTTCTCTCTGGGCACAATTATTACTCCTCTCACTCCAGCTGTTTTTAAAATAATGAGCTGCAATCCTGAATGACTCTCCTCTTCAAAACAGGCTCTGATAATTGCCTACCAAGTAATTTCCAGGAAAAATGCAGGGGAAAAGAAAAATTAAACAAAAACCAAACACCTAAAAAAATTTAGGTGTGGAGATCACATTGGAGAAACTGTTATGAGTCTGAGACTAACAATGTTATTTTTAAAGATGTCAATGACTAACTCAGCACATGCATTCTCACACTCTCTCATTAACTCCTGACAGCTATTTCCTGGAATCATGCAAGAGAATTTGGATAAAGCTGGGGGCCTTATTACAAACAACATCTCTGAATTGTACCAGTGACTTGCAGACTTCAGTCTACAGCACTTACCCTGAAATAGTTTGTTTTCTCAAAACCTACTGAAATATGGCACTGGAATATATCAATATATAACATTCAAAAAACTGGCTTCAATCCACTGTTGCCTTCACAACACCAGTTCCAAAAGCCGTGTCTTGAGAGGAGGACCCTCAGCAGAGAAGTTACAGGAAGAAAGACAGAACACTACAAAAATTAACTGAGAGGTCTCTGAAGACCAGAAAAAATATGTAGATAATCTGTGAGTAATAGCTGAGAAGCCATTATAAAAAAAACCAAACCAGAGAAAGTCATAACCAAGGTCTGACTAAAACCAAGGGACCTAAAACACCCAGAAGAAATCAAGTTTGAGTATTTTGTAGGCCAAATTTGCAGTATCACCAGTGATATTACCATTCTAAGCCAGACAATTAGGCTGACTGATAGGTGCAGCCATTAAATCTCATGTCCATCCTCACTGATGCCCAAATAAAACCTGGAAGTCTTTCCCACATCAAATTCCTTGCCTTTCCTGGAAGACTTTTCCACATGCCAGAAATCTTATTGCTGAGTTGTTTTTTTTTTTTTTAAGCAGGGGGAAAAGTCCACATTTATTCAAAAGGATGGTATTCCAAATGTTGTCACGCTTACTCTTGGTATCCATGTGAAATTTTGATCTCTGCAAGAAGCTAAACTCAAACCAAAGTAAATTTTACCCAGTCTCATTAATTTGAGGCATTCTTACTTGAATAAATTGGCTTCTGTGACATTCATCTCCCATTTGCACATCTGTAGGCTCTTCCATCTATCAAACAATTCAGTTTGTTTCACCCTAAAATATAAAAAAAAGGAAAAAATTAAGTTTATTACAAGGGCTTAATTTCCTAAAACAGCTGCAGATAGAATACCATACAAATTGATGGGACAAATCAGCCAGTCTCAACAGAACAAAATTTATAATTTTTCTTCCTTTTTCTGCTCAGACATAGCCACTCCAAGCCCAGTGCATGCAAGAATTGATGTTTGGGACTGATTTCTTCTCCCTGATAGGCTTTCTCTGTTTTTTTCAGGATAAAAAAAATGCAATATTGAGCAAGAAGCAGCTACTCTACCAAAATCTGCTGGGAAGCAAATGAGTTTCAATCAGCTAAGTTTTGGGAAAAAGGTGCACCCAGCAGAAGGGCCCAGGAGGGGGATATTGGAAAAGGGGATTAATTTGGCCAACTAAAGCTGCATTTTGGTGAGGTTAACTTGATCTGTGAGATCCTACAGCACAACACTGTGGGTAAATTTATTTTATGAACAATTTATAAGCTCACATGTAGGGATAAGAGTCTGTGATGGTAAGGGGAAATGAAAAGCTCATTACATAAGGATCTCTACCTCCTCCTCTGCTAATCAGTACACCTGTAGTCACATAAAAAAAACAAACAAAAAAAAACCCAAAAAAACCTCACTCCTATTTCAACTAAGCTGATACAGGATGACTCATTTTTTTGATGATATCACCAATTCCAAGAAATTCCACATTGAAGTTCGCACATATTCTGGTACGTTTGGACAACAGAGATAATGAAGGCTTTGCAAATATCTAGAGGTAGGAAGCAACTGTATAATCTGGCTAAGAAATTTGGAAGTCTGTGATTTCTGCTAGATTGATAGGTCTTAATGAGTTCTTTTCAGACTTGAGGGCTTTGAATGTTTGAATAAAGCATAGACTTTTAAGATAATTATATATTTAATGTGAGTAGAACCGAGCATTTCCCAGGCTGAGGAAGTTGCAGGAAGGAATTAGGTCATATTGTACTTTCTGTAGCCCACCAGAGCACATTAACTTGGAAATCTTCCATTACCATAAGGGCTGACGTGGGAAACATAGCACATTTGAATCAAGAACATCAGAAGAGACCAGCAGAGTAAAAGAGTTTAATGTCAAACGGTGTCTACTGTAGAATTTATGGTAGCTCGTATCTAGCTGAGCAGGACTCCACTACCTTCCTTGGGCCACTGAGTAAGATGAAGAAAAATGAGGAATTCTCTGTGCATGCAAAAAGAAAAAAAACAAATCAGAGCTCCTGATCTTCAGCAGAACACTGGAGAAGTGTGACATTCTCACCCCTCCTTTTTATTTTTAAGCGCTGCGAGTCAGCAAGCCGTGCAAAGTGTGTTACTCGTGTACCCTTCATCCAGTGCAGGAGGCAAGGACATAACCTACATTTTGCTGTGCACAGAGTCAGTCAGGGAGGCACGCTCAGATTCATGCAGACCTGGAGCAACAAACTGTATTTTCTGTAGCCCTGGCTGCTCAATGTTATGGACGTGTGGAGCTGCACTTTGAACTGACATTCCCAGTGCACTTTTCAGGCCCTGTGCACTGCCTGCAACATTAATAAACCATTTGCTTTAGATGTGGTGAGGGATCAGGCATAAGTTAAGCACCTAAACACAGTGAAATGCTGAAAAATGCAAAAAGGCAACACTAAAATTGCCCAGCTGTGCACTGTCGTACTGGCGAACTCACTTTTTTCACTCAGTTCCTTTGCTGTGGCTTCATACATACATCTCATTCAACTCATTGGTTTCCTGACATATTTATTGGACCACAAAACACAATTTAGAGGTATTTTATTGTTTCCCAGAATCACGTTTTCTTACCTTTTCACTGAGGGGTTTTGAGTTGTGAAACTCTGCTGTTTGAAAAGGTCAGAAATACAATTGGGCTCAGAAAATATCCAAACAAATTAATAGAAAGGTCTGTTGTCCATTCTGACTACTCTGTTCTGGACTCCTTCTACCAGTCCACAAGTTCCCATGCCAATATTTATTATCAGGAAGGGCTGAACAATTTCTTTCTTTCTCAGCCTTCACTACTGGCCACTGCCAATGAAAGACCCTTAAGCTAGACACATGCATGAGTCAGTCTGGCTGTTCTTAACCTTCAATTACTGAAAATATGATATTACAAACACTGTATTATATTCTCAACAACAATTGTGGGCCTGATCAAAATGCCTCAATGTATGGGAAAAGCTTCCTTGCTCTATAAATGGAACTCAGATCAAATTCAAACATTGCTTGCACAGGTAAGAGAAGGCTAGAGATCCCTTCTGAGATCCCTGTTGATGTCACCTCTTGAGCCTTTTGGCATGTAATTGTAAGATACCATTCCATCGTGCCCCAGAAGTAACACTTTTAGCAATGATTTTATTGCTAAGTACTTCTACTTTTTACATTTAGCTCATACTTACATAGACAAGACCTTCACCTCAATGATGTCCTGCCTTAATTCCAGGCATTTTGTAGAGTTGTACTCCAAAGGCCCTTCATAAAACTCAAAATACCTGAGGAAGGACAAGAAAAGATATCATAAATAAGGTTTAGGCTAGAATAATTATCTTGCACATCAACCGAATTTTGCTGAAAGTTGTCATTTATGATTTTTTCCTAACTTGAGGCTGACTGCCTGGCCCATAGGCAGCTTGTTGCTTCACAGGAAAGCACAGATGTCCCTGCTGGTCCTAGAACAGTCTCCCATGCCCAGTTTGTCCATTCCTACAGGAGATCATCAATCCTGAAGCAATAACAAGGACCAGCTACCTTTTCTAGCAGTCAGCACTTGGCAGCTGGAACTGAAAGTCAGGGCAAAAGCACTGATCATTTAAGGGACACTGTTCCCATCTTTGGGGTGCCTGACTGTGCTGGGTTGGAAAAAACAGTACCAGAAAAGTGCTAGAGGTTGTATTCCCTCTGTGGAGGCTATTCCATAGCTCCTGAGCAACTGAGCTTTTCACTGGGATTTACTCTTTTGGTCTGTTTAGAAGTGAACAGAAAGAGGGATTATATTCTGGGGAAAAAAATTAAGAACAAAAGGATTTGAATGCTCAGACACAGCACAAATAAGACTGATATTCTTGGTTAAAATACAGACAGAAATATTTACTTTACTGGCTAATTTATTTACCTTAGTCACTGGGCTGAAGGGGAAGAATACCACAATGGTAGCTACTCATGCTTAGGGAAAAGAAAAAGCCCAGGCTGGCAAATGAACTCAATGAGTCTGCATTGAAATGACAAACAAGATTTTGGGTTTAAACCAAGCTCTGCATTAGTTTCACTCCTAATCATTAGAAGTCTCTATTAAAACCTAATTCCTAAGACCTGCACATACCCATGAAACACTTGAGAGGACAATGTAAAACTAAGAGAAGGTGACCTAGAGGAATAGGTATTATGAACAAGACTAGAGAAAGCTCTTTTGATGGATCCCTTAAAATCCTGGAATTCAGGAGGCTGTAACTCCAAGAACTCATTTTTGAATCTTCAATGAGAAATATAAAGATAAGATTTGTGGAAAAGCTCCATTCAAGCCATCACTGGAAATGGAATATTTGAGGTTTGTGTCATTGCAAAATAATATCAAAATTAATGTTTGACCCATGTATAACTGGAAAAAGTCCAAGAGCCTCCCAAAACAATTTGCTTTCAAGAGGGAATATTCCTGTCCTGTGAAGTGCTGCTTTAGAAAGTGTCTCTTTCACCTCTCCCTGAGGTTTTCGCCACCTCAGCTTTGTCAAACCCCAAACCAAACATTTCTGTGATCCAGTGAGAGGCTCAAACCTTGAGACTGAAAGGAGGAAACCCATTCTTAAAAGCAGGCAGGAGAACAAAAAAATTCCTAATGAAGAAGTCAGAAGAACCCAATAGCTCAAAAAACGTGGCTATTTGTAAATATGTTTGTATGGCCTTCAAGGCAAAAAATGTGTATTTTTATAAGTTTTGTAGAAGAAAATATATGATTAAAGTATTCCAAGATCAGTAAGAACTCTATGAAAAGACAGTTGAAGGGACCCCTAACATGAATCTTTGTCTGGGTTCTCACCAAAAGGCTCACACTCTCCTTCCAGCTGAGTTATTCACCTGGACATCCAGCATTTGCTAAGGAGCAGCTGAAATCCACTGCCCTGGCACATCTCCCATGTGCTTGCCTTGTTGAGCTGGAGCCGAGCAACTTGTGGAAGAGGCTTCAACTGGATTTGGATTAAGAGCCCACCTGCTTGCACCAGGCCAAAGCCCTGCATGGATGTACCCCAGATCAACTTCCCCAAACTGAACCAAAATCTCTCTTTAGACAGCAGCATAGAATTTCTTACATTTCACAGAAAATTCACAGAATTTTCCAGGGCTGAAGGAGTACCCTCTGGCTGCCAGTACAGACAACATTTTAATCCTCTGAAATAATCGTTTTTCTGACTGTCTTTTTCAGAATCAATGCTTTTCTTTGGTTCTTTGAGTAAGGCAATGCTGGCACCCTGGACGTGCAGGTTCTACACAGTGACACGGGGCAGGTACACACCCCCACACAGCACTGAGCGCCTCACACACCCCTCCTGCTTCTCAGGGTGTGCAGGAATGAGCAATGCCTATCAGCCTCATCCTCACCTGCCTCCCAACACTTCATTTCAGTGCCTTGAATGTGCCTCAGGACAGATAAGCAGAGCAAAAATCTAGATTAACATTTATTTTTATCTTTCCTGTGCACTTCTAGCTGTGATGCTAGGTTAGAGCGCAGCAGCTCAGATGTTGAACAGCACATGCTGTCACGTGGGAGCACCACAGCACAGGAAAGCTGCCTTCAGCCTGTGGCACTGGAGTCAAAGATGTCATTTTATGGAATGGAGATGAAATTTCCTGTGTCCCAGCCATTCCCTTTGATCGTTGCCTGTTTACTCAATCCACAAACCAAAAATAGAAATGAAAAAGGATGTGTTACCACAGCAGCAGAAGGTTAAGAAGGAAATGATTGGGTCAAAAATAAACCACTTCTGGATCTGAAAGGAAATCAATCCATGAGGCAACACTGCGTTTCTAGCAGAGCTATTCCATGAGCCTATAGATTGAAAAAGCACAGTCCTGCAAGCCTCTACTCTCACAACAGCTTCAGCTTTCCCCACAGAGCCACTGGGAGCATTGAATTCACCATTTAGTACCCCATGGAAGTGCAGAGGGAGGATCCATGGGATGGGCTGGATGACACATGGCTGATGGGACACGTGCAGCAAAGGCAGGGGACACCAATGGCAGAGTCATTCTGCACAGAGAGGGGAGAAAATGCTGCTGGCCATGGGGTCAGTTTGACTGAAGTGAGGTCAGTGATGCCAAGCTATTGAATAAACATCCTTTGGGCTGCCCTTCCTCAGCCTGAACCTCACTGGCGCAGACAGCCACTGAACCCTCCTTAGTTGTAATGCTACGGATGCTTCTGCACATCAGCTGCACATAACAACGGTGCTGCAACAGCACTGGGAATTTTTCAACACAGTGGCTGGTCAATAGACTCAGGAAAAAAAGTTTCTCTCTTTCTCCCAGGAGTATTCATGCTTTTTATTTGCTTCACAGTGATTCCTCCTGCTGCAGATATTAGAGGATATTAGCAGAGGCTGTTCCCTGGAGCACTGGACAACCTCTTCCCACAGAAGTGCTTCACATTGTGCTTTCCTAGAGTGCAGCTTTTGCACAACACCAGGCCCTAGCACAAGGAGCATGGGTTCCCTCAGCCTCCAGAGATGTCCTTTAAACCAACGCCCTCATCTTGCAAGGGTCTGGACCTGCAGGGAGTGTTTGGAGATCAGGCCCCCACACTTCCCCAGAGGAAGCATCAGTCTCACCCACTCCCTGGTCTCTGAGAGCTCTTCCTGCTTATTAACTCCCACTCCAAAACATGTAGTTCCCTGTGAATGAAGATACATTTGCCTGTCAGAAAGCTTAATTAGCATAAATGGAAACTGTCCTCCCCATCATCCTCCTCAGTCTGATCTCCAGCTAAGAAACAAGGATGTAGTTCAGTTTATTTTGATTTATGTTCTGGATTAGTGACAAGTGACAAACCTGACTATACTACTTACTCCTTTTGCTAGAGAAAAGGTCTGTGCTTTGGCTTTACAAGAATGACAGTGAAGCTTTATTATCCATAAAACAGAGTTGATCTGTCACCACCATAATGTCCTCTCCCTGCATTTTTCCACTGCCCCTGACGAAACATAAATAACTTCTATCCCTTTAAAGGTCACAAGTCTACAGGAAAACCAATACAAGAATTCATGATTCTTTACCTTAAGAACACAACTGCGAATGAATTACAACAAACAGCTCAGTTGCATGTAGGATTGTGCTTTCCCAGGGCACTGGGTACTACACACTACTCACTGCTCTGTGTCTGCTCACGTCAGTTGTAGCTTTCAAACCCACAACACTTTTCCAGGGTCAAATCCTGTGCCTGAACACCACACAAGCTGCAAGTGCTCAGAGGGCACTGGTTTTTTACAGCCCACTGCACTGAGTACCAAGGAATTAGATGCTATTCACTCTGTAATTTTCCATTTTTGACTGACTGAACCTTTCTTCTTTTCTTACCTTCACGTCCCCCATTGCAACCTCACCTCCAGCTGAGCTGCCTACTGAGCTTGCCAGTGAGAGACACATTTGGTTTCTCAGTACATCAGCTAACACTTAGGTCTTTGATCATCTGCAGTTGGGCTGCTCCTGCTTTGATCAGAAGTAAGCTTTTCTTGATCACACTACATGAATTAAAAAGCCTGAGACTTCAATCCTGCCTTCAAGTGACGCTTGGGTTGAGACACTGAGTTGTCTTATATACTGAACAAAGGTTTAAAAGTATAATTTACTGCAATGGTCAGGCATCTTTTAAGCAGAATCATTTTCTGAAGCTGCCTTCCCATTCATTCTGCTCACTCCTGGAGTGCCAGTTCTCAACACTGCTTGCAGTGAGGCTGCAGCACTTGCACAGCGAGACCACAGAGCATGGCAGGAAGGATTCCACCTACCCTGCAGGAAAAACAAAGATCTTTCCAAAAATATACATTATCCAGTGACTAAGAAATGAGACTAAATGAACCAAGCCCTGCAGGCTTCTACTAAATGCTTATTAAGAGTGCTGTCCAATTAGCAGTGCCTGTGTTCATCAGTACGGGCAGATCCATGGACAACCTTGGGTCGAGATTCACCTTCCTTACTCAGGAACATCCCAAGTGTGCCAGAGCACACATTCCCCAAAGCACAGGGGACTCACATCATCTGGCAAGGTCCCTATGGAACCTTCAGGTCCCTGGAGCAAAAATACTGCTGGGGTGGAGCGTATCATAGCTCTAGAGGCCCTGGACAATTCATCTGGAATAGAGCACAGTAGGTGTTGACTTCATCAGAGCCCATTGTGAGAGACCAAATCCCTCTGGCCTTTACTCCTCTTAATGCTTCTATGTGACAACAACGCCTACAAGATTTGGTCAAAAGGTTTAAGGGCTTTACATCAATTCAGGTGTTTTTCTCCCTTAATAAAAGCATCCTACCACTTTGCATGGCCTGTTCTCCCAAGATTATTTTGTCCCATTGGGAAGGGATGATCCCTGTTCAGCAGGTAAAGAAGCTGATGTAGATGTGGCAAGAGAAGCAGCAATCTGCGGTACTCTTGGATGAATTCAAACTTCAACAGGACTGTGACACAAAAAAAAAAAAAAAAAAAAAAAGAAAAATCGCATTGCTGCTTGTGCGGTTTCTGCTATTTGAGAGCCTGAGTCGACTTGTCCACAACAGGATGGTGCTTGAAAGGCTGAACCGAGAGAGGAAGAGCTGTGGGATCAACAAGAGGAGACTGGAGAAGCAGCAGGCTTCTTTTACACAGCTTCGTGAAACTATTTGATTGTCTTATCCTTGGGCACAACAAATATTAAAAAAGATGGTTCACATTCCTACTGCCTACCATGTGCTGATGAAAATGTCACTGGCAATACTGGTTTAAGCCCTGTACCATCTTCATCTCTAATGCATTAGATGTCTAACTGATCATGAACTTTTACTATGTGTCTGTAGGTGGGAGCAAAATATGCCACCATGAGCTGTGTCATGTAGAAATATTAAAATATAAGCAAGATAAAATGGTCATTTATCTCTGCATGCATCGTGTAGTAATAGCTCTTCTGAATTACTGCATCCACCTCTGACATTTCATCTTTGGGGGTTTGAGACACTGGTGAGAGTTGCAAAAGGACCTGCAGAAATTTTCTGGATTTTAAAATATTATGAGAGGCGTGTGAAGCTTAATCTAAACATATGGTGACTGAATAAGGAGATACTGCACCAGGAAGCAATTACCAGTGGCAGGAAGGTTTTCAATACAGTATAGAAGGAAAAATAGTATTCAATGCCTGGAAGCTAAAGATAGAAATGGCATGTTTAGTTCAAGATTGGCTGTCTTTCCAGAAGAATCAGAGTAACTAAAATTCAGGATCTAGAATTCTTGTACAGGGGCTAAGGTTTTCCAGGAAATTCTTGTAGCTGAGGTTAAAAGCTATAGATTCATGAACTCACTGACCATTCACTTAGGATATTTTGAGATGTTTGGTCTTACAGAGTTGTAAGCTTTCCTGGGGTTTCATAATAGATCATTTTAGATAGGTCCATCCATCAAGACAAGGACCAAGATATTGTGCCTGTTTTCCAAATTAAAATTTTTGCTTTCAAAAAACCAAAAGTGCTTCCATGGACCAACCATATATCCATAAGTTTGATCTTCATCAGAGGAGGAGTGGCTTTTATATTTCTGTCCTTTAAAGGCTGTTCATGTATATCTCACTGAACATCCCCAGAAAAGTAGAAACTACACAGTTTTTTTCTAATCAGAGGTGCTCCTTTTCTGGATTCTTTTTCTGACCATGACTCCACAGGTATCCTACACATCTGAGCAGTCAAGATGATGGTTGTGATGCCCTGAGGATGTATTTTTCATCACAACCATGGAAGCTCCTGGCAAACTGTCACTGGCTGCTCACTGCCATTTTATTATGATCTCCCATCTCATCTCCAAGTCTCCACTTGGAATTGCTTGGCTCTGCTGCTCATTACCTCATTAGCAATGTGAATTGACCAAACACCCACTCCAGCCAAAGGCATGTTGTTCCCTTCCCATCTGTCCACTGATTTGGGACACGAGCCTTTCTCTCCACGGTTTCAGCCTAGCACAGCACCAGAGTAAGTTGCAAAACACAGCTCCACTGCAGCAGTCGTGGGTGTAGCAGCAGGAGCTCCAGCAGAAACAGCCCTAAATGGCACAGCAAAGTCCAGGCTGCCTCCTGCTTCTCCCTGGAGATAAGCCCACCTTGTAGTCCATCAACACCACCACCCCCTGCGCTTCCCAGGTCCTCTCTGAACCAGGCTGACACCCATCCTCATTTAGAGGTGTTCCCACTGTGCAGTGTGTGGGCATGATTCACTGGAGATTGCATTGGATTTGAGTTTCAGGGACATGTTGGTGCTTCTTGTCTTTTGCCTGTATCAAACCAATGCTGTCTCCTGACAAGCAGCAGTGGAGTGTGCTGCAGGAAGCTCTATTTTCCCAAATTCTTTTCAAAGCTCTCAGATTTTTAATAAACTGGTGCTTGGCTGTTTTAAACAAGCTCTTTCCCATGATGTTGTTATCCATATGACCACCCACCTAGAAGTTATAGCAACATTCATGACAACCCTTATGCATCAATGACATCTTAAACCCCACATTTTAGCTTATTGCAAGCAACTGCCTTTTTTTTTTCTTGTGGTTTTTAGATTTTAGGATCCTTGTATGAGCAATGTGACTTAAGCAAAATCCTAAGTCCTTACATTCATTCTTGTGAAACATGTATTTGACAAATCAAATTGATTCTACTTTTTATTCCGTAGCCAGTGGGGACAAGACAAAGCTTCAGATTTGTCAGGCTAGAGAATTCAGTGTATAGATTGACAGGCCTTAAAGTATCTCCTCTCACTCACCAAAGGCTTCTGTGGTTTCATCATAAAAGCTCTACATTGAATCTTATCTGCAGCTCCAGTAGACTGAAGGGAAAACCATAAACCAACTCATATGGCAGATAAGTCATCCTGTCATTAAAGCAGCTTCTTGCCAGTGAAAAATTACTTAAGCATGAAGACTCACAATTCCAGTAAGTTGGAAAACAATACCAAAAGGAGAGCAGAAGAATCAGAGCTCTGGGAAGGGGTTATGTCTATCACTTGTCATAACCAGCACTAGATAAAACCCTTTATCTGATTCTCCACAGGGATACTGTAAGGTTTAACGATGCTTAGCACAAAGTAAAATGCAAAAGATAGAAATATGAGTAATGGGTGATGCACAAGAATCAAAAATAAGCCACTGTTCAACAACTGGTTGTTATTACATCTGTGTGGGTAGTCCTCCTTTGGTTCAAATCCCTATGGATTTTGGGGAGCTCCTGAGCTTCACTTTTAGTACAATACAACACACTTTTACTTCTTGTTAATAATCACTATTTCCTTGCCACCTAGAAGGCCTTCAGCAACATAATCTGAATTGAAATGAAGGCTCTGGTGCTCAAAAAGGCCCAGCAAATTGGGATCTGTCAAGTGCCTGCCCAGAGCAGTGTTAGGTGACACAAAGGGGATCCACACTCTTGGTTGCACCACATAAATGACACAAGGTTTTATTTCCATGAACTGCTTCTACACAGTCTGAAGAACTGTCTTTAAGCACTGAGATGAAAACCTGGGTTAGCTGAATTACCCCAGCAGAGCTGCCAGAGCAGGGCTCAGCTTGAGAAATATGTTTGATTTCTGACCTCAGCCATCAGAGGGCTGGAGCCCCTCTGCCCTGGAGCCAGCCTGGCACAGCTGGGGCTGTTGAGCTGCACAAGAGAAGCTCCAGGGACACCTCAGAGCCCCTGCCAGGGCCTCCAGGGGCTCCAGCAGAGCTGCACAGGGACTGGGGACAAGGCCTGCAGGGACAGCACCCAGGCAATGGCTCCCACTGCCAGAGGGCAGGCACAGATTTTGGGCTCTTGGCAATTAGGAATTGCTGGCTGGGAGGGTGGGCAGGCCCTGGCCCAGGGTGCCCAGAGCAGCTGTGGCTGCCCCTGGATCCCTGGCAGTGTCCCAGGCCAGGCTGGATGGGGCTTGGAGCAGCCTGGGACAGTGGAAGGTGTCCCTGCCCGTGGCAGGGGGTGGCATTGGATGAGCTTTAATGTCCCTTCCAAACTATTGTATGATTCTATCTAAGGAGTGCCTCAATGTTTACTGAAATCACATAACACAATAATATTAATCTCTTTCTTACTTAATCATTTTCATGTAGTGTTTAATCTTCACTGCTCACTGGTTTTTCTAAGGCCACCATTCTCATTAAGTTTGGCTGACTTGCAATTCTAATACACTCATTCTTTCTGCATGCCTTTGCTTTGGAAGTCCTTCATTTTCATCTAAACCTTCACTCCTACAGGATGAGTTGTCAGCATCTCTACATCCTGTATTAAGTTATGTAATTAAAAGATAAAGAGTAGTTCTAGAATATGTTCAAGTTGATACCACACATGCATGAATAAACATATGTCTCTATGTATATAAATGGTACAAGTTAATGGAAATCATATTCACATCTATTTCAATTAATATCTTTAAACACAAAACCTTCTACAAGAAGGTGGTGGCACAGCAAACTGCAGAGCTGTGCAGTGAAAGGTATTCTGTGTGCTTATGCTGACATACAATTATTATTGCGCACTTCAGACATCTCTCCGGAGTCCTGTAAATATATACAAATAAAATCAGTTCTGTGAACTGTAGTCTGCAAGTTTTCCATTCAGGGGAAAGAATTATTCATTAAAGGAAGACTTGTTTTCATTTTATGACAACAGCATAAAGTTGAGTGTCAGATTAAGACTCTCAGGAGATGTCTGGTGACAACACAGTCAGAAAGGTGATCAAATGTAAATAGTAAACAATTTTGACACAGCTCTGCAGTAGTCACCACACAGTCTCATCTCCACACTTACACAGTACTTTTTTTATTTTCCTATATTCCCAGTTCCATACAAAAAGATAAATTATATCTCTAACACACTTAGGTGTGAAATATGTTGCAGGTAGACTTATCGCTGACTGAAAAGCTTTCAGCTCCACTGTCAGTAACACAGAACCACAGAATGTCTTGAGATGGAAGAGACCCATAAGATCCCCCAGCCCAGCTCCTGCCCTGCACAGACCCCCAGCAATCCCACCCTGTGCACCCCTGGCAGTGCTGTCCAAAGGCTCCTGGAGCTCTGGCAGCCTCGGGGCTGTGCCCATTCCCTGGGGAGCCTGGGCAGTGGAGATACAGTCACTGACATATCACATAACACAGGCTCTGAAACACACTTTTTTTCTTCATTGATATTATAACTTTTCCCATTTATATCTAGTTTGTGTGGTTTGTTTGTGTAAAAACCACTTGCACCTTGAACCTCTTTGTCTTTGAAGAGGCTGAAGAGACTGAGAGCAGCACTGTGGCTCAGCCCCTCACGACTCTGTGTTTTGTATTCAAAGCTTTTGGTTCCCAGTCATGCAATCAATGATAGTTCAATTGCCTCTGTCAAAGGTGTCTAGAGGAGGAAATCTATATTTGTTTATTTTCTCATGACTTCAAGATGATGTGTGTCTTTGTGTCACACTGAGTTCTTTTATACGCCAAGTGCCGAAACTGAAGACTTTGTAAATACAGACTATATATGCAGATACCGAAAAGGCAACAGGAGAGGAAGATAGATACACACACCAACACATATACACATGAATCCTTTTCCCCCCTGCTCTAGGAGAAAAACTGCAGTGGAGGCTGGTTGCTCTTATAAAGATCCTTTACAAAGCCAACCAGCAGAGCAGCAGGAAGCGCTCGTACAGGATCACATTACAGCAAGAGCCTGAACAGGAACTGCAGCATTGCTGTGATTCAGTGACAGGACGATTTCTGGCAGGTTAGACTCTGCAACTTCTGCTTGCCTTTGAAGTGCTATCAGCTCCACAGCTGCAGTGGTGTATGGTTACAAAATGATGATATTTAAAATAAAATGGGCAATTTACCAGTGTTTTGTTTATACGCAAGTACTAAGTGTAAGGTTCTTTTAATTGTTTTTAGTTTTTTCTTTATTTTACAGCTCTTTCTAAGATTTCCCTGCTGCTTATTGAACTTGATGCTACACATGACTCAGGATTTTTAATTACTCCTGTAATTGGTGTTCCAGGAAGAGAGCCCAAATATCCACCCTATGCCTGTGCCTGGATTTGTGCAGATGGCCTGGGATAGCTGTGGAGTTCTTTAGGCACAACTGCTGCCAGTTTTCTGACTCTGCTCATGACCCTGCAGACACCTGAGCCCATGTCAAACCAGGAAGTACAAAGAGTGCAGCAGCACATCAGTGCTTCTCATGTTGCCAAATACTGTAAACAAAGGCAATACTCCAGCCTTATCTTGACAGAACACTTTTCCCCTAGGCCCTGAAAAGAATTTAAGTTAAACTATGTTTTCATGGAATACATGTTTTATTCTAAAGACCACATTCCCCAGTGTGCTCTGTATGCACCAACACTCTCATGTTGGGACATTCTCTGCCGAAGTCCCATTCGCCCATACTGCCACACCTTCACACACAGCATTGGTAGGGGAACAGGAGAGGCCAGGACATAGAAGCCACCCTCCTGCAGACTTCGTGGATGCTTATGGCATATTCCAAAATGTCCCCAGGGCTTGCAAGTGGGAAAACGGCACAGTGCTTGGTGATCCCTGACATCTTCTGCACTGTGGGGAGCAGTGCCAAGCAGCCAAAGCACACTGCAGATCTCATTTTTCATACAGCCTGTGCTCACATTTGTGGTTCACACAAGGAGAGAGAGAGAGAGAGAGATCTCCACAGCCATTCCCTCGGGTGTTGGTACCTGGTGCCTGTGTCACTGCCACTCTTCACTGCTCCGTCATCCGTGAAATTAAAGGTGCCGGTCCAATTTGCCAATTCCTCTCCATTCTGCCAGCTAAACTGCAGCCCTCTAGCAAGAAAATGAGGCAGTTGATATTTGATATCATTCATTAGGTCAAGTCTATCAGCATGAGTTCTCATGTCCTATTTCTTAACATACACATGTGACTATGACACATTCATCAAAAACAATTAAAAGATACCAAGCACAACAAGATATCACCTTACTAGGGTAAACAAATAATTTTTACTTCCCACATACTCTGCAAGTCCTTGGATGAAAACAATACCAGGCTCCCCATACAAATTTGAAGGCCAGTAGTTATCATAAACAACACACATCTATGAGGAGGTAGAAATTTCTTTCTCCAAAAGACAAGGGCAAAAAGTTGGAGATAGTGGGAAACCACAGGGCCAGAGAAGTAAAAGCTCCAAACTTCAGTTTTGCATCTACAGTAGTTGCTAAATGTGTTGGGCACTGGGTTCTTCCTCTGATTTGCTGGCTCTGCTAGCAAAGGATGTGTCATTTGATGATGTCTCTAAAGTCATAATACAGTGCTTATTTTGCCTGTTTGGTAAGATGGCATTTTTTTAAAGCCAATGCATAAACACAATCATCACAAGTCCCTGTTTTCCAAACTTTCACAGATTTGTTCCAACCCCCATGATGCCTGCAGTCTTCTGGAAACTACACCAATAGTAGGGTAGAAATTTAAAAATGCTTGGGAAATATTTGACAACACAAGTCAAAAGCCTTCTCTTATCTCAGAAGCCAACAAAAAAGGATCTTGCAGATTGCTATTTTTAAACTTCTCCTTTTTAACCCTATTTCATTATTTCAGAAGCCTGGCAAGCTGAGTTGTGAACATTTGGTGCTGCCAATACTGAAAGTTAACTTCTCAGTTGGGCTGTGTGGGGACAGCCAGGAAGCAATCTGCCAGCAGGCTTTGTCCAAAAGAAAGGGCATCCAGACCACGATAGCTTTGCTGGTCACCAGGCTTATGACAAGGGCTAGTGAATCTCTCTGGCCACATCCATCCTCTAGTCTAATTGGAGCAATTATCAGCACAGGGAATTAAGAAGGAAAAACATGGGGTGTTAAAATATGCCCAGTGGAATCTCATGAGGTTTAACACGGCCAAGTGCTGGAGCTGCACCTGGGCCAGGGCAGCCCCTGGGATCAACCCAGGCTGGGGCTGAGCAGAGGGAGCAGCCCTGGGAGAAGGAGCTGGGGGTGCTGTGGGTGAGAGCTGGACCTGCCCCAGCCTGAACCCCCCTGCCCCGGGCTGAGCCCCAGCGTGGGCAGCAGGGCAGGGGGGATCCTGCCCCTGTGCCCCTGGGCTCAGGTGAGAGCCCACCTGCAGAGCTGCCCCAGCCCTGGCTCCAGCAGCACAAGGAGCTGGAGCTGCTGCAGCCAGTGCAGAGGAGGCCATGGAGATGCTGCCAGGGCTGGAGCCCCTCTGCTCTGGAGCCAGCCTGGCACAGCTGGGGCTGTTGAGCTGCACAAGAGAAGCTCCAGGGACACCTCAGAGCCCCTGCCAGGGCCTCCAGGGGCTCCAGCAGAGCTGCCCAGGGACTGGGGACAAGGCCTGCAGGGACAGCACCCAGGCAATGGCTCCCACTGCCAGAGGGCAGGCACAGATTTTGGGCTCTTGGCAATTAGGAATTGCTGGCTGGGAGGGTGGGCAGGCCCTGGCCCAGGGTGCCCAGAGCAGCTGTGGCTGCCCCTGGATCCCTGGCAGTGCCCAAGGCCAGGCTGGATGAGGCTTGGAGCAACCTGGGACAGTGGAAGGTGTCCCTGCCATGGCAGGGGATGGCACTGGATGTGGCTAAAGTTTCCTTCCTGCCCAAACCACCCTGTGATTCCATGATTCATACCAAAGTGTGAATACATTATGCTATAATGGCCATTGGGTAGTGCAGTGCTCTGGATTGTCAGGCTGCCCCATAACTCGTGTGTTGCTCTGGCAGCTTTTAGTCAGCCGACCTGCCCAAGGTACAGTTTATGAGTGGACTATTGATGTGAAGAAAACATAAGAAAATTACTTGGACACCTTCACTTTGAGGCTTGTTGAAATAAATGCTTGTGGTTCTCTCCCATATACCACAGTCTAACACATTTTTTAACACACTGTAACTGGTGTAGAAACATGGTTTCTTTAAAAATATATCTTTGTAAAACACAATTATGTATATGACCTTAAAAATATCTTTTAATTATTTAAGGCATCACTGAAGTATTCATCGGGAGAGAGGGTAGAATTGTGGGAAAACCAAGCTGGAATTGTGCCTTTTAATTGGATTTAAATTCTCTATTTGGGTCTTCGATATTTGCTTGCAATCTGAAATAGAGAGCATTAATCCAGATAAATGGCTGGTGTTGGTGTCTCCTCCAGAGGTGAACTCTCCTACAGCACAGCCAATAAAATGATTAAATGAAGAATTGAAACATGCAGTAAAGTCCTTTCCCCATCCTTTCTGTATGTAGCAGCTGAAAGGAAATCTAAGTAAATGTTCCAATGTGGAGGGGGGTGAATCTGTCCATCAAGCAAAACAAATTGTAAAATCACTTTTTAATGCCCTCCTTTCATCAAGCTGGTATCAGGGAAGGGCGTGCACTGCAGCAGAGGCACCAAGTGTAAAGGACATTCACATTTTGGGTAAGATCCAAGGGGAGATTGGAAGACTAACCCTGAGGAATGGCAGATATGTCTTATGATGACCAGCTTGGTATAGTTAGCTTTGAAGTGGCAGGGTGGGGATCTAATGGAGGTACAAAAATATCCAGTGAGGGATCTAGGGATGACACTTCTCTGTGGTTAAGGACAAAGTACAGAGCTTTGAGCTGAGCTTAGGGTCAGATTAAAGTTAAGTGTCCAGCCCTGAGCCAGCCAGACCACACAGAGCTCTTCTTTCAACAGGTACTCCAGGAATTAACAGAATACAGACTTATAAATACACAAAACACCCCACCAAAGAAATTTTGCACAGCTTATAGGGCTGTGTGTCTCACTGTGAGTCTGCAAGACTAAGACCAAGCTGCTGCTCTGCATTTTTTGCAGAGGTGGTACAATAAATGTCTTTCTCATAGTAAGAACTACTTCCATAAATAATGGTTTGTAGTATTAGGACTGAGTAGGAACCAAGGATGAGACATTTAAAAACACTGCATTAATTCTGTTTCTGACAGGATTACTGAGAGCTTTACCATTGATTTCAATCAGCCTTGTGTTGGGAGAATATAATTTTTGAAATACAAAATTTTCTAATCCTCTCAGGTTTGAGTTGTAAGCATCCGTAAAAAATTGTCTGGCCAAATGTGCAAACAGCCTGAGAAAACAGAAAAGAGACTTGAACCATTTCATCAGTGTATTTCTTTGGCATTCTATTTCAGTAAAATTCTACCATGTTCACTCTCAGCAGTAACTGCATTTAAACAGGTAAACAAATTAAGGTTCTGTGAATCAGAATCGCAATATAAAAGCACACAGAGGACAGAAGCACAGAAAAGGAAGAGAAAAAGCATCAGAGCAAAAGGGAGGGTAAGGAAAGATTAAAAGAAGGTGAGGAAAGCTGATGAAATGACTGAGACATAGAGGTCTACTATGTAATTTACATAGCTCATGTGAGACAGTTGAAACAAAAAAAACAGAAAAAAGGGAGAAAAGGAACAAAGAAAAAAATAAACAAATTTAGAAAGAAAAAAAAAATAAAGAAAAGCGAATTTGAAGCCTGGAATCATTGCCAATGATTGTCAAGTGGAACTTTGCCATTTGCTCAATTTGCCCTAATATAACAACTTCTAAAATTGGGATGTGTCCCCAACGTGTGATGCTGATGATGGCAAGGAAAGAATTCATAAAAGGTGTAGTAATCAGAAACCCTGTCAGTGCAGAGATGCTTCATTTTGCCCATGAATGTAAGCAAATTGTCCATCAAGGAAGATGTACGTCAGTTATGGATACCATTAATCACAAGACTTATCCCTAACAAATAAAAGTATGAGCAATGCTCTGCCTTGCGTTGCAGAAACTCCGTGAAGTTGGATGCCTTAGCAACAGAGGCCTTGAGTTTCAGGTAAATGTCAGAGCAATATTTTGATCCTAATTGGTAACTGTAAGTGTTGAATCAGTGTGTGGTCAAATAAACATCGGTGTAAAGTAATAATAGGAGGAGGGGGTAAAAAGCCAGCAAATTAACAAAGCAGCAGTGACTCTGAAGGGCTTGTCAAAACCGGCTGTCAAGAAGCAGCAGGAAGCAAAGACTGAAAGCCTGTTGCTGCAATCCAAACAAAAAACAACTCCTACACAAGCAGAGGTTTTAATAGCAGAGGATGTAAGATAATTATGAGGATTTTGAACTACAAGGCAAGAATGAGCAAGTGGATGAATTGCAGAGAGAAGCTTTGCACCCGTGCTGCTGTCACACTGAGATCCCTCCTTAGCGGTGCCTATTGTCCTTCTGAAAAGGAAAGGAAAGGTGAAAATCTACTTCAGACCAGGAGGCAAGGTGTATAAAAGGGAGCTGCTGAAAGAAGGAGATCCAAAAGTCTCCAAGCACAGCTGGGGGTCATGTCTGGGCTCTACCCAGAGAGTGGGCCGTGACTGTGTGTGCAGCAGAACCTGCTCAGGAGAGATCCATGTGCTTCCCAGGCACAAGAGCAGCTTGGGGCTGGTGGCTAAATGACACAGTCATCAGCACCTCTGGGTGACAGGGACTGCCTGGCAGTGGGGCCATCACCTGCCACTCCAACCACAATTATTCCCCAAATACCACCAGTTCATCCCATTTAATCCCAGGCAGCAGGCAACTTCCACTCATCTCTAAAAGGTGACAGCTACAACTATCCTCATTTGGCATCTACCACAGGCAGGCTAAATCCAAGCCCAAGCAAAAACCAGGCAGAAATGAATGTTATTTTATAATGGTGAAGCTAAGCCAAAACCTGACTCAGCTTTGCTGGCCTACACAGATGGGCAAGGAAGGAGAAGCAGAGGAAGGGAAGGAAGATATGGATGTCCCCAAGAACAAGGCAAATTATTTGTCTTTCTGAGCTCCCTCTATTATTTGTCTTCACTTCTCCTGCTCTTGCCTTCCAGCAGTTCTCACATGCTTTCTTCATATGCCCTCTCCCTTACAAAGAGGCAATTAGGAGGTGACAGGAAATCCAGGTTTTGTGACTCCGACTCCTGTTGAAGTTATTAGCAAATAGTACATTCATTAATTCCATATATATCATTAATAATTTTATAATCCTGTTTCTGCTAGAAGCCATATACACTTCTCAGATATAGAAGCTATATCCAGTCCCTGTCCTGATTACCAACAGCCTTGGCCATGTAAAGGCTTCCTCAAGTCACTGGAAAATCACTTTCACTGTACCTCAGTTTCCCTGTTTTGTAATTCTTGGGCCCTTGACGGGGACGAACTGAAGACTTTAGTGTTACGTGATCACTACTCTCTTTGAAAATGGAAAGTGGTGCCTATTAGCAGGGGTGTCACAGAGGTGTTGGAAAGTCAGATGGTTAATCTTGCCAGAGATCCAATTCCTTCTTTCCGCAAAATAAGGAAACTATCACTCACTGTATCCACGGGGTGTACGGAAAATAAAACTAAAGCCATGGTATGCATGAGTGACCTGCAGATGAGAGTGATTGGAAGCACTCACTAAAATGGATCAGGGAGTTAGAAGAGCTTGGGTGAGGGGAGTATCAGGAGTCTCCAGCGTGATAGACTGCTGCACAGGTGAAGAGAAGCACAGCAGCCGGAAGAGACAGCAATAAGAAGAAGTTTGGAGCAAAACCAAGGATCCCTTTTCATTTCTGCACAAGCCAGAAAAAGCAAGGTTATTTACACTGCACTTGAAAAGACATCAGAGGGGCCCAAAAGGAGTAAAGGACTAAAGTTACCATAGTGAACAGTGAGACACTGGGATCAAACCCAGCCCAGCAGTGCCCAGTCAGACCAGCCTGTGCTCAAAACACCTTTCCTGACAAAAGGGCCAGACTTAGTCCCCAAAGACAACAAAGCCAGGTGACAAGAACAAGGCAAATGCTTACTTGAATAGTTAAATATAACTTTAAACACCCCAATCAATTTTGAAATAAATACGTAAGGCACAACAAGTTAAAAGATGCAGCACAGAGGAAAGAAAGAGAGAGAGAGAGAGAGAAGGAGAGAGAAAAAGAAAGAAAGAAAGAAAGAAAGAAAGAAAGAAAGAAAGAAAGAAAGAAAGAAAGAAAGAAAGAAAGAAAGAAAGAAAGAAAGAAAGAAAGAAAGAAAGAAAGAAAGAAAGAAAGAAAGAAAGAAAGAAAGAAAGAAAGAAAGAAAGAAAGAAAGAAAGAAAGAAAGAAAGAAAGAAAGAAAGAAAGAAAGGAAAAGAAAGAAAGAAAAAAAAGAAAAAAAAGAAAGATCTGCCTGCAGCAGTTCAGGTCCAATTCACCTGTGCTGTGCCAGGTAATACCTGTAATGCCAGGAAAATACTATGTGTGTGCTGGCCTCTTTCAGTCCAGAATCCAGGTCCATAACCCTACCAGGCAAGGCACAAATAAATAAAACATTCCTGGGGCCATCTCAAGGACTGAGCAATATGCTCTCCTTCTTATAAGAGTCCATTAAAAAATTCATATTTTTAAGTGGAAGAAGCGTTGAATCTGACTAGCCAAGTTTAGAGAAATACTTATTTCTCCAGAGAAATTAGCAAAATGTAAGTTTTAGTCCTGATACAAGCACTTACATTCTTCTGCTCACTGCTTTAATAGAGACCAACCTTTGTCTCAGTGACCTACAGCTTTGTAGATAGACTGACAGTGGGTAATTACTGAGCTCATCACTTACCATCTCACAGGGACAAGATTATTAAAAGGTTTTGAAAATTGTATGAAAATAAGTGGAAGACCAGGAATGGTATATTCAGAGCAAAAGGAAGAAATTAAATAACATGGGCCCCACGAAAAACAAAATATGGATGGACAATGTGGGAAAGGAGCATGTCTGGTTTCACCACACTCTTGGCCTCACAGAATTATAGCAGGGACAAGTTTGGCTCCTTCTGTTAGAGGGAAATAATAGTATTAAAATGGTGGAGGAGGATATTTTGACTAGTGCAAAAAGCAAAATTGGAAACATAGGTGGGAAGCTTCTGGATTATAACCATTATTACAAAGAAAAAAGATTTTGTTTCATGTAGCACATTTCACATTTGGGTTAAATCTTGCATCAGATACTCACAAGCAGTATCTGAAAAAACTTGGTCTAAAATCATTTCCCAGGAAGGATAAAACACATTCAAATAGTTGGCTTAAACTGGATCTAATGTTGACCAGGACATCAAGAACATCAAATGATACCTTCCAAACCTTTACAATCTTACCTTTTCTCATCTGTGGCTGGAAGATAAACATCTAAGGAGTAATAGATAATCTTTATCAATCTTATTGGCAGTAATTATTCACAATTATAATTTTTCATAATTTAGATATCATGATTTGTAATACTGAGGGGCAGCACAAAACCAACAACAGAATGAAATTATAGTGAGGGAGGTAGTTTTCAAGAAAATAAAAGAAGAATGAAAACATCCAAGCCCTGGGCACAGACACTCACAGGAAATCCCAAATGTTTTAAGATACCAGCAAATTCTGACATTTGAGATGGTAGATGCCTGATGCAGTGTGGGTTCCAAATCTCACCACACCACAAGAGATCTGACTAAAACAATTGCACTGCATCTCAAGCTTCCAGCAGCAATATATTCAGCATCAGGTCAAGTGCCCCCACACTGCCCTGAGGGCTCAAGCTGAAGACAATGAGCAAAATGCATTCACAGTCAGTGAGTGTGTACCCAGTGCCAGGCACAGGAGTAGCAAATATTCTCTCTCTCCATCACAGAAGTGGATGGCACAGTCTTCTCCTGCCACTTAGGCAACACTTCCAAAATATTTACAGCCTAAGATGTTCAGTTAGGACTGTCAAAAGCCCAGCTTTGGCTGTATTTGTTCTGATAGAAAATGCCAAACCAGTGACAGAGGCTGCTTTTAAGGCATTCGCCCTGAGATCTAAAGCATAAACCCATCCAAATAAAAGGATGTGAAACGACATCAACTATCTGCAGGGCTGATGGAAAAGCAAAATGGATGCAAGCAACAGAGGGCAAGCATGCCTCAAAGAAATGAGAAGTTAAGTCCACAATTTGCCTGAGGGAGACATGGACTGCTGAGCAATGAATACACTTGAATTAAAAATTGAGAAATGAAATGAAAAAGCAATCAAGGGTAAGAATGAAGCACAGTGGAAGTAAGAAAATACAAAGCTTTGCACAGTGATTATGCCTGAACCAAATCCAGCAAGTGTAAGAATGATCAGGAAACTCCAACTGGGTCAAAAATAAAAGACCAAGGTACCAGGTCATCAACACAGGCAACAGAGGTCAGTGGTCGAGGGTGTGATCCATCCCAGGTGGGGCTGTGGGGAACATGGGTGGGCACAACCCAAAATGGGAACACAGCGTTCTGGGTTGGGCTTTTCACAAATGGAGGCAAGACTGAACTTTGTACCTGCCCACACACAAAGAGGCCAAGCAGGTAATTCTTTTCAAAACATCATAAAACAAGTTGATGGCATTTCTTCTCTAAAGGAGATGTCACAGCAGTTAAATCATGTTGCGTGAAAAGCTGTTGAATGCTGGGCATTGGCAAAACTCAACCATTACTTTGTCATACCAAGGCAACAGGTCTGTGTAAAATGAGGATTTAACCCAGATATTCAGCCAAATACACAAGAAGAATTGTTTGCTTGGACAGAAGGAGGCCTAGATCTTCACACAACAAAGTTAGACTGAAGGAAGCTGCTGTTGGGTGCTATGTGAATTAGAATCAGGATCTAATTATCTCTGTATTAATCAGGAGGCACAATGGCCACTTTTTGGCAGGACACCTATGATTCACTGCTCCAGGGCAAAAAGTTTCTGGAGAGCTCCTACAGCCCAGCACAATTCAAACCATCCACAGGGTGGGCTTGCGGACACTGGCCTAGGAGCTGCTGGGTGGCCATAGCCACAATAAAAGGGACAAGTGTCCAAAGGCCACCCTGTGTTGTGGTTTGTTTTGTGTTTGTTCTGTTCCCCCATTGTTCATGTAAAAGGTCCTGCCCCTATTCCCAGTTATTTGTCAATCCCTAAACCCCTCCCCAGTTTCTATGGCTATCAAATGTATCATTTTTGTTCCCCACCCCTGGCTGCCTGCCTGTCACTCAGCACCCCTGCCTCCTTTTCCAGAAGCTTCTGGCCAGGGTGTCGGGTGATTGGCTCAGGGGCCGGGGCCCCTCCCTCGGTTGTACGAGATTGGTTCCTTTGTCGTGTCAATCCCCAATGTATCTTTTCCTTCCCTCTTCTGATTTGTCATCCTTCACCCCTCCCATCCCCTTTAAAACCCGGGGTTTTTCCCCACCTCGGGGCTCTCAGCTTTCTTCTCCCTCACTCCCAGTTCCCCCTGATCCAATAAACCCGTTTGCCCCGAAGAAACTGAGAGACGCCTCTTCAATCCTGCGGCTCGGAGTATCATAGTGGCCTGTGTCTGTAAGGTAGGTTATTGCCTTAGGCGCATTACTCAACTTCATGTTGGGGAAGCGCCCCCCTTGGCTGGAGACGGGCTGGTCATTCCTAGCCTGGGCGTATCTTTCCACCAGCCACACCGCTCCAACCCTGTAGGACACATCCCTCATGATATGAGTCAGGAAGGACCATGGTGTGACACACCAGGGATAATGGAATTTGCACATGTAAAACATTGAAATAAGGGATGCTCATTACCTTAATTTACTGTCATCTCAAGAGTGGAGAAGAGCTGGCAATTCACAGGTCAGACCAGCAGCTGGTTTTGCCATCTCAACAGCAGAGGTGAAACAAAACATTGCTAGAAATACAGCATAGAGGGAGCAGGGATATAAATCCTGCTGGTTTTCTGCATCAGGGCCATGGGGAGCACTGCCAGGGAGCACAGGAGAGGAAATAACATTTTCTCACACTCTAAAATTTCAGCCACTTGATGCTCTCTTTTAAAAGCAAATTAAAATCATGGTTAAAAATCCCCAAACCTTCAAGTAGAAGAAGGAAAAATTTTTGGATTCAGGAGAATTGCCTAAAGCAACCAAGAGCAGCAGTGGGAAAGGGAATGGGAAGTGGGATGGGGTGACTGCACCCAGCCTCTGGATGGAGGAACATCAACGTGTTGGAGCCAGTCCAGAGGAAGCCACCAGGATGATCAGAGGGATGGAGCAGCTCTGCTGAGAGAAAAGGCTGAGAGGATTGGGATTGTTCAGCTTGGAAAAGAGAAGCTTTGGGGTGGCCTCTCAGCACATGAAGGGAGACAAGAAAGATGGAGTGAGACTGTTACAAGGGCCTGGATTGACAGGACAAGGGACAATGGCCTCAAATTGACAAAGGGTAAATTTAGGGGAGATGTTAGGAGAAATTGTTCCCTGTGAGAGTGGTGGCACAGGTTTCCCAGAGATGTGGCTGCCCCATCCCTGGCAACGTCCAAGGCCAGGTTGGACAGGGCTTGGAGCAGCCTGGAATAGTGGAAGTTGGGTGGCACTGGATGGGCTTCAAGGTCCCTTCCAACCCAAACCATTCAGTGATTCTGTGAGCCCATGAATTTGGAGACTGCTGAATTAATCTATCAGCTCCCTTTTGGTTCTGCCCCCTCCACTCCATTACCAACAGGGATGCCTGCACCCCATGAAATGGCCTTGGGAATGCTCTGTAGCAGGAACAGCATGGCTAGAGTCTCAGCTTCTCCTGCTGTGCTCAGCTAGATCTGGCCACTTTAAGGTGATGTCCATATCCTGTAAACACATATTTTTTTGGTGTTCTATATTGTTTGAAGTCTTTGCTTTGTTCTGAAGTTTCCAGCAGTCTTCTCTGAAGAAAGCTTCCCAAACCCAAGACCTCCCAGCACCTTGTCAGGGATTCATCCAGATGACTCACAGGATACATGTAATTTCTGTGGAGTAGTAATTCCCTCTGGTTAGAGCTGGAAGCATAGAGCTGTGTGACCAGAGAGAGATGACTCACTAGGTGACCTTCAGATTACGCCTTTAGGGGAAGATATTTCAATGGAAGGAGAGTTTTAACACAGGAATAGATGGTCTTAGGTTATGGCTAACACTTTCACAGGTTGTTATGAGCTGGCCAGAGGAGCATGTGCCAGGGATGGGGCAGGAGCTCTCAGCTGACCTGAGCTGAATGTAGTTAGGACAAAAAAAACAGTTTAGGACTAAATACAACTTCGGCCACATGTAGCCTCCATGTCCCCACTGCAGTTCCTGCTGTCCCTGCTGTAAGAATGACATGAATTTAGGGTTCAGATGAAGTGTGCAGTTCAGATTCATTTTCTCTGGGTTTATTCCTTTAGTCCATGCAGTGCAGAAAGTGATCACAAATAATCTTATATGGTAAGGAAAGAAGTAAGGATACCTGGGAATTGATTTGCAAGTGTTGAATAAAAGCTGCCTAAGATATTCAAAAATGGTGGGTTTTCCTCAAGTCATGAGATTCTGATATTAGTAAGAGGGCACATATACATAAGAGTGATGTTTTATTCTCATTTAGAAGATACAAAGCTTCCAAATAATACAGGCTGCCTGCACAGGAAGGTTTGCTGAATCTTGCTGTGTGAGTCTTTGCAATCTTTTAGTACCTTCTGGCAGCCCCTGGGGTAATATTTGTTTAGGGTCTTTAATAGTTTTGGAAACGTGTTCTCCTAACTCAGCTGAATAAAAGGAGTTTTAAAGGTGCAGATTCTCTTCTTCACATGACACTCTTCAGTGTGCAGAAGTCAGTCTGTTAAAACACCCAGAATTTAGTGAATTTCCTGCCAACAGAATATTGGTATATAGCAAAGTATTGCTCTGATATCTTTCGCTTGCCAAAGGGAAGGACTGTCCTATTGATCTCTCCCATGCTACAGGTTGGGAGATGAAGACAGATTTCAACATTTTTTTACTGTAGTGGCAGTTTCCTGATGTAATCCAGGATTATTCCCTGCTGGCCAAACAAGAACTGACAAAAAAAGGCCAGCCCTCAGCTGAGCATCTGATTCAAAAGAAAATTCAGCTGAAAGGCGAGCATTGGAAAGATGAGTCAATACAAAAGCAAGCGGCAGCTCTGGATTTAAGCAGAAGACCACAGCATTTAACCTACTTTAGCAGATCAATGCAGTGGATTTTTAATCATCACATTAATCCTAAAATAAAAATAATTACCCCAGAGATCGGTATTAAAGTCCCTTAATTATATCTCATTTCATCATCCTTTTTACTGGGGATCAGAAGCTGCAGAGATCAGAGCTTCCCGATGCCATTTCTCCAGCTTGTGGTTTGACTCTCCTGTTAGAGAAGTTCAGCTGCAACTGCAGGGATGAGGCACTGGCCTTGGTGAGAGCACCCACACCCATCCCACCTGGGAAAAAACTGAAAAAGGGCAAAAAAGAAGGTGGACAGGACTCTGCTTTCCAATGACACTGCATAAAACTGCAAAGGAAGGAGTGGGGAACATTACACAGTGGGTGAAAAATGTGTGAATGCCTAGAAATTCAATCTCTACACTGTCCCCTTCTACCAGCAATGCCAGGAGCCCATTAAAATCCCATAAGGGGAAAGAGAGAACTTTGACCTGAGGCTGGGCCCCTTATCAAATTTCCCTGAGCAGAGTTTATTTCCTGGAGCATCCTTTCCTGTCCACAGTCCTGCCACCCCCAGAGATGCTCTGGGAACATGGCCATGGGCAAATGCAGGATCCTGAGCCTCCATGGACAGCCTCAGGTGGGATTTTATGGCCATCAAACCAGCCCATTCCCTGCTTGTAAGGGCAAGTGGCATGGCACACAGCAAACTTTGCTATCTTTCTCCCAGAAAGGGGTACCTTTCTCCACTCTGCTCTTTGGGACCAGTCCTGAGTCTATGCTGTCACCTGCATTGTGCCCAAGCTGTTTGTTTTGGGTCACACTCCCCTGCCTTGATGGCCTTTACCCATTTCCACCATCTTCTTGCAGAGAAAAGAGCTACCCTGGTATTATATTTAGACTTAAAAGCACTGTACACTTACTGAAATAGTACTTTAGAGCAATTTTCAGGTTTCTCCAAATACATGGGGGAATTTCTTCCTGCTGCCTTGGGAGGAGGCCATGGGTCCTGTTGTTGCTGCAGGTGTTGGGATGCAGGCAAAAGCATCCCAAGCAAGCAGCACATGGAATCCCAGAGAGTAAATGGCTGCGTCCCCAGGCTCCAGCTTGGCAAGTGGCACCAGGGATATAAATATCCCGCTTCCCCTCTCTAAGGAGCCTCTCCAAAACCACCAGGTACAAGTCAAAACACGTCCGAGGAGCCTCACAGCCGGAATCAGCTTCTAGCAGGGGGCTTAACACCAGAGGTTTGTGAAGTGAAAGAGTAATTAAAGGTTACAGCTGCCCCTGCACGGAGCTCGCTGGCAATCAGACTGCCCTGGAATGCTCACCAGAAGGTACTGCAGGGTGTTAAGAGAGAGGGAGGAAAAGGAGAGCTGAAAACAAAAAAAAAAGGTACCTTCATAATAATATTGTGGTAACAATGCAGGACGCTGATTAAATCACCTTTGTGTCACCAAAAACTTAGAGCCAAACCCTGCATTTTTATTTCCTTGGAAGAGGGGAACTGCCAATTCCCAGCAGAAAGGAGCCGAGGGCTGAGGTGCTTTTTTTTGCCCTGCACTGAGTTAGGGGAGCCCTCTATGAGACTATTTTCACATGATTAATTAAAAAAAAAAAAAAAAGTAAAATAAACAAATCATTGCAAGCTGGAGTTTAAAAAATAAAAAAGAAAAGTAATATTTTCCCGTCCAAGTGACAAAATATATGCTCATCTCCCTGCTTGAGACTCTTTGATGGCAGAGGGCTCAGAACCAGACTTTTTCCTTGCAATCCCAGGAACTGGACATCAGCCTTTTTTCATTCCCTGATGATGACAGGAGAGGTTCCCAGGGCATGAGGCAGGACAGAGGCCACAGAGACCACTCAGTGGAAGAGTTTTTGGTTGCATCTTCTCATAATTTTATCTTTACCATTTTTTATTTCAGTGTGTACTTGTGATTTATTTTTCTTCTCTCTAACCCTGTTGCAGTAATTTTGACTTGGAAAAGCAAGGATTGGTAGGACTGCCAGGCCTCCAAGACAAATGGGAAAAACTGAGAAAATAAGGCAAGATGAGACCTCGACCTAGCCATAAAGTCAAATTCTTAACAATGAGGAAGATTAGTACTACCCTTGTCTACCTACCAGGTTCCTGAAGCTCCCCAAATGTGGAGATTTTATACCTCCTCAGGTAATCATTTTCTTTAAAAGTTCCCTATCATGATTAAATCCAAATCTTTCCTGCTACAACATTTTAGCACTTTGTGAGTGTTTAGAGAGAGGTATTTATTGCTTTTTTTTCTTCTAAGATTTAATTTGGGTATTTCAAGTCAGTTATCCTTTTCCCCTCAGTTTTCTCCAAGCCAAAAAACCCCATGTTTTCAACACTTCTGCTCATTCTTGCTTCTTCCAGCTGAGGAAGTCACATTTTTTGGGAGATGAGGTGCCCAAAAAAATCAGAGTCCCCCAGACAAGGCCTTGTGCTACACAAGGCACACAAATTGCTCTGTGGATAAACAACACCCCTGTCTAAACATATTAATATCATGCTTGCTTTTCCCTCCCAGAGAGAAATGTTGGCTGATTTGCCAGCATTTTGCTTGCTCCTGGCACAGGGCAAACTACATGAGTTGCAAGCAAGGCAAGAACCAAACCATTTATCTCTCCTGGCAGAATGCAGCTCAATTCCAGTAAAAAATTCCACAGCAGCTGCCTACACAACTGAAACACTTACCTCAAACCATGTAATGGAAACATTCATCTTCATAAAATCATGCAAGCTGTAACTTCTCAAACCAGGTTTAAGTAAAATAAACTCTGCATGGGTCAAGGTTAAACATTTATAGAGCCCCCTCGGTGTTTGCTGTGAAAAGAGCATTTTCAGATCAAAGAGTGATGTGCTCTACAGCAAGGCAGTCTCAGCAGCAATTCATAAGAAGACAGCAGTGCAAAAATAAAGTGCTCTCTTGGTTATCTGGAACACTAATATTGATTTTAGTAACTGCATCTGCATGTTTGTTTCTAAAGACATCGAAGTTTCAGCAATGAACAAGCTACTTCAATTCAACATCTTGACCCATTTCAGCCTGAACTTACATAGAGTGGGAAACCTTGTAAGGGGCAAATACTCAGGTGGCACGAGTCTGTTTAAGTTGAACACAAACCCATATTTTTGCCGCAGCTGAGGATTTAAACATGGGAACTCACAAAACATTATATTCTGCCTAACCTTCTCCTGCACTCATAACCTAACAAACATTACAGATGCTGGATGCACCTTCCCAGACTGACAAGATATTGTCATCATCAGCAAAACACTGAGAAGTGGTTTGAACTGCTATAATGGTCTGCCTGGGGCTCCATCTCCCCTCAGCCTGATCAGACAACTTTTCCTATTCCCTCTGATCCCCCCTTACCTCTTGAGATAGTTTCTCCCATAGAGGATCTGCTGCAGCAAGGTGACCACGGCAAAGGCGCAGATGAAGATGAAGAACAAAGTTCTGTTTCCCAGCAAATCCCGGCTTGATGAAGGGTCAGTGTATCCCATCCTTCTGAAAAGCCACTGAAGCTTCACTGGGTAAAATTCAGTTCATTGCCACCTTCATGCCCTTTTTGCTGGGGACTGGAGGGGAATGCCTGCTGGCTTTTCTGTGAGCAATCCAAGGACAAGGTATCCCATTGTTTGGCCCTGCTGCCACTTCCTTGCCCCTTTTGGATGTTAGCTCCAGGACTGTGCGCAATGGCTTGCTTCCACGGTAAAGTTTCCAGGAGATTCAGACGTGGGTAACATCTGAAATCATCTCTCAGAGCTCTCTCAGCGCAGGCAGCCTGTGCTGTGTGAGAGGCATTCTGTTCCCTCTAAGCCTCTCTTGAAAACCCGCTGCTAGCAATTATCTACTTCAATCCCATTTTCATATTCCAGATGGGGGAAGCTGCACACAAACCAGAGAACTGCAGCCAATGGCAAACACGGGGCTCCGGCAACCTGCGTTGGAAGCACATAGTCGTCAGCTTCTCTCTGCTTCTGCTCAGTGATTCCGACCAAATGTGCTCACAAGGAGACGTGACTGGGGCTTGCTATTATTGAACAAGCATGCAACAATCATGAGGATTTCATTCAGAACCCTGCAGGGGGAAAAAAAAATAGGAAAAAGGAAGCTCAGCAGCAGCAGTCTGGTCAGGCTAGCAGGAAAGCTGCATTCTGTGCAGCAGCGCGCCGTCCGTGCCGTGGCTCCGGTGCTGTGGCATTTGCATGCAGAATGCAGAGCCTTCAGTCCCACTCTGCTCACTATTTGGGCTCCTCTGGTTCCCCTATTCCTCCAGAGTAAGCATGAGCAAGGTCACTGCATCCCTTCAAGGACAGAGCTCTCAGTGCCTGCATGCTGATTTATTGGAGGCTCTGAGTAGCCTCACAGCCGCAGAGAGGGAGCCTGCCTCTCAGTGCAGGCTCTAAGAACCATTCATTTAAAGAGACAAATATTCTGATTGTTCCTCCACTAGACAGAGTTCTCTTTTGAAAGGGCAGAGCAACAAGACCTTGTCCACAGCCTTCGTAACTCCTCTAAACCCCCTCATTTTCAGGAGAGGCTCAATTCAGCTCACAGGGAGTTTTGTTGCTCATTTCACCAGGAGCAAAATCTGCCTCAACCCGAAAACAAGTTCCAATGAAAGCTTTATCCATGAACGAAACATCCAGACCAGGAGGTTGTTTTGCCCCAATAACAGATGGGAAAACGATTTTGACAGCAAAATGAGGGGGGAGAAATCCATTGTCTAAGAGAATAGGAAGATTTTTGTGTGAATAGATTTTCCAACAGTTAAATCAGCATATGCAAATTGCTCTAGTGTGCCAGGAGCCCAGCTGTGTGGAGAAGCAAACAGAGTGCTCATGGACTTTGTTTCAGCTGTAACTCGTGCTCCATGTGAAGAAGGGCCAAAGGTAACTTTTTGCAACCCTTTCAACACAATCCTTAAAGACAGGGCTAGTCCTCAGCATGACCTACAGCAATTTAGGCAAGACAGACAATGGCTAAAGCAGGCTTTGCCTTACCTAATTTTAAGCAACAGAAGTCACACAAGTGTTTAAGGTGTGAAGCTGGTCACCCTGAACTCCTGCAGGCTGGAGAGCAGCACTTCAGACACAACTGATTTTGCAGAGAAGGTTTAGGGACCCAGCCCCTGGTGTGGCCTGCCTCAGTGCCTCTCACAAATCCCACACCCCTATTTCTGAACCCTGCTAAATGCTACCATTATCACCTTGCTTATAAATAGAGTGGGGATCCCGAGTCTGATCAAAGATTATCCAGGGAAAAGCAGGGGTAGAGGGCAAGGACATACTTCTTTGGAAACACTCTTTTACTATTTTGTCATTCAGGGTCTTCCATAAAAAAGGAAAGAAAACCAATATTTAGGTTAGAAAAATAACTCAGTGGGATGCATTGTACTGGGAATAATACATACACCAGGGAACTTCAAGTTAAACACAAAAAGTAGTTTGATTCCCTATTGTCAAAGTCATCAGCTCTGGGGCCAAATATTTATTCTTTAAATGATCAGTTCATATAAGCTTGCATTATATAAGACTGTTTCCATATAGGAACTGAAACATTTTGATGGATCTAGCCAAAAATCCTCTCAGGAAAATGAAAGCTGTAAGGCCATCAAAATTCCCAGGCTGAGACCCCACAAGATACTGCACTGGCAAATTTGTATGCAGCAGCTTAGTCAAGGCCAATAAGTTCAGAAGTGAAGGAAAATTTACTTAATGATTTGAACTGTTTGATTTCTACTGATAGCTTTGAAAACTCAGAGAAATTTGCCTCAGTTGCTCTGGGAGTAATTTTACAATAACGGCAAATTATCAGATAGTAGAATTTGGCTTTCTATGATTTTCTGTAGGTGTGAAACTTATTTTGCAGATTCTTATATCACCTAGCTTTTGGCGAAAACACTTTCAGCTTTTCTACTTTTACTGCCCTCCATTCAAAGGGATTTTTTTTTCCCCTTGAGATCTGTGCAGTAGTGCACCAAATTCCTGAGCCTAGCAGAAGCTCTTTCTCCTGGAGTGATGGTGAGCCTGAGCTGCAGGAAACAGCCTATGTATTCTGTCAGTCTTTGATTTTCTGTGTCCTCTCATCATTCTCTGCTATATCAGGACTGGCCAGAAGATGCAGCACCTGAGAGACCTACGAGCAGGAGAGCTGCAGACCCAAAGTACAAACGTATCTACAAAAAATAAGGGAGGTTTTCTGTGCCAGAGCTTGCACGGGCATCATTCCCGATGTCACATGCAAAAGAAATCTGTTTGCTGCCCTCAGCCCAGTACAACAACACTGCACGACTGGAAGCAGAACAGCTCCGTGCAAGCACAGAGAAATAGAATGTCTATTGACAAATTTTCATAGGATGCTCAAGGTTGCCTGCAATATTTATTGTGAGTGAAACTGTCTGAGACTGCAGAAGAAGTGCTGCATGAGCAGTGTCAGCACTCATTCCCGGGGCCCTTTGAGAGTTTGATTTGTAAACTGCAGGCCTCCTTTAAAGCATCAGGCCTCTGCAGAGAAAAAAATATATTTTTTTATAATAATTTTACACCCTGCACTTGAACAAGCAGCAGACAACAACAGATCCCCTCCAGAGTGTGAGAAGGATTGGAAAAGCCCTCTGAGAGCATTGAGCCCAACCATTCCCCCAACACTGACAGGTCCACATTCACCCATGCCCCCAAGTGCTGCATCCACCTGCTTTAATAACGTTTCCAGCACAACAGACACAAGCTCAGAATGGGTATTCCTGCATCCACTCTTGGAGCACAGACTTCAAAATCTAAAGCAAATCTGGCAAAATGGATCTTAATTTGAAGCTGCCAGAAGCAGTCAGTCTTACACGTGTCTGGCCTTTATTTGTTGCATGTGAGCTGCTTGCTAAATATCACCAGAGATAATCTGTCACAAGAAACTCCTCCAGCCTGAGCAGTGAGACTCTGAGTGCTCTAACACAAACACAAACATGCTCCTCACTGTGACACCCTCCAATAGGAGCTCATCATTTGCCCTTGGGGCCCAATGAAGCAGGTTTGAATTTACTTACTTTTTTAAAAAGAAGCTAGCATTAAATTTCAAAGATGAAGAAGCCAAGACCATGCTACTGAAGCTCTATATGAGGAAAGATGAATTAGCAAGAGGACAAAATCTGGTAGGGGTCAGACTCTACTTCTCTTCTGGAGGCAATAAGTTCATATCTCTCCCTCTGTTGAAAGGACAATACGCAGCCCTTCCTACTGAACTGCAGTTTATTTTTTAATGCAAATGAACTAGAAAAATTCATTTTTGATAGGCAGGCCTGATTGGGAATTTTTTTAAAATATCTTTCACTGAACCTGTCATTTGAATCAGTGTTTGACTGATCATGCATTCTAATTTCAGCTGAAAGCAAGGGTATTTGGTGTCTGGGACAGCAGATCTGTCTCTTGGTTGTTTAATCACAGAACACTTAACTGAACATGTAAACACCCAAAATCATACAGGTTCAGGGTAAAACAAGACATGCTTCACGTTCCCCTTCAGGGTATTTTGTCTTCCTGCCTGCTCAGCCACCCTTCATGGCTGTTATTCAGACCAAAGAACTCCACAGCCAGCATTGCAGAATACTATGGATGATAAACAGTTTGAGGAGACCATTTTTTACACCTCATTTTCCCCCCTAAATTGAAATTAAATCATGCCTATTTACAGTTTCTACAATGCTTGTGTGAACTGCTAGATCCCTGATTTTGCAAAGAGCTGGCACATAGGTATATGGCTGGAAAGTTCTGCTGAACATGAAACTCATAAACATATGCTTATCAATATTAATTCTTTTGCAGATATAAAACATGAATTTATTAGCATAATCGAGTACTTAACACAATGTCTAGTCCCCCATCACTGCCACAAATCCATATGTCTTAAACTGAGAAAGTGAAAGAAGCTGAAAGGATTCAGCTAAAATGTAAACATTTATTTTCTTCTGAGTTGGATTCAGCCACGTGGAGATGGCAGTGGCTAATTTGGCACCAGGCTCCCACCTGTGGAGACAGCTGAATTAGAGGACATGTCCTGAACACAACATATGGTCTGTACACTGGATGCACATTACCTCATCTCTTAAATCATGACCAATTTTCCTCCAATTGTGGGTCATATAGTGCCCCATTATGGGGGAAAAATGACCCAGTGCATAAAATACCCTTTTTTTATCCTGATGACATCATCTCTGTTGGGAAAGGAATGATGTCTGCCTCAAAGGAATAAGGTCTTCTGGCAGGAAACTCTGCAGAGGCTGCCTTGGCTGCAGTGCTGTACATTTACTGTTGACAGTTCCTTATAGCAGAGCCTGCTAAAATGTATAACAAAATGCAAAACTCAGAGCTGAGGACATCTCTGCTTTCCCAGTGGTATTTTCATGTTCCTAGAAAACAAAGGATGTTAAGTGTGATTGTTATGGTCCTGTTCAGGCTTATGGCTCTGGAAGTAACTGAGAACAGTGGAAGCCCAGCCTCTCTGCAGAGAAAAAGAAACAGGACCCAAATTCATTTACAGGAATCATCAATAATAAACATTAGTTTGATTTTGGAGCACTGCATTAGAGCCCTGGGTTTAGCAACAATTCAAGAGGACTGAGACGTTGGCAGAGCCACAGAGGGGTCAAAGGTTTTCCATGGCCAGCAGTTGCTCTCAAATAAGAAATGTGATCCTGCCTCTATTCCAAACAAGTCATAACTCCCACCCAGTTCTCCAAAACCACCTTTAAAACTTCCCAAAGGAAAGCACCGGAATTAGTAGCACTCACTTTAATGGGTGTTGAAAGATCGGTATTTCTTTTGGATGAAAATATTCCAGTAGTAACATCACAATGAACAAATATTTCCCATGACCAGAATAAGGATCACACATTATCTAATGCTGAAAACCACAATTACCACAATTAATAATTATTTTGCTATTTCAACAGTACTTTTTTACAGGAAAAGTGAAAAGGTTAATCTCAAATATTTTTAAAAATATGCAATATGGCATATTAATTCACAGAGAGAGCATATCAGATTTTGGAATATGTTTTGCTCTGTCAGTGAGTGGCATTAATCCACATTAAAGAATGGATGTAAATGCGAAAATGAAACTTTTCCTCTGAACTATCAGCTAATTAAAAACTTCAAATTTTTACACTGCTCTTATGATCAAGATGTAAGAGACCTATTATAGAAAATTATTTAGGAAAAGTTACAAGGGTAACTTTTTATCTCAGTTCTGCAGTGATTTTGTATTCAGAGGAATTAAGTATATTCCTCTTGAATTAACCATCAGCCCATCAGCTTCAGTTCCCATGACCTTTCAAGCAGCCCAGACATTCAGGTTTTGAGCCATTCCTCATTATGCCCTCCAACAGCACTAATTACAATGCTGGCTACACACACTACTAACCACTAGTCTAACTGCTACTTTACCTGAGCTACTCCTCTAGCCAAAGCCAGTATATATTCAGGCACATCATGATTTTTTAAATAATCCATGCTAGTCCATGTTTAGTTCAGTCAATGACAAAAGTCACTAATTAAAAAAAAAATCCATCTGGCTTTTGTGGTCTTCAAAAATCCATATTCTTCATGAGGCATACTTTATTTTGCTCTTCTGGCACTGTGGAAATGCCCACTGGAACCTGGACAAGGAACCTGGAAGACAGACACCTCTACCCTTACAGCACTCTGACCAGACACACCTTTCTGCCCCTCCTGGGGCAGTGTGGATTCAGTTTTTAAGCCCTGCACAGTCCCTGGTCTGACCTGAAAAGTGGCCACAGAGGTGGCTATTAATAAAGCTGGTGGCATTTTCAAATTCCTTCCTTTGGCTCTGTGATCTGCCATAAATCCCTGGGTCGTGCTTTCCTGTGTTAGGGTAAGAAATAAAGAACATTCCTGGAACAGTCAGACACTGCAGCCAGGCATCAGCTGAGTCAGCTCCTGCCACTGGCATTTGTAATTTACCCAGGCAAGAAGGAAAGGTGACAGTGGGATTTATTAGCCCCTTTGGCAGGCAGCAGGAATTGCAATTTGGAAGTCGTGTTTGGTAGCATGGAAACGGCTCGGCTTACAAACAAGTGCAAAACCAAGACAACAATGGTCCATTTTGCTGCCAAACAAGTTTGAGAGTCTCAAGGGCAGCACCAGCCACCCAGATGAATAAGCTCCAACTACAAGAAGGGCCTGGATCACCCCTGACCTCTGCCAGCAGCTTGGCCTTTTACAGCCCTGTTACGGGCAGTGCTGGCTGGCATGGGCAGAGAGATGGAGGGCTGCAGCAAAAAACGTATTTAAGCATCTCACTCCCCTTAGGATGTTGGGAGTTAAATGAGAATCCTTGTTTGGCTCTTGGCTGCAAGTGCATTTGTCCAGGGCTGTGATTAGAGCAAGACCTTAAACTCAGCCTGGGATAGTGGAAGGTGTCCCTGCTGATGGCAGTGGTTGGAACAAGATGGTCTTTAAGGTTCTTTCCAACCCAAATTGTGATTCTATGATTTATGATGACTCCGTTGACATTAGCTATATTCCAACTACTTCCAGTGCTGTATTCCACATATTTCTTTCTATAACAGGACCACCAGTACATCCATCAGTCAGAAAATTTTCAGTTTTTATCCACGATCTTTGGTGGTGGTGTTGACCTCTCGCTGGAGACCCTGCAACAGATGTTCATTTAAATAGCTGAGTACAGTCAAGTGGATGTGTTTATTGTCTCTAAGAACCTAAAACGGGGAAGACAGAATGGTAATTTATCCACAGCCAATATTAACATCCAACACCATACGGCCTACAGGATCCAGTGCTGTGCAGGCAGATATTAAGGAAATGCCTTTGACAGGGAAAGATCCCCAGAAGTGTGGGGATGAGGAGAGGGCAGCACAGCATGGCACTTAGCCAGAATAGGGCTGGGGTTTTTTTTCAGAATGTTCCTATCAGCATCACCTTTATTTAAACATCACTTTCAATCAGCTTTTTTATTTTCTTCCAGGTGTATCCAGCAGCTCCTCTGGAGCTAAGAAATTTGTGCGTGGGTTTTCTTTCACACACTGTGGGTAGGAAGGTATGTGGGAACTATAATTCAGTCACTCTAAATCACATGTAGCTGAAGCTTGAAAGAAAAATAATAATAAATGGTTCAGATTGTCAGGCTCAGTGCAATTCTCAATCAATTAAAGCTTATTTTAGCACCAGGGCAGTTTATTTTTATAATGTTCTTCTGGCATTTTGATGCTTTCATGTTACTGTGTAGCTAAAAGGTCCTGCTGGGAACAAATTACTCTTGGTAGAGCATTGTCTGAACTACAATTTCAGTTTCAATGATAATAAGTATCAAATGATAATAAATAATATCCACAAGAGCAAACAGCAACAAGAAAAAGGGCTACAGGTAGTGAGAAAGAATGGCTTTGGACCTGGGTAAAGGAGGAAGATAAACCAAGGGCTCAAATACAGTAAAACTCTAGTCTGGGCTCAGAGTCTACAAAAATTCTTCAATGCCTATGACTTCCAAATGTAATTCATTTTATTGAGACATTAAATAGTGAAAAGTCACCAGGGAAAATATTCCTCCACTGGCTTGCTGCTGCTTTTCTTGAATGGTTAAATTTAAATACTGTGTCTGCATTTTAGATCTGCATTTTCTGTTGTTATCATGGCTCCCCTTTCACAGATACGGATTGCCCAAATCTAAATTTCTCTTTTGTTGCACTTGAGAATCTGAACCACAGTGTCAGATTCACACTGAAGGTTTCAGAGCTTCAAAAGTTGCTTAATTGATGAGGAGAGCTCTTCCCTGATGTGACAACAAAAACCAGAACTAGTACTGTTTGTGGGTCCTTGCAGTGCATGGAAGCAGCTGGCAAACAAGAATGACACTGTGACTTGACCTTTCCTTGCTGGAATCAGAGACAAAATATTTTTTTAATAAGAGGGGCAATAATCACAATAAGTTGTTCTTTTTTTTTTCCACTGTGCCAAAGACAAAGATATTATGGAGAGATATTATGGAGGATATATCCTAAACTGTTGCACACTGTCATAAACTGATTCAACTTTTGCTCTAAGCTTTACTAGGCAAGGGAATTAAAAGCAAAGTGGGAAGGGTGTATGAAGAATGCCCCTTACCCCTTTTTAATTTACAGATTTCTAGCCTCCTAGTTGCTCTTGCTTTTCCTCATTTGGAGCCATCCCTCACAATACACTGTTCCAGGTAGAGATTTTCTATTTTCCTTTCCCAACTGGAAAAAAGGACCATATCAAGCACAAAATAATAGGAAAATTAAGTCCTTCCAGTGCAGGAGGGAGCTATGGCAAGGTCATCAGCTTCCCTCTGGCAGCTCATGCTCAGGTGCTGGCCCCTCACCTTGGATATCACTGAAGGTTTGGCTTGGAAATCCAAGGAAGCTGCAGCTCAGATCTGTACATTCAGCATTCTTCTGCTCTGGACAAAGGAAGGACAAACTTTTTTCCTCAGCACTTCTCCTTCCAGTTGATGAAGCAGAACCAGCTGGCACTGCAAAAATCAGTGTTTTCACAACAAACGCTGTGCTGTGACACATCACCTTAGCTAAGACAGTCACCAGCTCCACAGGAATACACACCTTGCTCTGGGCCACACACCTGGGAAATCCCTGCAAGTTCTGACCAGCCCTACACAGAGCTCCAGACTTGAGTTCACCAGCTGCTGACTGGAACCAGCACATCACCTCCCCTAAAATATGCAGAAAAGCCATTAACTGTGCATTTTGTACCCACTGCCTGTCCTTGCAATCTCCACTCTCCCATCACAACATGTCTGTGCTCCAGAAATTAATGTGTTCCTGTTAGCAGTTTTATCTCCCCAGCAGCTAGTGAAGAGTTACACAGCTACAAAAAGTCACAGTTCAATATCCATGCAACGTGATTTCAAGCTACAGTTCCAAATGTTTCACACCCCATTGGCTTTAATAGGTTATTAATATTATATGTAAAAGCTTCAATTAAAGAATCGTTAATGATTTTGCTGCTTTTGCAGAACTATCCTGTCTTATTTTAATGTAAAACCCTAAACTTCCTCTCAGCAGGCTAAAAAACCAAGTCCATCCCTATCTTCATTGGAGTGGGACAGCAGCCCTAACTATTATTTCCTAATTGGCTGCAGGTTTAGGCTCAGCTCCATGTTTTCCAGGCCTCCTCCCTGAATTCAGGCAGAGCTGCACCACAGTGTTGGGGATTCCTGGCTTGGGCTTGGCAAGGCAAGGTGGGATTTCTGTGATGGCATGGGTGCTTCCAGCACCTGAACTGTGACTGCTGCAGGCTGAGGGGGAGTCATCTGCCACCTAGTCAGCTCACATGCAGTGCAGGTGGGCGTCTTTGCCCTCCTCAGCACCTCTTCCCTCATTTCCAAACCAGCAATCAGAGCATTTCTTGGCCTGGCAGGTGTACTGCAGAAGGAGCAAGGACAACTTTCCACTTACTGTGTAAGGCAAAAAACAAAAAAAAAAACTACCCCCACCAACAACAACAACAAAAACAACAACAACAAAAAAACACAACAAAAAAAATCCCTGCTGCCTTTTAACATATGATTGTGCCAGTTTAAGATCCTAAGATCTTGATCTTGCAAGTGGAGGATCCACCTGATTGAGCACAGGATCCACTTCCCTACGCAATCCCATCCCCAATTCCTTGACATGCCTGCTGAAGATGTGCAAGTATCGCACACAGCTCTTGGAAAACAAGAAATCTTGATGTCGCCAGCACTGAGGAGACATGAGTCTGACTCCCACCACCAATGAATGTGCCTACACTCACCAAAACCCTCCAGGCACTTAGCTGGGATTTAGTCAACATGCTCTGTGGAGAATAAGAGCTCTTTGAATCCCAAAGTATCCCAAAGATACGTCAAATGAGTCACATCCCAAAACCACCTTTTTCTTTCCTGAGTATAACAGGAGCTTTGGATGACCATTTCAGCTGCAGGTGGGATGGCAAGAGGGCCAAGTGTGAAAACAGCATGGAAACAAGCTGATGTCAGGAAAATAACATCAGGAAGTGAGCTATGATTGTTTTCCCCTTTATATTTAATCCACTGAAAGTGCCAGTCTTAAATCCAGGGAAAATGTCACAGAAAATCACACTTCCTGCAACCACCTACTATCAAAGGGGGACAAAGCTACAGAATTTTACCCAGATTTCCACTTTTACCCTGGTCCTCTTGTTTCTCTCCCATAGCTACTGTAGATGATCATCACAAAATGAATAAAACATACTTCCATGTGAATGGAACAACATGTGCCAGCTTTGCTGCTGGCATTCTGTCCACATGACTAGCACTCCCCTTTGCTAACCCTTCTTCCCTCTTCTGCTGTTAACCCTCCACTCACAGACAAAAGGAAAACAAAGCGAACCTTGGCTGCTTCTTCCCCCTCAGTGACATCAAAAAATGGTCTGGGATGAGGAAATGGGGGGAGTTATATTTCCACACAACATAAGAGAATGAGATACTTTAAAATAACAGGTCTCACAGAACTGAAATATTTTTAAAAGCAAGAAAAATCAAATAATTTGAAACCATAAAAAGAAAATAATTTGAAACCATGAAAAGGAAATGCCCAGTTATATAGAAGGTAGCTTTTAGACCATGCTGCCACAAACCAAAGTGCTTAGCAAGCTTCAAAATCTATTCTGATGATCCATGCAAAGAGACACATCATTGGCAGCTTCACAGACTACATATGAACACCTCAAAATCACTGTGTGAGCCACTCAGACTTCCTTCAGCTCAGCTATTCTGTATTCATCTGCCATGAAGGTGGGACACAGGGACAGCTTGCATGACCTGAAGCATTTATTATTCAATATTATTCTGTATTTTCATGTTCTTCAATAAGATGCCTGACCTGCAGGTTACCCCACCGGGATGGCAGGGAATGACGACAGGAATATAAAATGGAAAAAAAAACCTAATGTTTGCATAATTTGGCCCCTGGATGAAATCTCAAAGTGAAATCAGAGGATCTAAAGATTATTAAGAGAGTCTGCCCTGATTTTTAGGTTATATTTCACCCTTTGGTCATCTCACTTGGCTGCAGAATAAATATCACCTGCTGTGGCAATAACAAATACAGTTTGCTGGGGCTAAAGTTCCTGGTACAGTGCTTTATTTGCCTTGAACACTTCAGGAAAAGAATGCCTGCAAAAGAAATCTTCATTTATTGTGCCATTTCAAGGCTAGCAGAGAAATCCTCAAACAACAAGCAGCTAAAAGCTGGGTAAATGCCAGATTTCACTGAGTTGTGCCAGGGATGTATTTGGCCATGTATTTTTTTGTTTGTGCATCCCCCATAAAGTTGAATCATTGGGCAAATTTTGCTTAATCAAGAGCTGAAGCCAGTACATGTTTAAATCAATGGGAAGCAATCTTGATTTCCTAAGGAGGAATGGCAATCTAAATCACTTTATTATAAACTCAGACTCACTTTTTTTGTTCTCACAGCAAAATCTACTGCTCAAGTAGCTTTAACCTACCCATGTAACCATCAGTAATAGAGATCTTTAATCCAGAAAGTGACCAAGCACTACCCACAAGCTTTTAAAGCCCTGGGGAAAGCTTAGAGCAATCCTGGGAAGCATCCAATACCGTACTGAACTGATATGTAGAATAGCTATTTCAAGCTCTTTTCCCTATTTGTTACCATCCCGGATAAAAAGGCATTAACTAATTATTTTAATTGCACTTTTTGTAGTATTTCTCATGGGACCTGGACTGCAGCTGCCTCAGCTTGATCCCATTTGGCTGGGGGATGGGATGCTACTATAAAATGTGTTTTCCCCAGAGTGAATGGGGCTTTCTGCTGCAGCTGTCTGTGTTGAGGTGGGGGAGCTGTTGGCACAGGTGTGTGGCACAGAAATGCTCCCTGGTTTGAAACCCATAGACTCCAGCAGGAAATCTTCAGCCAGCTGCTCAGGAATAAGGCCAGATTAACTCTCCCCTCCCATCTTTTTGGTAGGGAAGAAAGCTCACATGGGTTACTTTTAAAAGAAGAAACACCTTTGTGTGACCAATGCCCTGACAATTGTACTGGTGGGATTTTTTCCAACCAGAATTTTCTTAGTTTCTGAGAGCAAAATGTTGCAACTGTTTGGAAGAGTCATGATCTCACAGGCAATGAGCTATCTGCAACAGGATTCAGATCGCTTATGGAAAAATATGCTGTTAGGAATGGAGCGAAGGAAAACACCCCCACAGAAACCTGCTTAATCAAGTACAATTGGCAGCAAGCACAGAAGAGAGATTATGCTCTTTAGGAGACATTTTTTGGTGCAGATTAGTTTCTGCTCCCCTCCAAGTGACGTTGTCCTGTTTTCCCTGCTCCCTTTCCTGTTTCAGGCCTGGTGGAACTGTTGGTGCCTCAAACCCCACGCTCATTTTGCTTGGGCTCCAGTCTTTTACAGGTGCTTGGTGAGAGGTAAGAAAGGAAAGGGATTTCCAGCCAGACTATCACTGCAAAAAATCCATGTTTCCGCCTGAAAATCCTTCTCAAGTTAAAGCTGAGTTACATCAGTATCAGAGACACTGAGGTAGGTGTAAGACGTTTCCAGGAGCTGGTCAGATCCTGGTTTGCAAAGGTCCCACAGTATCATCCTCTTCTAAACTTGCTACTGGGAACTTTGTTCAGGGTGGACTAGGGGCTGATGTTTCCCCCCAACACAATCAGAATCTGAGAGCCAGAAATGGACATCACTCCTTCTCCATGTGTGATGTTAGGGAGTTAACTTTCCTCCCGCTTTGTTATTTCAGTTCATTTACCGAAAAAATAACAGATGTGCCCAGAAGAGGAGCTTTGGGAAATATTCCTGTTTTTTTCACTAAACAAACTCTGACAAGTTGAACATCCAAAGTACAGCAGCTCCCTTCCCCTCTCTGACCTTTGCCTCCCAGCTTGGGGAGGTTGTCAAAGGCCTCTCCTCCTCCCCTCACAATTTCTGCATCTGCAGCCTGGTCTGTGCACTTGCTTGCAAGTTACCCTGAGGTGAAACAGCATTTTCTGACTCTGGAAGAGACTGAATTATATAATTATATTATATTTTAGGTGCAGATAGGGTTTTCTTTGATTCTCCGACATCTGCAGAGTTGTTTAATGAAAGTGCAGCAACTGGTCTAATGGACCGTAATTAAAAATAGAATTTAAAAAACTACCACTTCCTCAAACAGTTCTAACTAGCTGTTCCAGACTACATTATTATATGGAAAAGTTCATGGTGTGCCAGGGCAGAGTGGCTTTTTAATGAAGCAAACATGAAGCTGCATCGCTACAAGCACTACAACCTGGCTTAAACTGGAGCACCAATGGAAAAATCAAAGCTGTCCTGCTCTGAGCCACCGATGTTGCACTGCTCCTCATCTTGCACAGCATTAGTATTTGCACGGGTTTTCCATGATTAACTGAGAGGCAATCCAGTTTAGAATAAGCCCAGCAGGAAAAGAATTTTAAAGGTTAGTTGTCAAATGGCTCAGCTTCCCAACAAACAAACAGACCCAAAATCAGGAGAAGGGATGCTACACTGGAATTTGGAGATGAAGGGGTGAGAAGGCTGGATGCTTTTGGCAACGGTGCTGCTTTCTGTGAGCTGAAATTGCTTGCAAAGTGATGGTCTGAAAACATGACCTGTGGCATTTTCAAGCAAGCCCGGCTGAAATCTTCGGACAGCACCGCATCACATCTCTCTATTTTTGCACACCACAGGCTGGTTCTCCAGCCAAGCCAGTCCAGCTCAACCAGGCAGGAGGATAAAGAAGGGTCACGCAAGTATGCAGGACAGAAAGCCCAAGAGCCATGTAGGGATGGAGGATTTTTAGCACAGGAGAGTTTCTGCCTTGCTGTGTCCCCTCGGGAGAGGCACTGCATTCCCTTGGGAAGGCTGTGGGGAGGGATGTGTGGGGGACTGTGCTGTGCTGGGTTGGATGTTGAGTAACAGAGCTGGATGTTGTGTAGCTGCTCGTGGGCAATTATGTACAAAGTCACAACAGTGATGCTAGAAAGCTCCAGGCATCTTCACCAGACTTTGCTGGCCATTAATCCAACAGAAGGCTGCTAATGGCATCTGATTGCCTTCTCTGTGCTACTGCTATTTAAGGCCACTCTGAAGGGCACAAACTCTTCCCTATTACACAATGTGAGATTCAGGCAAAATTATAACCCTGGGTTTCAGAAGGATGAATTCTCAAAATGACAATAAGCTAACAAGATGTGAACTTTATTTTTTAAGTCTTCAGCCATGAGCTGGAAAGGAATCAACTCTTGAAAAGCAAGGATCTCTGATCATAAATAAAATATCATCTAGATAGAGGGGACGAAAAATTCACCCATGACATTCCATTACTAAAAAACTTTATAACACTGTGGTTATGAACCTTTCCCATTGCAAAGGTCTCTTGCACTGCAGCTCCTGCATGTCCACCCAGCATCCCTGTACATGGAAAACTGCACAGCAGCACCTGGGAATTTCAGGACATGCCAGTGTACAGCGGAGGTTTTTAATATGGGTCAGAAAGAGATATGCCAGCACAGGAAAATGGGCAGCCAGATATGTTCTTCACTTCATCCATGCAAAGAGAGCTCCTGGAGTAGGTTTGGGGGGTGGGTGACACAGGTGATGGAGGGACTGGAGCATCTCCTGTACAAAAATGCTGAGGGAGCTGGGGTTGTTCAGCTTGGAGAGGAGCTCCAGCTGAGAGGCACCCTCAGCCCTGGCTGTCCCTGGCTGTTCCTGGCTGTCCCTGTGTGCAGGGAGGGTCAGAGCAGAGCCCAGGCTCTGCTCCAGGCCCAGCAATGGCATTAGAGCCACAAGCAGGGACTGAGCCCAGCAATTCCCCTGCACAGGAGACACAACTTCTGCCCTGAGCAGTGTCCAAGCCCTGAAACAGAGAGGGGGTAGAGTGTCCCTCCCAGGAGATATTCCAGACCCTTCTGGATACAACCCTGTGCCCTGTGTTGTGGGATGATCCTGCTGGAGTAGGGATGTGGCACCAGATTGACTCCCTCTGGTCCCTTCCAAACTTATCCAGTCTGGGATTCTGAGATCCTGTGAACCAGAGAACCAGACACACCAGGTCCAGCGGGGCAAACTTTCAACATCCAGAACTGGTATCAAGTTTATGAGGCTTTCAGTCCACCTTTGGGGTGAAGGACCTTTAGTGTGGTCATGCAATGGTCAACCCTGGCTATGGCATATTACTTTGTTTGTTCCCTTCCAGCAAAAAGAAGACAGATAATTCATTGTCTGACTGGGAAAGGGCTCACACAACAACACACAGCCACTGACTGTGAGAATTGCCCAAGTGTTGGCCTCACATTAAGAGGCAATAGATCCTTCTCAGAGTCTGGAGAGCCATCTATTATGAGCAAAAGCAGAGCCAAGCTGTTGGGGGAGGCAAGGACTCTGCTTATCTTCATATTTAGGCAGCTCCTTACAGCCTCAGGGAAAGAGTTCACCTGACTCAGGAGGGATGGTGTGCATCATTTTAGTCACCAAGGAGATGTACCTAAAGACAGTGATGTCAAAATTGTCTCATTCAGCAAGTGACACACTGCCTACCTTCCTGCCTTCCCCAGGAGGGACTAACTCAGAATCCCAGCATGGTCTCTCCTGCCCTGCATAAGGAAAACTCAGAGGGAAAAGCTGGAAGAGGGTAGGAGGGTACCTGGAGTCAGAGGCACAAACAGATTTTTCAGCCAGACTGAAAAATCCCCCATCCTATGGAACCACTCCAACACAGGACAAGGCTAGGAATAATGACTCAGCTTTGTCCAGATCCCTTAAAAACACACTGAAAACACATTCTAAAACACCTATAAAATGGTTGGGTTTATACAGGCTAGTGAATATCTAGAGGGGAATCTAACCAGCTTGTACAGCCGGCAAGTCAAATACAGTTTTTCATTTGGCTTGCAGTCAAAAAGAAGATCAAATGATGTACCAAATCCTACCTTCACATGTACACAGGACAGCAGTGTGGCTGAGAGCAGAATTTGATTGGAAAAAAAAGGAGTGAACTGGCCATTTCAATCCCTGCTGTGAGCATTCCTGATTAACACCAGCTGATACTTTTAGAATAGTAGGTCTGAGGATTAAAGTATTATGTAGGCTGAAAACACTACGTCACATCTCTAAAATTACTTTGTATCATTTAATACTCTGCATTCTATTAGGCTCAATTCTTGGGTCCACAATCAATAATGAGAACCTCCACCTCAAATCCAGATAGTATATTTAGGGTAACTCACTTACCCTCAGAGGCTTCTATAAGAGATTTTGCCTCCAATTCTGATTCATTATATTTTTTCATTTGTTTTCTTCAAATCCTACCTTAATGGTTTCTCTGTGAACCAACAGAATGTCCCATATGTAGATTAAGGAGAACTACTATTTTTGTTTTACTCTGATAGTTCTTAACAGAAAATAGCAATGCAATTTCTATTCACTCAAATATCTAAGCTCCAAATAATACATTATACAAAAAAACTACATTTCAAAAAAAAAACAAAAAAACCCAAACAAACCAAACCAAACCAAAAAAAAAAAAAACCAAAACAAAACCAAAAACCACAAAACAAAACAAAACAAATAGAAAACAAAAAAAAAAAACAACAAACCAAAAAAAAACCTACTCGGATCCTAAAGTTCACAATCCCAATGTCCTCTCTTCACATGTTCACCTTCCAGAGTTCAGGCACCAGATTGCTTTACCTGTCACTGCTCTGTTTACTGCAAATAGGAGGAAAACAGTTTTCTGGATGTCACATTATACAGAAAGACTTTAAAAGAAAAGGCATATTATATTGAAAGTGGCAAATAAAAAAATCTGATTAATGGTCTGTCCTTATATCATTATTATTATATACAAAATAATTGTATATTACATATACATCTAATTAAGGATATGTTCTATGCTTTTTCTGAACCAAAATTTATAAAAAATTAAGTCCAGCTTGAAATGTGCCCCGGACCTCTAAAGAACATGACTGTGGTGCAAAAAGCCAGAGTTCTTCTGATAGAATATTAGCTCTCTCTTGGTGATAGATCTGTAGAAAAGCTGTTCAGAAAACACATGCTATAAACAGCAGAGGAGAACAGGCATCTCTGGAAAAGTTGCTTTTTAAGGCAGCAAGTTAGGCAAATCAGCCCTTGGGTGTGCTCATCAGCCGCACTCACTCCAGAAACAGCTTAAATTATCAGTTTAGATATGGCAACAGGTTAAGGGAGGGGATTCTGCCCCTGTGCCCCTGGGCTCAGGTGAGAGCCCACCTGCAGAGCTGCCCCAGCCCTGGCTCCAGCAGCACAAGGAGCTGGAGCTGCTGCAGCCAGTGCAGAGGAGGCCACGGAGCTGCTGCCAGGGCTGGAGCCCCTCTGCTCTGGAGCCAGCCTGGCACAGCTGGGGCTGTTGAGCTGCACAAGAGAAGCTCCAGGGACACCTCAGAGCCCCTGCCAGGGCCTAAAGTGGGGGGCTGATACAAGAGTTGGAGAGCAATTTTTAGAAGGACAAATAGTGACAGGACAAGAGGAATGGTTTTAACCTAAAGGATGAATGATTTAGATGAAATGTTAGGAGCATATTCTATCTTAGTCACTTAGTTTTTGTAAAGAAGCTGGAACTCTGAGCTCATCCCAGGATCTCAGAATGGGAAGGGTGGGAAGGGACCTTAAAGCTCATGCAGTGCCACCCTGTGCCATGGGCAGGGACACCTTCCACTGTCCCAGGCTGCTCCAAGCCCTGTCCAGCCTGGCCTTGGACACTCCCAGGGATCCAAAAGCAGCCACAGCTTCTCTGGATACCCTGTGCCAGGGCCTCATCACCCTCACAGCCAGGAATTCCTTCCCAATATCCCATCTGAATCCACCCCTGCCACAGGTAGGGACAATTTATGGAAGGCAGGAACTTCTGATGATCCTCTATGCCTACTCAGTCCCATCTGGAGAAGGCCCACCCTGAAACTGTGGCAGTTTGCTTGGCGTCTTTTCCAGTGAAGGTCTGGGTATCTCCAAGGAAATTCCACAGTTCCTCCCAGCAGCCTCTTGAAATGTTGAATGAATGCTTCCACTTAATAAATTTGCCTTGAAATTTCACAAAACTTTAGTAAATTTTCTCAGGATGGATTTTCTTTCCTTTCCTATCTATCTATCTATCTATCTATCTATCTATCTATCTATCTATCTATCTATCTATCTATCTATCTATCTTTCATTGAAAAAAAACATATAAAAAGTATGGTGGCCCAGAAAATCTAGTGGCCCAGAAAATCTAGTGTAGTCTAGGACCAGGAGCAACTTTCTTTCAGCCCTAAGTAAACTTATTTTTTTTTGGTCAGATATTGAAAAGTGCAGATATTAATTTACCTTACTTATAATATCTCTCATTCTGTTCCAGGCCTTGAGAGATATCAAAAGCTTAGGTGAAAAACAGTAGGAGTCATGTCACTTGTGCTAAGCTCAATGTTTTTTGCAAATAACAGCAATCCTGGGTTTTTTGGTGATTTTAATTCAGGAACATAAGCCACCAGAAGCTGTGAATTACTCCAATATATAACACAGCAGTAATTTTTGGTTTAATCGTTAAGAATAAAACCTTCTTGCCAAACAGATCTACTGAGGTGTGAAGTGGACAGGCATCTGCCCTGCTTTGAATCTGCTCTTTGATATTTTTCTCATTAGCTGCCTAATGCTGGGAAGGGTATCAGTTTCAGCTGCAGGCCTAGGAAGTTGCCCATGCTAAGAAAATTTCACCAGCTGTTGGTCTTATTTCAAAAACTTAGTTATCCATTGAACTTGAGGTTCTTAGTTTATGAAGAACTTGAGTTTATGAAGAACTTATGAAGAACTGGAGGTTCTTCATTTATGGTTACCTTTGCATCAATAAGTACAAGCATATACATCCACTAAAACATGATACTTTTCAGAACAGAATGTTGCATGTTTGAAATGTTGTAAATTACTTAAGCAAGGATAGACTATTGCTCAACAAAAGTCCCTTACTAGGACACTGAAAAATATATCAGAATTTAAATATTTAAAATAATAGAATTTTAGAATTAACTGCAAAATGAGTATTACTGAAAAAATAAGAAAGTTCTTTAAAAGATAGCATTTGATAGTTGGGGAGCTACAAAATATTGACAGCTTGCCAGGATCACATGGAACATACATTCCTTCCAACAAAGATGGTCACACATAATTTTTACTTGCAAAATCACTTACAAGATATTGACAGGAGCAGCAGCAAAACAGAACTGATAACTGAGCACACAGTTCTCACATTGCCAGGAAAAACAGGCCAACAGCTATTTCCTTCTCAGATCTCAAGCTGGGATATATATAACTGAGTTCACAAACCAGAAATTATCATCTGCCCAGTCTTAGAGGTTCCAGAAGTGGCATTTTGCTGAAACTACACAGCTAGCTAAGAACCCCAAAAATATTATTAGCGTTTAAACTTGTCACACCAGAATTTCAGACTTTAAAGGTCAAAGACATTAGTGTGAGATTTCACTTCAGCAGTTGTCCCTCTCTTCCTCTTCTTGGAAAAGGGAGCAGGAAGCTCCTCAATGGCTCCACATCCTTGCTGGTAAGACCCAGAGAGACTCAGTGAGATCATTAGTGAGGTGGGATTTTTGTACTAATTAAAGCTAATTTTCCTAATAGAGACTGCATTGAGTTATAATCAATAAATTTAAATATTTTACAGCATGTTCTAATACCCAAATAGCAAGAATCACATTCTTGAGAGTTCTGTAAAGCAATTGCATCCTGTTTCTTTGGGAAAGAATTGGAAAGTTAATAGATGAACACTAACAGTTAGAACTTATAATGATGGGCAAATGCAATAAAAAGTAATTTTCTTGTTCTGTGACTCTGAATCCTATTAGAGCAATTCAACTGCCCTGCATCACCTCCTTTGGCTCATTGTTTCCCAGAAATGAACTATTGATTACACCTCTAGTCTGTCATTTTCAGTGACCTAGCAAGCCTCCCACATACAAATTTAAAAAATAGTTTCCAAGAAAAAGCTGTTCTGAAAATGAGGTAGACGTAATTCATCAAACTCAACAAAAAAAAACAGAGGTTATTCTAATTCAATCCTATAACAATATGGTCTTTGGAAACTCTACACAGTTAGACTTGAGCTATCTGGGAACTTTGCAACAACTTAAGCTTGTCCCTCTCTTCATGCATGGCTCCCCAAGTGCCAACCAAAGCCTCCTATCCTACCAAGGGTCAGAGAATGAACAGTTGACTTATTTAACGAGACAGGCTGGTTTCCATTTTTCCAAGGTTTGTTTCCATGTAAATCCTGGAGCTCTGAGGCTCTGGATGCACCTACTTTGCATTCACTGTAGTCAGTGATAGATCTGTAGCTATCACAAAACATTTTCATCCTGAGCAACTTGGAATTTTCAAAGCACTTCCATATCCTATGAGGGAAGATGCTATACAAATGCAAATACTGACTATTCCCATTTTATCATTTTTTTCTGATAAGAAAACACTGCCGATTTTCAATACTTTAAAAAACACTTATGCCTGAAATATGAAGTTAACTCCCAAAAATAAGTTAATATTAAAGTAAACATAATAAGAGCCAAGAATAAAATCACTCTGTAAAAGCAGAGATTTAGATTTGGAGGAAACTAAGACTGGTGGTCAAAAATCCCTGTGTTCTTTAAACAGCTTAATCCAAAATAGTTTCAGTCTTTCAAAACCACGATTCATACACATATTGATATGCTCTAGAAATACCAGAATTACTCTAGAAACAGGTTTAGTTGCTTCTATACATTGATTTTAAAGCAAGCTTATTTGGTCTCTGTGTGAAATTTGGGTAATTTTTGAGCAAAAAATCTATTTGTTCGGTTACTGTTAATTTAAAATACTGCAAATAATTAGTCCATCAAATCCGTCAAACTGATGTACCTGTGGAAAAGTCTTTTGAGAAGGGAGCTATGTGCATAACCCTCCTGGCAAACAGTGCTGAGCACAGGGCCAGTGGGTGGCTGGGGAGTCATTTTGCTCTTCAAAATAAAGCTGTAATAGGCCGTGGGTGCTGCATCATCCCTCTGGAGTGCAATTAATTGCAATTACTGCAGCCTCAGTTTGTGGCTTCTGACACACTTGCAGGGATAGCTGAGTATTCTCTTTTTGCCCATGAAACAAGCTGCATTTTCTCTGTTGTGTTTTATCTGATCTGCTCCTGGTCCATATTGGTTTTGGGGTTGGGTTTTTGGTTTTTTTTTTGATCTTTTCTTTTGTCTCTCTCTCTGTTCCATGATGTCTCTGCACCCTTGAAAACCTTGCATGCAATTAGAGCGTGTAATGGCAGAGAGGTGCAGTGCTGCTATCAGCCTCCCCTGCGCGTGATGGAGAGATTTATTACTGCAATCTCCCAGCAAACTGGTGGAAAGTGGATAATAGATCCTAGATAAGAGATTTACTTGAACCCAGAGAACAACATCTTAAATCTCTTTCTCCAAGGACAGAGCCAGTGTCACATTTGTGGGGCCAGGTGACAAGACAGGGGTTCCTTTTCCGCCCATCTCCACCCCACACAGGATCACCTGCCTGCTATTTGGTTTGATGGGGTGCTGCATGACCTGAAGCCTCAGCAAACACCCTGAGCACTCATCCCTGAAAACTCATGCTCAAATGAACATTTCTTTGATTAACTTGGCAGCATCTACACAGTGTTCAAAATCTATTTAGGTAGCACAGGAGAAAACACCCTACAACCCCACAGAAATCATGTAGAGGCAAATCAGCTCTGAGTCAGATTAAATAGGGCTTAATTTGACTTCTGATTTGTTTACACTTCATCACACAGCCAGTCTCCATTATGATCCCTCTTTATTTCCTACTGCTACAATTTCACACCATTCTCCTAACATATGAAACTCTTATTAGAATTATTCAAGTACTCCGAGGTTTTTTTGGCAGCCCCGTTACCTGCAGGTGTTAGCAGCTTGCTAGCACATCTAAAGGAAGCAATCTAAAGTCCACGGTGAAGTTCTGCACGAAATTGCAAGAGATCTTTAGCTTTCAATTCCCCCTCCCATAGCACACATGCATCTTACAGATGTGCCATGCCTGCCTCTGAACACCCACTTCCTGACATAACATGGGTATTTTGCTTTAGAGAGAAAAATTACCATTTGAAAAAACTTAATTCCTTTTTGTTTGGAGTTGACTCACAGTTTTTAACCCAGCTCTCAGAATAATGCAGATGGCTGTGGAGCCAAGCTTCCCGTAAAACTCGTAGGAATGGATCAGAAACGTGCCGAGCAGAGAACAGCACACACTCTCTGCAAGAAATCCAGCCAGACCAGGAGAGCAGCAGCAACCTGGCCCTTTCCAATGAAACTGCCCCTTATTTTACTGTGATTGCTTATTTACCGTCCACACATGCTGCGGCTGCCCTCCTATTTTGCCAGGCTGCCCCTTTCTCTGTGTTTCTCCTCCCCTGCCACTCACGGGCTCCTCCTGCTTTTCTGGCTCTTTGGATCACGGGCTGTGCCCCTCTTCCCTCCCGGATGGTCGAGCCAGATCCAGCCTTCACCTCTGCATCACAGGCAGCTTCCACCAATGCTGGATTTCAGCTTCCTCCTGATGTCAAGTTTCAGCCCAGCCCACGGCTCTTGCATCATGAGCTTGAAAACCCTCCTATGCTCTAGACTTTGCAAGGGATGTTTGCAGAGAAGCAGCAGTTTTATTCACTCTGTACTTGATGCCCCATTTTTTTTTGCAGCTTTTCTCTCTTATGTGACAAGAAACAGCTGTTTGTGTTGAGGGAAGCCTCTTTCTTGAGCTAAATCCCTTTCCTTTTCTAGAAACAGATCTCTCAGTTACTCCAGTGGGACTGAAATCCCCTGGAGTCAATAAAACTTCTCAAAGGAGAATTTCTTCTATCAGACTTTATTTTTATATCCATAAGAAACATTTAGAGCATTTTAAAGGGGATTATTTCTCTCAAAATAACATTATTCTAAATTTAAAATTTTAAATCCATGCAACTTTTTATGTGCATGAGTGCTAAAAAGCAAAAAAAAAAAAAAAAAAGAAAAAAAAGGAAAAAACACAGAAACAAGGGGCAGGGGGTGTGCTGGTGAAATAAATTACTTGCATAATTTTTAGTTAAATGCTGAATCTACAGGGTAGTCCTGCAAACCACCTCATGAGCAACTTGATTCAAACAATGACCTGTTTGGGGTCACTCAGGTGTGTATAGTGGCAACACAAAACAGGTTAAAATTTTCAGAATCTGGGTTATTAGCTTAATATCTGATTGAGGCCAGGACTGACTGCTGCTGTTTGTTTAACACACTGCACAAAGCATTTTTCTGCTCCTGCAAAAAGCCTCGGGTGCAGATCTGCAGTGAGACTGAGCACTCACAGCAGATTGCTGATGACTTCTGGAGAAATGTCCCTGCCTTATCAACTCTACATCACATTTTGCTCCGCAAATCGCGTTTGAAGTTTTAAAGCTGGATGAATGTGTGAGCTTGATTACAGACATTCATGCAGATAAGACTGTGGAAGAGAAGCTACATTGCAGGACTACACCCTTTCTCATACAATTCCGTGCCAGATCTCTGTACCAGACCTTTGCAGTTCTGTAATAATTTAGCAGTTTACTTGACTTAAAAAGCAGTTGGAGAATGCTTTTTCCAAGCTCTGAACAACTCGCTCTGTTTAAATCCACCACTAAATCTGGACTCTAACTCAGTGAGATTAATGGCTGTACCATATTCCAGCTTTCAGAACTCTCAGATCAGATATATTTGCAGGATTCAATGGGATATACAGGAATAGGAGGAGTAAAATTTTGTTTCCTCACACAGAAAAGGCAGTAAAAATAAAGCGAGAACAAACATTTTCACCCAGTCCCAAGGATCAAGGAGAAGAGGCAAGTTCAAACTGAGTATTTCAGGAGTGAGAACTCAAAGAGAGTTTTATCCCAAGGAAACAAAGCAGATCAAAAGGCTTTGGTTTCAGAAATGCTGTAAATGTGCGTGCACAGGCTACTGAAGAGATCTGCTGCTTCTGAGCAGGGAGAAGATGAGATCCTACTGCTTCCAAGGGATATTGTTATCAACACAGCAGTGTCCACTGTCACCACTGTCAGGAAACCTTGATGCCTTCTTTTGCTCTGGTTGTGGAGCAGCACCCTGACCACAGAGAAAAAACATTAAAACACAAAGTACAATAAACACTCAGCACATGGAGAGTGCTAATAGAGCATGCACTGGGAAAGCGAGATGATGCTGCCACTTTGCCTCTAATGCCACAAATGACATTGTCACAGACACTGCCAGCTCTGCTCTGCTCAACATTTAATAAAAGAAATCTTTCTGTCAAGAACACAGTGGTGATGATGATGATGATGATGATGATGATGATGATGATGATGATGATGATGAAACCCAAATTCTTCAACCAGCATACAGAGGGACAACTGCAGCAGGGCAGATAAACAATCTGATGGGTGCTCCATGTGCTCCACTGACAAGGGGTGACACTCACAAGTCACTGCCTGGAAGTACAACTTGGATTGCAATCAATAAGAGAATCTGCAATATTTGCTTTGCATTTCTACTTGTTTTGTGAGTTTGAGTCAGTTTGCATTACTGTGCATTTTTATCCCCTGGGGACAGCAGGCATGAAGGAGATAAGGTAAGAGAAGTAAAGGAAGAAGCGAGATGGAAACACATAGTTTTTAGGAGTATAGTGAACAACTCAGTATTTTAGGCCTGTCACAGCCATTTTACAACCACACTGCAAAGCTGGCAGTTATAGCCTTGCCCAAACAGGCATCCACAATTTCCTTTCAGCCCTGCTGCCAAACATATCTTGAGGCTTCTAAATGTTTGGGTACCACAGGGTGGAAACCTAGTGTAGAAATACCCTCCCATGCAGGGAACTTTGTGAGAAGTTCATTTTGCTCCAAGGGATTTTCTTCAGACAAAAATCACAGAGGGCAATAGTCTAATAGGGTTTTTAAAAAGGACTCCTCAATGGAAATACCCACAGTTACGACAGAAGTAGGAGCTCTAGAGATAATTTTTGGAGATATGTAGCCCCCTCCATCTCCAGAGTAGAAAGCAATCATTAAACTGCTTATGATTCCAGATGAATTTCCCTTAATGAGTTTCTTATTTCAAGACTGCCACGTGCCCAAGATTTATGCCTTTTTCCTCAGAAGCCACGAACAGCAGCCTTCCTCAGAAACTGTACTGTGTGCTGACCTGATACTGAGGTAGGAGACTGAAACAAATACAACTGCTTCTGCTTTTTGCCATAACCTCTGATTACACACATGTCCAAAGAATTTCACCACATCCCACAGAAATTAAGGCCCTGGGGATGCAGAAGCTCACTGTGCATTTCTTGGCATGCCTGGCCAAGCAGAAGGGAGCAGGATGACAAGCACTTAGGTGGTGCTAAAACTTAGCAACATCATCACAGCCTGAAGAGTGTACTGAGAAACTTGAACAAAAACCAATAAATTCCAAAATGCAATACTTCCTGAGCAATCAACTCCAAGGGTAGGAAGGAAATGCTAAGACCAAGCCAACTGCAGGTCAGTGTTATTGCAAGGGCATAAAAACTGCCTGAGGACCAGCATTGTTTTCTTTCAAGATGGAGAAAGGTTCCTTCTGGAATTTCAGCATCCTAAAGTCTCCATGAAGGCTGGTGAAATCCAAGCCTCTGCAAACCCTTCAACATTGTAAAAGTGGTTCAAACAACCAGTGAGAAAATTTTCATACCTTTTCTCTTTTTCTTCTGGGGTTTTCTCTGAAGTGGAATCTGATCTTACAGGTAGATTTGAAGATAGAAGGAGCACACTATTCCTAGCCACAAACAGAAAAGCTGAACACACATCAGAACAATTGTATTTGCCAGAGAAGACAAGAGAAGGAAAATTCACAGTCAGAGCTGGAACATTATTGCACCATATGCTTTCCAACAGCCAAGCACAACAGGGGCCCCACACAATCCTTGCCTTACTGCACCCTGTTGTATTTCCACCTGGAAAGACATATGGCAGTGCCTAGGAGAGAAAATGTTCCTTTTTCTTTTTTTATTTTCCTAATGTTAATGTTATTTCCCAGCTTTAAAGGAACATTTGATTATGAAACATGCTCAGCCCAAGGATGAAAAAAATCTTCCTATCTCTTCCCACTAATGACAAAAACAGGTCCATTGACTGGTTGGTATTATGACCAAATGAAAATTTGAAGGCATGGCTTGGATACTACTTTGTCTTATGCAAAATTGCCTGCTCTGCAGAAACCTGGTGCCTCACAGTTATGGCAGGGATGCTAAAAATTGTCCTGGAACTGTGACCTTACAAAAATCATCCTTCTGCTTATGAAATGAAAAACAGTGTTTCGTAAAGAGCTGACCAGGAGCAAACATTCAGCACAGCAAGAGTCACTTTTACCCCCAATTACAGTCAGTCTTAAAACACCATTTTTTACTGAGAGCACATTCAACATTACAGAAACCTAGTCATAACTGCTGCTGGGCAAGGGAAGCAGTAGTTATGTTTAAAGATGTAAGAATAAGAAACCACACAAAAAGCTCTTATAACTACCCTCTCATCACTCGGGTAAGTAGAAATATTTTAAAAGTGATTTTATTGTAGCAGTAATGCTTTTCACCTCCTTTCACAGTAGCTCTGAAAGAGGTATGTTGATCACTTCTGCTAGAAGAGGGCTATATTTAAAAAGAAAACCTGCATAAAGTTGATTATTACAAGTCTCACCTCCCCATACCACCACTGGGTATGAGAGGAATATGGTGAAACTCTGTATTTATTTCACCAGCCTTGATTAATATAATTGTGAAGGGTTGTTCCACCTCCCTTTAGTGAGGTTGCCCTTCCTCTGGCCACCCCAAACATAGCCCCGTGACATCCGCTGCTGCCTCAAAGGGGCACATCAACCCTAACAGGCTGTGACCAGAGATTGCCCCAGGCACCTGATCCAGCTGGGCTTCCAAGTGACTACTCCACCACAGATTTTAAAGTGGTCACAGTTGTTTTACCACTGAGTCACAGAATCATTCAGGTTGGCAAAGACCTCCAAGACCATGGAGTCCCGGCTGTGCCCGATGCCCAGAGATGTCCAGGCCTTCCTTGGACATCCCCATCCTTCCAGGCACGGGGACTCCAACACCTCCCTGGGCAGCCCCTTCCAATGTTTAACAACACTTTCCATGAAGGAGTTGCTCCTGATGTCCACCCTGAGCCTGCCCTGTCCCACCCTGAGGCCGTTCCCTCTGCTCCTGTCCCTGTTCCCTGGAGCACAGCCCGACCCCCCCGGCTGTCCCCTCCTGTCAGGAGCTGTGCAGAGCCACAAGGGCCCCCCTGAGCCTCCTTTGCTCCAGGCTCAGCCCCTGCCCAGCTCCCTCAGCCTCTCCTGGGGCTCCAGCCCCTTCCCAGCTCCGTTCCCTGCCCTGGACACGCTCCAGCCCCTCCATGCCTTCTGTGAGCTGAGGGAACATGGCTGCTGGGCCCGGCTCAGGCTGGGAGCTTTCACTCTTAATCTCTTCATTTCCTGAAAAAATAAGACTCACAAATTCCTTGGATACTTCCAGCCCTGTGCACGAGGGTTCACCTGTGACTGCTCATTCCTGGTGAAGCATCCTGGATGCCTGCTGAGCCCTGATGGGCCTTGCTCAAGACACGCTCCCTGCCCGGCCATTTTGGCCCACACAGCTCCTTTCAATCCATCACAGAACACATCCTGCTCCCAATAAACAGGTGTGACCTTCCCAGTGTAATTTGGCAGATGTTTCCAATATACCAAAGGCCGAGTGGTGGCCCTTATTTAATACACTGCAGGAAATCTGCCTGCATCCTACCTGAAGCAGAAAAACACTTAATTCCTTGTGCTTTCCCTTCTTTTTCACTGTCTTTTGAAACCAGAATTGAATGAACACTGAAATGTATCCCTTTTGAATCTTCGATAACACAGAGCTACTTCTACATCCATTTCACTATATTGAATATTATAATTAAAAATAATCATACATAATTGTAAAATATATTATAATAATAAATTATTTTAAGATAAGGAAACATTGTTAATTTCATTCACAAGCAGGGACCTTTTGGCAAAGAAATTATGTAAATTTTCAGTAATGTCTTCCATTTATTTCCCAAATGTAGTGAGATGCCTTTTAATGAGGCCAGCCCTAAACTCTAAATAAGCTTGGATGAGTTACCTACTCATTCATTTGGTCCAGGCAGACAAGCAAGTGTGTTTCACTAGCTCAAATGATCACACAGTCCATTTCAAATTTACACATAATTATCTTTGCTTAGCACTCTTTTTCTTACAGCTTTTCAAAAACAGTCATTTGAGGGCAAACTGCTTAAAATGACAAGAGCAATCCCACTGATTTAAAGAGAACTGAATAAATGCAGCCCTTTTGAAGATCATATGTGCTGCTTTTATGTGTTAGAATTAATATCAGATGTTCTCACACAGCATCCAGTGAAGCAGCAGAAATAATATCATGTGGCACATCTTTCTTGTCATTCAGTCACAACACATCACAGGCAAGCAGGAAGTTGAAATGCCTTCCTGAAGTGCCTGTCCTCTCCATCCCTAAGTAAGGTCTCCAAGGAAGATATCCCTGTCAAATGCCTCATATTTTGTGAGGCGGACAGAGGTGATTCTGAAGTGAGGGCAAAATCCAAGGAGACTGCTTGACTGTAGCCAATGCATAATTAAAAAAAAAGGCTCATCAAAAAAAACCAAAAGAGGTTCATCAAAAAAACCCAGCAAAATAATTCACCAGCTTTTTTATTAATACCTTTAAAGGACTGGTGAGCTGTTAGGAAAAAGCCTCTGCTAGGGAAAGAAAAGGTAAAGTCACACTTAATCTACAACTATATAACCTTGATTATCAAGATTAATTTAAATTCCGTGCTCAAAGGTTCAAACACATGCAGCTTGATGTAACAGATTTCCAAAAAGGGAAAAAAAAAAAAGGAAGACTATGGCAACATATTAGGGAAACTTTCAGTGCTACCCTGGAAAAGCCGAAATGCTCTGGATTTAAATTATCTGTTTTTCAAAGATTATTAAGCCAAACAACTTCAATTTACAACCAATACAATTTTCTTTTCTTTTCCCACTCCTGAAAATCAAACATTTTAGACATTTTCTGCTCTGTTCTTTTACTGGTATCAGTTATGCGATTTTCTAACACTGGTACATTTTTGTTCCCATGAACTTATCCATCATTTTATTCTCACAGAGGTGTTGTAAAGCAGAAGATTCACAATACTATTTTGGGTATTTTTGAGGTAAATAATTTGAGTATTTTGAGAGACAGCACTTCCTTGATGAGAAACCTGCAGGATTGCTCCCTGACAGTATGTGAATTACCAGCTGAAGAGAAGCTGTTGCCCCCATCAGCTATCTTCAAAAAGTAAAATATTTTGTTGTAGATTGACTATAAGTGTAATAAAGTTATGAGGTTTTTAGTTCTTATGCATCATGACTAGAAATACAAACAGGTAATATACTGAAATGTGGATAAACCCTCTGTCTTCAGATGATCCCTCAGAGTTGTTAGTTGTAGGTATAGAGAAATGCAATTGGTAAATAAAATAAATAGGCTGCAGATTGATCTTTGTCAACTGCAGTGCTTAAGTAATGCAAATGAAAAAAATACTGCAAATGAGAAAATATTGTAGTCAATGCATCTGATTTACATAATAAAATATGTTTTAAGCTAAGGGTGTGACATTTTTATCCAGGGAGGGTTCGAATTTGAATTGTTCAGGGCAAAGTCACCTGTGTACAAGCAGGTGAAGGCAGGCTTGAGCTCTTCAGATTTACTTGGAATTCTCAAGATCTGAGGCAGCACTGATGTGGAAACTACAGACTAATGATAATTGAGTTGTCTTCTGCTTGGCTACTCTGGGTGATAGCCAGGGAGGGTCCTGCCTGTCCACACAAGCCCGGGTACCAATAAACTTCAGAAACACCCATCCTCTAAGCCGCTGAATGTTACCAAAATTTATTTGAATAGACAAGGTGTGGAAAACCAAGTACTCCATGCACTACAAAGCAAGGCAAACCCAGCTATCTGAATTAAATAGAAAGTAGAACCTAGACCAAAATGAAATGCACGGGAAAAATCTGAATATATGCATGAGAAAGGGTGGATCCAGGGCAAAACGGGGTAAGTGAAAATGGATTACAACTCTGAGAAACACTGGACACAGGAAATGGCTCTCCCTGTTCCATCGTGGCATTTCCTGCCACACATGGGGTAGCTAGCAAGCAATTTTTTAACTGCTCCAATATATGTTACTGAATAAGGGCTCTGGGTCTATGTACCCTCTGTACAATGGTGATCAAATACTGGGTGCAGTTTGAACCAAGTTCTCCTCATGAAGCCTCAGCTACCCTGTGACAAACCTCTCTTTTCAACATTTTCCAATCCTCCAGAATTGCTGTCCTGCTCTTATTTACAGTGCTCTAAACACAGAAAAATTGATCACTTACACAGAATCATTTTAGACTCTCCTCCTAAGCAAACCCCAGCATATTAAAAGAAATCAAGTCTGGCAGAAGGCAAGCACAAAAATAATGTCTCTTCAATTTCCCTTCTGCCTTTAAAATGTGTGCTGAATAGCACACAGCTCTTTCATTCTTCAGGAACAATTTACATGATTATATTGATTGAAGATACAGCCAGGAGGGGGATCAGTACAGCACTCTCCACATCCAAGGCTGAAGGCGATGCTGAGGAGGAGAGAATAAGGACAGTAATTGCTCCAGAAACACAAAAGACCATGCTTCTAGCAAAACAAAACAAAAAACAAATGTGGGAAGAGGAATGGTTAGCACCTGTAAGAAGGTTTTTGTAGGTAGGGAACAAGCTGAAAGACAATTTGTGGAAGAGCTGTCATTTTTAAATGGAATTGAGGTCATACAAAGAAAAAAATGCCCATGAAAATGTCATGCCAGTGTACACTGGGTGGTTTTTGCCAGGAACCTGTTAACTTGGAAATTTTTCAACACGTCTCTAAGCTTTGTTTTCCTGCACAGATTGGCATAAATTGGAAAGGAATAAAAGGCTGAGGAAAATAAATTTCAGTTATATGTACAGGACTGTGTTTGAGCACCAGCTCAGCAAAATGGTTCAAAAATTGTGTACTTAAATGCACACAGGCCCAAGGAAAAGCTGGTTTTGTTACCAGACATCAAGTCTTCAGAAAAAACTGTTCATGCTGACAACTGTGCACAGAGCTGAAGTTCAGACTGCGCAAGCAGGGCCCTTACAAGTGCTGCTCAGCTCTTCAGAACAAAACAACAGCACTTTCCCTCTGCTGTGACACAACCTGCTTGTTTAAAGGAAGCTATTTCATATCTGCTTCATAACCCCTCGAAGATAAGCTGAAAGAAAAATGCGCCTTTGGGCAGGAAAGGCTTGGCAGAGAAGGGTCTTGTGAACATTTCCTCTTGTCCAGGGGAAGGAGATGAACAAAGGACCCCTTCTCTTTCTTGGCCAGATAAAGGACTTTGGTTATTTCGATTATTTTGTCTTGAGTACAGGTGCTGACAAGGCATCAAACACGCTGGGCTGACAGCCTGGCTCAACGTGAAGTTGTTAATTGTCTGGCCAAAGAAAGTTTGGAGCTCTCAGATCCAGCTTTTCCTCTCTTATGGCACTGCTTTGAGGAGCACAGTGCAACTAATACCTGATTTTTAATAAAATGAACAATGCCCTTGAGGCAACATGTAATTTTGAACTCCAGGCTGAGCATTTATGACCACTGAAATTGCTGTTTAATTAAAAAAAAAAATTCTGACGCTGTAGGCCAGAATTTCCACATTCCCACATTCTGACGCTCTCTGAATCTGTACTCTTGGTATTTTGTTATCTTAAACTTATGTAATCGTATTAAGCTTCATCCAGTTGAGCCAAGTCCTGCAAGTTCTCCTTTGGCAGCTCTGTGGAAAGCTACAGCAGCATTTTTCAATGCCCAAGGCTGACAGGTCCTATTAAAAAGGACCTTTCATTCTGGAGGGCTGATACAACCATTTATCCCATCCATAGCCCTTCGTATATAATAATGTGCTTGATTTGATATTCATCTTTCCTGATCTTCAGTTCTTAGGAAGTATTCCCATATAAATGTTCCCTTAGCTTGGTCCCTGAAGTTGGAGCTTTTCAGTGAAGCCATTCACACACTCACTCTGTGCTTGACAATTTAATTACCTAATATTTCTAAAAGGCATTTTTGGATGAAAGTCTGTATTAGAAACGTGAAGTGCTGTTATTACTTTAGTGCCTTCCATGACAGCGAGTTATTTTTAATGGGACTTGGTGTCATCCCTGCATTCCAACAGAGAACTGATCAGTCATTTAACTCATTTTTAAAGGTAACTAAATGGGGGATTATGGCACTGACTACCTGCTCCAAGCCAGGAATCAAAACTAAACATCCTCAGAGGGAAAACCCACGGCACGAGGGGGCCCTTGGAGCAGAGTAGTGAACACCACAGCATGGAGTTGTGTGAGGGTAGGGTTAGGGTGGACATCAGGGAAAGGCTCTTGTCCTGGTTTAGGGTGAATTCGGTAGGAAACTTCCAAAGGGATCTCTCTAGAAAGCAGATGCAAGTGGCCCATCCCCCAGCTGATTCAGGAGAAGATTTACTTGGAGAAAAGTGGAAAAAACTGTTTATTTAGCAAGCAAAGTATTTACAAGCATAAAAGATTAGTATTAGACAACAAAGCCTCTTGCTGTTCTGAAGAGATGGCTAATTTAGAAAGTCCTTTTGTGGGGTGTAGCTCAGCTCACTCAGTCTCTTATCAGTCCCTCCTGTGCTGGAAAGTTCTGCGTCCCAGGCTCCAGTGGGCCACAGGTGTGACCTCCTGGTGTTCTGGGTTTTCAGTCCAGAGCAGGTTTGAGAAAGTTCCAAGAAAAAGAAAAAACACAGTCCAGGGAATTTCTCTGCCTCAGCTAGCTAAAAACTAACTAAAAGCAAAGGAAAGCTCTTTCCTGCTGTCAGTCCATGCTGAACAGAGCAGCTGCAGCTGCCCCTGGATCCCTGGGAGTGCCCAAGGCCAGGTTGGACAGGGCTTGGAGCAACCTGGGATAGCGCAAGGTGTCCCTGCCTGGTGCAGTGGCTGTAAGGTAGAAATGCCCAGGCTAGAAGAGAAGTAGAGAACCAGCCACTTCCAGCTGTCCCGACACTCCTCCGGCGCGAAGCCAGGGGCGTGTGTCGACCGTGGGTCTGTAGGAAAGGGCAAGTAGCCGCAGATAGTAAAGGATCCAATGCCGCAGGAAAAGGAAAGAGGCGACTCTCTGTTGACTTGGGGTAAAACGGGTTTAATAGGGAGAGGCGAAGCAGGGAAGGAGGCAGAAGGAGAGAGCCAGAGAGAGCCCCGAGCCCTCAAGGGACTCAGGTTTTAAAGGCAAGGGGGTGGGGTAACAACGAACCAATCGCGAACTGGGAGAAAGGGATACATTCAAGATGGATAGGAAGAAGGAACCTATAGAAACTAATCTAGGGTGGAGCCCCGGCCCCTCAGCCAATCACACGACACTCCAGCCAGAAGATTCTGGAAGAAAAGGCTGGGTGCCGGATGACAGACAGGGGACCAGAGGAGGGGCCCGGGGTATTGCATAATAGGTAACCGGGGAAACAGGGGAGGGGTACCGGGATTGACATAGACCAGGGTTCGGGCTAAACCATTACCTGAAACATGGGAGGGGGAAACCGAACAAACCAAACGCAAACTACAACACCTGCCCATGGCAAGGGGTGGGACTGGATGAGTTTTAAGGTCCCTTTCAACCCAAACCATTCTGGGATTCTCTGATTCTATGATTCTTTTAAATCACTGCTGTTCTCGTAATATGTTTCACTCATTCTGAGCTTTTTTTTATTCTGTCTGAAAAACAGACAGAATAAAATGCACACCTTTGCACTTCTTGAGAATTCTTGAGATCCTTGCACACCTTTGCACTTCTTGAGAATTAACGCTATTAAAATTATTTCTTAAATTTTTTCTCAAATTCTTATAGTCCTTCCTTGTATTAATGTCATTTTTTATTGAAACGGACATTCTAGTTACCCATGTCAGCTTTTGTAGGTGTTCTTGCTTTTCTTTGGCTTTCAGGATATTTATTTCTGAGGTGAAGCATGTAATTGTTCAATACAATAAGAATTTCAACATCTTTAAGAGGAAGAGATGCCTTGCAGAAGAAGTCTAGTCTGGAGGCATCACTGGCAGCACTGCAATGTGAGATACCCCAAAAAAGTCAGATAGAAGTTAAAAGGAAGGAAGGTAATTTTCTGCACATACTGACCAAGAAACTTGGGAGTTTTGGAAAAAAAAGTGAAGTCCTGTTTTGAATAAAGTGGTGATATTTCTCCTTTCTGCAGATACTGCTTTCACCTCAATAATTTCTTCCTTGCTGGTTAAGGATCTTAACCCCTCTGCAGCAAGCTTCTCATGGCAAGATACCTTTGATCTGGTTGCTGACTGACACAGCAGAACAGAAATTCTGTAGCAGCTCTTCAATTAGAATCACTTAAAATTAAAGTCACTGTTAATTTTTAATCTGAATATGTGTTTTCAATTGTATTTAAGACCAAAAAAAACTGTGCTGTTCCTGCTTTTCTCTCTTGCAGAGCAGCACAATATTCAGGCCTATTCTGGAATTTGTGTAAATGAAGTGGTAAATAAAATGTTTGGAAGTGGACAGCATTTATTGATACATAATCCTGAAGTTCCTGCCACAGGGTAACAACCAGCACTGTTGAAATAATATGCTCATGATGTTTACATTTAGAATTAGTGCAAAGGGACATTTATAGAAGGCTTAAAATATGAAATAAAAATAAACAGCTATGGCCACTTCTGTTCCTTATCCCAAAAGAAAACCACAGTGTGACCCGTGCAAATAATATGGTGGAAACTTAAAGGAAATGGAAAAAATGCAATTATCTTTGCTAGCTAAATATTTATCTGGCACAAATTTCTGTTGGACCATCATGAAAGTGTAAAATTAGGAAGAACAAAGAGCAGGTAGAGAGCATTTTGCAACACTTAGGTATTTATTTGCATTATGAAACAAGTGTACATAGCATACTTATGGAACTATACATAATTCTAGCCAAGAGTCTTGATTTTATATTATTTTAGCACGGCACAATTTAAAAAACAGGGAAAACTATAAAAGTAGAAAAGAAAAGTAGTGGTGCCATCTTTAAATGGAAAAGAAAGAGAAGAAATAAATGGTTCAAAGTTCAGAAGAAGTATGTAAGTGTTGCTGTGAGTGAGACTTTGGGTGCCAGGACACTGTAGAACTTTATGGAAAAGGAATATAATTGTTTCTTTATTAAGCTGAAGAATAACCCAGTGAGTCAAATTCAGAAATAAGGTACCTTCATATGAGGTGGATCACTGACAAAAGTGTAAACATACAGTTAAAATTGTCTTGTTTATACTAAGTTTTTCTTGGTGGCAAAAGAGGGACGGGTTAGTTGGTTGTTTTCTACAGACTTTTAAGTAGGAAAGAAACTATAAATGAAAAGAACTGTGGGGAAATAACACATTTTTGGGGGAAGAGGCCAAGCTGCTGCTTAGATATTTCTCATTTCCAAACAGAACTTGAAGATTTTAATGAGAACAAATTTCTGAGAAAACATACAATTAAAAAAAATTGAACTAAAGATCCAAAGTCAGTAAGAGAACATGCAGTAATTTATTTCTGTAGTGTATCTGTCTATGCACAAAATAATCCTGTTTTGTCTCTTACATTTAATTATATTTTGAGCTGGGCTGGTTGATATTTTAAATTAATATCTTATCCTTGGAGGAAGATGTGCTCATTTGCACTCCAGCTGTGTTGGAAACTTTTGTTGGTGTAGCAATAGAAACGTGTGTTTAATTTGATTTTTCAGTCATTTGTGCCTCCAGCTCAGACAAGGAACCTATTTAGGTGTTTCTTATGGGGCATTTTTCTTCACTTGATCAACAAGTACAAACCACTGGTGTAACATGGGATTTCTGTGCTTGTTTGTTTTCTATTCCCTATAATTTTTCCCTCCACTTCTGTCCTTTTCCCTGTCCCTGTGAAGCACTTCCTGCATTAAGAGGATTTGCAGGAATAACCAATTAAAGGTGCTTGTGACAGACTGAGACAGGCCAAGATTAGAAACATCTCACCTACCTTTGCTAAGGTGTCTAATGTGCTTATCAGATAAATACCAGCACTTCTGGGGGTCAAGATTTCTTCTTTCCTTTCTTTTTTTTTTACAGGCTGGAAGAGGGGAGATGCTCTTAGCAAGAGATAGAAGAGTTATGGAAATAAGAACTATTTCTTTCAGCGGTATAATTTTAAAGGGGCTCTAAAAATCTGCACTTGGCATATTAATTTTTTAAGAGGTTTTTGGCTGAGTTGGACCACCAGTTTCTAGATCTGGTGTTTTGTCCCCAGAAGGAAGAGAGCCAGGGTGTGCTGGAGGCTGGGAAGAGGGGCTCACCTGGGAGGGCTCAGATCCCGGGAGATGAGGAGCTGGAGTGGGAGCAGGGCTTGGCACGACGAGGAGCAGGGGTGGGAGGAGAGGAGAGGAGAAGGATGGAGCTCTGGAGAGAGCTGCAGCTCTCAGCTGTGCGCACCAAACCCTCCTGGAACATTTGGAAGGGATGAGCTGTTCTGTCTCTGCAAGCGGGCTCTTCGTTTTCTGTGGTGGTTGACATTTAGTGGTACAAAACCAGGGATGTATTTTAAGTTATGCCTCCGCTCTTTGTACTCACACAAACAAGCCAAAAATGTGAATGGATATTTGTAATACTAAGCTTAAAATCATGAGCAACCTCATTTCCTCTTTAGGTTGTGGATTTAATGACAGTAAAAACTATAAAACTTCATATAATTTGTATACTTTGAAAGAAAGCAATAGCTGATTTTTCATTATTTTTTTCCTCCCTCCTCAGGGTGAATTTCACAGTACAGCAGAACAAATCAACCTTGTCAGACTCCTCTGTGTGTAGAGCATGATTTCTTCAGCCAGAGCTTGAAGAATCTGATTCACAGACACAGAAAAAGAGCAAGGAAGATGTGTCGTAATTGAATCTACGTAAATTCTGATTGTATCTTCTCTTCCTGTTTTTTTCTTTAAAACCTGAAGACAGAAGAGGGCTCTGCTGGAAGCCTTGCCTCTTGCCAGATCTTTTTTAACTTGACATGTGCCTCAAGCTCTGCACTACAGAACAGAAGCTCAGAGTCCTCAGACTGAAGTCTCAGCAGTTTTGGGGCTGAGCTTTTATGTGGTACCCACTGGCCATTCCTACCTGCTCCTCAGCATGAAGGAAGATGGTTTCGGAGAGTTTCTTTGTAATATCCTTCATTTTTCATGGATTTCTTACTCTGGAGGGCTGTGCCTTGTTATTTCCTCTATATTTGAGGTTTGCAACTGCAAAGTTTTAAAGTGAATAAACTTTAAAGCAAATTGGAACATTGCTCTACAAGTGTCTCACAGAGATGTCATGCTGTGACTATAAGGTCAGGGTGTTGGTTTTGAATAAGAATAAAAATTAATTACAAAAAAACAGAGTTTTAGATCCTAATAACTTTAGGAATTGAAATATTAAAGTATATTGAGAAGTATTGGCACCATAACTGTTGGCACAGTAATTGCCCAACCAATGAAACCTACAAAATCGGCACAAAATGAAACATTATTAATTCATTATTTTTATTTTCTACTCTTACAGGGCAATTTCTGGGAATTGTAAACTCTCAGATAGCACCATCAGACAGTTCAGGGATGGTTTGAGTTTTCTTATTAACTTAATTGGGCTTCTCTGGAAATGTCAATTTCTTCTCTGAATTCACAGCAACCCTCCTGTTGCTGATGGTGCCCCTGTTGTGACTGACTGTTTCAGGTAAACATGCCCTTCAGCTGGAAAGAACTCTGTGTATTTTGCTTTTATCTTCTTAAGGGGAAAAAAAAATCACAAGTGATGGGGGAAGCTTGTCTCTCTAACAGTTTAACTTTGAATGATATGAATTCTGACATGCATTTTTAGCCCATGGCCTTTCCTCTGTCTTAGGAGATTGTAGCACTTCATACCCGACCTGTGGATTGAATGTAGAGTAAATATATGTTTGTAGGAACAAAGGAAATAATGTAGAAATGCAGGAAATAAAGTTGATCTTTCAGCAAAATCCTGGAGAGTGGAGGTGCCTGTCTATTCTCCTTCCATTAGAGAAGTGCAGACAACTGAAAATTATGGTTTTGGTACCAGTTTGACTTTCCCACTCACCACTCTTATCAAGCAGATTAGAGGTCTTGCCATATATAATACCATTTTTAATTGTGGTTATATTTTATTAAGGGGTTTGTTTACAGACAGAGACAGTTCTATGATAGGCTATTGGAGTACACATCAAACCCATACTGATGATGAACAAAATGGACCATTCCTTGCTAGGATTGCAGCTGGAGCTGGAGGAACTTTACCAGAGTGGTGTAGAAAATGTCACTGTCACCACTCCCACGTATGGAGAAGGTGAAACTGGACCAACGAGTGATACTGTGGTGAAGAAGATATAAAAACTTTGCTGTGGTTGAAACCCAGTTTTGGAGAGCACCAGCCTTGAAGCAAAATAACTGCATGCATTTAATGCAGTTCAGAGTCATTCTTCAGTCCCCTTCCCCCCTCATTGTCCCACGTTCTTTCTTTTGGGGATGTTATCTCAGACCAAACAACTGGGGAGTGAAAGCAACTGGGAGGGAGGGGAGAATTCACAAAGCAGGTCATGCTCTGGTGACAAAATCTGTATCCTCAAGGTGGTTTCTCAGTGTCATTCAAACCCCAAATGTCAGACATCTGCCTGGGGCAAACTGTGAAGGGGAGCTGCTGGTCTTTAGATCCATAGGATCGGCTTTCTGTGCCTCACTTGCTGCTTCTGTCACTTACACAACAAGAAACGTGGCCTTTCTGCTGTTCCTGACTGAGGGGATATTTAATTTGCTCTGCTCTGATCTGAAGATGTAAGTCTCTGTTTTTCTGTCAGTAATTATATGATAATGTGCTGGATACCTCTGGAAGCATAGTTGGATAGAAAGACAAACAGTACTTCCTGTGTTGCAGATGAGGACTGTAAAATAAAAAAGCAAAGTCAACTGGAAGTTCTCTCTGGTGGTCCAGCTGTTAAGGTGGGGACTTGTCAGAACTGGGCTGGTTCAGATACTATTTGTTTTCAGCAAAGAGGTACAAGACCAACTTTCTCACCAGTTTTGAGCTCTGTTTCCCTTTGTTCAGATTGAATTCTCTCGTACTGGCTTGTTTTACAGCTAAAATTGACTGCAGCTTACCTAGTTACTGAAACAAAGGTCTCTGAGCTAGGATTTTACTCTGATTCTTACATTCCATGGATCCCAGCCATCCCCAAGTCAGGCCAGTCCCATCTGTGTGGCAGGAATGAGCCACCTCTATTCTAAATGCCAGAGAAAGTTCACTAACAATTCAATTAACACTCACCACAAAGCTGTAACCCTCCAGATCTTACTCGGAGCCTTACAAATGCATTTCTCAAGTTTTAATTTAACCTTTGCTATAAATATTCCCACCGTATGGAATGAAACTTTTGCTCCAGAGCTGCGGTTGAGCTTGAAATGAAGCGGAAGAGATGGTGAGAAGCCTCTGGGGTGGAAAGGAAGCAGAGGGAAGGCTGCAGATAGATCCATGCTGAGATACCACAGTGACACTCTGAGGATGTCAGCGGTGCATACAAGTGCTTCTGCTGAGCTGAGCTCCCACAGGCAGCCCCTGGAGGGAGTTTGGAGCTCCTGCAACAAAAATATTTAAACATCTGAGTGTTTAACTGCGACGCTGAGAAAGGAAATTTCTTGTCGCGCAGATACTCCGAGTGTGCCTTCTCTTCTCTGTAAGAGCAGAAAGAAAAATTCACTCTCACAGCTTCAGAACCTAAATTATTTCAATGGCCTGCACAGGTAAAATTAATGTGCAAACACAAGATTATGGACCAAATCCAGTCTTACGGTTCCACTGAGTATTTGTGTGAATTTAATGAACCTGAAATTGTTGAAATCAACAGGCTCGATTTGCTATTAGCTGTGTACACAGCTTGCTGTTAACAAAATGATTTATACGGGTGTGAAGTTCAATGTATTTGCTTGCCTTTTGGTGCCTTATAATAAATTGGTCTACATGAGCTACCTTGACTCATGTAGCTCACAGGTTCCTCCAGGATTTCTCTTTTTAAATTATTTTAGCAAGGCTTCAAGGGGCAGTTAGAGATAGCAGGGCGGACTAGGAGAATTCTTGATAGCAAAGTTATTTTAAGTGCTTATTTCCCTGTAAGAGCCAAGAAATCAAAGAATCTCAGAATGGTTTGGGTAGGAAGGACCTTAAAAGTCATCTATTCCAACCCCCTGCCAAGGGCAGGGACACTCCCACTAGTCCAGATTGTTCCAAACCCTGTCCAACCTGGAAAAGTGCAAAGTGTTTATAGTAAAATCAGTCAATCAACCGATCAATCAATCAATCAATCAATCAATCAGTTAAAGGCCTAAATTAACAAAAAAGCCATCCTTTGCCTCCACAGACTTCTAGCAGTTATTCTATACTGAAATTAGCCACCTTCTGTTATTTGAATCTCTGCTTAAATGTGAAACTTTGCAAAGCTTTCTTTTAAAAGTAACTGAGTGGAAATTTTCAGGGGAAGTGGATACTCCGCAAGTTCAAACTGGATGAGTAAAAATAAACATCTTCTTCAGATATTTTGATCCAGCAATTGGAAAACTCAGCAAATCAGCCTCTAGCCCAGATGGAAAGAAGCTGCTGAGGACATTCTGCCAGCTAGTTCTGGATCCTGTCTTTAAGGTAAAAAACACTATTTTGTCTTGATTTGATTGCAAGAGGGTAAGCGTAGACTTTTTTTTTAGTTTATCAGGTTAACCCTTAGGACAGCCAACCTTCTTCTAAAGTAGATCCATACTTTCTGTAGATATTAGGAAAAAAAAAAAGAACAGTGTGAAAAATGTGGGACAGAAGAAGAATCTGAGCAGTCTGTTGGCTGCAATAACATATTCAATTGTCTTTTTTCAACCTGGTCAGTGCTAAATTTGTGTGTCAGGAATGCCACAATCTGAAATAATGTGCTAGGAATGTACTGCACCGGATCTGCCAGGGAGGTAACAGGATGTGAGTGTGGTGAAGCACACAAAGCACACACCTGGTCTAAGAAAAGAGGGAATTTTTTATTTCATACTAGAAAGAGACGCCAGCACTGCCTCCCAGCCTCTTCTCAGTGGTGTCAGTGTCAGTGCAATGCTGATACAAATGCTGTGTCTGTGCAATCAAAATGAGATTTCTGTGGGCTCTCACGGATTCCAGTGTACTCAAAAAGATTGAATTCCAGTCAGCCCCTGGAAGAGCAATGCCTGAAAGCACATCAACACTTTCTGTGCAGCACTGAATGCTGAGAGAAGAGAAATTAAGAAACTGCCCGGCTCCCTTTGTAAGTCATGTTTTCCTCAGATTTGTTAAAACACGCAGGAAAAGGGGTCCCAGAGAATGTGTAAATTTCTTTAACTCTTCACTGGAGAAAGGAAATCCCAACACATCACTGTGACAAGTGGCCAGAGATTTCATAAAACGTTTGGGTTTATTTTTAATATTCTCTATATGGAAAATACAACCATAAAATACGGCTATCCATTGACCTTTTTTTTTTTAGTACTGTACAGTACTATTTTGAAGGACATTCATGGCTTTTCTTTAGGATCTTAATATAATCCAAGATCCCAACCTTTGGCTGGAATGTAAGACACCAGCCCAAGGAAAAGCAGAATGCAATGAGTAATGGTTTTTAACAATTCTAACATAGAGTTGTGTCCAAATTACTTGTTCTAAATAAGTATTTTACTCACAGCTTTAAGATTAAAAAGATTTAAGCAGTAACAAGGAAATCTCAAATGGCTGCCATGACTTTTTGAATTGAATAGAATGAAAATGAATTTAATTGAAATGAATCGCTAGGTGAGGCCTTCCACGTGGAATCCAAGAAGTTTATTTTTATGTTTGTTGTTAAGTTTGTTGAAACAAGTTTAAATTCCAGTGTGAATTTTGGATTCCTAGGCCATGCATGATGTGCTGATGGCTCCTTGCTGGACATGCCTTGCTTCAGGTGATCACCATACACCTACCCTACCCTGTACCAGCAAAAAAAGCACCACGGTGCACCTGACAGTGAAGGTGAGGGATCACCTGACAGTGAAGCTGCTTTGGGCAAAAAAAAAATATCCCCACAGTACCAAGGGCTGTCAAAAATACAACACTCCTCCTGCACACAGGAGCAAAACTGCCTAAAATGGATTTAGATTAAGAGTGCTGTGTTATAATTAGTAATTTGGCACTGTTTAAGAGGGTATTGCAAAGAGAAAACAAGCAACAAAAAAGCCTTGGGGTAGCACACAAAGTTTGGCTTATGTCTTTATATGCTGGATGCTGATGTGTGGGAAACTAAATTGTATTTATTTTAGACTCAGAGAATGCGTGGTTAAGATCAGCAGGAATTGGATGGAGGAATGCTAGGATTAAATTCTAGCTCACCTAATTTCTTTGTATAGGAGACAGAGCTCTCCTCTAATCCCAGAGTAGTTTGGGTCAGAAGGGACCTTAAAGTTCATCCGGTGCCATCCCCTGCCATGGGCAGGGACACCTCCCAATGTCCCTGAGTGCTCCAAGCCCCTTCCAGCCTGGCCTGGGGCACTGCCAGGGATCCAGGGGCAGCCACAGCTGCTCTGGGCACCCTGGGCCAGGGCCTGCCCACCCTCCCAGCCAGCAATTCCTAATTGCCAAGAGCCCAAAATCTGTGCCTGCCCTCTGGCAGTGGGAGCCATTGCCTGGGTGCTGTCCCTGCAGGCCTTGTCCCCAGTCCCTGGGCAGCTCTGCTGGAGCCCCTGGAGGCCCTGGCAGGGGCTCTGAGGTGTCCCTGGAGCTTCTCTTGTGCAGCTCAACAGCCCCAGCTGTGCCAGGCTGGCTCCAGAGCAGAGGGGCTCCAGCCCTGGCAGCAGCTCCGTGGCCTCCTCTGCACTGGCTGCAGCAGCTCCAGCTCCTTGTGCTGCTGGAGCCAGGGCTGGGGCAGCTCTGCAGGTGGGCTCTCACCTGAGCCCCGGGGCACAGGGGCAGGATCCCCCCTGCCCTGCTGCCCACGCTGGGGCTCAGCCCAGGGCAGGGGGGTTCAGGCTGGGGCAGGTCCAGCTCTCACCCACAGCACCCCCAGCTCCTTCTCCCAGGGCTGGTCTGGATCCTTTCTGCACCCAGCCTGTACTTGGGCCTGCAATTGCCCAATCATTGATTCACATGATGGGGAAGAGACCCTTGAGATCATCAAACCCAGATGTAGACCCAACAATGACAAAACCAGAGATGCAATAGACAGACACCTAAATGTGTTTTCACATTCACTTCCAGGAAACCACAATAGTTCTGTTCTGATGTTGAACACTGAACAATGTCTTTAAATCAGTGATGCAGAAACTTGGAGACGGGCTGGACTCAGCATTCCCACCTGGAGTGCTGTTGTTCACTCTATGGCACCCAAAATAGGACCTTGACCTGTTGGAATAAGTCCAGAGGAGGCCACGGAGCTGCTGCCAGGGCTGGAGCCCCTCTGCTCTGGAGCCAGCCTGGCACAGCTGGGGCTGTTGAGCTGCACAAGAGAAGCTCCAGGGACACCTCAGAGCCCCTGCCAGGGCCTCCAGGGGCTCCAGCAGAGCTGCCCAGGGACTGGGGACAAGGCCTGCAGGGACAGCACCCAGGCAATGGCTCCCAGGGCCAGAGGGCAGGCACAGATTTTGGGCTCTTGGCAATTAGGAATTGCTGGCTGGGAGGGTGGGCAGGCCCTGGCCCAGGGTGCCCAGAGCAGCTGGGGCTGCCCCTGGATCCCTGGCAGTGTCCAAGGCCAGGCTGGATGGGGCTTGGAGCAGCCTGGGACAGTGGGAGGTGTCCCTGCCCATGGCGGGGGAGATGGCGCTGAATGGACTTGAAGGTCCTTTCCCACCCAAACCATCCTCATTCTGTGATTCTGGAGGGTTTTTATTCTAAAGTTATGAAAAGGTGAAATGGAAATAGCAAAATGTAGGTGGGTAGGTAAATTGTTCTTTATAAATTACCTTTCCTCTGGGGAAGTTACTATTTGGAGGTAACTTCTCTCCTTTCTTTCTATCACTTAACCTTTAAGATAACAAGCAATAGGTAGCCTAAATAACCAGAAAGAGCCGAAAGAATTGGGGTTTTTAAAATAAACTCTTTTTGAACTGTTTAAACATCAACTCCTGCCCTTTGAATAACTGGATTTTCTTAGTAAATTAATTTTTTCCACAAAAAGCCTGGAAAACACATTCCCTCCTAAAAGTATTTGTTTATCACTGAGCCTAGCTTTTTACATACCAATTTGTCTTAAGTATCTTAAAAGCAATCAGAAGATTTAAAACCTGCTTTAAAAATTAATTCCAGACCACAATGCTGGGTGGTGGGCAGGCAATATACCAGCCCAGCTGCTTAAAAAATGTCTTGGCCATCAGGGCTGAAGGATGTGAGTGCAAGGACGAAAGAGCAAAATGGAGAATTTTTTCCACCTCTATGACTCGTGAGGCCTATCCTGGCAAAGAAGTGGAGTTTTGCAGCTGTAGAGATATTTCTAAGCCAAGCTGATGGTTATTTTGGTACAGTATTTATCAGACTGCTTGTCAGCCTGTTGTCCTGTACATCCTCAGTTCAGAGCATCTCCAGTTCAGATAATTTACTCCTTTTTTCCTGGCACCCAGCTCCTCCAGGCTTTGGTGCCAGCAGAGGGTGCCAGAAAGAGGTGGCAGCTCCTGCACACTCAGACTTTTTCTTTTCAGGTTGGGCTTCCATCATTTTAAGCAAAGATTTTCCTTTGCAGCAAGCCTGGGAGGAAGAGTTGGGTCACCAGCAGCAGCAGGATAGAAAATTTAGTCCAAATTTGAAGCTTTAAAAGGAGGACATTGTGCCAGCCAAAGGAGCTTCCATGACAGGACACCCCCTTGCCAATCCTTAGGCTACCTTTAAAATAATGTGATCTTTCTTATGCTTCCACTGAAACAATTTTCAGTGTGGTACAGAGCCCTTCCTGTGGTACTGTGCTTTGTTTGTGAGTCCCATTTCACGCCTCCCTTTTTAAAAATGCACTCCTGGAGTGTCCTGTGGCATGGGGAGGTTTCACGGGGCACATTTGGAACTCCTCACATGGAAAAACTGCAAGAAATGCCATGTTTTATTTTGGAGGTGGCTCCTTTCAAAGCATCAGTGTGGTGCCTGCTTAAGTAATCAGTGGTGAAATGAGAGATGGCCAACTTATAAAGTCTAAACTGGCAATCTAACTTCTTGAAATAATAATCTACATACTTGCATGGCTGGTTTTGAGCATTTAGGAGGTTTTTTCCCAGGTTTAATTTTTAGCCCTCTGTACCTGCTGCCTTTCCCACGCTGGAGGGCCCGAGCCTGGCTGAGTGTGTTGAGGGCTTTGTTCCTGTTCCCCTTCTGGAACCTTCTCTGCAGTAATTGCTGTGACAATAATAGACCCACACTGCACACGTCCATGATAAAGGACAGGCTGTCACTGAACATATTGTTTTGTGTCCTGTTCCTTTGCTGACAGGTGCAAGCACTCCATTTCTCACCTTGGCCGCTTCTGAACACTGAATTAACACTTCTGGGTGCTTGTAGGAGCCCAAGGAGCTCAAGCTGACCAGGTCAGTTCCTGTGACAAGTGAAACACCTTTTTCTCCATATCCCCATTCTGTCTATCTGAATTGAATTTTTGCCTTTTAATTGCCAATTAACTTGGACAGTGAGATCTTTCTGCAAATGGGAGTTGGCCTCACTTTTACCTGCTTCAAAGAATTAATTGGAAAGCAGCCGTTTCCTCGCTACCATCAGGGTGTTCTAGGGTTGTGTCTATACAAAAACTCACAATAAGCCAGTCCTATTTTTTCATGTAGATGGCTCATCCCTTTTTATTTTTTTTTCCTTCCCACTAGATTTTACTGCCAATTTGAGATCCAACGCTGGCAGCCAGGTTTTTCCAGTGCATCTTTGATCATTGGCAGATTCTGCCTGGAGATCCCTGGCAAGTTGTGGCGGAAAACAGGTAAAGGCAAAGGCTTCAAGGAGTGTGTTCCACCTGTGGATAACTTCCTAGGTAAGTTGTAATCAGTTCTTTTTCATGGTGTGTGATGCCCAGTTTTGCCCCAACAGTTTCCTCTTAAAACCAGGAAGGAAATGGAAATTTTTTAGATTGTCACATTGAATACACAGTGTTAACAAAGTGTGGCAATGACATGACCACCTCATTAAAAAAGCCAAAAATGATATCCAAATTTGACTTATGTGGTTGTTGTTGCCTGTATATTGTCTGTTTTGTTGCTCGTTTGACACACTCTCGCCTGTGTCAAAAACCCACTTTAATAAAAAGCCACCCAGGCCTAACGGTGTTCTTTACAGTTTGCCTAGACCACAATTATTTTTAACCTAGCAAGCGCCTCCTGTCACTGTTGCTCACAGGAATTCTTGCTGAATGGTCAGGTTTTGTCCTCTCAGACAAAATATGTGCTCTTTGATTTCCTAACAGGAATCCTCTGTGCTCTGGGGGAGGGATAGCAAAAGGCTGGCAGTTCAGAATCACAGAAATAATTAGATTGGAAAAGCCCTCTGAGGTCATTGAGCCCAACCTATGACCCCACCACCACCATGCCACCCAGAGCATGGCACTGACTGTCACATCCTCTTTCCTTGAACACCCCTGGGGATGGTGACACCTCCTCCCTGGGCAGCCCATTCCCATGCCCAATCACCCTCTGTGAAGAATTTCTTGATGTCCAACCTAAACCTCCCCTGGCACAGCCTAGGACTGCATCCTCCTCCTGTCCCTGTTCCCTGGGAGCACAGCCCGGCCCCCCCGGCTGTCCCCTCCTGTCAGGAGCTGTGCAGAGCCACAAGGGCCCCCCTGAGCCTCCTTTGCTCCAGGCTCAGCCCCTGCCCAGCTCCCTCAGCCTCTCCTGGGGCTCCAGCCCCTTCCCAGCTCCGTTCCCTGCCCTGGACACGCTCCAGCCCCTCAGGGTCTCTCTTGTCCTGAGGGCCCAGAGCTGTCCCCAGCACTGGAGGGGCCTCAGCAGGGCCAGCACAGGGATGGACACTGTCCTGGGGCTGTGTCACACTACTTTCCAATTCAGGAAATGCCTGTTCCCACTGCTGGATGGGTGCACAATCTCCTGGAGTAGGTGAGGTGGTGTTGGGCAGCAAAGTGCTGCCTCCATGGCTCTCTGACAGCTTTGTGTGATGGCAAATATGAAAATCAGAAGCCAGTTCAGGCTGAGCCTTTAAGAAGGCAGAGTCTTCCTGTCAGTAGATTTTAGCAGCTAGCTCACTTCCAGAAACTGCAGAGAAAATCATAGCAAATGAATGGGGGAGGGGAAGGGCAGTGTGTGGAGCAAGGCTTTCACAGCATGCTGGTACCTCTGCAGTAGGGGGGATTCGTGTGTTAACCTCAGCAGCTTTGCTGCCTTTCTGCAGCCGGCTCCAAAGTGTATTTAACACAGTCCACTCAAAGCAGCAACCATCAACTTCCACAGGGGAAAGAAACAGGCAAGACCCTATCTAACCTTTTCTCCAAGCTTTTTCTTGTTGGAAGTTCTTGGATAGACATTCTGATGTGTTTTAGGATTTGCTGAAAGGGAAATAAACCAAAGCCACACCTAGCTACACTGGCCAGTTTGGCTGAGCAGCACGGGAGTGGCACAGGCCCCACCTCAGCTGCAGCCCTGACCCCCTCCCCACCCATCCCAACAAATTCCTTGCTCTCTTGTGGAAGCAGGAGGATGGGAGGGGACACTGCACTGCTCTGACATCTTGGTACTCCCTCATCCTCAGCAGAGGTAAAGGATTCAGGGGTTACACAAGCCTTGTACTTCACTGGCGCTGCAGGAAAAGCACACACACCAGGGCCTGCGACAATTCAGGCTGAAGTGTCTTCAGCTTGCACTGTTGCTGTCATGGCTCTGGAAGGTTTGAAGAACACAACCCTGCCTCAGCCCCAGTTACTGCCTGCTACATGGAGCACAGTAATTTACAAAATTGAAGCTGTACTTTATTACACCCTGAGTGGTTTAGAGCACATCCTAAGGACACTTGTCCTCACTTCACTTTCCTGATCCACATGCAAGATGTTCTCACCCCCTCAGCCAGGTTTAGCCACACTCGAGTTTGACATTAAGAGCACAAACAGCATTTTCAGCAGAGACCAGTTTCAAACTTTTATTCAGAATTACTCTTGGAACCTCTTTCTACACTCTAGTTACAGGTCAAGTCAACGTGCAATGGTGATGCAGAAAGCACTGATCTGCTGCAGGCCATCAAGAAAAATTTTGTAACAAGCATGGTTTTATTGGAAATAAATCATGCTAAAACTGATCTTTAACAGGTACAAAATATTAAACTGATAAGAAAAAAGAAAAGAAAGATTGGGGCACTATTAAGACCAACATGTGAACTCAAGACTGCGTGAAAAATCATACAAAAAAGGCAATAAGGAACAGTAATGCAGCATTAAAGGTAGGGGTACAGGGCAGACAAAAATTACAAAACATCCTGTTTCAATATACCTCATCCATGTACTTGGTTCAAATACTGTAACAGTACTGGAAGGCAAAAAGCACCAGACATCCAACTAAGGAGGTAAGAAAAAAGGAACAAAAACTTAGCAAAAAAGTAAGATCTGGTCATTAGGGAAGGAATGATCTCAAATACAGTTACCGAACAGAAACGCAGCACTTGAGAAAGCTGTTATTTCAGCATACATAGACAATATCATTATTCCAGCTCCATGGAAATGACTTGGTTTTCCTAGTCTGTAACCTCTTCCACATACAGTACTGCTGAGGTTATCCCCAGGTGTGTGTGGGCAGACACCGCGTACACACTAACAAAGCAGCACGGTCATCAGAGGAGTAAAACGGGGAAATTGTTCCCTTTGAAGTAGAAAAGCAACAATCAGGAGGCAAGGAAATGTGGGGCAAAGCATCATTAAGCCCTAAACACACAATTCAAAATTAGGTGGGGACACTGTGCAGCTATGGCTTCTATTTCCTAAAAAGCCAAGCCTCCCTTACAGTCCACATGGAATACAGCAGCTGCTGAGGAGACAGAAACCATAATTAGGAAATCCTAGAAAACACTCCTGCACTGAAGGAAGTCTTTCCTATTTCATCTGCTTACAGCTGCCACAGAAAGCAGATGTACATTCCACCAGGAGTTTTTGGTGGTGGCAAGGTGTCCCAATTATAACATGGCAGCACAGAGACTGTGTGATGCAGGGTTTGCATAGATAGTCTGTCCCCTTCCTAGCTGAAAGAACATAAAGAGGAAGAGGTCACAGCTTAGGCTCTTGTTGCATTTGGAACATGAAACTAGGAAAAAAAACCCCAACAACTCCATTTATAGAGGCTTCCTGTATGTCCTCAGGTAAGGGGGAGGTGGGGAACAAGACATAAAACACATGTCATGGCTATTCAAAGCTTCATTCTCTTAATGAAGTTTATTACAGGCCCCAGTGAAAATATTACAAATTCACTAATTCCTACACTTCTGCACCTTTTTCCTAACTACTGTTCTAGAGCAAGTAAGTGCTTTTCTTTATTAAAAAAAACATCATTTGTTTTTACATTATTGCTGTATTTTACAACAAAATTAAAAAGCACTTATGGAATCCACACAAGAGAAAGTCAGTATCCCCAGAACAAACTAAGAGCTTGAACATGTATTCTCAAAAGGGCCTTTTCTATACCATCTATTCAACAAGCAGGAGAAAGAAAAACAAAAAGCCCGACCAAAAACCATCCTATCTTCTGAGCATCAGCGAAATTCACCCCACTCTCCCAGGAGGGAAATCCTTTCACAATAAATATCAGCGTGAGCTCCGAGGTGCTGGAATTCCGGGTGGGGGGGTGGGGAGAGAGGAGCAGCAGCAGCTGTGTGCAATGCCTGCGGGGTCCGTGCTGCCCCGAGGGTCAGTCCAGGGAGATGATGTCGGGCGCGCTGCCGCCGCTGCTGGTGATGACGCCGGCCTCGGCCCGGCCCGAGGAGCTAACGTGCGTGCTGCTCTCGTGGTGGCTGGTGGAGGTGATGATGCTGCCAGGCGTGCTGCTTGTTAAGGTTGAGGTGAGACTATCCAAAAACATAGGAGGACAGTACTGCTTGAAACAAACAATGAAGAGTGAAGAGACTAACTGCGCGAGGGAAATGTACGCTCTGAAGATACATCTTCCCCACGCGACGGGACCACAGCGAGAACCGGAGTTCTGCAGAGCAGGGACCAAGCGGGGATGGCAGCCACCAGCCCCCTCCCTCACCTCCCCCTTTTTGTTCTCCAGAATGGTTTGGGCTGGAAGAACCCCAAAACTCATCTCATCCCATCCCCTGCCATGGGAAGGGACACCTTCCACTAGCCCAGGTTGCTCCAAGCTCTGCCCAGCCTGGACAATTCCAGGGATGGGGCAGCCACAGCTGCTCTGTGCAGCCTATGCCAGGGCCTCAAATACACTCTGGGTACATTCAAGTGAGTGCTGAGCACATACTTATTTTAAAAAGGAAACTATCAGTAAAGAATGAGTTTCCAGGCCTGGATTCATCATGGAAAGGCTAAACTCAATCTTGTTTAGTGCATATTTATTACTAGTTCTTGCTAGGTTTTCCTAGACTTTGGTTAGGTCTAAGCAAGTGAACCACAAACACAGTTTGGATGATGGCACCCTGACAATTATTGGAGCACAACATCACAAAAATCAGGCTTGGAAATTAGCCCCACAAGAGATCAGAAACATACCTGTGAATCAACTGGGATTAGCGAAAGAAAATCCAGACCTAGGAAGAAGAGAAGGATGATAAGTAGACAAGTCTCTCCTTTATTCACACACAACAAATTTAAAGATTTTTTTTTGGTGGTTGTAGAACAGATTTTGGAATTCATACAGACTTTCTAAATGGAATATACCACTGTGACACCACTCTCAACGACTACTTCAGGCAGCAGCAAAACGAATTATCTAGTACAGGTGGCTCTTTTTAATAATGAGGATGACATAATGATGTATTATTCACTGAATACTGCAGGGTGGTTCAATGTGGTTGCTTAGATGGAGGTTGCCATTTGGAGCTGTTGGTTCATTAATGCAAGTTTCACTGCATATTGTACCTGACTTGGCCAAACTGGGACATGAAGAGTGTCATCACATTAAAGATGCTGGAATGAAGTAAAGTCACAACATGCACAAGTCCAAAAACAAGCAGCAGGTCTCTTCCTCCACCCACGGGCAGCCAATAAGGAAACATTTCTAATATCATCCCCGTTTTGTGTCTAGACAAATAAAAGGAATGAAGAAGAGGAAACTACAAGTAGTTCAATGTATATCCTCCAAGACCAGTGACAATTAGTGTCCATCTTAAACACCATTTGCGTGTAAGCATTTAGGGCAAGATGTTTAGAATTATAAAACCAATAAGAAATTACCAAATTTTTTGGTTGTTTTTTTTTTTTTTTTTCTAAATATTGGCCTTGTGTTTGCTATGTCAACAGAAAGAAATGATATACTCCCTCCCTCTCCCATCACCTCCAAATCTCTTCTGGTCTGTGACATCTCTCCTCCTCTTCTCCATTAGAGAAAAATTTTGAAGGAGATTTAAAAAGTCAGCTGCATTTACAGAACTGACAGCTTCTTTTGTCTGTGCAAGTTCTAGAACTTCAGTTGGTAAGAGCTGAACAACAGTTCTAGACTTCTGTTCTCTCAGCTTATTCTCCTATCCAATTTGGGAAGACAACTGATTTTCTTAACAAGGGAGAAGTGGAGGGAGGGAGCAGTAAGGGAGCCAAAATGGACAGAGAAACAAGGGGAATGATATCCATCTCATTGCCAAACTGGTGCTGAAAGAAGAGGAAAAAACCCAGAGATGTTGCAGGGGAGGAATGGAGACAGGCAATGGAGCAGGGAAAGGGAAGTACAGGAGGCCAAAGTGACACCTGTCACCACAAGTCACCACTTCCTGGGCTCTGGGTTTGTTACAGCCAGCCAAGAGAACCCCCAGAGTCCCTTTACACATTGTTCTTTTCAAGGAGCCAGGATAGAAAACAATCAGTATCCCCACCTTTTGTCTGATATTTAGCAGCAGTGTTGAAGAATACATCATAGGCATTTAGGGTATGTCTAGGTAAAGAAAGTCAATAGAGGTCAGCTCACAGATTGTAGCTCACCTTAACCTTTTTCATACAGTCTAGACAGAGCACCACTACAATCAGCTAGCAGAGTAACTACACTGAGGGCTGGGATGAGTTAGCACCCTCACACCTCTAGTAACTAAAACAAGCAACTACTCTCCCTCGCATCTACAAACACGTTAACTACCAGATGTTTACACAAAGTCTGGCTGAGCACAGCAAGAGCAGTTTCTGGCTGCCGTGCTCAAGTGCCAGTTTGTACCCCAAAAGCAGTGCTTGTCACATCACTGCTGCAAAATGCAATCTGAAAATGGGCAGACAGCCTGTACTAGGCTTGTCCAGACATCCCATCAGTGCCATACTGCATATAGACTTGTTCCATTAAAAACAAAATCAAAGAGTTAATAAATTCTTCCAATTTCTACCCACCCCATAAATTAATACTGTTGTCAGAACATACATGAAAAACACTCAGCACCTACCTGGCAAGTCTGATGAAATACTGGATATTGGTGGGTGATGGAATGGTACTGGGTAGTCTGTTAATGAAGGAGGAATAGCAGCAGCATCGACCGTCGTCACGCTGGGCACTCTGGCAGTAGATGGCTGATACATGAGAACCCTGTTTCAAACAGCATGGGAAATTACAAACAACCTGGCTGTTAGTTGCACAAGGGAAACCAGGCAGTGCTGTGCACTCTCATTCACAAGTCACCGTGCGACAACACAACTACAGTGTGGCTACTCACTACACAGTACTCCACTCTAATTTCCTTTTTCATAACAGTCTTCATAATAACATGACCGTATCTCGGCTCTCAACAGCAGCTGTGACATAAGAGCAAGTTGGCATTAAAACAAAGTACAGTGCTGGAGTCAATGGCAACATCAAAGACAAAGGGGTGTCTGTGAGCACCCACAGAGGGATGTAAAGGTGACCAGAGCCAGGAGGAGAGTGTTCCATTTGATTTCTCCACAGAACTGCTGCTCAGTGCCCACCTGTTACACCAAGGGCACAACTGACCATTATCCTGCCCCACAGGATGACACAGATTGCACAGGTAGGAGTTAAATATACATCTGTATTTACTCACAGCCTCCAGTTCAGCCCTCAAGGAGCATGCTACAACCCTTCTGCTTCCCCTCATGCTGCCTGATCTCTTGGCAGCATCGTTACAAACACTGCCACAGGTGCCCAGGCACCAACCACGTGCACAGAACAGTTCATGAACCAAGTCAGGTGGAAACACACAGAATTCTGCTCCCAGATGCTCTGCATCACTCCCTCCAGCCTTTAGTGTTACTCACTCATCTTCCTTCCCACACTCTCCTACCTGTTAACCTACTTCTGATGTCAGAACCTTGGATTTCAGACCCTCCCTTCTCAGGCACCTCTCACACTTCAGCCTGTATTGTTGCTTCCTTTAAGAAGACACCCCAGTTTTCCCAAAACTAGCATTCAGACAACACTGTTTAAAGGAGATAAGCTATATCCCAAGAGCCTCACTTTAATCTGGATTTGAAGAATAAAAATATGCCATATCCATACCCAAAAAACAAGGAAAATACATGGGTAATAGAGAGAAAAGAAGTCAGTCCTCCTACAATTACAGTTGCAGGTAGCCATCTCAAACATAGGAGCACGGAAGGAAGTCTTGGTGCCTTCTGAAACTTCATTAAGAGATGTATTTGTAGCTACACTTTCTTGTAAAAGTGAGGAAGAGTCTCTTGCAGAAGGACTCCTCCACAATCCTCACAAAAAAGCAACAGCATTGCAGCATCACTGCTGAAAGTGGTTGAAGATGACCAACTACTTGCTCACCAAGGACCACACAGACATTCCTGTGGACTAGAGACTCACCACACCTGCTCATTACTTCTGAAACAGAAGGGGAACCTTCAAAACAGAAGGGGATTTGGTTTATTATTATTTTAGTACAGGTCATAAGCCACTACACAGAGAGACAGAGACACACACCTCATGCAGGCAGCAGCACTAACTGATGAGCCAGTACTGAAAGCTGAGCTTGGAGCAGTGAGTGCTGGTGAGCCTGACCAGTGGCCCTCACTCCCTGCAGGTCTGGGGTGCCCCATGGGCCAAGAGCAGAAACATGGGAGGCACAAGCAGCACCCGAGCTGAGGTGCACAAACCAGGACAGACAGAAAGGCTGGACAGACAGAAGGGCACAGCAGCAGAGAAGCTGGTCAAGCCTGGTGCCAAAGTCAGGCCTGACTACAAAGATGGAGGAGTTGCCAGAGGACTTGGGAAGTCACTGGTTGTGCTAATCAAAGTGCAGGACTGACTGATGACCACAGCCAACAACAGCATCCAAGACATTCCAGAATTTAACAGAGAGATGGAGGAAAAGCTCATCTTGATTCAAAACAGCAAAGTGGCTCCCTTCCAAGACTGACAGGATGGATGAAACACACAACACAGTCTCGTTCCCTGGGCACCAGAGCAGATTAGATAGAGGATACAGCAGACAGCAAGAGAAAAGCCTTTAAGATGACACTAACGCAGCAAGAATGCATGAAGTTCCTCCACTTGGCATAATCTACTTTCTCAGGAGAACACTGCCCACTAGCTTAGTCAGATCCCTTTTCTATGGAGAAATGTCCCTGCAAACACAGCAACAGTCAGCGCAAAAAAAAAGTTCTTTTGTGAAGTGAAAATCTATTTAATAGTGTTTTGCCTGTACAAAGTTACTGCATCAATACAACCTTCTACAGGAGAGTCCTAGACATTCTCCTCTAAAAGCACAGAGCTGGATTCCAAGTACATTTCTCTACAGATCAGTTTAGCTGAGACATTACAGAGTAACAACTAACTTTAAAATTGACAAACCCTTTAGTTGGGCTCCCGTGTATTTCAGACATAAATATGCACTTCCTTTTGGCTGGAGGATCTTCTTCTTCATCAGAAGAGCTTTCCACTGTCAAGTCGATAACATCAACCTTCTTCTTGTTTACCTCACTGGCCACTGTCACGGAACATGGTTTGCTAACAACACTGGAACCTGAAGAAGAAAATAAAACACCATTGTTCTCCAAAAGATGGTGATGTCAGCAGTTTCTATTTGCAAGAGAACCAGGAACCCAGATCCTGTATACTAGATCACCTTCCTGGCCATTACAATTAATATTTGCTCCAGTACCTGCTTTATGACTCTTCTGTGTCACATTGGGACTATTAAAGAACAAAATTTTTTTTTCACTTATCATTTGAAGGATGTAAAACAAAAGCAACTTTTCATTTTCTTAACTGCTATTATAAAGAGCAAAGACAAAGACCAAAAATGCACTCTTAGAGATACAACTCTTTCTTTTCTAGCTTAAATTACAGGAAGATTAGTAGTAGTAAGCCCTCCACAAAACAAACACCAACATCCACACGCATTATCCAAGCTACAACTAAGTCTCCAAGATTTTGTGCTGGTTTGTAACCAGTACCCAGATGTACATACTTTCTATTTTGGTGCACTGTGGACTTGACACTTTCACAGCTTCCTTCTTTGGCCTCATGGGGCACCAGGAGCCATCTTCCTGGAATTTGATCTCATCCACATCAGAACATTCGTTAAGGATTTCCATAAAGAGGCTGAAAAAATAAAGTTTCAATTTTGATTCTAAGTGACATTTTTATTCTAAGTGAAAAGGAGACACAGATAAAAAGATAATTATGATCACCTTCTACCCACTGTGTCTCCTTTCCCCCTAGTTCCTCTTTATCTGAAAGGCTGTAATTACAGCCTTTGCAGATATCAGAAAGTAAGATTATCCCAACCCATTCATAATTCACTCCAACACTACTGCAATGCACAGATTTCCATTCTGAAGCAGAATACATCACCTCTTGAACCAAGTTAGGCAATTGTTATGAGTTACAAGTTACATTTTGAAGTTAACACCTTTCAGGGATAGATTCGTCTAAAAGGAAGACCTGTCCTTTTATGTTGCATTTATATTTATCCAGAAGAAATACACTGATACTCAGGAGTTTGATAGTGCACTTAGGACATAAACTTACATAGGTCATTATGGGAAGAGAAACTAATGGAATCTAATGGTTCCTCCAGCCTGAAGTATTTTGACCAAAAATAGTATTAAATGGCTAACTTCAAGTCACAAAAGTAGCTACTGAGTACATAATGAAAGATTTTAAGTAATTGTGTAATCTGCAAAGCCAGTCTCTTACCCATCTAGTATTAGGCTCTCGTAAGCTGCCTTTTTGTCACAGACAGGGCAGATCCAGGTAGGCTTCTTCTCATTCATTTGAAGATAAAGAGCAGCATCGAAACATTGCAGGTGTGTGCAGGTCACAGCCCGGCACGGGATTGTCAGTCTCATTTTTCCCAGCTGCAGGAGATGCATTTAAAGGGTGTCAGAACAGAAGACAGAGAAACAGGCCTGAATGGTTAACAATGAATGCAGAGGCACTTGGTGAAACAACTCTTGCTGCTCGCTATCGAAGTGCCTGGGGCTAAGGGTGCTGTAAGTAAATCCGCCCCATCACAGCACCCACACAGAGCTCCTAAAGGAAAAATTAAGCCCTGCTCCAAAGCCTCAACACACTGAGAACAGTCAGAAACACTTCTAATGGACCTGAAACAACATTATTTGGAAGACTTAATTTTAATTAAACAATCAACTGAAGTTGATTCTTCTATAATTTTCTTTTAACCCAGTATTTCAGGTGTTTTCCTGAGCTCCAGGACTTGTTACGCTCAGAATAACCAATTTCTTCCTGGGAAGAGAGCCTCCAAGGCAGCATTACCTTGTTATAAGGTGATCGCCTGTTTTTTTGCTTGCTTCTGTATCTGCAGTATAGGCAAAGCCACCAAGATGAGGAGATAAGAGGTTTTAATTATCATTCCATCCTTTAATTATTCTGTCAGCCTGCCTGATTAGGCTCAGCATGTCAATATAGGAGATTAATCCCTCTACTGGCCTCACTGTACACAAGCAGCAGCTTGACTCAGTGCGTCACAGCTGAGGCATCCAGTCCTAAACCACAGCTGGGTTACTGCTGCTTCTCCCCACTATTTTATCTTAGCTTGCTAATAAAATATAAAACAAGTGAGGTTTCTAAAGCAAGGCCTTTGAAAAGCAGCCCAATTCTGCACTACAGATGAAAATATGAATGTTATCTGGAAATTTCCAGCCATACTTACAGGACACATCAGAGAGACCCGCAGACTGGTTGTGGCAATCTCACTATCAGGATCTGCAGTTAGTTTTTCTTTAACTATTAAAATAAATACAGAAGTTATACATAGAGGTCATTATATCAAATGCTAACCTTGATTCAGCAGTACGTGCACTTTTTTTTCAGCTATCTAAAAATATTAATCTAGGAAACTAGTTCATAAACAACAACAGTTTCACTACTTATAAGCAAGTAGCAAATGTCTGAACATCTGATGTTGATGTTTGACTGCAAATGCAGTAAAACCACACAGAGCAAACTCAACCCAACATGTCAAGAGATAAATAAACCATTATGAGTGAGTGAGGTACAGGTGAAGAGAACTCAGGACATCTAGCTGCACCTCATAGCCCAGCACAGTAAGGAGTGCTTGTGGCATTCCCATAACCACATTTCAGATGGGATCTCTTGGTATGCTCCCTAAAAACCCCCACTGAAAAAGAGTGTGATGCCTCACCAACAGCCAAGTTGTCAAACCCTGGGCATGGCTTTATTCTCAAAATACAGCAAATCTATTCTGTATTACCAATTCTAGTTTTAAAGAGCCAGTAACCACCCTCCAAAAGTACAGACAGGCAAGCTGATTACTTACTTAGTGCTCTGGAATGATCAGGATTTCTGATACCTTTCATTTTTAACCTCTGCAAAAGCATAGCTGAGGTGAGCTGGCGAACCAGATACACAGACATGGAGTAATTCTACAAAAAAGAAGGATTAAAGATTAAATGTTGATTTCATATAATACTCCCACTATGACAACAGATGACTATTTACACTAGTTGTAGCATATAGTAAAACAAAAATGTGACTTTTTGTTTAATCAGTAATTATTAAGAGCATTGACAGACAACTTCAATTCTGTGGAGGTCCAACATTCTGCCAAAATTCTCTGGCCAGTCAGGTCTAATTATCCTACTCCAATTATGACTGAACTAAAAGGTAATTTCACAACCAAGAGACAATCTGAGTTCTCCTCCTGGAAAGATCCTATGTGACACATTTCATACATGTAATCTTTTAAGAATTTCTCACATTTTGTCTCCTTTATCTTCCCCTTTTTTTCCAGTGTCAGTGGGGAGCTAAAAGAATTATGTGACAAAAGATAAATGGTCTTTATGGTATAAACAACAGCTTCAAATGGCACAGAGCTGCCCCAGTTTCTTTGTACCTTTTCTTTAGCTTGTTCTGTACTCCTAAGCCCAGCCTTGTTACACCATGTCTGTTCCACTGAGCCTGGCCCCGTTCCCTAGCATTTTCTACTCCTCCCTAACTCACACCACTTGTCAGCTTCTTTTGTTCACTGTTCGCTCCCACTTCTAGGTCACTAATGAAAAGTCTGCAAGCCCCAGTGCTGCAGGATAATAATGGTTTCATCCGTGACCTCGTATTTCCACTGCCTGTCAGCCATCTTCCTATGGCTCCTGCACTGCCTGGGTACTACACAGGAACTTCAAACAACTCCTACAGCCCTGCTCCTCCTTTACCACCTATAGGAAAACCAGCTCTTACCTAGAGCAGCAGATAAAGCATTCTAATTGCACATGAAACCACTAAGAAACCTAGAATTTTGGTTTTTTCCTTAAAGAATGACCAACTGTTGCCTTACAGAGAGGATTCTACAGGCTCAAGTCTGCCCAGCACTGAGGGGTTTATGCCCCCTTAGCTCAGCAGCCCTCCAGTATCAGCCCAGTCCATGCCAACAAGCCCTTTTGTGACACCCCATGCTGTTCCCCAGGGTCTCACTTTGAGGATGAAAAGCAGCAAATTCTGGCATCAGCACTAAACCATAGAGCTCACTTCACCTCTCAGGCCAAGGGGAGGATGTCCAAGCATTCCGAGTCATCTGCTTCCATCAGAGTATATTTTGGCAATACAGGGAGTAAAGCTAGCAGGCCCCAGCATGAGAGGCCAAGACCACACAGAGGACTGGAACCATTTTAAGATTCTGTGCTTTGACTGGGAAGCAATGCCTCAGATCTTTGTCTCCATCCCTGTTCTAGAAAATCATCCTTTGATGTCAGCACTGCCCTTCGTTTATTTTTCGAACGTTACCTTTCAATCCTATTTCTTTTTAAAATTTTAATATAAAAGCTTATGCTGGAGTCTCTTTGAAATATGTGGTATTTTTAGTCCAGAGAATCTGATTTTGAATAAAACCTCGTAGAGAAAACTACTTTGATAACTGCAACCAGAATTAACACAAACAGTCACAGATAAGGAATAAATAGTTCTTGACTTCACAACAGCTGAAAGGGTGCTGCAACAGTTATTTAAACCTAGGATGGAGTCAAAAAGTCCTTGCACTCTCCTTCTCTTTCCTTAATAAATCAACAGGGGTATTTACTATTCACACCACAAAAGAGTTTGTCATTTTTGACATGCATTTCAGGCAAACTCTAAAAGCAGACTTTTGAATGTGAAGCCTGTAAGAATAACTTTCCATCTGTATGTAAATCCCACATGTGTTACTGAAAACTACTACAGTTCTAGAGCAAACTTTGTTTCCTGGCACTGATAATAAGCTAACAAAAAACACTTTCCAGCCACATCAGGCAGCAGGGGAGCAGGAATGCTCAAACAGGCTATTTAGATGACTTCCCACATCCTACAGAACATACAAGTTACCTTTCCAATTTCAGAAGCCCAAGAGATGGAAATCTGGTTTGGCACTGCTGATGACAGCCTAACTAGAGAAGTGATATTCAAGGGACGCCCAGGTCGCTTCTGCTCAATTCCATTTTTTGGTGGTGGAGCATATCCCTGTGGAAAAAAAGGACAATGGATGTGTTACCCAGTCTCCCCAGTGTACTCTGAAACTGCTGACACATACTTGTTAGCTTTAAACAGACCTATGAGAAGCAGGCAAGCTTAGAGGCTGTCTAGGCTGGAGAGCAAAGCCAGCATTTATTCTGAGAAATATCAGACTTTCACAGTAGATCACCAGAGACAAAGACAGTTGTAAGGCATTTCTTGTTTTAAAAGGGTTTTACAGAAGCACTGGAAAAGTGAAAGAGAACACAGTTTGGGTCCAGGTAAGTTCACTGGAAGAGTAAAAGGTCATGTGGATGTTCTGTCCTCTTTCTCCCCATGCTCTACTGGAAAAGAGTGAAACATCACAAGGACACAGCCTTAGTGAAAACGGAGCAAGTAATGAAGACTAAACTCAAGTGTTTCACACACTGAAAACACTTCACTGGTTAAGAAACAATTACATCTTGTTCCAAGAGCTCCACATCACCTCAGTGACTACTTTGCCTCATTAGCTACTGGCCCCATTAGCAACAGGTGTCACCTGTCCTCTGCCAAGGTCCCTGAGGAAGGGCTGCACATGGAGTACCAGCTGTATTTAAGAGATCATGGAATCAGAGAGGTTTGGGGTGGAAGCGACCTTAAAGATCATCCAGTTCCAACGCCCTCGTCACACAATAAGCCTGCAGCTTATTCCTCTCACCCTGCATCTGTCACGGTGACAACAAGCCAGTCTGACAGAGCCACCCTGAGAACCCCTGCTCTGAGCTCACAGCCAGCCTGCAGCCTCTCATCTCAAACTCATCCTGCACATGAAGGATGCCTGCAAGTGCAGCTCGGCCTCTTGCACAGGCAGTACTGATGCATTTCCAGACAGTGCTGTTCTAAACAAAAAACTCACCCAGAAAGGATATGCTGAGAAAAAAAATAAGTATTTCTTTAACCAGAGAAATACACACACATTCACAACCTAGTGCTTGGTGAAGGAGTTACTTTGAAAGATGCTAAGTCTGGAAATAAAGACAATAATAATAATAAAAAATATTTTTATATCTATTTATATGTACATAATACATACATATATATATAAACAGTCTCTTCTACTCACTAGCCCAGTATGCCACAAGGGCTTTATTCCAGAACACAGAGGCAACAGACATATGGGAACTGATGACAATTTCACATTTAAAACACAGAATTACTTCAGAAGAGAGTGAATGCAAGTTCTCTTACATTTCCCTTTTTTTTTTTTTCCAGAGACAGACTCTGCAGTGCACATGATTTGTTTCAGCAAAGCTTTTAGTGTTTTCTTCCACAGAGCTTATTCTTGAGAACAGATTCACTCTCATACTCCTACAACAATTTGGAACCTTCTCCTCCTGTCCTTTTGGGAGCTTTCTGCTTGCCTCCTAACCAGCATTGCCTGGCACTGTTTAGGCAGGCTGCCCACTCTAGTGGCAATATTATTGGGGTCTTGAAGTCTTCCATGGTTCTTCAAAGAACCACATTACTCAAGGCAGGTATCATCTGCTACAGCAAGGAAATTAATCAGGAGAAAGCATAACTGCTCATTTATCTGGCTTTTCCCAGTGACACAGATGCAGGATACAAGGAAACATGATGTTCATATAAACACAATCCCATGCAGTACTGGCACACAGGCAGCACTGCTGTGAAGCTGCTGGTAAGGATTGCAAGCAAGGATAATTTACAGACTAAGAGATGACCAATAATAATTTACAGACTAAGAATAATTTAAAGAATAGGTTTTTTTTTTCTGCAGAGGTGTGAACTGCCCTACCAGGCAAAGAGAGAAGTTCACTTATGCACTGTGCAGGTGGGCAAAAAGAGCTGGCATCAGAGGTTAACTAACACTACTGCCATGGAAAACAGTGGTCTTTGAGGCAAAGAAGTTACCTTACACTTCCTGCAACAGAAAGGAAGTGCCCAGTGATGCAGAGAGAGACCAAATCAGCAAAAAAAAAGTCTGCAGAAGCACTCAGACTGAGACTCTATTTGTCATTCAGCTCATAGTGAATGAGGAGGAGAAGTTGCCAAGGCAATAGTGATTTATTCATTTTCCCAGCTAAGGTTCAGCTGAACAGATTAAAAAATCATCTTATGTGCAGGAAGAACCTAGAGGATTTAAGTCTCAAGCTAAGTAATAATCCAAGATTAGTAGTAGTTTCTGCTACAACTGTGACACCTTAAACACAAAATGGAGAGCACAGCAGGGTGTAACCTATATTAACAAGACAGAGAATCAGCTGACACTGATGCCCAAAAGATAACATCAGACTGAATTCTTTTTTGTTGTAACCCTCGAAGTTATGACACAGAACGTAACCAGCATTTGCAAAAAACACTGACCAGAACACATGAGAAAGAAACCTTTTATAACCTGAAGACTGAAAAAGAGGAAGAGAATCTAAGGAGTCTCATTTAAGCTGAGTAGAGGCAAAATTTAAAAAAAGCAGACACAGTTGCAAATGGGAGGAGGGAGGGTACAGGACAATACATCTAACACACCAAGGTGGTTAAAAACAATCTGAAAAAGAGGTTTCACACCTTCTCTCTCCACATGGTATTTTTCCAAATCCACTGAAAAAAACCACTTTCCAAACCTATTGAAAAAACCCTCTGTTCCATGACTTTTACCACACTTTATAGCCTCAAGAAGTATTTCTGAATGGGTTGTGCAAGAGTTTCTCTCTGTTCTATTGAAAGAAGAAAGAGAGAAACCCATTCCAGAAATGTTTTGAGAATGAGAGAGCTTTTCCCTTTCTGTCCATACCCAAGGCTCCAGATGACCCTATGGTGACTATGTACTAATTTCTGCAACATCAGACACTCCTGAAGTGTGACTGCCAACTGTGCTCTGATACAGTATCAGCAATGTACTAGGAACCCTAAAACGTGTCTCTTCTTCGTCGCCATAATAAACTGTGCTCTAAGCAGACAGACGCAGAGCAGTGCACAAGTGGCACACAAGAGGCTGATGCCATTACCTCAGAACAAGAAGGAACTCAAGCCTCTCACAAATACAGGCAGCCCACACAGCAAGGGCTACCACCCTCAAATAAACTGAGTATAAGCACCTGTGAGAAGGATTCTCCATGCAGACACCAGATTGTTTTTGAATTATTTAGTTACATTAACAGCAAAAGACGAGGTTTGCTGTAGGGCGCTTAGCCACATATAGTCCGTGCAGCAGCTGTAATATGATTAACAGCAGTAATGGCCATCAGACACAGCAAATGTACAAACTCCATTCCTAACATTAGAGAAATCTGAGTGATAACAAATAGCTTGACTGTTTTGGCAAGCTAACACTTCAGAAAAACACATACACACTCCACAAGTTACCAAGAAGCCACAAATACATACATACATACTTACTGGCAATGGGAACAGCTTCCCATTTACTTTAATGCACAAACTATTAGGATAATTATCCTCTTGAGGGCAGCTTGTCTCTGCTAGGCATAGCCTGTATCCATAGAAAGAGAAAGCATTATTTTCAAGTGTCCCCACAAATATCCATCAGCCAATTAGGTTTTCAGAGAACACAGCACAAAACGTACCTTAGCTGAACTTGGACTGTATAATCTCTCCTGCCTCCAGGCAGAAAGTCCCTGTGACAAAGAGAAAGAAAAAGAGAAGTACCCACTTAGTACCCACTCATATTGCACATATTGTACCCACTTAGTACCCACTCATATTGCAGCCATACAGAGAAACAACTGACACAACTGCCCCAGCATCATTAAACTTTGTTCTTGTTTCTGTTTTATTGAGCTATGAGCACCTTACAACTGATATTTCTGTTTAACTACTCCCAATTTACACAGAACTTCAGGATCAGCATCCTCCATCAAAAGTTCATAGCAACAATCAAGTAGGATGCTGCCAGGGATGAAAAAGCACCCGTGAATTTTCATAGTTTACAACATCAACCCTGGGAAAAAACCAGAAAAGCAGGCTTCCATTCCTACAGCCACGAGAAATGTAGGGAAGCTTCCCACCTCTCTCAACAGTGACAATTACTCGGAACTAAGTAATTGTTAATTCTTTAACAGGGTACAATTTTCACAAAATGCACACAAATTCTGTGCACAGTTGTTCCTGAAGGAAACAGAACAGATATAAACTCAAGAGTAACTTCAGTGAGGATTATCACTCTGCATCTGCAGAATAAGTGATGCATATGGTGAACCAAAACCTCACACTTTGTCCTGAAATTTTGTAGAGATTTACCTACACTATACCACACTCTTACTTCTTACCTGGAAATACAGATTTCTCTGACCTGCTGTGGTGTTAAAGCAAAGATAAAAAACTTCTCCTGGAACCTCTGAATACTGCTCTGTACTAGAAGAAGAAAAAAAGACACAAAAGAGGTTGAACCATGGTGATTAAAGTTGTTGATTAAAACAGGATCTGGAACAAGGCATTAAGTCACCCGAATGGTGGTGCATGTAACTGTTAAAAAAAATGCAATGGAACAAATCTTTCATTAAACTACATTCAGATGGTTTAATATCTCATTACACTTCAGTACTAAAGCAGCTTGGCAAACTGTGTTACAATCCTTTCTCCCAAAGGAGGAAGGTTCAAACAAATACACAACAAAATATTTCATTGGATACCTGACAAAAGGAATACCTGACAAAAGGAATACCATAGAGATGCCAACAACTACTGTAAGGAACCACAGGAAAAACATGTGCAGCAGAAGTTATTAATGGACAGCTGGAAAATTCACAAACAGCTACAGGTAACAAAGTCTTGGGGGAAGAAGGGAGGGACCACAACCCCTCAAGCCACAGAAGCCAGCTAGACTTCATGTCTGGAGTTACCATTTAGTGGCATCTGACAAAAAATAAAGAAATATGATGTTCATATTGTATCTATGAATACAACTTGTCTGTCAGTGATAGGAATTGGCAGTATTTTCATATTTAAAGTCCACAGTAGGCACATGTCACTTTCCTACTTCCTTTAAAATTGAAGAGAAGTTAAAAATTTTGACCTGAAATAAAGGCAGATTAGGCATGTCCAATTTAAAATAAGCAGCAGGGAGGACAAATGAAAAAACAGCACAACTAAACCAATCTAATTTGGAAGAGCTGGACTGTCTTGTGCACTTCGACATTCAGGGGAGATTGTTTCTATACCCAGAAAAAAGCCACACAAAAAGAAGGCAAACATTGAAAGGAACCCAGGTGGAGCAAACACACACCAAGTTCCTTGAGCAATTCCAAACAGATACAGTGTGCATGTATGCACACACACATCACAGAGCACATTGGGTATTTAAGAATAGTATTTGAGCACATGTAAAAAAGACAGCAGAAGTATTTTGTAATTTAATTTGGTGTGGGTTAAAACTAAACCCCACACTTACACTTGGGCTCTCATATTAGTGAGGAATACCACACTCATCCCTTCTCAAGCATGAAGCAGTGAGGTGGACTCTACTCCTAGTTCTCTGACTTAGCTGTTATTTAAATACTTAACTCTCAAATGCACAAGAAAAATTAGTGTCACTGTGCACAAAGAGAAGTGACAATAGGCACTGTAATTACTGTTTGTTGATAAAGTTTTCTGCTTTAGGTACTGCAGGATGGCAGATGATCAGTTCATCCCTCACTGAGTTACAAGTCACAGCCTAAAAGACTTTGTGATCAGTTAAAAAATGAAATTGCTTAAGAGGATGCAAACTTATTTTATAAACATGTTACTAAATAGTTAGGGAACATTTTTTGACATGTAAAGTAAGCCAGACTGAATTTCAAGACAGAAGATGTAGCTCCAAATAATTCAAAATGTTCAAGACTGAGGCACCTGGGGAAGACAAAGCTGATTTCAGGTTATTTGGAAGACAATGTCCACTCCATATTACTTTCAGGCTGAGAAACTTTACTACTTTGAGCACAACACTGAACATTGCAGCACCAAGTGTCTATTTCAGTGCCAGATCTCAGAGCCTGCAGAATTACTGTGAGATAAGGGTAAAGTAGCAAACCAATGAACTCATTCTCTTTACCCTGTTGCAGCTTGTAAATTACTGACCCTGAAATCCTTTTTCTATTACTCCTGACAAAATTGTTCCTCATTTGCACTAAGCAGAAACTTCAGGTCCAAATATTTCAGCCAAAAAGTGGGGGTTCAGACTAGGTATTAGGAAACATTTTATTACCAAGAGGGTTGCCAAACACCAGAACAAGGCCCAAGGAAAAGCAGTCAATGCTGTCAGCTGTCAGTGTTTTAGAGGAATTTAGACAATACCCTTAACTATTATTCTGTAACTTTCGGTCAGGCAGTTGGATGATCATAGTAGGTACCTTCCAACTGAATAACCCCCATCTTCTCTTTAATATTCAAAAGAAAGAAGACTTTAATCATGTTACTTTTATAACAGAAAACTATTTTCTGAAGTGTGGTTTTGCACTTTTGGAAAAATGGTAAAGAAAAGGAAAAGGTAAAATATATAAAAGGAAAGGAGTTTCCATTTGTCCCAGCTGCAAAAACCTACTGAAATCTGGGCTCAGTATTGTCAGAAGCAAAGCTTATTTAATGAATTAAGCAAGCCGCAGAGGTATTAAACACTTACCTAGACTCGTGGGTTTAATGAGCACGTCGAGCACATCGTAGAAAGGCAAGCTTTTCAGCTGAACATCAGGATGAACAGGTGGAATCGGAGGGGATGGCTGCTGCATCTCAAAGTGGGGCTTAGTGTCTTGGAGGAGCACGGAACTGACAGGCGAAGATGGAGACTGAGGCGTGACTGAAGTGGAAGGGAGTGGGTGAATGCCTGCGACAGCCAAGTCAGGCTCGACTGGAGAGGAGCTGCTGTCCAAGCTGAACGCCGCAGGTTTTATAGCCGACAAATCCGACAGCCCCTCAATCGTCCTTGGATACCGGCGCCTATAGAGTTCCCGGATTTTGATCTGAACTGCTGGGCTGCAGCCGCTCTTCAGTAAGTGCAGTGCCCTCATCAGGAGGTCATGTTTGCGACCACTTTTATTACGTCCAGCAAATCCCAGCAGCACTTGCAGTTCAGAAACACGAAAACTTGATACCATATTCTAAAAGGGAAAGAGAGAAAAGCACAGGTGAGCCCACAGCACCCCAAGGAGGCCTTTTCAAGGAGTATGGTGCGGCATCTTTCATCACTTAATCTGACAACTTGTTACTTAGTTATGGGTACTGCCCACACCTTCACAGAACACAAAAGTACAGTTAGTTTGAAATGAAGAAACAAAGCGTCCAGGATGCAGGTTGAGTTTGCCCATGAAAGATTTGTTTCCACACTCAAACAATAGTAACAACAAAATCTTAAATTCACAGCACAAGCTGTACCACAAAGAATCTGTCTCACTTTGTGGAGCAAAATGCCAAACAAAAAATCAAGTGAATCAGTATTATCACCTGTCTTCAAACACATTTTAAGCACTTCATTATTTTATTTCTTAATTTCTGAACAGTTTATTTTGAAACTCCCTTTATTTTGGACACTGTTAAAGCAAGCATAAAGAGAGATAGGCATATCAGATTTCATTGCTGAAAGATATGCACAGCAAGGAGGACAGTTCTTAAAAGCTACATTATGTATTGCATACTGTGGCATACAGTATAACACACAAACAACATAATTGATTCTTCAAATGTCATTAAGAACCCCCTCTCCTTTTCAGATCACATTCTAGCATCAAGCATCACAAAGGTATCTTCAAAACAAATAATACTATTTACTTGGTTACCAGGGTTAGTTTTGGAAGACTAATTTTTTTAACTTCACAGTTCAATCCTCAGAATCCTACCGTTTGTGAAAATAGAAATTTAAAAAAAAAGCCCACTATACAAAAGGAAACAATCTTGTGTTCCACTGCTACTAACAATTAACTTTGCACAGATGCATCATCTCTCATTTTTGTGAGCAGTTTATACCTCCATTTCAGAGGTATAAAGTTGTCCAGAACACTTCTAAACAACTTCCTCCCTATTTCTTAGGGACCCTTTCATCCTAGCAAGGAGATGAAGTTTTTAAAGGTGAAAGAACACCTGCCCCCAATCTGTGCTGCAGACTCAAGCACTGGAGATGAAGGTGCTAACAGAAGGTAGGAAACAGCAGACATCTGGGATCACATGTATTTTTAAAAACAGTTCAGAAGTGCATCTGGACTCTTACTAAAACTTTGGGCGTTGATTTCAAAAGAGACACAATTCAAAACAGTGTTTTGCCTTTAGCTTCCAAGTCCTTACTACACAGAGTTAATACTCATGTTCTGACAGATCTGATCGCAGCTGAAGTTTTAACACAATTTTTGCCCAAACACTGAGTCAGCCACCAATAAAGTCAAAATCCTCCCTGTGTCCCTGGCCTGTTCCCTATTCTCTTTTTAATATTGTGAAAATTCTTTTGGCAGTAAGACCAGTGAATTGTGTCAGATGAAAACTGAACTTAAAATCAGAAAATCATTTAGGTTGGAAAAGACCTCCAAGATAATGAAGAACAACCATTGCTCCAGCACTGCCAGGGCCACCCCTAACCCATGTCCCTAAATGCCACTTCCACATTGCTTTTAAATCTTTCCAAGATGGGGACTCCTCCACTGCCCTGGGCAACTTGTGCAGGGCGGGACAACAGCCTTGGTCAAGAAATTTTTCCCAGTATCAAATCTAGACCTCCCCTAGAATAATTTGAGGCCCTTTCATCTTGTCCCATCCCTTGTATATGAAGCAGAGCCCAACTTCCTCCAGCTCCCTCAGCCTCTCCTGGGGCTCCAGCCCCTTCCCAGCTCCGTTCCCTGCCCTGGACACGCTCCAGCCCCTCAGGGTCTCTCTTGTCCTGAGGGCCCAGAGCTGTCCCCAGCACTGGAGGTGCCTCAGCAGGGCCGGCACAGGGACAGGCCCTGCCCTGGGGCTGTGTCACAGCCTGGCTGGGACACCGTGGGTACCCTGTCCACCTGGGCACACGCTGACCCAAGTCTGGGCATGTGCAGTCCCAAGTCCAAGTCAATGGCTATTTCTTGTGCCATTAAAATACAGCAGGAGAAGTAGCCAGGACCTGCCTTCTCAAGGGCCACATTATTTATGCAAATCAAAACGACCATTTAAAACACTATGGCAGAAAGCTCATCTGGCACACCTGTTCCTCATCATTGATGAGACAAGGTTATTGCACTTCAGCCCCTGATTTTCAACATTTCCAGACAGCCCATTTGGATCCAGTGACTCTTCTATCAAGAAGCTGATAGAGATATTGAGTTCTGAGCAGAGATAACACAGTGGCCTTCACACAGGTATTCCCCCAACACCCCGTCTATAAATGCACCATGGACACAGCACCCAGCAAAAAGTCATGGAGTCACTTTTTGGCTCACCCAAACTTTTGAAGAGACCAGCAGCAGATGTTACCCTCATTTCATCCCAGCAACTTCCCTCAACAACAAAACAATACAAGATGGAGAATGTTAGTTTCCACCCGGCATTCCCGTTCTACTTTTCCTTGCACTCAGTCAGAGTGATGAAAAGAAAGTGTTCCAACATTCATAAAAAATGGTTTGAAATACTGTAACAGCTTTATAGTTATGACATAAAAGAGAAACTGTGTTAAAAGATAATACTAGTATTAATGAATTTACAGAAAACTTCATGTTGCATGCTTTTGTAGATAACTGCATAAGCTTGATAGCAACGCCAGCTCCTTTATTTCAGATGCAGGCAGTAAGCATGACGCTGGATTCCATAATCACAATGCAAATGAGTAAAATAATCCTTTACACAGAGATTATGTATTGCAAAATACAGTCTACTACCCTGCCTGCTGCCTTCTGTGCATTCCTGCAAGTTAATCAAGGTGAAATGTGCAGTCAGTCACGCCTCAACACAGCTAACATTTCATACAAAAAAAATTTCACAAACTAGCACTTTGTTACAAGATGGATTTCATTTTACTAGAAGACATAGCCTGGCTTCAATACCATAGTCATCAAAATTTTAAATTAACGCCCACATTAAAAATGCTTTCAAGTATGAAAAATATATACTGCTTTGTCCACCAATGTAAAAATCTTAGACAGGCTTTAGAAAGAAGACTTGCAAAAACTGAAGTTTACAGGAGTATCTAAGCAATAGCTTTTACAACACTTTCCCTCTAAACCTGTTTCTACTTTCCCTTTAAGGCAACAACAAACACGTATATGAAAACACACCTGCCAGGGGCTCCAGCAGAGCTGCCCAGGGACTGGGGACAAGGCCTGCAGGGACAGCACCCAGGCAATGGCTCCCACTGCCAGAGGGCAGGCACAGATTTTGGGCTCTTGGCAATTAAGAATTGCTGGCTGGGAGGGTGGGCAGGCCCTGGCCCAGGGTGCCCAGAGCAGCTGTGGCTGCCCCTGGATCCCTGGCAGTGTCCCAGGCCAGGCTGGATGGGGCTTGGAGCAACCTGGGACAGTGGAAGGTGTCCCTGCCCATAGGAGTGAAGCTTTAAGGTCCCATCCAACCCAAACCTATGATTCTGTACTTATCTTCCTACTCCATTTACAAATATAGAGTGGACATTCATTATCATCAACAAACTTTTATAGGGATGTATGTCTGAGAACATTTATAAAATCATGGTGCAAGCAGACATGCTTCCAACAAACCCTTATCAAGTTACTTTCTTTTGGTTTTCCAGCATATTGCAGAAGACTGCAGACTCGTTATTAATATGCTTTTCACATCACTCAATTACAATCAGACATTCAAGTTGTGTCATGTAGATGACATTTTCTCTTAAGAGAAGTTCTTTACAGCTGCACAGCCCAATAAAAAAAGCTTTTTTAACACAAAACCGAAGCCATTTTAGTTTTAACATTACTCCATGAACACAAAGTAGTTTGACAGAACTCTAAGGAAATCAGACAGGATAATTCAAGCACTTTTATATTCCAGAAATATTTTTCTCCCTGAAATTCGTACTTGAAGGTTATAAGAAGCTTCATAGGCTTTTTTTTGTTTCTTACATTTAAACTTTAGCAACCATGATTCATCAGCAGAAACACTGTTCTAAAGCATTAAGCCGTAGGTGTATCTGGAATGGCATTAATTTCCCTGGGAGGATGATGTTAAGGAGCCCAGGAAATGCTGACATGCCATTGAAATTAAGGGGCAGGCGTGTTTCAAAGCTAAGTAAGGGATCAAACATCTCTCCAAACAAGACCTGTGTGATTCTCCACACTCCCCTGCAATATTAACAGTCACTCTACATCTCTTTTTATATATATATATATATGTATGTATAGAGAGAGAGATCAGTGCAAGGTAACTGAGAATGCCTGTTTAATTTGTTTAATTCTTGATACATGCCCTACAATGAGCAGCAACAACTGTGGCTTTAAGGCAAGTTCTGCTGGAGCTGCCAGCTGGACACCTGCACTCCAGAAGCAATCCATCCTACTCGGAAGTGCTGGTCAGCTTGCCCCTAAGAGCTCTGCTTCAGCCCCATTGCCTTCCAGATAATCCCCAAAGTGTCTGAATGCTCTGTACAGAACAGACACACCAAGGACAGGTTCCACAAATCCTCTCTCCTGACATTAAGCCCTTTCACGGACATTCAGTAGAGCAATACATCTGTGACACCTTTTGCAGTAGATTTGCGTCCATGCTGACATACAGCAGGCTAGAAATGGGTAATGATGGTGAGGAAAAACAACCCGTGTCCTGGGACAGCTGAAGACCTCTTTGCTGAATGGAAATGTTTTCCCAAACTGATATAACCATAGCTAAAGAAATGCAAGTCAGAAGGAAAAAAACAAAGATGCCATTATTGAAATCTGTGTCAGTAGTACAGGACAGCAAAAGCAGCTCTAAAGGAAACCAGAGTCAATGCAAATCATAACCACCAGATCCACAATATTACGGAGATTTTCCTCTGCACAGACTCTAGCCTGTCTCCTTAATTAGGAATTAGCTCCAAAGTTGCATGCACTTAATAACAGCAAAAATCCTAAGTTAAACAAACACAAATATTTAAGACATTCAAAACAAAGCTTGGCCATTTCATTGCAGCTTCTTTTTTACAGTACCCAAAAACTCATTATCTCCTTCCTTTCCCCAGCACTGTATCTCAGCACAATCAGTTAATTGTTAATGATTTTACATAAACAAACTTTTAGGGTGTCTCAACAAACCTTAATGATCTAGAATAGTGACTGTGAATCTATGGAGCACACAAGAATTTTGTGCAGATACGAAATTCTGACCCAATTATCATAGGCTATTAGGACTATTTTATCAGCATTTATGTTATTTAATACACTCAACTGCAGCCTAAGAATCATGACAGCACCAACAGCAACTTCTCACATCCATTCTGTTCACCATCTTAAGTTTAACTGAGATCATGATGTGGAATTTGATTTCTACATCAAAAACATAAACTGGTTGGCATAGACAATAAAATTATATTTAGCACAGATAAAATAAAAGTGTTTGTTAGTGACCTTGAGGGGGACACATGAAAACAGCTCTCAGCATTTTCTTGTTAGCAATTTAACACTAAGAACTGCTTCACCTGGTAAATGTGAGGCGGTCACTTACAGCGTTCTTCCAGACTGGAAAAATAAAGCAAGTGAAGTGGAAAGACACCAAGTCTGGCATGAACAAGAGATCCAATGTATGAGACTTCAGCTTCTGTATTTTAATATGGTATCCAAACAACATTTCTCCTCCCATTTGCATCGCGTGTCTTCAGTACTGGGTGTGCAAGTACAAAAAGCAAAAGTGGGACCTGCTTCCAGCATTTATAAACATGATTTTCCAGTAAATTTTGTGCAATCTCTCCTGCCAGAAAGGATATATTAGCACGCTTCTATCTCTTCTCAACCAAGTGAGTTCTTTTCCACAATGGCTATGAAACTGATCACAAGTGTCACAGAGTAGTTTTGGCACAGGCAGAGCCGTTTGCCTATAAAGAGCCTTCTTTTTTGTCCCACAGAGATGACACTAACAAATTACTTCAAAACGTGACTAAACACAAACTGTGAGACTGATACTGCCACCTAAACTAGAGATCTGTTTCAAAGACTGCATGCACTCCACATTTTTTGTTTCAATTTTAGAGTCAGGACGGCAGCAGAAACACAGGGGACCCGAGAATACTAAATAATATGTAACTGATCCTCTTATCTGCAGTATTATGCTGAAATTCAACAAGCTTCAAGCTAAATCCTGGTGAGTTCAGAATCTGCTGGGAGCTGGAATTGTTGCCTCACAGATGGCTCTCAGAAGGAGCTGTAGTTCCCCACTTCTGGGCCAATTCTATTCAAAAATGTGTCTTACTCGTGATCTCTGGCCTCCACACCAGGCTGATGATTCTGTTCCACATCCGCCTGTGCCTGAGTAATTCCTTCATCATTTACTGGGCTGCTCTGGAGAGGGGATTATGGAGAAAGGTATGAGCCAGGTTTAAAAACACATCTGTGAACAGCAGCTCTGGAAATGGTATCTCAAAACTAACTACAACTAGACACTGTTGTGCTCTCCTCATCTTCTCAGCCACTCCCTAAGACTCCAGAATCCAGTAATCTACAGAAATCAATAAACACTCCTTGCTAATAAAAGCTTAATCATATGGTCTGGAAGGGTAAGCCTCAGACCAGACATTTTCAGCAGTATCTTGAAAAGTAGCAAATCCTTTAACAAAACCAAAGATTTTCAAAAGGCCCAATGTAACTTCAAGCAGGTTTCTTGAAGTCTGGTTTCTTTCACTACAGCCTCTCAGTTATAACCCTTGGGTCCCAACTCCACAGAACTTTTTCTGTGAAGATACAGAGGATACCAGGAATAGTCCTAACAAATATTAGAATGCTCCTTTGCCCAGAAAAAAAACTAAAAAAACCCCAAAAAACCCCACACCAACCCAGCTGTGCCTGCTTGTTTCCCTCAAGAAACAGGGCTTAAGAGAGAACTCTGATCTCCTGCCTTTAGACAGTCCTTAACCAATTACTAAAATGAATTCCATTCTCAAAATGGCCCAAGTGGCCTTTTATAAAGCAGGTAGAGATTATATACTGCAGGAAACTGCAATCAACAAGAGAGCAGCAAACAATACTGCCATAAAAACATTCAGTAGGTTAATCTATAAAGCAGCCATTTCAGATCACACTTAGAGGTCAATTCACAAAATCTACTGGGGGTAGGGGAATCTCTCTCATCTTTGGTCAAAAGCAGGAAGATTTGGTTGTCTGAAAAAAAATTTAAGCCTCAAAACCAAGTATTCAAGCAGACACATTCAAATGTCTCCTCAAATGCAAAAAGAAAAAAGGAAAAAATCCGCCATGGCCTGGCAGACATGAGGCAGACAATAACATTCTCTTCCAAAAATTACCTAGAGCTTTCCCACAACAGGCCATGAATTATTATCACACCAATATTGAACATTTACAGAAGGTCCAGGCTAACAGATTCATCTCACAAGCACTCCAGTTTACAAATAAGATGAATGGGAATATCAAAAGATATGTCTTCAGAATTTATTTTTTTAAACTAGTGGCACCTCTTGAGTGATGAAAGGGCAGCCCTGCAGTCAGTCTGAAACACAGTTCCCTTTTCCCTCCATACTTCCTGCATTACATCTATCTATGTACCTCAAGTTTCCTGTCAATTTTAAAGGTATTCAGGAACCTAATGCCCTGAGGGAGACTATCAATACTTATGTAGATAAGTGATTCCAGTGCTTTGGGAGAGACACATCATAACTCCACTTCAAGACTGGAGAGGAAGAGATAAAAGAAGAGTCACTACTGGTGCAAAGTTTACACTGGGGCTTCAGCCAAACCCTTTGAGACACCTTGGAATGAGGGTGAGAATGGGTAAGGACACCCAGCAAGAAAATCTGTAAACACAAATACATTTAAAGGGGGGGGGGAAAAACCTAAAACCACAAGGCTGACGTACAAAAAAATAAGCCAGCAATTCCTAAACCTAAAACTGAGACAGAGCATTGATGTCCTCAGACAAAGAAACTCAGTTCTTTCCACTATATTTTCATGAGAGAGCTCCTCAGTTGCACTACCAGTGTTAGTGCTGGAAGAAGCCTCAGCAGGGAAATTCTCTGGCGGCTGCAGCACATTTCGCACTGGTCTCACCAACACCAGCTCTTCCTCTCCACTAAAGCCCAGCTCACAGGGGTTCCTATTTAAATGGCTTTTATCCCTCCTGTAACAAAGTCCAGGTGGGGGGGAGCGGCCTGCACGCAGAATTCCCACCAAGAATTCCACTTCTGCAGTTGTGGACGCCGCTGAAAGACAACCTCCTCCTTCCGCACAAAGATAACAGCGGATTGTTCAGGAAACAGGAGGAAAAGCACCAACTATGCAGTCAGCTCTTTGTGTACACACCTTAACAGAATGAAAGGACACGCACGCACACACCCACACCGACAAATCTGCTACAGAGACTCCACCACGACAATATGAAAGATAATGAACCGAAGATAAAACAAGTCTGAAAAGCGGCTCTGGGTTTCACGCTGGGCAAGCAGAGCTTTCCCGGATGGAAAGCGGTCCACGGATTTCCAGAGATTCCACAACTATCAGCATTTTTAACAGCCCGGTGGTTATTCACCGCCCTCCCTTCAGCCGCACGGAGCGCGGGGCCCAGCAGGACCCGTTCGAGCCCTGGGGCCGGCTCGGCAGCGCCGAGATGGCTTTTAAAATGTCGGGAGGAGCAAGAAGAACCTCCCCGGCGGCAGCAGCAGCACAACCCGCGCGGCGGGGATGGGGAACCGGGCACTGACGGGGAACCGGGCACTGACAGGGAGGGTCTCCCCAGGCAGACCCCGCCGACCCCCGGGAAGTCGGGGCGGGCCCGCTCCTTCCATCCCTCCCTCCCTCTCACTCCGGGGATGGCGCGGGCCCCTCAGCACCGACATCTTGCCCCCGCAGCCACCTCTTTCCCTCCTTCCTCCTCACCCGGAGCTCCTCGAAATCCGCCATTTTCTACCCGCCGCCGCCGGGCGCCGCCGCCACCATCATCGTGCACCCGGAGCGCGCTCCCGGCACGTGACGGGGAGGGCGGTCCGGCGGGAAGGGCGGCAGGGAGGGGCGGGGGGACCTGAGGGGAAACTGGGCTAGAGGGGTACAGACACACCGGGAACCCTGAGGGGAAACTGGGCTAGAGGGGTACAGACACACCGGGAACCCTGAGGGGAAACTGGACTAGAGGGGTACAGACACACCGGGAACCCTGAGGGGAAACTGGACTAGAGGGGTACAGACACACCGGGAACCCTGAGGGGAAACTGGACTAGAGGGGTACAGACACACCGGGAACCCTGAGGGGAAACTGGACTAGAGGGGTACAGACACACCGGGAACTCTGAGGGGAAACTGCAGTGGTACAGACTGGGAACTGAGAGGGAGCACTAGTCCAGCTGCATACACACAGTCCGGTAGGTACCGGCTCCAATTACACGGTAGTCCTGCAGGAGATCCAGGGTGTGAAGAATTCAAGTGGCCCTGGAAATGATCCCGGAGGAATCACAGAATCACAAAATAAAGATGATCTTTCGAGATTACCTAGACCAAACCCCTGACAAGGCAGGGTCACACAGAGCAGGTAGCATAAGAACTCCAGGTGGGTGTGAAATGTCTCACAGAGGGACGCTCCCCGACCTCACTGGAACTCCTCTACCAGAGCTATGCCACCTTCAACATAAAGAAGTTCTTCCTCATGCTGAAGTGAAACTTCCTGTATTTCAGTTGTGGCCATTGCTCCTCATTCGGTCGCTGGACACCACTGAAAGAGTCCAACACCATTCTCTGGACACCTGCCTTTGAGATGTTTATCTGCATTAATGAGATCCCCTCTCAGTCTCCTCTAGGCTAATCATGCCCAGGTCTTGCAATCTCTCATCACAAGGGATGCTCCAGACCCCTCATAATCCTTGTGCCCTCCACTGGATGTTCTGCATTAGCTCCTTGTCTTTCCTGTACTGAGGAGCTGGACACACCTGCCATGTTTCTTGCCCTCCAGAATTAACACTCCACTCTTTAACTAAGTTGTTCTATTAAAAACCAACCAAACAAAAATAAAAAAGAAAAACCAACCAAACCAGCAAGTCACAGAATAAAAGAAATAGAACATATTCCAGTTTGCAATTGAAGTGGATTAAATAGAAAGCTTGTGATTTTACAGCCCAGTTTATCCACCCAATCAAGAGCACTCATAATTTGTGTTATAATGATGATGCAGCACGTTTTAGTAATAAAAAATGAAGGGAAAATGTCACCAGCAGTAAGCTTCAAAAACTGGATAATGGGTTTCCTGCTGTAAGGAATGTAAATGTTGAGACATTTACAGAAAAATAAACATCGAGGTGCAGCCGAGAATATTGTTTTCAAAAGCAGCCAGAGATCATTACCTAGTCACAATAATTACCTACTCACAATATTCAGTTTCATCAGCAACTTGGCTGTAAAACCAAACAACCAATTTATTGCAATAAAAAATAGGAAAGACTCAGCCAACAAACAGGCAAGCAGCCAGCACAACCCAAACAAGAAGACAGAGACACTGGAAAAGAGAAGAGGCCTGAAATGCAAAACATATTTGCTTGTATTAACCAAAAGGCAGCTAGTTTTGCACAACTGACACATCCAGGGCAGCAACTACAACAGTAACTTATGGGCCAAGGGACAGGCCATGTCAGCAGCAGGCTCTGTGAGGAGGGGTGCTGGCAGGTAATTTTGGGAACAAACAGCCGACCTTTTCTACAGGATACTGATCCCTGCCATACACACTACCTATGAGCACTTAATGCTGCTGTAAGACCTGGACACCAAGGAACTCAATAACTAACATAATTTGTTGTAATTTTGCAACAGCTTGCTGAGACAGGCTTTCCTTTTTATTTACTATTTACTCCAAGATAAACCCTTAAATGTGCTGAAGTTTTCCACTACAGGCACAGATATCTAGTCCTCTGCACTAACAGCTTTTGTGCTTGGTCCTATGACACCCCTTTCCCTGAAGATTTAAACATAAGGACTTCATTAATTTCAAACCCCTTCTGTTAGTCAAAACCAAGAATCGACAGGCTAATAAAACATTCCATCTGCCACACCACTGCATGAGTTCAAATCCTAAGTCCATCAAATGCTTATTTTCCCCTCCAATTCAATACCAGACTAAAGGGGCAAGCTGTAGGTTAGACTCCCTTAGATCATTAAAGCATGACCAGACCAAAGCCTTCTTTTGTTCTTTTAACAAACCCTCAAGTGTTCCTTCCTTCAAACACACTGGGAAGGACATCAGTGTTCAAGCTCACATCAGAGCCAGGCAGTTCTTTTCTAGTGTACACTCACCTCTCGCTTCATAACCACATCTTTCAACAATTCCATTCATCTTATCCCCAGAATCTGCAGGGATAAGAGCAAATGCTATTTTTATTTATCTCACATGCATATGATAACAAGAGTTTACATAGCAGCTTTCCATAATATTTTACTGAAGTGTTCTTGAATCCTATCTTGTTTTCCTCCATCTTTCCCTCACAGCCTTTCTACTACACATCTCTGGGGTCCTATCCTTAAAAAAAAAAAAAGGACTTTTGGTCCTCCTCAAATTTTTTCTAGTTCTTCAAAATCCTGCTGTTTTATCACAACTTCTCACAAATACATCAACTTCAGGCTTACACTCCATAGCTACCAAGTCATCTTTGCTAAATTTCAACATTTCCAATATTGCTCTCTCCACCAAACTTTTAAGAAACCTACCTCAAATGTCAGAAATTCTTCCGGGATCTGAAACTTCTGCTTCTTCTTGGACCTCCATCTCCAAAACCCCTTTCTTCTTCTCTTCCTCTTCCTTCTCACTAAACCTGCTGCAGCTCCTGAACCAGTTCCCAGGCTCTTCTCTTGGGCATTTTCTGAGTTTTCAGTGTTAGTGTTAAAACTCGGCCCAGCATCAGCCATTGGAAGAGGAGACCTTCTTCCAGGCAGCTAGCGCACACTCTTATCTCCCAGAAAAATCACTGAATTAGTCACTGGGGTTTTTGTCTTCCCCAGTAGGCTCTAATTAGGGTAAGGAACGAGCCTATAGGTGCTAAGCAACCTGCCCCCTAAATTGAGGCTTGTTAGGGGAAAAAGCCCCATCTGGTTTCAACCTTTTCTAGTATTCTAATGCTATGCACAGTATGTCTGTATAAGCACTGCCTGTTCTCACAGCTGTGTTAACTACAGAAAGACATCAGAACATCCAAATAAACCCTCCCAGCCTTCCACAAACACTGCAGTTAAAAAAAAAAAAAAAAAAAAGGCCCAAAACAACAAACAAAACCACTCTACAGCTGCTCACAGGACTGCAACAATTGCTTTTATCAGCATTATACCTCATCAAACCCCTCCTGTGCTGCTTAACCAGCTGCTAATAAACTACAGAGTGTGAGCTGCAGGCAGGGCTGGGGTGACTGGGTGGAAAGTAGATTTGTTTTGTGTGTACTGTGTTTAAAGGAAAGAATTTTATGAGGTCAGCCTTAAGCTTCTCCATCGTCTCTTGTAGGCCACAGTCATGTACTTTTTAAGGTAACCTTATAAGTGAATGGCAAAAATATTTAAGTGCTGGTCAGGGCCTACAACCCTCTTGTGTGAGGTCTAGAGCTGTCAAAGCAGAGAGCCTGAAAGACAGCCTTAATCATGTTGCTAACAAAATATATGTGTGCTCTGGCTATAAGACAAAATACTCTAAGTTGGATACTCAGGTTGGACAGGGCTTGAAGTAACCTGGGCTAGTGGAAAGTGTCCCTGTGCAAGGCAGGGCGTTGGAACTGGATGGTCTTCAAAGTCCCTTCCAACCCCAACTATCCTGTGGTTCTCTGAGTCTGCTTGTTGGAAAGAAATAATTTATGTGCCTGCATTGTATCTGCATTTTCTATGCAGCTGTTTGACAAAACAGAGTTTGGATGGGACATAATCTTCTGTCAAGGTGATGCTGTTTGGGTTTTGCCTTTTTTTCTTTTATATGTTCTCTGCATTCTTCACATACCTATTTGTAACTCTTGTCACTTATTGTACTAGTAGCTATATTTCCCAGTACTTTTCTATGGCCTTTCCCTGAGCAGAAAGACAAAAAACAAATTCCAGAGCCCCACGTGCCGGGAGGCACAAGGCTCCCTGCTATCTTGGTTTTTCCTGGGAGCCAAGGCTGAGAACAGCCCTTCAAGACACATTTTCATGGGCAAAGTACAGCTACTGCTGAAGGGGGGACTGCAGAGAAGGGGCTTGGCCTGGGGGGGGAATTGTATCACCACTTGTCCTCCTAATTGGTGCTTTTTATCAATTATGCTATTTTCCTAAAACCTATAAAAATGCACTCACCCCTGGGGGGGAGTGGGCTTTTGTGGATATCTTTCCATAACTGCCCTTGAAAGCCTTCATAAAGATCCTTTTTTATACTACCTACCTCCTTACTAAAATTATCCCAAGTTTCATTTCCAGGTTGGGACAGAGGCAACAAAGGGACATGATGAATATAGTTATATATAACTTCAGTGACAATAGATATATTAAAGTTTAGGAAAATCCAAATTAGAAACCTAATGTATTTATATATATATATAATATATATAATATTAGTATGCATATATATATACACTAATCAGTTTTGATCATGAAATATTAATGTTGCCTGCCCATCCTCATATACCACAATGATACACCTATATTTTGGTAATAGGACTAACAACAAAGTATTTTAATTTTGTTTTGAAGTTGCTTACTTGATCATTATTATTTTTATTAAATTATGTCTATTGACATAGGCCTGGATTTCACAGTCTTGAACACAGCCTCCCTGACTGTGGGTGAGCATTTGCCTCTATGGACAGTTTTTGTGAAAATTACCCTCAACTTTTGTTCAAAGGATTTGAAGAGTTCTCTTTATCCATCAAAACTATAGGAAATCATGTATTAAGGTAGCATTACCCCGTTAGCAGTACTCGTGGAAAACTCTCCAGTCAAGCACAGCCCTGAACCCAGGCTATTCTCCCAACAGTGACAAACCTGGGATGGTTTGAATTCTAACTTAAATTACAGGAATTTCTCTTTCAGAGCCATAAAAAAGAAGTCCATGGTAATGGAAAAACAAATGCATTACCACTCTACTACCACATTAAGGCCACAAAATTAAGCACACACTCTAATAGGAGGGGACCTAAGTTAGTTAGTAAAACATTAATCTGATCCACTTTGAAAAAACATCATGGTTTATGGGACAAAAGTAATTAAAAAAGTGTATTAAATTGCATCCTTGACAGGATGAATGTATATACATTTACAGCACAACTACTGAGCTGTGAACACACACTGCAGCCTGTGTTGGCATGTACCAGATTGGGAATGTTTTAGAAAAAGGCTGGAGAAACATTCCAGAATGGGAACAGTCCAAAATACCCCATTATGGCTTTGTCCAAAAGGACAAAGCCATAATGGAGTATTGACAGTTATACTGAGGAGTATTTTTGTAAGAAGATCTGGATGTCTGGAAAAAACATATTTTTGAGGATTTGATGCTAAGCAAATGTGGCAGCAGCTCTCTGGCCACAGAAAGCAATGCACAACTTTCCCAGGCCTTGTGCTGGGAAAGGCTGTGAGAAGATCAGAGAAAAGAATTATAGACAATTCTTATCTTCACTTGCTGCACATGCTGTTGTGAACATGTGGAATGTGTTATGGAGATTTGTTTACCAAAGGGTGATTTCTTGATGGCCAATGGTGATGGTGTTTTGACTGAAGGACCAGTTGGGCCCACCTGTATCATGACTGTCTATAAGGGCAATGGGTTTCTTAATAAATACAGTATAATAAAGTGATTGATCAGCCTTCTGAGAATCATGGAGTCAATGCCAATTATCACCCAGCTGGAAGCCTGCGATGACAAACAAGTGTGGTATAGAATCCCAGAATGTTTTGGGTTGGAAGGGACCTTAAAACTCATCCACTTCCATCCCCCTGCCATGGTCAGGGGCACCTTCCATTAGACCAGGTTGTGTTGCATGATGTGAGAACCTAGTCATTACCCTGTCCAAGAACTGAGCAGCTGTTGGATTTGGGAACAGGGATAACAAAAGCCCTTCCCACAAAGCTGTGCATATGTCCATCAATTCATCTTCCCACTGTGCGAGAAAACCATAGGATTCCTCATGCAAGAGGAGTTTTGGCAGAGGTCCTTTATGAGCTTTAGGTTTCATCTCGCCTTTATCATAGATCCTCCTCCAGCTGGACTGAAGCTGGACGACATGCAACATGCACAATCCAACTCGAGTAATTCGCACCCTCAACCCCAGGAGGCTGCAGCAACCAGACAGCCGAGTTGTGCTCTGAAGAGAGCGCTTCTCACAGCCCTGTGCCCCCTCACAGCCGTGGTCTCCATTTTAACGCCCCTTAATGTGAAAGGCAAACTGTACTCTGCTGCTTCTCAGGCACACCTCAGCTGCGTGAGTGAGCTGGGCATGTCCAACAATGGAGTGAGCTGGGCTGCACTCGTTCGGGATGTTTTGGTTTGATTTGGCTTGTTTGGGGTGGGCTTTGGTTGGACTGGCATGGTTTGGGTTGGTTTGGCTTGATTGGGGTTGGTTTAGCTTGGTTTGGCATATTTTAGGTTGATTTGGCTTGTTTGGGGTTGGTTTGGCTTGGATTGGCATATTTTGAGTTTATTTGGCTTGGTTTATGTTGGCTTGGCTTGTTCTGGGAAGTTTTGGATTGTTTAGGGGCCAGACCGCTCCGTCCCCTCAGCCGAACCCCCCGGCTAACCGCCCCGTGCCACACAGGGGAGCCCGGCGCTCATTGGCCACCGCCGCCTTCCACCCACGCTCCTCTACTCGTGATTGGGCAGGTCTTCAGTCAATCTTTCACCTTCCGACGTTTCGATTGGCTGCGCTGGAGAGGCGGGGTGCGCCTGTCCCCCTCGGGGGTCGGCGGGGTGCGGGTCCGGACTCTCGGTGCGCTATTCCCGGCGGCGTTCCCGGTAACATTCCCGGCGGCACCCCTTGTCGCCATGGAGCTCGCCTGCCAGGCGCTGAGAACCACCCACCAGGCGAGGGAAGCGGTGAGAACCGGCGGGGCGGGCGGCTGCGCGTCGCGGTTACGCGTCTCGGTTACGCGTCTCGGTTGCCTTGTCAACGGCGAGCGGGGGAATCTGCGCATGCGCGGGGGCTGGTGTTGTCATGGCGGCGGGGACGGGGTTGGACCCCCTGGGCCCGGGCGGGTGTGAATCCCTCACAGCCCCTCTGTGCATGGTTCTGGAGCAGTAGTAATGGCCAAAGGAGACAGTCCGTATCCCTTCCTCCATTCGTTCTTGTTTCAAAAAGTCACGGCTGTATTGCCCTATCCCCAGGTCGGGTTGGATGGGGCTTGAAGCAAGCTGGGATAATGGAATGTGCCCTGGCCATGGCAGGGTTTGGAATTGGATGGTCTTCAGGTCACTTCCAATCTAAACCATCCTGTAATTCAATGATTCTATGGTTCTTGCTCCAGAAAGCCGACAAACAGCGAGATTTTGCTGAATTTCATAACCTGTTCCTCTGCTTCCATCTGCTGGTTAAATTACACCAGAGGGAGAGAGGCTGCTTAAAGCCTTTCCCATACAGCTGTTGGATGCTGTGCATGCATACACCAATCCCTCTTCTTACTTAAGAATGAAAACTACAGGATTTTTCACAAAAGAGGTGTTTTGGGAGGAGCCCTGAGACTGAGCTTTAGATGTTATATCAACTTGTTGTAGAATCATAGAATGTTCTGGGCTGGAAGGTACCCACAAGGATCATCACGTTCTTGCTCTTGGCCTTGCACAGCACAGCCCCAAAACACACACCATGATCTTGAGAACATTGTCAAAACACTCCTGGAGCTCTTGCAGCTTTGGACTACTCCTTGGGGAACCTGTTGAGTGCCTGACCACCCTCTGGGGAAAAAAACCCTTTTCTTGATATCCAGCCTAAAACTCCCCTTCCCCTGTTCCATGAAATTCCCTTGGATCATGTCACTGGTCACCAGAGAGAAAAGATTGGTGCCTGCCCCTCAATATTGTCTCCTCAGGAAGTGTTAATAGGATAGATATGTTTACCTAGGAATGGGATCCTCTAGCGTGGTCTCCTTCTGAGCCCTAAAGTGAATTCAGATCTTAACCACTGCAAATGGAGCCTGAAGGTGTGGTATTGAAATAGCATCAACACGCAGGAGGAGAAGAGAAAAGGGGACCTGATTTTTAACTTCACCAGTGGGGATTTGCATGGCCTTTGTCACAAAGATGGTGCTCGATACTAAATGCAGAAACACTTGTGGGACTGAGAACTGGAGCTCAAGAGCTCTGTCAGCTGTGCCACAGGATTTGGTATGATGTGCTCTTGGCAAACTGGCTTCTCCATAGCCTTTTGAAGGTAACAGTCGATGTTTTGGGTACAGAGATGAGGGAGTTGTTTGTGTTTCTCAGAAGAGCAGAAGTTTGGAGGCTCTTTTTTTGATTAGTGACTTAAAGAACCACCTGAAGCTGCCAAGTGGATTTTTTTCCTTCTTGTTCCCAGTCATAAGTTCTATGGTGAGCTCGGTGTATGTCTTTAATTATGAAAGCTCATTGTAATCCTTGAAAAACTTTGGCAACTCTATTGTTTGCAGCACCCTCGTATTATTTGGAGGAGAGAGGAGGGCAAAGCGCCCTTTCTTTGTCCTGGGAAATTCTATTCAATGGCAGCCAAGTTATACATTGTTTAAAACTCACCAGTTCCATTTTCTGCTTGTGTTTCTCAGAAATTACGGTCAGCAAGCCAGACAAGAACTGAACATTCAGCCTTCTGAAACGCCTGTCAAGGGTGCAAATATCCAAAGGGCTATGAGGAATGCAAAGCTGTGGGAATACAGAGTGGTGGAGGGAGGGAGGGAGGAGGAAAACTAGGTGAGCCCATCAGGCCTCTCTGTCCTGGCACATGGTGCCAGCTTCATTTTGAGGAATTCCATACTTGTCAGCATCCTGGGATCCCAAAGACAAAGAGGGAAGGGTGTATTACAATTAGTGGTTTCCCTGTGTGATTGCACAGCCACCTGGCTGCCTCTTGTCCGAGTTCCTAGTCTCAGAGATCTTTCTGAGCACATCCTGACCGCCCCAGTTGTTTGCCCTTAGAGTGCATATGCTAAAGCAGAACAGTTCTTACTCCCAAGTTCCCCAGGTAATAATGACTTACTCTTGTAGCTCTTTATTTTTCATCCCAACAAACGTGCAAAATTCATGCAGAATAGATAGGGTGAAATGATAATGAAATGTTACTGAGTTAAATTAATCTTTTAGTAGGCCCATTAATTTCAGGAAATTGCACAAGAGACTTGGTTCATTCATTTACTTGAATGTAAATGCATTTTAGTGAAAGGTGTGGAAATGACTAAACAAACAATTGCACCTAAGATGCACAACTCTATTAGAATCTAATTCAAAATGACCCAAAAAAAGGAATATGTGCCACTCTTTTGTTAAGCTAGAAAAAAAACAAACCACTGTAAGTGTTGAAGGTAATTAGTTAAGTGCTCAACTATTTCGTTTTTAAAACAAGATCACATTTAAGTGCCTTAAGGTTTTATTAATTTCATGGACACCAAAACCCCCTATAGTAATTGAAAATTTAATTACATTTGTTTTTCTGTTCTTTTAAGAATGGAAGCTTATTAAACTTTAAACATTTAAACATCTATTGAAATACCAGTGGCTATAAACAACATGTGATTCTAAATACTAATTAAACAGGAAGGCTAGATCACTATAAAGCTAAACTGAATTTTAAGTAACTTTGCACTTGTAAGCACTCCTGTTTTTTCATGCTGTGTGAGATCTGCCATTTCCTCCCTAAGCGCACCAGAAGCCTTGGGCAGTGTTGGTATCTGCCTGGACTGTGGCAGGGAGGTTTTTTTGGGCATAAGTGCAGTGGGTCAGTCCTAGAGGACAAACTGGAGCTCAGGACAGCAGGCCAGGGCAGGCACAGAGCTCTTTTAAGGGGACAGATAAAGCTCCTGGTGGCACTGACAGTGGCACAGAGGCTCATCTGCCTTTTGGAAAGGGTGTGTGCTAAAATAATGGTGAAATAATAATGTGCTAAAATAATGGCTTAAATAATGGTGAAATGCAGGAAAGGGTTTGGTGGGGCTGGTCAGGCAATAATCCATATGCCACTGGTTCACCAGATTGGTGACTTGGCAGCAGATGCATGTTGAAAGGTCCTTGGTTTTTGTTTGGTTTATAGAACTCTCACATAACTGAGCTACCAGGGAAACCTCAGTTCTATTTTTCAGGTCCAACCTAATACAAGTCATTGTCAGTTGATTAACTGATTAACAGCTTAGTTAATTTTCTTTGGACACATCTGATTCTCAAAATCAGCCATTGCTTGCTGTCTGCATTCTTCTTAACAAAGGCTAAAGACAGAATTAACCTCTCAGTCCAAACTCTCTTCTCATTTTTAGATGGGGCTCTTTTGGGATGTAAAGGTTCATTTTCCTTCTGTTTGGTCAGCACAACCAGACGAACATTGCTATGTCAAGGCTGAAGTAGGTGGCTCACACATAGACACAATGTTATCCTACCCCCGAAGCAGGCCTGTACTTAAATTATTTGACATGCTGCCAATCACTGTATCACTATTTGTACTAGAACTTAAAGTGCTTTTGGGATATCAGAAGTAACAAAAGGGGATGAACAGCAGCAGATGACATGCCAGAACACAAATTCTTTTCAAGGGAAGTTCCAGCCATGGATCATGAACCCTGTCAGTCCATCAGGGAGAGGTAATTTCTCTCTTGTCAGAATATCCATGTTTATTCCATGAAACATTTGATGTGTTTGTCTTCTGTGGTGGCCACTCTGTTTGCATACTGTATTTTAAATATTCAGAAGTAGCTGTAACCTTGCCCTTTGATACATTAGCAAACACAACAGTTAATCTTTCTCAGCATAAACCTTCAGGAGCAGTTGCATTTTGAGGGATGTACAGGTGGGATTCTCAGCAAGTGATGACTCCAGTTTCCTTCTTGCATCTCCAGATGTGTTTCAGAATTTCAGGTCATCCAGGAGAAATGGTAAAAAGGCAACAATTCAAAATCTGTTTTCCAAGCACCAGCATATCAAAAGATTAAGAAGGAAAAGACTCTTTCATCTCAGTGTGTGTGTGTGTTCTCTCTTTGCTCATGGCAATTCTCAGAATTGGTTCATTTCTTGTTGCAGCACCTCCCAGGAACCAGTCTGCTTCATTCAGGAGTTACCAATCTACAAAACATTTACACAGCACTCATTTCTCCCCAAAATGGTTCAGAAAAATTATCTTTGTACCACCACTGAAGTGGTATTGTAACTTCTTTTGGAAACAGGTTCTCAAGAGGGTATCAAAGATAGAAAGGGGTTATGCTTTTTTCCCTTTTCCCCAGCCAGTTTTAGCCTTCATTCTAGAAAACCAGAATGAACACTCTACAAATCTCATTTGCAGTGTGTGAAATGCCAGTTAACTTTGACTCTGCAGGAAACGTTAAGTGCAAACCCCAGCTCTTCCTTCGTCGTGACACTAGATGGCCCCACGACTGAAGCAAACGTCCCAGGAAATACCTGCTGGACTGAGATGCTTTTTCCCAGTTCTATCCAGTACATTTTACAGGCTGGCAGATTTTATTTTAAAATAAAACAGTAGCTGATGATGTTATCTCAAGTGTTGATATTAGCAGTGGAATGCCATGTGATACCCAGCGCTGTGTGCAGAGCAGAGGGAGGTCTAACCTTGCAAAGGAATGGTGTATAAAGAGGTAAATTGGTTTTGCACCACCCAAAAAACACCTTTGATTTTTGAAATAAGTGATTCTCTACTATCAGAAGTCTGCTATGGTTGCTCTCTCTTCCAAGAGACCAGAAAGAATAGAGTAATGGTCTTTATATATTTATTTTGCACATCTTGTGGGGTTTAAAAACATCAGCCTTGGTCAGTAGTAGTTCCTTGGCATCTTTGTGTGCCAGGCACAGGTAGAGAGCAGCCCAAGTCCTTGATACAGGTGGTGGGGCTCTTTCTGCAGTATGAAGAGTAGAGAAATCTGTGTTTGTCACCTGCAGGCAGTGGGTGACACTTGGGCTGGGCTTTTCCTTGGGGGTGGATGAGGATGCTGCTCAGTTGGGATAGAAGGGAGGAAAATTGGGGCTGGAAGCAGGAGCCTGTGTAGCTTTACTGTGCAGTGTGAGCAGGGCTGTGTGTGTGCTGTGCCATCAACAGAAATCATTGCTCCTTCCCCATCCATTAAGTGCCACTCCTTCCTGTTTGTACTGGGTCCTCACGAGTAATCACAGAATCAAAGGAAAGACACAATACCTCAAGCTGGATGAGGATCACCGAGTCCAACTCCCAATGCCTCCCAACCTAAGAGAGAAGGGAAGTCATTAATTTACCTAAATGTGTGTTTGGCCATACTTACTTTCCCTGTGGTCACAGTTTCAAGTCCCAGTGAAGCAGACCAAAGGCAATGTGCTGATTTCTAGAGCTTTCATTGTAGCACCTTCTGTTATGACCCAAGAATCTCAGAAGTTCTCTGTAGACACTGAGCATACATGGCGTGTTTCATCAGAGTAAGGCTGTATTCCATCATCTTGCATAATTCTGTTTCCACTGTGCCTTTTCCTCTACCTGATATTGCATCTGATACTCTCTCCGCTGAAGCTTCACTGAGTGAAGAACAGGATGTTTTATGCTGCTTATTTTTATTGCTGAACCATTTGTGAATGAGTTTGGGTTCTCCAGTCTGTGCCAAGACATCCATGGGACTGACTCTATATTGAATTTCTTCATGTTGAGTCCTGATTTTGGTCAGTCCTCTGTGAAAGTCATGCAAGTTTCATGTTATCTCAATCTACTAATTCTTCCAGTGTCTGTGTTCCATTTATTCCATTTATACATCAAGGCCTATGAAATATGAGGTGTCAGCAAGTGTTGCAGCTGGTCTTTGTAGCAGAGTCATGCAGATCTCAGACCTGTTCACCAGCCCCACTTCTCCAGGCACTCAGAGAACAGGTTTCTGGTGGCAAGGGAAGGACACAGCCAGGATGGAGCACAAGGTTTCCTTGCACAGTCCCTGAAGCAGTGAGGTCTGCAAGAGTCCTGCCCTGACATTCACAGCAGTCTGAACATGTTGGGAGCCATAACCATAGTAAGGGAAGTAAGTTATTTGTTCAACCCTAAAATAATTTTCTCTTCTCTAGGAAAAGGTTTCTACCCATCCAGTAGCCCTGATAATGTGTAAGAAAAATTAGATTGAAAACCACTTTCCTTGTGTTTATTAACAGTGAGTTGTTTTACAGTTCTTACATGCTGTTGTGTTAATTTGTTTGTTTCCAGAGGCTACATCTAGATGTTGTTAACAGCAATAAAGAGAATATTACATTTGATCTAGAGTTCTGTCTTAATTCACAGGAAGAGATGCGAACAGAAGCTCGTCGGAAAAATCTCCTCATTCTAATTTTGCATTATTTAATGGAGGAAGGGTATGTTTTTTAAATAATAATTCTCTACCCTTGTGGGATTGTGTTTATCTGACCTGCTGTACTGCATCTTTCTGTCCCCTGTTGGCTGAATGGACAGTGTGGGCCTTGGGGTTGATGTGAGGAAGTGGTAAACTACTATGAGGTGTCCTTGCAGGTTGCTTTGCTAAATTGTTTCAGTTTCTGAAACAAAAATTCTCTATATAATTTAAAATACTTTAGATCAACCAACAAAGCTTATTAAAATTAGAGTTTATACTTCTATAAAAACAGAACTATGGACAGGTTAAAGATACCATATGCTTACTAGTGCCATTGTTTGCTTCTTCTTTCAGAAATCTGAGATGATGACTCTCAGTTTTTTGATCCTTGTTTGTTTTGTTTTTAAATTGCCAGATATGTTGATGCTGCAAATGCTTTGGAACAAGAGACAAAATTAGGTTTACGTGGCTTTGAAGTTTGTGACAACATTGATCTTGAGACAATTTTGATGGAATATGAAAGCTACTATTTTGTAAAATTTCAAAAGTATCCTAAAATTACTAAAAAGGTCCTGGACACTGGTATGTGGCTCTGTTCCTAAAAGAAAGCTTTTGTTTCCAAAGTCTAAAATGTTTATTTCCCTGCTATGCTCACAGCCCTTGTCATGTATGTCAGCATTTAATGTTCAGTTTAATGTAATGTTCATTTAATGTACAGTTACACATCTGAAGTTCTAGCACACAAGATACCAGAATTAAGAGAGGTTCTTTGAGCCCTTCTGTTTTTCCTTTGTTCTTTATATAAAGGACCCAGAGGATGGCATTTTTCTGTCTTTTGAAAGCTGCTTTGGTATTAGAAAATGTCAGCTGAGCACAAAGCATAATGGCAGAGATATATTTATTCACTTCCTTCTCATGGTCAGAGAATAGTGGATGAATGATACATACAGAATGAGGCAAATCAGAATATGAACATTCTGTTATGACCCTGAATGGTTTTGTACTTGAGCACAAAATGTAACTTGGAGAAGCCATAATAACAACTGTATGAGAATAAATGATGAAGAGCTTGAAGGATCCAAGTTTGGATTAGACATTAGGAAAAATTTCCGCATGAAAAGGGTTGTCAAACCCTGGCACAGGCTGCTCAAGGAAGTGGTGGAGCAACATCCTTGAAGGGTTCAAAACACATGTTTTGAAGGTACAAAACATGTTCAAGGATGTTCACCGATGTGGTACTCGGGGACCTGGGTCAGTGGTGGCCACTGCAGGGGTTGGGGAGTGATTGGACTGGATGGTCTTAGAGGTGTTTTCCAGTTTAAAGGGTTTAGTAATTGAAATTTTCTTGAAATTTGCTTGAAAAAGGCAAATACATCTAGAACCTATGGACTGGTGTTAATACAAAGGGGAAGAACAGCCCTGCAGGACAAAACGAAAAGGATTTGTTATGAGGCAAGAGTGAAAAAATATTATAAAGCATTTTTTCACATCATAGAGCAGCAGGCAAGACTGAATCCATGATCTAAGTAAAAAAAGAATTCCCAAAAAGTGACTCTTGGACACTTACGAGCTCTCTTTATGCATTTTTTGGTCAGTAAAGCTTCTCAGGCATGGAGTAGTCTGCTATATCTAAGCTCAGATTTGTGACCATGCTGGCAGGGAGGCATCATCCTTTTTCCCTAAAGCACAAGCAGCCTCTTCTCTTGCACTGCATGCAGTTTTCACCATGCCCTAAATTGTGCCTGTTGCCAGACTTGGATATCTAAATAAAACCCTTGGTGTGGTGCTCCTTCCCATTGAATTCTTTGCAGCACTCTTGGCAAGTCCTACAGTAACAGGTTGGTAATTTCCAATGAGTTGGAAATGTTGTAGATATACCCACAAGATTACAGGTTGCTCCATGAGCTCTGCTGCCCCTAAACCTACCATGTTCCCAAGCTCCTTTCCTTCAGGGAAATAACTGTTTGGGAGGGATTATTTTAGTGTGTGAGAATCATGAGTGGAAGAGCATTGCACAGAGAACACTGAAATGAGAGGTGTTTTGGAGTAACCAGGGGCCTGCTGGTAGCATCATACAAATCCTTGGCTTTATGAGTTCACATCTGGGCTTTCCAAGTTGGACATTTTGTGAAAAAAAAGCTCTCCTTTGACAGAAGTTGTTTAAAATGATAATAATGCAAAAGATAACATAGTTTGATAACCACTATTGCAATGTGACATTTATTCTGTCTTGTTATGTTGAACTTGATTCCCCTTCAGAGGAGTAAGACAAATTCATATTTCCCAATTCAGCAACGAAAAAATTATTAGCATTAAATAAGCATTCTATGTGCTATATTAAATTATTGTACTTAATCTAATTTCTGGTGGTGTCCATTTTACTGTGAACATGATACTGGTTTTAAAATGTAAGCAGAGAAACCAAAGACTGAATGAGCTAAAATGTAAAAAACTTGAAGCAAAAGCACTCTCACCAACACCAGTTTGTTTTCACTAAGATTTTACAAGCTTGCAGTGCTTATATTCCTGCTGTTCCAATTGTTTATGCATTATTATTTCCAAGGTCATTATTGTTTGCTTAAAAATACTTTTAAAGGGAAAAAGAGCTTCAAATTGCCATTTTTAGATCCTTAATTATTTTCCATTTTAATATTAATTTTGCCTCAGCAGAAAATAAACAACAGCTGAGAAGTGGAGGAAGAGCAAGAAGGTGAGATATATGTGTGGGGTGTTTTTCTGGGCAGAAAATTTTTGTAGTAAAAGCAAATATGCACAGTGGTTAAGATAATGCTGTGATTCCAGAGGAGCACCAAAGCCTAGAGCCATGCTCCTGACTGTGTGGTGCATTTTTTCTGTATGTGCTGGAGGAAATAAGAGACTTTTTTCCCAAATGGAGAGGCAAACAATTTACAGAGCTTCTGCCGTGTGGGTAAAGTGGGGTGGGGTGTTTGAAAAAAGTAAGCATTAAACTCTGCTGTGATTGAAATTAACACCATAACTTCAGTGGAAGAAAAGTTAGCCTAAAACTGCTTTATTTGGAAGCTTTGGGCTTTAGTCTTTTGGTATTTTGAAGAAAAAAAAAGTCATGGAAGTCTTGCATTTTGTTTTTCTTTATTCTAGGACAGCAGCTTCTTCTCAGAATGTACCAAGAGTCAAACAACAGACAGTACAACGATCAGTATCAAAAACTTCAGCTGGGAGTACAGCAGAACCTAAATCCTCCACCAAGGAGAGCCCCAGACAGGTTTAAACATGTTTTATTTTTATCTTGGCAGCAGTACAGTTGAAATTAATGGGATTTTGTCTGGGGAGTCTGTAGGCAGCAAGAGGATGGGAGTTGCACAATTAATAATTGTGCACTAATGGGTTTTAGTGAATTTGTCACTTAAGGATTATAGGTGCAAGATCTTGAGAGAATTTCTGGCCATGAATTTAGGGGCATTCACAGGCAAAAATTAGAGAAAAAGGAGGTATATAATCCAACCTCTACTGAAAGCAATCAGAGGGGTTTTTTCCCATTTATACTAATATATTCATCCTTTAGTACCAGAAATGAAAACAAACAAATAAAGAATGAAGTGGTATCAGTTGTAACCATCTTCACAGTGCATAAGTTGTTTGAGACTGGGGGACTAATTTGGGTCTGTAATGTTAGGTTTGAGAGTCTCATTTTGGTGAGATTGCTGTGAAATCTACTTTATTACCATCCCTTTACAGAGGGTGGACAGGAACAGCAGGCTGGTGGGCAAGCACTGTGTCTATTGCAGCCTTTTTTTTAAGGGCCTGGCTATATTTCTGCATCAAGAGGAACTCTTCTCTGACCTATTGCTACCCCTAAAAATACCCCAAAACTTTGCCTTTTGGATTGTATACAGCAGTAACTGCTGTGAAGTTACTAAAATAGCTCCTCAAATAGCTCCTAATTTCTGAGTTGACATGCTGTGCCTTTTCCTTGGCCTGTCATTTCCTGTGTGCGTAAGAGCTGCTTATGTAAAATGCAGTTTTCTGCTCAGTACGTGGAATAACTTCACTGCTGAGCTCCAGAGCCGTGGCTTTCACTGCTGTCACCAGTTAGGTGAAGTCCAATTAAATCTACAGTGGTGTTTAAATGATCAGTATTTCTCTTGGAACTTCATCTGGGCCTGTGTGACGAGAGGGAATGATACTTATCATGTAATACCTTCAATCCATTTACTTGACAACACATCTGTTTTAAAAGTCATTTTTCTTTAGGATAGTGATGGTGCAGATACTCTGGATCAATCTGATTTTGGCTTAAGCATCTCAGGAATCAGCAAAACCGGAGGAGACAGCTCTCACCCAAAAAAGGTTGGTGGAAACCTGGTATGTGGTTTCTCAGAGAAGTATGTATGTGGGGAAAAAAAAGCACAGAGGTTTTCAAAAATATCAAATGGTAGGGTTTTTTCTCCATTTTTATATAAAAATGTTTCTGTATAGTCAGCTGAAGAGTCACTTTTATAATTTTGTATACAAAATTTTATAATTCTTTGCATAGGAGGCACTTTTTGCATTAAATACTATTTCAAACATACTCAGAGAGGAATATATATTTTTTTTAAAGCCCAGTGGTAAATAACTAAGACTGAAGTTAAATTTTGAATTCCTGAATGAGGTAATGAAAGGCTCTGCAGTTAAATTATTGAATTGCCTGAGTTGTGTGTTCTGTCCCCATTGCTACCACAGTTTTTGAGGTCAATTTTTGCCATAATTAGGACCGTAAGGAAACACACTGTTGTAATTGCAAGCAAAATTTGATCCAGTGTGTTTTTAAGTGTAGTGCTACCACCATGGTAAAGCCTAAGCAACATTTTTTCCTTCTTTAGGGTCAAATAATTGACTACCGCAAGATAATTCAGGATGCTGTCAGAGTGTCACCAGATGGAATTCCCTTGAACAGCCTTAATTGTGATCCAGATCCATCAGTAAGTGTTTCTATTCATATTTCCATCCAATCAATATGAACTTGAGTTTTGCAAACCAGGAACAAAACAAAACACTGCAACAATGTTGGTTTTGTTCCCAAGTGCTGAAAAAGGCCTCGGATTTCTGAGAGGCGTATTTCCTCCTTGAAGGGACAGCCATACTTGATAGTGGTCTAATTTGATGACAGTTGTTTATTCTGAATATGAAAGCAGGCAACAAATAAAAATGAGGCCTTAAGATGAAAAAAAAAAAAAATGCAGACACCTGCAGAACTTCTGGGGGTGAAATCCTGGTTCCTTTCAGCTCAGTATTTCTCTAGCATTTGCCTCAGCTGAGGCAACAACAGAATTTTGATGGTTGAGATAAATTTTCTGTAAACACTCCACACACAAGCCAGAACTTCTCAGATAGTGCATCCAGCTTTCATGGTGCTTGTCTGCCTGGCAACTTGCTACACTGGAAGAAACTATCCAAAAAGAGAATGTGACAAAACAGTGACCTACAGTTACATTTTTCACTCCTCTTAGTCTATGTAGGTCATATTTAGGACTATAAGTGCAATAAAAAAGCTGCTCATATTTCTGCAACTTCAAAAGTTGATATTACTACAATGTATCAGTTTCTTAAAGAATACATAATAGTTTGTCTAAAAATACTTGCGGTCTGACAAGAACTTATGTTTTTCTGTTTTAGGAACGGTTATTGAAACCTCTTAGTGCCTTCACTGGCATGACTGGTGAGATGAGAGAACTTGCAGTGGTTGTAAGCAAAGTAAGAGCAGATCTCCATGTCAGTTGTAGAGATGTTGGTTATCTTTATATGGGAATGCTGTTTGTTTCTTTTTACTGTCACTAATAGTGCAAGTTATTTTTCCCTCCACATAGCTCCCCAACAAGTAATTTCTTTACATGTAATGATGTTTCTTTCTGATGCACAGTGGGAGGAAATTATTAAGTCCTTTCCTTTCTAATGGGGAACAGGTAATTTAATCATGCTGTGCAGACTGTCATGGGTTTCCTTTTTGCTACACAAAAAAGTGCAATACTTCACTGGAAAGAGAGATTTAAATATATTAGCTAAAACCAACTATTATCTAATGTTTTATCTAGCTGTGATCAGATGGCGGGAGAAACCTTGATTCCACCCTTTGGGTGCAGTTTCCATTCCAGGCACAGGGCTGTAGTCACTGTGGGCAGTGTGCCAGTATCACAGCAATATCTGAATTCTGAATGTATCTACTAGGTAAGGTCTACCAAAATTACTATTAAACCCTGGTATTCCTGCATGGTTTAGAATCAGAGAATCATTTAGGTTGGAAAAGCCATCTAAGCTCATCAGGACAGCAGCACTGCCAAGCACTGCCAAGGCCACCACTAACCCATGTCCCCAAGTGCTGTATCAACATGGCTTTTAAACTCCAGGGATGAGGATTCCACCACCACCCTAAGCAGCTGTGCCAAGGCTTGATAAACCTTTCCATGAAGGAATTGCTCCTGAGGTACACCCTGAGCCTCCCCTGGCCCAGCCTGAGGCCGTTCCCTCTGCTCCTGTCCCTGTTCCCTGGAGCACAGCCCGACCCCCCCGGCTGTCCCCTCCTGTCAGGAGCTGTGCAGAGCCACAAGGGCCCCCCTGAGCCTCCTTTGCTCCAGGATCAGCCCCTTCCCAGCTCCCTCAGCCTCTCCTGGGGCTCCAGCCCCTTCCCAGCTCCGTTCCCTGCCCTGGACATGCTCCAGCCCCTCAGGGTCTCTCTTGTCCTGAGGGCCCAGAGCTGTCCCCAGCACTGGAGGTGCCTCAGCAGGGCCGGCACAGGGACAGGCCCTGCCCTGGGGCTGTGTCACAGCCTGGCTGGGACAGCCCAGGGCCATTGGGTTAGTACTTGCCTGAGCCTTGCTTTGTGCAGCCTGCACAGTCTGTACTCCCTGTGCATTCTCAGTGGTGCAGTGGAGAGATGCTGTTACTGCCAGCTCTGCAAGCAGTGCCTTCATCCCAGCCCTGCCAGAGCAGCATCAGTAATGCACCATAACCCAGACTTGGGGATTCCTCCAGGATGGACAGCTTGACCCCTGGATGGAACCACAGCCTTGTCAGCAGCATTCCATTTCACTCCTGGGCTGAGGTGTAGCCTAACAAACAGGCCCTGGTCTGCTGGGGATCTGTGGCTACAGCACACACAAACGCTTAGCACCCACCACTTTTGGATGAGGCACTCATCAAAAAGGATTCTCAGCACCACAGTGTTTGGTAGTGTTGTGACTTTCTGGATATAAATATCATGAGTGTTAGTATCTTGGGTAAACCTGCTTAAAATCATCTCTCTAAAAATCATGGAAGACTTTTGCTGGCTGATTTTTATATCTGTGTATGGCCCAAATTCTTGGTCCACAAGTTTTGTATTTGATGTTTAGTGGAACTGAAGAAATGTCTTAGGAAATTTACAACCTTAAAGTAAGAAAATTTTCATTTGTTTCAATTCCTGTCTGGTCTTTTATTTATGGTAGACCTTTAAAATAATGTTGTTCTTGCTGCTACATTAACAAAAAAAGCAATAAAAAATTGCTTTCCATTTGTTATAGCATGTTTTGTGAATTGTGCTCCATTATGGTATGTTGCTAGTTGCTATGGTAATCAACACTGCATAAATCAATACAAATAAATAGCATATTATATCTATTTCATAACACAATCTAATTTAATTTGGAAACAGTTATGTAAGTCTCTACTTAATGTCAGAAATCTGATTTATCTTAATTCACTGTTAATAGACAGGGAAAGTGTAATCTATTCTATATAAATAATTTTTTTCTAATTGTATTAACTTTTCCCCTTGGATGCAACCACCTAATTTTTCTTCAGTCTGTGTGGACTATTTTTGTTGGAGAGCAAAATTTATCCTGAGTATTTGTACTGAGGATGCGATATTTTCTGCAATTAGCCCCTGGAACACAAAGCCACAAAATATTATAAAGGCAAATGGAAAGATTCATAGAAGATTTGGAAAGTTTGATTAATTAAATGAAATCAATTTAGTGAGTGTTTCAGGGCATAGACTAATTAACATCTATCTTTTGATAGATTCTTAGGGGGAAAATTTCTTCCTGTTGCAGTTTCTCACAGCTTTTCTTGCAGCATATAAAATCTTGCATAGAGTGGAGTAAATAGAAATTTTTCACTGTTACAACACAAGAAATAACATAAATAATAGGTATTAACATTATAATAGGTAATAACGTAAATAATAGGTGCAGCCATAAAGTTACTAAGCATCAAGTTTAAAAAAAAAATATTTTCACATTGCACATGAGTGAGCTGTGGAACTTGTGACTATAAAATAAACATGTTTAAAACAGGGAAGAAAAATTCAATGAAAAATGAGTGTCAAAAGGTGTTTCAGCTCAAAGATTGAGATGTAATTTGAATTACTGAAGTCCATTGTTGTGTAAACTTGAACCAATACGTCACTATGATTACTTTTACTTCTTTTTTTCAACATCCAATACTTGCAGCAGTAGAGACAAAATATAAGGGCTGGTGAACCTTCTTAGCCCAATTGCTCCTGATATGTTGATTGGTTCCTAAATCAAACTAACAGAAAACAGATCTGAGGAAGATCTGCTCAGCATCTACATTTGCTAGGAATACATTAGGGAAACTGAGGCCTGGAGGGGAAGTGATTGCTGTGTGTGCTTCCCTCCTGGGAGCTCCCTGGTACCTCGGGTTAAATAACACAGCCTGTATCACTTAACAGCACCACTCTTTTATCCCTGAGTCGATCCTTTTACTTTGCCAGAGTCATTATCCGACTGCAGAAGGAGTTCTGCTAACAAGATGTGATGTGTGTTGCAGGACATTTATCTCCATAAGCCAAACGTGAAGTGGGATGATATTATAGGGCTGGATGCAGCTAAAAGGCTGGTCAAGGAAGCAGTTGTTTACCCCATAAAGGTAAGGTGCTAAATAGTTTTGACAAAACCACTGTTGGGCTTGTTTCCTTGCAGTTACAGTGGTGTTTTAAAGTCCTCAGTATTTCTGTGCCTTGGTAGGCCATTTGTGTTAGAGCTGTTGGTGTTCCTGTTTCATGCCAGAACTATTCCTGTTCCATCTGAAATGGCACCTGCATTCTTCTACAGGAAAATTACCTTTCAAAATTAATATTGTATGAATTAGGTCCAGTTCTTTGGCACCTTTGGCATTGTAAGAAGAGCTGGGTTTGATTAATTCCATGAAAAATAACTTACAGAAGAGAATGTCACATCAATTGCACTTGAAAAAAAAAACAACACTGAAAGCAGATTTCAAAGAATAAATACAGCATTTTTCTCAGTACTCAGGTCATACATGTCCCATTGTTTTGGTGTGGTTTTATACCTCTCTTCAAATTTCTTATGTTTCTTGAATGTGCTAGGAGCAGTGAAGGTGAGGACTACAATCCCTTGAAGTTTGTTTTAGATGATACATTTTTAATCCCTAAATTACTTTCCTACAGTATCCAGAGCTGTTTACTGGCATTCTGTCCCCTTGGAAAGGATTATTGCTCTATGGACCACCAGGTATGGAGAGCTTTTTACCACATCTTTGTGTTTATCACTGCTTCTTGTTTTGTCCTGTAGATAAATCATCAATGTTAATTAGATCAGATTGTTAAAAAAGAGCATGTTCTGTACATAAATTAAAAGGAGAGAATGTTGGATGGTTATTTACAGCTCTGACACTCAGACCTGCCCTTTCTTGTAAGCCTTGGCTATTTTTATAGTGGAATCTTCCAGAGACAGTACTTACATTAACAATTTAGGAGAATGAAAACTCAGATCTCTGTTTTGCTCAGCTTGGACCATTTTAATCAAGATTGGCATGATCCTATGCTATGTCAATAAATCTACCATGGGCTTAACTCCGTAGTGAAAAATGTCCTTCCTTTCTTCTGCTTTTAGGGGTTGTTTTGGGAATGAGGTGGAAGCTTTGCCTTCTTTTAGCTGGGTGTTTTCCTTGTTAGTGCAGCTTCCCTGCTCCCCTTGCCCCCCTTTGACACCAGGATGTGGCTGGAAGGGGGCAGAGCGCACAAGATCCACCTGAGTCAGGTTGCAAAGCCTCTCTCTGCAATGAAATACATTTGTTCTGTGAATGTTTAGGTGTTCCTGCCACAGAAGGCATCTGACCATTTCAGCATGCACTACTTCAGGATTTGGAGAATCTGCATTTGCAGTTCTGTATTACCTGAGTTTCTCCAAACAATCCTGAAAGGGCCACAAAATACTCCAAGGGCTGGAGCCCCTCTGCTCTGGAGCCAGCCTGGCACAGCTGGGGCTGTTGAGCTGCACAAGAGAAGCTCCAGGGACACCTCAGAGCCCCTGCCAGGGCCTCCAGGGGCTCCAGGAGAGCTGCCCAGGGACTGGGGACAAGGCCTGCAGGGACAGCACCCAGGCAATGGCTCCCACTGCCAGAGGGCAGGCACAGATTTTGGGCTCTTGGCAATTAGGAATTGCTGGCTGGGAGGGTGGGCAGGCCCTGCCCCAGGGTGCCCAGAGCAGCTGTGGCTGCCCCTGGATCCCTGGCAGTGCCCCAGGCCAGGCTGGATGGGGCTTGGAGCAGCCTGGGATAGTGGAAAGTGTCTCTGGATATTGCAGGATTTGGAACTCAATGGCATTTAAAGGTCCCTTTCAACTCAAACCATCCTATGAGTTTTTTACTGGTTTTACCTGACTGGTAGTAGGATGAGGGGAATTTATTCAAACATTTTATTCCTTCGGAGAGTCATTTTCTCAAACACTGTTGTTTCTAGGTACTGGAAAAACTTTGCTTGCTAAGGCTGTTGCCACAGAATGCAATACAACCTTTTTCAACATATCAGCATCCACCATTGTCAGCAAATGGAGGGGTGATTCAGAAAAACTTGTCCGGGTGAGAATTCCTCTCTCGTGCATTATACTTTAACAAACATCATGTTCCCCCTTGAAGAACGTGGGTTCAGCACAGAACTGGAAACAAGTGTTCCTCTGATACTCATAATCTTTCCTGATTTAGACAAAACACGACTTTGGTTATACCTAGTTCTGAAAGCAGAAATAACTTCTGTAGACATCTCATAATGGATTCTTGCTGTGGGACTTGAGTTCTGTAAAGTAAGATGGAGCAGATGTTCTGCAGGCAGAAAAGATCTTTGACTGCCTGATGAGGAGTCAGACCATCAGAGTTCCAAACTAGTGTGTGCTTAGTGACCTCTTCAGAGCACTTCACATCCATTTTGCAGGGGTTGGCTCCTGGGCACCCTGGAAAATATAATTTAGATTCCCAAATTCCTAATTGTTCTTTGTGGCATGAAATGGGCAAAGAACTCCATTGTCACAAACATCTTCCAGTCAAGTGCAGATGTAATGTTGTTTCAAGGAAGGTAGTTTTCTGGCAAGTGGGTAAATGCATTTTTGTGTATAAACTAGCAAGGAGTCTGCATGGCTCAGCTGTGGTACGAAAGGTTCAGAGGTTCATGTGTAGCATCTTTGCCCATCTGAATCTCTCCATAACATCCACTAATTCAGTGGAAATCCACAAGCCCTTAACCTACCTTACCCTCATCTCTTGAGCTGCACTTCAGGTAAATGCAGAGCTCTTGGAAACAAATAACCACAGCAAACTATTCTCTAGAAATGGCATTGTTTGTCTCTCTTGAAATGTAGGCAGTGGCTGCAGCACATTTACTCGTCCTGCCTCCTTTGTCCTTTAAAATTGCATATTTTTCTCCTGACATTCCCTTTCTCTCTTACTGATTCTCTTGACATCTGTTTTAATAGCTTCCTAGAATTTTCTTTTCTGGCAGGAGTATGTGGGGACAATCTGGTTTCTGCCACCATGATACAGAAGGCTTTTGTGAACATGCTGCAGCACATGCATTGAGACTGAATTTGTGGCTTTTTACCCTTAATTAAAGTTACAGCAGAATCAAAAAATGAAGTAAGGTTGTCGATCAGGAGAGATCTAAGAAAAGTATTGTGTGAATTTATATTCTAAAATCACATGTGCCTGGTGAAGGGGAAGTGTATATGGGGTCTGTGGTCATTTGGAGGCATATCCTCTCATCCTGTTTTGCTCAGTTCTACACAGTATTTCTGTATTTTATATATTATATTTCTAGTAAAATTGTATGCTGATCATGGTCTACTTGTTACTCTGGGAAAATGACTTAAACCCTGTTTTTCATGCTCAAAGTGATAAAAATAATATCTATATTTTAAAATTTGATTTTTTAAAGTGTTCAGATTTAAAAATGCTGGACTAATATACTGTTAATGATACTTATCTAAAAACTCAAAAAACACTTTACTCAAGAAGAACTGACAGTGTTTTCTTGCTCCTAACGCAGGCCTCTCCATGTTTACGGAAAATTAGATGAAGCTTCATTCTCCAAAGAGCAGATCCACATTTTTTGTTTCAGCTTTCAGTCTGTTTTTTAAATTGTGATTGTTCAAGCAATTTATGTTTGTTTTGATCATGAAAAAAAATGAGTGCTTGATTCTTATCAAAAGAATCAGTGCATTTCCTTTCATTATGTTTCAGCTGACCTGCATTTTTTTTCCTCAAATCCTTATTTAAAAAAAAAAAAAAGTACAAATGGAGCAACAACAAAAGGCACATGTTTAATCTCAGTAACAATTTAGGAGTTCCCAGAATCCTCTGATGGATCATTTTCTTCTATCCCATTATTCTCAGGGTACTCTGATAGGATTTAGACAGAAAGATTTACACATAAAGACAGGATTACAAGGCTGTGTTCTTTATATCTCCTTTACAAACCTCTCAGATTTTGAGAGGATTCAGGGACTCTCAGCCTACCCAGAGCTTTTTTCCAGCAGATATCCCCTGGGATGTGGGTGCTGTTAATTGATCTTCCATGCCAGTTTACTTTAGTGCCTTCTTGTGTCAGTTTCACATTTACTCTTCTCTCTGGCAGGTGTTGTTTGAGCTCGCCCGGTACCACGCTCCTTCCACAATTTTCCTGGATGAGCTGGAGTCAGTTATGAGTCAAAGAGGCACTGTTCCTGGGTAACTGGTGGGACCAGTTTGGGATTAAAGAGAGAGGTGCAGTGCTTGTGTCAGTCACAGCAGAGAAGCAAAAGAGCTTCTGTGAGAATTAGCAAGGAGTCACAGGGACAGCAAGACGGAGGGAGATGCAGGGCTTTATAACCAGTTGTGCTGTACTTTAAAGGGATTTAAAATGGAAATAAAGGGCAGTGGTGAGGGAAACAACAGGTGAATTGTTAGAGGTAAGTAAGAAATAGCTTATTTCATGGCACTCAGAACATAGGCATAGCAGAGTAATAGGGAGTGTACACAGTGGAATTGCATTTCCATTAGTGTCAGATTTTGGTGGCATTGTCAGGACTCCCCATTGCAGGACTGGGAGTATGTTGTTACTTGAATCCAAGATTTAAGACAATTTTTAGTTAAAAACACATTAAAAAGGTTAGGGATGGGAAAGAAGCCAGAGAAATATAAAAATATTGTTACAACCATTAGGAACCCATTACAGGGGATTTTATGTACAGTGAATTACATGATCACTTTATATATATTATATTCTACATCGATATTGTGTGCTTACTATTTGTAAATAGAGTATGTCCTATTGTATATATGTTACTTGTAGTCATTTTCACTTAATAGATGCAAATTATGAGCCAAATTTGTCCTTCATACGTACATTTAAAAGCTCTCATTAACATCACTGGGTTATATATTCTAATAAGGATTTTTATCCTAGATGCTGTACTCATTTTTACATGTACTTATTAAATACTGACTTGGCATTGATTTTTGAATGCCTTTGCAGAAATAAATCATTAAACCTGAACTGCAGCCCTTACCATCTAAGGTCCTGATGTTTTCCCTGGGCTTGATCCAGGAGTTTCCCAAGAGCTTCACATCTGGAAGTGAGAGTTCCAGCTGGTTTTCTGCAAAACAGTTTACCTGTATTGGGGCCAGAGCTCCTAGCACTTCGCTTAAGTTCTCCTTTTTTGAAGAAGGATCCTTTCTGTGTGGTCTCTGCCCCTTTCTAAATTCATATCAGCATGGTGTATTTTTCTGTTTTCTTTCGATAGAACATTTTGCAAAATGTTGAATTCAGTAGTAGTTTTATTTTCTTGTGACCACTTCACATTCAGTCATGGAAAAATGCTACCCTGAAGAGGTAGGTGTACCAGTTATCTAATGGCAACTATCACATTATAAGAATTCCCTGCTATAGATCAATCAGTCTATCAATCAATCTAATTGGAGCCCTAGCTATTTTGCAGTAAATGTTGGTCTTGCATAGAGATTAACATGAAGAAAAAGCCAAATAAATATTTTCTTTGGATTCAGTAATAGTGAATTCTCCTCACTTTAATGCACTGAAAAGAGTCCATTTTAGTAATCATTAGAAAGCTTGATTTTAATGCTTAGATGTTAGCTAATGGAGCTTAATCATGCTTTGAACTGGGGCAAAACTGTGACAAGGGCTCAGTTGCTGTGAATGACACTGTATAAATAAAGATGATTAATGCACTGAGCAAATACCATTTCTCTGAATCTTGGTAGTGGTGAACATGAAGGAAGTCGGCGGATGAAAACGGAATTACTGGTGCAGATGGATGGCTTGGCCCGATCTGATGATCTTGTATTTGTTTTAGCAGCTTCCAATCTGCCATGGTAAGAGATCCAGAGAGTACATTTTGAATACATTTTCATGAGCTTCTAAGCACAGATAAAGATTTTATTTAGACTTCTGCAGAAAAAGCCTTGATATTTGGTTAAAGCATTTAAAGATTAATTTGGAGCTTTTACTTTTAAACTCTTCAATTCTTGCTATTTGTGTCACATGAGAATAATCCATAATAAAGTCAACATATGCTGGTCGTACCAGCTGCTAATATTTAAAATGGAGTATTTGACTTTATAGGCAAGTTATTTACTATGTTTAAGCTAAGAAGGGTTTTCAGCCTGGAACTGTAAGGTGCTTAAAACATCTGGTGCTTAGAAGGATACTCCATAAATAGGAATGTTGGATTTTATTAGTATCAAATCTGACTTTGAAAAGTTGAGGGACAAAATTCTCCAGTTTCTTCAACACAATTTAGTATAGAAGAAAAAACAGTTTAAGATTGGAACTGTGGAATTTCATCAAGCTGGGAAGGACGTGTATTGGGAACAAGACAAGTTGGAGAGGATAAGGAAGGGAGGTAACATTTGTAGTGTAACAACTGTGGGTGCTCAGGAGAGGAGCTGCTGATCCTCACAGCACTGAGATCTTTGTGGGTACCCTTGTCCCTAAGGGCACATGGAGCTAAGTGGGTCTGTTCCCCTCTCACATGGAGAATAGTACAGGCTTGGGTCAGAACAGGAGAAGACAGCAGCCCTGTTTCCAGGGAACTTCAAGCCATGGTCTGGGAGTCATTTGTTGGAGCCCATTGGGAGGTGTTTGTGGAATGACCTCGTGTGAGCAGCAGTTCAGCAGCATTTCAAGTGGCAAAACTAGAAATTTTGCTTAGAGGTGGCTTTGTTTAGTGAGATGACACCAGCCCAGCTCTGCAGTGTGACAGACACAGAGCAGGGCACCTAAAACCAGCTGGGAGCCAGAGAGGGCTCTGCCCCCACAAAGCCACAGGCTTCATTTACCGATTGTTTTTCAACATTGGTGATTTTTGGCTGAATCTTACAAAGTTGCCATGGGGACAAATGTTGGAAAAGCCTCTCTTTGTGACTGGAGAGCTCAGGGTTGTGATCAGCAGACTGTAGGGAGTGTCTTGAATGTCACTGGGTATGTAACCACAGCTGCTTCCTTTTAAGTACTTATAAAAAAGGCTAAAAGTCCTAGAGCATATATTATTTTGACCATACAAATGCCCATTTTTGTTGTGCATATCACCAAATGTTCTCTCACAAAGTCTGTGGTAATATTTTATCCCTCTTGTCAGCTGATCCCCTTTTTATCAGGCCTGGCTGAAAAGGTCCAGGGAACAGGCAGATAGAATTAAACAACAGAAGTTTTTTTTGGAGTTTTTGCCTGAGAATTGAGGCTCAAGGTAATATTTTCAATCAGTCCCATGTGTCAGGTAAGCCTAGCTTGTCTTGTTCAGGGTTTTCAGGCTCTTTAAATAAAAGAATGGCTGTGTGAACGCCTAAAATTTGCATAGCAGTTAGCTGTACTAAGTGAGGCTGGTCCCTACTCTGGCCCAACAGTATGAGTACAGAGCCACAATGGTTTTTTTTTTTAATAGTCATAATAGCAAAGTCTGTGTGTTGGTTTCAGGGATTTATGTCTTGGACAAACTCATGAATTTAAATCAGTGCAAAATCCTACCCATTTTATTACAATATCTATATAAAAGGAACTCAGCTGTATGAGATTTAATTGTGTTCCAGTTGTGTAAGAAAATGCTAAAAAAAAATAACTGCTCTCTGTGTGGACAGTTAAGTTTGAAAGAGAATTAATACAGTATTAATACATTTGTCTGTCTGTTAGTAATACACTATAAATGTTTACATTATTGCAGCATTGTTGCCCTTTCAGAAGAAGCTCTGAGCAGTGCATTGCACCTGTGGTCTCTTAAATTATCCTGTGAGATAATTATCCACGCAGAGAGATTTTTGCATGTGTTTTGTTACCCTATGTCTGCCTTATACAATCAATAAGCTTTCTGGGAAGTTTTGTAGAATACACAGAATTCAGTTTTAAGTATTTTATGTATTTGTTTTTTGATCATTTTGTAATACTGAAGTTCTTATTTCGGCAAAATTGCTTCCTTGAAACATCCAAAATGACAGCCTTTTTTTAAGGTTGAGACAAAGTGACAAGGTTTCTGTTTTGAGGGACCTTCCCTGAAAGAAAGCAGTCAAGTCCATGTTGGAACAGGAGTGGCAGCTGGGGTGTTCACTTTTGAAAGTTCTATACCTGAGACTTCAGAAATTCCTTTTGAACTTTCTCTCTTGTCTGGTGGAAATGTTCCTACCACAGAGAAAATTCTTTAAGAAGGGGCTGGGCAAATGCTTAGAAAGGTGTTTGAGGAGGATGGAAAGACTGGTGAAAGCCTGAGCTTTCACGTCACTGGAGTTCTCCAGGCTTGAGGAATTTGGGATTATCTGCCTCCAGAGAGCCCAGCAGGTTTTAAACCTCTTTCAGGATCCCAACTATATATTTACAGATTATTTTTATGAGCATTAGGTGACATTTAGCTCCTACTGTCAGACCTAGACTTCATCTCCACAGGAATATTTCACAACAAAATTTCAAAAGACCTACTGCTACCTAAGCTGTGGCTTCACAGCACTGCCCTGTGCTCTTGCAAACATTTGTTGTTAAGCTGGATTTCAAGAGATTTGTTTAACATATTTATTGATCAGGGAAAAAAAATTAGTACCAAGCTGCTTTTAGAAGAATGAAAAGAAGCCTAAACAAAGCTCTTTACACTGTCCTAAGCTGCACTGCAGCTATTGATCTTCCTCTTCAGCCTGTGCTTGCTGCCCAGCCCTCCTTTCTGCAAGGTGTTTCTATTAACAAATTACTTGTTGAAATGGTTGAATGTAATTAAATAAAATAAAGGCCTTGTTAGTGAAGGAATAAAGAGATCCTTAATCATGGAGTGACTGTTTCCGAGTGTATCAGCACATTTAATTCAGTTTTTATTGCAGTGCTGTTTTCTTCTCACCCATACCCTCAGGATGGGTGAAGTTGTGGTGTGCACGGATAGATTCTTACCTTCCAACCCAAACCATTTTGTGAATCTGTGATGCCTCCTAATGTTAATTGCAAAAAGTCATCCATCTTGTGGATCTGTAGAGCTTTGTTTATCTTTTCATGAGCATCTCTCAGTACTTCCATTAGATGTTGTTTCAGAGAATATTTAGGTTGGCTCAGTGCTTTGTATTCTGCTCTGGTTAATGTCACTTAACCTTGCATCTGGTCACTGACAAAACAATTCAGCAAGAACCTAAACACTCGAGATAACAAAAACATTGTTTCTTTATTTCCCTCTTCAGCCAACAGGTCAGCGTAACCTTCTGGATAAACAGAATCACAGAATCACAGAGTGCTTTGGGTTGGCAGGCACTTTAGAGCACATCTAGTTCCACTCTCCTGCCACTGGAACAGGGACACCTTCCACTGGAACAGAGTGTTCAAGAACCCTGTTTTTGAACACTTTGGGGATGGCACAGCCACAGAGCAGCTGTGGCAGAGTTCCTCTGGGCTGGGCAGAGCAGAGACTTCTGTTGGAGACTTCTTTATAGAACATGGTTAAGGGTGCTCATGAATCCGTGCTCTTGGGGGGCCTGAAGCTGAAGGAGTGATGGAAAATATAATTTGGAGTATTTGCAAACTATTTGCAGAGGCTGGCTGTGGTTGTCCTTCAGCTGCAAAGGCTTTTTAGAGTACCTGTGTGGGCACCTCTAAAACCCTGAGAACTTCTTCCCTCTTTACACAGGTGATGTTAATGTGGGTATTAATATAGCTAAATAACAGCAAAGGATTATCAGCCAGAGTAATTCTGTCCAGCCAAGCAAGGCAATTTTAAGAAGTTGAGCTGAAAAATACATTTGGAAGATGAAAGGAGACTAACATGGTTCTTTGGCTATGCTGGGTGGGACCTTCTGCAAGAGGCATTGCACTGAACGCTGGACAGCACCTGAAGCAGCATAAAGATAATTATATCAATATACCAATAATAATATTGTCAATATAGCAACAGCTGTTGATTAACAAATTCTGGTATTTACTTCTGAGGCCTTGATTACAAGCACAAGGGTGGATCTGAGTGAATTCCTATTGTCCTCTGGGCTCCTGGTTTTCTGATTTTTGTGTTCATTGTTTGGATCAGTGCATGTGGAACAAGGTCTCCCACACCATGACATTGTGGGGAGAGGGACACTTCTGTTCCTGCAGAGCTGACAGCCAGGCATGCTAACGTTGGGCAGGCACCTGTGTGGGGATTTGGGAGCCCACTTTTGGGGTTTTTTATCATGTGCTATACCATAGAAACACTTGGTATTAAAAAAACATAAGGACAAGTCAACAAAGGTAACAGAAATCAGCTCTGGTGTTGGGCTACAAATCCATCTTGAGCTGGCATTGAACTCCCTGGGAACTAAAAGGGAGTTTCCTTTTAGAAGGAAAGAAGAAACTCCATTTGCTGCTTTAAAATTGACTTTGCTGGGAAAAATATTTCACCCAGGGAATTGGAGATAGGGGCAGATTTATTTAAGCGTATCTGCAGTCCCAGGTTGCAGGTAGAACCCTCCAGCAGCTGCTTCCTTGTGCTCAGCCAGCACAGGCGCAAATGATGCTTAGAGCTTCTGTTCTTCTGCCTGTACAAGAAACTTTGAAGTGGGTTTCCCCTGAATGAGATTTTCTTGCCAGGTATGAGGACTAAATAATATTTTAAACTGGAATAATGAATCTGTGACTGAATGGGGCCAATAGAGAAAGATTGGCACAGGACATTTTTCTTATCTTTTGTTTTAGACAAAACATCATAACCAGTCTTGATGTTGACAGAATCAGAGTTTTTGGCTCACTGACACATTTATCCAGTGTGTTCACCCTGCACATATTTTTGATAAGGATAATGTCCTTTGCGGCTGTTTATTTATAATTATGAAAATACAAATATAAACAAAACAAAATTTAAACAAAATATAAATAATATAAACAATTATTTATAATTTGTATTGCAGGAGGAGTCTCAGTTTGGTTCTGCCTGTTCTGCCATAATACACAGCCTCACATCCAAGACCTTCAGTCTGGATTTTATACCTACTGAGCATCCCTTACTAAGTAGCAATTAATTAGTCCTGACAGTGCCCCAGACAGGCAATTTGTAGTGACTCCTTAATAGCAGAGGGGGAAAGAGAGAAGTTGTTGCTGATGGGACATGCTGCAGATGAGTACCAGGGCAAAGGATGGAAACTGCAACTTCTGATTGTTACTGTTAGCATCGCTGTCACAAGTAGCATATCACTGAACCAGAATACACTGGATAATTAACCCTTTTGTTTTTCCTTTTGGCACAGCTAGGCGAGGGCCTTGCTGTCAAAGCCCCGTCTCCACGCTGAGATGCCCCCTGTTGTCGTGTGCTTGCAGGGAGCTGGACTCTGCCATGCTGCGGCGGCTGGAGAAGAGGATCCTGGTGGACCTGCCGAGCGAGGAGGCACGGCGGGTGATGATCCAGCACTGGCTGCCCCCTCTGAGCCACAGCGGCGGCGTGAAGCTCAGGGCGGAGCTGGACTACAGCCTGCTGAGCCAGGTGGGCACGGCTGGGACAGCACCTCGAGGGCTGGGACAGCACCTGGGACTGCAGATACGCGGCGGCGTGCAGCCGCTGCCACACACGGAGCTGGGCACCACCTCAGCTCACCCGGGAACCAGCCAGAGGGGCGCTGGTGGGATGAGGGGCTGGGCACGGCACACACAGACACACAGACAGACACACAGACACACAGGCAGACAGACTCACACACAGACACAGACACACACAGACACAGACACACACAGACACACAGACACACACAGACACAGACAGACAGACACGCAGACACACACACAGACACACAGACACACACAGACACACACACAGACACACACAGACACACACAGACACACACAGACACACACACAGACACACAGACACACAAACACAGACACACAGACACACACAGACACACACAGATACACAGACACACACAGACACACACAGACACACACAGACACACAGACACAGACACACACAGACACAGACACACACAGACACACACACAGACACAACAGACATAGGCAAACAGACACACACACACACAGACACAGACACACACAGACACACACACACACAGACACTGACACACACAGACAGACATAGACAAACAGACACACACACAAGTGGAAATCGCTGGCTTCACAGGGCTCTGCCTGCAACACGGTGTGTGCTGGCCATCTCTGCTGCGCCAGCTTTTCAGCCTTAAATACAGGGAGACATCCAGCAACAGCAGATTTTATCACTGCTCTCACCAAGCTGGGAGCACTTCCAGTTCATCAGGGTAATGAACAGTTAATTGTGAAGGGAGGGTTTGTCACAGCTCCACTGCTGTGGCAGAAAAGAGCATTTGGTAGCGAAGAGATTCCTTCGTGTAGCCCTTTGTCACATCCTGGATTCTTTGGAAACAGAATTCTAGAATGGTTTGGGCTGTAAGGGACTTCAAAAATAATCTTGTTCCAACTTCCAGCAGTAAGCAGGAGCACCTTCAATTAGCCGAGGTTACTCAAGGTCCCAGCCTTTAAATATTTTACTTTACCCAGCTGAGATTCTTACATCTGTTTACAAAGACAATACTGCTCATTTCTGGGCCTATAAGGAAATACATTTATTTTAATACTGGAAAGCTGAAGATGGACTCAGAAAGGTGGGGTCTATTTCACCTATAGAAAACTGGCATTTAGTAAGAAAAGGCCCAGTATTTTTCTTGGTCCTAGGAGATATTGTAGGTATTTAAAGGATAACAAGCTACATAATTTTGAGGGGACACTACAAAAAAAAAAAAAGATTTGTGTTTCTGTGTGAATATAAATGTGTATTTCGGACAGCAGTAAACGTCACAAATATTTATATAAATACATGCACAATATATATGCCTGCAAATTCCATTTATGTCTGATTTGTGAACTGTAATGTATCATTCTGATCCCCTCACAGGAAACAAATGGATACTCTGGCTCAGACATAAAACTCGTGTGCAAGGAGGCAGCCATGAGACCAGTGAGGAAAATTTTCGATGCTCTTGAAAATCATCAGCCAGGTACCTCAGCTTTGAGCAGAGAATCTGGCCTGTGAAATGCTGATTTCCTGCTGTAACTCTTGGAATGAACATTCTAACTCCAGCAGGTGGAGCTCTGATATCTGCCTGAGAAAGTATTAAAATCCACACTTCCAAACCCTGTTAAATTTCTAAAAATCGGGGCTTCTTTTAAAGCTGTCATTATCTGTGCTCTCAGCATAAATGTAATTTTTAATTTATCTCACTACATTTAGTCTGTTGTTTTCCTACATTAAGTGTTGGACTAGGCATGGATATAAAAAAGTGTCTTTTGGTAATAGTAGCAGGATTTATTCAATTCTCTTGTCTTTAGGTAACAGTAACTTGCCCACGATCCAGCTGGACACAATCACAACCGCGGATTTCCTGGATGTGATCACCCACACCAAGCCATCAGCAAAGAATCTGAGCCAGAAGTACACGGCTTGGCAGAGGGAATTTGAGTCTGTCTGACAGGAAAAATCAAAAACCTCCAAGCCATTTGCCATCCAAAGTGGCCTCCAAAAGGTCAAATGGTGATGGGGAAGGGTTGTTTCAAGGAACAAAATGCAGTGACAAGTGTCAGAGGGAAATCTTTACTTTCAAAATGCAGGGGGTGGGTGAAGGGGTGGTGGTTATTCTTAATTCAAAAAAGTTCTTGGAGTTAGTGTGATGGCACAATCCTATGCAACAAAGCCTGCAGCCTTCATTTTATGTATAAAGACTTAAAAGACTGATTGATTGATTCTCAGTCTTTATTCAAGACAGATTTTGGGTAGAACTGGAGCAAAGTTTAAAAGCAGATAGACAATTCGTGTAATTCTCCATTTCTGACACTCTGTAGAACATCACAGTCAGTGTAGCTTTCCCAGCAGAGACCTGCACCCTTCTTAATGAAACACAAAATAGGAGTTTTTCAGTGAAATTAGTGGGGCATGTAAATTTGGCTAGTTTGTCACTATTTTCAGTTGAGTTCAAAGCCTTGAAGCATGTTATTGTACGGTTGGTTTGGGGTATTGCCAAAGTGAAAAAGGCAAGGAATTAGAGAAAAACTGTAGAAAATCAGAAAATTTAGGATAATTAACTAGAAACTGTATTGGTGGCTACCCAATGCTAGTTTGCAGCCAGCCATAAAGCAGAATTGCAGAACCTCAGGATGGGTCAGGTTGGAAAGGACCAGAGGGGATCACAGCTGGTGCCACCTCCCTGCTCCAGCTCCATCCCAGAGCACAGGACACAGCATTGTGTCAGAGGGCTCTGGAATATCCCTGGTGAGGGAGGGAGACTCCACCCCTCTTCTGGTCTCTGTTCAGGACATTGTTGTGCCTCCTGTGCAGGGGAATTGCTGGGCTCAGTCCCTGCCTGTGGCTCTGGTGCCATTGCTGGGCCTGGAACAGAGCCTGGGCCCTGCTCTGTCCCTCCCTACAGACACAGGGACAGACACAGGGACAGACACAGGGACAGCCAGGGCCGAGGGCCCTCTCACAGCCCTGAACAGCCCCAGCTCCCTCAGCCTGTGTGTGGAGTGATGCTCAGTCCCTTCCCAGGTGTGCCAGCTGCGTGGGGGCTGCAGTGAGCTGCGCAGCACCGTGCCAAACGTCCCCCATGCTGGACTGTCCTGCTCACACACGTGGCCAGGTGAGCAGCCAGCACTGCCACGTGTCCTGCACTCTTCCCATTAGAAATTCCAACATTTTTTTCATTTTTTGTCATTTTTTCAGGGTCCAGGTCCTATCACTGCCCTCTCTCACCCTCCTTCTTGCTCATGAATACACTTCCCCTCCATGCAGTTCTCAATTTTCCTTGGCCTGGTGTGTGTCTGCATTCCAAGCACCAGGGTTGTGCAAACTTTCCAGCACATTCCAGGACCTCTGAGGCACTGACAGTCCCTTTTATTCCTGCATCAGTCACACATTATTGGAAGTCTCCAAGGGAAATACCTTCACAGGATTTTGCTGGTACATCTCCCACTTCCTGCACCTGACTGTGACCCCAGGCCACAGACCTCCCTCACATCCATCCTTCCAAGCAGAAACCAACAGGTTCAGAATGGCTGGCACAAAACCCAGACGTGTGAATTTATGCAAAACTGAAGCTGGCAAGGGCCTACAGACACTATCTAAAGATAGCTTCTGTTCCTCAGAGGTCTCTTCTCCCAGGCAGAAAGTGTCATGATGAGAGGAAACAACCTCAAGTTGCACCAGGGAAGGTTCAGGTTGGATATTTGGATATATTTCTTCTTGGAAAAGACTGTCCAGGCCTGGCACAGCTGCCCAGGGCAGTGGTGCAGTCCCCATCCCTGGAGGGATTTAAAAGCTGTGTGGATGTGGCACCTGAGGACATGGGTCACTGCTGGCCTTGGCCGTGCTGGGGAATGGTTGGACTCAGTGATCTTAGATAACTTTTCCAGCCTAAATGATTCTGTGATTTATTTTTGTGTTTCTACTGCAAAATCTCCTCCATCCACCCATTCCATTCCTGGCATAGTCTAAATCTGAACGTAGTAACCACCCACCAAGGGAGGCTGCAGAGAGACACTGTCACATGTGAGGAATTCATTCATCACCATGGTTTTGTTTAACAAGAACGAGCATGGCTCATTAACACTAAACTGTATTTTCAATAAGGTTAATACTCCAGTAATGCATAATTACAATCTAATAATTTAACACACAGGAGCACTGTAAAACAACTGTAAAGGACTTTGATTATTACAGTTTGCAAATGGACCAGAAAAGCCATTTACCATCATTACAAAGTTGGTTCATATTGGGGGATGTAGTGCATAGGAAAAGCATTGCACGCCTACAGAATTAAATTTCATTTTACAGCTCTGCTAACCAACTGTAAAAACTGGAATCTGTCCCCATGGCTTGTGAAGGATTTTTTCCATAACATACAAAAGAAACAAAAAAATCCCCAACAAAAGTGAAATTTTGCAACTGTAGCATTAATAGGACCCTGCTGGAGCCTAATTTTAAAAAGTCACAGTCTCTAAGGCATTTAATACCAGAGTTTTGTTTCTGTATCATTCTTTTTAATAACAGGATCTAATTAAAACATCCGTAAAATGCTGACAGTTTTTAATTTTATGTAAAATCTGAAAAGCAAATAACAGGATCTGCTCTAATGAAAGACAGCCACAGTAGTTATTATTAAGCAATGGTGATATTTTCATTTAAGAGTCACTTCTAAACAAGCATAATCTCTACCTTTAAGTCAGAGCAGAGCAGAGCCATTAGTGAAATCACTACAGGCCATTGAGGCTGTAAGGCTCTGTCTGAGCTTTATTTACTCGAGTGTTTTCAGTGCATGTTTTCAGTTTAACTTATTCTGCAGAAAGTGACACTTTCCTGACAGTGCCTTTCATCAGGTATTCTTTGAAAAGTGGAAATAAGGAAACACTGTCCTGTGTGTGTGCCTGTGCTGGGCCCACATGGATCCCCTGCCTCTCACAGCCCAGAGTGGTGTCTGATGGATGCCACGCATGCACTGATCTTGGGACCTTAATTTTTGAAGCAAGAATGAAGGAAATGGTGTGAAACAGATGTTTCTTCAAGCTACCTGTTCCCTTTCTCACAACATCTGCTTCAGGATATGTTCCACTGCCTCTGGGAAATTCTCACAGGTTAAGTAGGGACCTGGGTTGATTTTGTCTTCATCTGCTGGACGGTATTTACCTGTAACAGATTAACACAAAGTCGCTTTACCAAACTCCTTCTTTCTCCCCCCCTGAAAATTACAGCCTTGTCATAGCAGTAGCAAGCAGGAAAATGCCAATCTGGGCAAAAAACATCCCACAAGGCTTCACTAAACAAGTGCTGAGCCCTCCTGGAGATTCCTCCAGGGGCAGCTCTGGATCAAAACTAGTGTTAATTGCACCGGTTCACTCTGCTGTACTGGCAAATGTCCACGTTGTAGGTTCTTAAAATAATAATAATCATAGAATCCCAGAATGGTTTGGGTTGCAAGAGACCTTAAACCTCATCCAGTCCCACCCCCTGCCATGGGCAGGGACACCTTCCACCATCTCAGGATGCTCAAGCCCCATCCAGCCTGACCTGGGGCACTTCCAGGGATCCAGGGGCAGCCACAGTTGCTCTGGGCACCCTGTGCCAGGGCCTGCCCACCCTCACAGGGAAGGATTTCTTCCTCAAATCTCTAACCTAAATTCATGTCTTTCATTTTGAACCCAATACTCCCTGTTCTATCACTACAGTTCCTGATGAAGAGCGCCTCTCTGAAGACTCTTCTGAAGAAAAGCAGGATTACTTCCCTTCATTTTCAACATATCACACTGTGTGGCATGAGCAGCTGCCACCTCAAAGAGACCTTTCCCAGTCCATGGGTCCATCAACAACACCAACAATACCTGTCAATCCCTTCACGTTCCACTTCCATACAAAGCAAAATTACATTTGTAATTGTTGAGGAATGTCACCAGAGCTCCTGCACAATCAGAGGTTACACTGCTGTGACTGATTTTGGCAATCTAAGGTGTGACAATAACAGCTCCCTGTTCTGTGATTACTGCTCTGGATTTTTGAGTCAGAGCAAAAATTCACACCTACAAGAGCAGCTGTCCTCATCCATGACTTTGGTTACCCTGCCATCACCTGGGGTCTGTGCTGTGCTCTAGCCCTGGCATCACCATTTTCTGCTTGACAGGCTGCCTCTGCCCCACCCCAGCAGGGATGTTGAAGCTGAGGGCTGGCCCCAGGGCTCAGAGTCCCTTCACTTCTGGGCACAGGGTGACATCACTGAAGGCACTACTGCCTCTTGCAATGACCAATCCATCGAGTACTTACCTGTCCTTACCAAAATGCCACGCATGCCTGCCTGCTGGGCACCACCAACATCATCCCTGCAGTCCTGGGACACAGCAGGAGAGCAGTGGGTTAGTGGGCACAGACACTTCCATAACCTTCTCTCCTTTGCACATCACTTAAAAGCAGTGACACAGAGTCAGATCTTTCAGCTACCCCATTGGTCACACTGTCACAGGAGTGGTTTTCTGTGTGCTCTCTGCCTGATCAAATAGTGACTAAAGTAAGAGAGAAAACCCCATGGATTACACACTAAATCCTGTGAACTTTCATGAATTGTTTAGGTTGGAAAGCCCCTCTAAGACCATTGAGGCCAACCATTCCCCCAGCACTGTGCAGGCCACCACTGACCCGTGTCCCACACACCCACACAGCTTTTAAACCCCTCCAGGGATGGGGACTCCACCAATGCCCTGGGCAGCCCTGTGCCAGTGCTCAAAGTCCTATTACATGAAGCATTTTTCTCTAATATCCCATCTAAACTTCCCCTGGCCCAGCCTGAGGCCGTTCCCTCTGCTCCTGTCCCTGTTCCCTGGGGAGCACAGCCCGACCCCCCCGGCTGTCCCCTCCTGTCAGGAGCTGTGCAGAGCCACAAGGGCCCCCCTGAGCCTCCTTTGCTCCAGGCTCAGCCCCTTCCCAGCTCCCTCAGCCTCTCCTGGGTCCTTCCCAGCTCCATTTTCTCTCTAGAAATGACGCTTCCATGCTCTGGAGCCCCTCTCTGAGGCCCTGCCTGCCCCAGATGGCAGCACTGCAGGCGGGGCAGTGGGGAGGGTTTGTGCCCACGTACATCTCCGATCATGACGGCCTCCTCGGGGGCACAGTCAGTGCCCCGCAGAGCCTCCAGGAAGAAGGTCTTCTCTGGCTTCCCCACCACGGTGGCTTTGGTGTCTGTTGCATACTCCAGCCCTGTCACAAAAGGTCCAGGTCCCAGACACAGGCCATCCTTCTTCTTGAAATACCTGGCTTTATGGATCGCTATGAGAGGCGCCCCATCCAAAATCAACCTAAAGAATGAATGAATGAAGAAGAGAGCACAAAAATTATATTAAAGGAACTGTATTTACAACTGAAGGCCTCAAGAGGCTTTCGCACAATCCCAGAATGGTTTGGGTTGGAAGAGACTTTAAAGTTGATCCCATCCCACCCCCTGCCATGGGCAGGGACACCTTCCACTGTCCCAGGTTGCTCCAAGCCCCATCCAGCCTGGCCTTGGACACTTCCAGGGATGCAGGGGCAGCCACAGCTGCTCTGGACACCCTGTGCCAGGGCCTCCCCACCCGCATAGGGAACAATTTCTTATAAGTACAGGGTGAATAATTTGACCTTTATATTTTAGCACTGAAGGAATTACAGTAAGAAGTTACATTAAAAAAATCTCAAAGCCATTTGAGGCATTCACATCCCTCTGAATTTCCCTGTTAACCCTGGGAGTTTTAGCAGGCTCAATTCCACAGAACCTGCAACTCATCTTTGGCTTTCACATTTCTGTTTTGTGCCCAGCATATTTTCCTTACAGCAGACACTGCATCCCCCTGTCCTGCAGCAAAGGGAAGCTGTGTAAGTGCTGCACTACAGGAAAGCTCCTGGTGCACCAAGCACAGCAATATTATTGCAGTCCTCCCCTCCCAAGTTTCAGTGCAACAAGCACTGAACTGCCTTCTGGACTGCCAAACATTTTCCCTTTGATTTTACACTTTGTCCAGGTAATGCAGGTTATTCCGATCTTTATCACAACAGTGTAAAACACTGTCTGTACTCTCAGGGCAGAAAGGAGGATTCATTTTCCCCTCAACCCCTGATTTTCAAAACAACACAAAACAAAACAAAACAAAACAGCCTTTAAGAAAACAAAGCCTTGCTTTGCCCCTGTTGTAGGAGGCTGGCTGAGGTGAGCTGGATTCTCCTTGGAGGATGTCTGCAGAGCAGTCTGGAAGCTCTGAGCAGGGCGTAAATGATATTTCATTTCACTTAATTATCACAAAACACTCCTATTGAATCAATGCATTCCAAAGCAAGCTGAACAAGAAGAGAGCTGGGTTGTGTTTCTATGAGCAGCCAGACATGGTTCATGAGGGGAGGATGCCTCTAGGACACAGAAAAATTTAATTTGACAGCATCACCACAACCACTATGTTCAGCACTTTGCAGGAGAGATGTCACCTGAGAGAATTCTTTCAAACATGGCATCAAAATCCCACTTATAAAGGAAGAGAAATTTAGTCTCAGTCATTTCAAGTGGTGCCTGGAGAACGGCCAGACTCTGTGTATCTCATTTTGGGACTCGTGTTGGGTTAGATTTACCTAAGTTAATGTTGGGTGTCAATGGAATAGTTGCCTACCACATAATTAGTCAGCCTGGGCTCCTCACAGTTGGTGCAGAGGAAAAGGCACTCCTAGGGCACAGTTCAACTGTCCTATTTTAAGCACTATTAGGTAAAAAAATGCCCTGAAGTGCCTCTCTTATCCCTCCAGAGCCCAGATCACCAGCACAGACACAGGAACCTGCGCTTAGATATCTGCATTTAATCAGATTCACCTCAGAGTTCTGAAATCCCGATGCAATTCCATTTTCAATGTAAATCCCAAGTGACTTAATTATCTGAGCAGTAAAGGGGAAGGAATAGGGCAAGGCTTGACAAGAAGAGAATGTGCCAGTGCCCAGTGTTTCCATCAGGCCACAGAACTGACACCAGCAAAAGTTTATCCCCCACAGAGAATGGGGGAAACACCCAGAACAAATCAGTGAGGTGTTACAGGCCAGAAAGAGCCCATCCTGGCTTTTTTAAAGTGTCTTGGTCTTCAGCCCAAAGCAAACAATGGATATTATTCAACAATTAATATATTTAGGACAGAAATACAAATCAATAAAATGATGTAAGCACTGGGATACTCAACAGGTTAAGCTCCTGCAGTTGTGAAATTAAGAGTTCACTCATGACCCAAAGTAAAATTCCAAAATCAATGCCTTTGGAAAGGCTCACTAACGAGGCAGACAGGGTCAGTTTGGGTCAACATCTGTTGATGTAACACAGAACTGGCAGCAGATGAGGACAGCATTGGCCCCCCACTCCAAGAATCCTCCCTAAGACACTGGTGGACAGTACCTGATACTCCCTCTTTTACTTTTATGGTTATAAAGACTGGTTAAGGGGTTTAGTATGAGGGTTTTCACCAGATTTCAAGGTGCAGAACTGTGGTAGCCCCCATCCAGTGAACAAAGATGGGGAAGGGCTCATCCCATACATCACCAGGGCTACGCTCAGCTACAGGCTCACATCCAGTGTCTGAAAGCTGAAGGCTTTTCAAGTCAAAATACAGAGTGTGGAGTCAAGTCAGAACCAGTGAGAAGGACACATGGCTCTGCACTCATGGATGGTCACAGATGGAGTGTATCTGACTTACCCCTCAGCCTAGAGGCAAAAAGAGCATTAAAAATAAAACACTCAAGATCAGCTCCATAGCCCACCTGCCCCAACAGGTTGTGCTGGACACTCCTGAACAGAAGATCCTTCAGAAGATACTGCTGGATATCCTGCATTAGGCAGGTAAGGAATAATCTGCCCTAAACATTGGGTTCCTTCCCTACAGCACACAGACTCTGATGGCTGGGCTTTGAACACAGAATCTGCCTCTCCTCTTGGAGAAGAGGAAACAGCCTCAGGCTGTGTCAGGGCAGGTACAGGTTGGACATGAGGAGGAATTTCCCCATGGAAAGGTATTGGAAGGAGATGCCCAGGGAGGTGTTGGAGTCCCCATCCCTGGAGGTGTCCAAGGAAGGCCTGGACATGGCACTCAGTGCTCTGGGCTGGTGACACAGTGGGGATTGGTCACAGGTTGGACTCAGTGGGATGGGGGTCTTTTCCAACCCAAATAATTCTGTGAATGCTTCCCCACATCCCTAGTTTTGTGTATTGATTACTTGCTAACTTTTCCCCTCAGTGACAGCTGTAACTGCACTTCTGCATTATTTAGACTGAAAGGTGTAAAAATGAGGTCTGGGCTGCCTGAAGTTCCTGGTGGAGAACCCAAATCCCACAAGATTAGTGGCTCCCTCACAAGCTGCATAATGTTTGATATTCCTACCACCCTTTTCTTCCCAGAAAGAGCAGAGAGCCCAGCAGAAGACAGCTTCCCCTCCAGCCCCTGCCAGGGGCTGCCTTACCGAAAGGCTCTGTTCATCATCTCGTAGTGGAAGTGCTCAGGAGCCAGCCCCACCACCACAGCATTGGGGTTATCTGTGCCAATCCCTAGGAAAGACAGGATTTCGTTCACACTTAGCAGCCCACAGTCAGCAAAGTGCATTTAATCACTTTAAGGCAAAACCAAGCATTTTCCGACACAGTCGTAGCACAGAGACTGCTTTTATGTCTTTTATAGATGAAGAAAACATCTGTGGAAAAGGTGCTGCTCTATCCAGACTGTTCCATCCTCTAGGATCTGGACAGTCTTAACAGCAGCTGTGGGATGATTCTGCTACTGCTCCCACTGAAATGCAGCAGGGCACAAAAATCCCTCTTTTAATTGAACGACTGCTTGCCATCTGAGAACCCCTCTCCACATATATTTATGTGCTCTGTAAGACAGTAAAGCAGGAATTCAAGTGAATCCCATCCAGTTTTTCTATTCCCTCTAGCCACAGGAAATTCCACTGACTGTTGTTCCATGCACCAGTCTGATTCTGACAATAAAGACAGTACTGGAACACGGCCCAAAAGTTGCTACCCTAGGTAATTTTGGGCTTTTCTGGAAGGTTTTTTTTCAAAGTGGATTAGTGCCCTTGGAAACAGCTCCACTGCAGTCCCACCCCTGGACAGAACCAGCAGTGGAAGCAGAGCAGCACCAGCAGGAGGGTTTTACTAGTGGCATGTTATTAGCTGAGGATTTTTTCCACCTTCAGACACACCCTCTGCACCTTTGGCAGGACAACCAGAGCTCCTGGCTGGCTCAGGTTTCCTGCTGCATGTCCCTCGGGTGGCTCAGCCAGCAGAACATCCACTCAGAGGTGCCATGGTGGATTTGTGACATCGCCCAGAAGCATCTGAGCCCTTAAACCAGGAAAGGATTCCTTCATCTGCCTGTGACCAACTTTAACAGAGAGATTAGCCAAGAACAGCTCAATAGCAGCCATTAACTGGAATTTAAAGCACTCTCCACTGTACTTACGTGTTCCAAAAGCAGCACTGAGGATATGTGGGCCAAAGCCCTTGTGGCAAAAACAAATCAAACAACCCACTCCAGACCCCAGCAGTACAGGTGATGCACCAATGTGCCCCCACGTTACCTCTGTCTGGGCCATCTTTTACAAAATTAGCATCAGCTCCTGAAAAACTGATGGAAAGATCCCAAAACTATGGAGACTGAGCTGATTTAAATGCTGTCAGTGAAAGAGCTGCTGCCTCTGCTGTTTCTCACCCAGGAAAGCCTTCCTGGAGCACAGATATTGCTGAATATTGCTGAATATTGCTGGGGGCACATTTCTCTGGATATGCTGTTAGGTAGAACAGATTACCAAGTTTCACTGCTCTCATAGAGGTTTTTTCTCCTAAACATTGACCTTGCTGAAAATTTCTGACCAGACTATGGCACCAAAATTTAACAGAAAACTCCTAGATCCTGGCAAGATTAGAACCTACTTAAATTACACAGCCAAAATATTTCAGTTTGTAAGACAAGGGCAAGGCAAGCCATCCAAACTTCTGCTTGCCTTGACGTTAAATAAGAAATTTTGAGTATACAGTATACAGTTTTCAACTCTAAGTATGTTAAAAACATGGGTATCTTTGCTACTCTTGATGTCCAAGTGAGAACAGATCATTTTCTGCTCCCCTGATTACTGAGGGAGGGAAATGGGAGCATCTGTCAGCAAAGCAGATCTTAAGCAAGTCTTTAGGGTTGACAATTTAGAGGACTCAGGCTGATGAACCTTCTGTAACCAGTGAAGGTATCCAAGTACACAGGGTGAAATCTAAATGTTGAGTATAAGATAAGCAATAATTGCCTGGAGATTTTGCATTTAATAATAATCTATTAACAGAGAAAGAGCCTGCTGTGTGTGCCTACACACTGGTTTTTCAGCTCTTTATCAGTAAAACCTCTGCTGGAATTGCACAAACTGACACATCTTTGCTACAAAAAAAATCAGCACTGGTAGGTCCAGTAAAGCACCAATGACCTGGTGATAACTATTACTTCATATTTTACACTGGAAATGAATGAAAAGCACCGAGTTTTACCAGAATTCCTGACTATCTGAAGGCCTTGGCTGCCATTCCCACTGCTCCTCAAGAAGATACAACTTCAGGCTGTTTTGATGTTTGATTTAAAATGAAGAAAGGACCTTTATGACCCTGCAGCATTCCACATTTCAGACTCCACCATGGCTGGTGGTCTGTAGACGATCGAGAGCACCACATCTCGTTAACTGCTGTTCATTAATTAGCTGCTTCCTGAGCACCTCACCTGTGAAATCAGGCAGGGCCTTATCGTCCACCAGGAGCAGGGGCCGCACCTGCTGCTGCTCCAGGAGGTTCCTGGCTGCTGTCAGGGAGGTGAAGATCTCGTGCTCGGCGATGTCGAAGCCCAGCCGCGTCAGCCTCTCCAGCAGGTCCCTCTTGCTCTCCTTGGTGGTGTTGGTCACAAACCGGACGGTCAGCGGGGCACTGCGCAGCCTGGGGGGGACACAGGGACAAACTGGACACAGGCTCCTCCTGTTCTCACACCTCTGCTTCTCTCTGGGGCTAAAAACAGCCCCAAAGGCTGCAGATGTGTCAGAACCCAGGAAATTCTTCTTCTCGAACCCCTGACCAGGGGGCTCAGAGACCTTGGCACAGAGCCCAAGACCCCTGTGCCTTTGATCTTGACCCATGGAAAAAATTACCAACCTTATATGAGGATTTACCATGAAAGTTTAAGTAGAATGATAGTGAATTCATCTCAGGGTGAAAAAAATAGATTTTTGAGGTTTTTAGAATGGGGGCTTAGGGTCCCAAGATGGAGGAATTTGGGCATGCCTTGTCCTTTTTCCTTCTTCTTCCTAACCTCCATCTTCTGGGTGATGTTGGCACTTTTAGATTGGTTTAGAGTAGAAGCTCACTGTCTAACATAGGTGATAGGCATTGGAAAGTTATTGTAAATAGTGTACATGTAGTTTTTAGTATAAAAAGATAACACTGCCCCAAGGATGGGCAGTGTGCCTCAACCCGACCTGTCAGACAGACCTTGGTGGGTCAGAGAAAGAATTTTATAGATAAGAAACAGTAAACAACCTTGAGACCAAGAATAGAAGAGCTCTGTCTCCTTCTTTGAGTGCCAGGCTGGGAAAAGAGACTTTCTGACACATCTTGGGGTCACTCTGACCAGCAGAGATTCTGAGACAGATGCAAAGAGCACACATAAGACTGGTGCCACACAAAAACTTGTGTGATGTGGAACAGACAGCAGAATTACACCCCCCAGACCAAGACAAGTCATCCTCCCCTCCTCTCCCTCTCTAGCACAAAGATTCCTGAGGCAAACAGTGATTGCAACTCCCTCCTCACAGCAGCAGCCAGCACATCTATGATAACTAATTTGAAAAGCCTTTTTATTCAAACTACACAATAAATAAGACAGTCCCGCTTCTTGATCAAAAGAAGCAAACAAAATAAGCTTGTTGCTGAATTAATATACTGAACTCCACTGCTGGGTGAATTTCCCAGCAGCTGTGGCTCGTTCAGGAGGCTCCAGGAGCCTGTGTTACCTTGGTGGTGGTTTTATGTCAGCTTCTGCAGCCATTTCCCCCTTTCCTAAGGAGCACCGGTATCACATAAAACCACGTTATTGCCCTGTGCTGACAGTAAATGCTACCAAACAATCAAATAATTTTAAGTGACAATTTCAACAGCATTCCTTTTAATTATTCCCCCACCATCACTTTCTCTGTTGCTATAGGAACAAACACATGCATCAGGACTGTGTGGAGAACATCAGAATAAAGTTGGAGACTTGCTTTCACCTGCCACTTCCTTCTATCTCTTGTTTTACACTGACCATTCACAGGTATGAGCTGATAAAAGAGTCTCCTGGTTGATAATAAAATAAAAATTAATATGATTTTTCCCTCTGGACCTCAATAGGGAACTGTGAATGTAGTAACCCTAAAATAGGCACCTCTCCATTTGCTCCCTATGCAAGCTGCATGCCATTCCTTCCAGCTTCTCTTTTGAGAAGGACAGGGACGTGGACTGGCAGAAGAGAGTGGTATAATAATTTTTTTCAAACCTCTGAGCCAAAAGACCTGGCTGTTTTCTCTGCCACCTGCCTTCCATACCTGTGACAGCACATATATATTATACGGAATTTCAGGAACATTGACTCTCATTTCTCCCTGCAGCAGGAAACAGTGCAGTGAGTGAAAGGGCAATGAATGAGTACCCAGTGTTTCAGCAGTTTTTACTTCCTTGCAATTTTACATCTTCAGGACATAATAATTTCCACAGCACTACCTGTGGAAAATTCAGCTTCCTCATCCCTCTGTGAACTTTTCCTCTGATCTACAGCTGAGAAAACCCTTAGCAGCCCATTCAGCTCCAGCAGAGTTCAGTTCTGCTCCTATATCCTGATTAATCCTTAGTGCCCCAGAATCCTAAAGTGTCCTTCTTCATTCACCACAGTATCATCTATAACTCTGGGATTTTTCCTCAGCCATTTCAAGTTGTCTTCTCCAGAAAAACACCACAAATATTCCTGGGATTGTGTGTCCTATTTCACCACTGACCTGGCTGGAATAAATCACTTTGCTGTGCCTCAGTGTCTTTAGGCACCCTTTAACCATGAGAGAAGGAGTTAATTTGACTGCCCTATTAATGTGTTGAAATTACTACAAAAGAAAAAACAAATTACATTGCCTACCTAGCAGAAAGAAACTTTAAAAACAGTAATAACCAAGAAAAGCATTGTCTGAATGAAATGAAAACACTGCAGAGGTTGCCTTGCTCCCTTGACCAAGCTTTTCTGTTATCCCACTTTATCTCAGCACAGATCTGAAAGATCTGACAATCAGAGCCCTGAAGAACAGCTCAGCTGAACAGATTTTAGGGTAATTCACCAGAACTCAATTTCAGCTGTGGCTGTCTCACCTGAATCAGTGGAGACACCCTGAAGATTGGGGGTTTTATGTCTAGAAAAGGCTCAGAAAACACAGGAAGAGACACTGAGGAGAGCAGCAGGGGCTCAGGTGACACCAGTATCTCTCTCCACCCTTTGCTGAGCTCTCCTGGCACGAACACAGCACAAAGGATTCGCCCGCTCAGCCCACTCACCCCACTCACCCACCCCTTTGTGCAAACAGCACTGACACAACCTCCCAGAGCAAACCCAGAAGAGAGGGGAAACTTGCCTTTTGAGTGCCTCCTGGGCGCCGGGCACGGCCGAGTCCTCGATGTGGAGGGTGCCATTGAGATCCACCAGCACGGCCTTCAGCGCGCGCCGTGCCGCCATCGCGCCCGGGGACAGGCCGAGGCACCCCGGGACTGCTGAGGAGTTAAAAAAACCCCCACATAATTCATATGGAGGGAGGTGTTTTTCCTCACAAAGACTCTGTGAGGAAATCGGGTGCTGTTTGTTCTTTAAGTGCATCAAAATAAAATAATGTTGTCTGGAGGACTCAAGGGTTCCAGGGAGAGAGGGGGCCGTTAGGTCTGGGAATGCTGGGCGCAAGGCCTCAGCAAGAATATTTCAGCAAGTCCTGCCGACACCAACAGTGAAAATAAAGACACAGCGCTCTAAAGCTGCATCTGTAAAGCTGCATTTTGGCTGTAAAGCTCAAAATGCTCGGCCAAAGTGGAAATTGTTGGTTTTGTTTTTTGTAAGAGTGATGCAGCCCACACCGCAGCCACTCTGAGGCTGCTCAGTGGTGACAGTGAGGATTTTTGCAGATTTTTAGCCAGGAAGCTGTCAGGGCTCAGGCAAATCCAGCACCTTGAAGGTCATTCCACGCTCTTGAAAAAGGGGCAGCTTTTCTGGTTCCACGTACCCAGCCCAAAATAAAAGCCAGGATTTGAAGGGTAAAGGCACCAGGGGAGGAACAGAGAGGTGATGTTTGAGTCCCCTGGCTAAAGATCTGTCTCCAGAAACAAACACTTCCCCTCATTTGGGCTGCAAGCACTGCATTTTACTCCATGAACAAGTCTGAGGAGCTGTTTATCAGAAAATGTCCAATAAAGCTCCAATACAGCATGGTTTTCTCCTGTTCATTAGACAAGAATCATCTGAAAAGGCTGAGAGAGTTGGGATTATAGAAGAGAAGCTTCGGGGTGATCTGATTTTGGCTTTTTAGTACCTGAGGAACAATTTCCAAGTGATGGAGGGACAGCACCCAGGGAATGGCTCCCAGGGCCAGAGGGCAGGGACAGATTTTGGGCTCTTGGCAATTAGGAATTGCTGGCTGGGAGGGTGGGCAGGCCCTGGCCCAGGGTGCCCAGAGCAGCTGTGGCTGCCCCTGGATCCCTGGCAGTGTCCCAGGCCAGGCTGGATGGGGCTTGGAGCAGCCTGGGACAGTGGAAGGTGTCCCTGCACATGGCAGGGGTTGGGATGGGATGAGCTTTAAGGTCCCTTTCTACCCAAACCACTCTGGGATCTGCCAACCCTATGGGTGACACCAGTTTTGTGTTCAGCTGGTTTGGTTACATACAGCATGTAGCATGTCTGTACTTTTAAAAAAGCACACAAAGAGTCAACACCATGACTGGAACCTGCCCTAATAGATTTCTGTCAGTTTTATCTTTGCAGACAGTTTTATAAATGGTCATGTGGGCCTGGGGTCTCAGGTACATGGTGCACACACACACAAAACAGGAAACTTTGATATTCCACTACCCTTATTCCTACTGGTTCTCTGCAATAAGAAAATAAATAAAGATGCTTCTCTTACTGGATGTCTGCTGATACAAAAGCCAAAGTTAAATGTTAAAGACACACAGCTGAAAACAGAACTCCTAAAGAAGCTTCATCAATTTCAATGGAAATTGCTACTATCATTATTATTATTATTATTATTATTATTACTACTGTTACTGTTTTTATTTTACCGTTACTATTTTATTTTTACCCTACGTTTCCATCGGTTCTGCTGTTCACAGTGCATCTATTTGGGAAATATGCAAGTTATCAGCAGAGCCAGTTTTCAGCACACCCTGATTTTAAGGAAAAAGCTCATGGACTGCCAAGGAAGTTCTATAAGGTTCCAGAACGTCAGTTCTCCTAATCACATCCCAAGGAAAACTCACCTTGTCAGGACAAAGGGACACCCCAGCCCCGGTGTCTGGGACAAGGACACGAGGAACACAAGACACAACCTAAGGGAAAGAGGGATATATTCTATAGAGATATATGTCGTTATATATGTCCCTCGGTGGGAGGATGGGGATGGCACAGGTGCGCCCGTCCCCCAAAACCCCCGTCTTTCGGGGATAGTACCGCCCGTTCCCGCCAGCTCACAACGGGCACACGGGCTGGCCCATTTCCTACCGGGGGAGTCCCGACCGCGGCGAGCTCTCCTTTTCCTGACACCGATGGTTCCGCCCGCCCGTTCGCGGCCGAAGGCGGCGGACGCGCCCACGCGGAGGAAAGGGGGGAGCAGCGCGGCTCCCCCAGCACTGACCTGTTCCCGCCGCCGCCGCGCTCTGCCCGCCGTCCGCGAGGTCCTGGCAGGGCCGCGCCCGCCCAGCCCCGCGCCGGGCCCGCCCGCCGCCAGCGAGGCAAATAATAAACAGAATGTATTGATTGTTCCCATATATAAGTACCGACCTCAGCCCCCAGCGAGCCTGCCGCCGGTCGGCGTCCGGCAGCCGCGACAGGCAGCGCGGGGGACAGCCCGCAGGGCCCTGAGGGCGCGGGGCGCACCCTGACATGGGTATGGTTATAAATTATGTAAATTACACCCGTTCTATCCATTATATCCCTATTGTTATACCTGCTACAGCTTCTTTATCCTATATATGCAATATGTAATCATACCTTATGTGGATATGATCATAAATCATGTAAATTATATCCCTTATATCCTATATGGACATGTTTGTATCCGTAGCCATGCACTGTGGATATTCATAAACTATTTATCAATAATATATCAATAATCTGTATATTATGGATATATTATGCCCTCTATGGATATATGTAAACGTTATATACAAAATGCTATCATATTCATATATGGATATATTCTACCCATAATATCTCCACAGTAACTAGTATATATTTATATACAAATACATATTTTTTTTTTTTATCTATATTTGGAAGAAATTATTCCCATACAATTTAATGTTTTAAATGACATCCATAATATGTCCATAGTGATAATATAACATAATTACATTATAATCCACTTATTATATCGATATATGAATAGATTTTATACCTATAATTCCACATTTATATGTTTATATGTTTTTGTAACGTGAATTTTAACGTACAAATACATTAGTTTTATATATTTTTACAAGCTATCACTAAGGTGCATAGACATGCAATAACTTTATTTTGCATGTTCCTTGTTTTTTGCAGTTTCAGCACTGTTCCAGAGCTGCTGGAAGCCACGTGAGGGGACGGCAGCAGTGTGGTTATGCCCTGGCTGTCCCTGCACTCCCTGCTCGTTCCCTGCACACCTGATCCTCGGATGCTGCCCCACTTTGAATCCCAATTTTTCACCAATGCCAGGTGAAGCTTTTCCCAGTTTTGCCCCCACTGTGAGATTCCTGCTGCTCCTTCTCCCTGCCCGTGTTCCTGCAGCCCCTCTGGAAGCAGAGCAAGGAGAACATCACTTTTCACCCGTGTTATTTTAAAGCTGCTGCTTGCAGTCTTTAGTGCTGGCCTTTATTTCAGTTAGGACAAATTAAGTTTGGATGCAGAAATGGGGTTACAGCCTCGCTGTGCCTCAAATCATTCAGCACTCACTCCCAGCGCCACAGCCACGGAAACATCCACTGCCGCTTTTCTTTCCAAAAAAATTTCATAGGAATACAGAACGTTCCACACACACATTGCCCCGTTTCCACCAAAGACAGACCTGTGAGAACAGCTGAGCCTCGAGGCTGTACCCTCGTCACCTCTGACTGACACAAAGATCATCATAGAGATATTAACTTCTAACAGATCCACAGGTTGTAAAATCCAGGGATCCTGAAGATCCTGTTCTGCCTCAGGACAGCATTGCCACGTCTCATTGGGTTTGCTACATAAACCAAAATACAGCTCCACAGCAGAGGTGATATTGCCACATGCATGAGGAAAAAGTTACACATTTCATAAAAGAGCAGTAACTCTGGTATCTGGAACAGGATTGAGATATCCCCACTGGAGAGAGAGAGAGAGAGAGAGAGAGAGAGTTGGGAAAGAGAGTGCTTAACTTGGAAATTCAGGATTTATTTACAAAAATCACAAGAGAAAAGGAAACAACATGAACCTCTCCTCCTGGATGTACTTTACTCTGCAAAAACCTGTGATTGAAGATCACATTTAAATGCATTTACATGTTTTACATATTCTTCTTCATATACAAGAGCATATGCTTTAGTCATCAAGACATTGGAAGAAAAGATGATTGGCTAAGCTGCTTTAAAATAATGAAACTGCCAGGTTTCCCTTGGCCTTCCCTCTTTAAAATTAAAGTCAAACACTTTAGCAGAAGAACAGACAAAGAATTCTAACTTCTCTATACAGATACATGAGAATCACCTTTTCAGACCTAACTCAGCAGTCTTAATTGAGACAAGACTGGTAGGAAAGCAATTAGGAGCATCCTCTCCCACGGAACTGCAAAGTCACACACACAGTTGCACTTTCAAAGCTGTTAATTTAACAAATGATGATGATGATGATGATGGAGGGCAGGGGAAGGAGCACTAACAGAAGAGGCTGCAAATTCGGGGTTTTCCCAAAGAAATGCATTTGCAAAGCGCAGGGTATTCACCTCCCATGGTATTCCCCTCCCACGTTTCCCAGGAAGCTCAGAATACAAACAGGTCCCCACTTTGACCACAGTGATCACCACGCAGAGTTTAATACATATTTTAAAAAGTATAATAACAATTCTTGACAGAAAAGTAACAAATACTAATCACTAATATCCCCAAAGTTAACACAGAGTTACTCAGCTTTAAGAACAGCTTTTTTTTTTCTTAATTTTAAATTTTTTTTCTTTTAATTATGCACTGCAATTGCACCCATTTTCTACTGACTTTACCATCAGTATGAAATACTGATTTGAAGACAAAAATCCCCAATCAAAGCAGAAAAATCCAGCTTCCAATGTTAACCTGAATCAGGACTCTTTACCCAGCTGATTTTATCTCCCTCCATATCACAGCTGGACTTCAAACCTTTATAACAAGTATTCTTTATGACATGCTTTCAGAGCCTAATTCATATTCTCTTAAACAGTTCTGTGGTAGTAATTGAAATGGAAACAAACACATTGTTGTTTTCCTCAATTTAAAAACAAATTGGAGAGCGTACTGAAGGAAATTCATCCCTGAGTAACAAAGCATTTAAAAGCTGCATCCCATTGCCAGTCACTGCAACATCCTATGACATTTACTCTAATAATTAATCAACACTATGAACAGGCAGCAACAGAACTGGTCACAGTCCAATGTGTTTGCAGCGTTGTTGCATTGATCCCATGATCCTGCTTAATGAAACTGCAAGGGAACATTAGGAAATGGGATAAATAGAAACAGTGTCTTTTATTATTTTAAGTTGAATGTCAGATTGACAGCTAAACCGTGCTGGATCCCAGGGAACTCGGAGCAGTGGTGGTCAGCAACTGGCTTCTTTGGATGTCCAAAGGGTTTCCACGGGGTGTCTTCAGCCAAACAGCAGGAGGAGAACAATTGTGATGGAGTTCAGGGCTATTAATGGCACTGCAGAGTTGGGGAAAAAGGGAAATTAATAGTGAAAATTTTGCTTTCCACATCACAAAATGACAGAGCTTCATAAAACGTTGAGAAGGGGCAGAACCAGTCAAGATTTTAGAAATACAATTCATTTTCCTATGTAAAGTAGGAACCAGTGGAAGGAGTCAGGCTCAAAGACATTAGTAGAAAGCAACAGCAGAAGTATTTTTTCCACAGCGTGTTTTAACTTTAACCCAGAGCCTTTAGTTCTGTTTTAACTTCAACACAAATAACTGTCTCCAAATGAAAGTAAATGATCTAAAATTCAGCTTATATCCTTGGCTTTACTGTGCTTTAGAATAAATGTTTTGGGTTTTACTCAGTGGTGGGCAAGACAGGTTAAAATTTGTTACTCCCTCTCTACCATCATCTACAAAATGAATTTTTAGTGTCCTTCATAATGAAGAACTATCAGTAACTTAAAAATTAAGTATATTTTTCTCCCCATCTTCTGAGGCATATAAGCCTGGCTTACCTTTCAGAAACTCTGGAATTACATTTCCCTCACAGATATTTCCCATAAAGTTGGATTTAGACAAAGTGATTGACACTAATTGCACACTTCAGTTGATCACCAAACTTCCTCCCAGCTGCCAAACCCCAAGGGAAGGCAAAAGCAGGAGAAACACAAGCCAGAGCCAGGGAGTGTTTTTGCATTTTTACCAGAATTAGGGCACTTTAGGCGAGGCCTGCACCCTCTCACAGAGAGTCCAGGCTCGGATGAAGTATAGATTGGTGCAGAAAACAAGACATTACAGAGTGTAATAATAATCATCATAATCATTATGATAATAGTAAATATTGTGCCCTTACCTCTCATAACTGTTCGTATCGATCGAATGAGGTTTGTCAGCTGTGCTTTAATTCCTGGTTCCTCTCCAAATCCTCCGATCCCTTGATCGCTTCCCCAGCCAACTGGGTCACATAAAAACAGACACACACTTTAGGAAAAAAACCCCAAAACCACACAACAAATGCTGCAATTTTAGCGAGCAATCTATCCTGAAAGTAGTTTATACTAACAGAGATAGCCCAATTAGCCTCATCTCACGAGCATATTTTAATACAGTAGGCTGAAAGCTGTTAAACCTCAAACCACGTTTCTGTAAAGAAAACCCTCACCTTTTTTAACACACCACTGTTCCCTGCGTGCCCAGACTAACAGGTGAGTTCATCTGGGCTTAAAAAATAAAACAGCTGTCAAAATAAACCCTAAACCAACTGCACCCTGTTCATAGTACTGAAAACAAAATACAAATAATTGCTGGGTGTGAAGTGGTGATGCTTCAGCACTGAAAAAGGGGCCACAGGAGAGAAAAACGGCCAGCACAAATTCCAAAACTGGGGTGATGATTTTTCCAACTGCTGTAAAAAAAAAAGCTAGAACTTTAGAGGAAAAAAAAAATTGGGAATTTTTCTGAGTGTAGCAGAAGTCCTGAAGTTTTACGATGCCCAGACACAGCATGATGGGACCAGGGATGTGTCCAGGGATTTCTAAGACCTGCTGGCTGCAGCCCTTACCATTTTGGGAAGGAGCAGCTCTCAATACACCAAGCTCCACTGCCCAAGCTGTGCATTTCTTTCTCCAAAGACCACTTTTGAGTGATTTCTGTTCTCTCTTTCTCATCTCCCTGGCACCAAACTGAGGGTGGTGGGCGAGTCCTCTCCCTCACCAGCCTTGCTAGCTGCTGCTTCCCACTGGGATGAGCCTGGAACTATACTCCCAAGTCTCACGAGGCTGACAGGTGGCTTCACCCATCCCACTAGTACCCACATCTCCCTTTTTTAATTCCAGCTGCTCGTCAGGAGAGCCAAAGAAAAGCCCAAAACCAAACTGAGCAGATCCCTTGAAACAAATCCAGCAGGGGAAAGGGATGCCCTTCTGCACTCCTGCCAATAACCCTGGCTCAGCCTGACGTGGAGAAGTCAGGATTCTCCACACGAGTGAACTGGGAAACCTTGGATCGTTGGCCTTTCTTTTTTTTTTTCCCCCCACGGCTTTGCAGATCTTTGTCGGTGGATTTTCTCTGTTTTGCAGGGCTTTGGCTTCTTTTGAAGGGCAAGGATGCCCAGCCCCGGGAATCCCACAGACCGAGAGTCGCCATCTCATCAAGAACCAGGCACGGCAAGAAAAAGGAAACCTTTGTACGACACCAAACACTCCGAGGCGCGGCACGAAGGCCGTGAAACAGTTAAAAATGAACAGGAAAAAAAGGACAATTACAGGGAAAAAAAAAAAAAAGAGACAGACAAAGGTACGACGAAAACGGCTGGGAATTCATCGCCAAAGCCCAAACCCACCCCGATTCCCAAAGCCCTCCCCCGTGCGCTGCTGCTCCCACCGGCAGGGAGCGGCGGCGGGGCCGCGGCCACCGCGTCCACCCCAACAGGCCGGGCGGCCCTCCCAGCTCACCGTGGCGGAGGAAGCGCTCCTCGTGCAGTACGGCCACGGCATTGACGATGAGGAGCGAGGCCTGCAGCAGCGAGTAGAGCGTGAACGCCATGGCCCGGCGGGGCGGAGGGGGGGCGGCCCCGGGAGCAGCACCGGCAGCGGGAGCGGGAGCGGCGCCCGAGAGAGACGTGGCGGGGCTGGGGGCGGGGTCTCGCTTCACGGCCGGGAGGGGGCGGGGTCTTATGGGCGGGGCCTCAACTCAGGGTTTGGGGCGGGGTTTTGATGGGGCGTGGCCTCTCCGCGGCTGCCGCGCGTTGGGCGCGCAGGGAGGGGGCGTGGCTTTATGGGGCGGGACAAGTATGGGGCGCGGCTTGAGGATCCCGGCCCAATAGGGCGTGGCGTGGTTTATTGGAGGCGTGGCCTCCGGGCAGAGCCGTGCCTGCCCCGTGGGGCGCGGTCTAGAGGGGGCGTGGCCTCCTGCTGCCGGCAGTCGCGATCCAGTCCGGGCTGCCCGCGGATCCCTCGGGACCCCGAACCCCTCGGAGCCCCTCGGGTCCGGCCGAACCCTGCGGACCTCGCAGAGCCCCGTGGATTCCTCGGCGCCCCTGGGATTTCTTGGAGCCTCTTGAGTCCGTTGAATCTATGGATCCCTCTGGTCAATGGATCACTTGGATGCCTGTGGATCCCTCGAATCCGTGGATCTCTCGGAACCCCGTGGGTCCCGTGGAGCCCCTCGGGTCCATTGGATCCGTGGATCCCTCACGCCCATGGATCCTTTGGAGCCCTGTGGAGCCCTCGAGTTCGTGGACCCCTCAGAACCCTGCAGGTCCTTCGGAGCTCCTTGGTTCTGTCGGGACCATGGATCCCTCGGGTTCATGGATGCCTCGGAGCCCTGTGGTTCCATCAGAACCCCTTGGGTCCGTTGGATCCGTGAATACCTTCAGTCAATGGATCCCTTGGAACCCTGTGGATCCCTTGGGTCCATTGGTCGTTCAGAGACCTCTGGATCCCTTGGGTCCATTGATCTGTCAGAGCCTCTTGGGTTCATTGGGCCCATGGGTCCCTCGTGTCCATGGAGCCCGTGGAGCCGTGTGGATCCCTCGGGGCCATGGATCCCTTGCATCTGCATGGGTTCCTAGGAACCCCTTGGGTCCATCGGATCTGTGGATCCCTCAGGTCCATGGATCCCTTGGAGCCCCGTGGTTTTCTCAGGTCCGTGGTTCCTTCGGAGCCCCGTGGGTTTCCCAGATCCGTGGATCTCTCGGAGCCCCATGGACCTCACAGCGCAGGCTGTGACATGGGAAGCTCCGCTCACCGTGCAGCAAGTGGCCTTTGGATTCGGAGCAGGAGTAAGGCTCATCCTCATCCTCCTCCTGCTCCGTTGGTGACGTGGTAACATGGTGTGTGCCAGCAGCAGCGAGACACTGCCCGGCGTGGGGCAGCCCCCGTGGCCATCCTTCATCAGCAACCCAACACAAGCAGAAATTAATAAAAATACATAAACACTGCACGTGCAAAAATACATGAGTTTATACTTATATTTATCCTTGCGGACAGCGGGGTTTTTCCATGTGTTTTCTCAGCACATAGGTTTTCCTTCTGTCCTTACTGGGGTTTCTTGCAGGAGGTCAGCCCAGATCCCAGATGCCATTTATCCAGCACATAATCCAAAGCACACTCCAAAAGAAACAATTACCTTTTATAGCGGATTGATCACTGCTTCTCCAGTCAAATTACAAAATAGCCACAACTGGAGCTCAGAGATACTGTATCTCTGTTATAACTGCTGTAGTAACACACTTATCCCTGTACTGTAGTTACACAGTTATCCCACAGTTATACAATAACAGTGTAGTTATTGATGCACAAATAGACATTTTTTCCCCTTTGCCTCTTTCAGTCCCATTGGCTGAAGGGGGTGATTTGCATAACCCCCCTGATTTTATTTCCCCATAATCTCACAGTACACAAGCCCCTTAACTCGGATGGTTGGTACTTCTATGACTCAATCAGGGCACAGTGATTTGTATGATCACTTTGTGGTGGTGGTTATTGGACCCGTCTGCTGCAATAGAGGCGACAGCTTTGTGCTCCGTGTGGTGGACTGCAGAGACCCCATCTCGATTCCCTGCCCTGCCACAGACTTCTGACACAATCTGGGCAAATCATTCACCCTTTGTCAATATTGTGTCCCCATGCTCTGTGTGAAGATCCCCTCACCAGCAAGTGATGATCTGATACTTCAAATAATCAATTGTCATGAGTATGTAATCAATAGATGCTCAGACAGCACGTGAATCAGCTGTGAAGAAACCCACACCTCAGCTTCTTATTGTGTTCATCTTTCCTTCCCAAAACACCCTCTTTGGTACAGTCAGTGTCACAATATTGTGCATCTTAATAGTCACTACTATTAAATAACATTACATTTTAATACTGGAATAAAGATAAAACACCCTGCCACCAGAACCACAGCATATTTTCTTTACAATTTATTCCCAAAATTACTGCTATTGTACAAGGGAGATAGAGAATCAAGGATGTTCATCAGAGTTCTGTCATCTGGTCAAAAGCATTTGTCATTTCAGCCTCAAAAAGGAATACAGTTTCAATTCAGGGTAGTGACTAAAACATCTATTGCAGTTCCAGTGAGCTCGATATTTTTAAAGCCTGTACTGAAGTGTTTACTTACGTGAAAACTCATTGTTTTTCCCAGATGCTGGCTTTGGTTCTGAAAACTCTCATGTGTATGATTAACTTCATAAGCCAGCAGTTAGTGGGAACCCTTGAGTGTAGTGGCACATGTGAGCACACACTTGCAGGCTCAGGAGCTCCAGCACAGCTTCTCTATTTCTCATCTAGGTTTTTAGATTTGCTATGACTGCAAAACTCCTAAAACTCACCATTTTATCATTTTGAAATGGAGCCATTTCTAATTGCCTGGTTCCCACTCCCCCTTCCCCCACCCCAAATTTGCGGGGGCTTATAATTCAAATAATCTTTTTCCATCTGTAAATAACAAAACAAATCAAAAAAAGCTTTTCTTGAATTTCCCAAACTCCATACAGGCAGAGAAAGTCAATATTGGCATGAAAAATATAATCCCAAAGGTCACTACAAGTTTTTCAGAAGTTCTGAGTGATGACATGTGATGGTCTCACAAACAGAGCTGTCTTTTGTCCTCAGACATAACTTAGGGCATTCTGGCAGTGGTTCTATAATTAAATACAGATGAATATGGGGCTCACTAACATAGATATCTAATAATCATCATGATCAAGTAGCATTTCCTGGGCTACCTCCTTACGGTATACAAGCTATAAATAAATAAATGCTAACCTCAGTGAAGAGCTAATGCTTAGAGTTATGGCCCTGAAAAAAAAAAAACCCAAGGTTTTTGCAATAAGTACACAAGTTATGGCTTAGTATTTTTACCCATAATTAAGATATATTTTGAAAGAGCAGCAGCCATCAAGCTGACATAAACTTGACATGATTTTCCCCTTAATGAAATCCATCATGGCAACTTAGCAACCACAGGAGTCTTATCTCTGAATCATGTTACGTGGTTGAAGGGAAAACCAGATAAAGTTGCTTGCATTAGAAGGAAAGGGTTTTTTTTTTTTTGTTTCATTAAGGTGTCATGTTTCAGTACAGTAAATTCCCCTGGTGTCATCTGCAGGGTGCATTCAATCACCATAAAGGAGAGTTTTAAACCACCTTAGAGATGTCAAAGGATTAAACTTTGGGCTGGTGAAGTATTGTGAAGGCACTGCTGTTTTTCATGCTCAGTTTCTTGTTCAATATTTTCAGGCAGAGCACATCTGTCCAGGTCTCACTGTCCCCTACACTTAATGAGAACCCAGCTTGTTGCGTGGGAGATTTTGGGGTTAACTGAGTTTAATCCTGATGAGAAAATACCAGGACAAAAGAAAACCTGTTATGACTTCAGGTCATATACCCTTCACCTCACTTGCCAGCACCATCTTATGATTTTATTTTCTGAACTAGCTTTAACCATTTCCTTCTCTGAGCACTGTGCATACCCAGATACATATGCATCAGTGAGAAAATTTTGGGGGCCCAGAAAAGTCTGGAAATTGGGCCCAACGATCCCAAGAAGTGAAGAAATGCATTTTGTTGGTGGCAGCTTTTTACCGACTCCTACCATAAGTAACTTCATTAACTGAAATACTTTGCGTAGGTGAAAAAAATTAGGCTCTTTGTCTGAGCCAGGTGCTATAAATAAATCAAATAGCTAAATTTCACAGTCAGACTAAAGCCTTTGTCATCCCTCACTCATCACACCTATAGCACTGTCGAAGAGCTGTAAAGTTAATGGTGCATCCGACTGATGTCACACGTTCCTGGTAAGCACAAATTGAGTGACTGGTTTAATGCCCAGATGGGTTTTTTTTTTTAAACCACCCAAGCTGGGAATGCAGTAAGATTTTGTACATGTGGGAGAATGTGTGTCTGGTCCTCACCTGTCAGCAGCTGTGTACAGAAAAGATCCTTGCCTTATCCATGACTCATGGGTCACCTCTGCCCTTGCTTATTTGAGAACAGCCATCCCTCCAAAAACACAGCCTGACAGCCTTCCTGAGATTTGAGACGACATTAATAGGGCTTCATGCACAAAAGGACTGCCTGGAGATTGAGGAACAAAATGGAAAACCGTACACAATTCTGGATTTGCACCTAAATTTATCGATGCTGTTTCCCTAAGTTACCTGACTCGGTAACCATAACAGCCTTTAAGTGTCATTTGTTGCCTGGTTCTCTCTCTCTCACAGACACAGAAACAGACAGACACACACACACACACATACATGCTGTTCCTTATCTTGCTACCACCAAGAGTACAGAATGGTCATAGAATCAGGGAATGGTTCGAGCTGGAAGGGAGCTTAAGGACCATGTCTGTGACATGACATTGTTCTATTATTATTGGCACACTTTGTGTTGCTTTTGCACTGGAATACACCAGTCCAGACCCAAATCCTGTCATGCTCAGTGCCATGCAGATATTTTTCAGAGGCAGGCATAGGGATTTTCCAATCCATGTCTGAGATGGAAGACAGTGAATATCTAAAGCAGGCCAACGTGGGGAGTGGGGCAGCAAGGAAATAAATGGATTTTTTCAGGGAATTACAAGTCTCTACTTAGCCCTGCCTCACTGCTGACAGACGGGCAGGATTTTCAGGCATGGAGGCAGCAGAGAGTCTTATGGAGGGATTTAGAGGATGGGGAAACAGCTCCATGAATTTTGAAAGGTGGGGGATTTAGTCTCTGTGCAGTGAGCAGCATGAAGAAAAGGCAGGGGGATTAAAGAGAGCAAAGACAAGGGTGTCTGAGGCTGCTGCTACAGCAGAGGACAGGCAGGAGCAGCTCACTACATGGAAAGAGGGAGGGAGACCCAGGGGACACAAACTCCTACAGGCACAGAGTTGGTGTCTGCCACCAGGGACTTGCATGGATTTGCTTTTCTGTTGGACCAGGGAAAATGGTGCCAGTAGAAACATTCTGAGTGGGACTACAGCCAACAGCAAAGGACCAGGGATGGCTGACACGTGCTTTGGAATCGGGATGGCTTCCACCTCAGCTAACAGAAAAGTGACTCAAAGGGCCCTTTGGGGGACAAGCACGAGGAGCTGCAGTGGTGACTGAAGTCCGATCCCCTTTGTGGCACAGATTTTCCTTCTGTGAAATGTGTGGGGTTGAAATGGGCTGTGAAATGTGAAATGTGGATTTGGTGAGGCAGCCTCACCTGCCTGTGCCTGCCCCAAGTCTCTCTTTTGATAGGTGTCGTGTAGAGGAGGTGACACGAGTATTTTGGTGCTCTGGTGTGTCCCAGTGGGGCCAGGCCATCCACCAGCAGCTTCCCCAGGGGACGGTGGCCCCATCCAAGCCTGGAGAAGGAGGAAGCTCACAGGCTGCAGCCTAGGGGCTCCCAAAGGCAGTTAGCAGAGGGCATGAAGCTGGAACAGGCTGACCAGATCCAGGGATCACAGTGATCCCTCTTGGAGCCAGATCCCAGCCCAGCCTGATCCCTGGAGCCACCACCTGAACGAGGAGGGCAGCCAGGCGAGCTGGTGTCACAACAGACGTCATCAGTGCCCTGAAAGCCACAGCACTCAGCTTAGAGATGAATAGATGGTCTCTTTCTCCAGGCTTTCTCCAGGTAAAAGTGGGTGGGTGAAAACTAAATCACAGGCCTGGGGCTCTGGAGGCTGCATCCTGTCCAATAATGTCAGCATTAGCAAGCTGGAGTCATGCAGATAATAGGGAGCCATGTGCAGAAGGTTAGGTCTCAGCACAATTCCTGGGATTCTGAGTGAGTCAGAGGGATTAGGAAATCTTTGTAAAAATAACCAGAAGTTGCCCTCCTGTATTTTTTCCCCATGACTCACCCCGCAGAAAAGAGGCAATATGAAAAGACGTAAAATCTCTGCAGTAAATTTTTAACCCAACAATGTCGCAGAGAAAAGGTACATATGTCTGTGCTTTTTCTCCACTGCCATTAAAAAACTCAATTTTCCTGCATTTTCTAATACTTTTGTGGTATGAGTTCACAGTCCAGCACTTTGGTGGAGAAAATAAAGTGCACAATGTCAGTCCATCCTCTCAGCTAGCACACATCCCCTGAGTCCTTTATCCCCTTTTGTCTCCAGAAGGAAGCTGCAAATGGAAGAAGCTGTGGGCTGTCATTGCTCTGGTGCTGACTTTGGGGGGTGTTGTCAAAGGAGAAGCATCAGAAATGGAAATTGTCTCTTCAGAGATGGCAGACAGTGGCTGGGCACGCATTTTGCTTGTAAGAAATGTAATTTATGCACATCGGGCCAGTCAAATCCACTGTTGAAATCCTGTCAGAGCTGCAGTTTCCCACTGTAACTTTTTCCACCACCACAGGTGTTCTGAGGTCTTTGGAGGAATAATTTGATGTGCAACGCCTGGCACAACAGACATGGAGAAAATACAAATAACTGGGTGTCTGATCAGCATGAGGAGCTGTTGGTATCTTGAAGCCAAGTCAGTTAACTACAGAACGTAATTTATGGCAGCACAGAACTGATAGCTAGGATAAAGCTGATTTAATTAATTATGGAGGTGACATATTCCTTTTTTCCTTAATCTTCTGCCCTTTATAAAACCACATCCTATGACCTCGTCACCCTGCTTCGTTTGGCTAGATGCATTCAAACTAAAACTGAACAATTTTTTTTTGCTTGAAGAGACTCCTCAAAACATATAATTTACCCTCTCTTCATAGAAATAGATGCCACAAGGAAAGTGCCTCTTTTTGTGACTTCAGGTGATTGAAAACAATGGAAACATTGGCATTATTGAGGAATCAGGGGCTCGGGTGCCTTGATTTTCCTCTGTAAAATTTAAATGCATATCTATAAAATTACACCTATATATGTATATATCTATATATCTATACATAGAGGTATGCAGATACAGATATAGGTATGGATATAGATAAAGGTATAGATATAGATACAGATATATATATATATATACACACATACAAACACATACACACACATATAAATATATATATACACACACACACACACATATATATATATATATATATATATATATATAGGTATATATATATATAGGTATATATATATATATATATATATATATATATATATATATATATATATATATATATATGTATATATATATCTGGAGGTGTGGAGAATTTGGACCAGATATGAAACAAACCCGATGTCATTGCCCTAAATTGCTATTACCCAAGCACCCACCCTGGTGATTCTCCAGCCACTGCTCTCCCATCCAGCTCTAGGCTGAGGAAGGAGCCTGGGAAGACCCCAAGAAGCCCCACTAGGGCTTGGCAGGCTGCTCCCACAGGCTGATGACTCTTGGCTGGAGCAGGAATTCATCCCTGCACACATTCCCATGGCAACCCTGGTCTCCCTCTTCTCCCCTGACACTCACCTCCGGAGAACATTTACTGCCATGCTGATGGCAACCAGCAGCAAGAGGCTTCCACTGAGAGACACCATGACAATGGCATAGGTGGAGGGTGGTGAGCCTTGAAGAGAAACCACAGGTGAGTTTTGCCAACAAGCAGCTTCAGGGAACGCAGCCTTCTGTGAAATTACAGGTTGCCACAGGCTGAAAACACTGACAGTCCCCCTGCTCAGACCATGAGTGGAAGGGGGTGACCAGCTCTGTGTTAGAAGGGTGTTTCTGGAACAAATTTTTCTTCAAAAATCTCACAGCTCAGTTAAATAACTTGTGTGTCTTAATCTATCAAAGAGCAAAGCAAAGCTGCTTTTCAGGACTGAGACTGAAATGCAGCCCTGTGGATTTTGGGGTGGAAAAGTCTGCCCAGCACTGTTAGATCACAAAGTCATTTCACATATTATCCACCTATTTATAGTAGATCAGGATCCTGAACCTTACTGCCTATCTAGCCAGCACTTTCCATCAACTTCCATGCTTTTCAATCTGTTTCCATCCTTTTTTTACTCTTCTATATAATTCCAAACTTAAAGAAATGAACAGTGGCTTGCATCCCTGCCTCCAAGGCTCCCACTCTTTTCTGCTGCAACGCCTCCCTTCAATTCCCCCATTCTTCCCACCCTAAACCCCAACAGAATCATGTCTAACATGTGTGTCTGATTCTTCCACTCCTTTTGAGCCCCCTCAACACCCTGTATCCATAACCTGACAGACTTGGTAACACACTCAGCAGTGTCACCACACTGCAAAACTGATTTTAAATGCTGATGGAAACAAACAAGAGAGTAAAACACCTTCTTCCTGGACAATCACAGAGTTGTACAAATCTTCGCCACCAGCATGGGCCATCCTGAAAAATTAGGCAAAGAGACAATCAGATCCCAGATTAATGTTCAAAACCAGCATACTTAGTTCGGATTCCTTTATTACACCTGAGTATTTCACTATCTCTAATGTGAATTATCTTTAACTGGAGATTAAGGCAAGGGGATAGATCCAAAAGGCAGAAGTTAATCCAACTCAAAAACCCTGAATGTTTCTGTTAAGGCAATGAGCTCCCACTCTCTTGAGTTTGACTTCATTTTCCTCCATGGCTTCTAACCTTTATAGAATCACAGAATCCCAGAATGGTTTGGGTTGGAAGGGACATTAAAGCCCATCCAGTGCCACCCCCTGCCATGGTCAGGGACACCTTCCACTATCCCAGGTTACTCCAAGCCCCATCAAACCTGGCCTTGGACACTGCCAGGGGTGGAATTTTGGCATGGACAAACAACGCAACACTGACAACACGCTCTGATATATCCAGCTGATATTTTTATCTAATCCTGGCCAATTTGCCCCAGGACACAGAGCCTTTTCTTTTACTGTCTCCAGAAGTGGTAGCTAAGTGATCTCTCCAGGTTTTGCCTCTTGTCCATCAATGCATGTGAAGAAAATGAAATGTCAGCCCAGAATCTGCTCCAGGATGTCGTGTGAAATTTCCCCTGGAGAAATTCTCCCTCTTCCCAGGGAGAGCTGGGCTGAGTTTTACTGAGAATAGAAAATCAACTTGCTTACTAGAGAGTCCTCCAACCCCCCAAGACACCAAATCTTTTTGTCCCATCTGTAACATGTCCTAAGGAAAACCTCAGTGCCTAAAAAGAAGTCAAGAAAATACACCAAGGAAATTAAAATATAAAGCAGAATTAGACTACAAATTTGTGGATTACCTTGTGACTGCTGAAGATCCTTGTGTCAGCATCACACTGCTCAAACCTTGCCTGAAAGTAAAGCTGGTCCGAAGGGTTTCAGACTAATTGCTCACTTCATTTGCCTCTGTTGATTGCTTCCTTCTCTCCGTGGCTTTTATAGGGCAGGGTAATCTCTTCCGTGTTTAGACAATCAATAAAGTGTGGAGGTGGATCAAACAGAGGCTTTACTCACCATCCTTTGGATAAGCAATTATTTCCACAGCCTTTCTGGTGGAGCAGGAGGCCCCACCCAGGATCCTGACAGGGCTCCCACAGGGCACGGGACCCCCTCTGATGTGCATGAGCTCCTCCAGCAAAGCCAATCTCTGTGGCTGCTGCCCAGGACCTGCTGCAGGAGCGTGCTGTGTCCCAGGAGGGGTTTGGTGCCTTTGGGTCGTCTCCAGAGGGCTGGGTGGAGAGGCCAGGCAAGGGAAGCCCACCCTCTGTGACAAGTCTGAGCCCTGTCCTTGCTGTCTGGCTGTTGCGCGGTCTGAGCTGGCTCTCTGCGCTGAAAGGAGCCAGGTAGGAGCTTAAGGAGCTGTTGTTGAGCTGTCAAACGGGGATGGCCAGTTCAGGGCTTCAAAACTGCTTAATTTTGGTGTTTCTTGCTGCCTGGCCTCACTGCACCGCGGGCAGGGGGAGAACACAACTTTATCCCCAAAGCACCTACCCCTTCCTGTCATAAGCCAAGACATCTCTCTAAACAATTATCAACCTTTATATGAAGAATGACAAGTCAAGAGAGTTTAACTAGAATGATACTGAATTCATCACGGGGTGAAAAATAGGTTTTTGGGGTTTTTAGAAGGGGGGTTCAGGAGGCAAGATGGAGGAATCTGGGCATGTCCAGTCTTTCTCCTTCTTCTTCTTCTTGGCCTCCATCTTCTGCTGTGATGTTGGCACTTTTTGATTGGTTTAAGGTAGAAGCTCACTGTCTAACATAGGTGATAGGTATTGGGAAGTCATGGTAAATATTGTACATGTAGTTTTTACTATAAAAGGACAACACCGGCCTGAGGGTAGTCAACGTGCCTCTGTCTGTCCTGCTGAGCAGAATTCGGCAGGTCGGGAGAAAGAATTTTATAGATAAGAAACAATAAACAACCTTGAGACTGAGAAGAGCTCTGACTCCCACCGCCGGGCTGGGAAAAGAGACTTTCTGACGCATCTCAGGGCCTCTCTGACCAGCAGAAGCCCCGAGACCTTCCCATGCCTCATTTAGGGAGCCACATCTGCACAGCTCTGGGCCTCGCTGTGCTCTGCAGGAGCCCCATTCCCTGAGCCAGGCTGGGGCTGAGCTGGCAGCTGCCCCGAGTTATCTCCTGAGAGGCTGCGGTTGCCTGTGCTCTGTGGGCAGAGAAGGAGTGGTGCTCCAGGGTGGAGACCCTTTCTTCGTTAATGCAGGCACAAAGAAAACATTAATGAAATCCGTATTGGCAGGTATTTCAAAACAACAGAGATAGACTGGTTTTCCTGCTGTGCCTAGACAAATAGGTGCACAGCAAGTCCAGCTCCTCTTACGTCACAGTAACAAAGAGGACCCAAGCACCTCTCCGAGTCCCCTGGAGATTGTTTGGAAGGGTTTCAGGCATCCACAGTGTGGAGAATTCTAAAGAATTCACAGTCAACTAGAAGTCTAGTTGACCACAACTGTGAATTTTCCTCTGTGGCTCAAGAAAACAGCGAATTAACTACATTAAATGGATTTTACAGAGAGGTGAACAGCAAAGAGCGGGGTGCAGAGGTATGCAGATGTTTTTTTCTGTTGAAGCCACACATCCACTCTTCATTTTGTGTCATCCATAGAGGAGAACGCTTGGTCTGCATGAACCTTCTCTCCCTCCTCCGGGGAATTACTGGACTTGTGTTTGGCTTTTAGCCTGAACAAGCCACAAAAGAGCTCCTGAGCAGGGAGGACTTTGTATTCAGGCAGGAGCCAGTACTTTCCTTCTTTATCAAACAAAGGGAAAGATCAAATCAAGGCTGAGATTGCTTTGTGGAACCCATTTGTGATTTTTGAGTCTGATCCAAAGGTCACTGAGGTTAATGGGAATCTCTGCTGATTTCTCTGGTATCCAGACCGTGTTTCTAAAGAAAAAGCTGCTAAATACACAGCAGACCTCACTTTTGAAAGCCACTGACCATCTGCATGGTGGATCCACGTGTCTTGTGCATGCCCAGCGTGAAGATGTGGTGGAAGCAACTGGGATGTGTTCTTCTCTTGGGAGTGGAAATTCACTTTTATTGAACTTTCAAAGACAATAAGGGGAAAAAAAAAGCAACGGATGCCCTCAATATCCCTGAAGATGAATAGTTTTATTTTTTAAAAAATTAATATGTGAATAAATATTCCTTTTTTTCTTTTTTATCCTGGTGTCACCTCACCCCAGACTCAGTTTTGTGGAGAAGCTTGAGATCAGAGTGTGGGGAGCTGTGGTGGAGGAGGAGGAGGGGGCAGCAGAAACACCTTATCTCACGTGGCTTGGGTGCAGTTCCAGCACTGAAAACTGCCAGAACAGATAACAACAACCCCAGTGAGACCAGGACAGGCAGCCAAGTGTGCACAAGGCCACAGAGACACACACCACAGGTCGCCAGGATGTGAGCTGTGTTCCAGGACAGAGCTTCTCTGCACCACTCTAGGTCTTTTACCTGCTCTGGGACTTATTAGTGAATACTTGGCTACCACTTTGGAGATCAAAAATTTCACATATGAGGGTGTGCATCAAGGATAATATCACTATAATGAAAAAAAGCCCTCTCGAATTTGTACTGAATAATCCAAGGCAGCTGGATAAAACAGTGTCAAAATACATTTAGAATTAGAGAATCACAGAATCATATGGGTTGGAAGGGATCTTAAAGCCCATCTTGTTCCAGCCCCCTGCCATGCTCATCTGGAGGAAAGAAAAGCTACAGGAGGTGATAGGAAAACAGAGGTATGTCCTACAGGAGCTCTCCCAAGAGCTTTTCTTAGCAGAGTGATTCTGCTTTAAAAGCCAGCAGGGTGAAAGTTTTTATCATAGAGGGTCAGAGAAAACACTTCACTTTGTTTTTGTTAATTCCTCAGTGATACAGTCTGAAAAACACAGGTTTTCTGAGGAGGAGCTATTTTTGTACAATTTTTGGTATAAATTTTTTGTAAAGTTTTTGGTATAAATTGCAAAATTTGTACCAAACCTTTGGCATGGCTGCCTCAAGGTTTTACATGACATAAAAATTATGGAATGGGAAAAATAACCCCGAGAAAATCTGAACTCTAAAAGGCACAGGGATTTACTTAGTCGGTATTACAAAAGAAAAATTTTTTTTTTTTGCTATTAATAAGCAGAGCCTTATCCTACTTGCCATACCCAGCTCAGACAAAACTTCTTGATCTTTCCTCTTGATCTTTCTGCTGGGAGCAGAAAACCTTGAAGAAACCTATTCTGACAGAGATGCTTTTTTTAATAACCATCAAGGTATTTATTCCAAGGTATTTATCCATCAATCTCAAAAGCAGTAAATGCTCAGATATGCTGTCTGCTTCAGAAAATTTGTTCATGACTCACAAGGCCAGGTTGGACGTGGCTTGGAACACCATGAACTAGGGGAAAATGTCCTTGCTCAGGGACATTTTTGTCCCATCTGCTCAGGGCAGGGGGTGGAACTGTATGAGCTTTAAGACCCCTTCCAACCCAAACCATTCCAGAATTGTGCACCTTCCATTTTACAGCAAGGTCAGCAAAAGGCAGAAAGGGTCTTTGAGGGAGATGGCTTGAAGGCACATAAAATTTTGGTCCTGAGAGAAGGCCTGTTCCCATTTCCTGGAATAAGGGAAAGCACATATCTTCATGCTTTTGCTTGGTGCACTTCTTCACCAACAAAAATAGCTGTGCTAAAGCATCTCAGAAGCAAACAAAGCCAGCCCTAGGTCCTGGAGAAGCACCACCACACCTGGAGCACAGAGCCCGCCCGGGAGGTGTTGTGGGCAGCTCATGGACACACAGCTGCGTGGGTCAAAAGCAACACTCTCGTTCCATTTGGAAATTCAGCCCACAGCTCAGTGTGCAGCCTATGCAGTGGGTTTTGCCGTGCCCAGGGGATTTTGGTGTCCAGGAGGCTAAAACTGTGGGACTGCTGTTACCCTTTGCCTCTCCTGCGATAGCAGCTGTGGAGGCGATGTTTGGTCGCTTACGCAGGTTTCTTCAAGGTGTTGACAAGCTGCACGTCACACGCTAGAAAAGCTGAGTGTTTGTTTTCCACACCAACACGTCATTCATTTTGTGCTAAGGGCAGCAACAGGGCTGCTCTGTGTGACAGCAGCTGTGGCTGGGACAGTCCCCACGTGGCCCTGGGGAGCTGCAGCCACATCCAGACCTTCCAGCTCAGGCTGGCCACATCCAAAGCGCCACCAGGACAGGCTGGGGTGACCCCTCAGCCACGCTGGGATTTGCTCCCCAGTGGGCTCCAACACAGCCCTGCAAAGGCCACTGCAGAGGGGCAGCTGAGTGCAAGCCAATTTCTGTAGACACAGGGTATGTGTGCTGCAGATGCAACCATACAAGCTCCTGGGAAAATCTTCCAGTATCCTTTTTTTTTTAAACTTTTATTTGTGGTGGAAAGGTTGAGTTGGTGAAACACAACAGTGTTTAATTTCACTTTAACGTGTACAAGCTTTGCCACAAGAGGAAAGCAAACAAAAAGCAACTGGTGATTAGGAGTTTTCGTGGATATTTATCAAAGTGATTTGTTTAGGTGGAGGCTTTCCTTTATTTGTTTTCTAGAATCACGTTCTTGACCTTTATCAGCGTGAGGAATTATTTTTAATTCAAAACACCTCATTCATGCTTAGTTCTGGGATATATATTCCATCACAGTCTTTGCCATTGTGGTCTGTGAATCAGCTACCAACCAGGCAAATGGTGCTTCCATTTCCTGAGTGGGCATAAATAACCAAGTGGAAATTGTACATTTCGAGTCTGAGTGCTCAGTTTGAAGCGCATTTGTTGCCTGTTAATTCGTGTGAGCCGTGCATTTAATGCACAGCTCCACAACTGCACCAGCACACACAGCTGGGCTCTGGAAAGTCCCTGGGGAACACAACGGCCTGAGCTGGGAGCAGAAAACAAATAAATCTGCTTTAGGTGCTTTGTGTCTGCTCCAGGGCCTGGTTCTCAAATGGTGGGGGACAACCAGGGCTGCTCTGCACGCCTGACCACATCCAGGAGCTCCGGCACTCAGAAGCCATTAGGGAGGTAATTTCTTATTGAGCAGCGGGGTTACTTTATGTCTGGGCAAAACTTTTGATCTATGGTGGTAAGAGATTTTACCACCACCCTGCAGCTGGGTTCATTCATCACAAAAAGCAGCACAGTGTCACTCTGTTCAATAATCCATAGAGTATCCTGTACCCTGAGTATTCCCAAGTGCAGCTGGTTCTGCATCTCATAAAGGACGCAGGACCTGATTGGGTAAAGGTACATGGGGACTACAGAGTTATGGGGCTGCTCATGTTGGAGGGATGACTACAACTTAATCTGGAAAAATGACAGCCAAAAAGGCTTGATAGATGCCATGAAATCATGTCAGACATAAGGAAACTGGACAGGGATGGCTAGTAATCAACAATTTGTCTCATCCAGTACAAGAAGGCCAGGGCATAAAATGAGGCTAAATTTGGCAGCTCCAATCATCAGAAGCTGGTTTTCTCTTTTTTCCCCACAAGCTGTATTTAAGCAGTGGAGTTTATTGCCACAGGATGCTGTAATCTGCTAAAAGTGTGCCTAGGTATTAAAAAATCACTCATTGTGTTCATGGAAGAAAAAAAAATCCATCGAGGGTTACTAAAAGCAAGACATCATGTCTAGGTCAGAAAACCCATAAGCAGTAAATCATTAGTAGCTAAAACAATATTCTGGGAACATATCTCTAATTGCTGGTGTGCTTTCACAAAGTATCTGATTTCCTCTGTTCCTGGGAACAGGCTACTGGGACAGGTGAAAATTTGAGCTGCCCTGGCCCAGCTTTTCTGGTGGTTTTGCTGTTTTGGTTTGGGTTTTTTTGTTTGGGTTTTTTTTTTTATTTTCCCACGCCATGAAAGCTTTAATTCTGTTGGTTCCGTGACTCCTGTCAGCTCACCTAACACCAGAGCAAACTGTGCAGGGTAGGGCATGAGAACAGGCTGTGCCCTTCCTCCCCCGCCTCCCAGCCCTGCCAGCTGCACCAAGGAACTGCAAAGCCAGGTGATTTAATCTCACAGGAATTTGCTGGGAATATTGAGAGAGCAGCTCTGCTGGGCATGGCTTAAAACACTTTTGGATGCTGGGGGTGCTGTCCTGGTGTAGGAGACCCTTTGTGTTTGGGACCAAGGCCTTCAGCAGGGAGGTGGATTCACTCAGGAAAGCCCTGACAATCAGGGTGGTGCAGGTCACCAAGGAAAGACCTGGGGGAGTATTGGCTGCAGTCTTCAAAATCAACTGACTGCCTTTATGTCTGTGGATCCACAAGGCACGTCCTGAAATTGTACTTAATCTGCTTCTTCTGAGCGTTTTCAAAATAACCAGAGGCAGAAATTTCCGCCATGAAACTCTTCAGCATATTATTTGTGAATTAAAATACTTCTAAAAAGGCATTACTGGGGATAGATTTCCCAGTTGTTTTCTTCAGTGGACTAAGCATGGCATTAAATTACAGGGAAGCTCAACTATTATCTCATACTTTTCTTTTTTTTTTTTATTATAGACTTTTTATCCACATGAATGATAAAGAAACTACAACAGAGTTAAATACCTTTTTTGATAACAGTGATTATATTCTTAATTACACTCAATATTAAATTGTAAAATATTTCCAGAGGAGTACAATCGTAATTCATACAGCAGGCAAAATACCAGAGGGGGGAAGGGACGAGGGAGAGGGGTGTGAGAATCTCCAGACTGCTTTTAAAAAGCACTGTGTATGGCTAACACTGCTCTATCCGTCCATCCATCTGTCCACCCGTCCATCCAAACGTGGTTCTGGCCCATCTGGTGAGACGTTCATTCCCTTCCATAAAACAATCACTATTCCAAAGCAAAAGGTGAACTGGCAGATGTTGTCAGTGCCTGTGGCATTGAAAGGACCAGCAGTTCCTTTCACAGCTTATCTGCACGATTCAAAAGCATTTTTTTTTTCTCTATCAAGCTCAATAGTCCTTCTAAAAACACAAAGACTTAAACTTTGGTACCACCAAAAAAAAAAAGAAAAATATCAAGGACAGGCATTTTTTTTTTGTTGTTTTGTGTTTACTAATAAATGGCTGCTACATTCTATTTGACATGGTTGTCCATGATACTATGAGGTCACTTGTCCTTAGGTTCAGAGGAACCTGATTTTTTTTTTTTATTTAGATCCCCAAACACTTCCATTTCACAGTCTATATACAAGTCAGGTTTCTGACTGGGTTATAACTTATAAGGTAACAGCTGCAAAAGCTCCTGTGCTTCTGGGAGTGGAAAAAAAAAAAAAAAAGAGAGGGAGAAAGAGAGAGAGAGAGAGAAATTGTTATCAACATTAAGCAAAAGTTTGAGACAGTGACAGAATTATGACATTTATTTACAACCCTTGGGAAAGGGACACACACAGGTCACCTGCTCTAGCAGCATCCCCTGAGACTTTGACACTTTGATCATGGTTATCTGGTTACTCTTACCAGATACTTACTCCTACTGCTTTTATTTTTAAGAATCTGCTTCTTATACAGCCCAGGCAAACCTCCATCATCCTCTCCTACCAAGCCCTTCTCAGATGCCCCAGACTCTCTTGAATACCTCCATTTTGTGCATTACTGAGATCTCTGTGTACGAGTAGCTCTTCTTTTTCTAATCCCCCTACTTCTCCTTGGGGATTTTTTTAGTGCATCCACAAGCCAGATTTTGTGGCATAACCCAGTGAGTATCTGTGGGGTGACGTGGAAATATTGGCAATAAAGACCCAGTGCAAACTTTGACTGACTGCAGTGCGATTAAATGCAGCCAGAGATGCTGTGGGGAGGAGCAGAGGGGCTCAGGGCAGGGACTGAGGGGTTTCTCTGCCAAACAGAGAGTCTGAAGCCCCCGGGAGCGCTGCATGGGCAGGGATGTGCAAACACGTTTCCTCCCGAGGAGACTTTTCCTTCTTGGCACATCAAGGACACGAAACTGAACAGCACAGCCCTGGTTCTCCTCCTGGCTGGCTCAGTTTAGCACTTAAGCAACAGCAAATCTTCCAAAAGCACCGGGGCTGCGTGGAGGCATCCCCGTGGTCCGCGGGGATGCGGGCAGAAGCAGCGTGAGGAGCGCGTCCATCCTTCCCGCCCTCGCCAAGGGGAATAAGGGAATGCTCGCTGCCAGGATGCCAGCTCTGGCCCTGCAAGGACTGGGAGCTGCTGGAAGCCCGGTGATGGCAGCAAACTGCTCCTCTCCTCCGATGCTGCTGTCCTCAGGCAGGTTTTTATTGGTCATCCAGCGCCGCAGATGCGGCACTGGGGCAGGACATGCTGCTCCTGACCTGCTGTTTTCAGTCGGGGTGTTAGTGCCGCTGAGTTTGTTTTAAATCAGCGCTCAGATTGCTGTAAGCTCAATTGGAAAACGCTGGCAGTCAGTAAGGAAGTGTGCACAAAGCCGAAAGAGACCAGCTCGGTGCTCAGAATAATCTCCTTATCTCAGCGGGCAGAGCTCCGGGCCACAGATCGTGGCGATCTGGTTACTCTGTACTTACTCCTACTGCTTTTATTTTTAAGAATCTGCTTCTTCTACAGCTCAGGCAAACCTCCATCATCTCTACAATCAAGCCCTTCTTAGATACTGTCTTGAATACCTCTATTTTGTGCATTACTGAGGTCTCTGTGTATGAGTAGCTGTTCTTTTTCTAATCCCCCTACTTCTCCTCGGGGAGTTTTTTAGTGAATCCGCAAGCCAGATTTTGTGACATAACACAGCAGCGGGGCTACCAGCTTTTGGCATCTGTCTCCAATCCCTAATCTTCTTGTTTTGCCAGGAAAAAGCCAAGAGAATGTCATTTAAGTGTTAAAACTTCAGCGCCCAAAACTGGAATCTCCCAGGCCACTGATGATGGAGGTGGTGTTTCTACTAAACGAACCCTTCTAATAGACAGTCCTGAAAAATGTAGTGTTTGGTTTAGGAAGGCCCTGCACGTGAGCAGCAGGAGAATTACCTTCTCTAGGACACTGAACTTCAGAACCACAGTCAGGGGGTTCTGAGAGACTCCCAAAATATGCTGATGCACTGTTTTTCCTAAAGCAGTTCCATTAAGGGCAGAAAAACTCCTCCCTTCCTGGAGCACGAACATTTCTTTTTGCGCTCTGAATGCCAAGGTGCTCCCCTCCTTCCACTGAAGGTAAATTGACCTTGATGACACTTTTCAGTGTCAGGAAAAGCACAAGCTCAGGCAGTTAGAGGCATGGAATGGTTTGGATTGAAAAGAACCTTAAAGATCCCCTCATCCTACTCCTGCCATGGGCAGGGACACCTTCCACCATCTCAGGGTGCTCAAGCCCTGCCCAACTGGCCCTGGGCACTGCCAGGGATCCAGGGGCAGCCACAGCTGCTCTGAGCACCTCTGCCAGGGCCCCTCACCCTTACAGGGAAGAATTTCTTCCTAATATTTAATTTAAAGCTACTCCCAGTTTGGAGCCTTTGTCCTGTCACTGCAGGACCCATGGGTCAGCTCCCAGCACTACATCCCACCCCAGTGAAGTCTCGTAATTCGTGCCACATGTGATTTATCACCTCTAGACTGTAGCACAGCACCTGCACAGAGAGGGCTTTGGGACCAGAACCAGCCACATCAAACAACAGAATGATCCTCTTAATTCCTGCAATGGCTGCAGAGGAACACAGGCAGCCAGGTCAAGTGGAATGAAGTCTCTTTCTCACAAGCTCACCTTTAGCTTTTGCTGAGGTGTGCACCGAGCTTTTCTTTCCTGATCAAGCTTGCTGCATAGGGAATCTGGAATGACACAGAAACAGAGACACTGCTCAAGACAAGGTTTGGCTAACAAAACACCCAAGATGGAAATCCCTGTAAATGAAAGGTTTTGTTTTCCTTCCTGAAAATGGGGAGGAATTGTAGGAAACAACATTTTAAATACAAAGGTTCAACTCTTTATGAAACCTCAGGGAAGTTGAAGCAGAAATAAAATAAAAAATGGCTAGAATTAAAAGAACAGATAGAATCTTAAAATTCAGTGTAAAAGATGCATTCTGATGCTGTGTTTATATCAGAGGCTGACAAAGGATAAGGACACCTGTGAGATCATAAAAAGTCAGCTGTCTGTGGCAGACCAGGCAATGCACACTGATCCCTGCACAGCCACAATACAGCAGGTTGGGAGCATGAGACTTCGTGTATTTATATCCCCCTAATTAGGAAGTTCATAATAGTTATCTCCAACTTGCACCAATCTGAAGGGAAGCCACTGAAGTGGAACAAATAATTAAAGAAAAACAGAGAACATGGGCATATTAGGGAACACAGTTATATTTAGAAACAAAGTGGGATGATGTGCTCATTGGCCAGTGGGAATACATTACAGGGCTGCTCTTCTTCAGTGCTGGGCCTTTAGAATGCAACAAAACTAAATTGCTCTGAGATTTCCCCATAGCTGGGAATCCAACTGGCTACAAATTCTTTGATGATGACTTTTGGAGGGACTGCTGGAGGAATTCAGGCTGGGAGATCAAAAAATCCTGTGTCCCTGCGCTCCTAGGTGCTGCTGCACACCGAGCTGACCTGCTTCTGCTGCCAGCCACTCCAGAATATGCTCACAAATAATGTCAAATATGTCACTGCAAGCTGACAATTCTGTCACCTGAAGTCAGGATCAAGGCCGTAACCTGCACAAACAGCAGAAGAAACAGCAGAAGATGGGCAAATGCAGAGTTCAAGCAACCTGCCCTACACACCTAGACACAGTGAATTTACATCCGTATCCACTGACCCCACATGTTCCTGTACATCCCTGTTTTGATTTTAAATACATTATGCCCATAATTATTTTAAATCCACTATGCCCATCCATTATGAGGATGTTTGTGTGAATTGTGCCCAGCCATTGTGCCTCTGGGCTGGGGTAAAGCATCGCGTCTGCAAAGACATCGAGAGACTCATCCATCCCTGCCCACCTTAATCAGGAGAAAGAGGAGGGAAGGATCAGGATGAGAGGGGAGAGAGGGGCTTTTGAAGCTCAAGAGGTAACCCTTTCATGTCCTGGGAAAGGAGATCAATCTGGCTGAAAGCAGCAGCAGCAGGAAGGAGCAGTGTCTGTGGCTGAATGAAAGCAGAAGCCTCCCACAGGTGCACGCTGCTTCCCCCCTGCACAGCCCTGGGAAAGGGGAAATGTGTGTGCGCAAACCACTGATGACCAGAAAAGAATCAAGATTCCGGGTGTTTTGTCTGACTACTCTTATAATCCCTTCCCTGACAGAAGACAATAGGAATCAGGAAGCTCGTGGCCAGATCCCCCCCGCTAAAAAACAGAGCTGTCCCCTCCACCATGTCCCCAGGCACAGCTGCCTTCAGGACACGGAGCTTGCAAAGGCTGCAAAACTCCTTCCCAAGCTGCAGCAGAGAGGGGGGTGCAGAGAAGCTGCTTCCCTGATCACCTTTGGCCGTGGTTTGGATGCAAAAGGGAGCCACAAACAAACTGCACAAAAAGAATCAAGCACGGTCCAGCTGGGACCTGTGGTGCCTCGCCAGCTGATTCCTGCCTCTCTCCCACTCACGAAGGCCAACTTGGGTTTGCATGGACACAAATTATGTAGGACATCTCCCAAGCTGTACTGACCTAGATAATACAGCGGGGTACATTCTGTCAGAAATTAACTGTTCTCGATCCACTTCTCCGCTATATTTGGCATCTTTCTAACGTGTGTTGTTTTACCTGATCTCCTGGCAATTGATGGCAGTGGGAGAGGTGGCTGTTCAACAGGGAAATGACTGCTTTCTCCATGAGTTAAATCACCTACAATGTCATCTTCTATTTCTGTCATTGTCAGAGCATTCAGTAACTCTGAAGCTGTGGTGGAAGAGGATTTAGGGCTCTTCCTGGCAAAAAGGTGGCCCTTTTCAAAGGGTGTACAGAAATAACAAAAGTGAAGGCAGTTAGTTGGGTTTTAAGCAGCAAAAACCCCAGTTTTTGTGACCAGATCCACATGAGTAGGAAACACAATGAGAGCAGATCTGAAGAGAACTCCAAGAAAAATGCAATATGGACACTGAGTCCTTTTTCCTACAGGCTGACTCCAGTCTAGTCCTGGTACCCATTAGGGACTGGAGCACAGTCCTCTGTGCATTCCGGAGCATATTCCCATTTATTCCACCTGGAAGGAGCCAACTCAGCAAGCCTGGAGCCTGCCCCACAACTCGAACCAGAGCACAGGCAATGGATAGGATTGGGGAGTCATTTCTGAAGTTCCTCTCTGATCTCTGTTTACACACTCAGATGTCAAAGAAGCTTTAGCACACCATCCTCTTTCAAGGCTTCACCTCTGCATCCCATCTCTGCTGAGGTACAAGATTTTACATCACCCTGCCTTCTGTTGCCTAGAAAAAATATTTTGCAGTCATGCAGTAGCTGAGGCTGGCTTGTGGCTGTCTGCACATCCACACCCATTTTTGATCAGAATTTCTGCAGATTCTAAAGGAAAGGAAGCTTTCTGCTTAAATTTCAACAAGGCATCCTTTCCTTCAACATTTGAATTTACTGGAGAAAGAGGCAGAGCTCCATCCTATCCACCCAAGGCATATTCACATGTGATGTCTGGATACAAGTTTTGCTCACCTATCTTTGAAAAAAAAAATACCAACCAAAAAAACAACTGAAAAACTGGCAACAAGAAATAAAATTCTGGTGAAAACAGCTCACTTTCCTGTACACAATCAGGGATGAGCCTTTTGAGGACACAGGACACAGCGTCCCAGAAATGTTCTTTTACCTGTCATTATCTGTGTGCCTGTGAGCAGGCACTTCAGCACAAGATGACACTCAAGAAATCCGAGAGCATTCTGCTGAACAGCTGTTTGCATGCTCTCCAAGGTCAATCATCTGAGCTGCACCACTTCAGGCCAAGCACAGAAATCGCAAATGGCACTGAAGTGCTGCCATTTCCCATTTCCTGTTTTTGAGAGCCCAGATCTCCCCACACACAAATGTGGGTGCTTCTTGTTTGGATGATGAATACATGAGTTGAGCAAAAGCACTGGCTTTCCATAAGCAGTGTAAACTAGGAATTTTGGAGCTATTGGTGCTCTTCTGAATTACAGTGCAATCCAGAGGGACAGGCTCTCGTGCCCCTGAAGATTTACCAACATTAACCACATGGTGGATTTTTTCCCCCTTCTTTTAAACATTCCTTGTCAATCTCTAAGGATCAGGGTGAAAGATGATGCAGAGATGGAAATCAGTTTTGCAGAAAGATAGTTCCTGATTTATTTTATTGCCTGACTCTGAAGAACAGAGTTGATTTAAAGGAGCACTGAGAGCAGAAAGCCATAAAACACAGAGCAGTTCCAGATGGATCCAGTTCTGAGCTCTGAACATTTTTATCAGCCCAAAGTGAGGCTGGTCAGGAAGAAGTCAGTTCATGGGAGCATAACCTAATTAAAATATCCCAAACAAAACCAAACCATCATTTTTCACCTAATCCGGAAAGACAAAGGCCTGCCTGAGTGTTTCATATTTCTACAACACCTCAAAAACCTTCACCTGTTACCCCAATGTAAAATCAGTGGGATGGATCATCAGCTGATGATCTAAACCACCACGGGTGATGAATACCACCTGAGCTTTTCCTGATGGACAGGTCACCACTGAGAACCCACAAACTACTTGTAAGTCACCTCTGAGGGAAAATTGAGAAAAGCTCTTTAGTTTGCAGGAGGCTTAAAATTCCTGCTTGGCGTTCTACTTTGCTGTGGCCATGTTTGAGAGAGGTTCATGAAAACTTTAAAGGAAAAACATTAAAATCATAATGCTGGAAATGCTGCTTCTGAGCTTCTGATGTTTTTCTCTCACCAGGCAGCTAGGGAGAAAGTTCATGGTTTTAAAGTCTGTTCCACTAACACAGCTGCTCGGAAGACAATATCAGACAGATGCAGAGTCTCGGGCAGGACGTGGCTTGGTACTTGGTTATGGTGCTGGGCTGTCCCAGCAGATGAGTTCTGGTCTCACTGGACAGAAACTAAAAACTCTAAAGGCAGGTGAGCTCTTCTAAGGCTGTACCATGTGTGTGATGTCTGAATTTCTCCCATCCTTCTGGGCAGCAGTTTCTCCTCTCTGGCCCTTTCTGTACAACTCATTAACAAAAGCCAGATGATCCTCAGAATCTCAGGATCTTCTAGGTTCAAAAAGATCTCTAAGACAATTGAGTCCAACCATGCCACCAACGCCCAGCTCACCACTAACCCATGTCCCCAAGTGCTGCATCCACACAGCCTTTAAACCCCTCCAAGGATGGGGACACCACCTCTGCCCTGAACAGCTGACCTCAGTGCTTGACAGTGAAGAATTTTTTCCTAATATCCAGTTTAAACCTTCCCTGGCACAACAGTATCCACATGCAAAATCCACATTTTATATATGATCCCCTCGTACACACCCTGTACTCAGCCAATTTGGGAGGCAGCACTTTGCCAGCGGAGGAAGAGAAAAATGCATTCAGGGAGTCTAAGATCCATTTTCTCGTTAAATATGATGATAGGTTGTTTCCTAGCATTTGGCCAAGATCCTGGCACAAACAGGTTGCAAAACTTCCCGGTAGCTGCTTCAGACACTTGGAAAACTCTGAAAGCTGAAACCCAGGAAATTCCACCTGGACATCAGGAAGAAATTCCTTATTGGAACAGTCTGCATGGAGAGGCTGTGGAGCCTTCCTCCCTGGAGGTGCTCAAAACCTGCCTGGAGAGCTGTTCTGAGCAGTGTGCTCCGCAGGACTCCTCTCCAGCAGGGAGCTTGTACTCGGGGACCTCCAGTGGCCACTTGCAGCCTTACTCATGCTGTGATTCCCGTCAAAACTAATGGCCACACACCAACCTGCTGCTCCAGCAGCCCTCTGAGCCAGGCTGCCTGCAAAGGACCCGACACCCACCAGTGAAGATGTAAGAGAACGGCGCCCATCCCGTTTTCCCAGCGACCTGAGCCTTACTCCTGGCTTTCAGGAAGCCATGGAATATTATTATTTTTCAATTGCGGCTCGGGCAGAGCAGCCGGGGCAGCGGGGGGCCGCCGATCCAGCCCTGCTTTAATTTAAGCCCGGCTCGATTTGAGAGCGGATTTAGCGCGCCGCGGCCGCTGCAGTGGCGGCTGGTGGGCGGCAGAGGGCACCCGCGGGCCGCGCTGCCACGGACCGCTCCCAAAACGGGGAAGAATCTCCCCAAAAAAACGGGACAAAAAGCGCCACGGCCAGTGCAGGGCACGAGCTTCACGGCAGTCTGCAGCGGGTGTTGGCGCCGGGAAGTTTTCAAATGCAATCAGGATTGGTTGATTTTCTTTTCGTGATCGCGTTCAGCTTGTATTACAGATATTTCCGAAACAACGAACATGCTGGGTTAATTAATTTTAGAGTCTGATTACTCAGTTCAGGGTGAGCGAAATAATCGTTCTGGAAAAACCTCTCTCTGGTACCCACAGTTTCAGGGGATCAGGGGATGACAGAATCATTTAGGTTGGAAAAGCCCTCCAAGATATTCAAATCCAACCATTTCCCCTGCACTGCCCAGCCCACACTAATCCGTGTCCCCAAGTGCCACATCCACACGGCTGTTAAACCTTTCCAGGGGTATTCAGGAAGGACTAATTTAAGTTGTATATCTTCAGCAGTGAGAAGAGCCAAAAAACCCCTTGACTCTAGGCATCTGTATTTTTTGTAAAATAATTTTTAAAAGCAATTAAGTCCAGTTCTGTGGCTAGTTACATCAGTAAATTTTGAGCTTAGTACTACAAAAGCATACACCTATGAAAGTCTAAGTAAAACTATGATTTCAGTATATATGAAATGCTTTTGCTTTTCTCTTTGTTCTTCTATTTTCTACAAGAAAATTAGGTTAAAGCCCTGTCAAAGTAGTAGTGCAGCATCTCAGGTACAAAAAAAAGCACCTAAAAAGTGCCAGTTAAAAACAAAACAATAACAGCAATTAAACAAAAAATCAAAAGCAGACATGTTTTTTGTGTATTCTGCACCAATTCATCCATGCAATAACCCTGGAAGGCCAAAGTAGTTCTATCATTACCACATTCAGTTCATTAATCTTAATTCTAGATGTAAACATACAAGATATATTCCCACAAATGAATTAAAGCCACTGCTGGGATTATCATCTCAAAAGTGCTGACTCCATTTCAGTTATCAGCCAAGACAACTCTGAAGATTTCTGCCCTCATTTTGGCAAACACACTCATTATTTGCAGGAGTGTCTCAGTTTTTCATCCAAACATCTTTTTATCAGTCTCACTGATCACAACTTGACCCACAAATATGAGCATGAAGACTTACTGGTGATTCAACAACATTTCCATTAGTAATAATTAAATTAAGGCATCTGTAGTGAGGGAAGAGGTCCTGAGTTGTTGGTGCAGCACATTAAATGTTGAAAATATTCTCTGTAAGTACATTCAGCTCTGTTAAATGATTAAATGCCCCTTAGTTTGTCCATGGAACAAGTCAGTAAGTGAAAAGGATGTGAATTACTTGATCATATTTATTTTCCTGACCAAGAAAATTAGGAAAACCACCGCAGCCGGCTTGCTGGAGGTCTGGGATATCCAGTTCCAGAAACACAGGGCCACGAGGTGAATGGCAGAGGTGATCCATTCTCCCCCTGGGAGGCAGAGTTAGCCAGCTCCAAGTTCAGCTGACACAGGAGATAAGGACTGGGGTGAGCCCATAAACTTTGTGCTTAGAAGTTCTTTGCATCAGGAAATTCAGCTGGTCACCTGCCTCAAGTCCAAAGCAGCAGAGGAAGTGCTTTTCAGGATGGCATCCTAACTGGAATTTTCTGTGACAACAAAATTCACGGGTCAAGTAAAACTTCCTGCCTGTCATCGGGACACAAAGGGGGACGCAGTAACAATGGGCACACTAAAGGAAAAGAGTGCAGAGCAGCTGCAAAAAACACCCAGAGATTCTCTGGGCCTGAGTTTCCTCCACAAACAGCCTCTTTCAAACACCCTCCATGCCTCTTTGAAATCTCTGCAGTCAGCAGGAATGGGGTGCGTGGATGCTCGGCAGCTCTAAAAATAAGGCCAGTCCTAAATGCCTCTAAACATCGGAGCACAAGTCTGACAATCCTGGCCTTCAAATTTACTTTTATGTCCTAACCCATCAATTAGAAAATGACAGTACCAGGAGGCTGGGCAATGCCATCTCTGCCCCGTGACAAGCAGGAGGAAAATTTCAATGGGGGAGCACAGGGCTGATTCAGAGAAATGGGGATATTTGCCAACCTTGCCTCAAAAACAAAACCCTGTTGAGCAATGTCAGATTGATCACAGAGAAAGCACCAGCAAAGCAAGCATTAGCTGACAGCCTCACCATGCACTGCTCTTGAAACCACACTAGGCATTCATTTATTTGAGTGTGGAACAGCTTCCCGTGCTCCAGCCCCTTTGCTTGCACTGGATTAAGAACGTCAACTTTTCAAAACAACACAGCTGGATGTGATGATCCAGAGCTGCACTAGCACAGAGGCAAAATCCCTCTTGGTTTTAAAATAACAAGCAAGAGACCCAACAGTAACGTGTGCCTGCACTGAACTGTGTTTTGGCAACTTGATCCTTTACTGCTGAGTTAAGCACTTCTTCTAGTGTCTGAAATGAGAAAAAGACACATCCTAAGGTTTATTTTCTGGTGGGAAGCAGGGATTGAGCAGATTCCCTAGGCAGAAACGTTTAACTGCTCAAAGTTTACTGATTCACTCCTCCTCTCTGCAGAAGTACCTCTCCGTGTCAACACATTTTGTTTAGTTGAAACATGAAGACACATCTGGTTACTGTATGAAAGTAAATCTCCAGGTAATTAGGCTCCAAACCAGCTGAGAACTGCGTGTTTACCTCTTGCTAAATGTAAGGCAATAGAAGCTTGGTAATGGCGCATCTGCATGGCCCAAAAAGGAAAAATTTGAGGTGTGAGTTTAAAAAACATAAAGCAGCAGCTGAAGACATTTTTATCACAGAAAGTAAACTTACGATTTGTAGCTGCTGCACCATTTCTTCTCTGTACGCCAGCTCCCGCTTCATCTGATCTTGAAAATTGTCTGTATGAGAGGGAAAAAAGTGCAGGTGCAATAATTGAAACAGAGACCGCACGGCAGTATTGACACCAACCAAGCTAAATCAAGCCCAGTCACTACTGAGGAATCACAAAGCATTACAAAAGTCCTTCACTCAATTAAAACACATGCCTAACAAATATGTGTCTAATAGGAGACACCACTGACACCAGAAAAAATGTGGAAAAGCTAGATTTCACTACTTCCCCCAGCAGAAAATGTAGGATGCTAACTTTGTGTTTGCTAGCATTTATTCCCAGCTATTTTCCTGCACGGGCAAGGCTCTGCAGTCATTAGTCAAACTTTTTCAGGCCCTGAAGAGAAGAGCAGAAACTGCTCTTCTTTGCTTTGGCATAAATCTGTTGACACCAGCAGCGATGTCCAGCCTGTGAGAGGAGAAAGCGTTCAAGGATGCAGGGTTTGATTTGTGGTTTGTAGCATCGTGCTGATGGCTTTGAACAAAAAACTGAAGCTCCATAAAGAGTGACGTGGAATTTGGAAGGGAGAAAGTCTTTGAAAGAGAGATCCTGGGCAGCTGGGTTACAGCACAGGCCAGCCTTCCTGCTCCAGCAGATCCTCCTTCCCTGATTTTCCTCCTAAACAGCCATTTCGGACAAAACTTCATTTGTTAGAAGACTAACTGATGCTCTGTGCTCCTTAACACTTCTGTTGGTGGGTGGGAAAAAGAGGAATATAAACAAGAAACAGAGAACTCCAAGAACTGCCTGATGGAGGTCAGGGTGCAAGGATGGGCTGTTAAATGGAAGAGGAAAGAAAACCCATCCCAGCCACTATCATTTTGATTCAAGTAAGGAGCCTGTCCTCGAAGAAATAACAAGGGGGCAGAGCTCTGTCCCCCTCTCAAAAAAAGAACTTTGTCTCCTCTAAATAATGAACTGAAGTTGTTGTTAAAAGAAAAGGAGGCAGGGGAAGAGCAATGAAACAGAGAAAGAGTGAGAAATTCTGGCAAGCTGAAGCTCTCAGGAGTCCAGCACAACCACACTGAAAAGGACATGGTGGCATTATCTCAATGACATTCTTCAGATTTCCAGTATATTCCCACAGAACTGTTAAACCTATTCCCTCTACTCCGGCTTGATCAGAAAAATAAGCCAACAAAAATAAATTCCTCTTTTCCTAGCTCCCCCCCCCCCAAAGTATAAAAAGGTAACTGCCTCCTGTCCTGGTTGCTAAAGGCTGATAATTGCAACTGAGGTCCTCCAGCGCCACTCTGAGTAGGATTTAAGGAGAAATTTTCCTTTTTTCCCTCAATGCTTTCCTCCCAGCTGCCTCTTCATGGGCTCATCACCTCTCCAAACAAACAGCTCAGGGATCTTGCTCAGCCCTGCACAGCAAATGCCCAAGCTCACAGTGGAAATGGGGTGTTAATGGTAGGGACAGCGTTTTTTCCCGGCGGCATTTATCCGAGTCCAAACGCTCACAGACAAAGCCATAAGCAGTACCCAGGAGAAAAGATATGAATATTTAAATAGCTTTCTTAACACAAAATTAAATACTTTAAGTACCCAGACTGCGTCTCCACCGTTTTATTGCCACATTGTTTAAAATGCAGACGGACAGAACGCGGAGCAGCCGACACGGAGGGCACAAACCAGAGCAGGGCTCCAGGAGAACACACTGTCACCATGCAGAGATATTTGCATTTTTATCAGGACAGCAAATACTTTGACTTTCTACATGTGATCTGATTTTTTAATTTTTTTTTTTTTTAAAATTTGAGTGATCTCTGCATTGAGAGACCTTAAAGGGAAAAGAAAATTTCACCTGCAGCTTTCAAGCCCAACAGCAATGTGAAAAATACAAGGTCTTGCTGTTTTATAAATTATCACAGTCCGTGTTTCAAGCAGGTTCAAGAGGCCACAGAGAGGACTGCACCATAGCACTGCTTAGGGAGCTTGCAAATAAGCTCAGTTCTCATTTGACAGTGATTTAAACGAGAGGAGAACTCTGAAACCAAACACCATTTACTGCATAGTCCTGTTGTGAGCAGTGCCTCGATGCTGTGAAGGTAGAGCACCCCAAATGTGCTCAGTTCCAGGTGGAAGACCCAAAGGAGGTGACTCTAGAGCTCACTGCAGGTAACCTGACATTTTCCAGAGACAATAGTACTGCCTTCCACATCTCTCATGTTGTCTCCCAGCTGAAACAGGGATGAGTTTTCAATACAATTTAAATTTTACCTCAACTTTCCTTTAGTTGGATCTCCAAAAACTCCTCTGCCTGGCTGCTCCCTGCCCAAGACACCAATACCATTCTAATACTCAACATAAAGCAACAGCCCAACAGCAAGAGCCTGGAACAGCCACACTCTCCTGTGCTGGAGGACACAATGCAATAGAGGACAAAACACCCTCAACAGGGATTTACACTGATTTACTTTACAAAAGTAATTTTTTTTCTTTTTTTCTTGTTTTATTACACGCGGAGGAGGGGTGGGTTTTTTTGGTAAATCTAAATCTGTAAATAGGCTTTACGGTCACTTGTAGGTATGTTTTATAGCACATTATCTGTTTTCTATTTTAATCCTGAAGAAAATTGACCACTACTTTGTGGTACATTGAAACCACATATTTTTCAAGCCACCATACAGCAGTCACCACTTCCTTGGTCGGCCGTACTTGTTCTTTTCTTTTATTTGAATTGTATTTCATGTGGTTTAATTGCAGTGTTTATTTACATGGCAAAGACAGAGCATTAATTTTACTGTAGAAGAACAAAAGGATAAATAAGAGACTTGAATGGCAAAAGTCCAAGATGCCATTTCACCAATACCACAGAGCAGCATTTTGATCCCCACGAATTATTTGAAAATTACCTCACTCCCAAACCCAAGTAATGACTGGATTTATTCTGAAGGATGAGGTTATGCTCCTTTCATTAATATCTGTATCATGTCAAGTGACTCTTCTTTATTTATGGAGCTGTCTACATATTTCAATATTTTGGCTAAAGATGGGGTCATTCCCAGATTCCTAACACTTCCTTGCTTCCCTAAACATACCTATCTGATGCTACAGAAAGGGGACAAGCATATTTTCTTTGAACAATAAGAAAATGCTGTCTGTGCTCCCTCCTTTTCCAGTAGGATCATCCTGATCTGGGTGGGATTTCTCCTGGAAGAATCTTTCTGCCATTGCTCCAGCGTCGTTTGAGAGATCCCAGCCAAGGTGTCTTTTTCCACGTCCCTGTACAATCAGCCCAGCCTTCTGGCAGCTTCACAAAAACCCTGCTTATTGCCCATTTTGTTTTATTTGAGCCATGCCCCGTGTGCTCCATCACCCTGGGCAGCAGCACCCTGCTCAGCAGCCGTGATGGAAGGGCCATCTCAAACAGCCTCTCCCAACGGGAAAAATCCAAGCAGGAATTTCTACTCTTTAAAAAGGCCAGATCAATTCTCCAGCATCAGCTGGAACCTCCTGAAAATGAGTATTAGGAACCTCCTGAAAACGAGGATTAAGTATCTTGTCTTCAGAAGCCCCTGAGGGGTGTTGGCTGAGACACCAACTTCACAGTACCCCATGAGGACCCAGATGTGTTTCTGCCTACTCACTGTAATCAATGCTACCAAAACTAGTAGAATGCACACCAAAACAGACATCCAGCTTTGCGTTTTCCCTATAAAAGACCTGCTTGGGCAGCTGCAAAGCCACAGCAGGGGTTGAAAGGGACCTTAAAAATCACCTCATTCCAACCCTGGGGACACCTCCCACCATCCCAGCTTGCTCCAAGCCCTGCCCAACCTGGACTCAGCAGAACTAAGCCCAAGATCATGGCAGCACAACTGAGAGCCTGTCTCATTTTATCAGCCTGGCAGCAACCAACCACAAACATGCACAACACCAAAACCACAGATTTTGTGTCTTACTGAAGACTGGGAAAGACGCGTTTCCTTTCAACACCTGGAATTCCTGTTCCAGCCTCCTCCGTAGGTCGATCTGCTCAAACAGAACCTTCTGGAGTTCCTCTAACAAAGAGAAGAAGTGGTTTTGATAATCTGTATAAATAATTCTTGAAAGAACAGTTGCAGAGCAATTCATTACTCCAAGACAAAATATTTTAGCGCTTATTAAAAAAAAAAGAAAAAAAAGTGTTGCATAGACCTACCATAGATTTTGTGCAGAAAGCCATGAATATAAATCAATGTAATATATTATTTTAAAGTATTATATTACAGTGTCATGTATTGATTGATATATATGCATTAATCTCAATTATATCCACCCAAAGGTCCATATATTATTCATATGTTACTTGACAAGCTTAAAATATGGCGCAGAACAAAAGTGCCCCCTATTATCCTCATATTCTATTAAAACAAAGAGCAGTTTTATAATGTAAGAGGCCCTTATTTATTTTACCTTTCCCCATATTTTCCACATCCTTCTTCAGAGAATGAGGTGAATTGGTTTCTTGTGTGTGTTCTCCTTAAAAAAGAGAAAGAAAAAAGTTATTGATTTACTGATGGTGCTTTTTGTCAGTGCTGTCCTTACTACACATCTGCTTCAGAGAATCTGGAGAGGAAAAAAAGGGGCAAAAATATAAAGAAAGAGTAAGATCGAGGTTTATCTCCAAATTTCTGGGTGCATAGCACAAATTCACAAATATTTGTGAATTCCTATTTTCCCTAGTTCAGTGAAGTATCTGCCTACAGCGTGGCCTCTTGCAGGCAATAGCTGATGTCTCCTTGATATTCTTCTTGCTGAGCTGATTCCTCCTTTCCCTCTAATCCCTCTCTTGAAGATACTCTTATCAGAGAACAACTGGGAGCAGGCAGAGAAAAGGGAAGATCTTTCTCTACAGTCTCATCTCTTCTCCTCTCAACGGGAAGCCTGTGCTCTCCATCTGGGTAGGACCCTGTTCCAGAATCCACAGGAAAAATGCCTTTTTGCCTTCATCAGCTCTCTAGCTTTATCATCTTCCAGGGATCCATGGCATGGGTGTGTTGCAACTGGATATAATTTATATCCAGCTGAGATAAAATTGACATTAGTGGTATTTGCATAAAAAGGATACAGCTCCTGAGTCAGCCAATTGAGGGACTCAATTGTCTTAGGTTGCTCACATCAACTTTTAATCATATTATAGCACAGAATTTTCATCAAACGCTGTCCCTACCATTAACACCCCATTTCCACTGTGAGCTTGGGCATTTGCTGTGCAGGGCTGAGCAAGATCCCTGAGCTGTTTGTTTGGAGAGGTGATGTAACAGAATTTGGCTGTTTCCAGACACATGCATGCTACTTCCTTCAGCCTTTTTTATTTTTTTTGTGGACAAATTGAATTAATTTTTTAAAAAATTAAAAAGTCACAAGTTGTGAAGTTCACCTGAATGACAGTTTGACTTGAAAGCTGAACCTTCTGACAAAAGGTATTACTTTCACTATCCTCTGCAACTGCAATTTTTTTCCTGTGATTTCTATGAATAGCTTCTATAAAAGCTATGAAAAACTTTTCTAAAAATAATAAAATACTGCTTAAGCTGAAATTGATGGGAGAATTTCTGTTATTTACAGCTGAAGTAGAAATGGACTCTCAATAATTAAGAAAATATTTGGTAAATAACCAATTATTGAACTAATTGGATTAATTCTTGTTTTAGTCCAGTCAGTAAATACACATCATTAACTCGACTGATAAGTAACCACAAGAGACATATATATAAATATATTCATATACTTATGTAGTTAGAAGAGAGGTTCATGGAGAAAATACCTTGGGTTTTGATGTTTTGTTTGGTTTTGCTTTTTTTTAAATAAAAATCCAGAGCACTGAATAGGTCATCGGACAACATACAGCAGTTACTTTAAAAATTATTGTGTCATCACAATAGGCTAATTTTAAAGTTGAATTGGAATGTCTTGCAATAGATGCAGTCAGAAATCTTTTTGCAAAACATTTTTTTCTGTTTTTAAAAATCGATGCAATCCTATATCCAGTAAACCTTGAAGTTATAGCATATGAAACCTATCCAATAGCTCTGCATTTTAGCATCTCCACTCTCTTCAATCCTTAAAAAAAAGCGCCAAAAAGCAACCACTCATTCAGGAATATACATTTACACAACAGGTATCTGGTGCCAGCAATTCCATTTTAAAAACTCATTTATGTAACATGGTGCTTTAAACAAAAAAAAATCATTTTTGTGGGATATTTGGTAAAAAAGCAAAGTATTTTCCACAGGTAAGTTGTCTCACCACAGTAGAAGAAATAGCAGGCTTAAAAATATATCACCTTTTGGGCAGTGGTTTCAGGGGTTTCCACTATGTTAAATGGGTTTGTTGGGGGATTTTTTTAGCCAGCATGATCCTTTTTTAAACTGGATGGCCATCAAAACAAAATATTTTGTCAGAAAATTAGGGTACACTAAATCAAAAGTGGGGGCGGGATTTAAGTTTAGGAAGGCTGAATTTGCTGAATTACAAATACTAGCATGTTCCCAACCCATTTTTTCCATTGAGGCACCCTTTTCTGTGTGCTTTATGTGCAATTTTGAGGGATAACCAGCTCACAGACAGAACACAACTGGATTTTTCAAGGAGAAGGAAGGGAAAGGGGAAGAGACTGGAGTATGGTGACAGTAATCCCTTGCTTGGTTGAGCTCCCAGGGCTGCAGGGTTTGAAGCTGCTGACTCGCTGGGACAGAAAGAACTGCATCAAAATGAAGATAAGGGCATGTAGCATGAAGAATAACTTCCCCAGCATCTGCAGCCTCCCTACTAAGCTACTGGAAAAGGCGTATTAGAAAATCCTCCATGCTTGCACCTGAAATAAGTAAAGAATGGGAGTGCAAAAAATTGGGGTATTTAAAGGCCAAAGACAGGACACACGGTTTTAAAGAATAATTGCATTTCTAAACTGCTTTCTGATGTTAAAAAAAAAAATCTCAACGTTATTATTGTTAACAGCAATAATAATCAGATGGGTTTCACCTTTCCTGTCCCCCTGAAAATAATAATCAGGAGCCTGCTCTTCTCCATTTTTCCATACTTCCCAGAGGCCTCATCACGCGTTGTGTACTGTTCTACCTTAATTGAAAGGGAGGAGGTATTGAATATTTAACCAGCTTCCCTTCTCTTAAATGTTAATTAAAAGCTAAATAGGTGTTTAAAAACAAACAAACAGAAAGCCCAAAGAATTTTAATCAGTCTAAGAAAAAATCACTTCCCCTCCTAATAGCTCCACCATAACTCTCCTGGGCCTTGTCTGCACACAAACCTGCAGCATTTAGAGCAGCAGGACAGAAAGCTCTGCCACCCTTCTCTATGGACACAGAGATTTCCTTTATGAAAGGCTATTTTAGTTTGTTCAGGAAAATCAAACTGTGCCTCTTGGATAAGGGGAAAGAGGGTGAAATATTTGCAGGCCACTTAAAAGGCCTCAGTGAAAGCTTTGGGTGCCTCTCTTCTTCCCCACGAGATCAGGCGCACAGACATTGTTTTTCTGGAATAAAGGTACAAATGGCTATCTTAAACTGGAATGTGAACACCCACCCACAAAGGACACCTCAAAATTGCTCAAAATCGGCACTGTGAAAAACAGAGGCCCCAGGGTTGGGCATTGGCACAGCCTCAGCTCCTGCGGTGCCGCCATTTTATCAGCTCTACGTCCACCGGAGCAGCTTAAGATTTGAATTTTTAACATCTGGATTTTTAACATTTTTGAACCTATCTTCCTCAAAAGAAATGCACTTTGCCCTCACTGTAAAAAAAAAACAACCAAAAACCAAACAAGCCAGACATAGCCAGGTTACCCCTTCATTCTCTGCCACCTCCTGCAATCCTTCCCCAGGAAGTTCTCAGGACGCTTTCTGAAAAGCAGCTACAAAAAAATTCCACGCAGTCCCAGACAACTCAGCAACCTCAACGTGCTGATTTGTCCAACACAGAGCATGGATGGTCTGGGAATATAATTCCTTTCTCCCAGCTCTATGCCCTGCACCTGGTCCCCAGCTTGTGCCCTCCACAACTCTGACCACACCTGCGGTTTCAGACCATATAATGTAAAACCATCTCCTCTTTCTCTGTGTCCACTTCATCCCTGCTATTCCTGGACAACCAATGTGCCTTGCAGAGCCCACCACATCTGCCAAAAGCTCTGCATCTCACCCCTGATACTGCGAAGCCCGCAGCACTACTGGTCCATCACAGCCTAAACACCCAGTAATATCTTCAGCTGGAGAGAAGCGCTGTCTGCAGACACAAAGACCACAGCAAAAAGTTGCTGCTGTCTTCTGGATATAAATATATATAGATATATGCATTTATATCCGTTTTTTAAAATGTAGGCAGATGTGAATCAGCAGACTTTCAGTGCTCCAGAGGCTCCTTCTGCATCTGAAATTAAAGACTCGCTCTAAGACACGCAGAGCTCTTGCGTATGTCCTGAAGAAATTCTAAACTTACTGAAAATATTCATGCATCCTGCATATTCATGCCACTTTTAGGGGGGAATAATCAATATGGTATTCAGGACTTGGCAAAATATGCCTACTTTAGGAAACTCAATAAGCATTTTTAAGTGTTTTTGTGCACCAGGGCTGATAAATGTCTCAAAAAATCTGGAGTTTCAAATGGCAATTTGCCCCCAAAAGTGATTTAAATTTAAAACAAACTAGTTCTTTTTTTATGCCCAGATAAATTCTCATTTGTAACATCCATTTAAAGTTTAAAACACGAACATCTGATTAAAAAACATCCGCATTGAAGTACTAACAGATAGAGAGGAAAAGGAGTTTCAGGATTTCAAACTAAGCACTCACAAATCTAGGCATTACCAACCTAAAATACTGAAATGTTTAAAAAATATAAAGAATCTGTTGGCTTTTGGTCTGAACCTTGTTCATACATCTGAGAACTATTCCATAATTTTATTTTAGAAGCACAAAAGCTAGAAAATTTCAAATTCTTGGTGTGTTTTAAATGGACGGTAATATGCTCACCAGATTCCAGAAGATGAGGCTTTAAAAAATGAGCAAAACACACCTAACATTAAGAAAATTGCAAAAAATAAAGATATTCAACAATGATTAAACTTTTTTAATAACTAAAAGAGATTCAGGGGTCCTTAGTCATAACAGATGAGAAATGAGAGAAATAAGAGAAATAAGAATGCAGTCCTACAATCTGTCTGCAGATTCGTCTGTTGTGCAGATCCAAATATTTATACACAACCTTATGTATTAATATGCAGTTCTGGATCCCACATCTGAAACCTCATCTTGCCAACTTTTAACTTCTTTGGGGTTTTTTTGCAAACATGTCCCTTATAAAATTTAAAGTAATTTAAATTCTGGATCCAGTGCTTTCAACTTATCCCAGTTAAGACTACACAACCGTCCAGTCTGTGGCATAGCAAAAGCCGGTCTGTTTTCAACCCTCTATAAAGTATTTTAAATCTACAGCAACTGCTGTATTTGCAGAGTTGCCCTGAAAATATATTTAAGAGTAAATAAAGGAAACCTGGCTCACCATTTCCAGCCTGAATTTTTCTGAAAATGCCCAACAAAGCAAAGATCAAAAAATAAAGTTGGGGAAATTGCAGCAAGATTTGAATTGTTGTTTATTAACACCCATTTTTAGGGTTCCCCTTTCTCATGAAAACAGATTAATAATTAGACTGGTTGAGGAGCAGCTTGCAGAATTCTACTTCTCTTTAAGGAACATGCAGCCTTACAATGTTCTCTTACCCTTCAACTCCCACCGATGAAGGAGGGTCGGGGTGGCAAACCCAAGGAAAATAGACCAGTTACATAAGTTAGTCACAGTTGCCTCTCAAAACTGCCGTGGGATTTTGAATAATTTCGAGCTCTTTCCAAGCCCTGCCTGG